>NC_044032.1:213589728-214965353 GCF_901765095.1 Microcaecilia unicolor
GGGGGTGGGGTTAGGGGTGGAGCCAAGGGTGGTGCTTAAATCCATAATTGTCTGATAACACACAGAAAAAATAAAAATAAAAGTCACAATACCTTTTATTAAATTTAGATATTAGGTATGTATCATATGTCAAAGAATAAAGTGGTTGCTCAAAGCATATTCTAACCACAATCGCTCAGCTGCAAAACACTATGCACAACTTTGTGCAAAAACACACTCAGAACCTTACTGTACCATAAATATTACACTGGGCAGAACCTAATACACCAATATACCACCCATACGGAAAATGCAGACCATCAACAATATGAAACAAGGGATCATATCATCACAATTCTCATGTAGAGCCACAAAACACCCTAATTCATGTTTAATATGGGATAAAATGCCATAAATAAGTAAATAAATATAAACTTTTAATGTTGAGCACCTGATTCTCAAAGTGGACATATTCAAACACTATAATAAAAATAAAATGATCCTTTCTACCTTTGTTGTCTGGTGACCTTTTCTGATCATGCTGGCCTAGTATCCGATTCTGCTGCTATCTGTCCTCAGGTGTCAGTGCAAGTCTCTTTGGTATGAACTGCTCATGTGCAGGTCAGGAAGTCATCCTCGTTAAATATCTCCCTGGCAAACCAGGACACCTCCAGCCAACCCCCCCGCTCTCCCAGCAGTAAGGTAAACAAATTAAACCATAAACCAATTTCTACAACTGGTTACACAAGGCTAGAGACGGGCTTTCACTGCAGCTTCTGCTGTGAGGATGAAGGAAAATCAACAATTTAACCCCCCCCCCCCCCCCCCCCCCCCAGAGCAGCGGGACTCCACAGCTGATCCATCCTGCTGCAGCAGGGGAGGCTTAGCCTCCCCAAGCCTCCCATACCGGGCGCCTATGCTTAGGGTTCTGACATATTTCTTCTTGCGTATGCCCTGCCTTTCAAATTTGTATTTCTAGAGTTTGTTTTCACTTATTCTGTATTTGAATAAGTGTGTGACTGAGGTATTCTGTTAGCATGAAGTTTCTATGTAGCATTCTATAGTAATTTGGCTTGTTCAGCTTTCCTGATAAATGTATTTGTATTTTAGGGCCCCACTAAACTATTTAAGGCACTTCCTTTTCATAGGTAGGATCCTTGTTTTTGGAAGTTAGTGTTGGTATGGTAGATTTGCTGTGGGTTCTGAGTGACTTTTGTTTTATAGATTTAAAAAAAAAATAATTTATGTCTGTTATTGAGATTACACTAGAAACCAAAATTTCTTTGTATGATGAGTTTTATGGGGAAATGTCCTTGCTGTGCTCTGTATCCATTGTTGGTGGAGGACCAGGAGGTTCTCTGGATGCAGAATGTGTTTGGCTTCAATACCATATGTGTGTTGGAAGACCATGGCTCAATGGGGCTGACGTGCAGTCTATTGTACTTCCCTTAGCTCTCAATTGGGCAACCACTGAAGCCTGCACAATCAAACCACAGACATTTGTCTAGATTGATCTGACTTGCTGGGTGTTTCTGTCATTTTGGGGGAGCTTCCCAGTCACAGCTGTACTGACATTCTCAACTGTGCTGGAAGGTGTCTTTTCAATGAAAAGACTGGATGATAGCCTGGTAGTGTAGTCTAATGGTTAGCACAACAGCCTGTGATCTACCAACTGGAGTTTAAGTCCTAGAGGCATATTTTCAAAGCACTTAGCCTTCCAAAGTTCCATAGAAACCTATGGAACTTTGGAAGGCTAAGTGCTTTGAAAATATGCCTCCTACTGTAGCAGCTGGCCAGCATACACATCTCACCCGAGTTATCTGGTTAGAGTGAGACAGTGAAGCCAATAGGGATAGAAATATTTTTCTTTGTAGCACAGACCCATCCCATGGAAAAAATATATGTTTTGGGAAACCCAGACTGTTTAATGTGTCACATGGGTGTGATGGGTGGGGGACAAATGTATATTGAACATACATTGATGCTTTGTGGGAGCAGTTCTGTGAGAGGGCCTCTAAGAGAACCATCTGTAGTAGCATTTGCCATACTGAATTCTCTGTATGGAGACAAGGAGTGAGAGGGAGGTTGCGTCCTAGGCACGTAACAGATGTCTCATGATACTACCATGTTCTTCACAGTGGAATGTGGCAATACTGTATTACATCACTCCTCCTGACTCTTCCTCCACATTCCACACTATCTTATTTCCAGGGCATTACATATATGGAAATGGCAATCTTGCCCTATGACCTGAACATGCTGCGCTCCTAAAAGATCTGTGCAGATGACTGAGACAGTAGGCTATATAGTAGTCTAGCAGTTAGAACAGTCAACTTATTATTCAAGGTTGGTGGTTTTAAATTGCGTTAGTGGTACCTTGTACTGGGATACAGATAACATGACATTAGGAATTACTGCTAGCACTTAGGCTCTGACATATTTTATTTGTGCGGAATTCGGGTTCCGCAAATGTCAAGGAATGATGCCTAACATCAATGCTGATCTCGGGTGCCATAATTCGTGCTTAAGTGTACTCCATTTTGTCTTTAGGGCTCAGAGAGAGTGTATTTGTGTGGTCTGCTGGGTTTCTGGTGATATTTTGCCTCTGGGTATAACCCAACCCCATACCCATTTCATTTAAATGTTGTCCCTGCTGCTCCTGCTTACTCCCTTCTCATCTATACCTTGTCCACTTCTTTCCATTCCTCCCTTCCCACTACCTGCTGTCCCTAACTCCATTCCTTGTTCCCCCACCCACCCTGTATACAAGTTGATGTGTGTGTGTGTGTGTGTGTGTGTAGGGGGGTGGGGTGCTGCAGCCGCTTGTGTCTGTGTTTGGTGTGTCCCTGTCAGAGTTCCTGTCACATTGTTTGTGTGTGTGTGTTGGCTGTGCTCCTCATGAAGCTGGTTGATGGCTTTCAGGGGTGAGGGCAACTGAAGAGAGGGAGACACCAAGGGCATGCGCAGAGGGTGTACCGGCCCAAGTCGAGGTTCCTGGACCTGACTGATGAAGAATGTGTAGCTAGGTACTGCTTTAATAATGAGACCATAGGGCACCTGTGTGAACAGCTGCAAGAGGACCTGGAGTCTATTACAAGGAGGGAGCATATACCCTACCAGTCTATGTGAGAGTCATCACAACCCTGTCCTTTCTAGCAACTGGTACATTCCAGACACCTCTAGGAGCTGCAGCAGGAATCAGCCAGCCAGCTAGCTACCTCAAGCATCATCACCCACTTTCTTAAGACCTATTTGAAAAGGGGCACCCTTTATGTCCCATTGCCCATGTGTGAGGCAGAACAGCAAGAAACCATGACAGCGTTTTATGAGTTCACCCAATTCTCTTCTGTGCTGGGGGCCATAGATTTGCACACATGGCCCTTAGGCCACCTGCAGCCAGTGATCAAAAAGTAGCCCCCACACTCTGGAATGCACTCCTTGAAAGGCTTTACTTAACACAAGACTATCTCTACTTCAGGAATTAAGTGAAAGCTTGGCTCTTCAACTAGGCCTTTAATGGAAGAAATAACTTGTTAGTCTCACTCACACACAGAAGGAGTGACATGGGCTGCCCATACTGCAGCAGGTCATGTTTATCCACTCCTACTCTAGCTGAGATATTTAACCATCTTTCTGACCTCATGTGCAACTTTCTTTAAATTAGTCACCTCATTTTCTAATTCTTCTTACTCTCTTACCTATCTATATGTTCCATCTTTGCTTATACCCTACACTGTCAATTAAAATGTTCTACTATGTATTGTGTTGACATTGTAAGTAGTATACTATGCTATACTTTGTATTGTTATTTGAATATTTTTACTGTTGTAATTGTCTATTGCTCATGTTTGATTTATTCTTATTGTACACCACCTTGAGTGAATTCCTTCAAAAGGGCAGAAAGTAAATCCTAAAAATAAATAAATTGCTGGTTTAATCAGTACATGGTAACGAGTGCGACTGTTGGGCAGACTGGATGTACTATTCAGGTCTTTATCTGCTGTCATTTACTGTGTTAATTTGCTGAGCAATTGTTGTCCATGTCTTTGTACATAAGTACATAAGTAATGCCACACTGGGAAAAGACGAAGGGTCCATGAAGCTCAGCATCCTGTCCACGACAGCGGCCAATCCAGGCCAAGGGCACCTGGCAAGCTTCCCAAACGTACAAACATTCTATACATGTTATTCCCGGAATTGTGGATTTTTCCCAAGTCCATTTAGTAGCGGTTTATGGACTTGTCCTTTAGGAAACCGTCTAACCCCCTTTTAAACTCTGCCAAGCTAACCGCCTTCACCACGTTCTCCGGCAACGAATTCCAGAGTTTAATTATACGTTGGGTGAAGAAATGTTTTCTCTGATTTGTTTTAAATTTACTACACTGTAGTTTCATCGCATGCCCCCTAGTCCTAGTATTTTTGGAAAGCATGAACAGACGCTTCACATCCACCTGTTCCACTCCACTCATTATTTTATATACCTCTATCATGTCTCCCCTCAGCTGTCTCTTCTCCAAGCTGAAAAGCCTTAGCCTCCTTAGTCTTTCTTCATAGGGAAGTCGTCCCATCCCCGCTATCATTTTAGTCGCCCTTCGCTGCACCTTTTCCAATTCCACTATATCTTTTTTGAGATGCGGCGACCAGAATTGAACACAATACTCAAGGTGCGGTCGCACCATGGAGCGATATAACGGGATTATAACATCCTCACACCTGTTTTCCATACCTTTCCTAATAATACCCAACATTCTATTCGCTTTCTGAGCCGCAGCAGCACACTGTGCAGAAGGTTTCAGCGTATTATCGACGATGACACCCAGATCCCTCTCTTGGTCCGTAACTCCTAACGTGGAACCTTGCATGACGTAGCTATAATTCGGGTTCTTTTTTCCCACATGCATCACCTTGCACTTGCTCACATTAAACGTCATCTGCCATTTAGCCGCCCAGTCTCCCAGTCTCGTAAGGTCCTTCTGTAATTTTTCACAATCCTGTCGTGAGTTAACGACTTTGGATAACTTTGTGTCATCAGCAAATTTAATTACCTCGCTAGTTACTCCCATCTCTAAATCATTTATAAATATATTAAAAAGCAGCAGTCCTAGCACAGACCCCTGAGGAACCCCACTAACTACCCTTCTCCATTGTGAATACTGCCCATTTAACCCCACTCTCTGTTTCCTATCCTTCAACCAGTTTTTAATCCACAATAGGACTTTTCCTCCTATCCCATGCCCCTCCAATTTCCTCTGTAGCCTTTCATGAGGTACCTTGTCAAATGCCTTTTGAAAATCCAGATACACAATAAACGATATAGGAACCCAAGGTGCAGCAATTCCTAACTGTAATGAAATGGTCTGTGGTGGAACTATTGCTTACACATTGGTGACTATCATAGTGGGTACAATGTGAGTTATTATGGGGGTTGGGAAGAGACATGCTTGTAGAGCACCCTGAAGCAGTTGTTCTGGTGTGAATAACTGTCTTTGAATAGGGAAGAAAATGGGGGGGAAATAGGGAAAAAGGATGGAACCCAGTGGAAGGGTGACATGAGGGTGTGGACCAATGCTTTTCTGAGAAAATAGGTGCAGAGACTTATGCTGAGCAAACAGTAGGTGTTGGGGTAAGCAGGACTTATTTTCAGCATGACCTAGCATAGCTCTACCTGGAAGGTGGCTGCATTAGGATCTGGCAGTCCCAGGTTCTAGCCTAGCTGGTGCATCCATGGAAGCCAAACTGAACCCCCAAAATGTGATGATTCTTTTTTTTTTTTTCTTTCTTTCTTTCTGAGAACCATAAAAGGGTTGAAAACAGACGTTTGAAGACTGGACAAAAAGGTGCCTGTGCCCCTTATTGGTGTGTACTAGCTGAAGAGCCCTGCACACATTACAAATGGCATGCTTTGTGCTTTTATATTTTATTCAGGGTGGAATCAGTTTCCTGCCCGATAATGGTATTGGTGGTATTTCCTGTGAGCTCTCCTCATTTGAATGCCATATCTTCTACTTGATCAGAACAATCAACTACAGGCAATTGAGAGAATCTTTATTGCAGGAAGTTTTTAGAATTGGGGGAGCTTCCTGAAAGGTATAGGGTGGGGTATCGCAAGCTTATATGAGGGGCATTCAACAGCACCTGACCCCTTCCTACTGCTGTGTCAGAACTTGGCTTACCATCTTGTTCCAGGTGTACCATTCTGTTCTGCATTCTCCTTTCACTGGCTTTCTGCTGACTCTGTGTCAGCTGCAGCTAGGGGTGAATAGTGGACTTATCTATCTGTACTACATGTCCTCATCTTTTGTGGCGCAGAAGGTTAATAGTTTAGAAACAGGCTTACAATTGTGGGGGAGAGGGTGGGTGTGTGGGTATGGGCCCAGAGGCTTCCAGGAGTGCTGTTACAGTAACCGCGTAAGGGCGCACAGCATAACAAAAGCTACACAAAAAAAATTCAAGCCCCCCCAAAAAACAAAGCCTCTTTTATGGTAGTGGAGTTTTCAATACTTCTGGTATCTATCCCTACTGGGAGTTTTGAGGTCCCTTTTGATAAGATTAATAGTGCTAATTTCGTTATTGGCGGGATTGGGTGTATGATTCACTATACAATAGTACTGTGTATTGTGTTCAAACTTTTTTGTATAGCTTGCTTAATTTGAACTCCCTAGTAGAGGTTTGTATTTCTTTAAGCAAATGTATCATGTATTGATAATTATAAATTGATAAAATATTCTCTCTATATCTATGTTACAAACTTGGGAGCACTGGTTAATCAGTTCAAGTAAAAATAGCCTGAGCCATCCTCTATTTCTGTGCACTCCTACTGATCTGGAGACATTGCTCAGAAAAGAAAATGTTTTCCAACAGCTCTATCTAGTGGCCACATTAACAGCGGGGACTTTTTAGATGTTCCAACATGTTTTAACAAATTCTCTGCTAAGCTACTGGAGGGCTGCAAACCAGTCAGATTTTCATGTACCTGGTAATGAATGTTCATGAGATATTTGTGTACATTGCCTCCACTGCATGCATATATAAATCATGTGTACTCATTAAAGATATCCTGAAAACTTGATTGGTTTACAACCTTCCATGATTGCTGTTAGATACTTCTCCCATAAAGAGTTAATAAAAAGCAACTACAAGTGACAACCAGAATGACAATTGTAGGAAATAAGTGCTCAATTCACCACATGGGCTCTGGAGATGGCTGAGTTTTGCTGAGTAGCTACTGTTTTAAAGGGGGCTATTTAGCAGGATGGTTACAATATATTTAAATGGCACTGAATGAGAAGAACTAAGAACTGTAGTAAATACTCTATTAACCTCCTCCACCAATAAACTGACTTACTAAGGACAATTTACGTACTGGTCTATCAGCCCAAAAATAGTTTGAACCCCATGGTGTATCTAGTGAATCATGTACTGGAATTCTCCAGCTCCCCACAGGAGAGTTAGTGTTAGTGTTCATCCACCTCGGTGGATCACCTCCTCCTTTTGTATAATGTCAACATTTAGGCAAAGGTTATGGTGCTATATTTGTCTAGCATGTTCTGCTTTCTTCCATGTGCTCTAGTTGCTCGTTTCTAACAAAGTTTAGCCTCATAACATGTGTCTGTGATTGGAAGGGGGGATTACATGTTTACATTTAACATGAGGCTAAAGGCAATACACTCCAGAACTATTTGTACAGTAGGGAACCCAGAGATTTCCTGTTTTCCTGTGTTTTGAATACAAAATAGGATCCTATAACACCATGTTTTTCAAGGTAGATCCCCAATTAGCGAGTATGTACAGAAATTGAGGGGTATATGAGTAATGTTGCTGTGGGTGAAATGACTAAGGTATGAGAGCAGGGGCTTGTGTATGTTAGGGGCACAGTTGGAGGTATGAAGTGTGGAAGTTAATTGATTTGATTTGCTTACTTTATTTTTTGTCTATTAGATTGTAAGCTCTTTGAGCAGGGACTGTCTTTCTTCTATGTTTGTGCAGCGCTGCGTACGCCTTGTAGCGCTATAGAAATGCTAAATAGTAGTAGTAGTAGTAGAACAGTAGATTCCGGATAATTGGGACAGCCGTTTATTTGGCCCAGTGGCGTAGCCACAGGTGGGCCTGGGTGGGCCAGGGCCCACCCACTTAGAGCTCAGGCCCACCCAACAGTAGCACACGTTTAAAGGTAGCTGGTGGGGATCTCAAGCTCTGCCAGCTGAAGACTTCCTCCTAATGGTAAAGAAAACGCTACTCTCCATGATACCAGCACCTGTGCATGCTCAGTTTTCAGCGCATGCCTACTTCAGACTGCCAAGGTGGAAAGAAGCATTTTCCTGCCAGCTGAGATATATTTTGATGGTTGGGGGGGGGGGGGGGGGATGAGAACACTTGGTGCCCACCCACTTCTTGCCTAGGCCCACCCAAAATCTGTTGTCTGGCTACGCCCCTGATTTGGCCCAAACCCTGGAGAACAAACAAAGCACAATTATAAGGGGGAAAAGTTTTACTTATTTGGGACACTATCCAGCTCATAATCGAAAGACAAAAACGCCTATATTGCGACCTAAATCGGGAGATAGGCGTTTATCTCCCAAAAATGATTAAATCAATATAATGGAAACCAGAGTTTCAGTGCGTCCATGTCGCTCCTACGTTTACTTAAAAACACCCAAATAAGGGGAGTATCGGGAGCGTGTTAGGGGCACTGATACAACGTGGTCGTGCACAATGTATAACGGATAGCGAAATGGCTCTGGTTGAGCGCGAAGACGGGCGTAATATGTTGGACCCAAAATAAAAGCGACCAGAGCAAGGGGGAAATCGTCTTTAGACCCATTACCAATTGTGTGTAGTTGGAGAGTGGTGAGATCATTGGTGGAAGAGCTGAATTGGTGGTTGCAGAGAGAAAGCCGAGCGTGCTGAGTACCTGTGACGTTCGTCTGTGTGCCCTGCCTCTTTTGTGACTTACCCTTTGACCTTTCCCTACTCCTACTCCTTTGCTCCATCGCTCCCTTCCCCTCCCCATTCACTGTTCCCACGTGTATACTCTATTCCCTGACCTCCGTTTGTCTCTGTGTTCTTGTACTGTTTGGCGAGTGAGTGGCCAGAGGGCGTGGTGGCTGGAAGTGAGAGATCTGTGTGTGTTGGTTTTGACTACTAGTCCTAATACTTGCACTGGTGGTGAGGATATGGATGCACTTAATGCACTTGTGGCATGTATGCTACACGAAGAGGCCACCCACCGCAGGAGGTATTCACGGCCCTGAGTGTTTAGGCCCCGCACCACCTTCTTACAACTCACTGACCAGCAGTGTCTAACAAGGTTCAGGTTTGATAGGGCCACCATTCTTCAGCTGTGTGAGCAGCTGAAACCCCTCCTTCAGCCCCAGACACGTAGGAATAACCCCATTCCTGCCCACCTCAAAATCACTTCCTCTCTCTCTGTCCTGGCCACTGGGAGTTTTCAATCCGTATTAGCTGCTAACACAGGGCTCACCCAGGCTTCTATTTCACACTGTCTCACCCAGTTCCTGGATGCCTTTCTAACTCACACCTCACACTACATCACTTTCCCCACCACCCCCCAGGCCCTGCACAACAACATGGCTGCCTTCTATGCTCTTGCTAGATTCCCCTCGGTCATTGGTGTGATAGACTGCACACACGTAGCCCTCAGACCCCCCCGGCCACACGAAGCCACCTACAGAAATAGGAAGGCATTTTATTCTATGAACATGCAAGTTGTATGTGATGCCCAGGGGGAGATATTAGACGAGTGTGCCAGGTACCCCGGGTCCACCCACGATGCCTACATCCTACAGCATTCGGGCATCTTCTGCAGGTTCGAGCGAGGGGAGTTCATTGGTGGATGGCTACTAGGTAAGTGCAACCTGCATGTACCCATACTATACCTCCTCCACTGGGCAACCCTCCGCCCTGGCTTCTTCCACCTCACTCCACAACCCACTATCCAAATCTACCCCCCCCCCCCCCGTACCTGTTCCAAGCAATACACACTCATCTATCTCATTCTGCTTTTCTCCAAAGGTGACCGAGGTTACCCGCAGAGGACATGGCTCATGACCCCCCTGATCCACCCACAACCAGGGGCAGAAGAAACCTACAACAGGAGACATCGCAGCACCCGGGGGATCATTGAGCGGACCTTTGGTTTGTTGAAAAACCGGTTCCGCTGTCTGGACCGGTCTGGAGGAGAGCTGCTCTACAGTCCAGAAAAGGTGGCCAAGATCTTTGTGGCGTGCTGCATGTTGCATAATTTGGCCCAGCGCAGAGGACAGCCTCTCCCAGAGGAGCCACAGCCACCACCAGAAGAGGCCCCAGATGAGCAGGAAGAGGAGCCCCCTCCACCCCCAGCCCACAGAGCAGAGCTGAATGCTTACCAGCTTGGCGTAAGAGCAAGACAAAGACTCATTGAAACAAGTTTTAGGTGAAAGTAAGTGTACATTTATTGATTTATATTAATTGCATGTGTTCCTGTGTTCACCCCCACCACCACCACCCCCCTCCCACCCCCACCACCCCCCCTCCCACCAACCCTCACCCTACAGCATGTGCCATCACTTTCCCCTTCCCTTCCCCCGTCCCCTCCTACCCCTCCCACGGCCTTCCTTTGCAGCTGGTGCTGCACGGGAAGTCTGTTGAGACTCTATAGAGGTGCTGCTCCCAGTGTCCTCCTCCGTATCCCCACAGCAGCCTGCGGCTTCGGCTGCACTGTGGAAATCCGGCCACCTTGTTGGCTGTAGGCTGGCCACACAACCCAGAATGGGAGCAGGTTTGGTGGGTGCTGCAGGAGTGGGTGCGGAGGTAGATGATCGCAACGCCCACCTCTTAGCTGGTGGTTGGTGGTCAGTGGAGGAGGAAGTTGATGGCAGGCCCTGCTCCAGCAGCACGGCTTGAGTAGGTGCTGTGACCTGAGGGCGCAGGCGTTCGATGCTCTGCTCCAGCCGTTTGAGTTGCTGGAGCACCTCCTGGTGGGCTAGGTGTTGTGCGTTGCGCCTGGAGGAGTTCCTGGTGCGCTTGTGCTGTGCCTCCAGTGCTTGCCGGTACTCCTCCAAGCGCACGTTGTGGCCAGCAACTCTGTGGCCAGCTGCAGGAGTTGCCTCCTTTGGCTGGATGGCCTCTGGCGAGGATCTGGCCCCCTATATGCATCCTCCTCCTCCTCACCAAAGTCATCTGGTGCTGGAGGTGCGGCCTCTGCTGGTGGTGCCGTTGGGCTCGGACCTCCTGCAGCAGCTGGTGCTGGCCATCTACCAGCTGCTGCAGGAGGTGCATCATGGCACCTGCGCCTAGGGCTGCTGGAGGTGGCCCAGGGGCTGGAGCTGGCCCAGGGGAAGGCGGTGGGACAGGTGATTGAGCTCCCGCAGGGGATGAGGATGGCCGAGGGGAGGGAGAGGGCTCTGCTGGTGTTACAGGTGGGGAGGGGCCTCCATATAGTCCTCATCTATGACGAGGACCCCCTCCTCCGAGCCCGCCGACTCCTCCTCCTCCGCCTCCTGTGCTGGGGCCACCGCCTCCTCCTCCTCCACGTGGCTTCCCTGCCCTGGATCCTGCTCCTGCTCCTCCTCCTCCTCCTGCAGGTGGTGGCCCTCCTCATCAGTACGCTCGGCTTGCTGCTGGTGGAGCCCTGTGTATGTAAAAGGAGTGTGATTGAGATCAGCACATACAACATGGCTTGCATAGTGCAGTAGCTGGGTGGCCTGAGACGGGGGATGGGCCACGTTGTGGTAAGGCGTGGCCTATGCCCATGGGGAATGAGCTGCATCAGATGACATGACAAAGAACCTCCTCTGACACACACCACACAGGACATGTTGCCATACCACATTCATTGCTGACCAGCATGTTTGCATTGTGAGATGCGACAAGGGGTTGATGGGCAGTTGTTGTTGGTTTTATTGGTGGGGGGGGGGGGGGGGGCAGTGGGAAGGGTGTTGAGCACAAAACGTTTATGTGAGTTAGGCCTTGACATCCACTAAAAGTAGGGCCTCAGGCAGGTCTACCAGGACACACTAATCAGCCACCTCAGAAAGGGGAATAGTAAAGTGAGGCATATCATCTCATTCATCTCAGGGGGATGGTCAGAAGTTGCAGCCACACTCATGGGAGGACCCCTGCAACCTGCATCCTTGATCTGGGACAGATATGTTATTACTTACTAGTTGGCTATTAGCCACATGGGAATTGATATTGTACAGTACATTGGCATTATTCAAGACGTGTATTTACAAATCTGTACAGGTGTCCTGTTTTTGAATACTTACGCCGAGCTCTGAGGTGCCGTCGCACCACCCGGATGAGCTCGGGCCTCTCACGCCGCACACGGCGGAACCACCTCCTCAGGGACTCCAGGTCCCGGTGCACTCCGAAGTGTCTGTAAGATATAAGTTTGTAGAGCAGGGGTCAGGAGGGGATGGTCCTTTTTGTCCTCTGCACACATTGATTTGTTATTCAAATAGCAGAGAGAGAGGGTCAACAGTGTTTGGGGGGGGGGGGGGACCACCTCCATTGGTACTGAATCATACATAGGAGCCACCTTTTTACCATTTTATTTTATTTATTTTTTTTGTTACATTTGTACCCCGCGCTTTCCCACTCATGGCAGGCTCAATGCGGCTTACATGGGGCAATGGAGGGTTAAGTGACTTGCCCAGAGTCACAAGGAGCTGCCTGTGCCTGAAGTGGGAATCGAACTCAGTTCCTCAGTTCCCCAGGACCAAAGTCGACCACCCTAACCACTAGGTGCAACCCCCAGTGGAGATTACCCCTCCGTCCATACATACAAGGCATTTATTTTATATTGGGGGTGCTCAAGCACCCACAGCAGCCACCGAGTTGGTTCCTATGCAGATGATGCCATAGAGATGGCCATGAGGCCAGAAAGTACCGTTTGTATGCATTATAATGTATGCTTGTAAAACTACTTTATATGTCTTATCATTACCATGTTATAAAGTATGGTATACGTTTAATTGGTATCATGTTTCCACTATTCGGATGTGTTGTAAGCCACATAGAGGCTGCAAAGAGGGATTGGAAATGTGGCCTTTACAGGCAAGATATACTTAAATAACGAAATATATTCTTGTAGGGATGTGGGAATGGTCGTCCTTTCAATAACATACATTTTATTAGTGATTGTGCATATTCCTATATTACTCATTATCCTTGCATGCACACTCCAGTTACTGGTGGTAACATTGATGACGGAGCTGTTATATGTGTAGGTACAGGAGGGGGGGGGGGCATAACCTTACCTTTCAAGCCTGTCCCTAATGCTGGACCAGGATCGCATGGCCTGGAGCCTTGGGGGCAGGTGGTGGTGCTGGACGAAGAGCCTGTGCCGGTGCCTTAGGCACAGGCGCACCAGCAGCAGGCTCTCCTCCTGGCCGAAGTTCGGCTCTCATCGCTGCGCCATTTTTCCGCGTGTTGGAAAACAAGTGCCTTATATAGACGACCTTGCGTGAGGGACGTCGTTTCATGCACAGCTCCATATATGGATGACCATCCCATATATGGCCCTATCAGCACGTGGACGCCGTCGTAAGCATAGACGTCTTTGACGTGCACATGCCTGGTTATGTGTACGGAACGTGCCTTATATAGATGAGTATGACGCACCCCACCCGACCCTTTTCACATATACACAATATGCATATAGCTGCATGTTCAGTAGGTGTACAGTGCATGCAGGTCCGGACATGCAGATGGGCACATATGAGGAAAATATGGGTGCAGCAGCATGATTTTTCTGTAGTTGACGCATATACGCGTTCCTCATATTTTCCCGTACCTGGATGGCCAGAACAACATGTACTGTACTTGCGGTACACCTATGTACATTCTTTTACACACTTTCTGATTTGGTCGTTTGCACCTGCAATAATCGACCGTGTTAGGGCGCCCAATTTAGTCACGCTTATGCGCTCCTCATTTGATTGTTTTCCTACAGGGATAATCGATTATCGAAAAACGTCCATACTATTTTTTGATTTTACATGTCTAATTTTGGACGGTTTCTTACGAACGTCCTAATTCGTACTTGGACGTTCTTTCCATTATGCCCCTCCAAGCCATTTAATTGGGTCAATGGCGTCCATTGAAATGTGATGGCAGATAAGAGCCAAATGGCCCATGCAGTCTGCCTATCCTCAGGATCCAGTATCCAGATTTTAAAGCAACAGATCGTTGTTTGTCATGGTGGAAATGCAGGTTTGGGATAGGGTTCAAGAAAATACATAGTGAAAAAGACAGTGCTGATGCTAGAAGTGCTGAACAATGGAAAGCCCCAAAACTTCCAAGTTTGCTTTGGGGCTCATTTTCAAAGCACTTAGACTTACAAAGTTCCATAGGTTACCATGTAACTTTGTAAGTCTAAGTGCTTTGAAAATGCACCTCTTAGTAATTTTTACGCAGATGACATCTACAATGCTGACGAAACAGGATTATTCTATCATGCCACATGGACAGTTCCCTGACCTATAAACTGTACTCATTTTTCACGATACACTGACTACTTTGTGTATTTGGGGTAGCTGCTTAATTGGGACAAAATGTAGGAGTCCCAATGTGTCCCAATCAGAATCTACTGTATATGTACATGACACATGTCAGTGTAGACTGTCTGGGGCTGTGTTACAGTGGAGGGCAGTAATGCAGGGTTTGTGTGTGTAAGGGACTATAGTGAGGGCATAAGAGAACCTGGTCTGAAGAGAGTTCTGCTTGGGGGGAGGGCAGCAGAAGGGAGGTGTTCCTAGCATCTTCAGACAGAGTACAGTGGAGGAGAGGTATTTGAGGACTGCAGGAAGTGAGTGTGTGTGGGGGGGGGGGGGGCAGTAGAGGGGAGATTTCTTGAGTTCTGCAGGGAGGTTGAATGTCTGTGTGTGTGTGTGTGTATGGGGGGGGATGATGTAGTACAGCAATCACTTTTCTGCTTCTTTCCCCTTCTTTTGGGGCATATAAAACATTTTTAAAAGTCTAAACCATTTTGCCTATTTGCAATCCTTAGATAAGGGGAGTTATCAATCAGGGGTTGACTGCAAAATTTTGTGGTAGGAGCCCTCAAGGACAGGTCAGTGTCAGCTCTTCGGAAGTTGTAGGTTCGTGGTCCACCCAAAAATCATGGTATTCTCATTAATAAGTGGAATCAGGATTTTAAGTGGGGAGGGGGAAGAATGGAGAATTGTAAAACTCATCTGAATTAAAAGCCATCCCCTCTTTAATTCATAGTGCCAATTTATATGTGAATGTCAACTTAGAACTTTATATAGGGCATATTTTACCCAAAATCAAGTGTATAAAGCGGGCTGAGCAGTTTCCCCCACTTGTGTTGAATGTTGAGTGGTTGAGAATGCATGGATCCATGCTCTCTGGCAATGCTCCAAAATTCATAGGTTTTGGCAGGGAATCGTCCTCTATCTGGAACAGTTGGGTTACCTCAGGGTATCTCCAGTGAGTATTTTATTGGTTCATTTGGGGTTTCGAGATAAAAGAGTGAATATACTTCTTGCTTAGTTTTCTGTGGTGGGGACAAAATGTTTTTTACAGACCTGGTTGAGGGACGAAGTCTCCACGCACTGGCAATGGCATAACACCTTTCACTTAGTATGTAAGGAGGCTAGGAATGCTGTTTTACTCTCAATTGTCATAAGGCGTTTTTGTCGATTTGGGGACCCTTACTTGTAGTCTCTGCTTTCTAGATTGCATAGTCTGATCCTGAACACAATGGAGGGGGGGGGGGGGGGGGGGAATTTTGACTATAAGTGGCTAACCCACTTGGGAGGGCTGGGGGGAGGAGAGGAGACTATTTGCTATCTTTTCCTTTTTTTTTTTGTAGGTGATAAGGTTTGACGCATTAATTGGTTAGCACACGACAATGTAGCTGTGCTAACCGATTAGCACAGAGCAAACCCACTCTCCGTCCCCAGACCTGCCCCCAGTGCTAAAAAATAAGTTTGATTTTTTTAGCACTTGGGTAGCATGCACTGATCCCAAAATTTACTGCGGGATGCCTGAGCGCACCCCATGGTAAGACATTTTAAGCTGCAGTAAACATGCATTAGCACGCATACATCTAGTTGCGCTATAGACATGAGAAGTAGTAGTAGTTACCACAGCTTAGTAAAAGGACCCATAAATGAAGAATTTATCAGGTCCTATAATAATAATGATTAACAAATCATTAGAAGAGGGTAATGTACCAAAGTCTTTAAAACAGACAGCAGTGCAGTTGTTATTAAAGAATATTGTACAAGATGCAAGTAAAATTGAGAACTTTCATCTGGTGGTATCTTTTTTAATCAAAGGTTCTTGGGAACATGATGATCCTTCAATTATCAGATTTTGTAGAGAAGAATGATTTATTATATACCAATATGGTTTTAAAACTAAGCATGCCCCAACAGTTGAAGAGTCCAGTGTTTCAATAAAATATATATAGTATAATCTTAATTCTAAAGAAGGTGGAGACTTCAACACACCCGGACAATAATAGCGATTTTCGCGTCTTTAACTGGAGTTGTTTATAGTCATCATTGGTCTCATCTCCTTGTAAAATGTTTTAAAGTTTTTTAACAAATTCCTTTTTTATTTTAATCCTTCAAATTTTAAAACATCGACATATCGACATATGTGTTTGAACTAAACTTATAGTAAAAAAACATTCATAAGATTAGGACAAACACATATGTCGATATGTCATCATCATTTATTAGTTATTCCTTTTATATACCGTTTCTTATTGAAATTGCAAAACAGAACGGTTTACATTAAAAAATACATCTCATAACCAAACAAATAAGAACTCCAGTCAATAATAGGAAAGCACAGCAAACAAAAAAATAATAAGAACATAACTAATAAAACACAATTATCTAAATTAAATACAGTTTAACCTGGATTTTAACACCTACCCTACCCTTATAGATTCTGTTCGATATGATTGGTAAAAAGAAAAGTCGATGTTTTATTAGCATGACCTATGTTTTTTGTTTATCAGTCATTATCTTACATTTATTATTTATATTGTTCGGTGTTTCTCTGTCCACAGTTTCCATCAATATATTATAAATTAAAAAAATGTTTTCACATTATTTATTGTTATACATTTACAGTCATGCAATATTATCAATGTTCAAAAATGTTTGCTGTATATTTTATAAAGGCAGATATATTATCCTATATATTAAAAAAATTTTTTTTTAATCTATTTTGTGTTTTTTGTAGAAAGTTGTTTGTGACCCCTGAGGCAGGCGCTTTGGCGCCAAAACATGGACCGTGTCGGGTCCTTGATATGAATATTCTGAATAAACTGCTCTTTGATATTATCTCCGTATTGGTTTGTACATTTGTCAGCCTCTACTTTTGCTGGTTTGTTTCGATTTTCCGTGGAGGCTCCTCCTGTTTTCTTGGATTTGTAAGAAAGTATGTGCCATATGGTAACATCCACTTACTACAATCCTGCACAACAATAGCTCTGATGTGATGGGAAAGGGGGATGAATGACTCGATTTTGGTTGAATGACTTTTCTTGATGTGAGTGGAGAAGTAGCCTAATGGTTACTGCAGTGGCCTGAGAACTAGGGGAACTGGGTTCATAAGTATTGCCATACTGGGAAAGACCAAAGGTCCATCAAGTCCAGTATCCTGTTTCCAACAGTGGTCAATACAGGTCACAAATACCTGGCAAGATCCCAAAAAAGTACAAAACATAAGCAATGGGCTTTCCCCAAGTCCATTTTAATAATGGTCTATGGACCTTTCCTTTAAAAAGCCGTCCAAATCTTTTTTAAACCCCACTAAGCAAACTGCCTTTACCACATTCTCTGATAATGAATTCCAGACTACAATTACACATTGAGTGAAGAAACATTTTCTCCTATTCGTTTTAAATGTACTACTTTGTAGCTTCATTGAATGCCCCCTAGTCCTAGTATTTTTGGAAAGAGTAAACAGAAACTTCATGTCTACCTTTCCACTCCACTCATTATTTTATAGACCTCTATCATATCTCCCCTCAGCCGTCTTTTCTCCAAACTGAAGAATCCTAGCTGCTTTAGCCTTTTCTCATAGAGAAGTAGTCCCATCCCATTTATCATTTTTGTTGCCCTTCTCTGCACCTTTTGTAATTCCACTATATCTTTTTTGAGATGCGGTGACCAGAATGTAACACAATATTCGAGGTGCGGTTGCACCATGGAACGATACAAAGGCATTATATTTCCATTCCTTTCCTAATAATACCTAACATTCTATTTGCATTCTTAGCCACAGCAGTACACTGAGCAGAAGGTTTCAACGTATCATCAACGACGACACCTAGATTCCTTTCTTTGTTGGTGACTCCTAACGTGGAATCTTGAATTATGTAGCTATAATTCGGGTTCTTCTTTCCCACATGCATCACTTTGCACTTGCTCACATTAAACGTCATCTGCTATTTAGATGCCCAGTCTCCCAGTCTGGTAAGGTCCTCTTGTAATTTTTCACAATACTCTTGCGATTTAACGATGGGAGTAACTAGTGAGGTAATTAAATTTGCTGATGACACAAAGTTATTCAGTTACTCCCATCGCTAGGTCATTTATAAATATGTTAAAAAGCAGCGGTCCCAGCACAGACCACTGGGGAACCCTACTAACTACCCTTCTCCATTGTGAATACTGACCATTTAACCCTACACTCTGTTTTCTATCTTTTAACCAGTTTTTAATTCACAATAGGACACTACCTCCTATCCCATGACTCTCCAATTTCCTCTGGAGTCTTTCATGAGGTACTTTGTCAAATGCCTTTTGAAAATCCAGATACACAATATCAACTGGCTCACCTTCAATTCCCACTGCAGCCCCTTGCAACTCTGGGCATGTCACTTAACTTTCCATTGCTCCAGTTACAAAATAAGTACCCTTATATAATATGTAAACCGCTATGATTGTAACCACAGAAAGACAGTAGCTCAAATCATCACCGTTCCCTTGTGGAAGAGTAGCCTAATGGTTAGTGCATTGGCACGGGGAAATATGTTCGATTCCCACTGCAGCTCCTTGTGACCCTGTGCAAGTCACTTAACCCTCCATTGCCCCAGGTACAAAAACTTAGATTGTGAGCCCACTGGAGACAGAAAAAAAGTACCTGCACATAACATTTGTAAACCACTTTGGTTGCACCCACAGAAAGGCAATATATCAAATACATGACCCATTACACAGACTTCCTGACCATATATCACTGGATTCTGTATAGGTCCCAGATCTGCACAAAAACCAATTAGACAATTAAGTGCTAGCAATCAGTTATTGGTATTATCAAGCACTTAATTGGCAGTAATTAGGAGTTATGCACAGATCTGCCCTACACCTTATTCTAGAACATGCACTCCTAAATTTCATTAGTGTGCAACTCCAAAGGGGGCATGCCCATGGGAGAGTCAGGGGCATTCCTAGAATTCAGGCACAATCCTATATAATAATTCTCACCTCCAACGTTCTGTGCCTGGGACCGTGGATCCCTAGGCTGGAGGTGGTCTGCTAGGCAGACACGCACTGATGTCACTGATGTCATGACAGCTGATTCCAAGGCAAGGGGAGGAGTAGGGAAACACGCTCCTCCCCCTGCCTCGGAATCATCTGTCACCCCCCGCGCTATGGCCCCCTCGATCCCCCCTCCGCGAACCTGTCGCCCCCCCCCGGACCGCCGAAAACCGCCCCCCGCCGCCGTTGTGTACTACCTGTGCTGACGGGGGACCCAAACCCCTGACAGCCGAAGTGTTGTTGTGCCCTTCGCGTTCCTTTCTCATCTTCTCTGGAAGTTCCTCTGTGTGCATCTGACGTCAGACGCATGCAGAGGAACGTCCAGAGAAGATGAGGAAGAAATGTGAAGGCCACAACAACACTTCGACTGTCGGGGGTTTGGGTTCCCTGTCAGCACAGGTAGTACACAACGGCGGCGGGGGGCGGTTTTCGGCGGTCTGGGGGGGGGATGACAGGTTCGCCAAAGGGGGGGCGAGGGGGCCGTAACGCGGGGGGGGGGGGGGGGGGGGAATTGCCTGCTTAGGGCCCGTTTCCTTGCCTACAGAAACGGGCCTTTTTTACTAGTGTTATAGAATACAAGCATTTGTGCACCTGCCATTAGTTGGCTGCAAGCATTTACACTAGCTTTTGGCAGGCGTAAATGTACGCACCCAAAGTTTGGTGCACAATATATGCTAAGCTAGCATCCTGTAAAGGTTGTTTCGCACAGAGCAAGTACCCTTTGCAGATAATCCGGGTGCCTTACTTTAGGTGGCTTTTATTGAATTCTCCCATAACAGGTACTGAACTCTTCTGAAACTGACCATGAGGGTTCTGTTAGATCTGCAATCTTGCTGAGGTTACATCACCAGTGCAGCTTTGTAGACACTTTAAATCAAAATGTTTGCTTGTTGCATTTGAACTATGAACATTGCTGATTGGAACCCTAGCTGACCTGCAATTCTAGAGAAGTGGGAGTGGGAAGGATATCTCTCTTTCTCCTCTTTGACCGGTTCAGGACAGGCTGTTACCACTGATTCATGCAGGAAATCAAATTTGACCTTGTAGCTGTAATGAAAAAAACTTGTGCAGACGCCCCATGGTACTTTAGAATCTCCCACAGGAATGAGTCAGAGCTATATTTGTTTAATTGCATGCTCAGTTCCTTAAACTTGGGGGTAATAAATATCATCTTCATGAAGTGACACGTAGCTTGGTGATAGATGCACGCCTCTCTATCTAGAAATACAGAACACAAAAACTGGCTGCTCTTACCCACATTTATTTGTTAGGAAAGATGCGATATTATTAAAGCTCATCAGAGGTGATACCCCCTCTATGGATGTGCATGGAAAAAATGTCTTTTCTTTTTGGTATTTTGTTTCATTAACCCCTTTCTATTATTTCATTATTTTCATTTTCTTTCATTTCTATTAAAGTCAATGGGGAAAGCCAATCTTCCCATTTTGACTCTAATGTTAGGGTTTTCCACTCATGTTTTATGAATCTTGCAGGCAGGTATCAGCAGTAAAGACAACTCCCAAAGACACCAACAGCTGGGACACGACAAAGTGGCACCAAAACTGACATAAGCACCCTATGGAACAGCCAGAGAGGGAAAGTGGCCAAATGGTAAGACGAGCACCCCAAAACACAGAGAGAGGAAAAATGTGACTGAACATTGTGAAGGATGCTCCATGGCATAGCAAGATATACAAAGTGGCCAAGCACTGACATAAACACCCTATGGTATTGAGAGAAGGACAAAGGTAAAGGTCAATGGTAATGGATTTGATATACTATCTTTCTGTGGTACAACCAAAGTGGTTTACTTATTACATATAGATATTTTCATTGTCCCTAGTGGGCTCACAATCTTAAGTTTTTTTGTGCCGAGGATCACAAAGCATTATTAACACTGTCATCCAATAACCCAGTCACTATGAGAGAAGGAAAGAGCCCCAACAGCCATAAAATCACTCCAAGAAACGTTAAGAGGGGCAGAGCAGCACCAACAGTGGCATGAACAACCCATGACACACTGAATGGACAAAGCAGCAACAATGGTGGCATCAGGGATGGATCTCCACATGGGCCTACTGAGCCCAGGACCAGGGGCCCAAAGCTCTGGGTGGACCCTTATCATTATCAAGGCGGGCTTTATATAGCAGCCTACCTGTACAGTTCGGTGGTTGTGTTTATCAGGAATGTGATAAAACTATTTATGAGCTCTATTGAAACCCTGACATTGCTGATACCTAGTGCTGGTGCCTTAGTATCTGTTCCCTTCTCCCCTACTGCCAACTCCAGACTTCGTGCCTTCTGTCTCGCTGCACCTTACGCCTGGAATAAACTTCCTGAGCCCCTACGTCTTGCCCCATCCTTGGCCACCTTTAAATCTAGACTGAAAGCCCACCTCTTTAACATTGCTTTTGACTCGTAACCACTTGTAACCACTCGCCTCCACCTACCCTCCTCTCCCTCCTTCCTGTACACATTAATTGATTTGATTTGCTTACTTTATTTTTGTCTATTAGATTGTAAGCTCTTTGAGCAGGGACTGTCTTTCTTCTATGTTTGTGCAGCGCTGCGTATGCCTTGTAGCGCTATAGAAATGCTAAATAGTAGTAGTAGTAGGATGGGTCAGGTGATGCTCTGGAGTTTGAGGGTAGGTTGGAGGGGGTGTGGAATGATGAGGAAGTATATGATTGAGGTCCTCCAGATTCCTGAGGGTGCTCTTACAGTTATTTCCAAACTTTATTACCTTCCACCCTTCAAGAAACGAGATACAAGAGAGACATCTGGAATTGAGATACAGGAGTCTTTTGATTTATTAAATTTGACTGGTATTTTGGAAAGTTCTGAAGAAGTGAAGCCTATTCCTTCTACTTTTGGAATCAGAAACTTCTTATTGAGATCTCTCTCTTTTTGTCCATAAAGATACAAAATGATATGGCTTGAAGATTAGGATGTTTCTAGACGTATCTAAAGTTACTCAAAAGAAGTGGAGGAATTTTCTGCTTCTGTGGGTCTTGCAAATTGGAGTTCTATTTTGGCTTAACTTTCTCTGCAAATGTGTAATTAAATAAAATGGTTTAAAAATGTTTTCTGTGAACCAAATCAGCTTAATAAATTCATTTTTGAAAGATTTTCTGTTGTGGCAAGAGGGACTGGTTAACTAATTCTAGTTTAGCTTCTCTGTTTGTAATCTGTACACCAAATATGTAAGAAGACTTTATCTCGTGTCTTATATATTTTTCTTCCTATATTGAGATAGTGGACCTCCTCATCTCTTTTCTTTTTGTGGACTGATAAGCGATGCTTGCCATCACAAGACCATTTTTATTGAGAAATGTTTTCAATAAAAACAAAAATTTAAAAAAACAAAACAAAATTTCCCTGAAACAAAAATTTATAAAAACAAATAAACAAAAAATTACATTAGGGTCCTTGCACAGTAATGATATGCAAAATATGCATTTGTATATTTTGCATCTCATTACTGTGTAACCCACGACAACTTAATTATCACCATGGTGTTAGGGCCACTTATAGGTTGCATTAAGGGCCAAATAACTCAACTTAAAGCCCCAATGCTGCTTGATGAATTCACCTCTTATTGTTAGACACCCTATCTACAATGTTTACACCCTCACAGTGCCAGGACAGCCCCCCCAAAGTCTCATTTTCTGCTTTGCTCACACAATCCCCTACAATCCCAGCAAAACCCACTAACACCCAGCATGAGTTAATAAAGGTCCTCATTGCCACAACCAAGCACTTTCCTGCACAGCTCCAGCCTTAGCACTCTCTATCCTGCTAGCACAAACACCTACATTTCCAAAATAGATCCAAGAATAAAGGCTTTCCATTTATTTCTTGCCAGATTTTAACTTTTAATATTTACTTATTTCATTCTATATTGGTTCATTAAGTTCCTATTTGTGCATAAGAACAACTTTCTTAAAACAGCAGGTGGCAGCAATAATAATATGTTTGGAATTTGTGCAGCCTGGAGGCTGAACAAATGTATGACACTTCCAGGCTGCATGAGGGACCTGCCCTTTCTGGCTTCTGTATATGAGGCACAGACTGGTAGGGATGAAGTAAAATGGGAAATTTTAAGGATATTTCATTTCAATTCATTTTTACAATAAAATAAAAAACAAAACAAACAAACACACATTTAGTTGTGTTTCATTTTTAAAAATGTAGTTCCCACTGCCATAAAAAAAGGATAAAACCCTACTGGACCTTTCTTTAATTCAGGGATTCTCAATCCATTCATTGGGACACAGCCATTCAGGTTTTCAGGATACCTGGCTACAATGAATATGCATGAGATAAGTTTGCATACAATGGAGGTAGTGCATGCAGATATCTCATGCATATTCATTGTGGGTATCCTGAAAATCTGACTGACTAGGTTTGTCCCGAGGACTGGGTTGAGAACCCCTGTTCTAATTCCTCCCCTTGCCCCTTTTCTCTTCTTATCACCTTAAGGATTCTTCATGGAGCAGGACTGATCCCTGGGCGCTCCTGCTGCACCGATATGGCTATTACAGATAGTGGAGGACTCAGTTTCAATTTATTTTTTCATTTTAAATTACTCATGGGAAATTGAGTACAACCAAATGAAAAATATGAAAAAAAAAAAAAGAAATGAGAAGCTAGATGAAGAGAGGCCACACACACCCTGGGAGCAGGGGGCTTGCTGTTTCACTTTCCTGCTCACATGTCTTTAGTGCATGTTGCTGCTGCCACTACAATGGGACTCAAACTCATCCCAGCATAAATCAACAGATTTGCAGGGCAAGAGGGTTGTTATAAAGAGGAGGAGGGGGAGGGGAGAGGCAGTAGCAGATTGGCAACAGCAGTGTCTATTTAAAAATTAAGAGTTTCAGTTTTCATATCAGGAATGCTTGATTGGGATTCATCATTTTAAACTGATAGTACAAAAGCCCCAGTTATAAGCAATTCATATATTATTCCTGGATCTGCAGACGTTAACAATCAAAAGCCCTTATCTGGCAAGCTTTGGGTGCTGACCACATAAGAGAGTTTTATTCAAAATTACCAACACTGATAACACTTATATTTTGGGATGGACCAGGGGGGCAGAACTTTATTTATAGAGTAGCAATGTTCAGCCACTAATCTAGCTACTTAATGAAAGAGCAGGGATAAGTTTATCCATGTATTTTTGGAGATGCAATGTAAAGAGATAGGATTGTTGAAAATGTGTATAAAATTACCAATATAATTATTCTCCAGCATTGGATAGGAGTGGAGCCACCTACCTCTCAGTAGTGGCGGTCTAGGATGATACATTTGTGTGTGTTGGAACGCAGAGGGGTCGGAGATTTAGCCTCGAATAAGGGGGAAGCTTACTGTCAGAGGTGGTCGCCATTTTGGGACTCTTTAACCCCAGTGGCACGCAGTAGAATTTTGAATTCGTAAGGGTATATCATGGAGCATATGGGAGGGAGGATGAGGGAGGGGTAAGGGGGGGGCGTTATGTTGGTTTAAGTGAGTACAAGGTAAAGGTAGAGGCGTGATAGGTGTGCAGAGGGCTATAAGAGTCATGGCCCATGGTGTTCCGTTTGGTATAACACGTTGTTGCCTTTTGTTCTGTACCTGTTCATTCATTTGGAAAAACTTCAATAAACAGATTCAAACATAAAAATTACCAATATAATTTTTTGTTTTCAATGCACAGCTGTAGTTAATTTTTAAGGCTTAGTATTTTATGAAATGTTATTCACTAATGAACTTGCAACATTTAAATACCATTTAGCCAGGGGCCCTGATTTATAAGAAGCAAAGTACCATTTGAAATTAAGAATCAAAAGGCTTACTTGATCTGAAATAGTTACAACTTCCATGGGTAAAGGAGAAAAATTTACAGCTGACACACATTTGTCGGCACTTTTATAATATAACCACTAGAGAGCAGCAATGCCCAAGGTATCATTCTCGTGTCTTCATCTTCTAGATTAATGTCTGCGGAAAAGCAATCATTAAGGCTGTAGTGGCCTGAATAACAGCAGTCTAGACAGAGGCCTGGAAGAGGTATGCTATCATTTTCCTGCTGCTTCACTTCTGTTCTATTATTGTTCACATGCTGAAGCCTCATTTGGAGGAAATTGAGGATGTCACAATTTCTCCATGAAGTTTGTGCGTGAAATGCGCTGTCTCATTTGGTAATTTTGCATCCTAGGTAATTTGTTTCCTCTACATGCTCCCTCAATTTTAAATGAACCTCCCAGAAAATGAGTGTGTTAAAAACAAATAATGCCACGTGGACAAGTTTTTTTTTTTTTTTTTAGCAAGTTCCATTTGTTATAAAATGTATACATAATTTACATGAGGGACTCAGACCAGCTTTTTCTGCACCCAGAACAGATATTCACAATTACTGAATAATTCCCATTTTTTTTTAATGATTTTTGAGTTTGCTTTAATAGTGGGGGTTGGGGGGGAGGTTTGCTTTAATAGTGGGGGGTGGGGTGGGGGAGGCTTGCTTTAAGCAGCGGTTATCCTCAGGACCTGCCAGGGCCAGATGATCAGTCAGTCAAGAAGGGCACGGGGAGGTCAATAGGCCTGTGATTTCTCTGGATAGAAAAATATGGTGTGGTGGTGGGAGGGGCTAAAGGGCATTTCAGAATATCATGTCACCACCATATCACAGCCCCTCCTCCTGCCTTTATATTAATGATAAAGACAATACAGAAAAGTCCAAAGAGCTTTAGTTTCTATGCCTAAAGACCCCCCTCTCCCAGCCAGTATCAGATATCTAGTAGAAATACTGTTATAACTGATAGCCACATTCAATTAATTATTTTACATGGGAGTAAAGTCTGTATTCTATACAGAACATGGCAAGGTAATTGAAATGCAAGGTGGAACAGGCAGGAACTGCAAAAAAGGAGGGGACAGAACAAAAGAGAATCGCAATATAAAACCTACACCTTCAGTAGAAACAAGATACAACAAAACATAAAGCAAATTCCATTATTAAAGACAAGCAGAACTTGTAGTGCGAAGGCAGGCTCTAGGTGAGAAGTCCAGTATGCTGCTGATTGATTTACCTTTGGAGATAGGAGGGCTGGAGTGCTCCCTGGCATTGGATGTTATTCTTAGCTAATACCAAACGAAATAGCTCCAACAGGAAATTATTGGCGCTAAATTGGTATAACAGAGAAAAGCTCTCAGAAACCGCTGGTAAAATACCAACGGTTTTGTGCGTGGTTATATATTGCTCGAATTGTAACTCACGCAGCGTTTCTATCACTGGGCAAAAAACTCTGTAAACCTCGGGCTGTATTTTTTATTTTTTAAGCCTCAAACGAAAAAATATTCACTGGCAGCAATAAATTTAAATATACAGGCACAACTCATGACCTGAATCAATTCAGCATAAAGGAAAAGGAAAGCACTTAGCTTGCATTGAGTTCAAGCACTCTTCATTGTCCGTTCTACCGTACGGAGTATTGAGTATTGTGTTCAATTCTGGCCGCCGCATCTCAAGAAAGATATAGTAGAATTGGAAAAGGTGCAGCGAAGGGCGACTAAAATGATAGCGGGGATGGGACGACTTCCCTATGAAGAAAGACTAAGGAGGCTAGGGCTATTCAGCTTGGAGAAGAGACGGCTGAGGGGAGACATGATAGAGGTATATAAAATAATGAGTGGAGTGGAACAGGTGGATGTGAAGCGTCTGTTCACGCTTTCCAAAAATACTAGGACTAGGGGGCATGCGATTAAACTACAGTGTAGTAAATTTAAAACAAATCGGAGAAAATTTTTCTTCACCCAACGTGTAATTAAACTCTGGAATTCATTGCTGGAAAATGTGGTGAAGGCAGTTAGCTTAGCAGAGTTTAGAAAGGGGTTGGACGGTTTCCTAAAGGACAAGTCCATAAACCGCTACTAAACGGACTTGGAAAAATCCAAAATCCCAGGAATAACATGTATAGAATGTTTGTACGTTTGGGAAGCTTGCCAGGTGTCCTTGGCCTGGATTGGCCGCTGTCGTGGACAAGATGCTGGGCTCGATGGACCCTTGGTCTTTTCCCAGTATGGCATTACTTATGTACGGAGATCACCGTTTCACCTAAGACCATGGCTTCATCAGGAACGGAGTGCTCAAATATGTGCTGAAATCTAAAACTGAAAATAAGATGTGAATCTGCTGTCACAAAGCAAATATTTGTTCATGTTATTCTTAGCCCAGACTCTAGAAGCCCTCCAGTGCAGCCAAGCCCCCTTTCACCAGAAGGCTGAGCTGATGCCTGATCACAGGCCCAAGGACTTGAGTGTTGAGCAAGTTCATCAGTCGCTGGGAACTCGCAATCTGGTTGGAATTGAAACTGAACATGCAGGTCTGACAATGGAGGAGTCCCAGGCTGGTATGATGGGGACTACTTCTGCATCTTTTTCAGGTACTTCTGAGGTCAGTATGCAGCAGAATCTAGTATAACAGCTTTTCAGCCTAAGGGCTTGATGCTCAAAACTCCAACACAAGAAGCAAGAGTGCTCATCCCATTGTGCAAGAACAGCATAGAAAACTGGCCCCCCCAATGCCCAAAGAAAATGGGATGCAAATTATATCTCCCTTATTTACTAAACTGCAGTGCACTAATGCTGACACAGCCCATTCACTTTTTTTTTTTAAACATTAATGATTTTATTGAAATTTCTGTTACAAATACAACCTCCCCCCATACAAAGCAATCCCAAGCAGCATATGGGGAAGGACAACAAGCCGTATAGAAATAGAACATCCCAACACTACAAATTCAGAACATCCCATCCACCCCAACTTCTCCCCCCCCAAACTTCAATCTACACCCAAAAATTACAAGTCTTCAGTTGCAGGATTCATGAGGATAAGCATGGACTTTAGAGTCATATGTGTATAAGTATGTGTGCAAGTGTATGCGTGCAGGCCACTATTCTGAAAGAATGAAAAACACAACTGAAAAACATTCTAAAACAATCTTCCTGTTTTGCAATATTGGTGAGATATTTCAAGATTCGCTACTAGTTCCGCAGCTCAGTGTGGGGAGCTCCTCACCCAGTGCAGTTTCAATAATCCCTTGGCAGGCTCACCATGTGATGTTTTGCCAAAGACGTGTGTGGGCGTCCCCCTGACTCCGCAGATTCTTGGTGATCTTGTCAAATCTCCTAAGTTCGTAAAGTATCTGGTACCACCCTGCCTGTGTTGGGCCAGCACCATCCTTCCAGGTCTTAACTATATTCATTTTTGCACCAAGAATCAGTAAGTGCAAGACCTCCTCCCTGGTGTCGTCTATCCTTGCCGAGCTGCCACATATGCCCAATAGACAATCTTTTCTGTCCTTATGCCATCGATCCCCTGTCCACTGCCTAGTATGTTTCCAAACCATCTGCCAAAAGTGTTGTACCTTTTGGGCATTCCCACCATATGTGTTCAAAAGTACTTTCCTCCCCATGCATCCTCCAAGATATCCTAGATGATAGTGCGGATGTCTGTCCACCATGCACAGGAGTCCAGTAAGTCTTGTGAAGGATCTGAAACTGAAGCTGATTATATTGTGGGATATGGGTGCATTTATGAGCGTACATAGGATTCCTCCCACTCATTTAACTAATTCCCCTAGCCATTGTTTCCATCTTCTTTCCACTACTTTGTCTCCGGGGGGGGGGGGGGGGGGTGCTTACTGGCGATAGCTTCCTATAAATGCGGGTGAGAAAACCCCGATGGGAGCTGGACTTAAAGAGTATCACTTCCAGTCCAGTTGGCTCCTAGTAGATATTCTCTCTGGCTTCAGGGCCAAGGAGAAAGTCCCTTCCTTGGAAGAATTGAAAAAAAAAAGGAATTCTTTTATCCAAGAACTTTTGCAGACTCTTTTTCTCTATCAATGCTCCCTGGATAAACATGTCTCTGCAGTAATGAAAGCCAATCTGTTGAAGGTGATTAGTCGGAGTTGTAAAGTACTCCAAAGACCAGGGATGGAAATCTTTTAAACAACTATGTGGATAAGTCATCCTTTTAATGCTATACTTGGACTTCACCCCATTCCAGAACTCCTGCATGGGGCCCAAAAAGATGTGAGATGTTGTCTCTGGGCCAGGTTTGCCCCCTCTCTCCCCACCTTTGCTCGAACACTGAACATGGGAAAAGATGAACTTTATAGGAACCCAGCGAACCCTTGCATCTTCCTCATAATGATCCTTTAATGCTTTGAGCACCACAGCCTGGTAATACTGCTTCAAATTAGGCATATCTAGCCCTTCCTCTGCTTTAGGGAGTTGCAGCGTGACCCACTTCACCTTAGCTCTGCCCGATCCCCAAATGAATTTCCTCCATATCTGGTCCCACCTCTTATATTGTTTCTGGGGAATTTTTATGGGCGGTTGGGTGACCAGAAAAAAAAATCTGGGAAGCCCCATCACACGTAGTGCCATAACCCATCCCCACCAGGTCAGCCACAGCGGCTTCCACATATCCAACTTGAGTTGTAGCCGGGCTGTTAGTTTGCCAAGGTTCAGATGGAATAGATCTTCTGTTTGAAATATTAATCCTCAGATATCGAAATCCCTGAGATGCCACCCGAAAGGGGAATGTAGGAAACTTTGAGGGGTGATATTAAATAGCAACGTTTTCGTCTTTTCTATGTTGATTTTAAAACCGGGACCTTTTCCAAAGTCTTTCAGTTCAGTGAGGAGGTGAAGAAGGGAGCTCTGGGGTTGAGACATGAAAATTATCATGTGGTCCGCTTGCAGCAAGCTCTTGTGGGAGTCATCCTGAACAACAATGGCTACAATACCAGGGTAGTTTCAGATATGGGCTGAAAAAGGGTTCAATGGCTATTGTGAAAAACAATGGGGACATGGGACATCCTGTCAGGTTCCCCGTTCCAGTAAAAAATCCTCTGACTGAATCCCATTGACCACAATAGCACTTGTAGGTGCTGCATAGAGGGAACTCACCCAGGCCCCGTATCTCCCTTCTGGCCCCATATCTCCCTCCTAGCCCCATACCTTCCATAACCTGAATCAAATATTCCCATTCCACCCTATCAAAGGCCTTTTCGGCATCGATAGTCACACACACCACCTTAACTTTCTTGTGATTAATATAATCAATTAAGTTTATGACCCTCCTGACATTGTCACCCAGTTGTTGTCCGCTGACAAAACCTACTAGCAATTAGCTTTGGGAGTATTTGGTCTAGTCTATTAGCCAGTATTTTAGCACAGATTTTCATATCACAGTTGAGAAGAGCAATCTGACAAAAGCTTGCACATTTCGTGGGGTCCTTGCCCAGTTTCGGCAGAACTACTATATGTGCCTTATACATGGAACTGGGTAACTGCACCCCCCACCACCACCTCCCGCAAAAGGTGGGCCAGTATGGGGGACACCTGAATAAGAATTTTATAGTATTCAGAGGGAAACCCGTCCTCCCTCGGCGACTTCCCTGAAGGGAGGTGAGAGACTACATGCCCATGCTCCTCGTCTGTGATGTCCCTGTTAAAATTTTGAAGGTCCTGCTCCCCTTCAGTTTATAAATTAAGGCCCTGTATATATACTTGGCAATATCCTCAGTAGAGCACTGAAGTTCGGACGAATATAGAGATTTATAGAATGCTTTAAATTCATGTGCAGTATCCTCGTGTGAAGTTTTGACCTCCTTGCTCTCTGAAATAATCTGAGACACTCATCTTTCACTTTCAGGCTTATTTTCGAAAGAGAAGGGCGCCCATCTTTCGACACAAATCGGGAGATTCTCTCAGGGTCGCCCAAATCGGCATAATCGAAAGCTGATTTTGGGCGTCCCCAACCTCTTCCCATTGCGGGGACGACCAAAGTTCCCGGGGGCATGTTGTAGGCGTAGCGAAGGTGGGACTGGGGCGTGCCTAACAGATGGGCATCCTCGAGCGATAATGGAAAAAAGAAGGGCGTCCCTGACGAGCACTTGGCTGACTTGGTCCATTTTTTGTTTCGACCAAGCCTCAAAAAGGTGCGTGAACTGACCAGATGACCACCGGAGGGAATTGGGGATGACCTCCCCTTACTCCCCCAGTGGTGAGTAACCCCCTCCCACCCTGGAAAAAACAACTTTAAAAACTTTTTTTGCCAGCCTGAAATGTCATACTCAGGTCCATCGCAGCAGTATGCAGGTCCCTGGGAAGGGAGGTATGTGTGTGTCAGTGGAGGCATAGCAAAGACATGGATGTCCTTCTTTCAAACATTTTGGATGGCCTGAACTGCCCCCCCCCCCATAGGGACGGCCAAATTTCAAGGGAGTGGAGGGGTGGCCTAGTGGTTAGAGCACTGGTCTTGCAATCCAGAGATGGCCAGTTCAAATCCCACTGCTGCTACTTGTGATCCAAAATCCAAATAAATAAAGGGGGTGTCAGAGGCATAGCAGGCATGGACGTCCTTCTCACAGAAATATCCAGGGTTTTAAACTGGTAGTGCGTGGTTTATGAGTGAAAGCGTGCTTTTGTAAATAGAAGCAAGAATGAGTGTATACACACAAATCTAAAAAAGAAAGCACATTCTGTATCTGTTATAGGACCCTGAAATACCCTTTAAGTGCATCCACCAACCTAGTACAAACACCTTTTCTAAAACAATGCCAGTCGGTCTTGATTGGGATTTGAATTTGGCCATAGATTTTTTTGTACATAAAGGGGTAGATTCAAGAAAAAGCACCAAATGTAGGTGCCAGGATGATGCGTGCTAAGCACGAATTCTAGAATGGTAGTTCCAGGCAGAACTGCATCTATAGAATATTAGCTCAAGTCCACAGATGAAAAAAAATATGATTATTGTGAGCTTCTGACTTATTGTAGTTGTGTGCTGTGTGTTTGGAGCTCTGTGTTCTGAGGTCTTTTTTTCTCCACTTATTTTAGTGTTTGAGGTTAACCAGCCCTGAGTTTGAAGTGGAGGAGAGTAGATTTGATGTAGTATTTTGATTTTTTCTGCTCCGTCCTTATAATTTTCTTGATTTCAGTTACCCCAGTATTGACTGGATAAATGTTACACCAGGGAGCATTAGGGAGATAAAATTCCTAGACATAATAAATGACTGCTTCTTGGAGCAACTGGTCCAAGAAATGACAAGAGGGGGAGCTATTTTAGATCTAGTCCTTAGTGGAATGCAGGGCATGGTATGAGAGGAACAATGATCACAACATGATCAAATTTGAGTTTATATCAAAGGAAAAATAGAACATCACAGAACATCATTTGTAGCTGATATATATTCTGTGATGTTCTAGTGGCCATTTTTTTCTTTGGAGTTGTATTAGTTTGCAGTGATTGCCAGTTACTACTATCTCTATCTCTGATTTTGACTTTGGTAAGTTCCCCTTATAGAGGAATTTTTAATTTTAATTGTCATTTCATTTCACTTTTGCTCATTGAGGGAAACCACATGATTCATACCTTGGTTTTTAATTTATTGGTACATTTTAATTTATTGGTACATTTGTTATTAATGGGGTTTCATCTTGCAGTTCTTTTAGTTACATTTTAGATCCTGGTCTGTGCAGCCACACACAATATATTATATATATTTTTAAATGATGTGCTTTGGATGTGCTATTTTTAAAGAGATTTAGTTTTCTGCTTTTGTTTTTAAGAGGTTTTTATCAGCCCTGTATGACTTTAATCTAGAACTTTCTGGTGATGGTTTTTATTTTATAGCCATGTATATTTACCACATACTGGTTATCCACCATTTTGGTTAATTAGCAGCACTTGGTTTTAAGTGACATGTCTGGCACAGAGTTATGTCTGGTATTGTTACTGTTCATTTTGTTATTTCATCTTTTTACTTTTATCTTTACCATTTCACAGTGTTATTTTCAGTGCTCCAGTAGTATCATATGCTCAATAGAACATCAGCATATCGGTATGTGTGTGTTTTTGGACTATCCATATTATATATTTTTTGCAATTTCTAACTTTTGTAATTCCAAATTTTGATTTATATGTATAATTATATACATTCATTCTCATTATATACATTTACATTTGCATTTTTATTCTTATTTTTTTTGTTATGTTTTTCAATAATATGAATTATTAGTTTATACACTGTAAAGTAGATCCTCTTTTCTCCTGGGTTGCAGCTCTTCCAAGACAAAAACCAAACCAAAAAAAAACACACTCCGGTATGGCTCCCCTTTTTCTCAAAAAACAAATATAATGAAGCTTTTTATTGAATAGGAGGAACGTCCCTCCTTCTCTCAATTGCTTCTCCAAAACAACCAATAATGCTACACCGGGCAGGCTTCAACCGCTGCTTTCTCTCCCGGTCCCCTGGAGAGTAGCAGGGAAAAGAAAAAAAAACACGCGGCGCAATTCAGCCCTGGTTTCAAAAACACAGTTCAATTTTAGCCAAGCTTCAAAAAAAACACAGCTCAGTCCAGCTTGGCTTCCACAACACAGTTCAATTTTAGCCAAGCTTCAAAACACAGTTCAGTCCAGCTAGGCTTTCAAAACACAGTTCAGTTCTAGCCAAGCTTTCCAAAACACAGCTCAGTTTAGCCAGGCTTTCAAAACACAGTTCAGTTCTAGCCCAAGCTTTCAAAACACAGCTCAGTTTAGCCAGGCTTTCAAAACACAGTTCAGTTTTAGCCAGGCTTTCAAAACACAGTTCAGTTCTAGCCCAAGCTTTCAAAACACAGCTCAGTTTAGCCAGGCTTTCAAAACACAGTTCAGTTCTAGCCCAAGCTTTCAAAACACAGCTCAATTTTAGCCAAGCTTCAAAAACATAGCTCAGTCCAGCTAGGCTTTCAAAACCCAGTTCAATTTTAGCCAGGCCTTCAAAACACAGTTCAGTTCTAGCCAAGCTTTCAAAACACTGCTCAGTTTAGCCAGGCTTTCAAAACACAAGTAATGGCTTTGCGCGGGCTCAAAGCCTAGGGTCCCACCCTCTTGGTCAGTCATACTCCTACCTGACCTCCTCCCGCATGACCCGGCTTGGCCCCGCTACTTCCTTGGCTTTCGCTGAGCCAGAGCTGAAAAGTCCATCGGCTCTTCCAGGGTGTTCTCCGGTTCAGTCAACTCCATAGGGCAAGGCTCACTCTCTGCCTCTCTCTCCTCAGGAGCCCAATCCATATTCTCCTCGCCCCGCCCTTCTCCCAGCTGCTCACCCTTTCTTTCATTAAAGCTCTTTGGTGGCTCTTCTTTCTCCACCCACCTGTTCCACCACCTCTTCCACCAGGTTGGAGAATCAGCCTTATTCCTTCCCCTGCGGCCCTCCTCTGGAGACTCCTGGGAATGCACATAGTTTCTCTTATCCCCGGTCTCCCTTGGGGCATGCTGGGAGTTGTAGTTCCTTATTTTTGGTTCTTTCTTGGGGGATGCCTGCCTGTAACGGGGGTATTCTTGCTTAGCCCGGGGTTCCCCTGAGGCATGTGGGGAGTTGTAGTTTCTTGCTCTCCTCTTTTCTTTCTGTTCCCCAGAGCTGCCTACATACTCTTTACAACACCCACATATATATACCAGTAATACATTAATACCAGTAATACATTAATATTATAGTTCACTATGATTAAAATATTCCAGCATTTTTGTACTGGTAACAAAAATGGAGCAATGTATGATTAATGAATATATAGAGAGATTTGTTGAGATATTCTGGATGACATAAATGACATTCTCTGTTTGTGAGTTCATCCAAATGCCATAGTATATGTATACAATTTAAAGATGTTTCAAATTAAATTTATTAGACGGCATATGGACATTTTACATGGCTAATGTTATATTTTCTGTGTTTTTAAACATTAGTTTTTAAATATCAGTTTTAATTTTGTTTGCAACATTGTTTCCTATGTTATGTGTTATCTGTAATATGCTTTTACTTGAGACAATATTCTCCATGTTGTGTTTAACATGATTTCAAATTTAATTTTCAACATATATATTATTCTCATTCTATTTGTATGTTATGTTTTTAGACCCCTGATGAAGGCTCTATAGCCGAAACATGGACCGTGTAGGGTCCTAATAAAGTCTATTTGAAATTCTCATTCCGTGAGTTCTGACTGGTTTCTTGGATTGGATTTTCTTCTACTCTGCAGATATCTACCTGTACCAGAAATGGTTTTTAAGGGTGATGATGTGGAGAAACTGAAAGTAATCTCAGTGAACCTGGAAGATGTACTGAGCCAAATCGACAAATTAAAGAATAGTAAATCAAATGGACTGGATGACATGCACCCTAGGGTACTGAAATAACTCAAACATGAAATTGCTGATCTACTGTTAGTGATCTGTAACCTGTCATTAAAATCATCCACAGTACATGAAGATTGGAAGGTGGCCAATGTAATGCTGATTTTTAAAAAGGGTTCCAGAGGTGATCTGGAAAATTACAGACTGGTAAGCCTGATGTCAGTGATGGGCAAAATAGTGGAAACTATTATAAAGAATAAAATTACGGAACACACAGACAACATGGTTTAATGGGACAGAGTCGGCATAGATTCAGCCAAGGGAAGTCTTGCTTTACTAATTTACTTCATTTCTTTGAATGCATGAATAAACATGTTGATAAAGATGAGCCAGCTGATGTAGTGTATCTAGATTTTCAGAAAGCTTTTGACAAAGTTCCTCATAAGACACTACTGTAAAAATTAGAGTCATGGGATAGGAGGCAATGTCCTTCTGTGGATTAGGAATTGGTTATTGGACAGAAAATAGAGGGTTGAGTTATATGGCCATTTTTCTCAATGGAGGAGAGTGAGTAGTGGAGATTCACAGGGATCTGTACTGGGACTGGTGCTATTTAACATATTTATAAATGATCTGGAAATTGGAATGACAAGTGAGGTGATTAAATTTGCAGATGACACAAAACTATTCATAGTTGTTAAATCATATGCAGACTGTGATACATTTCAGGAAGACCTTGGGAAATTGGAAGACTGAGCATCCAAATTGGCAGATGAAATTTAATGTGGACAAATCTAAAGTGATGCACATTGGGAAAAATAATCCAAATCATAGTTATCTGATGTTAGGGTCCACCTTAGGAGTCAGTACCCAAGAAAAAGATCAATGATCTACGTGTCATTGTAGACAATACACTGAAATCTTCTGCCCAGTGTGTGGCAGTGGCCAAAAATGCAAACATGATGCTAGGAATTACAGTAAAACCTTGGTTTTCGTTGACTTCAGATTTCGTCGGTTTCAGTTATCATCGATTTTTTTCATGAAAATTTCATCTCGGTTTTCGTCGATCGCCTCGGATTTCGTTGGCATGCCCACGCAGCTAATCTTGCGTTCTCATGTGTCGTTCTTCTGGGGCATTGTTTCTGGTTATGGGATCACACTGCTGCTGTTTTCGGACCCAAATTTCATCGTTTTGCCACAATACTGCTGCTACTGATTGAGTGCCTGTATCAAAGTCCCTGCTGGTATTAGGACCCAAATTTCGTTGTTTTGCCACACTACTACTACAGCTGGTTGAGTGCCTGTATCAAAGTCCCTGCTCTCATCATGGGACCCAAAAAGGTTTCTATGGGCAGCAGTCCTTCAAAGAAGAAGGACAGGAACACGATTGAGTTGAAGAAGGAAATCATTGAAAAATACGAGAGTGGCATTAAGATTGCTGAAATTGCCCACATGTAAGGGAAGTCACCATCCACGATAAGTTCAATTGTTGCAAAAAAGGAAGCAATAAAGGAGGCAAAAGTAGCAAAAGGTGTGAATGCGATAACAAAACAGATATCACAAACAATTGAAGATGTGGAACAGTTATTATTAATTTGGATCAATCAAAAACAGTTAGATGGCGATTCTGTTTCTGAGGCCATCATATGTGAAAAGGCCAGACTGCTGTATGCTGATCTCATAAAGAAAATGCCTGGGCCGAGTGCTACTTCACTAAGTGATAAGTTCAATCGTTGCATAAAAGGAAGCAATAAAGGAGGCAAAAGTAGCAAAAGGTGTGAATGCGATAACAAAACAGATATCACAAACAATTGAAGATGTGGAACAGTTATTAATTTGGATCAATCAAAAGCAGTTAGATGGCGATTCTGTTTCTGAGGCCATCATATGTGAAAAGGCCAGACTGCTGTATGCCGATCTCATAAAGAAAATGCCCGGGCCGAGTGCTACTTCACTAAGTGATTTTAAGGCCAGCAGAGGCTGGTTCGAAAAATTCAAGAGGCGCACTGACATACACAGTGTTACTAGGCACGGTGAAGCTGCGAGTTCGGACAAAAGAACAAGAAGGGAAGTGACCCCCCCCCCCCCCCCCAGAAGCTGGTCCTAGTGGCAAAAGAACAAGAGGGGAAATGACCTCCCCAGAAGCTGGCCCTAGTGGCAAAAGAACAAGAAGGGAAGTGACCCCCCCAGATAGTGTCCTTATGGAGGAGGATCCCTCTTCCAAACAATAATCTCTGTTCCTCTCTCTCCATCTTCCATACACCAAGAAGAGTCTTCAGAAAGGTAAATGCCATGTTAAATGTTCATTTATTCTATACACTAGTCTTTTTTATTCATTTAAAAGAAAAAATTGCTTGTTGCCTTGATTTTCTTAGGTTTCGGTTTTCGGATGAATTATCGACGAAAACCGAGGTTTCACTGTATTAGGAAAAGGATGGTAAATAAGACCAATAATACTATAGTGCCTCTGTATTGCTCCCTGATGCGACCTCACCTTGAGTATTGCGTTCAGTTTTGATCACTATCACGCTTATTTTCGAAAGAGAAGGACGTCCATCTTTCGACACAAATCGGGAGATGGGCGTCGTCCTCGCAAGGTCATCCAAATCGGCATAATCAAAAGCCGATTTTTTGACACCCTCGACTGCTTTTCGTCGCGGGGATGACCAAAGTTCACGTGGTCTTGTCAGCAGGGTAGCGAAGGCGGGACTGGGGCGTGATTAGGAGATGGTCGTTTTCGGCCGATAATAGAAAAAAAAAGGGCGTCCCTGACGAGCACTTGGCCGACTTTACTTGGTCCATTTTTTTCACGACCCAGCCCCAAAAAGGTGCCCTAACTGACCAGATGACCACCGGAGGGAATTGGGGATGACCTCCCCTTACTCCCCCAGTGGTCACTAATCCCCTCCCACCATAAAAAACAAGTTTAAAAATACTTTTTTGCCAGCCTCAAATGCCATCCTCAAATGCCATCCTCAGATCCATCGCAGCAGTATTCAGGTCCCTGGAGCAGTTGTAGTGGGTCCAGTGTACTTCAGGCAGGCGGACCTGGGGGGGATTTGGGGGGCTCAGCACCCAGGGTAAGGGAGCTATGTACCTGGGAGCAATTTCTGAATTCCACTGCAGTGCCCCCTAGGGTGCCTGGTTGGTGTCCTGGCATGTGAGGGGGACCAGTGCACTACAAATGCTGGCTCCTCCCATGACCAAAGGTCTTGGATTTGGATGTTTTTGAGATAGACGTCTTTGGTTTCCATTATCGCCGAAAACCAAGGACGACCATCTCTAAGGTCGACCTAAATGTCAAGATTTGGGCGTCCCCGACCGTATTATCGAAACGAAAGATGGATGTCCATCTTATTTCGATAATACGTGTTGCCCCGCCCCTTCACGGCACCGTCCTTAGAGATGGGCGCCCTTAGAGATGGGCGTCCCCATTCGAAAATGCCCCTCCACATCTCAAAAAAAGATATAGCAGAATTAGAAAAGGTTCAAAGAAGAGCAAGCAAAATGATGAAGAAGATGGAACTCCTCTCATATGAGGAATTGCTAAAGGGGTTAGTGTTCTTCAGCTTAGAAAAGAGATGGCTGAGGAGAGAGATAATTGAGGTCTACAAAATCCTGAGTGGTGTAGAATGAATAAAAGTGAATTGATGTTTTATTCTTTCAAAAAGTACAAAGACTAGGGGACACTCATGAAGTTACATGAAAATATGTTTGAAATAAATAGGAGGAAATATTTTTTTAAATGAATGAATAGTTAAGCTCTGGAACTTGTTGCAAGAGGATGTGGTAACAGTATTTAGTGTATCTGGTTTTAAAAAAGGTTTGAACAAGTTCCTGAAGGAAAAGTCCATAGTCTGCTATTGAGACATACATGTGGACACCACTGCTTGCCCTGGAATTGGTAGCATGGAATGTTGCTACTATTTGGATTTCTGCCAGGTACTTGTGACCTGGATTGACTACTGTTGGAAACAGGATACTGGGCTAGATGGACCACTGGTCTGACCTAGTATGACTACTCTTATGGTCTTATGATAGCTCCGCACAGGTGGTTTAACCAACCAGGAGCCTCTCTTGGCCTGGTTAAGTCAGTTTGAACCTTGACCCCTAAGCTTCAGGATCAATAGTGCATGAATGCTTGGGTTACTGTTGTTTATTAGGAAATCCTAAGGTTGTATTGGGAATAATTATTAGTTATGCTGCCATTATTACCTGTCACTGTTTGTGATTAGTACTGCAGTAATCTATTGCTGCTAAGAATTGCCAATTTCTTTGTCATACAACATTCCCTAGACTCTATATAGTGCAGCTAGAGTAGTGTGCACAAATCTAGGTGTATTCTGATTTGCTTGTGCAAAGCAATTGATTAATAAGCCAATCAGAGCTGATAATTGGATGTTAACAAGCAATTATTAGTACTAATTGGCACTACTCGCAAAGTGTACTCTATAATGTAGTCTGCCTGAATTCTACCTCACGGATCCCAAAAGGGGGTATGGCTATAGGAGGAGCATGGGTGGGTCGTAGACATTCCTAAAATGTATGCACAGTTTTATAGAATAACCTGTTCTGTGCCTAAACTACTACTACTTATCACTTCTGTAGCACTACTAGACTCACGCAGCACTTTTCACTTGAACATGAAGAAACAGCCCCTGCTCGACAGAGCTTACAATCTAATCAGGATAGACAAAAGAGACAAATAAGGGATAAGGGAATTACTAAGGGGTTAGGATTTAAAAGCAGCGTCAAAAAGGGGGTTTTTAGCCTAGATTTGAAGACAGCCAGAGATGGAGCTTGACATACTGGCTCAGGAAGTCTGTTTCAGGCATATGGTTTAGCAAGATAAAAGGAACAGAGTCTGAAATTAGCAGTGGAGGAGAGGGGTGCAGATAAGAGAAATTTACTCAGTGACTGGAGTTCCCGGGGAGGAGTGTAGGGAGAAACAAGAGAGGAGAGGTACTGAGGAGCTGCACAGTGAATGTACTTGTAAGTCAATAAGAGGAGTTTGAGCTGTATGCAGAAACGGATAGGGAGCCAATGAAGTGACTTGAGGAGAGGGCTAATATGAACATAGTGACACTGGCAGAATATGTCATGCAGCAGAATTTTGAACAGATTGAAGGGGAGACAGATGGCTTAGTGGGAGACCTGTGAGAAGCAAGTTGCAATAGAGTGAGAGGTGATAAGAGTGTGGATAAGGGTTTTGGTAGTGTACTCAGAAAGGAAAGGACGAATTTTGGTGATATTATAGAGAAAGAAACAACAGGTTTAACAGTCTGTTGAATATGTGCAGAGAAGGAGAGAGAGGAGTCAAAGATGACCCCAAGTTTATGAACTGATGAGACAGGGAGGATGAGAGTGTTATTCACAGAGATAGAGAATGAGGGAAGAGGAGAGGTTGGTTTAGGGGGAAAGATAAGTCCAGTCTTGGTCATGTTTAGTTTCTGATAGCAGTGAGACATCCAGGCGGCAGTGTTAGACAGGCAGGCTGATACCTTGGCCTGGATTCCTTCTGAAATTTCTGGATGGAGAGGTAGATCTGGGAGTTATCAGCATAATGGTGATACTGAAAGCCATGGGATGAGATCAGAGCAGGGCCGCCGAGAGCCAGATCCGGGCCTGGGACAAGGCCGCCCCCGGGCCCCCCACCCGAAGTCATCGTCGTTGCCGGGCCCTGAACTAACCTTAAACGCCACCTTTCACCACCTTCGCAGCAAGCAGCAGCAGGGCAGACCTCTCCTTCCTTCCGTGCCCCGCCCTCGCGGACGTTACATCAGGCAAGGGCGGGACACGGAAGGAAGGAGTGGCCTGCCCTGTTGCTGCTTGCTGCAAAGGTGGTGAAAGGAGGCATTTAAGGATAGTTCCAACTTCCGGGAGCGACAGAGGGTGGGCGGGGCCGCAAGCCCGAACTGTGGTGGAGCGACAGAGGGCGGGCGGGCCCGAATTGCGGTGGAGCAACGGAGGGCGGGCAAGTCCGAACTGCGGTGGTGCCGGGCCCCCTCCGGAGGCCCGGGCCTTGGGACTTTTGTCCCCCCTGTCCCCCCCCTCTCGGCAGCCCTGGATCAGAGTACCAAGGGAGGAAGAATAGATGGATAAAAGAAGAGATCTCAGAACAGATCCCTGCCTAAAGTTAGGAATTGGTATTTACACCAGGTTTTCATTGGCATAATTTCCTGCGTATTAATTCTAGTCATGTGGATGGGCTTAGGCATATTCTGTAAACCATGCCTAACTTTAGGTGCAGCTTATAGAATTTGCCTAAGCATGTGTTCAATCAGCACCAATTTGTTAGATGCCATAAATAGAATTAGGTCCTATACCTATATCTTTTATACTAACAATAATATTTCCAGAATATGGCATCTTTCCTTGTATTGACAGCAAATCACAGTTTGTACTTTGAGGCAATATGTGCAAATTATACTCCTAACAATCAAGACCAGTTTAATCTCTAATCAGAGTAATTATCTGATATAATTGCTCTTACAGAACAGCCTCCCAGTGGTGGTGGTAGAGGCAAAAACTGTATCTGAATTAAAGAAAGTGTAGGACAAGCACATAGGATCTCTTAGGGAGAGGAAGAGATAGTAGCTGGTATGGATAGGCACACTGGATAGGCCTTTATGTCTGCTGTTATTTTATTTGTTTCTGCGTGTAGCAGCCTGAGAAATTCAGAAGTGAGGCATTCTTGTCCAAATTTTCAGTACTTCTACTGTAAACCACCACTAGAATAACATATTTGATCTGACCTCATCTATAGGCAGGCAGGCTGGTGGGTGACAGGTGCAAGTACTGAGTCTCTCCAGAGAAGGCTGGAGGTTTCAGGAACTTGATAGAACAAAAGGAGAGTCCAGTATAATCAGTGGGAGGCTCTGAAGGCAGCAAAGTCCTCCTCTGACCATAAAACAGAGACTCCGTACAGGAGCAGTACCTTAGGTTTTACATCTCCTAGCCTCCTACCTTATACCAGTCAGGCAGTTCCTTCAAGCTGGGAATTTCAGCAAGGTGCCCTGACCACAAATCTCTGTGGTTCAGGAACATCTTAAGGCCCCTTTTGAGACAGCCTGTTGGCCAATGCAGACAGACAGACAGACAGACATGCTTCAGTAGTAGCTAGCCTAATACCCTAAGTTTGTTGCTGCAATCCAGTTACTAGTAACATTTTATAGGGATTTCACAGCTAGAAGAGGCAGTTGCAGACAAACTAAAAGAAGACCTCAGTCTTTGGAAATTTGAGAGGGTCATTCAAGGAAGCCCCCTTAAAGGAAATACAGTTATCCCACAGAAAGACTCCGGGAAATACAGACTAATATTGATCATTTAGCCCTGAGGGATTATTTGTGATTGGTTTTGTACCTATGGAATACTGTTCTGTGCATTATGCGTCGTTTGACTCGGCAATGAACCTGGTACAGAAGATGAGAACTAGTGTCCTAATGGCTAAGGCAGACATTGAGTCAGCCTTCCATCTGTTAAAAGTTCATCTAAACTGCTTTCCAGTGTTGGGTTCATGCTTCCATGGCAAGTTTTATTTTGATAAGTGCATGCTGATAGGATGTTCTGTGTCATGCACTTATTTTGAAAATTTCAGCACATTCCTTCTTTGGGTAACTTGGAGAGTTGCAAGCAGGTGAAATGCATTGTTTGGATGACATTTTGTTTGCTGGGAAGGGAGCATCAAGTAAGAACAGGTGAATGCCCAAAGTGTTTAATGGTGGCAGAGCTTCTAGGGCTATTCATAGTCCAAGTAAAAATGGAAGGGGCCAGTTTTGAAATTATGCTTCCTGGATATTGAATTACACTCTGAGAAGTGCTTACGATTACCAAGCAAAAAAGATATGCAATCTACACAGGATACTGGCTGGAGTTAAAGGTGCAAAGAAAATCACATTGAGGGAGTTGCAGTTATTGATTGGCAGTTTAAACCTTGTTTGCAGAGTACTCTTATTTGGAGACAGTCTCATTTTATTCATGTAGTGAAGTTCAGTGATTTGGGAGGCTTTTCATTATTAAATGGAATCTCACTGTGGCAGGAAACAGCAGTATCTAACAAAGCATTACAGCTGTTTACAGACACAGCTGTAAGTGAAGGATCCAAAACCTACTTTTATGTCGAGAAAAAATTGACCATCACTTTTCTTACATTTTTCCCTTTGGTGGTTGCATTAGAGATATGGTTCATATTCAGGTTCAGGTTCTTTTATTTGATTAACCGCTTAAAAGATGAATCCACCAAATCAGAAAAATAGTTTGAAAAGAACGCCAACAAATAAAAGGAAAGAAATAGAAATAAAAGTACTGCTGAGAGAGCTACACCTCCTCCTTTTTGCCCCAATATATTAAACCCCTCTAGATGTCCTTACTATAAGCCTCATTAAAAAAACGAGCCTTCAACAAACACTTAAATGTCATCTGGGAAGATTCTGTCCACAAGAACCCCAGTAGGTTTAAATGAGACTGCCCATTCATTTTTGCTCTATCTCCATCATGAAGGAGAATTCACTTAGATAATATCATTTACACTTATTAATAACCGTGGGTTCGACTGAGCTAATATATATTATCATCTAAGTGGTTCAAAACATAGGAAGTGACGTGTATCTGTTACAGTTTACTTTTGGCGGGAAAAATCTTTTTGAAAGATGCAGACATTACGTGAGTAGTGACGTTTTCATTAGATTAAACATTTCTATAAAGGAGGATGCACACGTCACGGTAGGTGATTGCCAGCGAACGCTAAGCTGTTTTGCAGCTATTCTAGTGAGACATATATATTTTCTGAGCCAGAGTCTTCCATAACGGTAAGATGCTATAATAAATAACAAGGTGTATATACTATAAATATGGTATAGATACATAGAAATGCGTGTACACTATGCACATCGGATAATCTCTCGGGTAGTTAAAATTAGAAGATCCCAGTGTGCTGACCTCATGAAATATTTCAACATTACACGTTATGCGGGTAAATATAGGATTACCGAATAGCATCCGTAATCCTGTTTCTGTTATGGATTTTTAACGGATATACTCAGTTAAATAACGTGACAAGTGATGTTTATAAGATCTTTCCTTACATGCACATTAATATACCTTTGTGTCTCCTGTTACACACATTACGTAAATGTTGCACTCCGACAGTATTTGAATTACTAAATATTCCTTTATAAATAAAATATTGTATAAGACAGTATAAAATTGATACGCTATATATAATCTATAATAAGGAGTCAGAAGTTTTACAGTAAGATCTGGAATACCAACCTTTACGGCTTGAATATTTCCTCCCCTTTTCATATAGATTTTTGTCAGATCATGCACACAGCCTTTTTAAAGGTAGAGTGATTTTGAATAAAGGTGCGTTTCATTGAATACTCTTCAAGGACTGATATTACCAGAAAATACATACATGGTGTAACAGGTAACCTCAAAATTAAAATTATCTCTATTCTGAATTATGGATTGAACATTATGGCTTTATATAACATCCTTAGTCCTATAATGATTTTATTATTTTTTGTTCGATCAATGACTAGCATATAACTATATATATATATATAACGATTAAGACCTTCAGACATTTAGAAGTTGTGATAATTCTGTTTTATTCCAGTATACGTAACAAGTTTTAAAAGATATATTTGCTTTTTATTAGTAACAATATAAGATTGATTGATAAATATAAATTCAATGACAAGTGATTTTAACTACATGATTAGTTTATTTAAAACATGCATTCTTTTTGTTTTTTTATTGTCTTTGGTTAGTTTCCCTCTTAAAATTGTACTTAAAGAAAACAATGGACCAATGATTGTAGTTTATTTGTTTTTTGTCTTTTATTGTATATTGATTAATCTTTTATTATATACTAATGGTGTCTAAATTTGATATGTTTTAAATGAAATTTTATTTGTTTTATTTAGACTCCTGATGCAGGCCAGTTGGGCCGAAACACAGCTGTGTCAAGTCATATCACCTCAATAAATTTATTTAGTTTTTTCCATTTTGCTTGTGTCGTCCCCTTTTTTTTGACTTTTGTATTTTAGTTATAGTTTTGTTTTTTATAGTTTTTTCTTCCATTTGTGTATTTTGCACTTTTTACTTTTTATTATTTTTCATTTTCCACTGTTTTTCTTTTGATTTTTTTCCTTTTTTTCTTTTGTTTCCTTTTTTCCGTTTTTTGCGTCATCTTCGCTGTTTTTGATTACTGGTGTTTTTTGCGAAGACAGGTTTCTTCTGTATTTTTGATACAGAGCATGAGACCCACCATGCTATATGTTGAGTCGCATAATAAACACATGGAGATCCAACAAAGAGAAGGTACAATGAATTGAGATTGTTCAGCAGACTGGGGTATAAGGGATTAAAAATTGCTTGAGAAATGATGGACAGCCTGTCTGTAGAACTATGGGGAACAAAGGTGTGCAATAAACAGGAGGCATTCCTCTGCTGACAATATGGGGATCATGGAAGTAATAAACCATCAATCAACAAAATGTTATGAGTGGAAGACTTGCTTAGTGAATTTATTTTGCATTGTTGGCCATTAAGTACATTTACATGAGCAAAACATGTTGTGGGAGTTCACAGTTTAATTGCAGATGTTTTGTCACATTCAAAGTGGTCAACCTTCAGGAGACTGGGATTGGCAGCAGAAGAGCAAGGAATGCCAGTGACTGCACACCTTTGATGTTTAGGAATCTGGAGGTGTAGGAGTTCATGCAAAGCTCAGAAGCCCCTGGGATACCAGCAAGGCCAGCCGGCAATGACAACAGCAGTAACAAGTTTCTTCTTTATGAAAGCTGAAGGTTGAGATAACCAGCTTGCAGCTTTCTATTGAGAGTTGGCAGGCTGGGTGTGAGATAACAGCATTTAGAGGATCGAATAAAGCTATCCTGCAGCGGTTAAACAAATGAAACATATATATATATTTGTTTGTTTGTATTGAAACAATGTTATTTCTATTTAGTTATTTTTATTGTAATTATATTGGTTATAGATGGATTATCACATTTTATAAGTAAAAAAATAAATAAAAAGGCAGAAGAGTTATTCGTAATCGTTCAAAGTGCCATGCCACCATTTTAATATAGATTTGGTAACTGGATATATTGGCAGGACTAAGGGGTCTGCTCTTATCTATGCTCCTGTTTCTGTCTTATTTATGATTCTTTGTCCCCTCAAATCAGTTCCTTAGGAGGCTTCAGAAAGGCATTTTCCTATGATTGTTTTTGTTGTGTTGCTCCAATAACTGAAGTATTTTCTATGTAATATCATGTCCTTCTGCTTCACTGATTATGTAGTCCTCGTGCTTCAGTGGCTTCGATAGGATTCAGATGCAATACAGTATTGCCTGGAATACTTCATGTATTTATATGAGTATTTATAAAAACAACACACAGGAAAACATTTTTAAAAGAGATATAGAAGCAGAGTTTAGATAGGACGTAGGAAGGGAAATTCATACATTTAAGTCAAGTGGAAATTTCATAGTATTTTACAAGAGGCATTGCCAGAAGTAGACCCTCTTATAAAATAGGGACAAGGCTGCACATCTAAGTTCCTCCACATCTAGAGGGAGCAGCAATTTTAGACAGATGCATGTAGGGAAAAGAAATGTTCTATCCTTCCCCCCCTCCATAGATGTGGGAACAGCTTTCTAAAATTGCTATTCTCTCACCAAATAGCCATGAATGGTGACAGTCCCTCCCCCCCACAGCAAACTCCACCTCCCTCATCAGCAACCCTCCTTGAAGCAACCTTCAAACCTCCCAGGCTTGCCACTTGATGGCAGTCATCCCCAATAGCAACTCCTCCCACTGGCGCATACAGGTGATTGCCCTTTAATGGTAGCCTCCCAAAAGATTCTCCCCTCAAAGCAGGCACCTCTATTTTCCCCTTCAAATGTGGGCATGTGGCCATGTGGTTCCCTTCCCCCAAGGCAACCCCCTCCAATGGCCCAAACCCTCTTAGGATACCCTGCCCTGGAAGGCAGCCCCTCCCCACCCATGATATCAAATTTGGTCATACTAGGAGCAATGCCCACTTATTCATGCTGCGATGATCCTCCACACTGAAAATGGCTACTGAGACCTCTAACAGTAACACTGCAATATAACTGCTAGAGGTCAGGCTTCCATATACCACTAGAGTTCTTGACAGCAATTTTTGGCCTAGTGGAGCATCATAGCAGGAGCAAGTGGGCATTGCTGCTGTCCCACTAGACCCCAGGGACCCCTGGAAAGGTCAGGGTTGGTGTTAGGGTGTGGAGATTTGGGGGGTGGGCTGCCAGGGGCATCCTAAGAGGGTTTAGGCTATGGGAAAGCGGTTGCTTCAGGGGGAGCAGAGGGAGCCTGCTTTGAGAGAGAAATTCTTGGGGACTACCACTGGGGGAACTGTTGGCTGTGTGGACCAGTGGAGGGGCATTTTGCTATTGGGGTTGTTTGCTGTCATGGGAACCATCAGAGGACTGTCAGGTGGATGAACCTGAGGTTGCTGGGGTTGCTGTGGGGAGTGGATGGTGCTGTAATGGGTGGATAGGACAATAATTAAAAAACAAACAAACAACTACACTCCTTAACTATACTATTTACTGAAATGTGATCAGTAAATAGAAGCTGAACCAGAGAGCACTACTAGAAGATGGTCTCTTATCCCCTGATGCAGTAGTCTTGAAACCGCAAAATGGTGGCCAATGGGGAGACATATAAGAGTTGCTGATAAGTTAAGTACAGAGATTTCCAAGGGCAGTCTGACCATTCGGGCATCGGGCAGTACCTGAGGGCCCAGAGGCTCTACCTGGATGCCCGCTGCTCTCCCCACTCCCACCAAATACCCCCCCTGCCATGGCCACCACTGCTGCTGCTGCTGTTTAGGTCACTTTAAATGTGGGTCCTGTCAATGGTGTGATCTGACCATCGAAGGGCCTACATAGCAACATCCTGGTACTTCACGTCCTATTCATGCTCGATCTCTTACCAACTGCATGACTAATAATGTAGTCTATGCTATCATCTGTCCCTGTCAGCTTATTTATATAGGACGTTCAAGCCGCCCTATTAAGGCTCGTTTGAATGAATACAAATCCAGGATTAAGAATCAGGTACTAAAAGCACCGTTAGTCCAACATTGTCAGGACTTTCACCATCAACTTAGTGACATAAAATAGAGAATTTTAGATTGTGTCCAACTAGGTTGGGAGGGTGGGAATGTTGGACAGCTATTAAACTACAAGGAAAAATGGTGGATTTTTCAATCACTTCACCCTTCGGGGTTGAATTCTGAGATCAATTAGTGGTCCTTGATCTGATTGGTTGCTACTTCTGTGATGTGGCCCAATCAGGTGTGTGGTTTGCTGATCAGCTCTGTGCTATTTAAAGTCTAATCCCACGCATAGATGCCGTGGCCATTTTCTTCCCCATGCAGGAGTGCTGTGCGATATGTATTTGTGATGCTGCAGACCTTTGTTCATTATATTAGGGGACATCATATTTAATGTGGAATTATAATTTTGCACTTCATCTCATCTTTTTCTCCAGTGAACCTCTTCCCTGAAGAAGAAATTGAAACCTGGCCAAGTTGGCAGAGGTTCTCCTTTGGTGAAAAATTGCTGCCAGTTAAGTATTACAATATGTGTATGCTTCAATTTATTTCAATTTCACTTTTGGCTTTTCAGCTTCTATTACACATTCCTTATATTTCATGGCACACAGAGTGTTCTGGACTCTGGTGCGCTTGCAGTAATTGGACAGATCTAAGTCCAACCTGTGCTGGTCTTGTAAGGTTCAAGCTTGGCACTCTAGGCCATCTCTTATTTTATTGTCCTGAGGTGTACAGACTCTGGGAACAAGTCTGATTCAAAATGTGCACTATCCTGTGCACCCAGGTTTCTCTATCCTATGCTAATATTTTATTTTGGCCATACAATACTATGAATGAGTTGCTGATTAAGAAAGCAAAATTACCTAGATATATGCTAGCCATTGTATTACAGGATGCAGAGACATGCTGGAAGAATGTTGACCAGCTCAGTGTAACTTTCTGGTGGAACTCCTTATGCTTGATTTATAAGTATGAAGCAATTTTAGCTGAGAAGAATGGTCATTATGATAAGTTTTACCAACTATGGGCCCCTCTGCTACCTAGACATGATGTTATAATGCTATTCCTTGCAATTGCTTGTAGATTATATATTGATTCTCTAGAGTTGGGGAGGGAGGACAGGGTGGGGAAGGAGAGGGGGGTAAGGACTGTCACCATCCTGAAACTGTTGTAACAATCTGCTTAAGAATGTTTTGTATTTGCAACACCCCCTTACAAGGCACTCCTAGATTCAGGGTCCAACCTAACCGTCAATCTCTTATTTACTTGGTGCTTGGTTCATCTACCTGGGGAAGAAAAGCGTTAGTGGGTAGGATTATCCTCTTCTGCCCCAGGAAAAATCCAAAAAAAGAAGAACTGCTGTGAACAGGCCTGGCTAATAAATTAAACAGGCTTTACTTAACTATTTACACACATCTATCTATCTATCTATCTATCTATCTATCTATCTATCTATCTATCTATCTATCTATCTATCTATCTATCTATCTATCTATCTATCTATCTATCTATCTATCTATCTATCTATATTAGGGCTGCACTTTATTAATTGCCTCTGTCCCTCGCCTCCCCCCACTGTGCATGGTCTGGCATTGCTCCCTCACCTCCCGGACCTGCCTGTGGCTCTCCCCCCTCCCTCCCCAACACTTGCATCCCTTGCATTTTTTAAACAGAAGTCTTCAGCCCTTCAGGCTAGTGTCAGCTGTACTCAAAGGCTGCCTGCAGCCTTCCTGGGCCTTTCCTCCAAATCAAGCCCGCCCCTTCTGAAAACAGGAAGCTGCATCAGAAGGGGTGGGCCAGGTCAGAGGGAAAGGCTTGTGCAGACCACAGGCAGTCTTTGAGTATGGCTGCCAGTGACCTGCATGGCCAAAGGCAGTGGTGTAGCAAGGGGGGGGGGGCGGAGGGGCGGTCCGCCCCGGGTGTCAGCACAAGGGGGGGGGGTGCTCCGCCGCTCCCGCAGCTTCCAGGCACCCCCCCGCACCCAAAATCCGCCCCTCCATGGGTGCCTCGTAGAACCCTCTTCCTCCTTCCTTCCCGCCCTCGGCAGCCCTCCTCCTCCTCTCTGCCCCCCCTCTGTATCATAACCTTTTACTTCCCTTAGTGGCAGCGACATCAGTTACGTACGAAGAAGACTGCAGGCTCCCTTCCGGCTTCAGCTTCTCCCTTCACACAGTGAGTGTCCCGCCTTCGCGATGACGCATTTCCTGTTTCCGCGAAGGCGGGACACTCACTGTGTGAAGAGTGAAGGGAGAAGCTGAAGCTGGAAGGGAGCCTGCAGTGCCTTCTTCGTAATGGAACTGACGCCGCTGCCACCACGGGAAGTAAAAGGTTATGATACGGGGGGGGGGGAGGAGACAGAGAGGAGGAGGAGGGCTGCCATGGGCAGGAAGGAAGGAAGGAACAGAGAGAGCAGGAGAGAGGAGAATGCTGGACATGGGAGGGGAGAGCAGGGGGAGAGAACAGATTGCTGGACATGGGTGAGAGAAGGGGAGGGCATGGGTGAGAGAAGGGTAGGGCATGGGGGAGAGAAGAGATCGCTGGAGGGGAGGGGAGGGCAGGGGAGGATAATTGCTGGACATGGGTGGATGGATGGAGGGGAGGGCAGGGAGGGCTGTGGGGGAGCTGAGGGAGGGCAGGGAGAATCCTGGACATGGATGGGAGGGGAGGGCATGGGGAGAGAAGAGATCACTGGAGGGGAGGGCAGGGGAGGGAGGAGAATTGCTGGTGGATGGATGGAGGGGGCAGGGGAGAGAGGAAATTTGCTGGATATGGATGAATGAATGGGGGCAGGGGAGAGAGGAAATTTGAAGGATATGAGTGGATGGAGGAGACAGCAGGAGAGAATGGAGAGTTCCTGGACATAGATGGAGAATTGCTGGATATGGATGGATGAATGGGGGCAGGGGAGAGAGGAAATTTGAAGGATGTGGGTGGATGGAGGAGACGGCAGGAGAGAATGGAGAGTTCCTGGACATAGATGGAGAATTGCTGGCTATGGATGGATGAATGGGGGCAGGGGAGAGAGGAAACTTGAAGGATATGGGTGGATGGAGGAGACGGCAGGAGAGAATGGAGAGTTCCTGGACATAGATGGAGAATTGCTGGATATGGATGGATGGGGGCAGGGGAGAGAGGAAACTTGAAGGATATGGGTGGATGGCGGAGACGGCAGGAGAGAATGGAGAGTTCCTGGACATAGATGGAGAATTGCTGGATATGGATGGATGAATGGGGGCAGGGGAGAGAGGAAATTTGAAGGATATGGGTGGATGGAGGAGACGGCAGGAGAGAATGGAGAGTTGTTGGACATGGATGGATGGAGGGGAGGAAAGTCAGGAAGGAAATGCACATGGATGGATGGATGGAAGAGAGAAGAGAGGAGAAATGTTGGACAAGGATGGAGGGAAGGAAAGACAAAGGAAGGAGATGCACATGGAGAGAGGGCAGATCCTAGATGGAAGGGGCAGGGAGAGAGGGCAGACTTTGGATGGAGGGAACAGGAGAGAGAGGGCAGACACTGGATGGCAGGGAGAGAGAGAGAAGGCAGATGCTGGATGGAAGGAAGACAGTGTAAAGAAGATGAGGAAAGCAGAAACCAGAGACAACAAACTGTAAGTAAAATATATATTTTTATTTTTTTGCTTTAGGATAAAGTAGTATTGTAGCTGTGTTAATAAATAGAACATGGAAATAAGGTAATCTTTATTGGACTAATTTTAATATATTTTGACTAACTTTCGGAGAACAAAACCCCCTTCCTCAGGCCAGGATAGGATATTGTAAAATCACAATACTGTACTGATCTGATCTGAGGAAGGAGGTTTTGGTCTCTGAAAGCTAAATGTATTAGTCCAATAAAATGGTGGTATTTTATTTTCTGTTTCTGTGGTGTTGCATTGTATGCTCAGTCTGGCCTCTTGGGGGTTCAGTTTAATTTTTGTCTAAATAGTTTGATTACTTATTCTATAGTGGTTTAGGGTTTATCTGTGTTTGTGAAAAAGACACGGCTTTCAGTTGGCATTGACTGTGCAGGATCGACGATCTGTACTATTCTGTCTGGTTACGTTTTACAATAGGTGAATTGATGTTCTAGTGCTCACTGTAGTGTTTAAGATGCTTTCCTTTTCCTTATGTGACTCATAGAAATTACTGCTTATGGTATGGTAAAATTGTTCTAGAGATCCTGAGTGTTTTGTATTCTCGGTATGCCTAGTACTGGATTTTGGAAGGGGGTGTTAAAAAATGACCGGCACCGGGTGTCAACTACCCTAGCTACGCCACTGGCCAAAGGCTTCTGTTTAAAAAGGTACATGGGGGGAGGGGTGCAGGAGAGGGGAAAGAGAGCTGCAGGCAGGTCTGGGAGGAGAGGGAAGAGAGCGAGTGATGCTGGACCAAAGAGGCACGGGAGGGAGGCAAAAGGTGGGTAGCACACAATTAAAAAGGTACACCAGGTAGGGGGGGGGGTGCAGTGGGGAGGGAGAGATGCCAGACTGGAAGGGAGAGAGTGGGAGGGGGAATTGAGAGAAACACTGCCAACATGGGGAGGGAGGGGGGAGAAAGGAAGAGACGTGAGAGAAGCGCAGGCACCATGCGAGGGAGGGAGGGAATTGAGAGAGAACTGTGAACACCATATGGGGGGGGGGGGGAGAATTGATAGAGAACCATGGGCACTGTGTGGTGGGGGAAGGGAGGGAATTGAGAGAGAACCGTGGGCAGTGTGGTGGGGGAAGGGAGGGAGGGAATTGAGAGAGAACTGCACCGTGCCGGGAGGGAGAGAATTGAAAGAAGTGTGGGCACCATGTGAGGGAGGGAATTGAGAGAGAACCATGGACAACTTGCGGAGGGAGGGAGGGAATTGAAAGAGAACCATGGGCACCGTTTGGTGGGGGAAGGGAGGAAGGGAATTGAGAGAGAATTGCAGGGACTATGTCGGGGGAAGGGAGGGGATTGAGAAAGAACTGTGGGTACTGTGCTTGGGGGAGGGAGAAATTGAGAGAGAACCATGGGCACCGTGTCAGGGGGCAAGGGGGAATTGAGAGAGAATGGTGGGCAGCATGCCAGGGGAAGGGAGGGAGGGAGAGAAATGAGAGAGAACCGCAGGCACTGGGAGGGAGGGAATTGAGAGAAAACTATTGGCACCATGTGGGGGAGGGGAGAGGAAGGAAAGGAATTGAGAGAGAACTGTGCGCACCGTGCTGGGCAGGGGGAAGGAGGGAATTGAGAGAGAACTGTGGGCAGGGCCAAAAGGGGAGGGAGAGATGCTGGACTGTTCACAGGAGGAGGGGGAGAGAAATACAGAAAGATGCCAAACTTTGGGAGAGAAGGAGGGAAGGAGGGACGTAGAGGGTGAAGAGAGAGGGAGATATGTTGGGCTCAGAGGGAGGGAGGGGAGAGAGAGATAAAGATAATGGACCTGGGGGTTGGCAGGGTGAGGGAAAGGAAGAAAAGAGAGAGGTATTGGACTCAGGGGGGATGGGGTTGAGATATCTATCTATCTACAGTGGGGGAAATAAGTATTTGATCCCTTGCTGATTTTGTAAGTTTGCCCACTGACAAAGACATGAGCAGCCCATAATTGAAGGGTAGGTTATTGGTAACAGTGAGAGATAGCACATCACAAATTAAATCCGGAAAATCACATTGTGGAAAGTATATGAATTTATTTGCATTCTGCAGAGGGAAATAAGTATTTGATCCCCCACCAACCAGTAAGAGATCTGGCCCCTACAGACCAGGTAGATGCTCCAAATCAACTCGTTACCTGCATGACAGACAGCTGTCGGCAATGGTCACCTGTATGAAAGACACCTGTCCACAGACTCAGTGAATCAGTCAGACTCTAACCTCTACAAAATGGCCAAGAGCAAGGAGCTGTCTAAGGATGTCAGGGACAAGATCATACACCTGCACAAGGCTGGAATGGGCTACAAAACCATCAGTAAGACGCTGGGCGAGAAGGAGACAACTGTTGGTGCCATAGTAAGAAAATGGAAGAAGTACAAAATGACTGTCAATCGACAAAGATCTGGGGCTCCACGCAAAATCTCACCTCGTGGGGTATCCTTGATCATGAGGAAGGTTAGAAATCAGCCTACAACTACAAGGGGGGAACTTGTCAATGATCTCAAGGCAGCTGGGACCACTGTCACCACGAAACCATTGGTAACACATTACGACATAACGGATTGCAATCCTGCAGTGCCCGCAAGGTCCCCGTGCTCCGGAAGGCACATGTGACGGCCCCGTCTGAAGTTTGCCAGTGAACACCTGGATGATGCCGAGAGTGATTGGGAGAAGGTGCTGTGGTCAGATGAGACAAAAATTGAGCTCTTTGGCATGAACTCAACTCGCCGTGTTTGGAGGAAGAGAAATGCTGCCTATGACCCAAAGAACACCGTCCCCACTGTCAAGCATGGAGGTGGAAATGTTATGTTTGGGGGTGTTTCTCTGCTAAGGGCACAGGACTACTTCACCGCATCAATGGGAGAATGGATGGGGCCATGTACCGTACAATTCTGAGTGACAACCTCCTTCCCTCCGCCAGGGTCTTAAAAATGGGTCGTGGCTGGGTCTTCCAGCACGACAATGACCCAAAACATACAGCCAAGGCAACAAAGGAGTGGCTCAGGAAGAAGCACATTAGGGTCATGGAGTGGCCTAGCCAGTCACCAGACCTTAATCCCATTGAAAACTTATGGAGGGAGCTGAAGCTGCGAGTTGCCAAGCGACAGCCCAGAACTCTTAATGATTTAGAGATGATCTGCAAAGAGGAGTGGACCAAAATTCCTCCTGACATGTGTGCAAACCTCATCATCAACTACAGAAGACGTCTGACCGCTGTGCTTGCCAACAAGGGTTTTGCCACCAAGTATTAGGTCTTGTTTGCCAGAGGGATTAAATACTTATTTCCCTCTGCAGAATGCAAATAAATTCATATACTTTCCACAATGTGATTTTCCGGATTTAATTTGTGATGTGCTATCTCTCACTGTTACCAATAACCTACCCTTCAATTATGGGCTGCTCATGTCTTTGTCAGTGGGCAAACTTACAAAATCAGCAAGGGATCAAATACTTATTTCCCCCACTGTATATCTATAGATAGATAGATAGATAGATAGATATAGAGAGAGCGCTAATAGACCTTGGAGTAAAGTGGAGGGAGGGAGAGAAAGATTTGGACCTGGAGTTAGGAGAAAGAAAGATATTGGGCCTATAATCTGTGGCATATCTGAGGGATAGGCAGGGTGGAGCCTTGGAGATCTGAGTCCCCCACCTTGGGCTCAGGCCCCCTCCAAAACTGCAGTACCTGTTCAGTGGCTGGTGGGGTAGCTGAAGCCCTGCAGCCAAAAAATTTCACTGCCTCCTCCTCTTACTGCCTCAGGAACGAGGAAGCCAGTGGCATGCCTCCAGCCACAGACGCTTGCACTCCCCAAGCATACTCAGTTCATGCGTGAACTGAGCATGCTTGGAGTGTGCCTGCATCAGCAGCTGGAGGGACCCCTCTGACTTCCTTGCTCCTGAGGCAGTAAGAGGAGGAAGGGACATGGATGGGAGGGGAGGGCAGGGAAGAGAGAATTGTTGGACATGGATTGGAGAGAAAGGCAGGGGAGAGAGGAGAATCACTGGACACGGATGGCAGGGGAGGACAGGGCAGAGAGGAATCACTGGACATGGATGGGAGGAGAGGTCAGGGAAGAGAGATTCAATGGACATGGATGGAAGGGGAGGGCAGGGGAGAGAGGAGAATCATTGCACATGGATGAGAGGGAAGGGGAGAGATGAGAATCACTGGGCATGGATGGCAGGGGAGGACAAGGGACAGAGGAGAATCGCTGGACATGGGAGGGGAGGGCAAGGGAGATAGGAAACATGCTGGACATGGATGGAGGGGAGGGAAGAGAGGAAGGAGATGCACATGGATGGGAGGGCAGGGAAGAGAGGAGAAGTGCTGGAAATGAATGGAGAAGAGAGCAGGAGATAGAGGAGAATTGCTGGACATGGATGGATGGAGGGGTTGGTGGGGAGAGAGGAGAAATGCTGGACTTGGATGGAGGAGATGGGGAGAGAGAATTATTGCTTTATATGGATACTAGTAAAAAAGGCCCGTTTCTGTTTGTAAGGAAACGGGCGCTAGCAATGGTTTTTTTTTTTTTTTTTGTATCTGTAGAGTTGTTAGTAAAGTGTGTGTGTTTGAGTGTGTGTCACAGTGAGACACAGAGAGTGGAAAAGAGTGTGTGTGTGTGTGTGTGACACAGAGCTACAGTGTGCCAGAGTATGTGTCTGCGTGTGTGCATGACCCCCTCATTCTGTCAGATGTGCAGTTACCCCCACCTTTTGTGTTTGAAGTTCTGGGACCACAGGGGCGAGCAGTGAGTCTGAGTGTGAGTGTGTGTGTGTGTGTGTGAGAGTGTGTCTGTCTCTGTGTGTGTGTATTTGTGTGTGTGCATGATCCCTTCCATCTGTCCGTGTTGCAGGGTCATCCCCTCCCCCCCATGTGTTTGTATTTTCAGTAACTTTTCCTTGTTTTAATCCTGCGATTGTGCTCTTTTGTCCATGCCCTCCATCCATCCATGTGTAACATTTGTCCTCTCCCCTTTCCCTCTCATTCTGTTCTCTCCCCCCTCTCCATGTGTTTTTGTCTGTCTCCCCTTGAAGTTCCAGGCCCCTCTCTTTTCCTCCCCCCTCCCTGCATGTGAGAGAGAACATGTGTGTGTGTCAGACAGAGAGTGTGTGTGTGTGTGTCACACAAAGAGTGAAAGACTGTGTGTTGTGTGTGTGTATATGACCCCTTCCTTCTGTCTGAGGTGCAGGGTAGTTCCCCCCCCCCCCCCTGGTTTTTCAGTTCCTTTTCTTTTTTTTTTTTAATCTCGTGATTGTGCTCTTTTTTTTTTCCTGCCCTTTCTCTCGCATAAGTGTACCTGCTGTTAGGAAAGTTGGTCCGTCTGCTAGGCTTCAAGCAGCTTATGTTATAGTCGACCCCTGCTGATACGCTGGAGGCTGTGTCTTCACCTTTGTTTTTGTTTTGTTAGTGCGGGTCCAGAGGGCTGTTCAGCTTCCTGCTGCTTGCTGAGGTGCCGGGAGCCTGTGTGTTCACTTTTTTTTTTTTTTTTGGTTAGTGCAGGACTGGAGGGCAATTCAGCTTCCTGCAGCTTGCAGTGTGGTCGAGGACCCCTGCTGAGTTGCCCGGAGGCTCTCTCTTCACCCTTTTGGTTTTTTTTTTTTTTTTTTTTGTTACTGTGGGTCTGGTGCCTTTTTTTTTTCTTTTTTTTTGCACGTGCCAGCAGCCAGTTCCTGCGTTCAGCTGTGTTTGTTGACGTCATTGAGTTCGATGCTGCCTAGTAGACCACCTGCTGAGGGAGCCACGGTCCCAAGCATTAGAACGTTGGAGGTGAGTTTTATTATATAGGATAGGGGAGTGAACAGAGGAGAAGTGTTGGACATAGATGGAGGGGAGGAGAGAGGAGAAGTGCTGGACATGGATGGAGGGGAGGAAAGAAAAAAGAAGATTCACATGGATGGAGATAAGGGAAAGAGGAGAAAAACTGCAAAGGATGGAGAAAATAGGCAAAAGCTGGATCCACATTATACCTCCTCCAGTCAATTCCACGGAGGAGGACCCAGGTTTTACTTAGGGATGTATGGCAAGAAATGAAGAAGAAAGGAGGAAAGTAAAGAAATAAATGGAAAGGAAGCCCTGGAAACAGAGTTAAGGGAACAGATAGAGAGCATCAGAATCAGAGATTGGGACCAATATGGATAGAAAAACAAAGTCACCAGACAACAAAGGTAGAAAAAATCATTTTATGTTCATTTTAGTGTTTGGAATATGTCCAATTTGAGAATTTACATCTGCTGTCTTATTTTGCACTGGGTATACTGGAGCTATAACAGTTTACAGAAATTATTTATAATGAAAAAAAATCATGTTTTTTTTCTCCTATACTAGTATAATATTTTCAATGATGTCTGTTTATATACGCCATGGCTGGTATAAGGGGTGTGGCTGATGTGGGTGTGGCTATCATAGGGGTGGAACCATATGTGGTGACCCCGCTCATAATGAGTACCGGCACTTTTTTTTCTACAAAAAAAGCACTGGTTAAGTCAGTGTGTAGGCGGGCTAAGTAGCCTACGTCCCTCCTCTCCTTTCCTTGCAAGTCCACCCTCTCTCAATCCCCTCAGATCTCACCCCTCCTGCATAATTTATTTATTTATTTATTGGGATTTATTAACTGCCTTTATGAAGGGGGTGTACAGTAAGTACAGTTTAACATAAAACTTTTAATTTTGTTAACAGCATAACAATAGTAAAATAACCACGGAAAAACATAAATTGAAACCTAATAATAGAACTACTGTGAAACAGTATTAAAAATATACACATTTAACAGCACTGGATACAACCGGTCTAAAGCAAATGTTGCAAGCATGGTAAGCTTTGTACATTTGGCCCTCAGCTCCAAACTCTTCCCCTAACTCCAGCATATCCCTTCCATAAAGCTTTAAAACTCCACTGGGCTATAGCACAGGGACCTGGTTTCTTTCATACATATGCCACAAGAGCTCTGCTGCCAGTCCTGCCATGGGCCTTGTTGTTTGAACTTTACCTGCATCTCAGAAATGAGTCTTATAATATTGCATATTGTAGTACTGTAGGTAAGCAGCATGGATAAATGCAACAGACTCTCAGGTATTGTTTGAAATTAGTGCAAGAAGGGTTTTGCTTAGGTGTGAGCCAGTTATTAAGAAAAGATGTATCTAACTGAATTAGTCTGTCTTCTGTTTTATTGTGTACTGTTTAATTTTAATATCATGTAATTTGAAAAAGATTTTTGCTGAAGTGCAACTCTCATAGCATGCATGAGGGGATTGCTGCTAATTCCCAAGAGAAACTGTAATTATCTTCTGATAATCCCTTTCACGTCTTCAGTTTAACGTTTACAATTTTTTTTTCTGGGTAGCAGATGAGTTGGAAACTGCTAGGAACAGTAGTGTCAATGTTTCAATTATGGAAGTCAGAGAAACAAGGCACTGATATTAGATGCATATTCATAACAGCACTTGAAAAGCAGTGGCGTACATTTTCAGAGTTGCTAAACTAGCCACGTGTGTCACTGACAGCATTACATTGGAACCCCCCCCCCCCCTCATAAATTTAAAACAGAAATGAGGCACTTGTGTACAAATGAGGTTTGGATTCTGCAAATCATAATTATTTCTGCATATTTTTAAGAAAAAAATTAAACCTTTAGAACTAAAATTGTGTTGCTTCAAAGTATTTACATGGTCACATAAGTGTTGCCATACTGGGACAGACCGAGGGTCCATCAAGCCCAGAATCCTGTTTCCAACAGTGGATAATCCAGGTTATAAGTACCTGGCAAGATCCCAGAATAGTAAAGTAGATTTTATGCTGCCTATCTTAGAAATAAGTAGTGGATTTTCCCCCATCTTAATAATGGCTTATGGACTTTTAGGAAGTTATCCAAACCTTTGTTAAACACTGCTAAGCTAACTGCTTTTACCACATTCTCTGGCAACAAATTCCAGAGTTTAATTACATATTGAGTGAAGAAATATTTCCTCTGATTTGTTTTAAATTTAATATTTAATAGCTTTATTGCATGCTTCTTAGTCCTAGTATTTTTGTAAAGAGTAAACAATCAATTCCATTCCATTTTATAGACCTCTACCCTATCTTCACTCAGTCATTTCTTCTCCAAGCTAAAGAGCCCTAGCTGCTTTAGCCTTTCCTCATAGGGAAGTCATCCCATCCCCTTTATCATTTTCATTGCCTTTCTCTGTACCTTTTCTAATTTCACTATAACTTTTTTGAGATGCGGTGACCAGAACTGCACACAGTATTCAAGGTGCGGTCACATCACGGAGTGACACAAAGTCATTATAACATTCTCATTTTTGTTTTCCATTCCTTTCCTAATAATACCTAACATTCTATTTGCTTTCTTAGCCACCGCTGCACACTGAGCAGAAGGTTTCAAGGTATCATCAGTGATGACACCTAGATCGGTGACTTCTAATGTGGAACCTTGCATCACATGGCTATAGTTTGGGTTCCTCTTTCCCACATGCATCACTTTGCACTTGCTCATATTGTGTCATCTGTCATTTGGATGCCCAGTCTCCCAGTCTCATAAGGTAATTTTTCACAATCCTCTTGCGATTTGACAACTTTGAATAACTTTATGTGAATAACAAATTTAATTACCTCACTAGTTATTCCCATCTCTACATCATTTATAAATATGTTAAAAAGCAGTGTTCCCAGCACAGACCTCTGCGGAACCCCACTATCTACCCTTCTCCATTGAGAATACTGACCATTTAACCCTACTCTGTTTTCTATATTTTAACCAGTTTTTAACCCACAATAGAACACTACCTCCTATCCCATGACTCTCTAATTTCTTCAGGAATCTTTCATGAGGTACTTTGTCAAATGTCTTTTCAAAATCCAGATATATAATATCTACCGGCTCACTTTTATCCACGTTTGTTCACCCCTTCAAAGAAATATAGTAGATTGGTGAGGCAAGATTCCTCTTCACTAAATCCATGTTGGCTTTGTCTCATTAATCATTGCTTATGTATATGCTCTGTAATTTTGTTCTTTATAATAGCCTCTACCATTTTGCCTGGTACCAACATCAGGCTCACCGGTCTATAATTTTCCAGATCACTCTGGAACCCTTTTTAAAAAGTGGCATTACATTGGCCACCTATTACTAACAATAGTTCTGCAAGTTCATTTTTCAATTGTATCAGTACTCTGGGATGCATACTGGCTACTCTTCAATTTGTCAAATTGCCCCATTTCATCTTCCAGGTTTACAGAGATTTGATTCAGTTTCTCTGACTCAGCAGCATTGAATACCATTCCTGGCAATGGTATCTCTCCCACATCTTCCTTGGTGAAGACTGAAGCAAAGAATTCATTTCATCTCTCCGCTATGGCCTTGTCTTCCTTGAGTTCCCCTTTTACCCCTCTGTCATCTAGCAGTCCAACTGATTCTTTTGCCGGCTTCTTGCTTCTAATATGCCTAAAAAAAAGTTTTTACTATGTGTTTTTGCCTCCAACGCAATCTTCTTTTCAGCCTCTTTGCCTTTGTTATCAGCACTTTGCATTTGACTTGCCATTCCTTATGCTGGTTTCTATTATTTTCAATCAGATCCTTCTTCCATTTTCTGAAGGATTTTCTTTTAGCTCTAATAGCTTCCTTCACCTCACTTTTTACAGGGCTTTTTTTGTGTACCGGCACCTTTTTTCCCAGCAAGTCCTACACCCTTCCTTTCATTCCCCCCTTCCCTGCGACCCTCCTTACTTTTTTTTTTAGTGACTCGGCAGCGCGGTGCAGCGATTAAGAGAGGCTGCTGGCATTGGGGGCATTCCCTCTGCGAGTCCCGCCTATGCGGAAACAGGAAGTTGAAACAAAGTAGGCAGGACTCGCAGAGGGAAGGACCTGACGCTGGCAGCCTGTCTTAATCGCTACACTGACTGATGTTGGGGGCCTGAACTCTCAAGCAGGCAGGCAGCGGAAGAAGGAGGATGGGTGGGGGTGGGGGGAGTGGATAGCAGGGGAGGACAGGGGGGAGAGAAGAATTGCTGGACATGGATGGCAGGGGAGGATGGAGGAAGGAGAATTGCTGGACATGAATAAGAGGGGAGGAAAGAGAGGAGAATCCCTGGACATGGATGGCAGACAAGGACGGGGGAAGGATAATCACTGGACATGGACAAGGAGGGGAGAGAGGAGAAATGCTGGAAATGGATAGAGAGGAGAGCAGGAGAGAGAGAAGAATTGTTGGACATGGATGGAGGGAAGGATAGGAGGCAGAAGAGAGGAGAATTGCTGGACATGTGTGGATGGAGGGGTGGACTGGGAGAGAGTAGAAATGATGGACTTGGATGGAGGAGAGGGGAGAGAGAGAATTATTGCTGGATATGGATACAGAGAGAGGAGAAATGCTGGACATGGATGGAGGGGAAGAGAGAGAAGAAGTGCTAGACATGGATGGAGGGGAGGAAAGAGAAAAGAAGAAGATGCACATGGATGGAGATGAGGGAAAGGGAAGAGAGGAGAAAAACTGCACATGGATGGAGAAAATAGGCAAAAGCAGGATCCATGTTTTGTACTGGGTATACTGGAGCTGTAACAGCTTACAGAAATTATTTATAATGAAAAAACCCACAAGTTATTTTTTTCTCCTATACTGGTATAATATTTTCAATGATGCCTGTTCATATGCGCCATGGCTGATAATAGGGGGTGTGGTTATCATAGGGACAGAGCCATAGGTGGTGACCCTGCCCATAATGAGTACCGGTACCTTTTTTCCTACAAAAAAAAGCACTGTTTTTTAACCACACTGGACTCATAATATCCCTTGTCAGAGAGAATATATGTTTACTGGATGTCAAGACAGGAAATTCCTGGTGACCTTGGCCAGGTCTGGTAAGACTGACGACCTGTGTTCCCAATATGCCAACAAGTCTGTGGTGATGGTCTTTTTTTTTTAGTGACTCGGCAGCGCGGTGCAGCGATTAAGAGAGGCTGCTGGCATTGGGGGCATTCCCTCTGCGAGTCCCGCCTATGCGGAAACAGGAAGTTGAAACAAAGTAGGCAGGACTCGCAGAGGGAAGGACCTGACGCTGGCAGCCTGTCTTAATCGCTACACTGACTGATGTTGGGGGCCTGAACTCTCAAGCAGGCAGGCAGCGGAAGAAGGAGGATGGGTGGGGGGTGGGGGGGAGTGGATAGCAGGGGAGGACAGGGGGGAGAGAAGAATTGCTGGACATGGATGGCAGGGGAGGATGGAGGAAGGAGAATTGCTGGACATGAATAAGAGGGGAGGAAAGAGAGGAGAATCCCTGGACATGGATGGCAGACAAGGACTGGGGAAGGATAATCACTGGACATGGACAAGGAGGGGAGAGAGGAGAAATGCTGGAAATGGATAGAGAGGAGAGCAGGAGAGAGAGAAGAATTGTTGGACATGGATGGAGGGAAGGATAGGAGGCAGAAGAGAGGAGAATTGCTGGACATGTGTGGATGGAGGGGTGGACTGGGAGAGAGTAGAAATGATGGACTTGGATGGAGGAGAGGGGAGAGAGAGAATTATTGCTGGATATGGATAGAGAGAGAGGAGAAATGCTGGACATGGATGGAGGGGAAGAGAGAGAAGAAGTGCTAGACATGGATGGAGGGGAGGAAAGAGAAAAGAAGAAGATGCACATGGATGGAGATGAGGGAAAGGGAAGAGAGGAGAAAAACTGCACATGGATGGAGAAAATAGGCAAAAGCAGGATCCATGTTTTGTACTGGGTATACTGGAGCTGTAACAGCTTACAGAAATTATTTATAATGAAAAAACCCACAAGTTATTTATTTCTCCTATACTGGTATAATATTTTCAATGATGCCTGTTTATATGCGCCATGGCTGATAATAGGGGGTGTGGTTATCATAGGGACAGAGCCATAGGTGGTGACCCTGCCCATAATGAGTACCGGTACCTTTTTTCCTACAAAAAAAAGCACTGTTTTTTAACCACACTGGACTCATAATATCCCTTGTCAGGGAGAATATATGTTTACTGGATGTCAAGACAGGAAATTCCTGGTGACCTTGGCCAGGTCTGGTAAGACTGACGACCTGTGTTCCCAATATGCCAACAAGTCTGTGGTGATGGTCTTGGGCTTTTCAAGGTACTGTGTTATTTAATATATATTGGGGAACGTGCCCTTTTCTACATTGAAAACATACATTGCAAAAAATTCATGAATAAAATACAACAGAAAGTTTAAGGGTGGACTGGGACCTCTTTCTTAAGTTGTAGAGCAGTTTCATTTAAAGATAATTACAGGCTAGGCTTTATTACCGCACTCAATTATAGACATATATATTTATTTTGGAATCTTATGCGAGAAGCATATGCATCAAGATAAATATTGCTTTAAATCCTGAAGTATTAATTACTCTGGATCAGTGTGAACTCATTGTGAATGGAAAGTGTAGTCAGACTCTTGGTCCAGATGTCTTTATTTCTTTCTATTGCTGGTCACCGTGCTCTTTTTCTCTTGAGTTTTCTGGCAATGGTTCTGCATTGATGCTTTCTTGCATCCAGAGGGGAAGTTGGCAGTGATTCTTGTACAGATGAAGGGTTTCTTGTTTGCAGAGTGGATGGGGGAGGGGTAGATCCAGAGAGAGTCTTGCTCTCTTCACATATGAAGAGCTGGAGCAAGAGAGAGGATTGGGGGGGGGGGGGGGTTGAGAACTATTGAAGCATGGTTCAAATCCCATTGTGGCTCCTTGTGATTTTGGGCATGTCACTGAATCCTCCAATGCTTCAGGTGCAAACTTAGGGCCTGATATTCAGCCGGCAGCGGGCAGCATTTTTGTTAAACCTGAATATCTGGGGGTTTTTAAACTGCTATAAGGTTAATCAGCCATGTCGATATTCAGTGCTAACTGGCTAACTTTTTAGCAGTTAAAGATAGGACAGCTATTTATGTGGTCCTATTTGACTGCTAAATTTATCCGGTTAGGCACTGAGGGGCCCTTTTACTAAGTCGCATAAATTTTGAACTACCGCCCGGCTACCGCATGACCCGGGTGGTAATTTCATTTTTTACGTGTGTCCATTAAGCGCACCTGAAATTTTCCGTCATGCGTCACTAGCCAGGCAGTAATTGGCATTGTACACATGTAGGATGGAAAAGAACAAAGCAGATCAGTAGGAGATAAAAATGGACCTTATTAATAAAATAACCTCTAAAAATAAAATGCCCGACACAGGCTGTGTTTCGCCCTGCAGGGCTGCATCAGGGGCTACTCAATGATCCTTATTGTCAATGCCTATAAATGTGTGTACCAGTAACCATGAATGTACAGGAAAGTAAGACTGTGCACCTTCTCAAGCATAAGGTTAAAAAACAGCACAAACTAAATGATTCAAATGGATGATGACGTACAGGAGCCGTCATAAACCCTCGTGACTCATACACCTGGCGAAAAAGGGGATGGATTGGAAGGGACAAGGAAATGTCAGTCTGTGAGGGTGGGGAGAGAAGAGAGAGGGAGCAGATGCTGGGATGCCACTGTGACAGGAGGGAGATGATATGAATGGTGTGGGAGAGGCTAAGGGGGGGGGGGGGGGTGGCAAAGAGATGATTGAGAGGAGGATAGTAAGTATAGAGGGTAGAAATGTGGTAATAGGGAGTAGATAAAAGATGGAAGTGAATAGGAACAAAGCCGGCTCTAGGGACTGTGGCACCCTGAGCCAAAGTTTGCTTTGGCGCCCCCCCCCCCACCCACCTCAGTGCTCCCTCACATCAGTTGCCTTCTAGCCAGCTGGTGCACCTGTATAACCCCAGGGGTCCCGGGGACCACAGGGGCAGGATAATTCCTGCTTGTTTTTGCCCTGGTGGCTCCTTCTTCAAAATGGTGCTGTTAAGGGGTTCAAGCTGCCACATAAAAGAAAAAAGCTCTTATATTGCATCTTAAACCTCTCTCCCCCCCCCCCCCCCCCCCAAGCGGTAGTAATGCAAGACTGTCACTAGGTGTCAAGGGGTCAGTGTCTGGAAATTCAATGCCGGGCCATGCCCAGACTTTGACATTCAATTTCCAGGTTTCCGGAATGCATAACTGGTTGAGTGCAATATTCGGCATTTTGCATAACTGGTTAAGTGCAATATTCAGCATTTTAGGACTTCTTTTACAAAGCTGCACTAGCGAATCCCATATGGCAAATGAGAGGAAGTCTGTAGGAATTGAATGGGCTTTCTCTCATTTGCCACACTGAGAATCGGTAGCACGACTTTGTAAAAGAGGCTCTTAACCGGCTATGGGTTACCACATTAATAGGACTGACTTTTATGAAGTTCTATTTATGTGGTAAAAATACGGGGGGGGGGGGGCTTTTACTAAAGCCTATCTTGAGTTATCTGCAGCAGGGCTTGTTTTATTCGTATGGGCCCTGCTGCAGATAACACAAGCTAAGCTTTAGTAAAAGACCCCCTAAGTGCTGAATATCGGCACTCAGCTGGCCAAGTGCTCACTCTGCCCCCAAACACCCCTAAAATAGCTGGTTTTGAGTTCAGCACTAACCGGTTAAGTGCCGCTGAAAATGACTGGTTAGCCCTGAACAGGTGAGTTAGCTGGCCAGGAGCTGTTTCTGGCTGGTTAAATCAATTTGAATATTGATCCCTTAAATTCTAAAAATCAACATATTCAAATCACCAAATTGAAAATTTGTTTTCTGGCAATTTCGTTTTTTTAATCATGTTGCTCTCAGTCTCTGATTTCTGCTGTGCTCTATCCAGTGGCGTTCCTAGAGGGGCTGACACCCGGGGCGGATCGCCGATGCGCTCCGCCCCCCGGGTGCAGCACCCCCCGGAACAGCGCAACGCCCCTCCCCGGTGAAAGAACCCCCCCGGCGAAAGAACCCCCCCCCGGGGGGTAACCTGTTCCGGGGCAGAGGGAGCATGAAAACGAAGAGCCGACAGGCGCGCGGCACCCCCCCAGTGGCATGCACCCGGGAAGGACCGCCCCCACTGCCCCCCCCCTTGGTACGCCACTGGCTCTATCTTCTCTTAAATCTCCTTCCAGGTTCTCCAGTCCATCTGATATTTTTTCTTAGCCCATCTTTTTGAAGCTGCTTTTAACTCCTAACTCCTATTCACTTGTTCAGTACCCTTGTCTGCTTTAATCACTCCCACCATAATTAATTCCCTAATCCCTTATTTGTTCTGTCTGCCTTGATTAATAATAAATAATTCCATTGTATTCATTTACTCTTTGTAGTACATTCTAGTGCTAGAACTGTGTCAACTTTTCTGCCGTTGACTGGTTAATTTGCATTTAAAAGGCATTATTTATATTCTTCTATCAAGAATAACTAATGTATCCATTTAAATCTACAGGCAGAATTGTATTCACTCTCCATGGTACATATTTAGATGAAGAATTGTGTCAATCATCCTTCCTTTGACCGGTTAATTTGCATTCAAGCAGCACTCCATTCACGGTATTTACCGCTACCGTCTTTCATCCTGACTGCCCACCACACATACCTCTAATATCAATTTTGATGATATTAATATGGTTGCACAGTTTTTTTAAAGTCATTAAAGTACACCTCTTTCTGATATTTTATATGTCTCCTGTTAAACATATGCAGCCACTTCTCCTTCAAATATGGTACTTCTGTAAGCAGGTATTTTTTTTTTAATATTACATTTTTAGAATACTTGTATGGATACTTTATAAAAATAATATTGTAAGTAGATATCTCTGCTCTCCATATTGTGTTTCCACAACTCGATATGAGGTTCCAATATTATAACAGCATGCACTTTTATATGTTACATTTAAAAGAAATGTTATATCATTTTCACCTGTTGCAGGATGCTTTCTGTATTCTGACTTTGAAGAAGGACTTTCTTTAGATTTTATCTGCAGAAAGGTCAGTCATATTAGTTTGTACACATGTTTTTGTGTTATTTATTCCTGCACACGTTTTTGGTGGTGTGCACTGATCCATTCACTCTTTATCTTTTTACCATTCACAGACATGCATGCACATAGATGCATGCGTATGAATGTAAAATCCTTTGCATGATGGTAGATTCACTTTTTTTCTATTTCTATCGCTAGTTTTGAAATGTTAGTTGTTAATTGGGTCCTTTTACCAAGCTGCGGTAAAATGGGCCCTGCGCTAGTGGCGGGGGCTGTTTTTGCTGCACGTTGAGGTCTTTATCACAGCGGGTTAAAAAGGCGAAAAATAGCCATGGCTATTCATTGAGGTGGCGGCAAGGGCTCCCGAACTAACCTGGCGGTAACCAGGTAACATGCAGCGCTGCCTGATTACCACCGGGTTAGCGCCGCACTAAAAAATATGGGTTGATTTTCCAGAGCCCAGGAAATGGTTTGTGCCAGGGCTGGAACTGCTGTTGGCGCTCACGTTAGGCCAGCGGTAGCTCCAGCGTGCAGTAAGCCCAATGTGGGCTTACTGCACGCTTTGTAAATGAGCCCCAATGTGTTTGCATGTCTTTTTACAAAGTTGATACCTATGAAACATTTTTGGACATGTTTTGATCATCCACAATATTTTTTTATTTTTAACTATGTATATCTCCATATTTATATATGCATTTTTATACATTTATATATTATTCCATTTTTATTTCATGGGTTTTATTTTGTACAATGATTCCACTTATATTAATTCATTTTATTTGTCTATATTTGACTTGGTGTATTTGTGTATTGTTCACAGACCTCTAAGGCAGGCTTTTTTCAAGCCAAAACTCAATCCCATGTCGGGTTCTTTTTGTTTTGGAATTAGCATTGGAAGTCTACCAATTGAATGTGTGTTCAAGTGTTGGAAGAATCATCCACTCTGCCTTACTTTTAGTTTAAAACAAAATCACATTCTTCTTCTATATGACTGAGATGACACTTTACGGGACCTCTTTATATAGAAATTAATAAGTACACCTTTTAAAGGATTCTGATTAATACAGAACTTTAAATAAAAAGTGAAGATGGCAAAGTAAGGAAGGTTTTTTATGCTAATGGTTATCAATAGAAATCAAACAAAATAAAACATGGAAAAGAAAATAAGATGATACCTTTTTTATTGGACATAACTTAATACATTTCTTGATTAGCTTTCGAAGGAAGAAGGGCAACCTTCGAAAGCTAATCAAGAAATGTATTAAGTTATGTCTAATAAAAAAGGTAACATCTTATTTTCTTTTCCATGTTTTATTTTGTTTGATTTCTATTGATAACCTTTAAGAATGGACTAACACGGCTACCACACCTCTCTACTTATGCTAATGGTAACTCCAGCTCTGAAGGGGCTGTATTAGGTGAAGCTTTATTGAGGCTTTTTCCCTTCTAATTTTTGCTTTCTCAACAGGTGTTTGTTTAAAGGTGAATACTTTTGATGTGTTTTACAGAGAAGAGTGTACAGTGTGTTATATGAGTTTCATTCTTTCCTATCACTTTCTATATTGAAATAGTGGCAAGGAAGCACTCCAGGATTGACTTGGGAAACACTGATTTAACGGGCCCTCCTCAATTAAATAGGAAGTAAATAGATGATAAATAAATAAATAAAAAGAAATTGTAATTTCCATTATTTACAAATGTAACGTGAGACCCTAAGTTATACTTGTTTTGTTTCTACATAAATCCAACCCTGCTCTTTGAATCTGGCAGTACCTGGGAGACTTTCCCTGTTGCAGTTGTCACCAAAGACCTGTCACTGAGAATGGATATTCTCATCTGGGCAGATGGATCCACAAACGTGTGATCAGGTACTTCTCCACTGAAGAGGCAGGGTTGAGAGAAAAGACTTGCACCTCTCTTTTCTGCTTTGCCATCAGCAAAAAACCAGGAAACCAGTCAGTTTTGTGAGGCAGAGAGATCCACCTGCCATGGCTGACCAATCTGATGCCTCAACCCAACCCCCCCCCCCCCCCCCAAAGTCTCCTCACAAGCCTAGGAAAACTTTCAAACAGTATTTTCCTGAAAATGAAACACAGAAGGCTGTCTCAGCAACACTTTTTTTTAAAAACAAATTATACTAATCATGCACTGACTTCTGAATGAGAAAGATTTAGAACAATGGTCCCTGGGTATCCAATTTACACTGAATTTTTTCCAAAATGTAAATCAGATTAGGAAAAAAGTATCTCAGTAGATGTCAGTTCTCATCCTCAGAGGAAGCTATGTCATTCTAAAATGCATCCATTTAACTCTGTACTTCCTTACATATACTTTATAAAACATAGTCCTAAAATGGTTCTTAGGAACTTACCCTCCCCCCGTTTGAAAACTAAACAAATTCAGCACAATTTTTGCCAAAATTATCTGAGAAAGCAAATTGCTTAGAAAATTATTTTTCATTTAAAACAAAGCTAGTCATACCTTGTTTTTTGCAAGCCTTGTTCTCTGGATCCCTCAATGTGGTGGTGCTATGACCCAGCAGTAATAAGGGTCAGGTGACTCTCCTCTTCCAGGGTCTGCCATCTCAAGATGAACCTTTAAAGTGGGAGTCATGGTATGCATTGAAGCCTGGTCATCTCACACCTAGGGACCATGAATCACTGGTATGCCTCACTTGTTTGAACTGGTCTAGCAGAATGATAAGGAAAGAGAAATTTGTTCTTACCTGCTAATTTTCTTTCTTTGATTCCTAGACTGGTCCAGGACCCACCCAGAAAGATGCATACAGTGGCTCCATGGTATGGATGCACAGTCCTATGTCATGTTTTGTGATCTTGCCAGGTATTTAGAGATCTTGCCAGATATTTGTGACCTGGATTGGCCACTGTTGGAAACAGGATACTGTGCTTGATGGATTTTCAGTCTTATGTACAGCAGCATTTTTGGCTTCCTTAAGCTTCATTTGTTATATTGCTTTATATGTTGGAGCCATAGGACTGATCTATAGTGTTCTTTGAGTGTTTCAGGTCTGCTTTGACAGTCGAATACTTGCTGGTCCCAAGGCTGCACTGCTCCTTATACAAGTGATGATGTCACTAAAATGTCAGTGTTCTCTGTCTCCATCTGCTGGTCAGGAAACATAACCCCATTCATCTGGATTGATCTAGCAAGACTCAAGGAAAGGAAAATAGCAGGTAAGGAAAAATCCACTTACGCCCAAATTCTATATAGTGCAATCTAAGTTGCTTGCACAAATATGGTCATATTCTGTATTGCATGCACAACTTAATTGGCTTAACAAGCTAATCAGTGCTGAGAATTGACACTTAATAAGCAATTATTGCCACTAATTGGCTTTAATTAGGAATTACACGCACAACTTCCTAGATGTATTCTATAAAGTGATGCACATAAATACTAAGACGCAGTTCTAAAAGGGGGCATGGACATGGGTGGGTTGTGGGCAGTCCTAGAATTTACATACAGTGTTATAGAATATGCCCATTCCATGCGTAACTTAGGCGTCAGCATTTATACCAGGTTTTAGTTGATGTAAATGGCTACAACTAAATAAATCAAATAGATAGGACAAAAACTTAATGTGCAGGGACCTTAAAGCATATCCAAAATTGTTCCCATCATCCTACACAACTCAAATATCTTTAACTACTTTGCAAACATATCATTTAAATAATATGGATCTTCAGATATAGGTACTGCCGAATCAACTTACCTTAAGCAGCCGAGTATGAATTGATCCAAAATGATTTTTCAGGATTTTTTTGTTTGAATAGCATTGCAGTAAAAGTCCACGATTCTCTCAGATGAAGTCTTTAATAGGGTGGTCCGTTGCTCCACTCATAACTGGATGATCCATGGTCCACATTCAACAGTGCACTGCTCAAACCAACTGCCCTTCAGCTCTTCAACACCAGCACCTTGTTTCGCTGGAGCTTGCTGCTTCAAGACCCCCAAGAAACGAACTTCATAATTGCTACCACTAATCCCAAGATGGCTGCGGAACTAAGAAGACGCCAACTACTAGATCCACCAATCAAATCCCCAAACTGATTTAAAGGACCAAACCATGAAAAAAAGTGTTCCACTCCACGTTCTTATTCATGCCATTTGGCTCAATAGTATTCAGCTAGAAAATCCATTCTTGTTCTTTGCGTCAAAGCACTTTTTTAACACTTTGATAAGTATTTGGTTATTGACTGTTTGCTCTGCTGATTTTTTGTAGATTTACTGTGTTGACAGAAGCCTTCAGTTCTCTGCCATTTTTTTGTAATGTAGAACATGATTGTGAGTTTTTATAGATATTTCACATATATATTCATTCATGGTTTTTATTTATTTGTAAGACTTTGGGTTGGATTTTTTGGAACCAATTGTTTTTCTCCTATTAATAGAAACAAAGGATAATAAGTTGCTCCATTATCAGTTGAGTGACTATCACTCTGAGATACAAATATTTAAGCTAAATTTCCTGACTAGGAGATTTTGAGGTTTCGTTTTTTATAAAAAAAAAATTTGATTTATCTTCTTGGAAACCATGAAGGTCTGTTTATGTGTCTTTTCAAACTGATGATTGTTGTAGTATTGGCAGACTTACACGGTCTGTGCCAGAGCCAGTGGTTGGGAGGCAGGGATAGTGCTGGGCAGACTTATACGGTCTGTGCCCTGAACAGGACAGGTACAAACCAAGGTAGGGTATACACAGAAAGTAGCATATATGAGTTTATCTTGTTGGGCAGACTGGATGGACCGTGCAGGTCTTTTTCTGCCGTCATCTACTATGTTACTGTTACTATGTTATTTTGTGCATTGGTGTATTCTATAAACCATGCCTAAATTTAGGCGTAATTTATAGAAAACACCTAGGCATATTTTTTCAGTGCCGCATTTTTTTAGGCATCATAAATAGAATCTAGCCCTTACTGGCTAACAATGTTTGTGTATGTGTGTTTGCATATATACATTCTTATATAATGAAAATTCTTTTTTAACAAAGCTATAGGTCAGAGCCTGGGATTTTCCTTTGCTAATATCTCACATCTCACTAATCAGCATTCCATTTCCAACCACCACAGATGGCTTCAAACTGATGCACATTTTACATTCTTCAAACTGATATTTTGTCAGTGAAAACATCTATCAAAGTGTCAGACATTAAACAATAGCTGTAATAAATCACTGCTAGAGAATGGAATAGGTTAGCATAAGGTAATCACACGACTAGGTACTTAAAACATTCTGCATCACCTCCTGTGCTATTAGACCCCGGAGGTGGAATTACCTGATGGTAAGCCAAATTTCCTATGTAATTGAGGTGGGTCTCCTTTGTATTTTGGCCATTTGTAAAACCTGCCAGCGCAGAAGCAATATCATCTAAAAAGCTGAGCTCAAAAGGTGATTACATACAACATTTTAATGTCTTTTCAGTTCATTACAGTGGAAGAAAACCTGTGAATGCTATTAGTTATAGATAGCTTGTTAAGTTAGCACAAATATATATTTTACTCTTCAGTCATGGGGCCTTTCTTCAGTTTCCTTCTTTAAAAAAAGTGGGAAATTAGTGGCAGCAAGAATCTTTTACATAGTGGCACTTTTATCGTGGAACAAGTTGCCCTTTGATATTAGGCAGGAACTGAGTTTAATGGTTTTTTGTCTTTTTTTTTTTTTTCAAAGAAATTTGAAAACCCGTGGGCCGATGCTCAGAACTCTCGCGGTAAGCCAACAGCGCAGAAACTATACCGCTGGAACAGTGCAGGAACCTAGCTCGCCAATGCTCAAAGGAAATGATATTCAAATTATATGCACGCTGTAAAAGCGAAAGCAAGGGGGGAACATGCTTGGCACATGCGCAGAAGAGTTTTGTGGTAAGCTTAGCTCCTATGTGTGCGTGTGCATATGCCTGGTAAACCCGAAAGCGAAGCACACATTGACGTCTGTTTTCTGCACCTTAATATATTTCATTTTTTTTCTTACTTGGAATACTTACATTTAAATGCAGAAAACAGGCGCCAATGCGTGCTTTCACTTTTGAGTTTGCTCTGACTTGCACACATTTCATTTCTCACTACCAGTGCTTGCACGGGCTTCCTTCTGCTTCCAAATTATATAAAAGCCAGCAGATTTTAAAGAAAGGATCATGAGAAATCTTCTTTTCAAACACCATAACCTCTGCTCCGAGCTGGCATTATTTTTTTCTGCAGTAAGGGCAGCTTTGTTTTGTGAACTGTTCTCTGAGCATTGGTAAGGAATAGGAAATGACCTCATTAACATCCATTTGACTGCATTAACATGATATTTGCAATAATTTCTGGTGCGCTAATTGTCTCCCACGCTAGAGCCTCTGAGCATTCCATGCTCACTAATGCAGGCAATAGTCTGATGCTAATCGCCTCTAGTGCCTGTGTTTGGTTCTATGCATCGGTCCACTGCTTCTAAGGGATGGGTTGTCATTTGCAATGAAAAAAGCAACACTGGGCCTTCAAGACTGAGACAACAGGAGTTGTTAGACAGCGTCTGCCTCAGGGGTCAGGGTTTGGTTGCAAAGTATACAAGATGTATAAATGTCCAATGCCTCTGAAAATGAAAGGAAAAAGCTTTTTAAGCCAAGCGATCCTGTTGAAAAAGACAGCCGCGGTGTAGGAAATAAACTCCTGTGTTAGCCGTTCCCTTTTTAAAAAAACAACTTGTATTTTACATCTTGTATACTTTACACCCAAACCCTGACCCCTGAGGTAGGCATTGTCTAATGCTGAAACACGGCCCGTGTCGGGTCATCTGTTAATAAAATACTCCTGTTGTCTCAGTCTTGAAGGCCCAGTGTTGCTTTTTTCGGTTGTATACTTTCTATGTATGCTGTATACCCTCTCTGTCTGTTTTGTCATTTGCAATGAGAATATGAAATATCAGCTAGAAAATGACAAGTTTGTTCCTGTCCCCATAGGTTCTGTCTCCATTCCCGCCCTGTCCCCATCCCCACCCTGTCCCCACAGGCTCTATATCCATCCCCGCAGGGTCTGTCCCTGTCCCCGCGGGTTCTGTCCTCATCGGAAGAAGCCTCGAACACTTATGATTTTATATTTAAATCTTTGAATTAAAATATAAAAAGGAACAATACGCTGAGCACAAATAGAAAACAATAATAACGAGCAACTATAATAACTGCCTCCACCGCCCTCTACCCTTCCAACCCCAACAATAGCTGATTTCTACTACCCCAAGGAACCCTAATCCACCCTGTTAAAATATCTAAGGGTACAAAATACAACCTATTCTCTGTGCCCTAGTGGGGAGAAATATGCCCTATGAAGCACTGTTATAATTTTTAAATCTGTGGATGAATAATAAGCCATCACCAATCTCAGGATTCAGTCTAGCTCTGCTGTTTTCCACAGTCCTTCCTGCAATAGAAAATGTCTTCTCAGAAGATGTGCTGGTAGTGGGCATGTCAAAAATACAGAAGAAACCTGTCTTCGCAAACAACAACAGTGATCAAAAACAGCGAAGATGACGCAAAAAAAGAAAAAAATAAGAAAAAATATCCAAGAAACAAAAAAGAAACAGTGGAAGATAAAGAATAAAAATTAAAATTAAAATTAAAACAAAAAATAAATAGAAGGAACTGCAAAAACCAGAACTATGGACGAATAGAAAAAATGAAAAAAAGAAAAAAAGACGACACATCAATAGTAAAAAAACTGAATGGATTTATTATGGTAATATGGTAATATGACTCGACACAGCTGTGTTTCGGCCCAACTGGTCTGCATCAGGAGTCTGTTACACCATGTATATATTTTCTGGTAATATCAGTATTTCTTTGAAGAGTGTTCTATTGACCAATCCTTTATACGTTAAGCTGGTTTGCAATTATTCCAGTGAGACACATTTTCTAGCTACAGTCTTTTACAACGATTTTTGTCAGATCGTGCACACAGCCTTTTTAAAGGTAGAGTGACTTCGAATAAAGGATTGGTCAATAGAACACTCTTCAAAGAAATACTGATATTACCAGAAAATATATACATGGTGTAACAGACTCCTGATGCAGGCCAGTTGGGCCGAAACACAGCTGTGTCGAGTCATATTACCATATTACCATAATAAATCCATTCAGTTTTTTTTACTATTGATGTGTCGTCTTTTTTTCTTTTTTCCTTTTTTTCATTTTTTCTATTCGTCCATAGTTCGGTTTTTGCAGTTCCTTCTATTTATTTTTTGTTTTTAATTTTAATTTTAATTTTTATTCTTTATCTTCCACTGTTTCTTTTTTGTTTCTTGGATATTTTTTCTTATTTTTTTCTTTTTTTGCGTCATCTTCGCTGTTTTTGATCACTGGTAGCGGGCATGTACAGGATCCTCCATGCAAAGTTTGTCAGTTGTGGCCAGCACTTTTGCTTGTTTTTCCAAAAAATGAATACATCATCGTCTGCATCACTCGAACATAAATAACTGTCCAATTCATTAACAGCCTTCAAAGTAGAAAATGACATGGAGACAAAGTTTGTCCCCATGGGCTGTGCCCCATCTCTGCCCCATCCCCGCAGGCTCTGTCCCCGTCCTCACCCTGTCCCTTCAGACTCTGTCCCTGCGCCATCCCCGTGGGCTCTGTCCCCATCCCCGTCCCCATGTCATTCTCTAATGTCAATGACATATCCCATGTTGTTGCTTCTCTTTAAAGTGGGCAGAAAAAACACTTGTTTTTTTTTTCATTTATTGATAATATTGCATATTCTTTGCACATTATTTGCAAACAGGTTGCAGTCTTGACAACATTGCCTCTGTAACGACAAAATGGCCAACAAACCCCAAATAAAACAAAACTATCCATAAACTGCAGGGAAATGACAGGCCTTTGGGAACACTGATCCCAGCTATGGCAGGTTGGTTTATCCGTGATACCTATGACGTATTTGCTGAATTTTATTTTATTTTACATATGAGTCAGTCTTTTCTATCTGACATTTTAGTTGCATGCACAACTGCTATTAGAATCTGAACTTACCCCCAAATTCTATAAATGACACTCACAATTGGACGTGTAAATTTGGGTGCAAGCCCAATTTGCGCAAGCAGTTTGAGTAATGAGCAAATTAGTGCCAATAATTTGGCACTACCAATCAATTATTGGCATTAATTGGCAACAATTTGGATTTACGTGCACAACTTGCTAGGCATTATTCTATGTTTAAAACATTTTTGTAGTTCCATGCAAAAAAAAAAACCAAAACAAAAAGAAGACAAGTACCTTATCTGCAGCTGAAGTTGAAATATTCAAATTTATATGGTAATAACAAAGAAGATTTAATCTTCCACCCCAAACCTTCCCTCCCAACCCTCATGCTGAAGAAGTGGCCCTGATACATAGAGATGGTGCCTGACAAATACAAGATTTCAAACATTTAGGTGACAATTTTGTGCTCGGGTCAACATCATCAACCAAAAGGGCTTCCAGGACTTCTGAAACAAATGCCCAGCAGATTCTCCAGTGAGCTGATCCTCTGGCACTCTACCTGCATTTGGATAATCAGCAGAGTGCATCAGCATTGCATGGTAGGACTAGCAGAGGAAATCCCGCAGAGTAAAATTACCTTCAAATGAAACAACACTGTCTTTCGAACAAATCTCTGGAACCCTGTGGGTACAGGGTCAGTGCAAGTATAGCATCCAAATAGGAATAAAGATCATAAGTGACAGAGCAATCCCAGAAGGTCGCAGTGGCCTGCAGAACTGCCCTCCAAAAGCGGGCTACTTGAACACAATGCCAAAACACATGCCCCAACGTGGCAGGTGAGAAGTCACATTTTGGGGCAGGTGTCTCTCTGTGTCAAAGTTGTTTTACATTATACTAAGATTTGTAACAGAGTGGACCCCCGGGATGGAGTGGAAAACATGAAAAAGGATCTGCAGAAGCTAGAAGAATGGTCTAAGGTTTGGCAATTAAAATTCAATGTGAAGAAATGCAAAGTGATGCACTTAGGGAGTAGAAATCCATGGGAGACATATGTGTTAGGCGGTGAGAGTCTGATATGTACAGACAGGGAGAGGGAACTTGGGGTGATAGTATCTGAGGATCTAAAGGCGATGAAACAGTGTGACAAGGCAGTGACCCTAGCTAGAAGGTTGCTAGGCTGTATGGAGAGAGGTGTGGCCAGCAGAAGAAAGGAGGTGTTGATGCCCCTGTATAAGTAATTGGTGAGGCCCCACCTGGAGTATTGTGTTCGGTTTTGGAGGCCGTATCTTGCTAAGGATGTAAAAAGAATTGAAGCGGTTCAAAGAAAAGCTACAAGAGTGGTATGGGATTTGCGTTACAAGACGTATGAGAAGAGACTTGCTGACCTGAACATGTATACCCTGGAGGAAAGGAGAAACAGGGGTGATATGATACAGACGTTCAAATATTTGAAAGGTATTAATCCGCAAACGAACCTTTTCCGGAGATGGGAAGGCGGTAGAACTAGAGGACATGAAATGTCAGGAATTATTTTTTCATAGAGAGGGTGGTGGATACTTGGAATGTCCTCCCGCGGGAGGTGGTGGAGATGAAAACAGTAACGGAATTCAAACATGGATGGGATAAACATAAAGGAATCCTGTGCAGAAGGAATGGATCCTCAGAAGCTTAGCTGAGATTGGGTGGCAGAGCCGGTCGTGGGAGGCGGGGCTGCTGGCTGGGAGGAGCGGCTAGTGCTGGGCAGAATTCTACGGTCTGTGCTCTGAAAATGGCAGATACAAATCAAGGTAAGGTATACATAAAAAGTGCACATATGAGTTTATCTTGTTGGGCAGACTGGATGGACCGTGCAGGTCTTTTTCTGCCATCATCTACTATGTTACTATGTTAAATGCTCTGTCGGGGGAAATGTGTAGGTGTAGGGCAAGTGCCCTGTACATCCTCTGTAAGGTCTGTCCATTGTAATAAAGACACACAATGTTTGAGCTGCATATAAGTGAAGTATTGTATCCTTGGAATCTGATACTTTGTAATTTCTCAAAGGACTTTACCTTCCCCTCTTTAGTAAGTGCCTGGGCAAGGTAATGGAGTCCCATCTAGTCCACTGTGCAAAGGGACTGCTGCCTTGGCCCAGGTGGAAATTTAAATTGTCACATATAGAGAGATAGGTCACTTTAGCAGAACAACGATGTCTCCAACACATCCACCTCTAAACCACTCAAGAAGCCCTAAGTATGGGATAGTGTGCCAAAACACCAGGAGGCAATTAACAAGACGTATATAATATTTGACTCAAGTGAACCCCGGGAAGTAACCCAGTCTCTTGGGATGTGGCTGAGTATTGTTCAGATCCCCTATATCAGTCATTAATATGTCTCATCCCACTGGCCACCATCAGGTATCTGATATTAAGCAAACCCATGCCACCGTACTCTTTAGGAGTATGTAGCACTGCCAAGGGCAGTCAAGCTTTCTTACCTAGCCATAAGTAGTGTTGCAGTGCCCTTGCTAAGGTGTGCTGCTCACAGTGTCTCAGAAATAAGGGAGCATCTGAAAAATATAAAGCCAGCAGGGAGCAAGAAGCATATTAAATAAATGAACGTGTCCCCCATGGACAAAGGATAGGACCTCCAGAGGTACAACTTCAGCTTGGTATCTTCTATAAGTGGTTTAATTTTTACCTGATACAAATTTGCTAAATCTAGTGGCAATGCAACTCCCAAATACTTTAAGGCCACCTCCTCCCAGGCAAGTGGAAAAAAAACATGCCCAAGTTTGCTTAACTGTCAATGGTAGGGGCAGAGCTCTAGATTGGGCTAAATTAAGCTCAAAGCCAGAGAATCTGCCAAACCACTCATCAATGCCAAAAATTGTGAAAGGGATTCCTGTGGAGAAGTGAGAAAGACTAATAGATCATCTGAATATGCTAATGCTTTAATCTGCTGCCCCTGGATATCCAGTCCCAACACCTGTGGTGCCCCATTGATAGCCTGCAGAAGAGGTTCTAATTATAAGACAAATAACTGTGGGGATAGGGGACAACCTTGACACATCTCTCGCTCTGTAGGGAAGGGGTAGGTGAGATCTCTATTAACTAATATTTGTGTCTGTGAAGAGTGTTATAAAGCTTGGATTGTCTTCAAAAACCACCCATGAATCCCAACCCTGGTCAACACCTGAAATAGATGTTGCCAATGTACCTGCCTTAGCTGCATCCAGAGTCACCACTAGGGCTGGGGTTGCTTGTGTTCTACCATGAGACATAGCTATTAAAACCTTCCTGACATTAAACACTGCTTGTTGCATTTTGACAAACACCACTTGCACAGGACTGACTATTGCCGGGAGGTGTTCAGCCAACCTGGTAGTCAATACTCATGCCAAATGATTAACATCTACATTTAGCAATGAGATTGGGCAATAGAAATTTGTATCTTCTTGAGGTTTTCCTGGTTTTGGAATGAGTCTTATCAGCGCTACATTCCCAGAAGATGGAAAAGGGCCTTGGTCCACCACAGTGTTATAATATGACAACAAGGGACCTAGAATGTAAAATTGCAACAACTTGAAAAACTTACCCATTAAGGCATCTGGTCCAGGGGCCGAACAGTGCTTCAGCTTTTTAATGGTCAGCTGTATCTCCTTGGTTTGTTAAGTGATTTGGAAGATAAAAGTCTGTGCCCTGCAGCCAAAGTTTTAGTAACAAGAATTGACCATTATCATCTTTAACAAGACCCTCTGCTTTGCAGGCCAAAGATTTTTTGATCAACACTGTTACCCCACCTTTGCATCCCCCAGAAGACCTGCGAGATGGGGGTTCTCCAGTTCTTCCAAATGCTCATAGTGTTTGGTGACCTGCGCATGTAAGTTATCTAATTCCTGACAAAGCATGCACATGTCATCCTCCATGGACAAGACCCACGATTCTAGTTCTGTTGTTCGCGTGTTTATGCCAGTTAAAAGTGTATCCAATTGGGATATCTGAGTGGAAAGTTGTTCTAATCGGCAGTCCAGCACTTTGGATATCACTGCCATCGTTCTGTTAAGGCAGATTCTATGAACTGTGCAACTGCCATCCCCGTGTTCATTGTCATCTTTTCATCAGTGGTCATACCTCAGGTCGTGTCTTTTTTGTTGTGTTTACTTGTCATATCTCCCGCAGACTGTGCCAAAAATCTGTCCATGTGCTCACACTCTGATGCTGTGTCAAAGTGGAGGGAGAGAGTCGTCATAGATTCTAATTAATCATTCACTCGAGTGGGGAACCTCAGAGCAGGCTAAGAAAATGTCCTTACCCACTCATTGCACCACATGACTCCCCGCTAGGCACTATTCTATAAAGATGCATGTGTACATTTTTTTAGCTTGTAACTGAAAATGGGTGTGGCCATGGGAGGAGCATGGGCGGGTCAGGGGCGTTCACTAAAGATGTGTGTAGTATTATAGAATTCAGGGGATCTGTGCCTAATTTATGTGTGAGGATTTCAGTTGGTGTAAATCATTGCACCCAAAAGTTGGGTGTGGATCCTGGTGCTACGGAATAGTGCTCAGTGCACATTTTTTTTCAGTGCTCAAATTTGGGCACCATTTCCAGATTCTAATCCTTAGTGCACATCATCCTGGTACCTAACTTTGGGTAAACTATTGAGAATTACCCCCTAAATTAATTATGTGTGCCATTATAGAATAGTGCTTAGGGTGCTTGAGCATGCAAGTTGCACTCTTCTCTGCAGATATAAAATTGCCCTTCGTGTCATGGATCATGGATTTGATATACCACTTTTCTGTGGGTTCAGAGTGGTTTACATATATTATATGCATGTACTTTTTCTATCCTTAGTGGGCTCACACTCAAGTTTGTACCTGGGGCAATGGAGGGTTAAGTGACTTGCCCAGGGTCACAAGGAGCTGACCCCAGTTCCCTAGCTTCTCCGCCCACTGCACTAACCATTAAACTACTCCTCTGCTCCCTTGTTTGTCCTAGCTCTTATCAATTGCAACTAAGAGAAAGAGATACTTTACTGATCCAACCTCTGAAAATTTTTATTAAGACCTTTCAGTGTCAGCTGTGTAGCTGCCTGAGCTTATTTTTTGAGTTGTTGCTAATTACCATTGTCTCTTCCCCTGACTATTGCAGAGCCAGTTGCAAGAAAATAAAAGGTATCCGATTCTGTAATATAAAAGGATTACTCTCATCCTGCCCTTAAGAAAGACTTAGCTTTTGAAGACACCAGCATTAAAGATTACCCAGTGTTATTCCGATAACCTGCACAGCATCACTGCACTACCCAATAAACCTCAGTTTGCAAATTAGGTACCAAGTTTTGCTTTACATCCAGCAGAACCAACTGAAGTGTTATCCTTTCATATATCAGTTGCATTATCAAGCGAGCAGCCCACCCTGCTTGTATGCCAAAAGCAAATCCTGCCTTCATTATTCAAACCAGTAGTCCACAGAGAGAAGGAGAAAAGTGAGAAACCAGTTGCAATAGTGATGCCCAGATTGTGTCTTTTTTTATCCTATTTCATGCAGTGCTGCTGTTTTTCCTCACAGCTATTGCCTTCTGTTACTCTTTATGATAATTGAAGCCGGGACCCCAAAAGACCTTGGAGCCTTGTATTTCCTCCTCACATGAGTGAAGCTTCAGTGATAAACTTGAACTTAAAGTTACTGAGGCGGAACTGAGGGTTCATTTGATAGCTTGCAGTTTTCAGCAGCACCACGGGGTCCTGGAGGCTTAGTGTGATCGGGATTGTTAATGCCCCATGATGGAAAACAATAACACATTTCATTAATGCGCTCATGCGTGAAGCGTCCATTAGTGCACTAAAGGTATTAATGACGTTACGCTTTAAAACTGACATGTGGGGCATGACAGGAGCTGCAAGGTCTGATGAGAACAGATGACAAGAGAAGCAAATATTTGAATGGCTTCATTTGCCTGCAGGTCAGATGATGGGCTTATGAAACTGAGAAAGTTAAATCCTGGAAGGGATTTTGGTTCAGTTTGAATTAAAGTGCGGAAAGCGAAAACACATTAGGGCAAAATATATGCATAGCTAAGGTCATGAAAATGTAGGAGACAAGCTTTGCTTGTTATATGGGTTGCACACAATAATAATGTTGGTAAAATAATAATACAATGTGCATTTGTTTAACCTGGGCAGCAGAATTAAGGAGTAATGCATTTGTAAGATTTCAAAGCATGACAGCAGGGATATCATAGCAAGATGATTTCACTTTATATTATTTCCGTAAGATGCTGAAGCAATTGTGAATTATTGCATACCTATATCCCTTCATTTTTACTGCTTTTCAAAATGCCCGAGAAAAACTTATGCATTCGTCTGAAGGCATGACAACTTTTGTTAATGCAGACCAATCAGGTTCAAACATTGTGCGAAGGCCAACAATGGCCTGGAATTCACCCTCTTGAAAAGCACTAGGGGTGTCCAGCCCAAACATAATCATTTTGGGCTAGATTCTATATATGGTGCCTGAAAAATCCACACAGAAAAAAAATACATCTAGGGATATTCTGTAAAGTATGCCTAAATTGTATACAATAGGCTTAAATTTCTGTGTGGTATATAGAATATACCCAGTGCCTCTCAACACAACCAAATCTGGTCGCATCTATTTAGGCCATGTTTTACTTGGCGCTAATCCCGATGCCTATATGAGGCCAGTGCGGGTGTATTCTATAATAATGCACATAGATTTTAGAAACGCCCATTACACGCCCATAACCACACCCCCTTTCCAACTACGTGACTTGGAATGTACATACTCCACGTTACTGAATATACTTATCGAGTGTGTGTGGAAGTCTCAACTAATGCCAATTAGTGCTGATAATTGCTTGTTAACATCTGATTGACAATGCTGATTAGAGCTAGTTAACCAATTAAGTTACCTGCATTGTTGTAGAATATGCTTCAATTTCTGTGTGTAAATTAAGGCGCCATATATAGAATTGGGGGGGGGGGGGGGAGGTTGTGTCCTTTTTCATATCGTCATGGGAACTTTCATTTTGTTTGAGGTTTTTCCTTCAGTATTTTCGTTATGGGAGTAGTATCATAAGACAGTGCACACCTTGGGCCAGATCAGTAAATAGTGCTCAAAAATCGGCATAGAACAAATCAGTGCTACGTGCTATTCTATAAAGGGCATTCCGGGCTGAGTACCTTTTATAGACTAGGGCGTAGTGCCGATTCCTGCCCCCAAATTTGGGTGCTAGCATTTGCGCATGGTGAAACCTGGTGTAAATGCCGACACCCAATTCATCTAGGTGTCAAATAATTTCACATCCACAAGCAGTATTTCACCATATCAGTATTATAAAGAAAGGGGATCATCAGAGTATACTGCAGCACACACCATACGAACATTTTGTTCCTTTCAAGTAATGGTTGTGGCTCAAATCCTCATTGATCCACTTATTTCATTTTGTTAATTTTTTAATTGCCTTTTGTGTATTAGAATTTCATTTCCAAAATATGACATGCATTTGTGAGCACTGCTGGACTTCAGGTAAATTGTTAGGGGGCATTATATAAACTATGGAGTTGTAATATTTTTACTTATTTCATCTTTTTCTCCAGTGAACCTCTTTCCTGAAGAAGTAATCGAAACCTGGCCAAGTTGGCGGAGGTTCTCCTCTGGTGAAAATTTGCTGCCAGTTAAATGATGTTATATGCTACTATTATAATTTTAAAAAATTCAATTTATGCTCTGCTTCATCAAATTCAGTTAGATATTCATAAGGTCAATTGAGTCAAGGAATCATAGTAGGATCTATCAGATCAGCGTACATTCCCTTATTTTGGCTAGAATGAGCCGAGCATATGTCTTTCAAGGGTAGTATCGCAATTGTCATCAATCCAAAACTGTTACTGTTTTTAATTATTATACTTTTTATTGTTTTTCTAACATTTTTAAACATTTAACTTTCAGTTTTTCAAGTTTTGTATACTTGTATACTATATCCATATAGCAATTTCAAAATAGTACTTAGCTTTTCATAAGTTCTCAATATTGGAGACAAGATGTCACTATTATAATTTTAAACACTGGGCCTTCAGGAATGAGAAAAATGCAATCCTTTATTAATGATGAATACCCGACATGGGCCGTGTTTCGGCGTACAAACGCCTGCATCAGGGGTCTGATGAAGAGATTGTGTCGATAATCAAGCCATATTTCAGCATTTCCCCTGGGCACATGGAATGCTACTGGTCTGTGTGCCAGGACGCCAACAACGCCGGAGGATGCAACCGTCTGTTACAGACGGTTGTGACAGACGGTTGCATCCTCCGGCATTGTTGGCGTCCTGGCACACAGACCAGTAGCATTCCTTGTGCCCAGGGGAAATGCTGAAATATGGCTTGATTATCGACACAATCTCTTCATCAGACCCCTGATGCAGGCGTTTGTACGCCGAAACACGGCCTGTGTCGGGTATTCATCATTAATAAAGGATTGCATTTTTCTCATTCCTGAAGGCCCAGTGTTTACTTTTTCTGTTTGTTTGGTTGCTTTTGTATGCTGCTTTCCCTCTGTTTTGTGACTATTATAATTTTGCCATGATTTTGGAAATTAAAAAGCAATTTAAAAATTAACAAAATGAAATAAGTGGATCAATGACAATTTGCGCCACAACCATTACTTCAAAGGAATAAAATGTTCGTATGGTGTGTGCTGCAGTATACTCTGATGATCCCCTTCTAAAAAAAAGTTATATTTATAATACTGATATGGTGAAGTTCTGACATGATAAATACTGCTTGTTGATGTGAAATTATTTGACAAGTACAGGGCCGTGCCTAGGGTCTCTGGCGCCCCCCTGCAGATCATCAGTTGGCACCCCCCTGCAGACTATCAGTTGGTGCGCGCGCGCCCCCCGGACCTGCCTGGCTCCAAGGTGCGTGGAAGAGCTGGGCGGTGTCAAAGAGCCGAGCGCTGCTCCCCCAAGCTGCCGTCTGGGGCGCGATGGAGGAAATGGCTGGGTTTGGCCTGCAGAGGAGGCTCTGAGCATACTTCTCATTCAGCCTGAGTCTCCTGTGCTCCATCCCCGATTCCCCGGCGCTTTAAATTTACCTCTCTCCGCCTCCGGCTCTGACGTCTGTGCAGCGTCAGTGAAAGCGCTGCCTGTCTGACGTCTCTCCACCAGCCTTTCCTTCGCCTCGTTCGTTCCCTCTGTGTCCCGCCTTCTTCTGACATCATTTCCTTGAGGGTGGGACACAAAGGGAATGAACGAGCGAAGGGAAGGCTGGTGGAGAGACGTCAGACAGGCAGCACTTTCACTGACGCTGCGCAGATGTCGGAGGCGGAGCGAGGTAAATTTAAAGCGCAGGGGAATCGGGGACGGAGTGGAGGAGTAAGGTTTTTAAAAAAAAAATACAACTCGATGGTGCGGCGCCCTTGAAGGCAGGCGCCCCCCTGCGGCGCTTACCGCACTTACTGTGTTGGCCCTGGACAAGTATTTCTAGGGTTAAGTATTTGGGACATTGTATATACACCTAGATGATACTGGGTCCCCACACAGTTAATATATGGTCTTGAAAATTGGACACCCAACTCATGGCATTTGGACTCATAAATGGTGCTATTCTATAATGGCAATAAAACAAAGTAGAGGAGACAACAAGAGTAGCAGCTCTGGGAGTATATATGAAAAAATCCCACACAGGTAATTGTCCAGGAGAAAACCTTTATTTGCACCAGTATGGACCCGACAGTATGGAAGACTGAGCAGTCAGGAAACCTGGCTGGATCAGTGTCTCTCTCTCAGAAAAAGGGGAACAAACTGAACCAGGAACTTACCTTACAAAAAAGCCTCACTGTTCTTTTCCTGGGGAAGGTGTTTCCACCAGTGAAAAGGAAGTGGGGGAGGGGGGGGGGAGAGGGGACGGACAAGGCAGGAAGGAATACTGGGCAAGCTAAATAGGAACAGTCTTCTGAGAGTTGTAGGCACAAACACTTACAAGGCAGGAACAATGTGCCTCATTAGGAACCCTTCCAAGTTGCAGAGAAGGAATGGAGCTGAGTGTTCCCAAATGGGGGAGACCAAGGTGCTTGATTAGCAACCTTCTCCAAGTGTAGAAAGGGGGTGAGGCTGAAAGTTTTAACCCACAGGACAGCCAAGATATTAAGGGAGAGAGAGAGCTCTAAGTAGAGAGAAGAAAAAAAGAGAGAGAAGCTGGTTGCTTAGGAGCTACAGAAGCAGAGCAGAAGGGAAGCCCTTGAATGTGATTGTGTTGTTAAAGTAAGGGAAAAGTGACAAGAGGTCAGGTTTCCCAAAGGTACTCTATTTGCATGGGAGTAAGAGAAGCTGGAATTGGAGCCAGCCCTTTAGCATTGCAAGAGACACAGGAGGATGGGATGGGATTTGATATACCGCCTTTCTGTGGTTACAAAGCTCTGACTGCCACTATTACTCCCTCTGTGTCTATGGCTTTATTGATTTTATGTATGTATCACTGTAGACCACTCAGGATGTTGTATGATGTGAAGTGTATAAATAATTATACAAATGTTTTACAGTTCTATAAACAATACAAATCTTACTAAGTGGAGGAGTAGCCTAGTGGTTAGTGCAGTGGACTTTGATCCTGGGGAGCTGAGTTCAATTCCCACTACAGCTCCTTGTGACTTTGGGCAAGTCACTTAACCCTCCATTGCCCCTGGTACAAAATAAGTACTTGAATATAGGTAAACCACTTTGAAAGTAGTTACAAAAACCTAAGAAAGGCAGTATATCAAGTCCCATTTCCCTTTCCCTTAAACTGTTATTTTTAAAAATAAAACAAACATGGAAAGTCATGTTAAAATACTACAACCAAGAATAAAAACCTTATTATAGAGGTCCTTAACTCCCGTATTCAACATTGATGACCAGGAAACGTTTTTCAAGGCAGGCAGCCTACACAAATTTTGTTCCTAGATCAACTGTACGCAGGTGTTGTTTCTCCAAGGAATATTTTCATTGTGGATAAAGCCAGATCATCTCTTGACCTCGAAGAATGGAATTGATTACTTTTGCCTTAGTTCATTAATTTGGTGCCTGCACCTGAATCTTCTACACAATAGATGTAGTATTTGTGAACTAAATTACTAGAAAAGGCATGCCTAAACTGCTTTGAACACAGCTGGGCTCTTGTACAAGAGATTCTGAGTGAGAATGATCTGAGACTTGCAGCTCAGTTGCTGAGATGACAGTAATCAAGTCGGCATCTCAGAACCATGAAACATAATTCAACTTAATCAGGCATGTTTGGCAGTTCTGAGAAGGAGTTTCATGCTTACTTACAGTATAATTGTAACAGGTGTCTGAACCTTGTGCAGCCAGTTGCCCCAGTCACTCACTTGAGTATTTACACTAAGGTCACTAGCTGGTAGAAGATTGGATGGCTTAACAACTTTGGAGCAGCAGGTTCAGTCTTTCACATACAGGATGTCAGCTTGAATTAGGCCGACACTGAATGTGATGAAATGTAGTTACCATCTGAGAGAGGTGTATGGAGGTCTGGTTAAAATGTGTTGGTGGTCTTAGTTTCAGTTTCTAAGAAGCAGCTGTCTGTGCTCCAAAGGCACCCTCACAGCTGGGCTAAATGACCCTTTAACTGGCGGTCTCAGAGGGACCATCAATGAACTGAATGGGGGATGGAAAAGCATGATGCCCTGCTATGACTGGATACAGATCCTGGAGAAGAGCTTTCAGGCAGATGAATAAATTGCTTGTACTATTTGAGCTACTTTCCACTCTTGCAAAGAGAGATGTGGTAGCCGTGTTAGTCCACTTTTAAAGGTAATCAATAGAAATAGAATAAAATAAAGCATAGAAAAGAAAATACGATGATACCTTTTTTATTGGACTGACTTAATACATTTTCTGATTAGCTTTCGAAGATTAGCCTTCTTCATCAGATTAGAAATAAGCAAATTTTGATAAGTAACATCATAAATAAGTGAAACATCAAAGTATTTCAGTGACAGTCTGAAAGGATGAGGGAGGGGTGGGCTAGGTGAGAAATAGAGAGGGCTGAGAGGATGAGGGACAGGGAGATATGCATGGTCATCAGAGGGTGACAAAGCAGTGAAATTCCATGGTTTATAATGGGCTAATGTAACAGGGGTTAAGGGGAAAGAGAAGGAAAAATAAATTTAAAAACTTACTCCGGGTCCGCGGTCCACCTTGGGCTCCGAGGGGGGCTGGTCCGTGAGGCGCTGTGGAAGCGCCGCGATTTTGTTTTGTTTTTTTGCTCCCGGGACGATTGGCACGTTCCCGGGAGTGAAGAAGAGGTCCGGGGCATGTTTGGGCCGGGTGCGGGCCGATTTGAGGCAGCACGGCAAGTTTTAGGGCCCGGGAGCGATGGAGCACGTTCCCGGGCCAGAAGATGTAAACCGGAAGGGGGAGAGCGCTGGGGCGGTAGTGGAGACGCTGCATAAAGCAGCGTTGAAGTTTTTTTGCTCCCGGGCTGAAGGAGCGAGGCCCGGGAGTGAAGAGCGGTTCTGGGGAGAGAGGGCCGGAGAAGACGTCGGCGCGCACGTGCATGAGGCAGCGCGCCTCAAGCACGAACCGGCAACGCGCATTTCCGCGACTAGGCCGAAGCCGGGGCCTAAATTTTGGGCCGGCTTCGGAGGTTTTTTGTTTTTGCCTCCGATTTTGACCGAGGACGTCCGGGACCGGATCCAATGGGAGTGGTCGTGTGTGAGGAAAATCGGGAAAGCAGGTAAGGGGTTTTTAACCCAGAATTTAAATTAGTTTATTTTTAAATTGTATTAATGCGGTTTTTGATTTTTAGAAATTTAACGGTTAATGATTTTTAAATTCTGTTTTTGGATTTGGGGTCGGGGAATTTTTTGGGATTTTTCTGGTATATTAGTTTTTGAATTTGAATAATTTAAGGGGGTCATTTGGGGGGGGTCTAGTTTTAAGGGGTTAGGAAAGGGTTAACTGGTTAAATTCGACGGAGTAGGTTCAGAGGGGAATATTAAAATTTTTGAAATAGGTTTTAAATTTTTTGGGAATTTTTTCAGGGGTTTTTAGAAGATTGTTGCGTGGCGGGGTTAAATGTTGGGATATTTAAATTTTAAAAACACCGTTTAATAGAGGATGGGAGGTTTAATTGGCATGGGAAATTTGGGGTAATTTGATGGAAATTTATAGGGGTTTTTTATTAATTGAAGAATTTCTCATTGATTTCTATGGGGATTTTTCAGTTAAAATGGGGATTGAGCAGTGCTGCTCAACATTCCGCTTGTCAGCAGGGAGAGTTGGAATGTTGAGCAGGATTAGGGATTGGCTGGCTGAGGGCGGAATCCCAAGCCAAGCAGCCGTCTCCTAGGTAACGGTCAGTGGGACAGTTGGCAGAGCGCTGGTGACTGTGGAGGTGGAAGGAAGTGTGTTTGGTGGTGTGGCTAATGTGGTGAGTTTGGAGTGATTTTGAGAAGGTTGGAAGTGGGATTTTGACTGAGTTTGGTGATAGGAGGGCAGTGTGTGAGGGGAAAGTGGTGAGTTGGAAGTGTTTTGTAATTTTGTCCTGATGAAAGGTGTAGGAGGTGTATATATGTTGGTGCTCATTAGTTTAGGAAAAAAATAAGTAAGTTTAGGGGGTTTAGCGAGGGTATAGTTATTTTAATTTTCTTAGTTAAGTGTTGCCCAGTGTTATAAATTATACATATTTAAGTCATTTAGTGTGGGAAGGGGTTGGTTAAGAAGATAGGGTTTTCCTTCCATTTATTTTTATTAAGAGTGAGGTGTAGGGTGACGGTGTCAAAGACAGTGGAAAAGAAGTCTGGAAAACCTGAGCTCCCACGCAAGAAAGACCGTGAAGGATTCTGCATCAGAAAAAAACTGCAGCTAAGTGACAACACAGTGACAGGACAGAGAAATATTTTTTTTACTTACCTGAGTTGGGTCACTGGGGTTGCTTTACGAGGACCTGTGAGACAAGGGGAAAAGAAAAAGGACACAAAGTATCAATTCTTTAAAGTTGAGATACAAGAGAGTTAAGAAAGAAATTATTCAGAAAGAAAAATTTACAATGAATACTTATCTGATAAGACTCTTGGTATCGATACCAGAGAGGGAAATTCTGAAAAAGAGAAAAAAAGTTATACAATAGTAAAGTACATTTGTTTTGCAATAAAAAATAAAAGTTGATATCTTATTGTAATTGAGGGAAATTTGGGGTATTGAAAAAGGAAAAATACTATTGTAATTAAATTCTATAAATTTAGTGGTTAAAGTATGTTAGTTAATTATCCTTTTAGTATTTAAATTGAATTAAAATATTGTTGTTGTTGATTAAGCATTTTCCCGTTTGGTTATTTCAAAACAGGACAAATCCAACTTTAGTTTATTTTCCCCTCATTTTCTTTGAGATTTTGAGGCGAGGTTAGTGAACTGTCGGCCTCTCCGTCCTTGGTGAGGTGGTTCTGGGCACTGAAAGAAATCTTAAGTGCTCAGGGACACTTTACATTGAGGAACGAGGGGGGTACAACGACAATTTTGGCGTAGTCGGCAGGATTTCTCCTGAAGTTGGGGTACCAAAGGATAAAATTGTGAAGCAGTTGTGAAGAATTTTCCCATTTAGGTGAAGCAATTTAAATAAAGGTTTCCAGGTTTAAGTGTGTTTTATTTTGGGGAAATTTCTTTTGTCCTGGGTCTTGTTCCCCTGGGAATTTCTGTCTCTGGGGTGATTCCGGTTCCTGGGAGATCAAGAAGATGGAGGGAGAAGCCGCTGGAGCTAGAGCTATCCCGCAGATCCTCACTCAGACGATTGTGATACCACAGGACAGAACCGTGCCGGACTTTCACGGTTTTCCTAGAGGTCCGGAAGATTTAAAGATTGAAGAATGGGTGGACAAGATGAAGTCCCGGTTAAGAATATTGAGAGTACCTGTGGAGGACCAAGTGGAGGTGGTGCGTGACCACTTGAAGGGGATAGCGTTGGACACCGTTAAGTATTCGTTACCACGCGACTGTACGGTGGAAGAAATCTATAATTTACTGAAGCAAGTATACGGTGATACTGTGGCTTTGGGCCTGAGGATACAGGAATTTTACAACATCCGGCAGGGTGAAAGGGAATCCATCAGGGTATTTGCCTACAAGCTGCAAGGAATGTTAGATGCAATAATGAAAAGGGATCGGAGAAGGGTCGGGGATCCGGATGAGACCCTTAAGGAGCAGTTCATCATCGGACTGCGTGATGAAGTCCTGAGGAGAGAGGTCTCGAAAAGGAATGAAGATAATCCTGGCTTATCCTTTGCAGAGTTAATGCAAGCGGCTATTCGTTGGGCAGGAGAAGAGCGTGGTTTGGCTCACTGGGAGTCCCCCAAGAAAATTCTACAGAGACCCCGGGAAGATGCAGGGGATTATGGAAGAGCTGGGCGACCCGTAGAGACGGCTACAGTAGCGATGCTGCATCAAATGACCAACATGCTGTCTAGGATGTGCGAACGTCAGGAGGAGGAGTGGGGCCGCCAGAGAAAAGAACGAGAAAGAGATAACCGGACGTATGCTGGTGCTCGTGGTGGGCAGAGAGATTACTATGTGGGACCTTCTAGAACTTCCTCTGGGGAGGTAATCTGTTACAGATGCCAGGAGCCCGGACATATCGCAAGAAATTGTCAGAGCGAAAGGAGGAATTGTCCTTTATCACGAATTGGTAAAGAGAATCCTGAGAGTCCGAGCACCAGTGCTAATTGTAACAGGAACAGCGGGAGTCCTCAGGGTGAGACCTCTGGTGCTTCACAGTTGAGAGACAGCAAACCCACCGTCCGGTTGCAAAAGCCGGTGGAGAATGAGGATTGCAAAGAGGAAAAGCTATTGAGTGAAAAGGCAATTGGGACGAGCCCCTTAATGAAGGTGAAGATTGATGGAGTAGAAACTCTTTGCACGGTGGATACCGGGTCCAGTGTGTCCACAATACTGGCAAGTTTTTTTTATAAAAACTTTGAAAACACGGATTGCTTACAAGATGCAAGTCAACTGACGCTTGTGGCTGTAAATGGGACAGACCTTCCGGTACTTGGTTACATAGATGCAGATGTGCAATGTTTGGGGCAGCTGATACCGGAAAGGTGCATTTTCGTGGTAAAGGATAACTTCTGTAATGGCCGGATAGAGAGTCAACCAATCCAAGGAATCGTGGGCATGAATGTCCTGAGGCATTTAGAGGGTCTGTTCAAGGACCTTGCCTGCTTTACACTTGAGCCAGGGAGAATCTCAGGAATTCTGTCGAAAATTGCACAAAAACAGGTGACTAAGGTCAGACAGGTGGATGGTCTGGTTAAGCTGCAGGGAAACGTGAGGAAAGTTATTTCTGCAAGGTCAGAAAGGTTCCTGATGGGAAAGGGTTAACGGGTACAGACAAATGCAGGAGTGGTAATAAGGCAAGGAAAAGTTTTCGTCCAGAAGATAAATGTGAGAGTTCCAGATGTCCACCCCGGCAGAGAGCAAATGGCGGAGACAGGTTCAGCAGAACCCGTGAGCAATGTGAATAAGGAACAAAGTAATGTGGAAACAAAAGGCATGATAGAAGCTGTGGAAAGCAGTGAAGCCTGGCTACCTGTTACTGTAAAAGGAGTGAAAGAGGGAGACTTGCCTGAGAAGAAAAGGGTGGTGACAGAATCATGTCAAACAAAATTGCTGCAATTTGGTGAGAGAACAGCTGGGAGCACAGAAAAGCAGAGAGTGTCTTATAGACCTGAGAAACATAATGTTATACCAGAACATCAAGAGGCAGCTGATGGCAAGATATCTGGGACACGATGTGTAGTGACGAATAAGAGTCCTTGCCTTAAAGAGGAATTGAATGAGGGGACCGAGATGAATATGGCCCTGGTGCATGTTAATGACGATACCATTCTTGTGGAAAACAAGAAGGCCAAGGACGTGAGGCCTGAAGTGACTGCAAGTGCAGAAAAGAAAGGGGGAAGGAAGAGTGAGCAAATGCTGGAGTGGGAAAAAATCATCTTTGGAAGAAAGAAAATCAAAGAAGCACAGCTATATGCTGCTCAGGCCCATTTGAAGCTTGGAAGGAACGGTGAGGGTTTAGAAAATTACGCACCGACAAGAAAAATAATTATGAAGATTGTCTCTTTGCAACAACAGCAGTTGAAGTTCGTGTTGCGTCTCTTGTCGAGACACCTTCTCCGAGGAGGGGATTGGGTATTGCTCAGGAGGCAGGGGTTCCCGGGAAGGCACAAGATTCAGGATAAATGGGAATCACACCCATATGAAGTCCTGGAGGTTTTGGGAGAAAAGTTAAATGTGATTAAAATTCGTAATTACAAAGGTGATGTGAAAACTGTACATAGGGATGCAGTAAAAAAATATAATTTGGATGTTGAGGAATATGAAATTGGCCAAGTTCAGGAAGAAAAGCTTCCTGATTTAAAAGTTGAATCAAAAGTGGGACCTGCAACAAATAAGGGGTGGTATACAATCAGAACAGATGTTATTATTAATCCTGGGACAGGGGAGGATGGTCCTATAAATACTGAGGAGATAAGGGTGTCAAACAGAAGTACTAAGGGTACTTGTTCTGCTTACCTTAGGGAAAATTTTATCCTGGGTTAAGAGGGGAGTGGGGGAATATGTGATGTCATAAAAAATCTGAGATGTTATAAAGATATAATATGTTACATTTGAAAGTGGTAATACTTATACTGTAAAGAGGATGACAGTATATCAACTCTGTTGATGGGGAAAAAAAAGGGGGGAAAGGTTAAGTTTTAGGTATGATTGTTAGATAGAAGGAGTTGGAATGGTTAGAGTATTGGTTTGGATGGAAGGAAGAATTTGAATAGAATGATAAGATTATGGATTTGGGTGAAAGTGTGGAGTTTGGATTTATGAGTGTTGGGGTATGAATGAGAATATTGAGGACAATATTCGGTTTTTTAAGCCCGGGCGAATGTAACAGGGGTTAAGGGGAAAGAGAAGGAAAAATAAATTTAAAAACTTACTCCGGGTCCGCGGTCCACCTTGGGCTCCGAGGGGGGCTGGTCCGTGAGGCGCTGTGGAAGCGCCGCGATTTTGTTTTGTTTTTTTGCTCCCGGGACGATTGGCACGTTCCCGGGAGTGAAGAAGAGGTCCGGGGCATGTTTGGGCCGGGTGCGGGCCGATTTGAGGCAGCACGGCAAGTTTTAGGGCCCGGGAGCGATGGAGCACGTTCCCGGGCCAGAAGATGTAAACCGGAAGGGGGAGAGCGCTGGGGCGGTAGTGGAGACGCTGCATAAAGCAGCGTTGAAGTTTTTTTGCTCCCGGGCTGAAGGAGCGAGGCCCGGGAGTGAAGAGCGGTTCTGGGGAGAGAGGGCCGGAGAAGACGTCGGCGCGCACGTGCATGAGGCAGCGCACCTCAAGCACGAACCGGCAACGCGCATTTCCGCGACTAGGCCGAAGCCGGGGCCTAAATTTTGGGCCGGCTTCGGAGGTTTTTTGTTTTTGCCTCCGATTTTGACCGAGGACGTCCGGGACCGGATCCAATGGGAGTGGTCGTGTGTGAGGAAAATCGGGAAAGCAGGTAAGGGGTTTTTAACCCAGAATTTAAATTAGTTTATTTTTAAATTGTATTAATGCGGTTTTTGATTTTTAGAAATTTAACGGTTAATGATTTTTAAATTCTGTTTTTGGATTTGGGGTCGGGGAATTTTTGGGGATTTTTCTGGTATATTAGTTTTTGAATTTGAATAATTTAAGGGGGTCATTTGGGGGGGGTCTAGTTTTAAGGGGTTAGGAAAGGGTTAACTGGTTAAATTCGACGGAGTAGGTTCAGAGGGGAATATTAAAATTTTTGAAATAGGTTTTAAATTTTTTGGGAATTTTTTCAGGGGTTTTTAGAAGATTGTTGCGTGGCGGGGTTAAATGTTGGGATATTTAAATTTTAAAAACACCGTTTAATAGAGGATGGGAGGTTTAATTGGCATGGGAAATTTGGGGTAATTTGATGGAAATTTATAGGGGTTTTTTATTAATTGAAGAATTTCTCATTGATTTCTATGGGGATTTTTCAGTTAAAATGGGGATTGAGCAGTGCTGCTCAACATTCCGCTTGTCAGCAGGGAGAGTTGGAATGTTGAGCAGGATTAGGGATTGGCTGGCTGAGGGCGGAATCCCAAGCCAAGCAGCCGTCTCCTAGGTAACGGTCAGTGGGACAGTTGGCAGAGCGCTGGTGACTGTGGAGGTGGAAGGAAGTGTGTTTGGTGGTGTGGCTAATGTGGTGAGTTTGGAGTGATTTTGAGAAGGTTGGAAGTGGGATTTTGACTGAGTTTGGTGATAGGAGGGCAGTGTGTGAGGGGAAAGTGGTGAGTTGGAAGTGTTTTGTAATTTTGTCCTGATGAAAGGTGTAGGAGGTGTATATATGTTGGTGCTCATTAGTTTAGGAAAAAAATAAGTAAGTTTAGGGGGTTTAGCGAGGGTATAGTTATTTTAATTTTCTTAGTTAAGTGTTGCCCAGTGTTATAAATTATACATATTTAAGTCATTTAGTGTGGGAAGGGGTTGGTTAAGAAGATAGGGTTTTCCTTCCATTTATTTTTATTAAGAGTGAGGTGTAGGGTGACGGTGTCAAAGACAGTGGAAAAGAAGTCTGGAAAACCTGAGCTCCCACGCAAGAAAGACCGTGAAGGATTCTGCATCAGAAAAAAACTGCAGCTAAGTGACAACACAGTGACAGGACAGAGAAATATTTTTTTTACTTACCTGAGTTGGGTCACTGGGGTTGCTTTACGAGGACCTGTGAGACAAGGGGAAAAGAAAAAGGACACAAAGTATCAATTCTTTAAAGTTGAGATACAAGAGAGTTAAGAAAGAAATTATTCAGAAAGAAAAATTTACAATGAATACTTATCTGATAAGACTCTTGGTATCGATACCAGAGAGGGAAATTCTGAAAAAGAGAAAAAAAGTTATACAATAGTAAAGTACATTTGTTTTGCAATAAAAAATAAAAGTTGATATCTTATTGTAATTGAGGGAAATTTGGGGTATTGAAAAAGGAAAAATACTATTGTAATTAAATTCTATAAATTTAGTGGTTAAAGTATGTTAGTTAATTATCCTTTTAGTATTTAAATTGAATTAAAATATTGTTGTTGTTGATTAAGCATTTTCCCGTTTGGTTATTTCAAAACAGGACAAATCCAACTTTAGTTTATTTTCCCCTCATTTTCTTTGAGATTTTGAGGCGAGGTTAGTGAACTGTCGGCCTCTCCGTCCTTGGTGAGGTGGTTCTGGGCACTGAAAGAAATCTTAAGTGCTCAGGGACACTTTACATTGAGGAACGAGGGGGGTACAACGACACTAGAAAACCCAAATCTTTGTTAAGTCCTGTCTGGTGGGTGTCAAAATATTTAATCATTTTGACTTCAAAGGTCTTGCGTTCCTGTATTGTTTTAAAGTTTCCTTTCAGTATTCTCACCATAAAATCGTTGGTACAGTGTTCTGGTTTTGTAAAGTGCTGTTCCACAGAGGTAACATCCTGGTTGGCACTGGCATTTTTCATATGATGTCTATGTAAATTAAATCTCTTCTTCAGCATCTTGCAAAGGAAGAGGGGTAAGGGAAATGGGATAGCAGGAGCACTGAACTGAATTCAAGGAGGGCTTCTGGGACATGAATGTTTTATTTATTTATTTATGCATTCTTGATACACCTCACTATCTCAAGGGCATTAGAGCAGTGTACAAATCAAGGTTTTGACTGCTAACAACAGAATAAAACACAAAAAAACCAGGAAAGAATGTCAGCACATATAAACATAAGGGAGGTTAATACATCACACTATCATTACACACCAGCAAACGCTGCATTCATATTAGACTGAATAATAAACAGAACACAATGGGAATGGGGCAGACAGCATTCTTTTTTCGCCGAGGTAACATTTGGCGTCATTTACAGCAAAACGAGCAGAGATGGATCTTTTCTTTACAGACTGTGGCACCGTGGGGTTTATACTCCGCTCTTGAATGGAAAACGTTTCTGTAATTGACTGTGATAGGGTGATGTTATTGCGTAGCCTGTTTAAATAATGGCATTTTTTCTTTCGTAGCCATCTTGGAACCTGCTGTGAAGTTGGTTTTTATTTCCTGAAGACGCCCTCTTGGAGAAACAGGGTACTCCTGTTGGGATGTTGTCTGTGCACACCAGTGCCCTGTCAAAAGAGTATTTTAGTTTTCATCTGCTGCTTTATAAGCTTGTGAACCGCTGCTGTTTCTTGCTCACTGGATGTTTTTGTATTAGACATCAACTGTGTATAAACTTGATGGACAATTACCCAATGTAATTTTGGACTGCCTGTTTGTTATTTTGTTGTTGCTTTCTGTGGATTTCTTTTTCTTGACCTATGATTATTTGTGAGAATACCTTTGAAATAGTTTTGTGCTAGTGTGGTGTAGGTCCTTGTGATTGAGGTCTATTTTCTCCACATATTTTGAGTGTGATTAGGGCGCTCCATTACCACATTGGAAGAGTGGATTTTTGATTTGTTTAGTATTTGCAGACAGCATTCTCCCATGAATGTGCGTGTAAAGGTCACAGATTCAGGGATGAATTAGGATGATAGAGTGGGATTCAGAGACCACTTTGGAAAATAAAGAATAAACACATGGGAAGAACCATGTCTTCAAAAAAGATTTATACCTAGAGTAGTAAAAGAGAGTGATATGAAGTTGACAATTGATTCCATAATGTAGGAGTTAAGCAGCTAAAAGCTGTTGCGCAGGAGGAATCAGATATCAATTACCAAAAGGGTGGAACTATGACACGTTTAGCATCTAAGGGGCAGAGTGTTCTAGAATGACAGTAAGGTTTAAGCATATTAGAAAGATGTAAAAGGTCCCTTATCCCTTATTTGTCCTGTTTGTCTGTCCTGATTAGTTTGTAAGCTCTGTTGAGTGGGGACTGTCTCTTGCATGTTTAGTAGACCTTACGAGATTGGGAGACTGGGCATCTAAATGGCAGATGACGTTTAATGTGAGCAAGTGCAAAGGGATGCATGTGGGAAAGAGGAACCCGAATTATAGCTACGTCATGCAAGGTTCCAAGTTAGGAGTCATGGACCAAGAAAGGGATTTAGGTGTCGTCGTCAATGATACGTTGAAATCTTCTGCTCAGTGTGCTGCTGCGGCTAAGAAAGCAAATAGAATGTTAGGTATTATTAGGAAAGGAACGGAAAACAAAAATGAGGATGTTATAATGCCTTTGTATTGCTCCATGGTGCGACTGCACCTCGAATATTGTGTATAATTCTGGTCGCCGTTTCTCAAAAAAGATATAGTGGAATTAGAGAAGGTGCAGAGAAGGGGGGGATGGGACGACTTCCCTATGAGGAAAGGCTAAAGCGGCTAGGGCTCTTCAGTTTGGAGAAAAACTGACTGAGGGGAGATATGATAGAGGTCTATAAAATAATAAGTGGAGTTGAACGGGTAGATGCGAAGCGTCTGTTTACGCTTTCCAAAAATACTAGGACTAAGGGGCATGCGATGAAACTACAATGTAGTAAATTTAAAACGAATTGGAGAAAATGTTTCTTCACTCAACATGTAATTAAACTCTGGAATTTGTTGCCAGAGAATGTTGTAAAGGCGGTTAGCTTAGTGGAGTTTAAAAAAGGTTTGGGCAGCTTCCTAAAGGTAAAGTTCATAGTCCATTATTAAATGGACTTGGGGAAAATCCACTATTTCTGGGATAAGCAGTATAAAATGTTTTGTACTTTTTTTGGGATCTTGCCAGGTATTTGTGACCTGGATTGGCCACTGTTGGAAACAGGATGCTGTGCTTGATGGACCTTTGGTCTTTCCCAGTATGGCAATATTTATGTATTTATGTAGTGTACAGCACTGGGTACATCTCTTAGCGCTATAGAAATGATAAGTAGTAGTAGTAGTAGTAAAAGAACTCCAGTGTAGTAAGCCTTATGAGCAAGAAGAAGGATCTTCAATTGTATTCTGCTCAATATCGGGAGCCCTTGCACTATCTATTACTCTGGTTTAGCTCAAGAAAGTCACGTGTAAGGTCATTTTCAGCACTGAAAAATTGGTACCAAAACCTCCCCTGCACGAAATGCTACTCTATAAACAGTGCTGAAAGTTAGGCACCATTTATAAAATACGCTTAGCAAAGGGATCAGCACCTAACTTTAGACACGAGGATTTACACCAAGTAAACCCTGATGTAAATTCTCATGCCTAAATTAGGTGCTGATCCCCCCATATTCTATAACAGTGCGCATAAATTGTAGGAACATTCCTGATCTGCCCATGACTCTCCCATGGCCATGTCCCCTTTTTGGAGCTACACATAAAATTTATGCAGAGATCCACATGTAAATTTTAATAAATGCCAATTAGCACTGATTGATTATTCACACCCAATTAGCAATGCTAATTGGCTTGTTATTCAATTAAATTGTGCACACACATTAGGCACTTGCCCAAATTTGCACACACAATTTTAAGCACCATGAACAAAATTTCAGGATGTGTGCATTACTTATAATTTTGTATTTATATTTTGGAGGGGGCCTGTCAGGGATGGAGAACGGGCACGGACGTACTTTTCCGCTAGTGTGTTGACATTTGTACATGCTAACTGGTTAGTGGGTCTATACCATGGCAGCTCTTACAGCCTCTGAAACAGGGTATATTTGACCCAATATGGGCCGTGTTTTAGCTGTGGAGCCTTCCTCGGGGGTCCTGTGAAAGCATGCAACAAAAAAGAGAAAATCCTGATCTTAGATAACCAGGATATGTTTTTTTTTTCGAAATCACAGAGGGGAGAGCGTCTTAGTCTGCAGAGCAGAAGGCTCCACAGCCAAAACACAGCCCGTCTTGGGTCAAACACACCTAGGCATCCTACTTTTAACATTGGAGAATAAACTTTTTAATGTTTTTGTCATCTTGTGACTTGTCTTTTTTGGGGGATCTTCCATCTCTTTTGGTTCATGGAGCCTTTTAGATGTTTTTGTCATCTTGTATCTTTGTTTTTTGGGACCTTGGAGCTCGGGTTGAGCCATAGGTTATCTGGTTAACGGTGATATTCACACTGCTATCCAGATGAAGATAGCAAAAGTGCTGTCCTAACTTTGTCCGGTTTGTTATCTGATTAGTGGTCTGAATATTTCTGCTAACTAGATAATGCTTCTGGTTCAGTGCTAAAACTGGATATCCAACACTGGCTGGCAGCATTAAATGTCCAGTTTAACCACAGCATTTAAAAAAATGCTGACACCATGGGCTGAATATTGGCCACATCATTTTTATCCCATTTAATCTCTGGAAGCTGGTATGTGCTAGCCCAGTGATGGCGGCATTGTGTTTTTTCTAGTGAAAAAGGTGCCGGTACTCAAATGTCAGGCAATCCTTCAGGGGTGGGGTGATGACTGAAGGACCCACCCCACAATAGTCAGGCCCCCTGCAACCAGTCACAGAATCTATGACAAGGCAGAATTGGTGTGTAGAGCCTGAGCTCTTTCAATAAAACTTGGTGACCATGAGTCAATTTTAGCAGACAATGGAAAAGGTGCCGGTACTCAGTACTCCCAAGTACCCCCTCAAAAAAAGCCCTGGATGGCGGTACGAAGTGCTTCAGAACTACTGCAGCTATCAAACATATAAATGGCAAGTGACCGACTCACCTGCAAATGCGCAGTAGAGACTTCCCTCTCTGTCCCGCCCTTGCGTCAAGACGTGATGATGTCAGAGGGCGGAACAGAGAGGGAAATGGAGTCGGACTATCGGCCGCTGTCGCTGGAGCCTGGAAACGAACATCACGCGCACCAACTTCCACCCTCCCCCCATCCCCGCCCCCTCCGTGCCGGGCCCCCTGCACTGACCTGACAGCGCCTCTCACCTCCGTGTGGAAGTGCTGCAGGCAGCAGCAGAGCGATCTGCTGCTGCCTGCAGCGCTTCCACATGGAGGTGAGAGGCGCTGTCAGGTCAGTGCAGGGGCCCGGCACAGAGGGGGGAGGGAGCGGCGGCGAGGAGGGTACCTGGAAATCTTGTCCATTTTAACGGGCTTAACGGCTAGTAAAATATATTTGGATTCTGGTAAAGCAAAAGTCTCTATAAAAGAATTAAAATCAGTAACAATCAGTAGATGGCCAGCAGTGGAACCTTTTCACTGTAACCGAAAAAATATTCAGACACTTTTCATGTGTTAAGCTATGGTCTTTTATAAGCTCATTTTTCAATGCCTGCTCCCTAGAGAACCAACAGTGCACTTTAGGAGTCAGGGTGTCCTGGTTTTGTTTACTAAAGTGTGTGACATTTTTATTGGGCTGATGCCTCAACCCAGTAGTTTCCAAGTTAGTGTACAATGAAGACTCATAAATCATATCCAGTATTTAAAAATATCTAGAAAAATTATACTGAGTCAACAGAAATTAAACACTCGAACAATTCTTGTAAGGGAGAGCTTTCAGCCATATCCTGCTTTTCTGCTAGAGGTGCATTATACAATCTTTTCCTAATGAGCACTGAACAGTTAAAGGACAGTTCTATAACTGGGATCCCATGTGTATGAGCACGCACCACTTGAGTATGCAAATGTAGAGAGCACCAGTTCTTTCATGGGTAACTGTACACTTAAATGTGTACGTGGCAGCAAAAGGTGCACATCAGGGGTGTAGCCAGATTTCGGCGGGAGGGGGGTCCAGAGCCCGAGGTGAGGGGGCACATTTTAGCCCCCCCCCCAGCACCGCCACCATGAACTTTGACCCCCCCGGCGTCAACCCTTTTGACCCCCCCTTCCCGCTGCCAACAACCCTCCCCCACCGCCGCCGTCACCGTCAGGTACCTTTGCTGGCGGGGGACCCCAACCCCTGCCAGCCGAAGTCCTCTTCTCCAGCGCGGCTGCGTTGCTGGCTGATCTGCAAGGCTTCGTTTTGTTCTGTGAGTCTGACGGACGTCAGACTCATAGAAACAGAATGAAGCTCAGCAACGCGGCCGTGCCGGAGAAGAGGACCTCGGCTGGTGGGGGTTGGGGTCCCCCGCCAGCAAAGGTACCTGGCGGCGGCGGGTTTGTGGTGGGAGGGGGGTCGAGAGGGTAGTCGGCAGGGGAGACCAGGACCAAATCTACAGGGGCCCATGCCCCTGTGGCCCCACTTAGCTATGCCACTGGTGTACATAAATGCCAGGGGGCATCCACATGGGTGGAGCATGAGTGGTGCTGACACTTATGCACACACTTTAGAGAATACCATAAATTACACATGTCCTTGCCACAATGAGGCACCTGCAGTTATGCCAGATTTATGACTGGTGCCTAAATTATAGACATGCTGAGGCTGAGTTATGCTAGTATTCTGCAACAGAATATAGGCACCTAGATGCAGTGGTGTATTTATTCAAGGAGCGTGTTGCGTACATACCCCCTTCAGTCTTGCCCCCCCCCCCCCGCCCATGACTTAAAATCATCTCTGCTCTTTTCCCAGGCAGCGACAGCGGCATAGGCTGCATGTGGCATGCACATGGACTTTCTCTCTGAACTGTCCGGCCCTTTCTGACACAACTTCCTGTTTTGTGAAGGGTGGGACGTTTCAGAGAGGAAGTCATAGTGCAGGTCACAGGCAGCCTATGAGTGCCGCTACTCGGATGAAGACTGGAGTGGAGGTAATGTTAAGGTACCGGGGTACTAGGGGGGTTGGGGCTTTGGGAGATGCACCCCCTGTTAAAAATTCCTGGCTATGACACTGCCCAGATGCCCTTAAAGAATAGGCCTAAAGAGGCTCCAGCTTATAGAAATGTCTCCTTATTGACTGGATTAGTATGCAGTAACTTTTAGCAGTCTGCTGCCGTAATCATTACTTGCTGGCTACATGTGTTAATTCACATGCTAACTGCGTACTCTATTATGGGGTGGGAAATAGGTGGCTTATGGGCAGGTTATGGGCGTGAACTGCACATTTCAGTTAGAGCACAATAACTTACCATGCTGTCAGTACACTTACCCCCCCCCCCCCCCCACACACACACTTTTACAAAGTTGGGCTAGCGGCTGCCGGTATGGTAATGCTGATAGCCCATTCAAAGTGAATCAGCTGAGTTGGCATTACCATGCAGTAGCTGCTTGCATGGCTTTGTAAAAGGGGGGAGTGATTACTGAGTTGTAAAGATCTTTTTTTCTGTATGGTAACTACATAGAACGATGCTGGAACAGCCCCAGTGGTTACCACACAGGCTTTGAACTTACTATGTAATAATTTGGTCACTTACCATATGGTAAGCGCAAAACTTTAGCTAATTTTAGTAAAAGGGCCCTTAAGTATTGAAAACCCTTTGCGAATATGTATTAAACTGTGAAAGTTGGTGAAATAATGCAGTATATGCAACTCTGTACATTGCCATTAAGTGTCCCATGAATGGTGATTTATCAAACACTAATAAACTCAACATGAAATGAAATAAAACAGTTTCTTTCTCTTGTCTTCTCTTTATGAGGTAGGATTTCTCTCAGTCTGCACGTCCTCCTTCCTCTTTTCATCATCCTTTTTAGTAGATGACCCTGCGTAGGAGGGAGGAAGTTTGCCAGTGGGGTCAGAGGTGGTTTCTTTGGTCCTTCAACTGGCCTGCTGGTGAGAATCAAGAGGCCTATGGGCTCTTAAGCATCCACCATTGAGGTAGCAAAAAAATACCTAAGCTATCTTAAAGCAATAGCACATCAGGGAATACTTTTGTGAAAAATAGTTCCAGTTCATAATATAATGTTAGGTATAATGGTATGGCTGTTGTGTTATTGCACTTGAATGTACCAGAAATAAATATTAACAAATATCTTTTTTCTGACCTGAGGAAAGGGGTGTTAGCCTCCGAAAGCTAGTGAAGAAATGTATTGAGTCAGTCACAGAAAAAGGTCTCACCTTATCCTTTTTTGTTACCCTTTATTTCTGTTAAAATGTTATGATAGCATTTAGGACACATTTAATTGTATTTGTTTAAGGATACTATTTTTTTCATCCAGTGCAAAGAGAGCAGCAGAAGGCCCTGAAATCCAAATGCTGAGAGCAGAAACGCATTTTTTGTATCCTGCAGTCTGAATGAACCTTTTCTGTACTCTCCACATGCAGAAAGAAATTCACCAACTGTTCTTTTTCGTAAGTTGCCAAGTCAGTTCTCTAATACAGTGCAAACATAAATTGCATGTTTAGGGTTTTAGGTGACTTGATTTACACAAGATGTTTTAAATGTGTTTTTCATTCCTTTTATGAAAGGAAAAAACAGAGGAAGGAATTCATTACTAGTACTAATAAAATACACAGAGTTTACCACTCTGTAAACCTCTCTGCTCAGAACAAAGTGCAATTCATTAAAAAAGAAAAAAGTCGTGGGCCATGTGAGCCAGGAAAAATAACAAAAAATATCCCAGAGAGGAGCAATGTTTATAAAGCCTGACCAAGAACAGTTCTAAGTTAGTCCAAGTTATTTATGACTGTATGATATAACTATTTACTTTCTTATGCTATTAAAAAGTCGTGTTAGCCACAGTTTTATAATTTTGGGTTTACTCTTTGTAACCACCACAAATAGTCATTTGAAGAGAGAAATTTGTACAAACGCTGTTAACAGGGACCCCATTGACCCTCCTTTTTAACTGCCCTTTTCACACAGTTAACGTGGTGATATTTTTTTAGGTATGTGTGCGCATGCATGTTCAGCACTTGAACAAATAGAGTGAACCATTATAGGCAGATCTGAAAATGATACCGATTCCCACAGAAACCCACAGTTATGCCATAATCCACTTCAGAGAGAGAGGATGAGAGAGGAAGTAAACTACATTCAAAAGAACCAAACCGCTATGGAATTCCTGAGGCCTGCAGTGCGCACCATTGGAAATCCTCCCTGGCATCCAGCACTGTTCCTCTGCCTCTGGCACAACATTTATCAAGAGATAATGGGACTTTCTTGAAGATAGTTTTGTTGCCTTTTGAAGAAAAACCTACATGTTTCATTAAGTTGAGTGGCCTCTGTACTGTATTAAAATGCACCACCGCATATGGTATGTGAACTGCATTGTTGGACCCTGCCATCAAATTGTGGTTTCTCTACTCTCTGACCATTTGCAAAAGACAGCTTCCTAAATATACTTATAAGACTGATCCTTGAATATGACATGTAGGAGACAGAGAGGGGCATTTTCGATATGACGTCTAAGACGTTTTGCACAAAACATCCAAAATCTGAATAGGAAAGAAGGTCATTTTTGAAAAAGAAAAATGTCTTCCCCCCCCCCCCCCCCCCAAAATACTGTTTCAAACAAGGCTTTGTGCTTTGGACGTTTTGATTTTTGGTCCATTTTTGAAAAAAAAAAAAAAAGTTCTAAACGTAGAGATTCATGCCATTGGGATGTAGGAGGAGCCAGCATTTTGAGTAGACTGATCCTCCAAATATCCCAGGAGAGCAATGGGGCATGAAAATGATCCCAGGTGCACATCTCACCTTTGCTCCCTTATCTTGTCCTCTGAGTCCTCCAAAACCCACCCAAGACACACTGGTCCTCCAGTGAACACCACTACAGTAGCCCTTATGAGTAAAGGGGGCACCTATATGTAGGTACAGTAGGGTTTTGGTGACTTTGAGAGGGGGGGTCACAGTTTCCACCAGAGAGAGAGATAGGGACCTGAGTCTCCCACTCATAGTGCACTGCACCAACCACTGCACCACTCCAGGGACCTACATGCTGCTCTAATAGACCTAACTTTAATATATGAGGCTATCATAGAGGCTGGTAAGTCATATCTTTATTCATATTTTTTTTGGCATGGGAGGTGGTCAGTGACCACTGGGGGGACATTGGGGGGTCACTCTAGATTCCCTCCAGTGGTCATCTGGCCATTTAGGGCACCTTTTTGTGCTTTATTCATTCTGAAAACAGGTCTAGACCAAAACATCTTAGTTTTAGTCCTGGACATTTTTGTTTTGTTCGAGTGTTAGGCATGCCCTAGTCCTGCCTTCGAAACGCCTCTGACACACCCTCTTGTGATTTGGACACATTGCAGATGAATTATGTAGATAAACGTCTGTAAAATAGGTTTTGAAAATACAGATTTGGAAGTTATGAGAAGAAAAATGTCCAGTTGGTGCTTTATGACACTTTTTGACATTTTCCTCTTTTGAAAATGAGCGCCAGAAATGCTAATGGGAACCATCTCAAAGAGTGAAGTTCACCACCTCAAAGAATGAGATTGAAGGCTAAAGAGTGAGGTTTTTAAGACAGAGCATCCAGGTTATAAATCTGGAAAGATTTAAGTGTAGTATTGGTTTGCAAATGAAAATGGTAGCTTAAAATGATATCTGATTTTCTTTGGAACTTCTGAAATATGAAACCCAGCATCCACTCAGTGGCTAAAGGTTTGTGCAGAGGTTTCACAGTGCACGTACTTGTAGGCACAGGGAAAAGGCATGGGGCAGGTAAAGTCAGAACTGGTGCTAGGATTTCTTGCATCCTCCCCCCACCATAACCCATAAATCAACATCTTCCTCCTTCATTCTCTCCTATTCTCCTCTCATATGATTACAGCTGTCCTCAATTCTCACCAAATTGAAGTTTGCTGTTTGAATTGCAATCTTCTGCTTGCCATGGGACTAGGGTTGCCTACTTTTTTGAAAGAGAAAACTTGCCACCTGCCAATGTTCATGCTCCACTCCTGCCCCTACTACCCAAATAACTGCTGTGATGACAGCTGTGCAGGCTTTTAGACCTGCAGGCCATATCAAGAGAGGGAAGTACAAGAGGCTTCACTCTTCAACACCCATTGAACCACAGTCCCTTCTTGAGTCCCTCAACATACATATACTTCCCCATATGGTGTTAAATTAAAACATATATTCTGCCTCTACAGAGCCCCTGCCTGGTCTTTCCCCAAATAATGGGTGCGGAGCAGAGCTAGGTCATCTCCCCATGGAAAACCTTTCTGTATAGACCATCTAATTACCAGGCATATTGTGAAGTAATACAAAACACTATAAAAAAAAAAGTTACGCAGGAGCTAGAAGAAATTTACCATTCCAGCACTAACTTCCAAATCTCACACAAGGACCCTACTGATGAAAGGGCAACACCCTAAATATTACAGTGGGCCCTAGAACATCAACACACCTATGGGGAAAATCAAACAAGTTAGATTACTACAGGTTGCTACATGGAAAAATCATGCTAACAGAATTCTGGACCTCAGTCACACTCCCAGAACACAGAAAGACACTTACCAAATATAGAATGAGGGGGAGGGGGAGTTATTAAGCTATGGAAAAAGGCATGCTTTTACTGTACCATGATTTACCATGGGAGTCAGTAACCTGTGGTACCTCAGTAAAAGAGTACACACCATGTGAAAAGAGGCACATTATTTCAGAAAGTGCACTGTTTCCTGATACTAAGTACATAAGTACCTAAGTAATGCCATACTGGGAAAAGACCAAAAGCCCATCGAGCCCAGCATCCTGTCCCTGACAGCACCCAATCCAGGTCAAGGGCACCTGGCAAGCTACCCAAACGTACAAACATTTTATATAAGTTATTCCCAAAATTGTAGATTTTTCCCAAGTCCATTTAGTAGCGGTCTATGGACTTGTCCTTTATGAAACTGTCCAACCCCTTTTTAAACACTGCCAAGCTAACCACCTTCACTACGTTCTCCAGCAACAAATTCCAGAGTTTAATAACGCGTTGGGTGAAGAAACATTTTCTCCTATTTGTTTTAAATTTACTACACTGTAGTTTCATCGCATGCCCCCTAGTCCTAGTATTTTTGGAAAGCGTGAACAGACGCTTCACATCCACCTGCTCCACTCCACTCATTATTTCATATAACTCTATCATGTCTCCCCTCAGCCGTCTCTTCTCCAACTCTATGGAAGTGCAAACCACTATGCGTGTCTGAATTTTTGCATGCATGCATGCCTTATTGGGAAAAGAGTGCATCCTCTATCCATATTAGCACATGTTAATAAAATTACACACGTAAATAAATCTAGCTCTATGTGATTTAGGTACATACATCAAATATACTTCCCTAAGAATGCTGCTTTATTTATTGGGTTTTTTTTTTTTTTGAGTCCAGGTTGTTTTACCATCATAAAGGAATTGTGGTGTTGTTACATTTGTATCCCACATTTTCCCACCTTTTTGCAGGCTCAAAATGTCCCTCAATAATCACTCAAACCCCCTAATCTCAAGCCTTGCCAATCTCCAGCCTCCCCAATCAGTCCCTCGCCCCCCAAAGGACCACCTCCCCCAACCTCAGGCGCCTACCGGGGCAGTCCCTGGTGGTCTAGTGGGTCCTTGGGTAGGAGTGATCCAAAGTTGATCCACAGTCACTCCTGTTCTTGCCAGCAGGATGTCTCAAAATGACATCCCTACTGGTCGTATCAGTATATGGAAACAGGACACCTACTTTGAACAACAGCTCTTTATATAGTGGTACCAACATTTCCTGAACACTTTGCTACAGCATTTGGATTATTACAATTGGTGCATGGTCAGTGGTGTGCTGGTAAATTTTTAACAACAGGCTCTCTCCCCGGTCCACCCCCATCCACCACTGCGCCCCCCACCCACCTCTGCGCCCCCCCCCAAAAAAATTGCAGAGCTGGCTATACCGGGGGGGGGGGGGGGGGGGGGGGCGGCGGCCAACACATTACTCTCTCCAGGAAAAAAAAATTAATTGATCCCAGGTTCCAATCTAATTCATGTTTAATATGGGATAAAATGCCATAAATAAGTAAATAAACATAAACTTTTAACGTTCAGCACCTGATTCTCAAAGTGGACATATTCCAAACACCATAATGAAAATAAAATTATTTTTTTTCTACCTTTGTTGTCTGGTGACTTTGTTTCTCTGATCATGCTGGTCCAGTATCTGATTCTGCTGCTCTCTATCTGTTCCCTTGACTCCGTTTCCAGGGCTTCCTTTCCATTTATTTCTTTTCTTTCCTTCTTTCTTCTTCATTTCTTGTCCTCCGCAGACTTGACTGTACAGTGGATCCAGCTTCTGCCTATTTTCTCCATCCATGTGCAGTTTCTCTCCTCACTTCCTTTTCCCTCATCTAATCTCCTTCCTCCATCTTCCCTCCATGTCCAGCATTTCTTCTCTCTCCCTTCCCTCCCCTCCATCCATGTCCAGAATTTCTCTTGCTCTCCCCTCCATCCATGTCTTGAAACTCTCCTCTCTCCCCTGCCCCTCTCTATCCATCCATACCCAGCAATTCTCTTCTCTCCCCTGCCCCCTCTGCCCATCCATGCCCAGCAATTCTCTCCTCTGCCCATCCATGCCCAGCAATTATCTCCCCTGCCTCCCTCTGCCCATCCATGCCCAGCAGTTCTCTCCCCTGCCCCCTCTGCCCATCCATGCCCAGCAGTTCTCTCCCCTGCCTCCCTCTGCCTATCCATGCCCAGCAGTTTTCTCCCCTGCCTCCCTCTGCCCATCCATGCCCAGCAGTTCTCCTCCCTCCCGCTCCCATCCATGTGTAGCGATGTCCTTCGCCCCCCCCATCCTCCCCTGCCGCTCCCATCCATCAGTTTCAATTTCCTGCCTCGAAGCGCCGCATTATTTAAGGCCTGCCTGCTGCCCGTTTCCAGCTGCCTTCCCTGCTTGCTTCTCAGGCGTTCGGTTTGCGCGCCCTTAGTCCCGCCATGGGAAAAGGAAATGTCATCAGAATGATGTCAGAAGGCGGGACTAAGGGCGCGAACCGAACGCCTGAGAAGCAAGCAGGGAAGGCAGCTGGAGACGGGCAGCAGGGCTTTAAATAAGGCGGCGCTTCGAGGCAGGTAATTGAACTGACGGATGGGAGCGGCAGGGGAGGATGGGGGGGCGAAGGACATCACTAGACATGGATGGGAGCGGGAGGGGAGGTAAGCATGGCGCCCTCCTGCCATGCTTACCTTGTGCAATGGAGCTGGCTCGCCCTGTACAACAACCGGCTCGCAAGAGCTGTCAAAATTTAACAAGCGGCTCTTGCGAGCCGGTGTGAGCCGGCTCCAGCACACCACTGTGCATGATAGACATTTAGTTACCATTAAAGAAGATAATCAGAACATGGCCGTGTTGGGTTATGTGCTGAATTAAACCATAAGAACATAAGAATAGCCATACTGCGCCACACCAATGGTCCATCTAGCCCAGTATCCTGCCAATTCAGGTCACAAGTACCTGACAGAATCCTAAATAGTAGCTAGATTCATGCTACCAATCCCAGAGACAAGCAGTGACTTTTCCCATGTCTGTCTTAATAGCAGACTAAGGACTTTTCCTTCAGGAACCTTATACCTTTTTTTAAACCCAGATACATTAACTGCTGATACCACATCCTCTGTCAATGAGTTCCAAACCTTAACTATTCATTGAGAGAAAAAATATTTCCTCCTGTTTGTTTTAAAAGTAGAACCATGTAACTTCCTTGAATGGCCCCTAGTCTTCGTACTTTTTGAAAGAGTAAAAAATTGATTTACGTTTACCCATTCTACATCACTCAGTATTTTGTAGACCTCTATCATATTCCCCCTCAGCCATCTCTTTTCCAAGCACCCTAACCTCTTAAGCCTTTCCTAAGAGAGGAGTTCCATCCCCTTAATAAGGTGAACCTTTTCTAATTCTGCTACTTCTTTTTCAAGATACAGCAACCAGAATTGCACACAGTACTCAAGGTGTGGTCACACCATGGAGTGATACACAGGCATTATAATATTCATTGTCTTATTTTCTATTCCTTTCTTAATAATTCCTTGCATTCTGTTTGCTTTTTTGGTCGCCCCACGCACTGGACAGAAGATTTCAGCGTATTGTCCATGATGACATCTAGATCTTATTCTTGGGTGCTGACTCCTAGGGTGGAACCTAGTAGCAAATCACTATGATTTGGATCATTCTTCCCAATGTGCATCGCTTTACATTTGTCCACATTAAATTTCATCTGCCATTTGGATGCCCAGTCTTCCAGTTTCCTATGGTCTTCCTTCAATTTTTCACAATCTGCATGCATTTCAACAACTTTGAATAGTTTTCTGTCCTCTGCAAATTTAATCACCTCACTTGTTGCTCTAAATTCCAGATCATTTATAAATACGTTAAATAGCACTGGTTCCAGTACAGATCCCTGTGGCACTCCACTATTCACCCTCCTCCATTGAGAGAAATGTCCATTTAACCCTACCCTCTGTTTTTGATCCATTAACCAATTCCTAATCCACAACAGAACCTTGCCTCTTATCCCATGACTCTAATTTTTTCAGGGGTCTCTCATGAGGGACTTTGTCAAATGCTTTCTGAAAATCTTTAATAGTTTCCACTATTTTGCCCGACACTGACTTCTGATTAGTGTGAACAAAACTGAGTATCATGAGGCCTCTGTATAAATTCACAGTTTGTCTCCACCTTGAGTATTATATGCCATTTTGGTCACCTCATCTCACAAATGTACAGCAGATCTTGAAAAGTTAAGAGAGGGACAACAAAAATAATAATGAGGATGGATAATGAAAAAGAATAAACTGAGAAGGAATATGATAAAGTTTATAAAATCATGAGTGGGGTGGAATGGTTAAATAAAAAAGGATTGTTTAACCTTTCCAGCAACACCTAGAGGATGCTCTGTGAAACTAACAACCAACAGAATGAAAACAAATCATAGAAAGCATTTTGTTCATGAAGGGAGCAATTGTATAAAAGGCACTAAAAGTTAGATTTCAAAATGCAGCACACTGAGTGCAAATTCATAGTGCCATCTGGGCACTCAGATTCCATTGCAGAATACTAGCATAAGTCAGCATGTATGTGCTAACATTTAGCTGACTCCACTTATGCCATGTCACTAGCACTGTGCTGTCCTAGGCTAAGTGAGATGACAAAGCTTCGACAGCCAGCTAAACCATTCCCAAGTAAAAACTTTACCAGTAGACTCTCAATTCTTATTTTAGCTCTTCTTTAATGTAGCAATCATGGCAAACAAAGAAAATCAACTTACAGTTAAGTTGTTTGGACAGAATTGTTGCCTTCTGCACAGAGTCCATATCTAGCCACCTCAGAGGCAGAGAGATGGCCAGAACCTCAGCTCAGCTGAGAGGTAAAGCTGTAACACTCAAAGGGAAAGTGTGGGAATCAATTGCTGGGAATAATGCCTTGGGAATAATTGTGAAGAATTTTGATGGAATCACAGTAGATTCAGGAAGGATCAGCCTCTAGAACAGTTGCTGATCACAAAAGCATGCTAGGAAGACTGGGACTTTCTCACACAGCTCTCAAGGGCAGAGAGGGAGGGCTGGCCCTAGCTCAGAACTAAGAGCCAATAGGGAAAGCACAAAGGGAGTCAATCACAGGATATGACAAACTATAGGGGGGAGGGAAGCACCAGTACACAGGGCTATTACACAGACAATGCAATTAAATACAAATAATACTCATACTAAATATACATCACAATGCACTCTGCCTTCATGAATATGGGGGCAAACGCTCCCACCTAGTATAGGTAAATACCACTATTTAATTTCTCAAAACTATAAACATTATAAGCATGTAAAAGTCTATTTATATCTGGATCTTAAAACTTGGCAAGTTCTTGCTTGTCTCCGGGTCGCTGTTGCTCTGGCAACTTCTCTCTTGCAGTCTCACAGGAGCTGAGAGGAGAGACAGGCAACACAAAGCACAACAACACAAAAGAGAGAGAGAGAAAAAGTCTTTGAGTCTCTGGATTAGACAATGGTCCACTGAGTCCTTATCTATTTGTGGTGTAGATTACTGTCTCAGTGATGTCTCTGCTAAAGAAGTTCCTTGTCTTCCAGGGAAGTCTTGTGTCAAAGTTCCCAGGGGGTGCCAAGTTGTCATTGATGATCTGTAGTTCTCTATCTCTGATGGCACTTTGGAGGTCGGTGTCCACTTTCTCATCAGCTGGTAGATGAGATGAAGATGCAATGTTGGTAGCAAGAATAATCATCTCCAGACAGATCTCTGCATCAGAGTCAGGGTCTATAAGTTCAAAGTGATCTTTGTCACTCAAGATGTGTGGTCAGGCTTTAGAAGAAAGTCTGGTCCTGATAACCACATGGTTTCCATTAGATTGGATGCTGGCATTGCTCAGGTGGCATAGTCTGATGGATTTTGGTTAGTTGGCACATAATGCCACTGTTCTGGTTGTGCTGACTTTTATATATGCTCAACTCTGTTGCTGGTGTACATGTAAAATCTCCTGGTTTGGTTGTAGCTGTAGCCCAGGGGACTTTACTGTCAGTGTAAAAATGGACTGTTTCTATTTGAATATCCATTTCATTGAGTATCATCTCTGCTATCTCTACTGCTAGCACAGCTCCACACAATTCTAAGCATGGAATGGTATGATTGGGTCGTGGTGTTATCTTGGTTTTGCCAAAGATGAATCTCATATAAGATAGCCCATCTACATCTGTAGCTTTCAAATAGGCCAAAGCAGTTATGACTTTTTCAGAAGTGTCTGAGAAGAAGTAGATTTCTATGTGACAGGCAGTACTGAGTGGAGAAGGGATGTAAGTGCATGGGATGTGCAGTTGTTCAAGAGTCTTTAGAGAATCTTCCAATTTTTCCCATTCTTGTTGCATTTCTGGTGGTATTGGGACATCCTTCAGTAGGGATCTTCATTGAATGATGACTGGAGTCGCAAACCCCAGTGGATCAAATAGACTATTGATGGTGTGTATATGATTTCTCTTGATTGGAGACTTGAAAGGTAAAATGTCTCTATTTAGGTCTTGATGCAATCCAAGGCTTCTCTGAAGTGGAGGGGTGTCTACTCTTAGATCTAGATCCTTTAAATCTTTGGCACGACCCTCTGCAGTAAATGGTCTCATCTCTGGACTGTAGGAGGTGATTTTAAGAAGTCTCAGATTGGCCTCTGCCAGCATTCCTTGTGTTATGTTCAGCAAGTCAATGGCTTCGTCTGCGATAGGTAAAGACTTCAAACCATCATCTATGTGAAAGTTTTTGTCAATGAACTATCTGGCACCTGTGCCATATTCTCTTTCTCCCTCTTGAGCTGTCTTTCTAAGCCCATAAGTTGCTATTGCAGGTGATGAACTGATACCAAAGATGTGAACTCTAATTCTGTATTCCACAATTTGGTTGATGTCGTTGTCATGGTACCACAGGAATCTCAAGTAGTTTCTGTAGTCTGGGTGCAGGGGCGTAGCCAGACAACAGATTTTGGGTGGGCCCAGGAAAGAAGTGGGTGGGCACCAAGTGTTCTCCCCCACCACCAAAAAAAAATATCTCAGCTGGTGGGATATCACTTCCTTCCACCTTGGCAGTCTGTAGGCAAGCGTGCGCTAAAAACTGAGAATGTGCAGGTGCCATTATCATGGAGAGTAGCATTTTCGTTACCATCAGCTGGCAGAGATTGGGGTCCCCACCAGCTACCGCTAAACATGTGCTACTGTTGGGTGGGCTTGAGCCCTAAGTGGGTGGGCCCCGGCCCACCCAGGCCCACCTGTGGCTACGCCACTGGTATGACAAAGCAATAGAACATTTGATGGGTATCCACTGTTATGGCAATGGGTTCCTTCCTGAAGCAAATCAAGACTCCAAATAGGCTAGAATTGAACCCAATCCTGATCTGACCCGGTTTTTGTGGGAGATACAGGAGGGATCAGCCTCTAGAACAGTTGCTGTGACTCTGGGCAAGTCACTTAACCCTCCATTGCCCCATGTAAGCCGCATTGAGCCTGCCATGAGTGGGAAAGCACGGGGTACAAATGTAACAAAAAAAAAGACATGCTAGGAAGACTGGGATTCTCTCACACAGCCCCCAGAAGGACGGCTCATACTATATATTCATCACAATATACCCTGCCTTCATGAATATGGGGGCAGAACAAGCAGGCATAAATATGTGCACCTTCATGTGGCACTTTAGCTCGCAAATGCAAGTATTCTATAACCTATGCATGCAAACGTTTGCTACGTCCATGCCCTGCCCATTCATCTCTTTCTGTGCACACCCCTTCTGTTTATGTCAGGTAGGAAGACATCCTGTCTACCTATGCTGACATCACCAGGGGTCAGACCGGGTATGGGGGGGGGGGGGGGGGGGGGAGAGTCAGAGTTGCCTGCAGTATTTCCCAGAGGCCTTTGGCTATTCTCTTGATAGGCCCTGAATCCTTGGTTAGGCTAACTTTGAGGTTAGGCCCTGAACAGCACAATGTCATGTTGACAATGCACATAATATAGCTGTGGAGTTAGTTACTGGATAACATGATGATGATCACTAGCATAACTTCAAAAGAGGTTTGGATAAATTACAAAAATTATTATTACTCAGGTAGACTTAAGGAAAAATTATGTCTTATCTGTCTTGAGGAAAATAAGAAGTGTATATTATCAATCACAGGTTCAAGAGAGTAGACTCAGTTACCACTAGCGATTCAAGCTCAGGCTGACATTACTGCTTTAAAAAAGACAGTTAAAAGGGTATCTGTACAGGTTAGCATGTGGAACATCTGAGGGACTGATTTGTAAGAGCTATCTGGATCAGTGTTAGTGGATAAAAGTGGAGGAGACTGATATGCACATCTGTATCTAGATCAGCAGTAGTGGGGGCACACACTGGCCCCCTAATTCCGCCTTTCAACATTTGAGTTATATTTTCTCTCAGCATGAACACATCATACGATTTATTCACCTAAACTTTTTTTCCATGCAGCTCTGCATATATCTTCATTTGCTTCATGCTACGTTATATATGCAGGATGCACATACAGTAGATCCTAGCTGAAAGAGACATGGTATAATCTCCAAACACTTACACAAATAAGTTTTGAAAATTCAGGCAGGAGGAACAGGTATAAAAAATATTTGCAATGTAAGCTTTTACATATTTAATGGACCATCCTGCAGGATTGGTTTACATCATTGTTATTGTAATGTTCTTTCTGTAGTGCAATATTTAAGAAAAAATGATCTTACCTTACTGAAATGAGGTCCGAAATTCACTCGTGAGATCTGAAAATGTTTTATACAATGTGAAAAGGTATAAGCAGTGTATTATATACTGCAACATGTTTATGTTTATTTTAAAACTTGATATACCACCTTTTCTAAAAAGAAGATCAAAGTGGTGAATAATACATAAAATTCCACATAAAATCATATGAATCATAACTCTAGTTAAAAGTAGGAAAGAATACAACCATACATACTGATAGGAAACAAGGAAAAGAAGAGGAGGGAAAGAATGGAAGGATAATGGGGTGATGGTGTCCGAGGGTCTCAAGGTGATGAAACAATCCAACATGGCAGTGGTCACGGCCAGAAGGATACTAGGCTGTATAGAGAGGGGTATAAACAGTAGAAGAAAGGACTTGCTGATGCCCCTGTACAAGTTGTTGGTGAGGCCCCACTTGGAGTATCTTGCTAAGGATGTAAAAAGACTTGAAGCAATTCAGAGAAAAGCGACCAAAATGGTATGGGGTGTGCATCGCAAGATGTATAATGAGAAACTTGAGGACCTGAACATGTATACCGTAGAGGAAAGGAGAGATGGGGTGATGTGATACAGACGTTCAAATATTTGAAAGATATTAATTTACAAACAAACCTTTTCCAGAGAAGGGAAGGTGGTTGAAGACATGAATTGAGGTTGCGGGGGACCGACTCAGGAATAATGTCAGGAAGTACATTTTTACGGAAAGGGTGGAAGATACCTTGAATGCTCTCCCGCCAGAGGTGGTGGAGATGAAAATGCTAACAGAATTCAAAAATGCATGGGATAAACACAAAGGAATCCTGTATAGAAGGCATGGAACCAAACAAGCTTAGCAGTGATTAGATAGCAACACCAGTAATTGGGAAGTGAAGTCAGTGCTGGGGAGACTTCTACAGTCTGTGCCCTGATTGTGGCTGGACAGATTCAGCTTCTATAACTGGAGAACAAAGCTAGTGATGGGGGGCTTCTATGGACTGTGCCCTGAAAATGGCAAGGACAAATCAAAACCAAGTCTACAAATCATCTAAAACACCTCTCACAACACCTTACCTAGCACCTTGCATCTAAATTACCTACCTTAGCTTATTATCGATTGTATTTAAGACCATGTAATGACTGCATCATAAGAACACTCTGTAAGCCACATTGAGCCTGCAAAAAGGTGGGATAATGTGGGGTACAAATGCAATAAATAATAATAATAATAATAATAATATTATCTTATACTATGAGTTTATCTTATTGGGCAGACTGAAATCAGAGTACAGCTCTTTATCTGCTGTCATCTACTATGTTACTATAATGTAAAGTGCAATGCTTCAATTCATATTTGCAGGATCAGCACTTACAGGCTGCTGATCAATTTCCCCATGCAGTAAAATTACTGCTGGAACAGCGTGGGGAAATAATGCCCCTATGATCAACGTTAATAGCATGCAAATTTATGTTGCACTATTAGCATTAATCATTGGGGTACTTCTGCAGGATGATTGTGCCTGGACATGCACTCTGGCACAATCCTCCCGCAGAAGAGGTTTGACAGGTCTAGGATGTTCATGCATTTGCATGCTTTGTATCTCATTAATTTGATTGCACTGAGATAAACTAATATGCATGAAGGTCATATGAAGTACATTTCAGTTATTTAAAATGCACTATTTGGTCACGTATGTGTACTGTTCTCTTAATTCATATCAGTAGCCACCTCTCTAAATGGCAACACTCATATTTCACATGCATTCAAGGTGGAAGATCTTATGAAGATCAGGTGGGATAGAATACCAAGTATTGTGTGGTTGAAACACATCTCATGTTCAATGTTGTGTCATATCCCAGGTGATAGAACCTGACATCACTGGCTAAAACTCAGCCAATGATCTTAAACACGTTTTCCTAAATCAAGCAAGTCCAAGTTTCGGTTAAATTTAGGAGACTATCACGGATGTCATTTTTGAAGGATTAGGCTTAAGGCTGGAGTTAGAGGGGTGCAACTAGGACAATAACCCCTTCTCAGATTTCTGCTCTGAGCGCCAATAAGTCTATGGCTCTGGTTAGGCACTATTTACACTTGGCAGGATTTTGTGTTATGTAGACAATACTGCTCCGTGTTCTACTCTCCTATCAATAAACCCTTCCAGTAAAGGTTCTCTTATCAGCCCCTCCTCAATAACTCAAAGCACGCTCACTAATTTCCATCTACCAAGAAAGACAAGTCTGGAAAAAATAATGTTAAATAATATTCAGCCAGTGGTAGACAGCATTGTTTTGTCCACTGCCAGCACTAAAACTGCAAATTGAATGCCAGGCCCTCTGTAGGCTTCGGCATTGAATTTCTTTTGTTGTTGTTTTTAAAGCCTGCTAGTACGTGCCCGGTTAAGTCAATATTCAGACTTAAGTGGCAATGGGCTAGCGCATATAGATAGGACAACTATGTATGGAGTCGTATTTATGCGCCAAACATGGCCGGTTAGCTCTGAATATTGGGAGCTAACCGGGCTCCATCCCTGAACCCCCCCCCCCCCCCCCCCCGGAATGATTCTAATGTAGCCGGCTTCTACTTCGGTGCTAACCAGTCATTTTCAGCACCACTAACCAGCCAAGTGCTGTTGAAAATGTCTGGAAAGCTGCATATAAGTGAGTTAACTGGTCAGCGGCTGTTCTTAGCCGGTTAACTCACTTTGAATATCAACCAGTAGATCTTCATTATCTGACATTGTTCAATTTTCTCTAGAAAAAGATCTTTCCCCATCTGTGAGGAGGTTTCTGACTAAGCTTTATTATGTACTAACCTATAACCTATTCATTATGTACTAATATGCAGCAAAAAATGGAGTACCCTGGAGTGCACTACAGCATCATGTGGAATTTTTAGAATGTACGCATGCTAACTGTGCACTGTCTAATTTCTTGGTTTTTTGTTTGTTTGGTTTTTTTTGAGGGGATGTGTCAGGGGCAGAGAATGGGTATTCCTGTGCTAACCAGTTGTTACATCTATCCTACCGCACCCTAACTGGTTGGCGTACAGATAAAATATACTAGGAAGGTCAGACCAACAAGATTTCAAAAGCAATCTTCACACCAAAGTACTGCACTTAAGAGGAAAATCCCCAGTATATAAACACAGGGAGGAAAAAGCTTCAACTGACCCAGACCAACTAAATTTCTTCAGGTTTTCAGAAGGGTCTCCATTGTCTAAGATCGACATAAAAAACCTCCTGTGTATTTTTATTTAATCAAATGATGTATACATTATCTTTGAAAAAAATAGATGTTGATACTTAGCTTAGCCCTTAAAACACCGCTTCTTGTCCAGATAACGCATGAGTCATTACCGCCTACAAAATAGGTAGTGGTAAGGGATGATGCAGTAAGTTAAAACATGTCTGTACACTAATGGCAACATTAGCACATTCTTACACTAATCACACAATAGGAAGGTAGTGGAGTACAATTTACTAGTAATTCAAACAAACCTCACACTATATCATAAATTTTCATTTAAGAGGAAAAAACCTCAGTTAACCCAGACCATAAGTGAAACTCTTTCAGGTCTTAAAATGCGTTTAAATTTATCATCAGCGTAAACAACTTCCAGTGCAATCTTCTTTTAATTTAATCAAAAACACATTGAAAAATCACATTTAGGGATATTTTAATCATTACTTAGCTTATAGCCCTTAAGAAACCGCTCCTATGTCCGACGGTGGCCAGTGCTTCGCTTAGTGCTTCAGGGACATGCGGTACAAATTATCTATGGGCCAATATTGCCAATTCTGAAGGTGTTGCGTACTCCCACTTTCATACTCAAAATGTATTATATGTGTGTGTGTGTCCCATACATAAAAGTTGTCATTGAACATTTTTAATAATATCTGCACATGTGTGTGAAAGGTGCCATGTGCGTGTATTATGTGTGTATGTGTGAGACGCACATAATAGTAGTGTTAAAAAGTTGTTGTGGAACAAAAAAAGAAAAGGAAACTCTGATTGTGACGTCACTCGACACATGCCTTTTTTCCTGGGCATGTACAGAACATGGATGCTTACCGAGAGATTGTTCTGTACATGTGGTAGGTGCTTTACCCAAATGAGCCACTTGCAGAATTTCTGTGCATCTCATTTGAATGTGATTTTCTTTGAGCATCGGTTGCCGTTTCAAAATCGGTAAGTTCAACCATGGCTATAAATGCACGTGGTATTTAATGGCAACTTTTGAGCATTGGGGCCAGAGTCTCTGCAGCATTTAGAAAGCAAAATATGCAGATCTTTCCAAATTTGTACCCCAGATGCACTGGTAGAAAATCTCACTCATTCCTTCAATAATCATTGTGGTGGTGAATGGCAGTCTTTGAGATGAGCCCTCTTTTCGTATTGTCGTGGTACACCAGCCTCTTTTGGTGCCACCAAAACTTGTGCCAGCTGCTCCTCTCTTCTACCTGCTTGGTCTGGCACCACTAAATCGGTGGGGAGCTCCTTTCTTTGGTCCAGCTGCTCTGGCTGCTGGCACCTCACAGCTGCTAAAATCAGAGAGAATCTACTTTCTGCTTCATGTGTGGTACAGGGAGTATTTGTTCTCTACTTTCAATTACTGTGCAGTGTCTGTTGGAATGTAATTGTATTTTACATGCATTGCCTGTCACCTATTATTTCTCTGTGATTACTCTGTGACCTCTGATGTGAATTACTTAGAGAGGTCACACTGCTATGCAACTTCCTGTTGGGGGTTAGATGCAGCACATGCAGCACATGGAGCACATGGAGCTCATGATCTCTCCTAACCTGAGAGGATCTATGGTGGTGTGAGCATCCATTACCATCTAAGCACATGGAAGGAGCTGATAAGACAAATGTATAGTAATATGTAAATATAAGCCTGTCTGATTATAATCTAACTACAAACTGTGAGTAAACAGATGTTTTGTTACTTCAACTTTAAAGTGACTCAGCAGTGAATTATTCAGGGGTGAATGAGAGAGAGATGAAGAAAGAAATTAACATTTCTAAAGCTGAAGCTGTGTGTACTAAAATCTGCTAATTATTTACTACAAATAATCCAACAAAAGGGTTATGGGCCCAGGAATTGAAAAAGAAGAGAAATATTACCAGGCAGAAAAAAAGGCCACATTTTTCTCTTAAGTTTTAAAGGAAAGATTCAGTCTGTCTCTCTCTCCCCCCACACAGCAGACAGAAGGCTAAGAAAATGGCTGAGGGAGGAAATTCACCATTTTTCTATTCTCTCAAGGTGCCTAGATTAACTGAGTTTAATTATCAGCAGTGGGAATTAAGATTCATATGTCTCCTTCGAGCAAAAGGATTAAATATATGCTTAGACCAAGACAGAACAGCTGAAAATATGGCTGAATGGGACAATGCAAACTATTATGTGAAGTGCATGCTTTTGGAAGCTCTCTCAGAGAAACAAGCCATATTAGTGGAGGGAAAAGATACACCAAAGGACATTTTATATAAACTGAGAACTATGTATGCAACTACATATGCAAAGCAGCAACCAATTTGGCTGGCAGAGTTGAATGAAACCAAATTAAGGGATAAAAGTAAATGTAATGATCACATTATGCATCTTATGTCTTCATTTCAAAAGCTAGAACTTTCTGGAATTCCCATGTGTGATGCATTGAAAAGAGCATTTCTTTTTACCTCACTATCAAAGAAGTTTGATGTTTTTAGGTCTGTAAATGAGGCCATTGAAGGGCAATCTTTTGAACAGACAACATCAAAACTAAGGCAGGAATGCATAATAAATGATTCTGAGGAGATGTGTTCTCAAAGTCAGTCAGAGAGAAATGAAACAAATTTCTTGGCAAAGAACAGAGGAAGGCGGAGCTATGGGAAAACTCCACCCAAGGGCAAGCTGATTTGCTACTCATGTGGAAAGGAGGGACATGTATCTAAATGGTGTAAGGAAACACAAAACACTCCCTCTAGCTCACCTAAGCCAATGGAACTAAAGAATTTTCAAACCAGGAAATGTATGAAGGACAAAGATAAACACAAGGGCTTTCTAATGGCAGAAAAATCTTTGACTATGGTAAATAATAATTCAAATGAAAGTACTTGGATTTTGGATTCGGGGAGCACATGCCATTTAACCAATTGTAAGGATTTCTTTCAGGAAATGTGTCCAGAGGAAGGTATTCTTAAAACTGCAAACGCAGGGACTGCTAAGATCCAAGCAAAAGGTATTGGATTCTTAAAATGCAAAGTGTCTAATGAAGTTAAAGAAATTCCTGTAAGTGATGTCTTGTATATTCCCCAAGCAGTTTGCAATATGCTTAGTGTATCTACATTAGATAAGAAGGGATTTGCGATTCATTTTGAAAACAGTAAGTGCACAATCTCTAAAAATGATGAAGTGTATGCTGAAGCTTTTATGCATAATGATGTTTATAAGCTGAACATTTCAGGTGAAGCCTCACATCTGGCGCAAGTAAGGAAGAATGATGGTAAATGTAGTCTGGAAATCTGGCACCGCCGCCTGGGACATCGTGATTCTAAGGTGATCCAGGATCTTTACAGTAAGCAACTGGCCACCGGCATTCAGATAAGTGCAGATGCTGGTAAAATGGAGAAATGCATAGACTGTGTTACACAAAAAGGTGTGAGACCCTCATTTCCTGCATACACAGGAAATAGGAGTAATAAAGTACTGGACTTAATACACAGTGACTTATGTGGACCGTTTAATATCCCATCATTGGGAAATAACAGATTTGTGCTAATATTCTTGGATGATTTCTCTAGATATTGTGTGGCCTATTTGCTGAAAGAGAAAAGTCAAGTCACAGACATGCTGAAGAAATACGTAGCCATGGTGAGCAATAAATTTGAAAGAAAACCAAAGGTTCTTCAGACCGACAATGGTGGTGAGTTCACTTCACAAAGCATGCGCACATTTCTAGAACAAGAAGGCATTCAACATATCACAACAGTAGCTTATACACCAGAACAAAATTCTGTTGCAGAGAGAAAATTTAGGTCACTTGTGGAAATGACCAGATGTATGCTGTCAGATAGCAATCTCCCTAAAAGACTATGGGGGGAAGCCATTCTCACAGCAGTGTACCTACAAAATAGAATGCCAACTAAAGGCGCTGAGCGCACACCACATGAGACATGGCATGGTAGGAAGCCAAACCTGTCACACATAAGAACATTTGGAAGTACAGCATATGCTCATGAACCAAAGCAAAGAAGGCATAAGCTGGATTCCACAACAGAAAGGGGCATTTTAGTTGGCTATACTCCAGGACACAAAGGATATAGAATTTTGAATCTGAAAACTGGCATTGTTGGCATAAGACATGTTACATATTTTGATGAAAACAAAAGGGTTGATAAAGGCTGGATTATCCCAGATGAGCCTTATCATCCAGAATATGAAACTAGAACCATAATAGACATGCCAGTGTATATAAATGCCATACCAAGGCAGATGTCTGAAAGCAACTCATCTGTATCTAACGAGGAACAGGCAGAGGAAGCAGACACAGAAAGGATCATTGAAGAAGACAGTACAGTTGGAGAAGGGGAATCAATTGGAGAAGAACTCTCAGATTTAGAGGATGCAGAAAGGTCGGACCAACCTGTAGTCAGACGCTCATCCAGGGAAAACAAAGGTGTTCCACCCCCAAGACTGTCTTACCTAACAAAGTCAGCAGAAGCTCAAGAGCCCTTAACATGGGATGAGATTGAGAAAATGCCAGCAGAAGAAGCTGCTGAATGGCGTAAAGCTGCACAAGAAGAAATTGATGCATTGGATAAAAATAATACTTGGATTCTTACAAAATTACCTCCTGGCAAGAAAGCTATAGGATGCAAATGGGTATTCAAGTTAAAAAGGAATGCACAAGGAAAAGTGGAAAGGTATAAAGCCAGATTAGTGGCAAAGGGATATCTTCAAAAATATGGAGAAGATTTTGATGAAGTGTTTGCACCTGTAGTGAAACACACAACAATAAGAACACTTCTGAGCATTGCAGTCTCAAAAGGCATGCAAGTCAACCACATTGATGTGAAAACAGCGTTTCTTCACGGAGATATAACTGAAGACTTGTATATGGAACAGCCAACAGGTTTCATAAATACAAAACAAAGACAGCTAGTGTGTAAATTAAACAAAGATCTTTGTGGATTAAAGCAAAGTGCAGAATGTTGGAATGATAAATTGCATGAAATATTGACAAATTTAGGATTTAAGCAAGGTGAAGCAGATAAATGCTTGTACACTAGGTGCACAAATGGACAATATGCATACATTTTAGCTTTTGTTGATGATCTGCTCATTGCAAGCAAAAGTGAGCAAGAGTACAAGGACATTGTAAAGTGTTTAAACCTCAATGTTGAGATAAAAGAACTTGGTAATGTGTCATACTATCTTGGTATAGAAATTGAGAAACAAAATGATGGTTCTTATCTTCTAAGCCAGAAGCAGAAAATAAATGAGCTTATTGAAAGTTTAGGTATGCAAGATGCCCAAGTTGTAAGCACTCCCATGATCACTGATTTTCTGAAGGATGAAACAGTAAGAGAACCTTTACCAGATAACATCCAATATAGATCAGCCATAGGTAAGCTTTTATATCTAGCTACCACGTACAGGGCTGATATAGCAAATGCAGTAGGAATTTTGAGCAGAAGGGTCAGCTCACCTACCAAATCAGATTGGACTGCAGTTAAAAGGATGGTAAGGTATTTAAAAGGTACCATTGATTGTAAATTAAAGGTTTCAGCCAATAGTAATCCAAAACTAATATGTTACTGTGATTCAGATTGGGCAGGGGATCATTCTGATTATAAATCCACAAGTGGATATGTGTTTATGTATGGAAATGTACACATTTCATGGGCCAGTCATAAACAAAGTATTGTGAGTTTGTCTTCTACAGAAGCTGAATACGTGGCTGTATCGGAAGCGTGCAGAGAACTGATGTGGATTGAAAAACTTTTGCTGGATTTCGGAATAGCTGAAAAGAGACCAATCCAGTTAATGGAAGATAATCAGAGCTGCATCCGACTGTCACAGAATGACAAGGTTCAGTCACGCACCAAGCACATCGCAACGAAATACCACAACGTGCGAGAGTTGGCGAAAGAAGGGGTCATCAGTCTACACTATTGTCACACCAGTGAGATGACAGCTGACATCATGACCAAACCGTTACCCAGAGAACATTTTGTGAATTTGCGTATAAAGCTTGGACTTTGTATGAATAAATAATTGCATGACAGTTATGCATGAGAAGGGGTTTGTTGGAATGTAATTGTATTTTACATGCATTGCCTGTCACCTATTATTTCTCTGTGATTACTCTGTGACCTCTGATGTGAATTACTTAGAGAGGTCACACTGCTATGCAACTTCCTGTTGGGGGTTAGATGCAGCACATGCAGCACATGGAGCACATGGAGCTCATGATCTCTCCTAACCTGAGAGGATCTATGGTGGTGTGAGCATCCATTACCATCTAAGCACATGGAAGGAGCTGATAAGACAAATGTATAGTAATATGTAAATATAAGCCTGTCTGATTATAATCTAACTACAAACTGTGAGTAAACAGATGTTTTGTTACTTCAACTTTAAAGTGACTCAGCAGTGAATTATTCAGGGGTGAATGAGAGAGAGATGAAGAAAGAAATTAACATTTCTAAAGCTGAAGCTGTGTGTACTAAAATCTGCTAATTATTTACTACAAATAATCCAACAGTGTCGACTCCTAGAATGGCTTGAGCTAAGAAAAGGGGGCTGATGAGACCAGTCTGATGCTGATGTTGGGGCTGGGTAAAGGGCGCTGGGGTCTAAAAAGGGGGCAGGTGGGAGATGGAGTCTCTTATTGAGATAGACATGATTGGTCGCATGGAATCTTGCTACTATTTGGGTTTCTACCAAATACTTGTGACCTGAATTGGTCACTGTTGGAAGCGGGATACTAGGCTAGATGGACCATCAGTCTGACCCAGTATGACTATTCTTATGTTCTTTTGCTTATCTGGCCTGTCACCATTTATTCTTCATCTACTGTACATCTTTAGCAGTCCTTTCTCCAGTTTTTCCAATCAGTCATCTTAGGTGTTGTCAGAATATCATCCAATTTGCTCTGTTTTTTATTTACAGAATATTTTACTGTTTGTCTTCATAATAACAGCTTAAGATATTCTAGATTATTGGGCTATGCAAAATCGAATAATGGGATATTCTACTCAGTCCCTGGTTCTGCACTATCTTCTCTTTTGATTGAAGTCCTATCAACAGATACTGTGGCTTCCTTGACTTGATTGGCGGGGCTGGAATCTTTTAGTATCTGCATCTATACAAGGACTTAAAATGCTGTCAGATAAATGTAGCATTTTATCTTAACGGTAAGGAGATAATTTTAGTTACTTCAAGATTGTGGTCATAGTCTCAGCGTAGAGAAAAAATTAAAGACCATTAAACTTAACTGAGGAAATTGCCAAAGTTCAATAAAGAGAATCAGACTTGAGGGGCGTGCAGCCAAAAATTTTTCATTTTGTTTAGTTTCCTGTGTTGTCTATGGGAGTTTTCATTTTGTGTAGATTTGTTTTTAATTTTTCATTTCGGGATCAATGTCAAAAATAGTGCATATTCATGTCATCCTCTTACTGACACAGGAAAAAAACTTGAAATTTAGGTTTTTTTCCCCTTGTTATTTCAGGCTAAAAATTACATGAAACGACATAAGAAATCTCATTGATTCCATGTCGTTTCAAACAAATGCATATACTTATCAGCTTTAGCAGGCCTGTATGGCCATTGTTTCATACGTATCTCACTTTTGTTATCTGAATGCCAGTAAAGAGAATCATTTTCCAAGAGTAAAAAGAATTTCACTCATTTTCCCTCATGGTGCTGGTTGTAGAGAGCAATACCCATCGTGCAGGATATTATGGGATGGACTGATCATTCTTTGGTGCTCTTTAGTCTTCCTGAGGTGGAGAGGATGGTAAATGGAATTGTAAAATCTTCAAGATTGAAATGACCTTGGTTCGATCCCTGTTTGATAATGGAAAATGGTCTCCAAAGTTAGGAGATGTTTCCTCTCTGCCAAGGGAAGAGGTAATAGAACATTGGAATACCACACTGACAGATACATTGTATAAAGTTGCTCCGTGGAAAGTTACTGTTGTTAAGCCTGGTGACAATTCTATCCCATGGCTCTCAAAGGCTATGGGGCAAGTTTGTAGACAGACAGAAAGAGAATGGCATAGGACACAGAACTGTGAAGTAAAAGATACCTAATTATTGAAGTTATTGGAGAATTTGACTGTTATGAACAATGAGCATGAATTGTATTATAATTGCCCCAAGGAACTTTTTCACATTGTGTGTACCTTAACAGCATCTGTATCCCCCCCCCCCCCCCCCCAGAGAGAGGTTTAATCTTTTTCACAAGAGCAGCATATTGTCATGACTGTGGTCGTGACTCCTCTTTTACTCACCTTATTTCCTGATGTTCAGCTTCCAAGATGGCTCCTGTCTGTCCAGCTTCCAAGATGGCTCCTGTCTGTCTTTCCTGTGTGCTCACTTCCTGTGTGTTCCAAGGCTCTGTTTGGTGTCAGTGTGTTCCCTGCTCCTGTCCTGCAGTAGGTGACATCATCAGTGAGAGTCTTTATAAGGAAGTGGTGTACTTGCATTTAGGGCCTTTGCATTGCCAAGGGTCGTCAGGTTAGTCAGTGTGCTGTTGCACGGTTTACCTAGACTGTGGGCTCTTGCCCTTCTGCTTTGTCTTGCTCTTGTCTGTGGGCTTCCAGTTCTTCTGTTTGCCTTGTTCACTGTCTGTGTTCTGGGTTGAAGTATATTTCCATTCCTGCAGCTGTTTATACCAAGTGGAAGCAAGCTTACCTTTAGCTTGAGATGAATGGCACAGCACCCACACACTTGGTTCATCAGATGATAATGTTGAGAAATTTAACTTGGTGGAAATGCAATGATTAAGTTGTAATCAGCGATAGTAGTGATTTGGAGGTAGGTGATATCTTGTACTTAATGTAGAGAAAGGGATCCAACTGGAATCTTCTATCAGCTGATGTATTGATAATATATTGGACTTGAGCCACTCAGATCAGAGTATGGTTTTACCATTAATCTTAAACATTTGGTTGTTCCAAATAGGTATATGATTAGTATGTGACCAAGGAATTGTAACATATTGGTCAATCTCTGAGAAGATGTGTTGGTTGGACTCAGGGGTGTAGACAAGAAGTGGGTGGGCACCAAGTGTCCTCCCCCCGTTATCTTAAAAATAAATCTCAGCTGGCAGGAAAATGCTGCTCTCCAACTCAGCAGTCTGCAGCAGGCATGCACTGAAAACCGAGCATGCGCAGTTTAGGAAGTTCAGACTGCTGAAGGGGAGAGCAGCATTTTTGGCACCAACAGAGGGAGGTCTTCAGCTGGTAGAACTTGGGATCCCCACCAGCTACTGCTAAGGGTATGCCGCTGTTGGGTGGGCTACGCCACTGGGTGGACTGAAGGATGCAATTAATTTTATTTTTGTCCACTTTAGAGAAGGGTAGTAAGGATAAAGGAATAGTTGACCATCTTGAGGTCTCAAATTGCCACCATAGAGGAGCAACATCTTGATCCACAAAGGTGATCCAAGTTGCTGACTGTTGTAGAATAAATGTTGTATGATAGTCCTGAAAACTGGGGAAATTTAAATCCCCCATGTGAACGTAGTACTTTAAATCTTTTCAAGGCTATACATGGAGTTTTGTTAGCCCACGGGAAGTTGGATAAAGTTTTTTCAATGAGTTTGCAAGTACAGGGCTTGAGTAAAACTGGGATCATACTTAACGTATAGATAATTTTAGGAGCAATCATCATTTTTACTGTGTCCAAACAATCCCACCATGACATCTCTTAAAGGAGACCATTTGTTAGTTAAATCATTAATTATTTTATTAGCATCTATGAGTTTAAACGTAGTGTATCTTCCATTGTAGTGCTCAAATATTTTATAGAGAAGGGTGTCCATTGAAAACCATATTTAATAATTTCAGAGTTTGCATCAGGACAGTTAAGAGGTAATATTTCCATTTTAGAAATGTTGAGCTTATAACCTGCAAATGTAGAGTATTGATTAATAATGTTTAAAATGGCAGGAATTGAAGAAGGGATGGTATAGCAAACTATCATCAGCATAAGCTGATAATATGGCTGTAACAGAACCAACTCCCATGATGGAAGGTGAGATAAAAATGGCATGGAGTAGAGGCTCTAATGCTAAATTGAAAAGGAGTGCGGATAAGGGGCATCCTTGTCTGGTTCCTCTAGTTGGGTTAAAGGTTTCTGACGTGATGTTGTTTATTTGTATTTTAGTAGAGGGTAGTGTGTATAATAGCTTCACCATTTTAATGATTTGTGAGTCAAACCCATATCAGTTCAATACTTTAAACAAATAAGGTCATTCTACGCGATCAAATGCTTTTTCTGTGTCCAATCCGATAGCTACCATGGGAATCTGATTTTGTTGTGCATGTAATAAAATGTTAGCAAATAATCTGGTATTTTCATATGAATGTCATTCATTTATGAAACCCGTTTGCTCATGACTAATGAGTTTGGGAAGGACTGCCTGAAGTCTTCAGGCAGTCTTTCTGCTATTAATTTTGCATACAATTTGGCAACTACATTAATAAGGGAAAGTGGCCTTTAATTTTGGACTGGGTGGGTTTTTGCCAGGCTTGGATAGAACTATTATGATGGCTTTAGTAAAGGCTTCTTGTACATTGCCTGTTTATATGAGACAGTTACAGAATGATGTGAGTTTAGGAGCTAATACAGATTTAAAGGCGTTATAAAACTCAACTGCAAGGTCTTCTGGACATGGGGCCTTTTTAGTAAGAATATTATTATCATTGATATCAAGTAGTTGGGGGGGGGTCACTTAGAAATAATTAAATGTTATTGTTATTTATTTGAGCATCAGAAGAGTACAATGAGGTGTAAAATGATAGGAAACATTCCACAGTATCTGTAGGGTTAGTAATAAGATTTTTGTTGTCATCTAAAATAACTGAGATGATTTTTTAAAATCTTTTTTTCAAATAGTTAGCCAGCAAATTACCACTTTTGTTATTTTCTGAGTAATGTGCTGCCTGCATGAAAATTGAAGAACTAGATTTTTTTACCCATAAGGTATTATAAGTAAATATAGCCTTATTTAATTAAGGTTTGGATATTCGAGGGATTGCTTTGATGTAATTGTTCCAGAAATTTAATATTATCTTCATGATTTAAGATTTCTTTTAAATTTTTTTTTTATTAAGAGCAGCTGAGTAGGAAATAATTATCCCTCTTATATAGGCCTTAAAAGCATCCCATAATGTAATCCAATTAGCACCATTTAGAGTTTTGTTATTGAAATAATCATTGATAGCTTCAACGATCATAGGTGAAAAGTCAGTATTCTCTAACAGAGAGGCATTAAATGTGCAATAGTTATTTCTATAATTAGTAGAAGTACCTGCTAGGTTAAGTGAGCATGATCGGAGAGGCAAATAGCTTCAATTGTGGATTGAGATACCTTATCAAATAATGAATTACTGATTAGAAAGAAATCTATTCTTGAATATGTATTACAGTATGTGTGTGTGTGTTGGGGGTGGGGGGATGAAAGTAAATTCATGGGCTGAATTATGATGGGCACGCCAAATATCATACAGAGATAGGTGATCAATATTATCTTGCAAGACCTGTCATGATTTATTACATCTAAGAGACAGAAGATTTTCTGTCTATATTAGGGTTTATAATCAGATTAAAGCCACCAATTATGTAGCGAGAGTGGCTAGATTTTATAATTAAGTTGGCTAAATGCATGAAGAATTCTGGTTTGCCAGTATTAGGTGCATAGTTGTTAATTATAGAGTTAATGGTGAGTTGTTTAATTCTATATTGACCATTATCCATCTACCCTCAATGTCAGATTCCTGAGATACTATAGATAAATCTGCTTTTTTTCTGATCAATGTGACAATGTCATTTCTTTTACCATCAGCTGGAGAGCAGAAAGGAGGATGGGTCCGATTAGTTATTAGCTAAGCAGATCTAGCTTGATTTAAATGTGTTGCCTGAAAGTAAACAACATCTGGGTTCTCTTTTGATAGGTGTTAGAATTTATTTTCACTTAATGGGATTATTAAAACCTTTCATGTTTAGTGATATAAAATGTAAACTCATGTGATTAATAAGGGGAGATATTCATAGTACAGTGCACTCCATTTAAGTGTATGTCGGATACGTGCATGCTCTGTTTAATTGCATGCCATACTTCGGTCCAGTTTTTGGCACCATCAATTTCTATAGGGACAAACTTCAGTTTAGCGCACCAGTGATAAGTGCAAGATTCGCTTATATGCATGGTTTAAGACCGCTCCTCTGCAAGAAAGACTCCGCATAAGCGCATGCACGGAATATGGAAGCCGATTGGCATGTGACAAAGGGGCGATAAATTCAAATTCTATCACATAAATCTTATTGGTTACCTGCCACAGGTGGTAACCAATGAGAGTTAATTTGTTAGAATAAGTGAAAGAAAGTTGTTAGAGTGTACAATAGAGTCGTCATCACGCAACTGTAAGGCTTTAAAACTGGCTGAACGAATAGAAGTTCTTAAAAAATTAGAAAACAAAGTCAAGCATCTATTGCTAAAGTATATGGGGTCAATCCCAGTCAAATTTCACGTATCTTGAAGCAGAAAGATCAGCTTCTGGAAGACTGGCAAAACAATACAAATCCACCCAGGAAACGTAAACGGGAGGGAAAATCTGAGGATGTAGAAGATGCTCTTCTTCGGTGGTTTTCTCAAGTCAGGAGCATACATTTTCCTGTCAGTGGTCCACTGCTTATGGAGAAAGCTAATCAGCTAGCTGAAAGTCTTGGACTAACTGAATTCAAAGCCACTGTTGGATGGTTGGAAAGATGGAAGGAGAGGAACAACATAAAATTCAAGAAACAGCATGGTGAAAAACAAGACACTGATGACTTCGGTGCTGAAAATTGGGTTGTTTCAGTTTGTCCTACCATCTTGAACGAATTTGCATTTTCAATGCTGATGAAACCGGTCGCTGGCCGCGGCAAACCCTACGCCAGCTCCGAGCTGGCATTAGTGTTTGCAGATCATTGGGGAGGAATGGTGAGCCCTGTCCAGCATGCAGTTGCATGCTGGCAGGCCCCTATTTCCCCCCAAAGCAAAACTGCCAACAGGGGGCTGGAGGTCCGGCGGACCTCTAGTCCCCCCCGATGACCCCCCCAGGTTCAGGGAGGGCTGGTCAAACCCCTGGCGTACCTCCAGCCCACCCCAACTCCCCCCCCCAGCATTGTCTGCCAAATCCCTGGTGGTCCAGCGTGGAAAAAGAACCCCCTTTCGGCCCCCCCTACCTTAGTTGGAGGAGGGAGGTAGCCTGCCTCCCTCCTCTTCCTTGGGTTGACATGGCCGCAACATGGCGGTGCCCAGCCCCGCCCAGCGCATCCTGGGATGTGCTGGGCAGGGCTACAAACCATATAAGGGTCCAATAAAAATTACCCAAATTCGCGCTAAAAATGCCTTTCTTTTTTCCATTATTGGCCAAAGGCACCCATCTCTCCTCAGCTGATAAACACGCCCCAGTCCCGCCTTCACCACGCCTCCGACATGCCCCCATCAACTTTTCCCGTTTCCGCGACATTGCAGTTGAAGACGCCCAAAATCGGCTTTCAATTATACCGATTTGGGCACCTTTGCGAGATGGGCGCCTATCTCCCAATTTGGGTCGAAATCTGGGCGCCCGTCACTTTCGAAAATAAGGCTGATAGTTACTTTTTTGGGATGTATTAATTTATATAACTAGAGTGAAATCAATTTACTCATTCAGAAAGAAAGGCATTTAATTCAATAGGGATATCCTGAAAATGACTGGCTGGGTCTGCCCTGAGGACTGGGTTGAAAATCCCTGCTCTAACCAATTAGTTATACCCTCTTTCAGAAAATTTGCTGTGACCATGTTTGTACATATATTGTTAGTGTCATGGCCTCTATCTTTTGGAATGCATTGCCTTCAACACTTTGGTTGGAAGTATCACATATTAGATTCAAAATTCAGCTTAAGACCTTTCTTTTTGAGGATACATGTAATCTTCGACATGTTCATGGGTGCCTCTTGACGTCAAGATTGAGTGCTCAATGCCTCCCTCTGTGCTACTTTTCTGTTCTCTATCCTTTTAAAAATGTAGCTCCTTTCTATTTGTCTTTGATTTTTTTTCTAATTTGCAGACCCATGTGGATACTCTAGGTGAAATTAGCTTTGCCTGGAATGGAGTACTTTGAGAACTGTTTGAGGAGAAACAACTTAAGATTCTTGAATTTTCTCAGGTCACCATTAGTCTTCTCTAGTAGAGATGGTTCGTCAATATTTTAGAGAAATCTTAGTTACCTGCCGACACTTTACCTATGGTTGTGAGAGCTGAATACCTTTCTCTGCCTGGTCATGAAGGAAATAATGAAGTGCAAATTCAAGAAGGAACTTCAACTTGTGTGGATTTCACAGGTTTTCTTCAGACAATCTTTAGAAGTGATTACTCAAAGGAGCACCTTGGCAGTAACTTTTGCTCATGAGCCTGACTGACACACTGCTCTGAAATTTTAGACATATGAATAATGTAGTTTAGGTATTGGTGATCCACATTTTTGTGATTTATCTAGGGCAACACAAAAAAATGAACTGTGATTTCTTGGGCCTGCATCTGAGAGTGTTGCCTTAGGAGTGAGAATTAATTTGAGATTTCTGTGTAATCGCTTTGTAAATTTTGGGGAGAAAATTTCCTATTTTCCAATCCCAAACAGTTGAAGGACTTTCTAGTGGATAAAGAAGGAATGAAGTTCTTAGGCGGTTTTTTTTTACAAAAGGCGTGGTAGCATTTTTAGTGTGCACTAATGATTAGCACATGCTAAGTGCTAGATAAGCCCATAGGAATATATGGGCATCTCTAGTGTTTAGTGCATGCGTATTTTTGGTGCACGCTAAAAACGTTAGCCCGCCTTTGTAAAAGGACCTCTGAGCGGCTGTTTTACTAAGCCGCATAGGTGCCTACGTGCACCCAAAGTGCGTCAAATTGGAGTTACCGCCCGGTTACCACATGGCCCTTGTGGTAATTTCAAGTTTGGCATGCATCCAAAAAATATTTTTATTTTCTGATGCGCGTAGACCATTACCACCTGGTTACCGCGTGAGACCTTACTGCTAGGTCAATGGCTTGCGGTAAGGTTTCAGACCCAAAATGGACGCATTGCAATTTTTATTTTGCCACACATCCATTTTTGGCAAAAATTTAAAAAGGCATTATTTTGTAGGTGCGCTGAAAAATAATTCTGTGCGCGCTCAAAACACGCATCTACATTACCGCAGGTCATTTTTCAGTGCACCTTAGTAAAAGGACCCCTTAGTGAGGGACAACCCAATGATGGCTTGATTTGAATATCGGCTTCTGTTGGACATTTTAAGTTCACTCCTTGTTTTTTTCTTTCTCTTTTTTTTACAGCTATTTACTTAATCTCCTTCCTTTTATTGTGGACAAAATGTAATAGATATTGGTGGTCTTTTTTTTAAATTTCTTTGTCATTATCTTGTTTCTTATCACTTTGCTTTTGAGTGATTGTAATTGAATGACTGTAAAAAAAAAAGGATGGGGGATGCCTCAAGGAGTTGTTAATGGGATGGCATCACTAGGGGAATTAGAAAACCAGTGGACAGAATTGAATCGAGACTTTTAAGATCAACAAATCTTTTTGCTAGGAAAGGAAATACAAGTAAAAGGAAAAAAGAAGACACTTAGTTTTGAAAGCTGTAGTAGCTGAGGCAGTAGGAAAAAAAGGGTTAGTATTCATAAATTGCAAGAGATTTCACAGAGAGAGGAAGATTGCAGAAAACCAATATCTGAAGAAGCTTAAACTATAGTCAGGTAAACTCAATCTACAGATCATAAATGTCATGAAGCACTTTTGTTATCCAGAAACAAAAGCAACTGAGCAGGTCCACAAAAATGGTTTATTCTATTTGCCACATTAATCACACATTTACATAGAAAACATAGCTGAAACCTAACATCAATAGAAACCCTTGGTGCATAGATAGAAATATCTTCTTCCTCTCTTGAGCCCATTGAGAAACATCTGGGAAGACTTGGATTCTCTCTCCTATAAAAGACACCCCAGAATGATCATCTAAAATACAAACAGAGGAATGTCTCCTTATCTTGCAAAAATACAAAGGACACCAATAAAAGTGCTATGTGTTATTTTGTTTTGTAAGTCCTTTCCAGTATCAAAGGCATATCTAAACTATCTGATGAAACTTCTGCAATTGAGGATTCACCAGTTCATTGTAGAGACCTCATAGAAACTGGAAGAAAAAAACAACTTTTGAAATGGTGGCAACCCATTGTGTGGATAATCCAAAACTTCCTTTAGAAATTTATGGAATAGATTTTGAGGTGAAAAGATTCTAGAATATGGAAAGTGTAAAAGTCTCAGATTTAGATTCCTTGCCATGCTCTCAAGATTTTCCACTCAATGCCATATTAATAATTTATCTTGTGAACGTTCCACTTCTGGCACCTTAGGAATCCAATCCTTATTTCTAAGTCTTTAATATAGGATGAATTTCACAAGTAGTCACAAAAGCAGTACATCATCCATTTGGATACAGAAAGTGAAAGTGCCTTGGTGCTTTGTAGCTTTTACTATATGAGACGTGGGGTAAAGAATAATATATTGTAGAGGAATATATTCGAGTTATTCCCCAAGTTTTCCACGTCATCACTGTGACCCCTGACGCAGGTGCTAGTCACCGAAACACGGCCCGTGTCGGGTCTTTTTGTCAAGGCTCATTCATTAAAGAACTGTGTTCCATTTTTAAAGGCCCGTGGTGCTGTTTTTTTTGTTTGTCCAGATTGAGACTAACATAATCTCCTGAGACCAGATCAGCGTTTCTGTGGTGATGGTATCCAATGACAAAATCTCTCTCTGGGGACACATCACTCCTTCAGTCACTTCATTGTTACCAGCCAAAACTCCAAATGACACCGGATATCTAGAGATACCTACCTTCCAGGGTGAAAAATCATGGGGCTGAACCAAGTGATAATTAAAGTATTAAAAATTTAATCATAAGTAGTAATGCTTAAAAGCCTGTGGCACTTGCAGGTCTGCAGATACACTGCATCAACAACATGAAATCAGGTAATGTGGCACTTGGGACTCAAATGCAACTTTGAGGTATATTTCTATGACCCTATTTTATAACACTGCACCTAAATTTTGGGAGTTTCTCTGGCCGACCCATTCCCTCCCCTGGTCATGCCACCTTTGGCATTGTGTGTGAGACAATTTAGGCACACAGACACAATTTAGGCAGATCTGTGCATAAGTCACAATTAGTGCCATCAATAATTGCTTGTTAATGGCTTATTAACTAATTAGTTTGTATGCTCCTTTTGCATAGCCACACCCCTTGTCCTGCCTTGGTTTAATAGACCTGCCCCAAATCCCACCCCTTTTTTGCAAAGTCCCTGTGAGAAAAAAATAGTTAAGCTGAACATGTGCAACTAATTTCCACCGAAGCTTTAGGGGGCAATCGTTTTTTTTCCTTCACATCCTGTCACATGACCCCATCCAAAATAGTGGCTAGTAGTGGAAACAGGAAGTGATGTAATGCATACAGTAGTGGCAGCCACCTTAGAAAAGGGGCATGGCTATGACATCACTTCCTGTGATATCACCAAAAGGGTCGGAGTTTGGGGGCAGGCTATGGAAATAAAGTGGGACAAGGGATGTGACTATGCAAAAGGAGCGGGGCTTAGGCAGGGTCAAGATATCATATTCGGTGACATCATTCAAGGGGGCAGGGAGTAGGCATGGCTTGGGCAGTGATGTCATCAAAGGGGGAGAGGAATTGGGCGTGTCACCTGTCAAAATCAATTACATTTTGACAAATGCAGGTGAGGTTCACTACTGGCACCTATTTTTCTTTATAGAATATGCTCCAAATAAATGCTTTCTTGGTGCCTAAAAATAGAATAGAATTACAGTACAGTCTTGATGATCCGACCTTCACTAATCTGATTATCTGACATATCCAACAGATTACCTGGTGATGTCATCACGCTGCCCTTAAGAAGCTCGCAGGTTCACTTCCTGTTTTCCGGTTTCACATGCTGCAAGGAAGCCATGTTTTATCTGATACCATGCTGGTTAGTGTTAATAAACAATACTGTATCTTAAATACAGATACCCTATCACGCCTGTTCTTTATGCATAAAGTATGTTTTCCGTGTATTTTTTAAGAGTGACTATTGTTTTCTGTATTATCTGACTTTTCACTTATCCGACAATGGCTCAGTCTTGTTTACATTGGATAATCAAGACTGTATTGTACCTTCTTGAGGCAGATACAAAGTGTATGCATTACACCACAGATAGGGATTTCAAAATTAAATCCACATGTACTTTTCCTCACTTGACATACTCCCATAACAGTGAAAAGCAAGTGCAGATTTACCTGCCCTGGGAGTGGAATTTTCAAGCATGCTTTTTATGCAAGCAAATACCTGCCTACAAAGTTTGGTAAATTAACCTCACAATACAGTGCTGCAAAACACAACATTACGTGGTTAATCACACATGCAGTTTATCAAAGTTTATGCACCAGTAGTTCTTACTCTTTCAAATGTGTTCTATTTTATCAGAGGACCTAATATATCTACATCCTAACAGATATTCAGGCAGACATGTTTGTCTCACTTGTGAATGTGGGCACAGAGAGCCTTGCGCATAGATTCACTGAGATAAATGAGTTGAGGCTTGATAATTATTCACTGGTGACTTTGTTCATGACATGAGATATATACTGTAGCTATTTAAGGCAAGAGCCATTACCCTGTGTTTAGTGAGCTATGGCATCAATATCAATAGGGATCTTTTATCAGCTTCTCAGCAACTCCATCATTTACACTAAGAACACAGACAAATATATTCTCTGGGTTTCTCTTTTTCCTGATAAATTTAGACTCTGTAGTAGTAATCAAAACCAGCCCTCAGGACTTAACAATCTAGTTTTCAGGCTATCTATGTTAACAAGTAGCTTTGTTGTTAGAGCAGCAGGCTGAGAACCCAATGTGTCTTGTGACCTTGGGCAAGTCACCCTTCTTTGGCTCTGGTACAAACCTTTGGGTCAATATTCAAAAGAACTTCTATATAGCAACATCTACTGAATGAATAAGTATCACTGACCAAGATTCATAGGCAGTATCCAGATAGTGCTGCTGAATTTCATTATAGACTGTATTAACACTATGCAGAGTGTTCCAGGGAGGAGTGTGGGCAGAGCCAAGGTGGTCCCAGAACTTATCCAGATAATGGCAATATTCAGTTCGCTATCAAGATTACTTATTCAGATAACTTAGGACAGAAAAAAACTGTCCTAAGTTATCTGGATAAGTTATCTTTATAGTGAACAAAATATTTTTACTATCCAGATAAGCTCCAGTGCTGTACACATTGTCCGGTTATTCAGTGTCACTCACTAGCTGGATAGTGGCAATGAATATCTAGATTTTGTTGACTACAATGGTTGGTGTTTAAAAAAAAAAAAGATGTCATGGTGGTTGAATATTGACGTGGCAAATAATAAGCCCTCTGGGCACAGGGTAAGACCTACTCCCCCCCCCCACCCCATGATGTTCAAAACCATTTAACCGGCCAGGAAGGACACCTGGCCGGTTAAATGGTACTTAGCTGGCTGTCTGGAGCTATTCAGTGGGAGATAACCACATGTCTCCCACTGAATATCGCCAGTTATTGGGTGATATAACTGATTTTTGGCGCATTGCCAGCTAAGGGGCCCTTTCACAAAGGTGCGTAGGAACCTTTGTGCATCCAACGTGTGTCAAATTGGCCTTACCGCCTGGCTACCACATGCCCTGGGTGGTCATTTCATTTTTGATGCACGCCCAAAGCACACGGTGGAAAATAATTTTCTACGGTAATTGGCAGTTTACGCATGCTGGCCGCTTACCGCCCAGTTAGCATGTGAGACCTTACCACTAAGTCAATGGGTGGCGGTAAGGTCTCAGCCCGAAAATGAACGTGTGTTGGTTTTGCCGCACATCCATTTTCTGGCTGAGCAAATGGACCTGTGCGCATTCAAAACATGCACCTACACCAGCGCAGGCCACTTTTAGGTGTTCCTTAGTAAAAGGGCCCCTAAGTTTGGCAGCCACATTATACATTATTTGGTAGCCAGCAGGTATATGTTTGGCCGGTACCAACTTAACCGGCCAGTGCTGAATATTGACCTGGCTGGTTAAGTTGGAACTGGTCAAAAATAAACCAGATAGTCAATGCTGGTCACTGGAAATGGCCCAGCATTGAATTTCCGGGCGCGGCACTGACTGCGGGAGGCAGCCCGGGTACCTCTCATGCTCTGAATATCGGCCCCTCACTGTACTTGAATATAATCCACCCTAAGCTACCAATGAAAAGAAGTGAGCTACATCTAAATTTACAAATTATGTAGGAAATATATTTTCAAGTCTTACCTCCACTGTATGCAAACAAATCTCCTGCGTATTCACTGTTGCTATCCTAAACAACAGATCTGAGAAACATTTCTTCACTCAGCGTCTAATTAAACTCTGGAATTTGTTGCCAGAGAATATGGTAAAAGCAGTTAGCGCAGCAGGGTTTTAAAAAAGCTGTAGACAAGTGCCTAAAAAAAAAGTCCTTAAGCCATTATTAAGATGGACTCGGGAAAATCCACTGCTTATTCCAGGGTAAGCATCATATAATCTGTTTTGCTCTTTTGGGATCTTGCCAGGTACAGGTGACCTAGATTGGCCACTGTTGGAAATAAGATACTTCGCTTGATGGACCTTCAATCTGTCCCAGTATGGCAATGCTCATGTTCTTCTTATGAACCCACTGTCTTACAGTATACCTCTGGTGTATTCTGTCTTCCATTTTTAACTAAAGGAGCCTGTGTTACTTGCCATTTTAACTCCCTGCTAATTCCTGTGGAGGGGCATGTTCGATATGATGTCTAAATCTGATTTTGGACATTTTGCTGAAAATGTGCAAAAATCAAGTGGCAAATCTAGCGATTTTTGAAACAGAAAAAATATCTTTTTGTTTCAAAAATGGCCATTTGCTAGACGTTTTGGTGCTCACTCCGGCCGATATTCAGCCCATGGGAGGCAGGCTGGCTAAGTGCCATGATCTGCGCTGAGCGTGGATATTTAATAAATCAAATGTAGCGATCTCTACTATAAAAACTTCAATGCGGTGTAACAATTAATTTTTTCATTTCGTTGTTACACTGCAGAAAAAATTAATTGTTACACCGCATTGAAGTTTTTATAGTAGAGATCGCTACACTTGATTTGTTAGGTATTAACAAGGAGATACTCTACAAGCTCTCATTTGTTTATAGAGGTACCTGGATATTTAATGCCAGACCATTTCCGGTGACTGGCATAGAATATCTTTTTTTTTTTCTGACAGGCTTAAACTTAACTGGCCAAGTTAATATTCAGCACTGGTTGGTTAAGTTTATATCTGCTAAAGATACAGTAGGGCTGCAATTCATGCGGTCCTATTTGGCCATTAATCTTAGCCGGTGGAGTGCTGAATATTCACGGCTCGCCAGTTATATTGCGTGATATAAAGCCAGTTAGCTGCTATGCACTAACTACTAATATTCAGCGAAGATAACCAGCTATCTTATGGTGAATATTAGATGTGCTATTTAACCAGCCAGGAGCCATTCCTGGCTGGTTAAATAGCTCTGAATATCGGCAAAAATGGTTAAATAGCTCTGAATATCGGCTAACGTGTGTTTATCATTTTGACCATTAAAAAAAAAAACCCAGAAAAAAAAACAGCATCCAAGGGAAAAGTGCAAAAAAACAAGCCAGTGGAATGTATGGGGGATCAGCATTCTTAGTAGACTGGCCACATAAACATCCCAGCAGAGCAATGGATCGCCACATAAAAGGTTCCAGGTACACATCTCACAGTTATCCCTTTATATTGTACGGTGAGCCCTCCAAAATCCACCAAAAAACTACTGTACCCAACTGTACAACACTACAATAGCCCTTATGACTGCAGATGTCACTCATATGTGGGTATTGTAGGTTTTTGGTGGGTTTTGGAGGACTCACACTTTCCACCACAAGTGTAACAGTTGGAGTGGGATATGACCCTATGTTTTCTTCTTTACAATTCACTGCACCAAACACTAGGCTACTCATAGTAACATAGTAGATGATGGCAGAAAAAGACCTGCATGGTCCATCTAGTCTGCTCAAGACAAACTCATATGTGTATACCTTACCTTGAATTTGTACCTGTCCTTTTCAGGGCACAGACCATATAAGTCTGCCCAGCAGTATTTCCCGCCTCCCAACCACCAGTCCCGTCTCCCATCAGCGGCTTTGGTACAGACCGTATAAGTCTGCCCTCCCCTATCCTCGCCTCTCAACCACCACCCCCTCTTCCCCCCAACTGCTCCGCCACCCAATTTCAGCTAAGCTTCTGAGGATCCATTCCTTCTGCACAGGATTCCTCTATGCATATCCCACGCATGTTTGAACTCCGTTACCGTTTTCATCTCCACCACCTCCCGCGGGAGGGCATTCCAAGCGTCCACCACCCTCTCCGTGAAAAAATACTTCCTGACATCTTTCCTGAGTCTGCCCCCCTTCAATCTCATTTCATGTCCTCTCGTTCTACCGCCTTCCCATCTCCGGAAAAGATTCGTTTGCGGATTAATACCTTTCAAATATTTGAACGTCTGTATCATATCACCCCTGTTCCTCCTTTCCTCCAGGGTATACGTGTTCAGGTCAGCAAGCCTCTCTTCATACGTCTTGGAACGTAAATCCCATACCATCCTCGTAGCTTTTCTTTGCACCGCTTCCATTTTTTTAACATCCTTCGCAAGATACGGCCAGGGACCTGTTTGCAGCTCTAATAGGACTGAAACAACAGCAGAAAGCAGAGGCAGTCCAGAGAAGGAGGACACTCAAGGTATTCCACAATTTGTGTAGCGGCAATTGGTTTCCAGTACGTGAGTGTTTGAAGGCTACACTGGATGCATTTTTATTTGACCCACTTGCTTTTGTATGAAGGAGTAACTTTGACCCCTGATGAAGGCATAAGTGCCAAAACCTGGCCAAAGTCAGGTCAATGTTCACTAAATCTGTTTGTGGAGTACCTTGAGTCTGCTCCTTTTCTGGACTATCTCTGTTTTGTACTGTTGTTTGTGTTGCGTCTGCAGAGGGTTTTGCTTCTGTTTGGTTGCTCTAATAGGACTGGTTATAACCAGTGGCGATCCTAGGTTGGCTGCCACCCGGGGTGGATCGCCGCTACGCACTCCCCCCCCCCCCCGGGTGCAGTGGCATCCGTCTCCCCAGGGTGCAGCACAATACCCCCCCCGGCGCAATGACACCCCCCTCCCCGGTGCATCAAGCCACCCCCCGTGTGCATTCTTGGCTGCTGGAGGGTGCAGAGAGCAGCCGTCGGCTCCACTGGCTCCCTGCTCCCTCTGCCCCGGAACAAGGGAGCAGGGAACCAGCAGAGCCAACAGGTGGGCGGCTGCTCTCTGCACCCTCCAGCAGCCTGCATCCGGGGCAGACCACCCCCACCGCCCCGCCCTTCCTAAGCCACTGATTATAGCATCTGAAGCTGTCATAGATGATTGTATGTACTGTTTCTTTCACATCTAGGAGGGGGTCAGTGACCACTGGGGGGAGGGGGGGTAAGGGGGTAGTCATTTGGTCATTTAGGGGACCTTTTTGTGACTTAGCTGTGATTGAAACAGGTCTTGACCAAAATGTCTAACTTTAAGCCCTGGACGTTTTTGCTTTTTTCCATTATGGCAGAAAACATCCAAGTTTTGGGAATGCCCAAATCCCACCCCCAACATGCCCCCCTTGTGATTTGGACACACTGCAGACGAACTGCATAGAAAAAGGTCTTAAAATTGGGTTTTGAACATAGCAATTTGGGGGAAAAAAAAGTTCATCTGCCACTTTGTGCCACATTTCGGATGTTTTTCTATTTTGAAAATGAGCTCCAAAATCTCCTTTTCAACAAGACTGTAATGGCTTTTGCAGAAATCCAGTGCCCTATGAGTTTCAGAACATAGTGGGAAAGCCAGACTATAACCAGGGTGATAGTGTAGAAAATTATTAACGCAGATCTGTTGGTCTTTCCAACTGTTTGGAGCAGGGGCGTAGCCAGACCTCGGCGGGAGGGGGGGCCAGAGCCTGAGGTGGGGGGGGGCACTGTTTAGCCGCTTCCCCCTGCTGCCGACCCCCCCTCACTGCTGCCTGCCCGCCCGACCCCCGCCCCGCCGCCGCATCAGGTACCTTGTTTGCTGGCAGGGATCCCCAATCTCCACCAGCCGAAGAGTCTTCTTCAGCGCCGGTCGACTCCGGCGCCTTCATTGTGGGATCATCTGTTTCTGACGCCTTACGTCCTGCACGGGGCTACATGCACGGTGCAGGACGTAAGGCGTCAGAAACAGATGATCCCACAACGAAGGCGCCAGCGTCGACCGGCGCTGAAGAAGTCTCTTCGGCTGGCGAGGACTGGGGACCCTTGCCAGCAAACAAGGTACCTGATGCGGGGCACGGGGCGGGGGGAGGGGGCAGGCGGCGACGGCAGGGGGGGTCAAATGTAGAGGGGGCCAAGGCATAATATGTGGGGGCCCATGCCTCCGTGGCCCCACGTAGCTACGCCCCTGGTTTGGAGTTCCTTGGCCACATACATGCAGTTGTTCTAGTCTTTATATTTAACCTTTAAAGCCTTCTGCTAGATGAACTGTTGACCTCCTATCATTCTGACCACATCATCAACCTTTGTAGAACTATACACTTGAATTTTCAGAACACAATCCTGCTTCTCTTGAAGACTACCTAAACTAAATGTGTGCCTTGAGACGTTACTTAGATCAGATGATAAATGCAGTGCTCTACTTAGTAGAGACAATAATTTCTTTTAAAATATGGATTTTAAAAAGAACAATACTTCTATTTCTCTAATTTATCCTACTGTGATTCATGCTATGATACAGTTATTATTGTCAACAGCATTATAACAATGAATAATGTATTGGAAAAGCAATTTATATTATCTGGGAAATAAGGCACTGAACCAGACAATAGCCTCAAATCCATTTTTATAAGGCCACGTTTCCTTTTCTTTGGTATATTTTATACAGAAGCAGTCATCATTCATTTGTTCTATAGTCATTTTGGTGTTTAATTTAAAAGGAATGTAATTTTTAAACCTATTCATAGTTTATTGTTAATTCTGTGATTTGAGCTCTGGGGGGAGGGGATGCCATTTTTTAAGTTTGGCGCTTCAACTGATAAGCTTTCAATAACATATAAGCATCAGCACTTAGTCCCCTGACGAAGCATGAAATAAGTGAAAAGGAGATCCCCGTTGGGACTGTATTTGAAGCTAAGTGCCTGTTGTTTTTTTTTTAATATTATGATCACTGTGGTTAAAGGAATTTTGAGTGCATCTGAATGATTAAAAATAATGAAGTTTTTTTTAAGACCGATGAGAAGAGTGGAGTCTGACATATGTAGGCATTCTGCTTGCTTATAGATGCCATAGTCAGGACATTTGAGGCCTTTTTTCCTCCTTTGTAATTATATGTATTTTGTTTGATTGAAGATAGTAGAAACCCAAACTTGTTATGAACTTAATGAACTTTATATAACCTCCCTCTCTATGTTTCCCTAATGTGTCTGTACATATCTATTTCATTTAAAATAACATCACTTTATATTTGTTTCTTCACCGGAGGAGGCTTTCGCCCCATGGCGCTATGTAAGCCACATTGAGCCTGCAAATAGGTGGGAAAATGTGAGATGCAAATGTAATAAATAAATAAATATATTATCTCTTCAGCTTGGTAGTGTGACTTTTGTGATTTTTTTCTGCTGAAGTTTTTCCTGCTGAGTTATTGAGTAAAGTCAAACATTAGCGCATGGCTGTTAATTGGGAAAATGGAAAATTGGTCATTTTCTGGCTGTGGTAAAAATGGCCTTAATGCATGGGAAAGGCCTGAGTAAGGGCCTACTAAGGCCACGTTTTACCACAGCTTAGTAAAAGGACCCCAAAGCTAATAGAAATTTTAATAGTCAAAGGGACCCTTTTACTAAGCTGCACTATGAACAGCTAGATTAATATTTTTGGCTGATATCAGTGAGTGGGATATGCCTTTATTAATTTGCCAGTATTGGTTACCTATGGAGGTCTGGGTAGAGTTTAAATTGGGTGCAATGATTTATAATATTCTTCATGGTAATGATCGCTTGAAATCCATTTTTACTACTACTTTCTCTTTTTTTGGCTGCTCGGGTCTGGAACAAGTTGTTGGTTCAGTTGAGAATTGTAACCAATTATGGTCTATTCAGAAAGCTTTTAAAAACATTTTTGTTTCAGAAATTTTTATCCTGTTAATTTAGGTGATGACATGCATAATTATTTTTGAGTTATTTTTATTTTGTTAACTTTTATGTGCCACTGTCGCGTTCTCGAGGCCCTTGGAATGCTGTCAGGTCCTCGAAGCAGCACTGGGGATCGTGAGCCCATGGACCCCTGCCGAGGAGCGGCAGAGGCAGGCAAGACCATCTTGGAACTGGACGTCCGGAAGGACTGGACTGGAACTCGGGACTGGAAGTAGGCCACTGGAACCGGCAGAACAGGAACCGCTTCACCTGTGCTTAGCCACCTTTCCACTGGAGTTGAGCTCCAGCGTGCGGGCGGCCGACAGGACTTGCTGGCCAAGGCCGGACTGGAGATCCAGAGGACCCACCGAGGAACAAGGAAACACGAGGAAACTGGACTAGGAACTAAACTCAGACGGAGTGCTGCTGCACAGCCACTAGCAAGAACCAGAAGGCAGACCAAGGAGACTAGACATAGGAACAAAGACTAGGGCAACATGCCAGCAAGGCAGACTGGGGATCAGGGGAAACCCAGCGGGTAACCCCACTAGCTACAAAGCAGCAGGAAATAGGGACCACGCCCTGGCAATAAACACTAGCTAGACAGAGAGACAGGATTCAGGATATACACACAGGAAATACAAGCAGGGTAAGCACACAGACTAGGCAAGGCAGGATTCAGGATATACACTCAGGAAATACAAGCAGGGTTCAAGATAGGCAACAGAATGAACAGAGTAAACCAGGAATATCAAGCCAAGGGTCTGAAGCCACAGCTGCTCCACACACCAAGTGGGAACTCACAAAGGCTGAGGCTTCACATGCAGACAGAGAACAAACACGGACAGAGGCTTCACCCCAAACACAGAGTAAGCCAGGAGCAGAGGCTTCACCCCAAACACAGAGTAAGCCAGGAACAGAGGCAACACCCCAAACACATTCTTCCTGGGGAGGGGGAAGAACAAAGCAGTGTTTCAGCACAGGTCTTGCTTATAGGGTCCATATAGCACCAATGCTTATGTAATCTTAAGGCATGCCTGGGAGGAGATAGGAGTGTGGTAGTAGGGACTGAACCAGCAGCAGAGAGAGAAGTGGGTAATACTTGGGTGTATGCCAAAGCCCCATATTCAACCCCCCCCCCCCCAATGCAGGCCCCCTAGGCATCTACCTAGTTTACCTAGTGTATATGCTAGCCTTGGCAGTCATATGTTGATACTGTCAACATGGAGGAATATTAGAATGTATTGTTAGTGATCTACCTTTTAGTTTTAGACCCCTTCCAGGTATTGTGTCCTGTGCTGGCACAGGTATCAGGACCACTTCTTCAGGTCTTCAATTTGTGTAGAAAAGGGGTGGGAGAGAGGTCAATTGACTATTTCCACACAGGCTTTCCATTCAGCTCTGAACACCTGCAATACCTCATCTTTAATTAATTTTTATGCCTGTGCCTTGAATCTCCATCAAGGTTTGGAAGTTAGCAGTCAACAATCATGATCATCACACAAGCTTGAAATTAAAATGCAGGTTAACATATGTGCTGATGATTATTTCAGTTTGCATGGGTCGTAGAACCTACAGTTTTCCTTTGAATGCCACTGCTCCTTGCTGCCCCCAACATGCTCCTGCCCTAGGTGGCTCACATTCATGGTTCCATTAAGCATATGCGCTCCTGCTTCACCTACCCTCCCCTGCACCTAGTAAGCACTGACCCTTCCTTCATCCCTTCTTGCCAGGGCTACATATTCCCACTCATTGCATGTTTGTCCTTCAAGCTGGTGCCCTTTTTCTCCATACAATTTTGCCTCCTCCTGTATCGCTGCTTTGTGCCACGGAACCAGTACTGTGTTTCCTGTGTATTGTGCATTTTGGAGGATGCCTGACCCTAGTGCAGCCTAGTAGATCAGTCAGATGGCATTCATCCGAGTAGTGCTTCCTGAGTCCCTGTTGCAAGACTGTGGCCACATATTGGAATGTCTGCAAGTGTGTACTTGTGTTAGGGCTGGTGAAGTGGGATGTGCCCTTGTAGGGTGCTGCTGTTATGGCATACGTTGGCAACATATGAGCGCTCAAGTGCAAGTGTTTTTGGAACACTGGGTGCACCAACATATGCACCTATTCTATAAAGGATGCACTCTCCTGCATGCACTTTATAGAATACATGTCTATATTTGGCTGTATCCATTTAGGTGTGCTCCCATGATGCTGAGCGCCCTTTATAGAATTCCCTCCATAATGGGTGTGTAAATGTTCTGCTTTAAAATTATTCCCCCCCCCCCCCCCAAATGTACATTCAAGCAAACTGGATTGCAGGCTTTTTTGAACTTTTGTCCTATTTCAGTCCTAAACTTACTACGCGTGTCTCTTAGAAGAATTGAAACCGATAGAAAGAAGTCCAGAGAGCTCTCATCAAATAGTACTACCTTTTTTTTTTATATATAACTTGTTTTCCTGCAGTGGTTAAATAATGTAGTTCCCTGTAGCACTGAACCTTTGGCATCAGGTGGCATTTTCAGTGCTTCAATTTACTTTAATAGACATTTGTTCATGATGATCTATCTGTTTTCTTGTGCTGCTTATAAAGGAATAGACCGGTCGCAACATGATGAAACATCAGACATAGCAATAATGCCATTAATTCACAACCTGTCCAGCCCAGAAAAAGAAATGTATAAATTATGGAAGAGCGCTTTTTTCCTTCTTTCCAAAGACCTTGAAAAAAAAATTAAGATTGATAAAACTTTAAGACTTTCATTTATCTGATTTTCTGTTTCGGGTAGAGTTCTTGAATAGTTCAGGTATAATCTCAGCCTTCTGTTGCTACAGGAAGCACCATCTGCTAAGATGCTCTGCAAGCAAACGAATGTCTCTCTAGAGAGAGTTTAGAATTCAGTTCACAAAGAAAAATGGCCGGGACTTGAAAACAAAAGGAGACAAGCGAAGCAGTAAAGAATGGGCTACGCTCTAAAGATTAAATATGTTTTATTTCGGCTAAAAATGCCAACGGTGCCAAAAAACAAGTCTGATGGAGAGGTGTAATGTACAGTGTGGTCCTCATTGAAATGCATTTCACTTTAGTCTCGGTTACAAGTAACGAAGTACTTGGTAACATAAGGACCTCTTCACCCACTCTGCCTACTCAGTTGTCCTTACATGCTCTGTCACGGTAGGCTTCTACTCTGATTATAGTCATTTCCCTCCTTTGCCCTCCCCTTCCCCCCTCCATACTGTGTTTGTCCCAGGTGTGCTTGCATTCTGTACTTGTTGAAAATGCCTGAGTGGGTTGATGTGCTTGGCTGATTTGGTCTTTTCAGGCATGTAGTTCCCAACAATGTAGGAAATGCACACCTGTGCACAAAGTTTAAAACCGATCTTTGAGTCTCATTTCTACAAAATTCAGAGAGTTGCAAAAAAGCATGTCATCAGCTTAAGCTGTAAGATAGAGGCGCCTATGCAATGTATGGTAGCATATGTACTGAGACCATTTAGTACTAAGTTTTATAAAGTATTTTCTGCATGCAAAATATGTTTTATGTGCAGGAGATGACATTTGTAAAATTATGGAAAGTAAAAGAGAAGCAGACTCCTAACACTGTGATTAACGTGATACTTAATCACAATTAAGAATATTAATTGCAGTGTTAATAAAATTAATCACGCCAGGGCCCCAGTTTACTTTACCTTTTTAATTTTGCTCCTGATGCGGTGCCATTTGCTTCTCCTTTCCTTCCTCTGTTTCAGCCAGGCCTCCCTCTGAGTGGTTCACTTCTTTCCCCTGAGAGTGTCTCCAGGATTGGGGGTTGAATATCAGCACATGCTCCCTGCAACTAACCCTGCTTTGCCTACCACTGCTGCCTGCTGCTGGTGCCTGCCGCAGCTGCTTTGTCATCGCTGCCTTCCCACCGAAGCTGGTGCCTTCCTGCCGCTGCTGCTGCCTGAAGACAATACGTGCCCGCTACTGCCATACCTGCCACTGCTGCTTTCCCATTGCTGCCTGCTTGCTGGTTCCTGCCTGCTGCTACCTGCCACTGTATCTGGTGAGTACTTATCTGGCAATCTCTCAGTGTTCTTTCTCCCTTTGAGGTCCAGCAAATCCTTGGTCTCCTCTTTCCCCTCATCCATCAGGTCCAAAGCGGTGGGCCTCCTCCTCTGGGCCCCCTTCAAGGTCCAGCAAAGTTAGCCCACTCCTCCAGCCCTCCTTCAAGGTCCAGCAGGTCAGCCCGCTCCTCTGGGCTACCTTTGAGGTCTGGCGAGGTCAGCCCCCTCCTCTAGCTCCCCTTTGAGGTCCAGCAAGTTGGCCCCCTCCTCCTCCCATGAGGTCCTGAAAGGCCGGCCCCTCCTCCTCCTCTTTCCCCCTTGAGGTCTTGCAAGATTTCTCCCCTCTTCCTCCCCAACTGATAGGCATGTAGGTCAAGGAGGTTTAATGACAGGAGACATCCTCACAAGGCTGAAGCCAGTTCCCCCAGCAGCCACCATCTTGGTATGTCCAAAAACAAGCTAACAGCTGATGCATCCATGTTGTCATTGATCATTGTTATTTTATATCAGCTATATTTAGAAACATGCCGACGTACAGCTTACAGATGTAGCAGGAATGGGTGTATAATAGAGGTGCTGGAAACAATATACAGAAAGGTTTGAAGGGACTTGAAAAACCTGAAGCCACTACAATGCCTATTTCTTCTTTCAATCCAGTTAGACCAGCTGTCTCTACACCTTAGGAAATTTGTAAAGTACTCTTGACTACTTGGACAGAATTTGATATAGCAGTTAATAAAAGATAGGATTAAAGTTTCAACCTTGGAAACAAGAATTGAAAGACAGGAGGCTCAATTAATGGTTATAGAAAAATCAATTTAAAAATCTGGAGACTAAGATAGGGTGGATAATCTTGATAATGTTATGGTTAAGGACCATTTTAATCTGATGTCTAAATGTAACAATTTAAAAAATATTATGTGACATAGGAACTTACGATTGATACATTTTCCAAGGACACCAGCAATTTCTGCTCAAGAAATGTTTAAAAACAAAATCCCCCGGATTCTATATAGTGCAACCAGAGTTGTGCATGCGAATCACTAACAAGCCAATAACTGCCACAATTATTGACACTAATTGGCATTAATTAGAATTTATGCAAACAACTTTCTAAGCTTATTCTGTAAAGTGATGCACATAAATTCTAAGATGCAGAACCGAAAAGGGGGCAGGGGCATGGGCGTGGAATGGTCGGTTCATGGGCGTTTCTGAAAACTATACGAGCTGTTATAGAATATACCCAGTCCACGCCTAATTTAGTCACCAGCATTTACAAGTTTTACTTGGCAGAAATACCCACGACTAAATTTAGTCACGTGGACCGGAGCTAGGCGTATTTTATAAATTGCACCTAATTTTAGGCGTAGTTTATAGAATACGCCTAGGTGTATTTTTTTTTTTGGTGCTGATTTTTACAGTGCTATATATAGAATCTAGTGCTATATGACAGACGTTCTTCATGTTTCAATATAGTCTATGCCACCAGTGTCAAGAGATTTTATTTACCGTGGAAAAAAAACTGGTGTAGGCAATAAGGATGTTTTATCACAGATTTCTGAGGACAGACTAGGTCTTACTGCCTTTCTGTAATCTTCTACGGATAAAACTGCAATACCCTCAACACTATTAATTACTTTGAAACTGGGCCCAGATAAAGCCCAGCTAAATGTGAGGATGTTTCCTGATGTGACCTAGGATTTCAATTGTGTTAGCTATATAGAGAGTGTCATGAAATGCCTAGCCACCCACCTGGGGTTACTCTGCGGCCACTTAGAGGATCTATCCCCAGCACAGCTCAGAAAGCACCTGCTGCTGGTGCTCTACACTAGCACCCTCCTCCCACCGACTGGGTCTAAACCACCACTGGGCGAGTCTCCCGCTCTCAAATTATCCCCAGTGATTTCTAGGTTACTGGAGCCACACTCAGTGTTCCCACATTTCCCAGAAAGCACTTACAGACCCAACACACAAACCACCAGGATTCTTTAACAGTCCAGACAAGCAGAGCGAAGAAACGATTATGTTTATTCTCATAAAAATATTGAACAGTGGACAGAAAAGGTGCAATCAACAAACTGTAACAAGTAACTGAAAAAAATGGATGAATTATAACACTAACTAAACGTTTGTTTACTTTCTAGAAAGTACCTGGGGAGATCAGGACACATAGCTGCTCACCCGTTATCAAATATAACTGTTTTTTTCAGGGTTTCAGCAAAAAGCTTTCTCTCAATTCTTCTGGGCTGAAGCTGGGTAATTTCAAACTCCAGGCCAATCAGAGCCCAGAGCAACAACATTCAAAAAAAGCTGGTTACATCACTGCAGCACTTCCCCTTTCTCTGTGTTCTAACTAAAGAAGGAACAGTCATTCCTCTGTAACAGTTTTAAACATAAACATGCACCACCTGCTGATCAAACTAGAGAATTACACTTCAGGAAATACCCAATACATTTTACAGGATTAAAACACACTGTTCTGTCACAAAGGGACCTGGATAGATTTATATCCATTCCCTGTGAAAAGATGAGGGTCTTTGTTTTATTTGGATTTAGTTTAATTGGTGATCTTGCAACCAGGTTATAATAATATTGCATTTGTTATTAAGAGCTAATATTATTTACATTTGTGAGGGATCCAGTCTAGCCAAAATGTATTTGTCATCTGTGTATATGAATGAAGTTAGATCCTGTGACTGCATCAATTCTGCCAGGGTGGGACAAAGATGTTAAATAGGATGGATGTTAATGTTGAGTCTTGTGGGACCCCCACAGGTAAGAGAGTAAGGTGGGGGAGTGAGAGTCATGCTACAGTACCGAATTAGATCTGTAACAGAACCAAGAATATATTTTATTCATGATTCTGTTTTAGAAGTCTGTTGAGCCATAGGATAGTGTGACAGCCTTACGGAGGTGACAATTTTAGTTTGTCAACATCAGACAGGGTTTTGAAGCATTTTCTAGGATCTGATGTATGTTTAACAAACTTGTGTCTGAGCATGTTTATGCTGTTTTAGTGATATTCAACTTTATTTCACAATGTGAAGCTTTCAAATAAATAAAAAAGCTGTTGAATATTTTTTTTAATCCTTTATCCTCCACCTTCTAAGGTACTGCCTATCCCACTGGAACAGCTTTAGATTTTTTACAGATGCACTACACATAGGCAGTCATAAGCGTTCGCTATTGTTTTTATGTAGACATATCTTTATTGCCATCATAAGCAAAAATAAAGGCATATAGCACAGCACTGAAATCTAGAGAACAGCATTGCAAATAACAAAGCAAGCTCTGGAGTACTGACAAAAACATTTTGATTATAATCTCCCCCCTTCACAGAACCCTTGAAAACTCCCCACCCTCCAAATCTCTTTACATTCTCCTCCCCCGATCTGCTCCTAACAGGAAGAATGCAAAACTAAGGAGGTTTAATAAAATAATATTAAACATCACAAGTTTGCTATTGTTTTCAATAGCATCTGTGAATGTTTTGGACATATTAATATGGTGGCAAGCTCTCCCTACTGGCTTTGGCCCAGATACTGGGCAAAGCACACTCCTGCCATCTCCTGTCATTAAACCTCCTTGATGCAGACAGCACACAGTCTTGGGGGAGGGGGGGGGGGGAGGAACAGGAGGGAAGAGGGATAAAGTTATTGTGCTACTGCATCTCTCTTACCTCCTGTCCTCCTCCTCTCTTCCCCCCAGTTTGTGCTGCCTGCCTGCATGCCTGATTTGTGAGCCACAGATCAGGCATGCCAGGCAGAGGTAGGCAGCATACAATCTGGGGAGGAGGGGGAAGACAGGAGAGAAAAGAGATGCAGTTACTCACAGCCTGCGACGCCTGAATCTCTCTTCCCTTTCCTTTGCTCCTCCTCCCCCTCCCCCTGACTGCATCTCTCTTCCCTCCAATTTCTTTCTTCCCCCCAGTTTGTGCTGCCTGCCTATATGCCTGATCTGTGAGTCACAGATCAGGCATGCAGGCAGTATGCAGTCGAGGCGGGGGGGGGGGGGGGGGGTTGGGGAGGAGAGTGGACAGGAGGGAAGAGAGATGCAGTCACTTACAGCCTTTGACTGAATCTCCTTTTCCTCCTGTCCTCCTCCCCCTCTCCTTGACCGCATCGCTCTTCCCTCCTGCCCCCCCACCACACACAGACCCAGACCTCGTGCTACCTGCTCTATACCTGCATCTTTCTCTTCTTTCCTCCCTCCCCACAGTCCTCCAAACTTCCTTCCTAGTTCCCACAAGTATCTACTGCCTCACAGCAGCAACAATCAAAGCACCAATAAGTGCTTGAGAGCTACTGACCCTGTTCCTGCTAAGGGCCTGATGATCCTGCCTAAACCTCAGAGACAGCAGGGACAGCAGGACCTTTACAGTCTGCCTGCAAACTCATGGACTGGCTCTCCTGCACATATTGGTGCTTTGATTACAGGGAGGGAGGTAGAGACAATTAATGTGGGCAAGTGCACTGCAAAGTATTGCATGTGGGAAAGAGGAACCTTGGAATCACTGACCAGGAAAAGGTGTCATCGTTGATGATACTTTGAAGCCCTCTGCTCAGTGTGCAGCGGCGGCAATGAAAGTAAATAGAATGTTAGGTATTATTAGGAAAGGAATGAAAAGCAAAAATGAGAATGTTATAATACCTTTGTATCGCTCTGTGGTGTGACTGCACCTCAAATACTGTGTGCAATTGTGGTCACCACATCTCAAAAAAAGATATAGTGGAATTAGAAAAGGTACAGAGAAGGGCGGTGAAAATGATAAAGGGGATGGGACAATTCCCCTATGAGGAAAGGCTAAAGTGGCTAGGGCTCTTCATCTTGGAAAAAAGATGGCTGAGGGGAGATATGACAGAAGTCCATAAAATAATGAGTGGAATGGAATGGGTGGACATGTTTATTCTTTCCAAAAATACTAGGACTAGGGGGCACGCAATGAAGCTGTTACGTAGTAAATTTAAAACAACCAGAGAAAATATTTCTTCACTCAACGTGTAATTAAACTCTAGAATTTGTTGCCAGATAATGTGATAAAAGCAGTTAGCTTAGCAGGGTTTAAAAAAGGTTTTGATAGCTTCCTAGGGGGCCCTTTTACAATGGTGCACTGAAAAATGGCCTGCGGTAGTGTAGATGCGTGTTTTGAGTGTGCGCAGAATCATTTTGCAGCACACCTGTAAAAAAATGCCTTTTTGAAATTGTTGCTGAAAATGGAAGTGCAGCAAAATGAGACCTTACCGCCAGTCATTGACCTAGCGGTAAGGTATCACACGATAACCGGGCGGTAATGATTTATGTGTGTAAAATGCCGATTACTGCCTGATTACTTCCCCCTTCTACTACAGAAGTATCGTAAGACATACCTTACATTCGGGGGAGGGGGATCTTGCCTTTTTAAAAAACACTGACTATTGTGGGCTGGTTATCTTCCTCTTTTTATTTACAGTTTGGAACACCAAATCTACTATTTATTCGAGGGGAAGTTAACATAATTGAATTTTGAACAGTGATAGTTGACCTTTGGCCTTTTTAAAAAAATTGTTTTTGTCTAGCCCAATGGAAGCAAAAATGAAGCTACAGCTTAATGGTCACTTTACCTTCAAAGATCAGCAAACAGTGATTTCTAAGTTTTGTAAAGGCGAATTCAAGTATCATTGCAGCACGTCATCTCTATCCTTACCATCTCCTCACTAAACATACATCTCCATTTTCCTCATCCCAACAACAACAACTATCGAAGGCTTCTGCTTCTACTCAACATCAGCCCACCCTACTTCAGTTACAAGAAAAGAGCCAGTAGAAGCCGATGGAGCCAATTAAAAATGAAAACCTTACGAATGCTATCGCCAGGTGGATAGCAAAAGATGGTCTCCACATTAACACTGTCTCTGATGATGGCATCCAAGATGGCTGCAACAGGATGTCAAAGCTATGTACTTCTGACCAAAGATTTGTAAAATTATGGAAAGTAAAAGAGAAGCAGACTCCTAACACTGTGATTAACGTGATACTTAATCACAATTAAGAATATTAATTGCAGTGTTAATAAAATTAATCATTGATGCATGCATGCATAAAATAACTCTTTAATGTGGAAATAGCAAGGTTCAAGCACTTGTGGATCAAGTGACCCATGTTGCACTTAAGCAGATTACTGGACATCATTAGCCAATGGCAGCTACTTGGGAGTCATGTGTCATATGCTGGACCATACTTGGACTCTGCAGTCTTATCTACTAACTTTCTACCATGTGACAGAGTGCCACTTTACTCCAGTTTGTGCAGAACACTTCAGTCGGGTTGCAAGGGAATGGGGAATCTATAATAAAGTCATAACTATCATTACTGACAATGCTTGCAGTGTGACTGCTGCATTTGGTCTGCTGCCTTTTGAGCACATGCCATGCGTTGTCCACACTCTCCAGTTGTCTCTTAACAAAGCAATGGGTGAGTGTGGTTTAGAGGTCGTCTCGGTGAAATGTAGTAAAAGTGTTGGCCACTTCAAACACAGCCCTGCAAATCAAGTGGAGTTGGAGAAGCAATATATATGAACACTGAAATACTTGTTTAGGATGTGTCCACAAAGTGGAATTGTATCCTAGACATGGTCCAGAGTCTGGTTCTCAACAAAGAAGCAGTCATGGCAACTTTAAATCAACGTCAGAATAAACACACATTGAGCCTCCTAACAGCCTCTGAGTTGGGAGAAGCTTTGTACAATACAGACCATTCTCGAACCCTGCAAATGTGCAATGGGGTTACTGGGTAGAGATTGGTATATCACATGTTCTGTGATACTGCCAACCATATGCCATATTCATCTTCATCATGCTATGATGGTGTCTGACGATGATCCAGCATATGTGGTTCACTTCAAAGGAGCATTTAGTACAGAACTAAGAGGCAGACGGCTAAACTGGTCCTGGCTGCATTGGACTCCTATTTTAAACTCCTCAACTTTATGCAAAGGAGAAGTGAAGCGATGTCTGGAAGGAGCTGCGGAGTCTAGTGTCACAAGAGGAAAAAGCTGCAGAGACTGAAACTCCATGTAAAGAACCACCTAAAAAGAAGGTTCGCTTATACGTTGAGTATTCATCTGATTCTGAGAATGATCCATCACTGGAACCAAAATCTACTAACAAAGCTGTTGACCATTTCATTATCAAACCTCAGACAGACCAAGAGTTATGCCCGTTTTAGTGACTGAAGAAATATGAAGCATCACATCCGGTTATTGCTAGACTGGCTATGAAATACTTAGAAACACCAGCTGCTACTGTCCTTTGTGAGCGCTTGTTTTCCTTATCAGGATACATAGAGGCCCTTTTACTAAGATGTGCTAAAAAGTGGTCTGTGCAAGTTTGTACATGTGAAATTGGTGCGCTCTGGGCCATTTTTTTACCATGGTGGGCAGTAAATGGCTATGCGCTAATATTGAATTTTCTTTATTTTGTGTAGTTAATTTAATTAATTTTTTTTTTTTTTTGATAAAGGCAACTTTTTACCTCCCTGCACTTTTCAAGCAAACACCTTTTCTCTTTACTTGTGATCTACTACTACTATTACTACTTATCATTTCTATAGTGCTACAAGGCATATGCAGCGCTGTACACCATACACAAAAAAGAAAGTCCCTGCTCAAAGAGCTTACAATCTAGATAAGACAGGTAAACAGACAGAACAATAAGGGTAAGGGAATGGAGAGGTGAGGATAAAAGGACAGGGCAAGTGAGTAGTGGTTAGGAGTCAAAAGCAGTGGTAAAGAGGTGGGCTTTAAGTTTGGACTTGAAAACGGCCAAAGACGGGGCTAGACGTACAGGCTCAGGTAGTCTATTCTAGGCGTGAGGTGCAGCAAGATAAAAGGAACGGAGTCTGGAATTAGCAGTAGAGGAGAAGGGGACAGATAAGAGAGATTTATCTACAGAACGGAGTGCCCAAGAGGGGGCGTGGGGAGAGACAAGTGTGGAGAGGTATTGGGGAGCGACAGAGTGAATGCACTTATAGGTCAATAAGAGATGTTTGAATTGAATGCGGAAACGGATAGGGAGCCAGTGAAGTGGCTTGAGGAGAGGGCTAATGTGAGCATAGCGACTTTGGTGGAAAATGAGTCACGCAGCAGAGTTTTGGACTGACTGAAGAGGAGAGAGATGGCTAATAGGGAGGCCGGTGAGAAGCATGTTACAATAATCAAGATGAGAGGTGATAAAAATGTGGATAAGGGTTCTGGTAGAGTGCTCAGAGATGAAGGGACGGATTTTGCTGATGTTTTGGCAATTTGCTGAATGTGAGGTGGATCTACAACAAAAAATGCCTCCAGTGATCTGCATCAATTGAATCATCAAAAGACATCAGGATCAGAAACTGCACAATCATATCTTTAACTTATTTTACCTCTAAATTTCTGATATCCTGTTGAATCTCCCTCTGCATTAAAACTTCCAAATGTAATAAATAGAAATAAAACAAACAAAACATAGAAAAGAAAATAAGAGGATTCCTTTTTTATTGGACTACCTTAATACATTTTTTGATTGCGTTCGAAGAAAACTGATCTGAAGAAGAAGGGTTACCTTCAAAAGCTAATCAAAAAATGTATTGTTAGTCCAATAAAAAATGTATCATCTTATTTTCTTTTCTATGTTTTAGTTTCTTTCTATTTATTACTTTTAAAAGTGGATTAACGTGGCTACCATACCACTTTACTCAAACTTCCAAATGAAATGACTGTTTTCTTGTATACCGAATTGCTTATATCCATTATGCTACACTTGTTCCTTATACAAAACCAAATGTTTCTATACTCTTGAATGGCAATTGCCATGATGGAATATTGTAAGCCACATTGAGCCTGCAAATAGGTGGGAAAATGTGGGATACAAATGCAACAAACAAACAAACAAATAAATAAATAAATTCACACAGGCGTGCAATATAGTCATTTGATTTATGTCTCTAGTGAACAGAAGTGCCTTGTTTGATATTAGATACTGGACTTTTAAAAACTATTATACCTTGTTTCAAGATTTACAAGCACAAAATATAGATAGAATAAGCAGTTCTGCACAGCTGACTGACTACATATCTCTTAGAGAATCTCAATTCCTAGGAAGCAGGTACTTCAAAGGGACTCAAGACTCTCATCATATACTATTTGCATAATTAATACTCCACTGTTAATTGCTGCCACAGACAAAGTGGCTTTTTGTTATACTGAATAGCTAGATCTTTGACCAAAGATCTTCATATATCCCAGTAATTTTGGGAAGAAGAAGCAACAGACTCCCCCATCTGCCCAAAGGACACAAATTCAAAAGGCAAAACACCTATCTAACTATACCCATATGAATACCTCCCTACCATCATCAAGTAACCCCTACAACTAACAAACCACTGCGTGGAACCACATCCAGGAAAAGGAGCATTGCTTGTTTCATTTTAACTGTTGGACCAGCCAACATCTCAGGTGAAACATGGCCATGTCGGGCACAGACGTTGAATTCCTGGGAACTTTTACTTAACAAATAAAGATACCTTTTTCTCACAAGGTCTACTTCTTTGTTTTATCTTCCACTATGATCCATGATGTCATCAGTGAATACCATCTAGATGTCCTGAGAATAACTGAGACCTGGCTGGATGAAAGCGGTGGAGTCCTATTGACTGAACTATGCTCCAAAGGATTCACTAACTTAACATTGAATTTTAATTGCCAAACCTTAGACCATTCTTCTAGTTTCTGTAGATCCTTTTTCATGTTTTCCACTCCCTCCTGGGTGTCCACTCTGTTACAAATCTTAGTATGATCCGCAAAAAGGCAAACTTTACCTTCTAACCCTTCGGCAATGTCACTCACAAATATATTGAACAGAATCGGCCCCAGCACTGATCCCTGAGGCACTCCACTACTCACCTTTTCCTCATCCGAGCGAATTCCATTAACCACCACCCTCTGGCGTCTGTCCGTCCACCAGTTCCTAATCCAGTTCACCACGTCGGGTCCTATCTTCAGTCTATCAAGTTTATTCAAGAGCCTCCTGTGGGGAACCATGTCAAAAGCTTAGCTGAAATCTAAGTAGATTAGAAAGTCACAGACCACTGAAGTGGGATTTGAACCTGGGTCCCTGTGAGGGAGTCTATAGGATGCTGCCACTTTCTCTTAAGAACACTCCCTCACAGTGTCTGGGCCATATTTATTTATTTATTTCATTTACATCCCACGTTATTCCAATAGGTCAGGTTCAATGTGGCTAACAACTTATTGTGATTAAGAGAACAAAAAGTGATGCCTCCACCCAGAGCTGAGAACCTGCAACCAGTATATTCAGGTAGGACAAATTCAACTTGGAATCTTGAATATTTTGTGTTTTGACCTGGCCACTTGCAGGCCAGCCTCTTATACCTGCTTGAGATTGTGCTGGTAACTCTGGATCCAGGGACCAGGCCAGAGACTAGTAGGAATTGCTGCTGAGAAAGGACACTCATGTATGCTATGGCCCTGCAGGAGCAGGCCACCAAAGACGACGCTGTTGTGCTTACAGAATTAGCTTTGGATATTGTTTCCACCCTTTACTGTGAAATAAATGGATGCTTTTCCGGGACACTTTTAATAAAATATTATTTGTTTTCATCGTAATTTGTAGATTGTGTGTGTCTTACCAAGCTCCTCAGCCCACCCTCACTTACAGTACCACAGTCCCCCTGATTTAGAACCCACTGCTCTATTAGGCCACCCCTTTGATATGTATGGACCTCTGTGTGGCCATTTTATAAGATGGATGTTCCCATGCTGCCATACAGACATCTATACCTCTTGTTTTCCCCTATTCATAATTTGGGCCTTTCAGTTTGTAAAATGGATGTTCATGCTGGACTGTTTCCAGCACATGGACGTCCATCTCACATGTTTTTTTAGAACAAGCTGTGTCCTGTTCTAAAATGCATGTGAGATAGACGTCCATTTGTGACGTTCTGACCTGGACATCTATTTTCTGAGTTGGATTTTCTTTCTGTAATGCCATTTCATGTTACTATACTAAAGAAAAAAATGATGGCAAACAATTTACCAAGGTTACAGACTTACAGTATATGAGAGATCAATGAAACTAAAAAAGACCAGCTCAATTTACTTTAGAGTCAATTTGGACAGTGATCTTGTAACTGAGTCAAGCTATTTGCCCCCAGTTTAATGTATTATCAACAAAAGTACAAGAGCAAGTGATTAAAATAACAGCTATGGAAACTGGTTTGTCTTTGCTAAAAGAGTCTGTGGAAGATTGTTCCTTTAAAATAACAGCATTGCAGAATGCTAATATGGTTTTGATGAAAAATAATATGCTTTTGAAGTCTAAAGTAGATGCATTAGAAAATCAATTGAGATCTACTAACTTGAGACTATTGAATTTTCCAAAAGTACCTATAGGTCTCCTAAACAGGTTTTCTTTCAATATTTAAAAGACGTATTAATGTGACTCCTGAGACCATGTCTCCTCTGGTTCAGATTTATTATCTTCCAGTTGCCAAGAGAAGATCTAGTTTAGTAAATGGAGTTCATGAAACTTCTGACCCTAATTTGAATAAATCTATGATTTTTGGATGTGTCTGACTTTTATTGTCACTTTTGCATTAAAATGGGACACAGACTGGTCACTTCAACTTTTTTTTTAGGTATAGAGATGACCCATTTTTTAAATTGAAAGATTAAAATATTTTCTGATGCAACTAAAGAAAAGCAGAGGTGTAGAAAAGAGTTTTTGTTGCTGCTACTAGGAGTTCTTCAGCTAGGGACTTTATTTTTCTTAAATTTCCCAGTAAATGTATTGTTAAATATAGGATCAACTACAAAATCAAAATAAGGGGGTGGAATCACAAAATCAACTACAATCCAGATGTTGTGTTCCACTTCAAGAAAAGAGACAAACATCAAAAACAGGAAGGAAAAACCTCAAGGGCCCTTTTACTAAGCCACGTAAGCGTCTACATGCACCCAATGCGTAACAAAATGGAGTTTCCGCCCGGCTACCATGTGGCTCTTGCAGTAATTTCATTTTTGGCGTGCGTCCGATACACGCATACAAAAATAATTTTTATTTTCTGGCGCGTCCGCTACGTGCGCCAAGTGGCATTTGATGCATGTAGGTCATTACCACCTGGTTACAGTGTGAGACTTTACCACTAGGTCAATGGCTGATGGTAAGGTTTCAGACCCAAAATGGGCGCGCGCCAATTTTGATGTTGCCGCACATCCATTTTTGGCCAAAATTTTTAAAAAGGCATTTTTTGCAGGTGCACTGAAAAATGGAACTGCGCGCGCCCAAAACATGCACCTACACTACTGCAGGCCATTTTCAGCGCGTCTTAATAAAAGGACCCCTCAAAGAGCTCCAAATCTATTCATAGAGCTATATTTGATCAATAAGATCTACTCTTCATCATCAGCAAAAACCTTCCATTCATGTATTTTGGATTGGCTTGTTACTGATAATGAACACTTAAGGAAGGTTTTTGGCCGATGATAAAGAGTAGATCTTATTGATCAAATATAGCTCTATAAATAGATTTGGAGTCATGATTTAATCAGTTTAGCTCTATAAGTTGGATGACTTGGAGCTCTTTGAGGCTTTATCCTTCCTATTTTTACCTATTAACAGCTATATATACTGTTTTGATTTCTGGACAGTGAGGCATTATTTACACAACTCCAGAATCTTGCATACTGATTTATTCAAATTTCCTGTCCAATACTATTCAATAATTCTAGCAAATAAAAATATTCATAAACCAAATTTAAAAAATACATATCCCAGCAAAGCTACATAAATGCCCTTTACTCAGCCTTTCAGATTTGTTGCTGCTCTGAATAATTTAATACAGTTTGAGGCTCATTGCACTTTGCATGAGCCTCATTATACCTTAGGGAATATGCAGAACTGATTTTATGAATTTATCAACATCTGGAACCGAGTGCAAGGTGCATAGTGAGCATGCTCCACATCATGATGTCAGTGGAAAGTTCAGGCATCTCAGAACTTTATTTGGAGCTCTTCCCCAAAACCGTGCACTCTAGTGTCATAGAAATCAAATGAGAAAAAAGGGCTTTTAAAAATAAAATTGAGTAAAGTGGTGTGGTAGCCGTGTTAGTTCGCTGTTATAGGTAATAAATAGAAGTAAAACAAAACAGAGAAAAGAAAATACGATGATACCTTTTTATTGGACTAACTTAATACATTTTTAATTAGTTTTCGAAGGTAAACCTTCTTCTTCAGATCAGTAATAAGTAAATGTTGATAAATATCAGAATATATAAATGAAACGCATTCCAGTGACAGTCTCACAGGAAGAGAGTGGGGTGGGTTAGGTGAGAAACAGGGAGAGCTGGGTAGGTGATAGGCAGGCAGAGATAGATGGCTGATAAGAGGGTGACAAAGCAGTATAATTGTATGGTTTATAGTGTCTCTTTATAAAATAGACTTAAAACAAGCATCTACTTGGCCTTCAAACCTAAGTGGCCTGTTATGAAGTTAACCTCCTTTTATCCTAATTTTGTCCAAAATTGAATTTTGGCCTTTGACCTTACCTTGATTCTGATATGAGCATCATAACAAATCAAAATGCCATTCTCTTTAATAGCAATGCATTATTCATTCCACTCATTCTCTGATAACAAGCAGTAATATCTCAAAACTGCACAATACTAAGGAAATTATTGAAGGTGAAGGGAAGGCAATTAGAAAAGTCTAGGACACTACAACTAATCTCTGGTTTACATTATAATGAGGGAGTAACATCTTATCAGTCCATTGGATCCTTTTGTGTTCTATGAACATTACAAGGGCAATTCTATAATCTAGGCGCTGACATTTGCATTCCCCTTCTGTTCATAAATGTCTACAATACTAGCACTTACCTGTGAAAGTGGATTGGAGGAGTAGCCTAATGGTTAGTGCAGCTCAGGGGCGTAGCCAGACTTCAGCGGGAGGGGGGTCCAGAGCATGAGGTGAGGGGGTACATTTTAGCCCCCCCTGGCAACGCCGCCGCCGCCACCAACAACTTTGACCCCCCCTGCCAACGATCCTCTCGAACCCCCCTCCCGCCACCAACCCTCCCCCGCCGTCGCCTACCTTTGATAGCTGGGGACCCCAACCCCCGCCAGCCGAGGTCCTCTTCTTCCAGCACAAGGCTTCATTCTGTTTCTGTGAGTCTGACATCCTGCACATGCGCAGGGCTCCCAGCTACATGCATAATTTACAGATATTATAAATGATACTAGTTCCTGCCATATTTAGATGCCCATATTTATACCAGTTCTAGGCTAGTGTAACTGTTGGGGCATAAATGTTAGGCATGTCAGTACCAGGTTACACTAGTATTCTATAACAAAATGTGGGTGCCTACCACACGTCTTCAAGGCGTCTAAATGGAGGTACCCAGTTATAAAATTGCCCCCTATAAGTAAAGAAATGGCAAGTGAATCATGTCTCCTCTTGCCTTCTGTTAGAATCAATTAAAGTTAATGAATCAAACCACTCCATTTCTAGCCATGAAAGAAAGAATCTCTTTAATGAAGCTAGATACCTTATACAATGATCATAAATTCTAACCTCATTTTCTGAACCACACCAATATCTATTGGACACCTATCTATCATTGATAGGTCAAGTGGATAAGAAGTTAAGTGAGATCCAAGTGAGAAGTTGGGGCAATAGCGAAGGAGGAACAATCACAGCATTGATGCTGTATTTTGAACTTTAGCATTGAAAGATGTGTGGTCTTTTTTAAACTCATTTTTGATGAAGATCATGGACTATGGACATTGTAAACTCACTTTTAAATAATGAGGAAGTGTGACGATAGATAACAGTGACCTCAGAAATAATTCACATTGGCTTTCTGAGCACTTTCACTACACTTTTTGTAAATTATTTTATGATTTATTTTCTATTGTGTACGTCCGCACTCCATAAAAGTGGAATGCAGACTTACAAAACTCAAAGTACTGGATTTCAGGTGTACTGATTTTGGTAAAACGAGGGAATTTCTGAAGAAGGAACTGATGGCATGGGTAGGCATAGGTGGAGTGGAAGCGCAGTGGTCCACGCTGAAATCTGCTATAAATATGGCAACTGATCTTTGCCAAGGAAAGTAAACAAAACGAAACAGGAAGCCTATATGGTTCTCCAAACAAGTGGCTGAAAAAATAAGGGCAAAAGAGGCTTTGTTCAAGAAATACAGAAGAGCACAACAAGAGGATCACAGAAAAGATTATCAGATTAAACTCAAAGAAGTGAAGAAGGAAATATGGCTAGTGAAAGCACAGGTGGAAGAAAAAATAGTTAAGAAAGGTGACAAGACCTTTTTCAGATATAGTGGGGAAAGGAGAAAAGATAGGAATGGAGTTGGTAGACTGAAAGATTCTTAGAATGGCTATGTGGAGAGTGATGAGGATAAAGTGAATGTGCTAAACAAGTACTTTCTTCGATGTTCACAGAAGAAAATCCTGGAGAAGGACCAGGGGCATATCTGGACTCCGGCGGTAGGGGGGGCCAGAGCCAGAGGGAAGAGGCACATTTTAGCCCCCGCCACCGACCCCCCCCCCCCGCCATTGCCAGACCTCCCCACCACTACCAACTCTCTCCACCCCCCTCCCGCCACCAACCCTCCCCCATCCTGCAAGTACAACGTGCTGCGATGTCAGACTCCGAACTGGATTCAACAGCTTTCAACAGCAGCATGGCCATGGAGGACGAAGAAGAACTTTAAAGACCTCTGGTCGGCTGGCGGGGGTTGGGGTCCCCCGCCAGCTGAAGAAATATTTTTAAAGGCAGCGGCAGGTGGAAGCGGACCTCGGCTGGCGGGGGTTGGGGTCCCCCGCCAGCAAAGGTAAACAACAGCAGCGGGGGAGGGTTGACGGCGGTAGGGGGTCCAGGGCGAAATCTGTGGGGGCCCAGGCCCCTGTGGCCCCACGCAGATACGCCCCTGAGAAAGACTGCAGTCAGCTCCTGAGGGAGTATCTGGGAATGGAGTGAATATTGTGCTGTTCAATGAAGAAAGTGCAACACTCTGCACCTCTTTGCATTAAATTTTAACTGCCAGACCCTTGACCTTTCTAATAACATTTGGCTATCCCTTCTTATGGTTTCTACTCCCTCCAGGGTATCCACTCTATTGGCTATCTTTGTGTCATCCACAAAAAGGCAAACTTTTCCTTCATAAACAGTTGAGAATCTGAAAGTGGACAAAGCTATGGGGCCGGATGGGGATACATCCCAGGATACTGAGGGAGCTCAGAGAAACTGGTTGAACGACAGGTGGCAGAGGGTACTGGTAAATGGAATCCACTCAGGGGAAAGGAAGCTGAGTAGTGGAGTGCCTCAGGGGTCGGTGCTGGGACCAATTTTGTTTAATATATTTGTGAGAGAGATTATCAAAAGATTGGAAGGAAAAGTTTGCCTTTTTCTGGATGACACAAAGATAGCCAATAGAGTGGATACCCTGGAGGGAGTAGAAACCATAAGAAGGGATAGCCAAATGTTATTAGAAAGGTCAAGGGTCTGGCAGTTAAAATTTAATGCAAAGAAGTGCAGAGTGTTGCACTTGGGGTGCAGAAATCCAAAAGAGATATACTAGATAGGAGGAGAGAGATTGGTAAGTTTGGCTCAGGAGCGGGACCTTGGGGTGATGGTATCCGAGGATCTGAAGGTGACTGAACAGCATGACAATGCGGTGGCCATGGCCAGAAAGATGGTAGGTTGCATAGAGAGGGGTATAACCAGTAGAAAAAAGGAGGTGTTGATGTCCTTCTACAAGTTGTTGGTGAGGCCCCACTTGGAGTATTGTGTTCAGTTTTGGAGGCCATATCTTACTAAGGATGTAAAAGACTTGAAGCAGTTCAAGAAAAGCGACAAAAAATGGTATAGGATTTGCATTGCAAGATGTATGAGGAGAAACTTACTGACCTGAACATGTATACCCTGGAGGAAAGGAGAAACAGGGGTGATATGATACAGACGTTCAAATATTTGAAAGGCATTAATCCGCAAACAAACCCTTTCCAGAGACGGAAAGGCACTAGAACTGGAGGATAGGAATTGAGGTTGAGGGGGGCAGACTCAGGAATAATGTCAGGAAGTATTTTTTCATGAAGAGGGTGGTAGGTACCTGGAATGTCCTCCTGCGAGAAGTGGTGGAGATGAAAACAGTAATGAAATTCAAAAATGCATGGGATAAACACAAAGGTATCCTGTTTAGAAGGAATGGATCCAAAGAAGGTTAGTGGAGATAAGAAAACAACACCGGTAATTGGGAAGCAAAGCTAATACTGGGCAAACTTTTAAAGTCTGTGCTCTGATTGTGGCTGGAGAGTTTCAGCAGTTGGAGAACAAAGAAAGTACTGGGCAGACTTCTACGGTCTATGCCCTGAAAACGGCAAGGACAAATCAAGACCAGGTATACATATGAAGTATACGACATGCCATATGTAATGAGTTTTTTCTGTTGGGCAGACTAGATGGAACGTACAGGTCTTTATCTGCCATCATCTGCTGTATTACTATGGGACATTGGTTTAGGATCCTGCCTTTGAGTGAGCTCTCTAATTGGGCGGGTGGAGCATTTTTGGAAGGCAGAAAAAAAAGGTGCCTCTATGTTGTGTAACTCCGTGCCTAAATGTCTAAATATAACAGCTTTTATGCATGGCTTCCTAATTGGATGTGCAGCTTTATACATGTGCAGGTAGAAAAAGGAAGTATTGCCTCTTATATATGCAGCTCTTCAAGTGATGCTACTATTTTCAACATGATGTTCTAACAAAATGGCTGGTGCTGTTGGGTATGCCAGGACTTACATGTATACATCAGCATATAAGTACATAAGTATATAAGTATTGTATTTAAATCAGGTACTGTCTCTATAATAACCTACTCTGTAAGCCACATTGAGCCTGCAAAATGGTGGGATAATGTGGGGTACAAGTGCAATAAATCAATAAATAAGTACATAAGTATTGCCATACTGGGAAAGACCAAAGGTCCATCGAGCCCAGCATCCTGTTTCCAACAATGGCCAATCCAGGTCACAAATACCCGGCAAGATCCCAAAAATGTACAAAACATTTTATACTGCTTATCCCAGAAATAGTGGATTTTCCCCAAGTCCATTTAATAACGGTCTATGGACTTTTCCTATAGGAAGCCGTCCAAACCTTTTTAAAACTCTGCTAAGCTAACTGCTTTTACCACATTCTCTGGCAACAAATTCCAGAGTTGAATTACATATTGAGTGGAGAAAAAGTTTCTCTTATTCGTTTTAAATTTACTACATTGTAGCTTCATCGCATGCCCCCTAGTCCTAGTATTTTTGGAAAGCGTGAACAGACTCAGATACTTGATCATGTTATGATCACTGTTTCCCAGGGGACCCAACACCACCACCTCTCGAACTATGCCTTACACGCCACCAAGGACCAGATCCAAAATGTACATAAGTACGTAAGTAAAAGAATATATAATACGGTCATCTTTGAGGATTGGTCTAAAAAAAGAATGTACCACACAGAATTGCTGAAGGACAAAAAAACATGACTTCACCAGTGCAGCCACCTGAGGTTCAAAGGTTAAACCTTGGTCAATGACAATACCTAAGTAATTAAACTGTGAAACCAGTATTGGCATCCCATGGATTAATGGTGTTAAGGAAAGAAGGCAAATGCTTTTTGTGATCCAGCAAGCTGTTGTCTTTGAGGAATTAAGGACCAAGCAGTTTTCACTAGGCCATTTAGATTTTGACTCAGTCTCTATCTGAAAGTCAGAGAAGTCTGGATAGAGGGAATCTGTGTAGTAGGCCAGTAAGATGTCGTTAGCATAATAAAAGACCCTAATGCCATGGTCTTAGCTAAGCATTATCAAAGGGCTAAGAAAATTGTCAAATAATAGTGAGGCTAACACAGAGCCTTGAGGGATGCCACATTGAAGTTGAAACACTAAAGATTGTGAGGGGGAAAGAGAAACAGAGAATGTCAAATGCACCAAAAAAAGAGGAACACCAGCAAAAAACTGTTCCAGAAATGCTGATGTCAACCAAAGGAGACAAATCAAGTGAATTAAGAAGGGGAAATTTTCCCATGATCAATAGTTGAGGGCAGGTCACTCAAAAGTGCTGTTATAACCATCTCAGTGTTGATACCCTGGCAGAAGCCGGATTGATGGGGGTGCAGAGTATTATCTGCATGTTGTGAGAGTTGGTGAAAAACAATCCACTCAGCTAGTTTGGAAAGGAAACAGAGATTATAAATAGGTCAATAATTGGATAATGATGTTGGGACAAGTGAAGAACTTTTTAGGATTGATCTAGTTTTTGAAAAGAGGTAAGGGAGGGGTAAACTAAAAGTTGACCATGAACTACTTTGAGAGAAAGACTCTATGTTCTAGTGATCTACAGGATCTTGATTAGGAGCCAGTTGAGAGGGAACCCTAGCTGGATTAAAGTTATCATGCAGAGTACGAACTTTAAAAATAAAAAAATACTGAGCCAGATCTTTGGCTGAGTGGGAAGTGTTAATGTTCTTGTAACCAGAAGAAGTCAGTTCAGACAACATTGAAAACAATTTCTTTGGTTTGTTAACAGCTTTCATCAAGATTTCTTGGCTTGTTTAATTTTGGAGTAATAACTGTAACAAACTTTATAAGCATTAAGGAATGTGGGCAGCTTATGTTTTCTCCATTTCCTCTCCGCTTGACTTATCTGTTGTTTTAGTAAGTGCAAGCTTTCGCTGAACCAAGATTTTCTTGACTTATGAGTGGTTCTTAATCATGTCTCCAAGGAAGCAGTCAAGTAAGTTTGAGATACAAGAACTGTGTTCTAAAGGAAAAACTGTTCATCTAATGGAAGTACAGGATAACATTTGTTACTTTTACTGAAGTAATAATTTTGCCGATTTTTACTACTTTTACTTAGTTACATCTGATACTTGCAGTTAAAAGTAAAAAGTAAAAGCCATATCTCAAAAAAGATATAGTGGAATTAGAAAAGGTTCAAAGAAAAATGACCAAAATGATAAAAAGAATGAAACTCCTCTCGTATGAGGAAAGGCTAAAGAGGTTAGGGCTCTTCAGCTTGGAAAAGAGATGGCTGAGGGGAGATATGATTGAGGTCTACAAATTCCTGAATGGTGTAGGAGTAGAAGTAAATCAATTTTTTACTTGTTCTTGTCCTTTTCAAATCATGCTAACACAGGAGGTAAGACATAAGAAAAGGGGCTGGAGGTCGGGAGGGGATGAATAACAGGGAAGGAGCAGAAGTTGGTGAGCAGATGAGGCAGAGATTGATGCAGCTGGGGAGGTGATGAATACAGAGGGTGGAAATGGGGGACTGGAAAGTAAGTGAAATTCAGGGAATGAGAGGTTGCGGAAGGAATGAGGCAGGGCAGGGGTTGGGAGGAGAAGGGAGGAAAGTGTAGGAATTGGAAAGGTGATAAGTAGGTGAAAGAGGAGACCAAGGATTGTGGAGAGAAGGAAGGATGAAATCTAGCTTAGGGCACATAAAAAGGCAGATGAGAGAAATGGAGACAAAAATGAAACAGAAGGATCAGTGTTACAGTCAGGTATAAGAAAGAAGGCAATGAAGAAACAGAAAATGGAAATGAGATCCTGGAAAGGGACTTGAAGAAAAGTAACAAAAGGAAGTGGTACAGAGAGACCAGGAACAATCCAATTGGAAACATAAAATGGTCAGTAAACAAAGATAAAAACAAATGTATTTTTGGTATTTAGAGAAAGCGTCAGGTTTGGAAATGTGCATTTCTTGTCATTTATTTTATGCTGAAGGAAATATATCTTTGTTTCTCCTTTGGGGTTTCACTGCTCACAACCTGGTTTCTTTGGTTTTCCATTTCATTATTTTGTTTACATATGTTTCTAATTTGTAATCTCTTATTTATTTTTATTAAGTGATGGCCTGTGTTTTCCTTGTGTAACAGAGATGAGGGATTCTGTTGTCTTGTAGGTACTGTATAGCAATCTGTAGCGGTCCATCTTTCCCAGCTGGTAAAGAGCCCCCACACTACGCTTAATAACAAGAGCCCTGCACTCGTGATCCCTGGAGGAGTGTTAGTGTTCTTGAACATTTGCAGTATTGACTTTTCGTAGGTAGGGTTGGTGCAATTTGAGTTCTTAAGTTGATGCAATATGGTATGGTAAGCTTCTGAATGTCTATTTGCAAGATTTTGTCTTACATCACACAGTGTCTGGTAGTGGAGGGAGTTTGTGTTCTAATCACTGATTTGACACCAGAGTTTTCAATTTGAGTTGTAAACTGAAACATTCTACTTCTGCTCTGTGCTGTTTGTTGGGAGAGTCTTATTGGTTGATCTGGGAATGTCCCGTGTGAATGAGTAATTATATGATTTATATACAATTGATCTCTCTGTGCTCCTCACTACAGGCCTCAGAAGTGTGCAGCTAGGTCAGGAGAGGGCAATCTTTATGTACACAGAGGGCCGCATGAATGTCAGTACTACCCCTAGCGGGCCACAGCATTATGTAATGTCAGAACCAGAAACGCACAGAGCTTCAAAGACCTGTGATACAATTTAATTTAAAAAAATGGAAACAAATTGCTAGAGTGGCTATTCTGAAAATATTTACAAAACACAGTACTTAAAGTCACCACATAAAATTCAGTGGTGGGCCATTTTTGGCTCACCGACTGCAGGTTACCCACTTCTGATCTAGGTACCGGTGGTCACCAGCATTAGAGGGCTCAACCTTGATGAAATGAACTGGACATTTTTCTGTTGAGTCTGTGGTTCAGTTCCTATAGGCTGTTCAGCTTTGGTTTTATGTGCCTATCTCATATAATAATTTGCTCCTTCAACGTTCTAATGTGTCTCACTGGGATCGTAACCATCTCCTGATGTCACGAACGCAGTGAGAAACATTAAAACGTTGCAGGAGCCCGCCCCTGCCGCCCCTGCTGCCCCCCCCGAGGTCGCCGCCGCTCACCTCTGCACCCCCCAAGGTCCCCACCGCTCCCCCCTTCCACACCCCACCCCAAGGTCGCCGCAGCCACTGCTCCCCCCCGAGGTCACAGCCGCTCCCCCCTCTCCATCCGCCCAGCCACTTTCCCTCCAGGCCCACCCACCCACCCAACAGACCTGCCAAGACTCCAGCGACACAGGCAGCAACAGCTCCGATTTCTGACCACTGCTGCTTCAGCAGCAGCAGACACTACAAAAACACCATCAGCTGTTTTTACGAAGCAAGCACCGCATTGCACCGCAGGCAGCCATCAGGATTGGCTTTTCGCTTTGCAGCCCCTCCTCTCGTTTCTCACGTCACTGCCCCTGGAGGACGACCCCGGAGGAGCACAGTGACGTGAGAAGAGGGGCTGCAGAGCCAACAGCCAATCCTGATGGCTGCCTGCGGTGCCGTGCTTGCTTCGTAAGAACAGCTGATGGTGTTTTTGTATCGGACGCTGCTGCTTAAGCAGCAGTGGCCAGAAATCAGAGCTGGTGCGCCTGTGTCGCTGGAGACTTGGCAGGTCTGTTGGGTGGGTGGCTGGGCAGATGGAGAGGGGGGTTGGGGAGTAGTGGCTGCAGCAACATCGGGGGGGGGGGGGGGTTGGAGGGGAGCGGTGGCAACCTTGGGAGGTGGAGGGGTGAGCGGCGGTGACATGGGGGCGTGGCAGCAGGGGCGGGGACAGAGGAGAATTGGTGGGTGGCTGGAGAAGGGGGCAGGGGAGAGAAAAGAATCCCTGGGTGGCTACGGGGGGGGGGGGGGGCAAGGGAGAGAAGAGAATCGCTGGACAGGGGGGGCAGGGGACAGAGGAGTTTCGCTGAGTGGCTGGAGGGGGGCAGGGGACAGAGGAGACAGTCTCACTCTCTCTCTTTCACACACACACACACATGCACATTCACTCTCTCGCACACACAGTCACTGTCAAACACATTGTGTCAAACATACACACTCCAAGCAAAACCTTGCTAGCGCCTGCTTCATTTGTCAGAAACGGGCCTTTTTTTACTAGTGATATATAAATATATATGATTGATGTATTTTAATGATTTTGTAATAAACTTAATTGCTTGACTCCTGTCAGTTTGCTGTTTTCTATCACTCCCAACCCACCCTATTCCCTGATTGTAATTCTGAGCAGAAGTGTGTGTGTGTGGTTGGAGGTGGCACCATCTCATCTTTTGTCTTAGACAGCAGATTGACCCCCCTCCCCCTCGGCTGACTTACACTAGCATTCTATAATGCTGTTACTGAGCTGGTGTGTAGCACATAGCATTAGTACACCAAACTGGAAATACCTAGCTATAGAATTGCCCCCTATTCCTGGGCTAATTAAAAAAAAAAATCAAGTGTGATGAACAAGCTTAGGGTTGTGGGCAAAATCTGAAGTTCTCTTTTTATTTTTTTCTAGTTTAATTGGAGCTAGTGAGATCCTGACGCCATGAGCCCTCCTGGCACCAAGTCCTTCCCTACTTTATCACCAGGCCCCTTCCCTAGTTTCTAGTCTGGTTATTGCAGCATCAGTCTTGGATTTTAGATTCTGATTGTTCACTCTTTCCAGTTCCAAGCTCAAGGCACGCTGTAGTTTGGGAACTGTAGCTATATCTCTGCCCAAGGGAGCTTACAATTAAAGCTTGCACCTGAGGTGACAGAAGGCTAAGGGACTCTTTTTCTAAGGCTCATAGGTGCCTACGCACGTCCAACGCGGGTCAAATTAGAACTACTGCCCAGCTACCGTGTGCCCTATGTGGTAATTCTATTTTTGACGCCTGTCCAAAATGTGTAGCAGAAAATATTTTCTATTTTCTACTGTGTGGTGCTAACCGGGTGGTAATCGGCAGTGTATGTGCGCTGACGATTACTGTCCAGTTAATGTGTGAGACCTTACCGATAAGTCAATGGGCAGCAGTAAGGTCTGAGGCCCAAAATGGACGCATGCTTGTTTTAATTTTGCTGCATGTCCATTTTCGGCCACAAAAAAAGTCCTTTTTGCAGCCGCGCTGAAAAATGGACTGTGTGCGTCCAATACACATGCCTACACTAGCGATAACACCAGCCCCTGGGTCCGAATTATCTCACTAAGATGAGTATTTGAAAATATAAATAAGATATAAAGTACATAAATAAATGAAGAAGTAAATTTATAAATGAAGTATGATAAATGTGAACCAGAGAAGAAATATGTGCAGGTCCCATCGTCATTATTGATTTTTGACGGTATGCACAACTGAGGTCACAAAGAGAAAGAAAAAGAAAATTTGATAAGTATTAAGTTATTGATGGTAGAAGTATGGTGGTGAAGAATTGAGTTGATGGGAGTGAACTGGAGTGGTATGAGAGCTTAATCCCACAACAGATCATTTATTATTTGCCAGATTGAGAGGTATTTACACTAGCGCAGACCATTTTTCGGCCTGCTTTAGTAAAGGGGCCCCTAAGTGACTTACCCAAGATGACCAGGAGTGTCAGTGGGATTTGAGCTGTGGTTTGCCTCATCCTTAGCTGGTGCTTTCCTCATTAAGCTACTCCTCCACTCTGTTTGGGTAGGAGACATACACCAGGGCTGCTTCTGGAACCTGCAATCAGGGGCCCTAAATTTAGCCACCAAATGTCATACTTATCGAGGGCTATGACTCCCTTCCCAGGGACTGTGATTGCCGCCTTCATAGTATAAACAGACTCAGCTAGCCAGGATGTGGAAGTAAGTCCTAATCTGGGAATTGAACCCTGGACCTTTATGGCTAAGTTTCTATGGGTTGAAATTTTACTAAGCTAGCCAAGCTATCGTTGATATATCATTTAACTGAACCACTAGTTTCACCTAGATTTACTACCCCCAGGGAGCACTGTGAAAAGAAGGTGTGCACATTTTGATCTTTTAGTACTTGATTGTCCCCATCAGTAATGCAAATATGTGTCCATGATGCATGAAATAACATTAATTTTATACTGTTTATGTACTCTAGCCATAAGGTTAAGCAATTGCTACTATTAAGCAAGATGAAATTGCATTACCTTTAATGAAATGCACTTTCCTGATAAAGAAGAATGTCACTTTCACAAGTGGTAGCACTGTTAGCACATTTTTACTGAGAGAATTCCCAAAATTATATCTTAATTGCTTGGACAGCTGTGCAGTTTACATAACGAGCAAACAATGCCAAGGTTTTTTTATTTCCTTTGTCAGCTGTACTGGATGTTATTATGCATGGTGGACCTTCTTTAGGCCTTTTATTACTTGATTGCAAATCATTCTTCATTGCTGCCCAAATTTATGGAAGGACATTGCTCCCCGAGGTGCCGTATCCTTTCAGGTCTGTAACTGAACATGACTGATGGCTCCAGTGTAACAGTTGCTTATTACAGTGCTCACTGAGCTATGATTGCTCCAATACTTTATGCTGGCAGATGTGTTTCCCTTGGAACAGCATCTCTGAGACAGAGGTCATTGATCAAACCCCCTCTGGCTGTTCCATTATGTGCAAATTATTGCTAAAAGCAGGGAGGCTGAAAGGCAGCGCGTACGCTCATTTCAGAGCTGGGGGAGGGCGGAAATTTAATGTAATGAAGCAGAAAGAAAACTCTAAATTGGAACAATGTTTTTTTTTGTTGTTGTTGTGCGAATTAATAGAAAAAAAAAGGAATAAATTAGACTGCTTCAAGAGGCTTACAGGGAAAAAAAATGATCCAAATTATTTTAGCATTTTAGAGCAGCTGTTTTAATTGTGGCATAGCATTATTACCCATGCGCTTTAAACAATGAGCACTCTTATGTGCTGCTGTACCACTCTGGTATATTAAGGCTATTAGTAATACTCTGTGCCTTGAATGAAGGGATTTCTTGGAGAAAGGCGTAATTACACAAAGCAGAGGGGCATCACCACATGCAGCCAGTGCTACATTTAAGAAAGGTTGTCAGAAAGCCTTATTGCTTTGATTCTAACAGTATCAAGCAAATATCTGTACAAGACTTTGCTTGAATGATAAGGGGTCTTACCGCTGCTATTGAGCTGAACAAAGACTGTAGAAGAGGTTTTATTTTTTTTTCTGATTCTTAGTGACTACCTATTATTTTTGTTTTTGTTTTTATTTTTGTTACATTTGTACCCCGCGCTTTCCCACTCATGGCAGGCTTAATACGGCAGGCGATGGAGGGTTAAGTGACTTGCCCAGAGTCACAAGGAGCTGCCTATGCCGGGAATCAAACTCAGTTCCTCAGGATCAAAGTCCACCACCCTAACCACTAGGCCACTCCTCCACTCTACTACTACTTATCATTTCTATAACGCTACTAGACGTACGCAACGCTGTACACTTGAACATGAAGAGACAGTCCCTGCTCGACAGAGCTTACAATCTAATTAGGACAGACAAACAGGACAAACAAGAGATAAGGGAATATTAAAGTGAGTACCTATTCTATTCTGAGAGTAGAGCTCATATGGAAAGATACTTGGGACCCCTTTTACTAAGCCACGTAGGCGCCTACGTAAGCCAAATTGGAGTTACTGTCCGGTTACCACGTGCCCCTTTGCGGTAATTTCAATTTTGGTGCGCGTCCGCTATATGTGTCTGAAAAATATTTTTTATTTTCTGGCGCACATTACAAACACACGTCAAGTGGCATTTGATGTGCGTAGGTCATTACCACCCAGATTCTTCACTGCTAGGTCTATGGCTGGTGGTAAGGTCTCAGACTGAAAATGGACGCGCAGCAATTTTGATTTTGCCGCACAAAACCCAAGCCTATACTACTGCAAGCCATTTTTCAGTGCGCCTTTGTAAAAGGACCCCTTGGTTAGAAAGAGTTGCGGGAAATTTCTTCTAATATGTAGCTCTGTGTTTTTAGAACAATTTGGAAAGCATAGGGTTTTGAAAGCACATGTACAGGGAAAAATAGTGCTAGATCCGTCTTGCTGCACACCAATTTATTATATTTATTCTTTTTATTTGAAATGTCCCAAAATTCTTACCCTGTCAATTTCCATTTATATGAGTACTGTACTGGTTGGAGAACAAGCCTGGAGGTGAGCCATTATTGGAAATTCAACTCTCATTGTAGTTTGAAGAAGGCTTTACTGTCAGATGGGTGGGTTTCTGAGAATGTTTCTTTTGCAAGTTCTCACATCTGCTTTATGTGGTGAGAGGAATGAAAAAATTCAGAAGGGATTCTTAAAAACAAGAGAGATTATTTCTATGGAATCAGACGGATGACTTTCTTTCTAGGGTGTGAAAGTTCAGGAGAAACATTCTACTCTCAACCTTTTGCCCTTGGACAAGTTGAAACTGGCAAAGTATTATGGGACAGAGAATTTACTTAAGAGTAGTCAGAAAAGTTTGTTTGTTTATTTGTTTACTTTGCTAATATTAACCTAGTGAAGTTAAAGGCATTACCAATCACTGACTCTTTTTCTTTTGAGAGTCCTCTAGTCTGCGCTGGGAAAATCAGGAGGATGTCAGAAAAAAAAGTTACAGTAAATTTCTTTAAAAAAATATTGCTGCAATTGTTTTCACTGCTGTAATGTAAACATTCAACTTCTTCAATATCAAGGTACCAAAACCTAAAATCAAAAACGTTTTTTAAAGAAACCTTTTTCCATTAAAAGCAGCATTAGCAATAACTGCAGAGCATGATCAGGACATAGGCTGAGCTCCCACTTACGTGCAGAATATTATGGATAACTGTAACTTACATGCATCTCTGGTGCATTAAGGTGCCCATACTTAGGTCAGCTCTATGGCTTGTGTAAGTGAGAGTGACTAAATGTTAGGTGCATCAATACCTGGCTATGCTAGTATTCTATAATAGAATCTACATAAGTACATACATATTGCCATATCGGGACAGACCGAAAGTCCATGAAGCCCAGCATCCTTTTTCCAAAACAGTACAATACATTTTATGCTGCTTATCCTAGAAATAAAAAGTGGATTTTTCCCCAAGTCCCTCTTAATAATGGCTTATGGACTTTACTTTTAGGAAGCTAGCCAAACCTTTTTTAAACCCCGCTAAGCTAACTGGTTTTACTACATTCTCTGGCAATGAATTACAGAGTTTAATTACACGTTGAGCGAAGAAATATTTTCTCCAATTCATTTTAAAATTTACTACTTTGTAGCTTCATTGTGTGCCCCCTAGTCCTAGTATTCTTGGAAAGAGTAAACAATCGATTCATGCCTACCCGTTCCATTCCACTCATTATTTTATAGACCTACTACTACTACTACTTATCATTTCTATAGCGCTACAAGGCATACGCAGCGCTGTACACCATACACAAAAAGACAGTCCTTGCTCAAAGAGCTTACAATCTAGATACTGTAACCTCTATTATATCTCCCCTCAGCTGTTTCTTCTCCAAGCTAAAGAGCCCTAGCTGCTTTATCCTTTCTTCATAGGGAAGTAGTCCCATCCCCTTTATCATTTTCGTAGCCCTTCTCTGTACCTTTTCCAATTCCATCATATCTTTTTTGGAGATGCAGTGACCAGAACTGCACACAATATTCAAGGTGTGGTCGCACCATGGAGCAATACAAAGGCATTATAATGCCCTCATTTTTATTTTCCATTCCTTTCCTAATAATACCTAACATTCTATTTGTTTTCTTAGCCGCTGCTGCACACTGAGCAGAGGGTTGCAACCTAGGTGTCTAAGTTCCTTTATAGAACAGGCTCCTACTGCTTACCCTCAGGGCACCTAAATGGAGGCACCCATTGTAGAATTACCCCTACAGGGGAAGATTCTATATATATAGTGCCAAAAAAATAGGTGCAGAAATCAACGCCAACTAAGCATATTCTATAAACGGCGTCTCGATTTAGGAGCGGTATATAGAATACGCTTAGTTGATATGTCGGTACCTAAAACTAAGTGCCTTCATTTACACCAATGAAAACATGGCATAAATCTTGTTGCGTGGATTTACACGCACTGGGCCATATTCTATAACTATGAGTGTAAATTTTGGAACACCCATTTCCCTGACAATAACCATGTCCCTTTTTGCCTGCGCACGTTAGAAGTTAGGCACACTGCGTTTCCGTCCACCCTTGCGGAAACAGGAAATTATATCAGAAGAGAGCGGAGTGTGTTCTTTCTAGGGAAGGCCAAGGCTCCAAGACAACCTTGCTTCAATTGCTGCGGTGCCGCTATGGAGGCAAGGTAGAAAGACTGCAGGGAGGGAGGGAGAGAGAGGAGTGCTGGATCCATTAAATGAGAGAAGTGTTACTCTGCTGGACTGGGCTGGGGAGGTGTGCTGGTCCTCAAGGAGGTTAGATTGAAAACAGGAGATGGTATGAGCCTATCTAGCCCATTATATGGGCAGAAGCCACCCAAAACAATAGCAAAAGATTATTAGAAATAAGGGACTGCTATACCTGGTCCATCTGTAAAAAGTCAAAAAGCTGTTCCAGTTGGATAGGCAGTGCGTTAAAGGGTGGAGGACAAAAGATTTTTTTTTTCTTACTTGACAGCTTTTTAATTTATTTGAAAGCTTGCTATATGTAGATATAAACATCATGAAATAAAAATATCAACAGCTTAAAAATTATTGTAGCTGGTAGAAACAGCAGTTATAAATTCTGTATTTTGTGATCATTTTTCTACACTGTTCTATATAGGACACATGGCCAAATTTCAGTGAGGATATCCTGTTTCCTGATGGGTTCATCTTAATCTGCCTTGGGAATCCTGTTGTTATAAAGATGGAATATATTGAAATTAAATGGAAGTAAAATTAAACTCTCCTCTCTTTGGGGCTCATGGAATCACATTTTCACTTCATCTTTTTTGTAGAAGTTTACATTTTAGATACACAAACGGATTATTCAGTTTTGAGCGTATTTCAGGGTTAAGAAGAGGTCAGAGATAGCCAAGTTTGTGGAGATAGGTGGCTCCTGCAGAAATTTGAAGTACTGCTTTTCTCTCTATTTTTGAAATGGAGATTTTTAGGGGCAGGGGCCTCATTTAATATATTCATTCCGTGCATTTATTGATGTTATTTCATAATGAAATTATTCATCACTAAATTTGCTCCTTAGATAGCAGATACCTTGGGGAGACCCTCATGTTCCACAGATAGCTTGGGGGGAAACCGCCCCCCATGCTCTTTTTTGGCTATTGGTATTTTCGGCACTCACTCAAAAAACAATTTGCACACAGAAGGTCACTTCTTAGAGGGAACACAGCCAATCACCCCTACTGTTTAAAAGGGCATCGTGGGTTTCTCAACTACAATACACAATTCAAGGCAGATTACTTAAAAGAGAAAGGGTTTAAGATTGTCAGTATTTGGGAACATGAGTGGGAAAGTTTGGTTTAAAACGGATAGGGAATGTGTGGCCTTTCTAAGCAGAGCCGCATTAGCAGAACCTTTAGTTCCATGAGATGGCCTTTTTGGAGGCAGAACAAATGCTGTGTGCCTGTACTATCAGGTTAAACAGGGTGAGAAAATGCACTATTATGATTTTACCAGCTTGTACCCTTTTGTCAATAAAACTAAAGAATATCCAATCGGTCACCTCCAAATCATCTATGAAAATTTCGGCTCTTTCTCTGATGGGCTTGTGAAAGTCAAGGCGTTCATAGGAGCTGACTCTGTGGGTGCTTGAGCACCCTACAATATTAAGAAAATCCATTGTATGTGTCCAGGGAGGGGTTATTTCCATTGGGCTTAGCACCTCCAACAATTTTGAAAAGTTGGCTCCTATGAAGGCGTTCCTCCCGTGTGGACTCTTTTTTCCCATATTGCCTATTAGGTTGCACAGTAAACTCGTGTTTCTGTTGTGTTGCAGTGTGCAGTAATGGGTCAGCAGGAGCATTTTCCATCTCACAGATAGGCTGCAGAGAATACCTTCTCCTGCTTTAGACTTAGCCTGGCCTCAGAATGACATCCTATAGTATATCTCCTATCAAACTGAGCTCTCTTTTTCATCAAGCACTGCCATTTCCTCCCCTCACCCTCCCCACTGACAGTTTGAACTTCGTGGGTGTGGCTTGGATCTCTTTCAGGGAGAGAAAACTAACAACTTATAGCAGCAGCTTCAGAGAGCATTTTCCATCTCACAGATAGGCTGCAGAGAATACCTTCTCCTGCTTTAGACTTAGCCTGGCCTCAGAATGACATCCTATAGTATATCTCCTATCAAACTGAGCTCTCTTTTTCATCAAGCACTGCCATTTCCTCCCCTCACCCTCCCCACTGACAGTTTGAACTTCGTGGGTGTGGCTTGGATCTCTTTCAGGGAGAGAAAACTAACAACTTATAGCAGCAGCTTCAGAGAGCATTTTCCATCTCACAGATAGGCTGCAGAGAATACCTTCTCCTGCTTTAGACTTAGCCTGGCCTCAGAATGACATCCTATAGTATATCTCCTATCAAACTGAGCTCTCTTTTTCATCAAGCACTGCCATTTCCTCCCCTCACCCTCCCCACTGACAGTTTGAACTTCGTGGGTGTGGCTTGGATCTCTTTCAGGGAGAGAAAACTAACAACTTATAGCAGCAGCTTCAGAGAGCATTTTCCATCTCACAGATAGGCTGCAGAGAATACCTTCTCCTGCTTTAGACTTAGCCTGGCCTCAGAATGACATCCTATAGTATATCTCCTATCAAACTGAGCTCTCTTTTTCATCAAGCACTGCCATTTCCTCCCCTCACCCTCCCCACTGACAGTTTGAACTTCGTGGGTGTGGCTTGGATCTCTTTCAGGGGGAGAAAACTAACAACTTATAGCAGCAGCTTCAGAGAGCATTTTCCATCTCACAGATAGGCTGCAGAGAATACCTTCTCCTGCTTCCACCCACCCTACCCCTCTACCCACCCACCCCTAGAGTGACATGTCTTATATAACCTCCCTATCAACCCACTCATTACTTTACCTCACCCATTTCTATTCTTCTATCACCTTCTCCCACTACTCCAACCAGAGTTACACCTAATCACACTGACCACCCTTCAACATCTTCTGTCCTTCTGTGACTGTTCTCTTGTGCTTGACTGCTTAAATATTTTAAATTTAAATGCTTTACTTTTTGTCTATTAGATTGTAAGCTCTTTGAGCAGGGACTGTCTTTCTTCTGTGTTTGTACAGCGCTGCGTACACTTTGTAGCGCTCTAGAAATGTTAAATAGTAGTAGTAGGAGAAATGTGCCCATGATGATGGTGAGAGAGCCCTGGTGGGGATGCAGTGTACCATAAAATTGGAGAGGAAGGGTTAATGTTTTTCATAGGAAATGGGCAACAAAGAAGAAAAAACAATGCCATGGAATTTGGAAGCATGAACCTTGACAGAGGAAGAATCAATAGATGGTGTTCATTAGTGGAATGGGGCATTCAAGTGGGAATATGGGGAATTGACTAATGAGGAGAAATAGTGTGGAATACCATTGTGCAAATCTTCGTGGACCAAATCCAAGATCTTTTTATTGGATTCTGAACTGGACAGGGAGCCAATAATGTTGGAAGAGAAGTAGAGTTACGTGGTCATATTTCTGCATATGATGCTCTGATCACTGTTTTATGGATCAACCAGAGACTCATTAAGAGTGAACAAGTAATTTCCACATACTACAGTATTACATATTACAGTAATACTACAGTATTACATATTTCATATTATAGTAATTTTAAGACATGAAGTAATCAAGGAATGGAGAAGGGTCTGTTGAGCGGATTTATCTAGATAATAGTGAACTGAACAGACTTTTATATTAGTGGTGAAACTATATTTGGCAACAGCAGCTAAGAACATAAGAATAGCCATACTGGGTCAGAACCAATGGTCCATCTTACCCAATATCCTGATTCCAACAGTGGCCAATCTAGGTCACAAGTACCTGGCAGAAACTGGTGTTCAAAAGCGAGACGTTGATGATCGTGAGGTATAAGAATCCTCAGCAGCATTAGGAATATCTTGTAACTTAGGTATTAGGTATGGATGGGAGGGGTGCCCAATTTTCCAAGATGTTACTGGTTTTGCAATGGTCAGAACTAAAGGGTGAGCATGTAACCAGGCTGCAGCTAAAGTAGGCAATTCTATATTTGTTATATATACAGAAAACAGCGAAAGTGACTCAAAAAATTACAGATGATGCTCCAAAGGATCTTAAAGTTTATTATTCAATGACCAGACTCGACACAGCCATGTTTCAGCCTATCTGGCCTGCCTCAGGAGTCTCCTAATATTGTCTGCATGATCCCAAATGGATACTGCTGTATGGCACACTGAAAGATATTCATAAGTGCTGATTCAGGTGAAAACTGCTTCAAATCAAGAAATAAGCAACTGTATCTTCTAAACTTCACTTCTCAAGATGAACAGCATTCAATCCATTGTCTAGAAAAAGAAACCAATTCTATATTTGTGACAAATCGGGATTGATCTGATAAATAAATAAATAAATAAATAAATAAATAAATATATCATCTATATAATGGGAGACATTCATACTAAAATTCTGGATTAGAGTGGTTAGTGGATTAAGATATCAGTAAACAGGGAGGCAGATGGGACCTCAGACTCTCCTTAGGATTTGCAGCTCTTGGCATGGATAAGGGAGTGGGGTCTTTTTGCTTGACAGATGAGATATTCTACTTCCTGAGGTACACAAAAATACTAAGGCAAGTGAAACTGTAGAATAGCTATTCAAATCATAAGAAGCACTCTGCTAAATAGGACAAAACAAATAGACTACCCCCCCCCCCAAAAAAAAAAATGGAAAGAAAAAGCCTCCAAAATCATTGCAATCATTGACTTTCATGTAATCAAATATAGTCATAGGCTAAAAAAGCTTCCATACTTATATCATCTCTGTGCATTATGCATTGAGAACACTATTGGGGTTGAAGACTTTTGGCATTTCTTTACTTCTTTAAAAGGTCATCATTAGCAAGAAATCTTTGGAGGATCCCTTTGAAGGCATGGGGTGTTTCTCCATTCACTTCCTCTATCTTACCGATTCAGGGTAATATGCAGTTTTTGCTGGGTCAAGAGAATATTACTTTTCGGAAATGGGCGACACTGGGGATATTGCGATTAGAGCATATTCTAAATCTGGATGGATCTTTGATTTCCTTGAGAAACCTAGGAGGTGAGATATCCACACACTTAGCACACGGGTTTGCTTATCATCAATTAGGTCATTATGTTCGCTCCATAGAACTGCTTTCACTGCAATGCTTTTGGATCGATTTCACTCTTTCTTCGCTTTGGAAGATCAAGACCGTCTCTCGGTATCCTCTCTCCATAAGGTCTTATTGCAACTGCTTCCCAGTAGTCCTTGTGAACAGGTGAAAAGCACATGGGCAGCAGATTTACATAGGTCACTGGAGTCATTAGATTTGGTAGCGCGTATCCCATAGGTAACAACAGCTGTTGAACTACGGGAGTGTCAATTTAAAATATTGTATTGTGCATATATCTCTCAGACTCAATTGGTTCACATGGGTGGCACTGATACTCCCCTTTTGCTAGAAATGTATGTCCCAACCCAATTCTTTTTTCCATGCTTTTTGGAATTGTGTGTTGGCTCGTAAATTTTGGTCTCAGATTGTTAGATACCTGGGGAGGATATTGAACTCAGTGGTGCCCCTTTCCACAGCTGGATTTTTATTGGATAAGTATGAGGTGTTCTCTCTCTAGAGGGGAGGCCAGCAGAGATTTCTTCGTAAGGCGACACTTCTGGGCAGGAAGGCAATTCTTAAGGTTCCGCCATCCCCAGTCCTTTTGGGGATGGCGGAATTTACTACACCAACATATGTTATGGGAACACAGAATGATAGGCACATCCCTTAGATGCAAAAAAGAGTTTCTGTTCATCTGTGAGCTTTATATTTTTTCCTTGGGTCCTAGGGCATGTAGTTTTATCTTAAACTCTTTGTAAAATGTTTTGCGGGTCCAGTTCCCGGCTTTAGGGGGTCTCCCATGGATTTTTTTTGTTGTTGTTAGAGGAGGTAGATTTTCATCTGCTGTTTGACATCTTAGATTCTCGTTGGGGGAGGGCTATAAGAGTCCAGGCTGCTCCAACCCTAAATTAGACTTATCTTAGTGCAATCCCACTGCCTTGCAACCTCAAGGGTGGTGTGTAAGTTGCTATCTTGTCTGACTGAAAGTGGGAGGGAAGGGATGGGGGGGGGGGGGGGGTTGGAATAGGTGCTGGGTCTTAGACCATTGTATAGCAGAGTTACATTACAGTATAACAACTGTTGGCATTGTCTCTTTGCAATTTATTTTGGTCTGGGAACAGAGGGCTGAGGGAAGCTAGGGTAGGGAGGAAGGGGTTATATTTACGAAAATGTTAGGTGATAGCAATTTGTATCCTACATTGCCCTTTCTGTATCTGGTTCAACTGCAGTTTTGTTTGTTATATTAACAGAGTGTACCCTTGTATGTCATCAATAAAAAATTTTGACCTAAAAGGTCATCATTAGTAAGATAAGATTATTTTTTCTTTATTTACCTGCTGGTGCCTCTGCCTACAAAGGGGGAATTCGAGGACAGGGATGCAGTATGGAGAGGAGACAGGATGTCCCAGTCCCGGTTCCAGAGGAGAGAGAAGGATATCCCACATCGGACACGTGGGAGGGAAGCACTGTTCCCTCCCACAGCCTTGGGCTCTCAGGCACTTCCCGGTTGCCCATATGGTCAGTCTGCCTCTGGCGGCGATAACCGTTTAAGTGCCACTGAAAATTAGTGGATAGCCCTGAGCAAGTGATTTAACTGATCAGTTAACTCATTTTGAATATCGGTCAGTGTGTTGTATCTCATTAGCTATCTGTTAGTACTAACATTTTTCTTATATTCAGACAGCTGAGCAATTCAATTAATGATGAATCACAGGCACTGAACCTCTACACCCCTGAGGACACTACTATCATAACACAAAAGCTGCCAAGCATGCCAAAAGGGCTATCAGAGTGCATGGTTTAATGAGCACTGTTTATTTATTTTTGTTTGTTTATTTGTTTGAAGTATATTTGTATACTGCTTTTCTATTCAAAATTACAATCAAAACATGCACATAAAACCTAAAATGAAAAAAAATACATTACATAGAAACAAGAAAAATATAATAATAAACTGCAGAACAAATTATGTACAGGCAAGTACCATGACACTACTGCTAGAGGCCATGGGAGCCATTTTAAGGAGACAGCTGCCACAGGTAGGAGTGAGTGGATATCACTCCTGCCATTAAGACTCCACTGGACCACCAGGACTCTTCAAGGTAGGTACAGGAGCCTTCGAGGGTAGAAGAGGTGGGAGGTGGGTTCAGTTGGCCTGAGGGGGGACTTGGGAGGGATAGAGAGGAATCAGATGGTGGGGCCTATAGGCTTCCAGAGAAGGGATGAAGGGAGGGAGGATCGGAAGGGAGAGGGAGGATCGGAAGGGAGAGGAAGGATCGGAAGGGAGAGGGAGGATCGGAGGGGGAGGGAGGATGGGGCGGATGGCCAGGAAGTTAACTGGGTTAGCCAATATTCAGACTGGTACTCAGTTAACTCCCCATATAAAGTTAGGATAGCCTTTTTTCTGTCCTAAATTTATGCAGTTGCTTAGCTAGTAGTAGACTGAAAATCATGGCTAATTAGCTACATTTCCATTCTGCCCTAACCTGCCCCTAGACAGGCCATAGCATGGGTAGTTAGAGGGGATATTCAGTAACACTATCCGGTTAAGTACCAATGAATATCCCCAGATAGCCTCTTGTGGCCATTTTAAATTGCTTTGACTATGTACCCCTTACCAGGGGCATAGCTAGGTGGGGCCACGGGGGCATGGTCCACCACAGTTTTAATTCTGGCCCCCTCCACTTTTGACCCCACTGCCGCCGCCGCCACCACCGCCACAAGGTACATTTGCTGGCAGGGGTTCCCAATCCCCACTAGCCTTAGTCTTCTTCAGCACCGATCTCTGGCGCATTCGCTACTTCACTCACTTCGCTGATCTGTACTGTGAGCCCTGAACATGCAGGACATGCTGGACATCAGGACTCATGGCACAGATCAGCAAAGTGAGCGAACACGCCGAAGACCAGCACTGAAGAAGACTAAGGCTGGCAGGGGTTGGGGATCCCCGCCAGCAAAGGTACCTTGTGGCGGCAGGAGGGGGGGTCAAAAATGGCAAGGTAATTTGGCAGCAGGGGGAGGCAGGCTAAAATTTGCCCCCCCCCCCACCTTGGCCTCTGGACCCCCCTCTTGCCGAGGTCTGGCTATGCCCCTGCCCCTTACATTTTAATTGCAGAAACCTACTACTACTACTTATCACTTCTATAGCGCTACAAGGCATACGCAGCGCTGTACACCATACACAAAAAGGCAGTCCCTGCTCAAAGAGCTTACAATCTAAATAAGACAGGTAAACAGACAGAACAACTAAGAGGCAAGGGAATAAAGAGGTGGGGATAAAAGGACAGGGTTAGGAGTCAAAAGCAGTGGCAAAGAGGTGGGCTTTTAGTTTGGACTTGAAAACGGCCAAAGACGGGGCTAGACGTACAGGCTCAGGAAATCTATTCCATGCGTGAGGTGCAGCGAGATAAAAGGAATTAGCAGTAGAGGAGAAGGGGACAGATAAGAGAGATTTATCAACAGAACGGAGTACCCGAGGTGGGGCGTAGGGAGAGACAAGAGTGGAGAGGTACGGGGGAGCAGCAGAGTGAATGCACTTAAAGGTCAATAAAAGAAGTTTGAATTGAATGCGGAAACGGATAGGGAGCCAGTGAAGTGACTTAAGGAGAGGGCTAATGTGAGCATAGCGACTTTGGTGGAAAATGAGTCGCGCAGCAGAGTTTTGGACTGATTGAAGAGGAGAGAGATGGCTAAGAGGGAGGCCGGTGAGAAGCAGGTTGCAATAATCAAGGCGAGAGGTTATAAGAGTGTGGATAAGGGTTCTAGTTGAGTGTTCAGAGATGAAGGGCTGGATTTTGCTGATGTTATAGAGAAAGAAATGACAGGTTTTGGCAATCTGCTGAATGTGAGCAGAGAAGGAGAGAGAGGAGTCAAAGATGACCCCAAGGTTGCGAGCTGATGAGACAGGGAGAATGAGACCAACATGCAGTTTAAACAGAGCAACAATCTCCATCATGTGTTAACATTATGGACAACAGCATAGAATGCAGCTAGCTATTGCTCCAGAGATGTCACTAATTGCATTGCCTCATCTGTCACATTAGCAGTTAACGCTGATAACAACTTCCAGGTAAATTCAAAGCACGATGTCCACCCATTTCGCCATCACTAATAAGAATTTCCATATAAGTTGTCTGAGGCAGCAGTTAACACAATCTAACAGTTAACATGCTGGGTTAACTGTTAAATGTGATGCTGCACTGTTAGCATACTTTAAAAGTTGCACTAAATACCTAACACAGCTTGGTAAACAGTCCGTTGGCCTCAAAGTTGATAACTCGTTCTAGGCTAATTAAATAATGGCATTTCAGTTAGAAAAGCTATATGATTTTGTAAGCAAAAGGTACCGCAATGCAGATAAATCTGCATCTATGAACATATAATTCTATGCAGTGTAAATTGAGCAGAAAGGCAATGTATTTGTAGCCAAACTCAAATCATCAAAATACTTTTTTTCAGCTAACTTGCCAAGGCTGAAGCAGCAGTCTTTTCAGGTCAATGAGTATCTAGTCTGAGCCTTTGTAGACTAGTAAAAGTATGTGTTTCTTCTTTCCAGGTCAATAAGAGTAATTTTAGAGCATGTGTGCATCTCCCCAGGTTGCTGGCAAGGCAGATAGGGGCAGTTTGAGTTAAGTCCAGTCAGGCTCTGTTTATTCTAGTTGAGCTCTTAACACAGTTGGAAGCAACTGGTAGATTAAAATGAAAAGGTAGAGAGATGGCTTGACATTTTGAATATACACAAATACACTTCTAAACAGTTAACAAATGTCAGCATGTGATTTCAAAAGTTATTTCATGAATCATTGTTTTTATTATTTTGGCATTTTGAATGTTATATTGATAGATTAAGGGGCTCATTTTCAAAATAGATAAACACCCAAAAAAGGGCAAAAAGCAGCAGATGGGTGGTTTTTTTTTTGCAAAAATGTCCAAATTACTATTTTTGAATCTCATTTTTAAGACATTTTTCTTTGTAGCTCATCTAAATTTCAAGGGAGTGTGTTGGAGATGTGTTTTGGGCGGGACTAGGGCGGGCTTACGATTTGGATGTTTTTCTGCAATGATGGGACATTATAAAAACGTCCAAGAATAGGACGTTTTTGGCTAGACCTGTTTCAATCATGACTAAGTGCCAAAAAGGTGCCCAAACTGACCAGATGACCATTGGATGGATAAAGGCATGACTCCCCTTAATCCTCCAGTGGTCACTGACCCCCTTCCCACCCCCTAAGAGTTGAAAGTGATAGTACATATCAGGCTCTATGACAGCTGCAGATATAATGGCCATTCCTGTTACAGCAGCAAGCAGGCTCCCAGAGTAGCCTAGTGGTCCATGCTGTGGACTCTAGAGAAGGGGACCCAAGCCCATATCCCACTCTAACTGGTACACTTGTGGTGGAAAGTGTGAGCTCCCCAAAATCCACAAAATACCTACTGAACCCACATACACATGACACCTGCAGGCATAAGGGCTATTGTAGTGGTGTATAGTTGGGTACAATATATTTTTTGCTATGCCTGGAGGGCTCATCATGCAATATAAGGGGGTTATGATGTGGTGTATACTTGGGATCTTTTATCTGCTCTACTGGGATGTTTGTGTGGCCAATCTAGTAAGACTACTGCCCCCCATACATCCCAATGACTTACTTTTGTGCATTTTCCCCTTGGATAGTTTTTGTTTGAAAATAGAAACATAGAAAAATGCAGGCAGATAAAGACCATATGGCCTATCCAGTCTGCCAATACATATCATCTACTCTACCTATTACTCCCTTAGAGATCCTATGTACTTTACCCAAGATCTCTTGAATTCAGATACTGTTTTCATCTCCACCACTTCCACTGGGAGGCCATTCCATGAATAGTATTTCCTCAGGTTACTTCTGATTCTATCTCCTTTCACCTTCATCCTATGCCCCCTCGTTCAAAAGCTCCCTTTCAATTGAAAGAGACTCGCTTTCTGTGCATTTATGCCACATAGGTATTTAAATGTCTCTATCTGTCCTGCCTTTCTTCCAAAGAATACACATCGAGATCTTTTAATCTGTCCCCATAAGCTTTATGAGGAAGACCACTGACCATTTTAGTTGCCACCCTCTGGACCCACTCCATCCTGTTTATATCATTTTGAAGGTGCGGTCTCCAGAACTGTACACAATATTCTAAATGGGACTTCATCAGAGACTTATACTAGGGCACTATCACCTCTTTTTTCTTGCTGGCCATTCCTCTCCCTATGCATCCAAGCATCCTTCTGGCCTTTGCCATCACCTTTTCTACTTGTTTGGCCACCTTAAGATCATCACATTTGATCACACCCAAGTCCTACTTGCCTTGTGCTTGTGCACAAAAGTTCTTCACCCCCTAAAGTGCACCGTTCCCTTGGGTTTTTGCAGTCCAAATGCATGACCCTTCATTTTTTTAGCATGAAATCTTAGCTGCCAAATTCCAGATCATTCCTCTAGCTTCGCTAAATCCTTCCTTATATTATCTACACCATCGGGGGGGGGGGGGGGGGGGTCTATCCTATTGAAGATTTTGGCATCATCTGCAAAGAGGCAAACCTTACCAGACAGCCCTTCAGCAATATCGCTTATAAAAATGTTAAAAAGAACTGGCCCAACAACCGAACCTTGCATCACAACACTGGTAACTTCCTTGGAATGAGTCCCATTTACCACTATCCTCTGTCACTTTAGGCCCATACCAATGGCACTCTGTTTATTTATTAGTCATCTATGTGGAACTGTGTCAAAGGCTTTGCTAAAATCTAACTACACCACATCTGGCACTCTCCCTTGATCCAACTCTCTGGGCACCCAGTCAAAGAAATTAATCAGATTTGTTTGACCAGACCTGCCTCTAGTGAAACCATGTTGCTTTGGGTCCTCTAATCCATTGGATTCCAAAAACTTTACAATTCTGTTTTTAAAGCATTTCTATTACTTACCACAGAAGTTAGACTTACTGATCTCTACTTCTCAACCTCTTCCTTACTTCCGCTTTTGTGGAGAGGGACTACATCTAGAGAAGCATTGAAAAAGTCAGCTAAGTTCCTTCCCTAGGTTCTTTAAGTACCCTCTGATGTATGCCATCTGGCCTCATTGTTTTGTCCACCTTCAGTTTAGCCAGCTTATCACGAACACAGTCCTCTGAAACTCATTCAGGGACTACCACCCCTCCACTCCTATTTGTGTTTGTCTTCTGCGGTTCTACTTCCGGCCCTTCAGCTGTGAACACAGAAGAGAAATATATGTTAAGCAATTCAGCTTTATGTTTATCAGCTTCTACATATTCCTCCCCTTCACCTTTGAGTGTCATAATGCCACTTTTGCACTTCCTTCTATCGCTAACATATCTAAAAAAAAATGTCTTGTCCCCCCATTTTACTGTATTGGCTATTTTTTCTTCCATTTGCATCTTTGCTTCCCTGACTATTCTACCAGCTTCTCTTAGCTTTTCCAGATATTGTCACCTGTCTTCTTTCTGCGATCTCCTGCAGTTTATAAAGGCTAACTTCTTTTTCCTTACCTTTTCAGCTACTACTTTTGAGAACCACAGTGGCCTCCTTTTCCTCTTACTTTTGTTTTCTTTCATTACAAAAAGGTTTGTTGCCCTTTCAGTTTTGCCCACTGCTTTCCAACTTCTTCCAGATGTTTGTCCCCGCATGGATGACATTATGACATTTTGCACGCTGATACTGATGCTCAGGTTCAGGTTGGATCTAGAATTTCATGCTAATATAGTGATCCATATTTTGAATTGTGCTACGTGTGAACATTGGCATGATTACTTAGCAGCTCAGGCCACTGATTGCACCATCGTTTGAGTTATGCGAGATTCTATATATGGCGCATTCCCTTTGTGGAATCATGCTAAGCAAGTGGAGTTTTGGGTGCAGATTTTTAGGTGCCACTTAAAGAATTTTGCCTTAAGTGGTTTACAAATGAACATACATAATCATGTTACATAGAACCTTACATACACATGGTCACGTTTTTTTAATACAATATCACAGTTCAATTCATGTTGTATCAAAGGGCATAACATTACAAAAACTCAATAAAATTCAGCCAGAAACAATGGTGTTTTGAGAAGTTTCTTAAATTTCATCACGTTACTGCAGAGCTGCAAGTGTCCTGTAAGAGTGTTGCACAGTTGCGTACCGGCAACAGTAAACAAATATAGAACACTCTTACAGGACACTTGCAGCTCTGTAGCAAAATGGCTCTGGTCGCCTACCAGGTGCTGTGGAGGACTTGCAGCCATCTGCATATTCCTCCAAATGTTTTCCGGGGTGACTCCCAGAGTCACCCCAATCCACCCGGGGCTTCTGCTTCAGGAGCTGCATACCAAAACATTTTCCGCACACTATTTAAAATAAAATGGCCACTAAAACAGCACTTAGGCAGCTATCTGGTGATATTGAGTGCTGGATAGTTGGCTATCCGGCACTGAACATCACCAGTTAGCAGCTTAAATATAGCTGGTTATATGCACAAAAGAACCAGCTATCTCCCGATTTTTAAAAGCGGATCAACCAAGTTTGGCGGCCACAATAGGTAGAATATCTTTGGCAGGTCTGACTTTAACCAGCTAGCACTGAATATCAGCTTGGCCGGTTGAAGTCGGACAGGCCACAGTTAAACCGGATATTCAATGCCGGTGACTGGAAACGGCCCAAAATTGAATATCTGGGTTTAGCGGGGACTGCAGAAGACAACCTGGCTGTCTCCCATGGTCTGAATATCGGGCGGTTTATCTCTATAGGTTTTTATTTTCTTTCTCCTATTCCCAAGACTCCAATACAATTGCTCTTCTTGATACTGTCTTTTCCCAATCTCTTCCTCCATCTGAAACCACTGCATACCTCTGAACCACATTACCCACTTTTGGCTTTCATCACCTCAACATCCCTTTTATCCTTTCACTTCATCTGGGCTCTCAAGCTTCAACATTTTCATCCTTCAGTTCAACCATCTCTATTCTGACTGAGTGAATCTCATCTTCATTGCTGTCATCATGCCTCTCCTTCTCTTCTCTGAACTCTCTTGCTTCTTCTCCTTTTCTCTATGTCATTCACCCCCGGAATTCCGGATGAAAATAGAGTGCCACTCAGGACCAGATGATAGTAGTCGGGCCGGCCTCTGAGATGCACAACGGAACTCCGGGAGTGATGCAGGAAAAACTAACCACGTCTTCCGTCCTCAAAGGGCGGAAGAGGAAAATTTAACTAAGTTTATAATTCTTTCCCAGGTTTCGTTTGAGACAATAAATCCAATCAGTTTGATTTTCTTTAAAACAAGATAACACTTTTAATTAAATTGGTTTCTTTTAAAATGAGTAAATAACAATATAATTTTCTGTAACAACTAGATAACCGTTGACTGTGAATTAACTCAAAATACAACCTATTTGAATTACCCTTGTATTCTGTTTCTTCCTCTCTAGAGACCTGGACACAGGACACGTTAAATATCAGATAAGTGTCTTCAACCATTTACAAATTTATCTTAATAAACATGTTACTTTCCCCTTACATAGTTTTAAGAATTTGATTCTTTGTGGTTTTCTTTCTCTTTCTTATTTTTCAGGTACCTGTAACCTTAGACTTCGGATCAAGGTAAGTTTTTCCTTTCCTCTACTCCTTAGTTGTGACTATTCTACTTTACTGTTCTGTCCTTGCTGTTTCCCCCCTCTTTTCCCAAATGTCGTTCAAGTCACTTAGCTGCTGAATTTTCCATCATGCATGTTCTTCCTTGCGTTGGGGCCCTTGTTGTCATCTGGAGATTTTGCTGTTCACCGCACTGTGCTTGAGCTTCTTCCTACACCTGACACTTATAACTATAATAAATGGAAGCAAAACCCTTCACTCCTTACTTCTTCCGCTGCACTGGGACATCAGGTTAACTGTGGCCAACTTCTCTATCCTAAATAATAAAACTCACCCTCAACGTTCTGAGGACACTGACGTCACTGTCAGTTCCTGCGGGCACTTCCTTCCAGTTCGAAGGGTTCGTGGTGGTGAAGCCACTGAAATTGCTGTGTCTGGGCCCCGCCCTTGCGTCAAACGTGATGACGTCGAGGGCGGAGCAATGGCGTCAGTGGCTTTACAACCAACAAGGACTCGGGAGATGAAGGTGACGTGTGTTGACGCGGTCCAGAACAATGGTGGTCAGTGGCTTCACAACGCCGAAGGGGTGGGTACGGAGGGGGGGGGGGGTTCGGGAGGAAAACCTTGCTAGCGCCCGTTTCATTTGCTCCAGAAACGGGCATGTTTTACTAGTATTAAATAAAATAAATTCAAATTTCCCTCTCTTTTGACCTAATCTAAACTTTATTTGGTCCCTGAGCTAATTAAGAGTGTTTGGCAGCTTTGCATTCCTGCAACTCCCCAGCATTCCAAACATGTACCAGAACACACACCATACAGTTCTTACAGTTACTTTTGCAAGGCTCTTTTTCTGATAAAACCCTTAAAATCACTTCCTTTTCTTTTCTTAAAATCTCTCAATTTTCCATTTAATTTAATTTTAACCCTGGCTCGCTCTGAAGCCCACCCTATATTTTTGACAACTCTAACTCAATTTAATTCCCTCCAAATCTTTCACACGCCGTGCTTTTTCCCCACCCTAGTCACCATTCACCTCCCAACACTCTAACCTCTCACTCACATCACCCTTTAACCTCAAATTCCTTATACCACACTCTCACCCAGCTTCACACATCCGCTCCCTTCAGCTGACCAACACACTCTGCCAACTGCCTATTAGCCCTGTCACCCCGGTAACCAGACTAAGCTTGGGGTTCCAATCCCCTCCTGGCCAATCCCAAGCCTTCCTTACCATTCCATTTTTTTTCCCACGGAATTTTGGCCAGCACTGCTCTCACACCATTTTAATTTTAAAATTACCATAGAAGTCTATGGAAAATAATAAAACTAACCAAAACCCCATTCAAACATAATTCAAAATACCCCAAATTTCCCCCTCACATTAAACTCCTCATTACCTATTAAACCCTGTTTTTAGAATTTAAAAATAACCCCGTTTAATGTCCGCCCCCACACTTATCTCTCTCTAACACCCTTAAACCCCCCCCCCAAATTCCAAAATCCACTTTAAAAATTCAAACACCTTCCCTACTACTTACTACGTCGAATAAATTAATTTAACACTTAATTAACCCCTTCAAAACCTACCCCCTCAAAAACACCCCATAAAAATATTTAAATTTAAAAACTAAGCCACCCACAAAAAACCAGAATAATTCCCCAAACACGAATATGCAAACAAAATTTAAATCACAAAAATCCCTGAATTTTTAAAAATAAAAAACGCTATTTATACAATTTAAAAATCAACCAATTAGAATTTCGGGCCAAACGACCCCTTACCTCGTTCCTGATTTTCTTCACACGTGTTGACTGCCACCCGTTCTGGTCCCGCTCCTCTTGATCCAAAAACGGAAACAAAAACAAAAATTGCCCCAAAAATCGCGAAAATGCTGGAGCTCCGGTTTTAAATCGAGGCCCAGGCTTCTAGGCCTCACTGGAGCTCCAAAACAAAAACGAAGCGGCGCGCTCCCGATTCGTGCATAAGGCGCATACCCCGTCGGGAGCACGCCCACACATTTTGCCGACCATCTTCGGCTTCTTTCAGCCCGCCTCGTTCCTCTTCAGCCATTTAACGGGCCAGGATCCCAACCTCCCATAGCGTCTCTTCCCTCCACTGCTCCTCTCTTGCGACCGGCTCTAACATGGGCCCAACAATGCCGGCCACCAAAAGAAATCGGCCCCCCAAAATGGGCGCGAGAACACCCACGAAGCCTGGCCCCACCTCGCCGTACCCGCTCCTCAATTTCCCCGGCGGCCCGAGAAAAGACCCGCGAATCGGGGCACCGCTCTCTCCTTTTCCATTTGGCCCCGTTTCAGGCCTGAATGCTCCTCACTCCCGAAGACCTGCTCTATCGTCTCCGGGAGCCAAAAAATGTCCAGCGCTGCCTCTGGCAGCGTCCCCCTCGCCTCACTCTTTCTCCCTGACCCAAACAACGCCAGCTTCTGTTCGGAGCATCGCCAACACCTCCTCCGGTCCTAATTACATAAGTACATAAGTACAACAGTAATTAGGCCCCAAAACATCAGGATAAGCCCGGTTTACCTCCAGGCAGCCTCAAAACTGGCCCGAAAAACAGCAGCTCCCTGCGCTTCCCTATCCCTCATCCTCAACCTGGGCAGCAGCCCCCAAGACCCTCCGGAACCCTCCAGGTATTATTATTTATCCTAACCCCTGGTTACATCTACTGGGGATATCAATCCCAATCTTGGTTCTCCAAATGCAGGTCACACAATAATGTCTCCAATCTAGTTTCTGTTCTTCTCCTTTCACCTTCTTCTCTGCCATTCTCATGTGCCCTGTGGAATGCCCGCTCTGTCTCCAACAAGTTTTCCTACATCCACAACCTCTTTATCTCTTGTACTCTCCATCTGCTTGCACTAACTGAGACTTGGCTTTTTGCCTTGAAGACTCTGCTTCGGCTGCTGCCCTATGTCATAGAGGTTAGCTTTCTCCCATACACCTAGCCCAGTTTGCTGTGGAAGTGGTGTTGGGCTACTACTCTCATCCTCTTGTAGATGTCAACCTCTTCTTGCACCTCATTCTCATCGCTTTTCTTCCTTTGAAGTCCTCTACTTTGCATATTCACTCCTCTAGCTTTCTGAGTAGCAGTCATTTATCGACCCCCTAATAAGTCCCTTTCTTCCTTTCTCACTGATTTTGACTCTTGGCTTTCCTTCTTTCTCGAACCATCATCTCCTTCTCGGAAATTTTAACATTCATGCTAATGATCCCTCTGACTCTTATGCCTCTCAGTTTCTCACTTTAACATCCTCTTTCAGTGGTGCTCCACAACCCCTACTTTTCAGAATGGGCACCATCTTGACCTTGTTTTCTCCAACTGCTCACTCTCCATATTTTGCACCTCAATTCTTCCCCTCTCTGACCATCATCTGATAACTTTCACACTTAAATACCCCCCCCTAGTCCCATCCAATCTCCACCAACTTATTTAGGAATCTTCAGGCTATTGACTCTTGCAGTCTCTCATCCCTCTTCTCAACCACTATATTATCCAAGTCTGTCAGTGAGGTTGTCTCTTCTTATATTACTATTCTCTCTTCTGCTCTGGATACTCTCACTCCTCCTCCAGGACCTTTTTCTTCAAACCTTTTTTAAACCCAGACACACCATAGATACTTGAGTCCACCATGTTCCTCCACAAGTTTATTTGCTGATTAATTGACTATTGAAGTATTTGACATCTGTTCCTGATGAATGGATTCTGAAACAGGATGCCTTAAAGAACAGAAGACATTGTTATATGCAGCTTTGTTCCAGCACCTTTTTTCCTTTGGCAATGTGAGATATAGAATGATACTACTAGGATGCTGCTAATTAAAATTTTTATTGGGACTGTTGTTTACATTCCAAAGAGTCTTATAGTGGACTGCAAAGACCCATGTTACTAAAGTGCATTAAGCCCTAATGCAGGCTTAGCACGCCAAAAAAAACCCAATCATGACAGAATGTGCTAAAGCTGCCTGCAGAAATGTACTTGTTTGCGCATAGTAATCGCACAGTAATAACTTTTTTTCTATTTATGTTTAGGAGGGGGTATGGTATGAGTAAAGAAATGGACAGAGCGTGGGTATGGAAGCATTAACCAGCTAGGGCACTGAAATTACCATGTGCTAACTGATTAATGTGGACTTAGGGCCCCTTTTACTAAGCTGCAGCAAAAGGGGTCCGGTGCTGGCATCGGTATGTGTTTTACACGCGCGCCGAGGCCCTATTTTACTGCAGCTAGTAAAAGGGAAGTCTCGCCTTCCTGCAGGAAATGGCCGTGCAGCCATTTCAGGGGGAGCCCATACTGCCACCCATTGAGGTGGCGGTAAGGGCTTTCTCATTAACCTGGCAGTAACTGGGCAGCATGTGGCACTGTCCAATTACCGCTGGATACACTCCAGCGTTTCAAAAATTAATACATTTTTGTAGCGCCGGAAATGAAGGCGCCCGGCAGTGCTTCCTGTATAGCGAGCGGTAAGCCCGCTTTGGGCTTACCGCCGCTTAGTAAAAGGAGCCCTTAATGCGAGGGCCCTTAGTGGTTTCTAAATAGGAATAATAGAAAAATGCCAGTTTTATGGCCATGCTAGAAATGGGCTTAGCATGCGGGAAAAGTCCCGCATTAGGATGTGCTAAGCCCCTTTACAAGTACAGGTTAGTAAAAGGGTCCCCAAATGTTGAAATATCGAGGTGTGGATTTACATGTGAAATCTGCTATTAGGAATTTGGGTGTGATGCTAGATTGCAGTTAGATTATTGCAATTCACTTTATTTGGGTTTGAATTCAACTAAAACACAGGATTTGCAGATTGTACAGAACACGACAGCTTGTTTACTTGAAGGAACAAAGGGATTTAGCATGTTTCTCCTACCTTAAAATGCCTTTATTGGTTGCCAGAGAAATTTTGTGTACAGTATAAAATATTGACATTGATTCATCAATGTATATATGCTGTTACTCCACAACATTTTATGGATTCTTTGATCATGTATAATGAACCACAACAAGATCTTTGCTCCATGTCAAAGAAGCAGCTAACTGTGCCTGTTTGTCATCTTTCAGAAATATGGAATCACACTTTTTCAGTAGCTGGGGGGAATTTGTGGAACCATCTTTTTACTTTGTAAAAGCATTTATTGCATAAGGACAAGTCTATTTCTTTAGCAGTTTTCCCTATTTTATTTTTGATAGCTGAGAATTTGTGATGTTATGTGATTTTAATGTATGTTTTGATATTACGAATATTTCTTTTGATGTTAAAGCAGGATATAAATCTCTGAAATAATAATAACAACAGCAACAACAATAATAATAATTACCCACAATAACACTAAAATAACCTATCTTAAAGATAGACCAAATTGATAACTTCCCTCCTTATCTGGGTAGTAAAATGTATGGCCAAATGTTATCCATTATCTGCTGCAAAATTTAAAAAGAGCTTATGAGGCTAAAGTCCAGTTAACCACATAAACCTTTTTAAATGTTGGCCCCATGGTATTTAACATGTAAAATTCCCTATGCCGCTATGTTTATATTTACTAGATTTTTGATATAGTGCCCAGAACGGTTTACATAATACATACACATGTGCTAAATATATAATTTAGCATATGTAGGTGTAGCAGTCTTTGATTCAGCAGCCAGTTCACAGTACCTTCCTCCACCTTTCAGGGCCCTGAATGACCCTCTTGTTCCTAAATCACACAAAGTGGTCTGTACAATGGTTGGAATTGATATTTAAATGCAATTATCTGGATAACAGCACCTGCTATCCAGCTAAGTGATGCTGACTGGGGCCATCTGTCGATTTTCAGCAGCATTATCTAGATAGTGCCACTGAAAATTATGACAGACTGTTCCAACACTATCCAGATAGTGCCGGGGGGGGGGGGGGGGGGGGGAGGGGGGAATGACAAAAGCGGAACTGGAAGTTACCTGTTAGTGATGAAATTGAATCTGCTAACTGGATAACTATCCAGTTAAAGTTAGGAAAACAAAACTGTCTGGTTAGCTATCCACACGGAAGGCTAAATATCATTACTATCTGGACAGCAGAGCCGGTCACCGTTCTACCTGGATATTTACCCCCTAATTCTATGTATTAGGGGGCATTCTATATATGGCGCCTAAGAAATCTGAACGGAAAACATTTTCACCTAAGCGTATTCTATAAGCGGTGCCTAGATTTAGGCGTAGTGTATAGAATATAATTAGTTGATATTAATCAACTAATTGGTCCATAAGATTATCTACGGTGAAGTCCCAGGTTACATGATTGACCTGATCAATCTCTCAATCAGAAATAGTACTAGTTCATCACGGTCTTACCTGAATCTACACTACCCAAATTGCAAAGGACTAAAATACAAGACTACCCATGCGTCCAACTTCTCTTACATAAGCATGAGTCTGTGGAACGCACTACCACATGTGGTGAAAACAACTTACGATCACCTAAAATTCAGAAAATTATTAAAGATTCACCTATTCGGAAAGGCATACCCGACTGACCCAATTTAAATGCCTCAACCCTGCAACACTTCACTATCAAAGATCGTATTGGACATTAACAAACCCTTCTACCTCTAACCCAACTTGACTGAATCTTATCTTCCCTATCCCACAATAACATCTTTTTTACTTATCCCCTACCTGACTTGGCGAATGCCTTTACGGTATTATGTAAGCTACATTGAGCCTGCAAATATGTGGGAAAATGTGGGATACAAATGTAACAAATAAATAAATAAAATATCCCAATGCCTAAAACTATGTGCATCCATTTACACCAATGAAAACATGGCGTAAATCATGGCTTGTAGATTTAGGAGCACTGGGCCATATTTGGGTGTGCAAATTCTAATTATTGCCAATTAGTGCTCATTATTGCTTCTTAAGGCTGTTATCAATGCTGATTAGCTTGTTAAACCAATTAAGTTACACACATTGTTACAGAATACGCTTGGATTTCAGCGCGGATCCCTAGGCATGCTATATAGAATCCAGGGGATAGCACTCAAAATTGCATGTGCAAATTTGGCCATGTGCCCAAATTGTGTGTGGAATTTAATTGCTCATCAAACTAATTAGCACCGATAATTGGGCACTAACAATCAATTATTGGTGCTAATTGGCAATAATTGGAATTTACATACAATATTTATAGTCACTATTCTATATAGATTGTGCATAAATTTTTCTGTGTGGATATGCAAAGGGGGCAAGGCCATGGGAGGGGCATGGGTGGGTCAGGAGCAGTTCTAGGATTTGTATGCAATGTCATAGAATTTGGGGAATCTGTGCTTGATTTAGGAATGGAGATTTACACCCAGTGGCGTAGCTACATGGGTCCATGTGGGCCTGGGCCCCTGTAGGTATGGCCCTGGACCCCCCTGCCGATGACTCTTTCGACCCCCCTCCTGCCGCCAACCCTCCCCCACTGCCGCCATCGCCGTCGGCTACGTTTGCTGGCGGGGGACCCCAACCCCCGCCAGCTGAGGTCCTCTTCTTCCGGCGCAAGGCTTCATTCTGTTTCTGTGAGTCTGACATCCTGCACGTGCAGGACGTCAGACTCACAGAAACAGAAAGAAGCCTTGTGTCGGAAGAAGAGGATCTCGGCTGGTGGGGGTTGGGGTCCCCCGTCAGTAAAGGTAGGCGATGGCGGCGGCGGAGGATGGTTGACGGTGGGAGGGGGGTCTAGAGGGTCATTGGCAGGGGGGGTCAAAGTTGTTGGTGGTGGTGGTGGCGGCGGTCGGCAATGGCGGGGGGGGGGGGGTCGGTAATGGTGGGGGGGGGGGGGTCAGCAGTGCCAGGGGGGGCTAAAATGTGCCCCTCACCTCTGGCTCTGGACCCCCCTTCTACCGAAGTCTGGGTACACCCCTGTTTACACCAGGGTTCAGTTGTTGTAAATATCTCATGCTCAAACTTGGGTGCAGATCCAGGCACTAAGCACTATTCTATAAATGGTATCCAACTTGGAGCGCCATTTAAAAAATAGTGCTGAGCATGTATTTTATTTTTGGTGCCATTTACAGAACTGAGGGGTCCTTTTACTAAGGTGTGCTGAAAAATGGCCTGCAGTAGTGTAGGCATGGGTTTTGGGTGCGCACAGAATCATTTTTCAGTGCACCTGTAAAAAAGGTTTTTTTAAACTTTTTGCCAAAAATGGATGTGTGGCAAAATGAAAATTGTCGCTCATCCATTTTGGGTCTGAGACCTTACTGCCAGCCATTGACCTAGCGGTAAGTCTCACGCGGTAACTGGGCGGTAATGACCTAGGTGCACCAAATGCCACTTGGAGCGCATCTGATACGGCAGAAAATTAAAATTATTTTTTGACCATGCTTATTGGATGCACGGTAAAAATGAAATTACCACAAGAGCCACATGGCAGCCATGCGGTAACTCCATTTTGGCTCGCATTGGGTGTGCATAGACGTTTACACAGCTTAGTAAAAGGGCCCCTGAATCCTTAGGTCCAGCCAGCATGCGGATACTGGTGCTGAATATCCTGATTTTTTTTGACTGTTTAAGAAAATACCGACTGCAGGGGCTGAATATTAGTTTTTTTTTTTAACAATCCCTAGTCAATTTTCAAGCAACATTATGCTAACAATGAGTCCCACAATGCTGTATGCTAATTATTGCATTTCATATTTATTGTGCAAAAATATATGCAAATAATGTTTAAATGCAAAATACCTGTATAGATAACTCTTCTTGGGTAAGCAGAAAACACATATATTTTTTTACACCAACCTATACTATTTTGATATAGTGTAGTTTTGTGTACAGTTCAATGAATATAGATCATAATCTGAATCCACCACAGTCTGGTACCATCAGCAATAGATAACACTGAAACAGCAAAGGATAATTATCCCCGGTTTAAAATATGAGAGTTGCAAGACGACAGAAAGAATCTTCATCTATATGATACCCATCAAAAGACACCAATGAGAATTCAATTGATGCATAAATAATGCAAAACGCTCTACATAAAATCAATATCAAGTATTGTATTTCAACAAAAGCCTAAGATATTACAAGCTGAGGTTTAAATGGACTATTGAAAGACAAAGCAATAAATAAATAGAAGAGATAACAAAACACTTTGCCCTTTAGTTTAAGCACTCAGAGAATGATGTGTTTGTTGTAACCTACAGGTCAAAGTTGCTGAGGCCAGGACAGTTGGATCATTTTGGAAGCAATTAGAAGCTGTTCTCCTGGGAAATAGAAAGGATTATGTTGTCTTTTGTATATTGACTATAACAAGCTTAGAGCATAGTGTATATAAGAATGGCAGTACACTGCACTGTAGATAAACATATTTGTATTTTTGGAGGAGGGCGTTTAAGAACCTGAATCCATTATGGTTTAAGTGGATTTGAATTTCATGAAAATACCATTAGGAACAGCAGGATTCCCAAGTGATACAAAGCCATTGAAATAAAAAAAAAAAGAAGGCTTGGTTCATGTTCTCAGAAGCAAACAAAATTTCTCAGTTAGCCAGGGAGAAACACCACTACATTCAAATGAATAAGGAAGGGATTAATTCAATTTGTACGTATCTTGTACATATTCATTCAGCTTGTACATATTCTGACCTCAGAAAAGCATAGCCCAGTAGAAGAGGAGGGCGTAAAGGTCAGAGAGGATCCTTTCCTCATCTTTCAATGAAAGGTAAATATGATGGGCTGGGATCCAGACAGATCAAGTTTCTTCATACTCATCTGTTTTGGCACGCCAGAGGCAGTGTTCAGATAGTGTCTCTCTGAACATCCTGGGGCCCTTTTACTAAGGTGCGCCAAAAAGTGGCCTATGCTGGTATAGACAAGTGTATTGGACGGACGCAAGTCCATTTCTCTGTGAGCTGCAAAAAAGGCCTTTTCTTTTTTGGGCTGAAAATGGATGTGCGGCAAAATGAAAACTGGAGCACATCCATTTTGGGCCTGAGACCTTACTGCCACCCATTTACTTAGCGGTAAGGTCTCACTTGTTAACCGGGCGGAAATCATCAGTGCACATACAATGTCCATTACTGCCCGGTTAGTGCCGCACACGGGAAAAGGCCTTTTTAAAAATGGGGCAGCAGTGGCATTCTGTGGTTCACTGCCACCCGGGGTGGATCGCTGCTGTGCGCACCCCCCCCCCCCCGGCTGCAGGAAAACATGGCACCCCCTCGACCCAGTCCCCACTTGTCTACCAGCTCCGTCCACCTGGCGCCTCGCGCAATTCTACGCTGCTCTAATAGAAGTAAATCGCCTCATTGGTCCTTCCCTCACTGTGTCCCGCCCTCTGATGTAACGTCCTATTTCCTCGAGAGCGGGACAGAGTGAGGGAAGGGCTGATGAAGCGATTTTCTTCTCTTACAGCAGCGCAGACACGAGGCGCCGCACCACACAGCTGCCGGGTGGATGGAGATGGTAGAGACTCACCAGCAGAGCACCCCCCACCCGTTGACACCCGGGGCGCCTTTGCTACGCCACTGTGGGGCAGTAAATGGCCATGTGTTAATATTAAAATTAGCACACAGCTATTTACTGCCTGAGCCCTTACTATCACCTATTCAGAAGGCAGTAAGGGCTCACGTGCCACTCATGTGGTAATGAGGCAGAGCATGGCAATGTGGCCGGGCTGCCGATTACCACTGGGAACACCTCCCATGGTAGAACATAAAAAATTATTTTCTACTGCGGGAACTGTGTGTGCCAACTTTGGAAACTACCTCCGGGCACCCACACTACCCCGGTGGTAGGGTCAATTTGGTGCATGCTACCCATGCGGTAGTCCTACCACACCTTAGTAAAAGGCCCCCCCCCCAAGGTAATCAAGTACAATACATCCAATAAATGACCAAAATATCTTACACACGGTGAAGCTGAGAATTAGAAATGATCAGAACCAAAATGTCATTACATAGCTATAATGGAATTGATAACAAAATTATCTCAGTCCCAAAGAGAACCTTTATGCAACAGCTAAAACATAAAAAATGTATTAAAACAATATAATTGGAGTAAAATGTCTCGAAAGGCAAACAAAAATAGAACTCACTTACTAGTACAGGCCATCACAGTCCAACAAACTTCTCGGAGTAGCCTAGTGGTTAGTGCAGTGGACTTTGATCCTGGGGAACTGAGTTCGATTCCCACTGCAGCTCCTTGTGACTCTTGGCAAATCACTTAACCCTCCATTGCCCCTAGTACAAAGTAAGTACCTGAATATATGTAAACCGCTTTGAATGTAGTTGCAAAAACCTCAGAAAGGTGATATATCAAGTCCCATTTCCCTTTCCCCTTTCCCTCCTGCTACAGCAGCATTACAAAATGCTATGTGGTCAGAGGATATATATAAAAGAAAACTCTTGACTGGTCAAACAACAAATTCCTTAGTGGAGCACATGATCTGGTGCAGGAGGTAATGGTAAAAGCTTAGAGAAGCAGCTGCAAAGGTCAAACATTTACATCAGGTGTGGATCCTGTTCAAAAGTACCATTCTGGAAGCCCAGGCCAGTTATATTTCATGTACAGTGCAATCCGCTTAAGTGCAAGGGTCTGGGACCAAAGAAATACATGCAATTAACGGGAGCATGCACTTAACCATTGTGACCCAAAGAAGCTTGACATCTGATAAACATATGTACAGTACTGTTTATTATACGTACAGTATACAGGCTCCGTTAACTGACATTATATAGTCTCCGTTAAATGACGTTAGCCTTACTTGAAGTAAACAGTCATAGTCCTCTGTACATTCTTGTGTCTGTGAGTTCCATAAACTACGTCTGCCAGACAGTAAAAACTGTCATAGCACTCACATCCAGTGGCCTCCAGATAGGTCTACGCGGTGTTGAGACTCTCCATCGCTCTTCCAAATGTGACAGGAGATTGTTGAATTTCGTCAGCATGGGCCTCACTGCTCATTTCATCATCTGTTTCATCATCAGCCATTGCCTGCGTGTAGGTGCACATCTGGACATCAGTGCTGTCGTCAGCTGTTTGTAGATCGTAATCAACAGCTACGTAGTGATGAAACTCCTCTTCAGTAACACTGGCTGGGATGTCAATAGCCTGTTCATCTGACGCGTCTGCAACAGCTGCATCTATGTCATCCTTCTCCACATCCCTAACAAAGCTTGCCCGCTTGTAGCAGTTCAAAATGGTTGCCTGTGTAACATGATTCCAGGTTTCTTTCTGCATATGTAGGTAATCCAACAGTGATAAATTATGAGCCAGTTCAACAGCACGTTTATCCTTGCCAGTCTGGTCATCCATAATGCTCATCAGGAGACGTAGCACAACAGCCCGATAATGTTGTTTGGAATTGGCTATTATGCCTTGATCCATAGGTTGGATCAGAGAGGTAGTGTTTGGTGGCAGGAAGACCACCTTGACGTTAGACAGCCTGACATCATCACTGTGTGCAGCACAATTATCATAAAGCAACAAAATCTGACGCTTTTGTGCTTGCATTCTAGTGTCTAACTTCTTTAGGCACTGCTTCCAAATTTCCCCAGTCATCCATGAATTTGCGTTAGCCTCGTATGACACAGGAAGTCGCTTAACATTCTTGAAGCAATGGGGCTGTTTGCTCTTTCCAATGACGAGTGGTTCCAACTTCTCACTCCCATCCATATTGCAGCAAAGGAGGATCGTCAGTCAGTCCTTTGACGTTTTACCTCCTGTAGTTTCAGCATGTTTGAATGCAAGTGTTCCATCAGGAATCGCTCGCCAGTAGAGACCATTTTCGTCAGTATTGAAAATGTCACGAAGTGCAAACTTGTTCAAGATGGTAGGAAGAACTGAAACAACCCAATTTTCAGCACCAAAGTCATGTGTCTTGTTTTTCACCATGCTGTTTCTTGAATTTTATGTTGTTCCTCTCCTTCCATATTTCTAACCATCCAACAGTGGCTTTGAATTCAGTTAGTCCAAGACTTTCAGTTAGCTGATTAGCTTTCTCCATAAGCAGTGAACCACTGACAGGAAACTGTCTGCTCCTGACTTGAGAACACCACCGAAGAAGAGCATCTTCTACCTCTCCAGCTTTTCCCGCCCGTTTTCGTTTCCGGTGTGGATTTGTATTGTTTTGCCAGTATTCCAGAAGCTGGTCTTTCTGCTTCAAGACAAGTGAAATTTGACTGGGATTGACACCATATTCTTAAGCAATAAATGCTTGACTTTGTTTGTTTTCTAATTTTTTAAGAACTTCTATTCGTTCAGCCAGTGTTAAAGTCTTACAGTTGCGCAATGACGACTACTCCAGTGTACACTCTAACAATATTCTTTCACTTATCCTGCCTGTGGCAGTTAAAGGGGCGGTAAATTTGAAATCTCGTTGGTTGTCACGTGCCAATCGGCTTCCATATTCCGTGCGTGCACTTATGCGGAGTCTTTCCTGCAGAGGAGCGGTCTTAAACCATGCAAATAAGTGAATCTTTCACTTATCAGTGGTGTGCTAAACCAGTTTATTCCCATAGAAATTGATGGCACCAAAAACGGGACTGAAATACGGCATGCAGTTAAACAGAGCATGCGCTTATCCGACGTGCACTTAAATGGAGTGCACTGTATTAAAAAAGGAGGAAGGAAGGCCAAACGACAGCTAGCATGGTTAAAAAGTGAGGTGAAGGAAGCTATTAGAACTAAAAGAAATTTCTTCAGAAAATGGAAGAAGGATCCAACTGAAAATAATAAGAAACGGCATAAGGAATGGCAAGTCAAATGCAAAACGCTGATAAGGAATGGAAAGAGGGATTTTGAAAAAAAGATTTCATTGGAGGCAAAAACACATAGTAAAAACTTTTGTTAGGTATTTAGAAGCAAGAAGCCAGAAAAATAATCAGTTATATAGCTAGATGACCGAGGGGTAAAAGGGGCACTCAGGGAAGACAAAGCCATAGTGGAGAGATTAAATAAATTATTTGCTTCGGTCTTCACCAAGGAAGATTTGGGAGAGATACCGGTGCCAGAAATGGTATTCAAAGCTGATGAGTCAGAGAAACTGAATGAAATCTCTATAAACCTGGAAGATGTAATGGGGCAATTCGACAAATGGAAGCATAGCAAATCATCTGGACCAGATGGTATTCATCCCAGAGTACTGATAGAATTGAAAAATGAACTTGCAGAACTATTGTTAGTAATATATAGTTGATCTTTAAAATCAAGCATGGTACCGGAAGATTGGAGGGTGGCCAATGTAACACCGATATTTTATAAAGGTTCCAGAGGAGACCTGAGAAATTATAGACCAGTGTGCCTGATGTCGGTGCCGGGCAACATGGTAGGACTATTATAAAGAACAAAATTACAGAGCATATTCAAAAGCATGGATTAATGAGACAAAGCCAACATGGATTTAGTGAAGGGAACTCTTGCCTTATTAATCTACTACATTTCTTTGAAGGGGTGAGCAAACGTGGATAAAGGCGAGCTGGTTGATATTCTGTATGTGTATTTTTAAAAGGCATTTGATAAAGTACCTCATGAAAAACTCCAGAGGAAATTGGAGAGTCATGGGATAGATGGTAGTGTTCTACTTTGGATTAAAAACTGGTTAAAAGATAGAAAACAGAGAGTAGGGTTAAACCGACAGTATTCTCAATGGGGAAAGGTAGATAGTGAGGGTCTCCAGGGGTCTGTGCTGGAACCACTGCTTTTTAACATATTTATAAAAGATCTAGAGATGGGAGTAACTAGTGAGGTAATTAAATTTGCTGATGACACAAAGTTATTCAAAGTTGTTAAATCGTGGGAGGATTGTGAAAAATTACAAGAGGACCTTGCGAGACTGGGAGACTGGGCATCTAAATGGCAGATGATGTTTAATGTGAGCAAGTGCAAAGTGATGCATGTGGGAAAGAGGAACCCGAATTATAGCTACGTCATGCAAGGTTCCACGTTAGGAGTCACGGACCAAGAAAGGGATCTAGGTGTCGTCGTTGATGATACGTTGAAACCTTCTGCTCAGTGTGCTGCTGCAACTAAGAAAGCAAATAGAATGTTAGGTATTATTAGGAAAGGAATGGTAAACAAAAATGAGGACATTGTAATGCCTTTGTATCGCTCCATGGTGCAACCGCACCTCAAATATTGTGTTCAATTCTGGTCGCCGCATCTCAAAAAATATATAGTGGAATTAGAAAAGGTGCAGAGAAGGGCGACGAAAATGATAAAGGGGATGGGACGACTTCCCTATGAGGAAAGGCTAAAGCAGCTAGGGCTCTTCAGCTTTGAGAAAAGGCGGCTGAGGAGAGATATGATAGAGGTCTATAAAATAATGAGTGGAGTTGAACAGGTAGATGTGAAGCGTCTGTTCACGCTTTCCAAAAATACTAGGACTAGGGGGCATGCGATGGAGCTACAATGTAGTAAATTTAAAACGAATCGGAGAAAATGTTTCTTCACTAAACGTGCAATTAAACTCTGGAATTCGTTGTCAGAGAATGTGGTAAAGGCGGTTAGCTTAGTGGAGTTTAAAAAAGGTTTGGACGGCTTTCTAAAGGAAAAGTCCATAGACCGTTATTAAATGGAATTGGGGAAAATCCACTATTTCTGGGATAAGCAGTATAAAATGTTTTGTACATTTTTGGGATCTTTCCAGGTATTTGTGACCTGGATTGGCCACTGTTGGAAACAGGATGCTGGGCTCGATAGACCTTTGGTCTTTCCCAATATGGCAATACTTATGTACTTGAGAGATATTTTGGGAATTAACCCTCACTGTTAATAGCTGTTCCTCCAAACCTTATGCCTTTGCCAGAGACCTTGTCTGCTTTCTTTGACAATAAAATTGTTGACTTGCGTAATGCCATTCTCTCTACCTCTCAGCTCTCTAGTTCAGCAAATTCATTACAACCTACAGTTTCATGCCCTACTCTCACTGGCTCTTCTACCTGGTCCAGTTTTCATCCACAGACCCTTACCTCCCTATTTAAAACAATGAGTAAATTGAAGTCTTCTTTCAGCTATTGTGACCCTTTACCATCCTTCTGGTTCAAATTGCACAACCTAAGGCTATTACCCATGCTTCTCATTATTATTTACCATAGTTTAGAAAGTGGTTCTTTTTCCTGGCACGTGGAAGCTTGCCATAGTCTGTCCAATCTTTAAAAAATCTAATCTTGACCCAACTGTTCCGAGCCATTGCCATCCTATTTCCAATCTTTGCTTCATGTCAAAACTTATGGAAAAAATGTTTTTTTCTCCAATTAGTATCCTTTTCTGATCAAGTCTCAGCCCTACATTCTAGGAAGTCAGTGTTTTAGAACAAATCACAGTACTGAGACTATAATGACAGCCTTGCTAAGTGAGGTGCATTCTTATATTGATAAACGTAACATTGTTCTAGCAGTTTCCCTTGATCTGTTTGCTGCCTTTGACCTTGTTGATCATGCACCGCTTCTTTCACATCTCGCTTCCCTGGGGATATCCAGTACAGTTCATTCATGGTTTACGTCATTTTTGTCTCAGCGTTCTTTCCAAGTGTGTATCTGCGAAGGAATATCGCAGCAATGGCGTCTCCACTGTGGTGTTCCCCAAGGTTCAGTTCTTTCTACGCTCCTGTTCAACCTGCTTCTTTGCTTCTTAGCCCCCTTGCATCATTTATCCAGTCTTATGGGATTTCTTCGTACTTTTATGCAGACGATATTCTCTTGATCTTTCCCACTAACCCACATTCTCCAGATTTAGGCCCCCTTTAATTATGCCTTAAACAAGTGAACAAATGGTTAGCAACTCATAAGCTCCTTCTTAATAAAGATAAAACTGTGGCTTGTTGGCTAACGGGCCCTATGCCACAACAACTGTCCCATTATCCCTTTTCAGTTCCTCAGTCAATTCAGTCACAAGCTTTCACTACCTTGGCATCATTTGGGACTCCACCTTATCTTTCCTACCCCAAATTGATTTTCTGTTTTATGGCAGCTACATTTGATTCATCACCTCTTCATCCATGATACGTTTCACGCCCTTGTCCTTTCTTTTTTTTAATGACAAGACTATGTTACTGTAACGTAGTGTATATAGGTTTGCCTGGATATGCACTTAAACAGCTTCAAACACTTCAAAACATTGCCATCTGATTACTGTGCCACAGATCACGTCACTCGCTTACTTAAGAAACATTATTGGCTACCGGTCAAACAATCATTTACAAGATTGAAGTCCTCACCTTCAAAGCTCTGAGGGTTGGGATCCCAGACTATTTATCCAGTCTCACTATACTTTATTTACCTAGCCAACCTCTCAGATCCCTTAAAAACCACTGTTTAGTTTTGCCCAACCCTAAAGCTCAGTTTGAGTCCACCAGGCACACTGCCTTTTACTTTTTGTCCCACTCCTTCTGGAACAGCCTACCTTTGGAACTTCATAGTAATCTCTCATTTAAAAGTTTCAAAGCTGCCTTAAAAACCTGATTATTTAATCAAGCCTATCATGTCCTTTCCTGGTGTCCCCTCGAGATGTTTAACACCGGTCCACTAGAACCTCTGCTTTCTCTTCTCCCTTTTTTCTTTTGTTTTGATAGCTTTTCTCCTTTCTTTGCTGATTTGTGTGCTTTTTACTATCCTATTTGAATATTGTCATTCCTTTCTTCCTCAATGTTTAGTCTGTACACTGTTCTGCTGTGCTTGCCAGTTGAGCACTATAGTAAGTTCTCAATAAACTATAAACTATAGTGTTACAGAATCCAGATTTGTGGACTACTGCACCTAGAGGAGAGTGTTTGGTGGACTTTTCTGATCAATGCCTGAATGGAGTCCTTGTTCCTTTCAACTCTGAAGGGCTGGTGACAGGTACTTAATACCTACTTCTCATCTCTGAGCGGTTGTCTTAGGGTACCTTCACACTATTTACTGTTATTTTAATATTTTTACTGCTGTAATTGTCTGTTGTCTATGTTCAACTTATTCTTGTTGTATGCCACCTTTGGTGACTTTCTTTAAAAAAGCAGTAAATGAATTCTAATAAATAAATGAATATATATATATATATATATATATATATATATATATATATATATATATATATATATATATATATATATATCTTGCGTGGATCTCAGTCATGGCCTGGCACTGAATATCTTGGTTTAATGTAGCTGGCAACAGACAGTACTTAAAAAAAAAATGCTGAGCACCGCTGGCTGAATATTGACTAGTATTTGTCTAAGAGGTCAGGCCACTGAAACATAGTAATCTATGCTACCCTTAAGAGGTTACTATTATGGAGGTACAGGCAAAAAAAAATTGTTTATCATCTTCTGTTTTTTTGTAGGTTTGTATTTGTAAATATTTGTTTCAGGGCAATTTTGCTAATTAAGAGGTGGTTACAGCTAATGCTTAAATGAAAAAGAAAAACCTCCCGATGGCAAATAACCCAACCTCTTCATGACAACTTAAGTACCCAAATGACAACCTGCAGCCCCCAAGAGCATTACCCAATCTATCCCTGACTCCCTACATTAGTCAATGTCTCCCCCTCTACCCCCCCCCCCACACATTTCAAAGAGGCAGTCAATCTTCACTGGCCCTTACTAGGGTTAACATTGGTGGTGTAGTATAGGGTCAGGAGTGATCCCCATTTGCTGGAATAACGCAGCATAAGGCTTTTCATTTGAGGAGGATGCAATAAAGCCACACCTTTGGGTGTGCCAGGAATCATTGAAAGTAATTCATTAGTAAACTAATGCAGAACTGCCAAGTAACCCAGTTCCAAGTAGGAGATCAGCATTTTCTAAATATTGGACCCCTTTATTTTTACCCATTGAAATCCATATTGCAGCCCATAATGTATCATGATAGGTTTATCAGAAAGCTAGGACTGGCATACAATTTTCCTTTTTGAATTGGGTACCTTGGCAGCTCTGCTACTATGAGTACTCAAATTCAGCATTTATATTTATCTGACTGAGGCAATCTTTCATTTCTATTACTTTTTTTGGTTCATTCTGTCACAGAGTTCCTAGCAGGTGCTCCTGAGTCTTGAATACTAGTTTAGAACAAGATAAGAACTAGGATTAATGAAGTTGTCTTAAGGTCACTGTACCTCCAAGTAGTGCATTCCAGTACAAAAGTACACATAAGGAGGGCACCTAAACATGGTAATGCATCCAGGAATAGACAGATGTAATGGAGAGGAACATGAAAACCCACCAAGTATACCACTGCAAATAGTATGCCAAGAATACAACCTCATAGGCACAGAGAGACGAGAGAATCCAAACCGTAGGGATTACACCTGTCTATCAACCAGTGAGAATTCATACACGAGAATTGACTATATACTGACAGACCAGCTCCTACCACACAAAATGCACAAATACGAGATAGGTCTAATAACCAGCTCAGACCACACACTTGTAACACTATCCCTAGAAAAAAACATCAAAGCAGGGATCAGACCTCACCCTTGGACCCTAAATACAGCCCTATTAGAAAGAGAAAACTATAGGAAGGAGATACAAAAAAATTTAGAAGACTTTCATCAACTGAATGACACAGGGGAGATAGGGACAATCACATTATGAGAAACCATGAAAAACAGTAATTAGAGGAAAACTAATTGAACTAAGGGCCAGGGCATAGAAACTTTCCCAGAAGACGAGGCAGCAGCTGGAAGAAGACCTAGAAAGGGTACAGCCCACAAGAAGGGATCCACAGACGATGCTCTCCTATTCCTAACCAAACTGGGGTCCTCTCTGCCCAAATTCCTATACACATTCTCTAATTACAGTAAGATCTCAGGATATAAACTAAACATAGATAAGACGGTAGACCTCCCCCTAAATACAAACCCAGACCTAGAGAGACATCTAAAAAAGGAGTACCCCTTCAAATGGCAGACATAAATAAAAAAAAAAAATGGACATTACAATAGCAGCACAGTTGGAAAACCTCCAAGATCAACACTAACCACAGATGTTAGAAAGTATACACAGGAACCTAGAGAGATGGAACTTCCTAAAAGGATGGCAAGGACCTAAATAACTGAAATTAAACAACCTGACCTACTGCCACTACTGAACCCCCTCCAGACAAATATGATAGGCCTCACTTCAGCATATGGAAATATGAGAATGCGGATAGACAGAAACACCACCAGGGGGAAAGGATGGTTCAAACATTGCCCGGCTCTACTAGATTAGTTACTCATGTTAGACAGTCATCAGCCAACAATATTAAGGGAATAACTATGTAAATGTGAATGTTGTTGCAAATGGAAATGGATGCAGTCATGTTATAAGAGATTATGTGCTTACCAGAAATCAATAAATACAATGTTTAAAAAAAAAAGAATCTGCATCAGACGAGACCATCTTTACTAGTATCAGGGAGGTCTTTGCTGATGGTCATGATACAGTAGAAGAGCAGTATGTTTTGCCATTGCACTAACGATGTGCTGCACACAATCAAAAATTGGTAGCTGTTATTGACTTGGAAGATGCTTATAACGATACTGCATACAAGCAGATTTTTTTTCAAAGGTCAATGGCAAAGTGTGCAGCATTATGGAACAAGGCAAGTCAAAGTGCTCAGCCAGCTAATATTGTACAAGAAAAATGCAATATGCTGCTGATCATTCCTAAGGCAATGCGGTGGAATTGTTTCTTCTATGCTGTTGAGAAAATTTGTTGCTGAATGAATTGTGCACAGCTACGAGAGTGCCTGGATTTCGACATCATGAAATAATTTTTCTGGGTGAGTACTGCTGTGTCTGAGTCTGCTGGCAGCTGCTCAGGACATCCTACAAAGTGAAGCTAAATTTTATGTGGGCTTTTTAATGCTAATGTTGGTCATGCTGAAAATGAAGTTGACTAAAGTTGGTCTAGACCCTTATATAGGCCTCACCTCTGGTTTGTGCACTTCAACATGGTTTCGATGAGTGCTTTGGTCATTATCTTGACTGCAAAGATTTGATTTTGGCAGCAGTTATGTTGCTACAGTTTTGTCTTTGTTCGGTTGAAGGTGACAAAAGGAAGGTGAAATACCAAAAATGTCTTTCTGAAGCAATGAAGATAGTGAAGCTGTCATCGGAACAAACTGCACCAGCTTCATCCAGAAGTGATTGTGGTGATGAGGATGACTTCTTCTGTTTTCAGAATGTTGCTGCTCACTTAGACCTATTTCTAAATGAGCAGCAACATTCTAAATGTCAATTCCTGTGAAGTAATCAATGTATCATGATTTCCTCATATTAAGCACTGTTTTCAATGTATAACAAGGGTTTGCCTTCAAGTGCTCTTGTTGAAAGGCTTTTCAGCATATGCGGACAAATTATGACTCCAAGAAGATACAGACTGACAGATGAACATTTTGAAATGGAATTGCTTCTTTCTTGTAATAAGAAACAGTCATAAGGGATATCTTCACCTGCTAAAGTTTTAAGAAACTGTTTACTTAAAACTTTAGCAGGTGAAGATATCCCTTATGACTGTTTATATTAAATTTCTTTCTTGCTTTTAACTTGTTATGTACACCATCTTGACCATTTTTGAATTGTGCAGTATATCAAGTATGATTAAACATTAGAGTTGTATTCAATAAGAAGAATGACCTGATTTTGAAATTAACAAGGTGTAAATACTAGAATTAATAATTTGTAATGTTGAGACATCTGTTTATAAGTAACTAAAAGTAACATTACTTTTCACAGTAACAACTCATTAATTTCATTAAACAAGTAACTAGTAACAGCAATACATCACTTTTTCCTTGCAGAAACTAGTAACTAATATTTTGGAGTTGATATTCAGCTGGTGGCACTCAGCGTTTTCCAATTGCCATCGGTGTTATGCCCAGAAATCCAAAGCTGGGCCATGTCTGGGCTCTGTCATTGATTTTCCAGAGCTTAGTACTACTACTACTACTACTACTTATCATTTCTACAGCACTACTAGACGTACGCAGCGCTGTACACTTGAACATGAAGAGACAGTCCCTGCTCGACAGAGCTTACAATCTAATTAGGACAGACAAACAGGACAAACGAGAGGTAAGGGAATATTAAAGTAAGGATGATAAAATAAGGGTTCTGAACAAGTGAACAAGGGTTAGGAGTTAAAAGCAGCATCAAAAAGGTGGGCTTTTAGCTTAGATTTGAAGACGGCCAGAGATGGAGCTTGACGTACCGGCTCAGGAAGTCTATTCCAGGCATATGGTGCAGCAAGATAAAAGGAACGGAGTCTGGAGTTAGCAGTGGAGGAGAAAGGTGCAGATAAGAGAGATTTACCCAGTGAACGGAGTTCCCGGGGAGGAATGTAGGGAGAGATGAGAGTGGAGAGGTACTGAGGAGCTGCAGAGTGAATGCATTTATAGGTCAATAAGAGGAGCTTAGTAAACCATAGGGGCCCTTTTACTAAGCCGCGGTAGGCTCTAAGTGCATGCAACATGCACCAAAATTAGACTACCATCAGACCAGCGTGCCCTCCAGGCAGTAATTTCAGATTTGGTATGCACCCATAACGCATGGATGAATGATTTATTTCTTTCCTCCTACACACTCCGGTTCCAGCGGTAATCGGCAGTTGGCGCATGCTGACCAGTCACTGTGTGTGTGTAGCGCGTAAGCCTTTACCGCTAGATCAATGGGTGGCGTTAAGGGCTCAGGCTGCTTTTGGGCATCCGCTGGTTTCATTTTTACCACAGGCCTTTTTCCCGTCCCATTAAAAAAAAGCCATTTTTTTGTAGATGCGGTAGAAACTAGCCCAGCGGTTTAGTGAAAGGACCCCATAGTAGGTTAAAAATGTGATATTCAGCACTTAACTGGCTATGGGGCACTGCATAAAGATAGGACTGACTTTTATATGGTCCTATTTATGTGGTTACCTTGGCCGGTTAAATGCTGAATATTGGCATTTAACCCGCCAAGTGCTGATTCCACCCCCGAAAGCCCCCAAAATAGCTGGTTTTACTTTAGGTGCTAGCCAGTGATTTTCAGTGGCTCTAACCAGTTAAAGTGCTGAAAATGACCAGTTAGTCTCGAAGAAGTGATTTAATTGGCCAGGAGCAGTTTCTAGCCAGTTAAATTGCTTTGAATATTGGCCCCATTGTTTTTACAAAGTAACTTGCCCAACACTGGAGACTGCATACAATAATAAATAAATAAATAAATAAATAAATAAATAAATAAATAAATAATTACCAGTGCTTGCTGTGCTAGTTATTATGCTTTGAAAATCAAAAACATATTGGGTGATTTCACATGCTGCTTTTAATAAAGTGAAAAAATATATATATTTTTTCAGTATTCAGAAAGACCACATTGGTTAGTAAAGTAAATTGACTACCTCCCAATTAGCTATAATTGACTTTACAGTCATGCAATTAGTATTTGAAAGAAGGTAATAAAGTAATGGAGTGTGGATTAGTCACTCTATGAAATGTTAAATTTTATTGATTGCACTGGTGTATTTCAAAAACAGATAAATCTGTATTATAATTCCATTTGTAGTGGCATAAAAGAGGCCAATTCTTTTCACAGTGAATAAAATATATGGAACAGTTCTTCAGATCACCCTCTGCATTTGCTTAAAAAGACAATTACCTATGCTAATGATGATAGAGTTTTCCTAGAATAGTCATTAATATCCTCACATAATCTTACATACAAGTAGAGATGTGCAAACAATTGAAAGCTGAAATTGAACCAGGTGGATTTCAGCCTTTTCTGAGTGCTTAACAGATGATTTTGATTTTCATCAGGTTTGCTATGGGAATTTTATAAAACTGTGGAATTGAATTTCCTTATGGATTCCACGGAATCTGATGGAACTGCAGTAAGAACCCAAGAACTGTCATGCTAGGTCAGACCAAAAATCTATGAAGTCCAGTATCCTGTTTCCAACAGTAGCCAATCCAGATCACAACTACCTGGCAGAATCCCCAAGAGTAGCAACATTCCATGCAACCAATCCCAGATATAAGCTGAGGTGTTCCTCAGGTTTACCTTAATAATGGCTTATGGACTTTTCTTCCAGAAAATGTATCCAATCCTTTTTGGAACTCAACTATGCTAACTGCTTTCATCACATCCTCCAGCAATAAATTCCAGAGCGTAATTATATGTCGAGTGGAGAAATATTTTTTTCTGTTTTATTTTATATGCACTGTCTAATAATTTCCTGGGGTTCCTCTTGTCTTTGTAATTCTTGAAAAGAGTAAACAGTCAATTTGTGGTTACCCATTTCACTCCACTCAGGATTTTTTTTTAGACCTATGTCATATCTCCTGTAAGCAGTCTTGTCTCCCAGGTAAAGAGCCCTAGAGACATATTTTCAAAGCACTTAGACTTACAAAGTTCCATAGGTTACTATGGAACTTTGGAAGGCTAAGTGGTTTCTCTAACCTTTCCTCATAAGTTGTTCCATGCCCTTAATAATTTTTGTCACCTTTCTCTATACCTTTTCTAATTCTGCTATATCCTTTTACATAGTAACATAGTAGATGACGGCAGAAAAAGACCTGCACGGTCCATCTAGTCTGCCCAAGATAAACTCATATGTGTATACCTTACCTTGATTTGTACCTGTCTTTTCCAGGGCACAGACCGTATAAGTCTGTCCAGCAGTATTTCCCGCCTCCCAACCACCAGTCCCGCCTCCCATCACCGGCTCTGGCACAGACCCCGTATAAGTCTGCCCTCCCCTATCCTAGACTCTCAACCACCAACCCCTCTTCCCCCCGCCACCCAATTTCAGCTAAGCTTCTGTGGATCCATTCCTTCTGCACAGGATTCCTTTATGCCTATCCCACGCATGTTTGAATTCCGTGCGTGGGATATGAGATATGATGATCAGAACTGCACACAATACTCAAAGTAAGGCTGCACCTTGTAGCAATACAGAAGCATTTTTTTTTGTTTTATTCTTTATTCCTTTTCTAATAATTCCTAACATTCTGTTTGTTTGTTTCTTTGGCTGCTGTTGCACACTAAGCAGAACATTTCAGGGAGTCTTTTACTAAAGATTAGCTAGAGTTATCTGCAGCAGAGTTCATTTTACTCCTATGGACCCTGCTGCAGATAACTCGAGTTAATCTTTAGTGAAAGACTCCCTGAAATGTTCTGCTTAGTGTGCAACAGCAGCCAAAGAAACAAACAAACAAACACATGCCAGGACACCAACCGGGCACCCTAGGGAGCACTGCAGTGGACTTCAGAAATTGCTCCCAGGTGCATAGCTCCCTTACCTTGTGTGCTGATCCCCACAACTCCCCCAACCCCCACTCCCCATAACTGTACACCACTACCATAGCCCTAAGAGGTGAAGGGGGGCAACTACATGTGGGTACAGTGGGTTTGTGGTGGGTTTTGGAGGGCTCACATTTTCCACCACAAGTGTAACAGGTAGGGGGAATGGGCCTGTGTCCGCCTGCCTAAAGTGCACTGTACCCACTAAAACTGCTCCAGGGACCTGCATACTGCTGTCGGGGAGCTGGGTATGACATTTGAGGCTGGCATAGAGGTTGCCAAAATTTTTCTTTAAGTTTTTTTTAGGGTGGGAGGGGGTTGGTGACTACTGGGGGAGTAAGGGGAGGTCATCCCCGATTCCCTATGGTGGTCATCTGGTCAGTTCGGGCACCTTTTTGAGGCTTGGTCGCAAGAAAAAATGGATCAAGTAAAGTCGGCCAAGTGCTCGTCAGGGACGCCCTTCTTTTTTCCATTATCGGCCGAGGACGCCCATCTCTTAAGCATGCCCCAGTCCCACCTTCGCTAGGCTGCCGACATGCCCCCATGAACTTTGGTCATCCCCGCGATGGAAAGTAGTTGAGGGCGCCCAAAATCGGCTTTCGATTATACCAATTTGGGCGACCCTGAGAGAAGGAAGCCCATCTCCCGATTTGTGTCGGAAGATGGGCACCCTTCTCTTTCGAAAATAAGCCTGTTTGTATACTTGTTTGCCAGTAAAGTCCACAGTATAGCCCCTGACACAGCCCTTTCGGGCAAAACACGACCAGTGTCGGGTGATACAAAGAGATTATTATTGCACGAATAAAAATATATGGGGATGGGACGATTTCCCTATGAGGAAAGACTAAAGCGGCTAGGGCTCTTCAGCTTGGAGAAAAGGCGGCTGAGAGGAGATATGATAGAGGTCTATAAAATAATGAGTGGAGTTGAACGGTTAGATGTGAAGCATCTGTTTATGCTTTCCAAAAATACTAGGACTAGGGGGCATGTGATGAAGCTACAATGTAGTAAATTTAAAATGAATCAGAGAAACATTTTCTTCACTCAATGTGTAGTTAAACTCTGGAATTCGTTGCTAGAGAATGTAGTAAATGCGGTTAGCTTAGCTGAGTTTAAAAAAGGTTTGGACGGCTTCCTAAAGGAAAAGTCCATAGAATATTACTAAATGGACTTGGCGAAAATCCACTATTTCTGGGATAAGCAGTATAAAATGTTTTGTACTTTGTTGGGATCTTGCCAGGTATTTGTGACCTGGATTGGCCACTGTTGGAAATAGGATGCTGGGCTTGATGGAGCTTTGGTCTTTCCCAGTATGGCAATACTTATGTACTTATATCTATTATTGATCTGCTTTTATCATTTCCATCTTGGAGCTTTAAGGTCGATTGACTTTCTGTTTTTTTGTGTGTTCATGACTGTATAGCCCTACACTTCACTTATTATGGCTTTTATGAAGTTTCACAGTTAAAAAAAAAAAGCAATGGCTCCCTCAGCTACATGATTTACCCATTTTGGATATCTCTGAAGTTGTTAATTTATGACATAATGCCTTAGAAGTCATTGAATCTCTTGGCTCCTATTAAAAAGTAATATTTAAAAGTTTTCATTCTGTTCTCTGGTTTTCTTCCCAGTTTAAACAGGATAAAAGATCTCTAAGGGGAACTGAAAGATTTGCACTTTGATGATAAAAAATGTAAAAAACATTCTGTGTATGTTGTTAATATCTTCAATTAAATTCACGTGACACACTTGTACAGAAATGTTAGCCAGCAAATAAAAAACACCTCTTCTTTAAAAAAAAAAAAAAAAAGGAAATAACTTACGGAAAATGAGTCAATCACTGTTAACTGAAATCCACAAACTGAGGGGCTCAAAGTCCCAATCCTATCCAAATCTTTTAGTACCATATGTGCTATTAAATGATTAATTTGTGAAGCCTTCTTATGTAGTTGTCAACTTGTCTTTTATAAATTGCCTCCCAAATAACATCCAGCACTATTAACTTAAGCTGAGCTAACACAAACTGGTGTAGCATCAGCTCTGAAAGTCCAGGAACATCGCCTCCTAAGACCTGACCACCACAGCTGAAGGGGGATCTTCCTCTCTCCCTTTCTCATCAGAACCTGACACTCCGCCAATCTAACCATGAGCTTCTGTCACAACAAGATATTTGAGATCTTCTATTTTCAGATCCTACAGCGATCTCACTCCCTGTGTTCCAATATCATACTCTGGAGCTGACACAGCTGAGGAAACTGGAGAATTACACAGCTGTATCTGCAGTGCAGCGTTCTTCAAATCTGGGCTGAATGCAGTGGTGTGCTGGTAAATGTTTAACAACAGGCTCTCTCCCTGGTCCACCTCTGCGCCCTCCCCCCAAATTGCAGAGCTGGTTATAGCCGGGGAGAGAGCCTGGGTGTGGGGGGGGGGGGGGGGGGCGGCGGCGGCAATGCATTACTCTCTCAAGGAAAAAAAAAATAAATGCTCCCAGGTTCCAATCTAATTCATGTTTAATGTGGGATAAAATGCCATAAATAAGTAAATAAATATAAACTTTTAACATTGAGAACCTGATTCTCATAACATGATGTCTGTTTTAGAAGCCCTTTACCAGGAAAAAAAAAATCTCTGCAGTATACCCAAAATGACACAAACCAAATTAGCATACAGACCAGGAATTAGGAGACCAGACAGTCTTGCCAACTCTGAAAAATAATGCGTTATCAAAATCTCAGAACCTAACAAACAGATCCCTATTCAGACACTTGGCCTTGCAGTCATACATGCAGAACAGAGATAGCCCCTATTCAAATTCTTCAAAAATTAACCTGAAGACCTAAGAAGTTAGACTCTGCATGCAGCACAATACCAGAAAAACAGAAAGAAACACGTTGCTATACACTGCAAAATATGATAGCAGATGTAAATTCTCAAAGTGGACATATTCCAAACACTAAAATGAAAATAATTTTTTCTACCTTTGTTGTCTGGTGACTTTGTTTTTCTGATCATGCTGGCCCAGTATCTGATTCTGCTGCTCTCTATCTGTTCCCTTGACTCCTGAATTAATTCTAGGGCTTATTTCCAGTCCCCGAGACACCCTCAGACCAAATGGAGGTATCTCGAGCACAGGAAACTCCCCAAGGCTGCTTTTAATACATTCACCTCATATATCTGAACTCCTTACTTACCAGAGCTGTGTACTAGCTCATAAGTAGCCAAGAACACATACTAAATATAGTTAAGAGTATAAGAGGGTATCTTTTATTTCTTAAGCATCAAGTATAATTACAATTAGCCATTAGTCTACAGACACAATTTACATAACATTATTTGTCATGAGAAATACCATTCAATTGGTAATAGGAATGTAATATTCCAGCTGCAAAAAGGTGCTATCTGGGTTTTAGTCTTATGTGATATATTTTATCACTCAAAGGTATTCATGGGAAAGCAATTGGGTTTTTAGCCAATTCTGGGGTGCTGCAGTTGTTTCCCATGGAGAGAGAGTAGCCGTGGCCACCCCTCTCTAACTTGAAGCAGGAAGTACCTAACTTTTATAGATTCATTCAGGATACAGGTAATATGACTGTAAGCACATCTGATAGGATCTATGTTAATATCATGGTTAGCACTGATTGACTTATGCTAATGAGTAGCTTCAAATCTTAAACATGTTCTCATCCTTAGGTTGCTTAACCACAGACTTTTGCAATTCCCTTGCACCTGGTTGTTCTGACCATAAACTTTTCCTTTCCCACCATGTTGCTAGACAATGTCACTCTGTCAGTTAGACCCCCACCCTTGTGATTTCCTGTTGTTCTCTGCAGTGCTCCAACACTGGAGATCAAGTCAGAGTTACACAGGCCTGCAAGCTTTTCTCTCATTTTGGAGCCTGAACCAAAGTCTCAGGCCTGGGCTGTCAAATAATTATACATATCCACACTTGGAGGTCTTGTAAGACCTTCACAAAATATGGTTAAGGTCCATGCTTGTTGCTAGCGAACTAGTCCTGCACCTAGGTGTTCGCTATCGCCTCAAAATATTGAGCTAACTCTTTGTTGTCATGAGCTCAACAAACATATGCTTAGTAATCTGATTGCAGGCTGTCTTAGGTTGCAGGTATCCAAAATCCCTAAGCAGGTTGGAATTCCTGGCCCTTACTTTACCCGTCATGGCCATCCAATCATGAGCACTAAGAAGCGGATAGCAACTATGAGAGGCACTAGGAAGGGGGATCTTTGTGTTTAGAATTGTCAATGGTGTAATTACAAATAGGCTGGAGCAACCATTAGGGTTTGCATCATACAGTAAAATGGTAGCAACAATTTCTATGGTTCAATCCCGTATATCTTTATAGTTATGAAACTCCACAGGAAGAGAACCTAGGAAAATTATACAAAGGAAGGTCATTCTATGGTTGAATATGCTAAGATTGGTTATACAATAGCTAAATAATTGTATGCCTGAATGATACCTAAATAAGGGTTTACACATACATTGTAATATCTTGGTCAGTATTAGGGTTTGGTGTTACCCTTGTATAAGCAGTATCAGTTTGAAGTCCATAAGCAGGAATAACAGAAAAAATTTCAAGAAACATTCAAAATTTCTTTCTTCTTCATTTCTGGTCCTCTGCAGACTTGACTGTCCAGTGGATTTTTTTTGTTTTTTTGTTACATTTGTACCCTGTGCTTTTCCACTCATGGCAGGCTCAATGTGGTTTACATGGGGCAATGGAGGGTTAGGTGACTTGCCCAAAGTCACAAGGAGCTGCCTGTGCCTGAAGTGGGAATTGAACTCAGTTCCTCAGGACCAAAATCCACCACCCTAACCACTAGGCCACTCCTATTTTCTCCAGCCATGTGCAGTTTTTCTCTTCTCTTTCTGTTTCCGCATAGGCGGGACTCGCAGAGGGAAGCTCCGATGCTGCCAGCCTCTCTCAATCACTGCACCATTCATGCTGCTGAGTCCGTAAAAAAAAAAGGGGAGTGAAAGGAAGGGTGCAGGACTCGCCGGGGTAAAAAAGGTGCAGGTACACAGTACCGGTGCATACCGGCACAAAAAAAGCCCTGCCTATACTATACATGAAGGTATGCACCTGCTTTCCTTTACCAGCGTAACAGGAAAAATACATGCAAATAATTTAGGGGTGATCATTTTCATTAGCCATAGAGTTAAGTATAAATAGATTAGTAAAAACACATAAATTATAATATTATATAATTCTTATATGTGTACTTGTGTGCTTTCCCACACTCTACCTAGACTGTAACCATTTTATAGAATAGCACATAAATGGAATATTGACATTTAGGTATGTATGTAAAAGCTGTTAGCTTAGCAGGGTTAAAAAAAAGTTTGGATAGCTTCCTAAAGGAAAAGTCTATAGACCATTATTAAAATGGACTTGGGGAAATCCACTGCTTATTTCTGGGATAAGCAGCATAATATTCTGTATTTCTCATTCCTGTAATGGCGATCACCATTACGGCATAATGTAAGCCACATTGAGCCTGCAAAGAGGTGGGAAAATGTGGGATACAAATGCAGCAAATAAAATGTTTTGTACTTTTTTGGGATCTTGCCAGGTACTTGTGACCTGGATTGGCCACTGTTGGAAACAGGATGCTGGGATGATGGACCTTCGGTCTGTCCCAGTATGGCAATACTTATGTACTTATGACTGTGTTTTGATCATTTACTTGATTTCTTCTGAGCATATACATGTTTTTGCGTTCTTTATGCATTATGAACTTTAGCGCCTGGCTTTCAGCATTGGCCCCAAACACCTTAACTGCACAGACTCAAATGCTGTTTAACCAGTACCCAAGATGAATATTATCTTAGGTATATTAAAGAAACCATCTGACATGGAAAATCTTTTCTCGCCTAATCTTCATTTTGTTCTTTTCCTCTGTTGTTAAACCTGACTATAGCATCAAAAACAGCAATAGTTGTGATAACAAAGGAAGTGATTTAAATAAGGCTTTTTAAAAATTTTGCTCTTCATTAACACCTAGTTTAGAAAGGTGCTTTTTTTCAGGAACAATTAGTGCTTACATAGATGAGTCACAGTTTATTTAATTGGTTTGAATAATGTGCACCTTATTAAAAAAACACACATTCACACTCTTTGTGCACATGCATAAGTAATTGAATGGAATAATGACATATGTATATACTAGCTGGTCTATATTATTTTATGTAAATTCTGCTCCTGGTTCACAATAGGATATCATACAAAATTCCCTTTAGTACATTTGTGGCACTATTAAAATTTTGTTGTTGTTGTTGTTGTTGCTATACTATTTGCATGAATCACAACCCCTCTCTCACCTGTTTTCTCCTTACCAGCCCCAACTTCCCTCTAAATCATCCCTCGCCTGCCTCCAGTCCTTTTCTTCTGTCTCTTATCCTCAGTCTCTTTTATGTCTTTTCACTGCCTCCATAGTTCTATTTTCATCCTCCTTTCATTCATCTCCTTGACACCCCCGCCTCCCCCATAGCATCTCCCACAAGATTCTAGTATGCCTAACATTTTTCCTTTCTCTCTTCGCTCTCTAATCCATTCAGCATTTCCCCTTTCTCTAACTCCTTGCCTTCAATTCAGTATCTCTCTTTGTTTACCTCTGCTGTTGTCACCAAAGCCATTACCCAACCACAGTCTCCAAACTGCAGCCCAGTTATTGAAAGCAAAAGCAAGCACAAAGCCTTAGAGCTCATGCACGCACTCACTAGCGGATGATCAAAAGTCAACGCGAGCGCACAAGCCCATTAGCGCCGTTTTTGCACACGCACTTACCAACGTGGGATGATTAACGGGGTTACCGCCATCCACTGCAAGCGCTAGGCACTTGTGCACCTGACATGTAAATGTAGTCAATCTCATGTAAATAGGGTCATTTCGCGTTCCTCGTGGATGATCGAAAACTAGCGCCTCATGAACACAGGTGTTGAACGGTGTTATGCTAAAAAAGAGCACCGCAGAATAACGCCAGACCCTAGCTGGTGTTCTTGTGGGCAGGTCCCATCAGAGCTAAAAAAAAGTTAATTTCCTCTTCCTTCCCACACGTGAGCTGGAAGTGCAAAGCTGGAAGACAAATTATAGCACGCGTTGTTCCAGGTGTGGGAGAGTAATTTGTCTGTTTGTACTGCTTTTGTCTACTTTTCTTTTTAGCGATGTGTGATGGTGGTATATCAGTAGTGCTTGCCTGCTATCGCATGCTTGCACAAGCGCAGGTAGGAGCGCAGGAGGGAGACCCAGCGAGGGCAGGGGTTGACCGCCAGCAGGTCTTCAGGCCGCTAAATCGGCAGCGTGTATACCGTCAGCGTGCATACCACACAAGCGTCTCGTTGGAGGAAATCTCTGATACGGAGATCATCAATATGTATCATTTGAATAGGGAGGCTATTTTATAACCTTATGCCAAGATAAAATGTGATATTGATTCCCGCACTGCACAATCACATGCTGTCCCTGGATTGGTTAAACTACTGTGCACATTGCAGTTCCTGGCTACGGGTTCTTTCCACCACGTGGTTGGGGCTTGCTGTGGTGTGGAGCAATCAACATTTTCAAAGCATCTAAAAGTGGTTTTGAATGCCTTAACTGCACGTCACAAGGACTATATCCGCTTCCCGCGGAGCGAGGTAGAATTGCACGAGTTAAAGGTGCAGGCCTGTGAGTGGTTGACAGGGAAAGAGCATTTTTTGTCCAGCACAGCCATTACAAATGAACCTTGTCCCGCAGAACTTTGAGGTGAGAAAAATGGTACACCTTGCTGGATTCCCTGTGCAAAATAGAAGGACAATGACAACGTTCCAGATACAAAAAGTTGTTGAAAAAGGGTACAAGTGAAAAGGGGCTCACCTTCGAAAGTATGGGCAGTTTGGGGGGCATTCGAGTACATGATGTCAGCCATCATCCGAATCTCTGTGACAATCTCTCGCAGTCCGTCACGCATCTCACTTCGCATCTACCGCATCTCGTTTCGCATCTCACTTCTGAGATGATCGACAGAACGACACACGAGACACATCTGTCGCGACATACTCCTGAGGAGACAATGTGTAACCCGGTTCCAGTCTGTCTGCCTTTCCAGCATACTGTCAATAGGCAAGACACACTGTCTCCCTGCATCTTGGGATAGAGATACAGGGGAATCAACACTGTCAGTTCTCAGCGTTTCGCCCGCAACACATGGACCACATGTGGAAGACTCCACTGAAAGGGACCCACTTGCAAAGGAGGGTTCTCGGCTGGTACTGCCCTGTACATCCTCAGACACACATTCCAACAACACAGAGCTGAACCCCATGGAACTTGCAGAGGAGGGTTCTCTGCTAGTACTGCACTGTGTCCGCTGTACTTCATCATACACACATTCCGACAATGGAAAACTGCCTTGCCAAGATGTGGGAGAGGGTGTACAGGCAATTTCTTCCTCTGCTCGCTCCTGTTCCCGACCTGCACCTGGTACAGGGACATGGGGCACCTCCTCTGGACATGGAACTGGCACAATGCAAGAAAATTGGGGAATGAAACTGCATACTTAAATATGCCAAAAACCCACATCAGTACAGAAATGCATCCTGCAAACAGACCACTTACCAACTTCTGGCTCAGCACTTGTATCAAACCACCCTGGTACTCCGAACACAGCCTCAGGGAGCAGGGTGGTGTTCACCAGCTCTTCAGCAGGTGTAAGCTGGATATCGATTGGCTGACCACCAACTATCTGTCGCTGCGAAGTCCTGATCCGAGCCACTTTGCTTTTTACCCTACTGCGCATATCGCGCCAACAGTGTTTCACTTGTTCCACAGTGCGTTGTGACCTTCCCAGCACGTTCATTTCCATTGCTATTTGCGCCCACACTTTATTTTTGGCGCTAACAGTGCTCCTTGCCTGGGAGTTGGACTGGGGTTCAAACGCGCAAACTCCTTAGTCACGCGTCTGAGAATCAGGTCATTTTCTTCTTCTGTGAAGTGACACGAACATGTTTTTTTTGGCATGTTCATCGGACAGTGGGACGGTCTCCAAACCTACTCAGACACACGCAAAGAGACGGATTATGAAAAGTCATGCACACCTCCATGACTACTTAGATATACGCAAACATATAAACACACACACACCTTCCACGCCTACTGAGCGCACATGAACACGCACGCACGCACACACACACACACACACACACACACACAAAAGAAACGTCATAAATAAAAATAACAAATACCAACTAGTAGCTGGAACTGTAGCAGAGGGAGGAAGATGAAATGGTAACAAATGCTGTGGTAGAGAGAAAGAGAAAATCCTCCAGTCACAATGTGAAACAATATCCAAGCAGTGTTTATTTATTTATTGCATTTGTATCCCACATTTTCCCACCTTTTTGCGGGCTCAGTGTGGCTTACAATATATTATGAATAGTGGAAATACAATTTGTTAAAAAAATTCAGGTTATGGATTACATTAGGGAGAGTTGACGAAAAGAAATCAAAATCATAAGGAATCAATCAATTGGGAAGAACAATGGGACAGTAGGAGGAGAGAAACAGGAAATTAGAGGCATTATATGAAGCATGTGGTGTACATTTTTTCTACACAAATCCCTTTTCTGCTGGACGGCCTTTTGTTAAAAGAGAAAAAGCTCATGCTTACCTGCACAAGGTTAAAAACACACAGGTACAGGAGGAACCAACAACTACAGTACCTATGCTATACAAGCCGGCGATGAATCCTGAAAAATCAGAAAAGAAGGGAAATGGTAAATAAAAATACACACCCTTACATCACCCCAAAAATTTACACCACCACCTAGAGTACAGTAAAAGTAAAATTTACACCCCCCCCCCCTAGAGCACAAGCTCGAAAAGGATACCGGAAAAATAGAAAACAACAAAAACCCTGGAGGAAGTGAGAAAACCCAAGAACGGTTACCAGAACAGGCGCACGGAGTACAAACAATACAATACAAAGCCACCTAGATCAACAGGGAAGCAATGCTTTACGGAACCATGTATTGGACCCGCTTTATGATAGGACACACTTTACGACACGACAAGCAGTCCTACGCACATGCATGCTGTTGGTGGCCTAGTGCGTCTGATTAGTGCACATACGTCCCAGCTGTTTAGCTTAGTTTAACTACACTGTTTACACAGCTGCTTATATCTGCATATATTAACTTCTGATCATGACGAGAGCGCTACATCGTGCTACTACGGCATTGGAATAGCAGTATTTCCAGAGCTCTATCTAAAATAGCGCTGGGGTTTGATCATCGGGCCGTCAAGGCGTGCAATGTTCCCACCTCTCTGACACATCATTCTTGTTTCAGGGCCTGATGCTCAAAGCTAACCAGGACTTGTAATGTTTCATTTAGACAAGTTTCAGTCAGTTTAGTGTGCATGTTATTGTGTACCTAATGCACAAAAGGTTTTGGCACTGCTTTTGCTGTTCACTGAAGTAGTGACCAAAGATTCAATGCAAAGGAGCTTGTTAGTATTGAAATGTCATGGAAATGAGGCCATTAGCAATTCCCTCCAAAGCTCAGAGAAACAGTGTACAACACCCCAGTGCCCTATTGATAAAAACCTACTGACAGCTCCGAGTAGGTGTTAGGATGATTGTGCAGAGGAGAGTCCCTTGCAGTGGCATAGCTACAGGGGTCTATGGGGGCCTGGGCCCCCCCCCCAAATTGGCTCTAGGGCCCCTGATTTGGCTGGTGGGGGCAGCTGAAGCATTTCTCCCGCACTGATCTCACTGCATTGCCTACCCTGCTCTTCTCAGTCATGCCGTGCACGCTCGTTTTAGTGAAACTGAGCATTTGCGACACTTTGCACGTGCTCAGTTTCATTAAAATGAGCATGCACAGCGCGACTGAGAACAGAGCAGGGTAGGCAATGTGAGACCAGCATGGGACAAACATTTCAGCTGGCGGGGGTTCGGGACCCTCACCAACCAAAGTACCATCATGAGGCGGCGGTGGCAGAGAGGCGGGCCAAAATGTGCGCACACCAGTTTGGGCTCTGGCCCCCCTCCCCATTGAGGTCTGGCTATGCCCCTGGTCCTTTGGGAGTAGAGGGTGGGATGGGGGCAGTTCCTGATGTGGGAGGTTTTTGTGCTTCGCCTATTAGTCTTAGCCTATGTTTGTCCAGTTGAAGAGCAGAACAGTTTCTTCAGTTCTCCTCATCCACCCCCACTACTTTCTGCCCAGGGTTTCCACAGCCGTTCTCTGTTGATGGCCTCCTGCACAGTTCCTGTGGGTATACGCCAGGCATGTTCCTCCCACTTTAAATTCCAATACTCAACACTAACTGCGTGCATATAATTTGCATATCGTTAGTGTTGAGCATTGTATAATAAATTTTTTCAGTGTTTGGGAAAGTGGTTTCCGGCACTGTTCCCTACAGCAGCAGAGTTCTGAGCATCTGGGCCTCAGAGAGATGAGGATGTGGAAAGACCTGGAGAACAAGCATGGGATCTACGATTCCATCTTCCGACTGCTCCTCCAGTGCCCCTCCTTGAGATTGGAGCCTGTGTTCTATAGCTCCTTGCCTCCCTGCTACCTCTTAGTTTTTTGTTGCGTTTTCTTGAACAAATAAAAACTTATTAGGCTTAAGTAGATTCATCTCTCCCTCCTGCCATATCTACTGCTGTGGCATATAGGTGTGTGGGATGACGTATGTTCCATCATGTTATCTTATTCAGAAATAAAATCTGAAGTCATCCATTGGAAATAAATGGAAAAAATATTTTTTATAAGAACAAGAGAGAGAGGTATTCTGAACTCTTCTGCTTGTTCTCAATCCATGGATTTTAACTTTCAAAGTCCAATGAGTAGCCAGAACCACTGGGCCACTTGACCCAAATATTGTGCAGGAGCAGCGCAAAGTATGTAGGGTAAAGAACTCACTAGGATTTCAAAATAAACGTAGGATGTGCACAGTCAAAAAAAAAAAAGGTGAAAGTCTTCATTTTAGATGATGTTTTTGTAATTTCACTGGGTTGTTTTTTCCAAGTTTTCTTTCATACATTTTTTTTTGCACACGTGGAAGGGCATAATCGAACAGGGCACCCATGTTTTCATGAGGGCATCCTCGCAGGACGGCCCCATAAAGCGGCGGGGCAACATGTATTATCGAAACAAGATGGACGCCCATCTTTCGTTTCAATAATACGGTTGGGGATGCCCAAATCATGAAATTTAGGTCCACCTTAGAGATGGTCGTCCTTAGGTCATTTTTGAGATGGTCATCCTTGGTCATGGGAGGAGCCAGCATTCGTAGTGCACTGGTGCCCCTCATATGCCAGGACACCAACCGGGCACCCTAGGGGGCACTGCAGTAGACTTCACTAATTGCTCCCAGGTGCATAGCTCCCTTATCTTGGGTGCTGAACCCCCAACCCCCCCCAACCCCACTCCCCACAACTGTACACCAGTACTATAGCCCTTAGGGATGAAGGGGGCACCTACATGTGGGTACGGTGGGTTTCGGGTGGGTTTTTTAGGGCTCACATTTACCACCACATGTGTAACAGGTAGGGGGGATGGGCCTGGGTCCGCCTGCGTGAAGTACATTGCACCCACTACAACTGCTCTAGGTATACTGCTGCGATGGACCTGAGTATGGCATTTGAGGCTGGCATAGAGGCTGGCAAACAAAGTATTTTTAACTTTTTTTATGGTGGCAGGGGGGTTAGTGACCACTGGGGGGAGTAAGGGGAGGTCATCCCCGATTCCCTATGGTGGTCATCTAGTCAGTTCAGGCACCTTTTTGGTGCTTGGTCATGAAAAAAAAAATGGACCAAGTCGTCCAAGTGCTCGTCAGGGACTCCCTTCTTGTTTCCATTATTGGCCGATGACGCCCATCTCCTAATCACACCCCAGTCTCGCCTTCGCTACACTGTCGACACGCCCCCGTGAACTTTGGTCATCCCCGCGATGGAAAGCAGTTGAGGGCACCCAAAATCGGCTTTCGATTATGCCGATTTAGTCGACCTTGCGAGAAGGACGCCCATCTCCCGATTTGTGTCGGAAGATGGGCGTCCTTCTCTTTCAAAAATTCACCTGATTGTATACATGCAAGAACTATTTTGCACATGTAAATCAAATGTATGTGCATTCATTTTTAGGTATATATGTTTACACGTGATTTGTATGTAGTTTAAATTTTTAAGCACTCACGTGAACTGAATGTATGGTCACAAATGCACATCTCTAATACTTCTGCTAGGCCACTCTAAACCTGCCCCACTCCGTTTCTTTTTTCACTTGAGGAAACAACCTACACTGTTGATAGCAAGACATATGTGACTATGAACGGTTTCATCTGGTTGTTCTGAATTTGTCAAGTTCTTGTGCAACCTTAGGTTTGGTGTAATTAATTATGGTCCATATCCTGAATACTATGTTGGCAAGGCTAAATGGACATTGAGGACCAGAATAATTGAACATAGACGTATTTGTGTTAAAAAATTGAAGTTCTATTAGTATCGAATTGTACTCAAAAACAATATTATTTAAGAACTTGAGATTTATTTATTTGAAAAACTTTACAGACACTCTTCTTGGCCAAATCCTTTCAAGATAGTTTTACAATTAAAACAATACATTCACGACTGGTGACGATTTAAGATGGCGGCGTAACAGGCAGCGCCGAAAAGTCGCTCTGAGAACCAGCCCGGGAGAAAACTCTTGCGACAATATGCCCCATACTAAAAGGAAGGGGTTGACGAGGATAGTTCCCCCACCTACCTCGACTCCTTCATTGCCTCGGACGGGACTAGAGCGTTTTTTCAGCCCGATTTCCCAAACAAGCAGAGATGTGGATCCCATAGCGGGGCTCCTTGGGGAAGTGGAGGTCCCGCTGGGAGAGGATGTATCTCTTTCTCCACCATCTACTAGTAAACCTCCCTGCCCAGCATCGATGGCGAGTACCGATGTGGATCAACGCCCTACCGGAAGTGTATCGGGTGAGATCCACGGTGAGGGTCGGGAAGTTCCACAGAAGACGCTGGGAGCAGAGGTCGTAGGAGCCTCAAGGAAAACGCAGGAGGTAAATCTTGAAATGATTTGGGTAAAGCTGAACAGAATGGATATGACTTTACAACAAACATCGGGTGAAGTCAGTAACTTTAATATGAGATTTGGTGAGTTAAATGCAAAGGTAGACCTGCTAAAAGAAGAAACAGCTGAAAAACTGACTGTTATTCAAAAGAATGTAAACTCTTTACAAGATAAATACAAAAATAAATGTGGTGAAAGATAATGTTGAACTTCGGAGACGAATGGAACAAGTTGAAAACTTTAATAGAAGGCTAAATCTACGTTTACTGAATTTTCCCAAACTCCTAGGGATTACTCCTCTAGATCTATTTAAGAGATATTTGAATGAGGTGTTGAAAATGCCTCTGGAAGCTATACCGCCTGTTAATAAGTTATATTATATTCCTACTCCTAAAGGAGAGATTGGGAAAACTCAAGAAGCTCAACTTATGAATATAGATCCTGGAAACATTTCAGCTATACTTGAACAAACACTTGATGAGACAACAGAAAGGTCTACATTGATAGTGTCTTTAATATTCGAACAGGACTTGAATAACATAATGAAACAGTATTTTAAGAATTTAAAAACCTGTTTTGGGGGTATTAAGGTACAGATTTTTCCTGATGTTACAAAATCAACTCAGCAGAGGAGGAAAGCCTTTTTGGCATTGAAATCAAGAAGTGTTGAGATAGGAGGGATGTTTTTCCTGGCCTATCCATGCAAGTGCCTTGTGAGACTGGGTCAGGTTAAATATACATTTTTTTCACCAGAAGCCCTTAAATCTTTTCTAGATTCTAAACAATTGTAATACTACAAGGGAATATTACGCCACCTAATTATTTTTTGTGAATTATTGTTATATTTTCCCCATAACTCTTTTCATCTCCTCCAAAAATGAGGTCTAAGGAAGCAATAATTATCATAATTAATTAAGAAATTATACTATTTTTGAAGTAGATTTTACTTCTGTAAGAAGTTTTCTTAAGGAATGTTATTATTTCTGTATAAATTTTATTATGGCTGTATTTCAATAACAAGTATATTCTTGTTAAAATGTTAAAATTTAATAAACAAATTGAAACATAAAAAAAAAAAAAAAAACAATACATTCACAATATCACAGTAATAAACATACACTTGCAAAACCTGTTTTGTCTACATGTGGGGGAGAGATCTAGAATCATTGCTACTTCAGATTGAACAATTTGAGTTTTCTAATGGATTTAAATAAAGAAATTGATTGAGTTGTGCTTTGAAACTGGAAGATCTTTTTTGATTGGTTAACAAAAGCCAGGTTTTGTGCTTGGATTGGCCCATGCTTAGTAGATTGCTAACTGGTATATGGGAGCCATTGATTCCAGTGGCATGTGGCTGCTAACATACATTGAAGACAGCAAATTTTAAATTAATTGCTGCATGTTTTCATATAAATACGTATTTATATATGTGAAGAAACAGTGTGTTTTAAAGCCTGTAAAATGTATTGGATATTTCTCTCTTTTAATTATGTCTGAAGTGTATTTCTCCTATTTGGCCAGCAGATGGTGCATGTTTATGATTAAGGCTGTTACAGGGAACTGATTGTTCAATTTCTTTAACACAAGCAGGAAGCAAATAGCAGAATATGTTTAAAACTTGTTGACTGGGTTCTGATTGGCCTGGAGTTTGAAAAAATTACCCAGTAGTGCTGACTGTTGCTTCAGTCATAACCAGGGGCGTAGCTGCGTGGGGCCTGAGGGGCCCAGGCCCCCGCATTCCTCTCTCATGCCCCCTCTACGCTAGTGGCCAGTCAGGTGCCTGATTTTAGGCAGCACTGCAAGCAAACGCAGTTTGCTGCAGTTTTAAAGGGCATTTTAAATTTTGCTTCCCAGCAACACTGCCACCTACCTTTGTGGGCCCCCCACATTGGCTCCTGCCGATGTGACACTCAGAGCGTCACAGGCACTGCTGTGATGAGCCAGCCCTAAAGTTCCTTCATTGAGCCCCGAGGAGCCCCGCCCACAACATGAGACGGACGTGCAGGCAAGCCTGTCCCGTGCGGTGCAGAGCATTGACGTCATCCGAAGCATGGGCGTGGCAACGAGACAGAGAGAAGCAGGACTGACTGCCGGTGCATGCTGCAAGGGAGTGGGACTGTCGCCAATCTACACTGATTCTCCGTCCTGACTCCAACAGTTCGGGTGAGCACTCAGCAGCCTCATCCCGTCCGCTGCTGCCCTGTCAGCTGCCGATCGCCTCGCGCCTCACTCGTCTTCCCGCCTCGCGCCTCACTCGTCTTCCCGCCTCAGCCTAATTCGCGCCATCTGACTGAGAGCCTCATGTCTTGCGCCTCGCACCTCACTCATCTTCCCGCCTCGCGGCTCGCGCCAAAGTCAGATCAGAGACTCTCTCTAGATCTGATTGAGAGCCGCCACCTGTCAGTCCGACTCCAGTTGTTCCCAGGGCCAGGCTCTGCCTCCCCTCCACCACTGTAACTGCCTGCTGTGCTGTCCACTCCAGAGACTCCAGCAATCACAGACTCAAAGCGAAGGTAGGCGACAGCAACGGCGGGGGGATAGTAGGTGAAGCTGGGTTGGGATGACTGTGGTGGTAGTGTGGGAATTGGGCAGAATTAAGTCAGGAGCTATGAGAGGGTGAGGGGAGGGGGATCGGCAATGGCGGCGGCGGGGGGGGCTATAATGTGCCCCCTCGCTCTGGCCCTGGCCCCCCCTACCGCCGCAGTTCAGATACGCCCCTGGTCTTAACGTGGACAAAGAAAGAAACAGATCTTTTTTCTAAGGCTGTGTGAACAATTATATGTCCTGATCTTCCCAGGTACTGTTTAGACAGTATGCAAATGTTTTAGTTAGTTTTCTAACTGATCCATATTTCAGTTAACCTTTATTGTTTGCCAATTGCACATTTTTGTCCACTGTTCCAAGTTCTAAGAACAGACACAATTGTTTGCTCATTCTGCCTGTCTGGACTGATAAAGAATCCTGGTAGTTTGTTGGGTCTGTGAGTGCTTTCTGGGAACTGTGGGACCACTGGGAGTGTGACTCCAGTAACCTAGAAATCATTAGGGATAATTGGAGAGAAGGAGAAGCACCCAGAGGCGGTTGTGATCCAGTCAGTGGGAGAAGGGTGCTAGTGTACAGCACAAGTAGCAGGTGCAAGTGGACCTGAGCTGAACTGGGATAGACCTTCTAAGTGGCCACGGGGTAACCCCAGGCGGGTGGCTAGGTGTTTTGTGACAATATGAAATCATTACAATTATTTGGTTTGCTTCCCAGTTATGTTTTGAGCATTTTTGAATAAGCCACAGATAGCCCCTTGATACATATGTTTATTGAAATGCTGATGTTTATTGAAATTCTGATGTGAGCTATGTATTTCACATTTTGCAAATACTTAATATGTTTTCAAAAATGTTTTTGATGTTTTGCAATTTTGTATTTGAATTTTGATGGCTGCACTAAAGTAAATAGCACAGTTGAGGTACATGATTATAACTGAAGCTGTGTGCTGAAATAAGCATTTTTCAGCCTTTGAATATGTTACCTCTTTATTCTCAATTGAATGGCTGTGTTGGTGAATATTATTTCGATCACCTTGTTTTTGACACATTGCATTTTATAGGTGCATCTGTGCCAACTTTTCTTTGATGATCAATTTATATTTTTAAAAATTCCCATGTTGGCTTTTCAACCTCCTCTGAGGCATGCATAAGTTTCAGCAATGTACTCACTTCTGCAAGGAATTGAAAGAGGTGGTTTAGAAGACAATTTTAATTAGTACTCCACAGTACTTTACATATCTTTTAAAATATAATCGTTTGCTTTGTGGATTTCCACTCCTTATTTTGTGACACTGAAACATATACAGCTTGATAGAAACAGCAGTTCTAACTTTGCCCAGTTAGTTATGAGGGTGCCAGCTAGCACTTGCATAACTTCCAGGTAGTGACCTAAACTGCTGTGATCTCTTGTCTCATCAATCTCCACCCCCTGAAGAGCATTGCCATCCTCCTCCCACCCACCTGGAAGAGCATGAGGCAGTGGCGTTCCTAGGGGGGGACGGTGGGGGCGGTCCACCCCGGGTGCACGCCGCTGGGGGGGGGGATGCCGCACGCGCCTGTCCTCCGTTGGTCCATGCTTCTTCTCTGCCCTGGAACAGGTTACTTCCTGTTCCGGGGCAGAGAAGAAGCATGGAACAACGGAGGGCAGGTGCGCGCGGCACCCCCCCCCCCAGCAGCGTGCACCCGGCGGGGGGGGGGGGGTTCCTTCGCGGGGGTGTCCTTTCGCCGGGGGTGGGTCCGCGCTGCATCGGGGGGGGGGGGGGTGCTCCACCCGGGGGGCGAGGCGCATCAGCGATCCACCCTAGGTGCCAGCCCCCCCAGGAACGCCACTGGCATGAGGCCTCTTGATTTCTATCTCTCTCCCTTTCTCTCATGCCTCACCTGGAAGAGCATATGACTCCCCTGGTTCTGAATCCTCTTTCTCCCTTCCACCCCCTGAAAACTTCTGACCCCCTTCCAATTCTGATCTCCCTCTCACCCAATGCTGTAGAAAATGTCCCAATAAAGATCCTTCACCCCTCTGTAGGCCTCTTGGGCCTACCTTTCTGATCCCTGATGGTCTAATGGAGAAAGGGAAGGAGTGATGCCTACTCACTCATGCCATTGTAGCTCCCATTTCATAATGGCTGCCATGACATCTAGTGGCAGCCTTTTGATACTATCAAGGTACCCACTTGCTCCTGTCCTTTTTTAGCTATACCACAGGGATTGGAAAGTTAGGCCCTGGGGTACAGGGGCTACAGGGTATTGGAGATTCTTCTTGGAGGTCCAGATGCTCTTCAAGGGAGGGGAGATCAGAATCGGAAGAGGTCAGATGCTCTTCTGGGTGGGTGGGAGGATGGATTGGAATCAGGGGGATGTAAGAAGTAGTCTTCTTCCTCCACCAGTCAAAACCAGTTTTTAAGTTCCTAACTAGTGCTCTGATGGACAAGAAAAAGAAGAGGAAGAAGCATGTTTTCTTTGTCCTAAATTTAATAAACCATTTCCCCTAATCCCATCCCATGTCAAAAAACAGAACATTTTAGAAAAAAAATACATGTGTCAACACCGTTCACAATTCTTGCCATTTCTTCTACTCATTGACAGGGGGATGATCAGAAGCAAATGCCGGCGTTTGCTAACGCCCCATGATCAGAGCCCTCGAGCGCGTGAAACAACTTTGAGTGTGGTTTTAGTTTCAGTTTTCATTAGCTGCAGTTCCTGTGTATAGAGGCTATTTTACTTGGAGGTAAAATGCGGCCTTTTATCATTTTAATTATATTTAAGCTTGGATACTGTGGGTTTAGCAGAGAGATGCAGACTGCAAGCTCTGACAATCCCCAGCGGCTGTCACTGATTCATGTTCACATTCGGTTTCAGTTTTGTCCGAAACCTTTCAGACAGTTTTGGTTTCGGCCCAAACTAAAAAAAAAAAAAGTGTCAGTTCACCTCTAATGTCATATATTAGGGCTTAAAAGTTAAAACTACTTCAGAGAGAAAATGAAATGTATTTTCAGAACTATGCCAATGATATTCAATAGTTCATTCCTTTGGAGACTGGTATGGATCAATATATGGCAGCTATCTTGTTTTATGAGTGTGTGGAGCTGATTTGTAACTAGCTCCTGGAAAATAGGTTAACCTTCAGTTTGGTTGTTTGTTAATTCATCTCCTCAACAGTGGCTAGCACAGTTGGCTTTAGGACAGCTCAACATTTCTCCTATGACTGAAGTCAAGGAACTGGGAGAATGTATAGACTCTGGGCAACTTAGGACAGCAAAAAGGCGTCTAGGTAAGTTTTCCAGATAGGAAACTGAATATTTTTGCTATCCAAATAAATTACAGTGCTGACTGCATTATGTGGACATTCAACATTGCCTACTATCAACAATGGTTGAATATTGACCCCGATTTTTTAAAAAGTTACTTATATTATGTAGATTGCAGGACCTATTATTTCATGATAATTTATGCACCATTGTGAAGGCTTAGTATTGAGTTGAATTGACTATTTTACTTAATTATTTTTAGAAGTATCACTTAGATGACAAAGAATGCAGTTATTGAAAGGATGTAGAAGAGGGGAACAGATTACTTCTCCTCACTTGGGAGTACCACAGTAGCTCTCAATCAGTCACCCTTTAAAGTGTTTACCATGATGTTTACAATGTTGAATAGAAGGCTTGGATTATTTCAAATGTTATTTAATTCCTTATGAGCTGGTGTAAAGGTCAAAATATGCAGAATATCACTTCGTAATTCCTTCAGTTAAGGATGTCTTGTTCTCCTCCAACCAAAAAACCTTCTTTTTGGTGGTGGATTGTACTCTGTGGAACTTACCTCCAAATCATTTATGAAATGAACATGATTACATGGCTTTTAAAAAAAAAGTCTGAGAGAAGAGTTATTTAGCCAGGAGTTATGTGAAGATAAGAACATTTGAGAGCCTTCATGCTGATTTATGAGTATTAGGGTAGAAACGATAGTAAATATTGGTCCTATAAATATGCAGTTTTATGTTTATATATAATAGTAACATGGCCAGTCCAACCCATTGTGCAAAAAGTGTACTTGGTGTGGCAGCAGTGGTGATGGGCAAACTGAAAGGCAGGCAGCCAGCACTCATCAGTAGAAATTAACAGATGTACAGGGTCTTTGAGGACATTCATGTACTGAAGGACTGACATGTCTTTGCCCCTCTCTGATGCAACCTCCTGTTACCAAAGGGAGGAGGAACAAAGGCCCTCAAAGGCCCTGCATTTCTTTATTATTATTATTATTATTATTTTAGGGTTGAGGTGTGCCAGTAAAAGAAAAAGAAGTAGGAGATGCTGGACTACCAAGGGGAAAATATTTTTCCCTCAACTCATAGATAAGCTCTGGAACTTATTGCCAGAAGATGTGGTAAAAGCAACTAGTGTAGCTGAGTTAAAAAAGTTTTGCACACATTCCTGAAGATAAAGCCCATAAACCATGGAATCTTGCTGGTTTTGGGGATTCTGCCAGATAATTGTGACCTGGCTTGGCTACTGTTAGAAGCAGGATACTGGGATAGATGGACCTTTGGTCTGACCTAGTAGGGATTTTTTTTTCATGTCTTATAGCTAAGCAGTTTGACTATGGGGGGAAGAGAGAGAATGGACATGTTGCACAGGAGGGTGGAAGGGAAGACACAGCACACAGAGAGATGCTGGCCCATAGAGAAGATGGAGAAGGGAGAGAGGGAAAATGTTGGACTGTAAGAGGGAATGGAAAAGAAAGATGGGACTACTAACTGCAGGATTCCAAAGTGGTTCATTCTTACTCTAGCCACAATAGCTCTTACCTAAAATTACTTTTGTTTTTTTGGACAAATTTTATTTGCAGATCTGTGGCACTGCAATTGGGGCAGCAATGGCACCAGACGTAGTCATCTAATATGTTGCACACTTTGAAGAGTCCTTTTTGCAGAATCACCCCTATTAGTCGAATGTTATCTTTTATAGTGGATTGGTGACAGTGGCAATTTAGAAGAGTTTTTCCTCTGACTAAACCAGAAAGATCATAAGTACATAAGTGCATAAGTACTGCCATACTGGGAAAGACCAAAGGTCCATCGAGCCCAGCATCCTGTTTCCAACAGTGGCCAATCCAGGTCACAAATACCTGGCAAGATCCCAAAAAATTACAAAACATTTTATACTGCTTACCCCAGAAATAGTGGATTTTCCCCAAGTCCATTTAATAATGGTCTATAGACTTTTCCTTTAGGAAGCCGTCCAAACCTTTTTAAAACTCCGCTAAGCTAACCGCCTTTACCACATTCTCTGGCAACGAATTCAAAATTCAGTATGATGCAAATGAGATTATTTTTTTTTAATGTACTCATCCGCAAGGGTGAGTACGATTTCAATACTTCTCTATATCGTAAATCTACAGACAAGAATACCTTTCCATTGTATTCCAGTTTTCATGTAATGTAATGCAAGGTTCCACATTTTTGAGATCTTGCCAGGTACTTGTGACCTAGATTGGCCACTGTTGTAAACAGGATGCTGGGCTTGATGGACCTTCGGTCTGTCCCAGTATGGCAATACTTATGTACTTATAACCCATCTCTGAAATGTAATTTACCTTTTTGTCAATTTTTACATCTGAAAAAGATTTGTTCGGACTTTGAGGACTTCAAGCATCAATCCGCTATCATGAAAAAGGAGTTTACCCAAACAGGGTATCCACAAAGCTGTATCCAAGATGGATTTGGAAAGGCTAGCAATAAACCTAGACGTGAGCGCTTCACCAAACAACAGGACAAGAAGCTGCCAAATGTCATGTGCACACTCAGGTACTCGCATATAGCAGCACAGATCCAGAAAATCATAAGGAAAAACTAGCATATACTTGAAGGTCATGACTGTTTTAAGAACAAAAATTTGGTATTATCCTATTCTAGAGGTAGAAACCTAAAAGAGAAGATTGTCCTTTCAGCTTTGCCAGATCCAGTTACTGACCCCTTTGAAGACTTAGTCTTTGGACATAGATGTTGTAGAAGATGTAGTGTCTGCCCACATGCACTTGAGACCTCTACTCTCACCCATCCGCAATTAGGCAAAGTTTACACTCTGAAATACTCCTCTGATTGCCAGACCACACAAGTCATTTACATAATTGTGTGTCCATTTGGGTTTTTGTATGTAGGGAAAGCTAAAAGAGCTATTAAAACTCGCATAATAGAAAACAGGAGTTGTATTTAAGCCACAATGTTACCACAGCACCGCTAGTAGAACACTGGCATGCACAGAATCATACAATCCAAGACTTGAGGTTTTTGGTTTTCAAGGTTCTTCATACATCTTGGAGAGGCGGCAACATAGATAAGCGCCTCCTACAAGAAGAACAAAGAACAGTTTTCCACATGAGAACCCTGGCATCCCAGGGTCTCTATTCAGAGACAGATTACAAACCCTTCCTTTAGCGTGCTTACCTGTGGGCACATCTTTTTTTATCTTCTTTTTTTATCCAGTTTTTTTTTTTCCATTCACATTTTATCCTGGTTTTATTTTTCAACAGATACCCCAATTTTAATTGATGCAGTCCAGGACTGCCGAGAGACAGATCCAGGCCAGGGGCCAGGCTACCACTGCCCCCTGCTCCCTTACCTTCCAGCATCTGCTCCTCCCTTGGTCTGTCACTCTCCTGCTGGGACCCGGGTTATCATGTTAATGCAGTTGCCTGGGTTCTGACACACAGGACCAGGAGAGAGACAGACTGAGGTAGCAGAACCTTCTGCCTGCCTCTGGAAGCCTTGATGGCACTGGGCCCCCTTTGGAGGCCGGGCTTGGGGAATCTTGCCACCCTGTCCCCCTCTCTTGGCGGCCCTGATGCAGTCTATGGTCTCTTTTATACATAACCTTTAACGTGTTTTCTTTTGACTGTTTTTGTTTATCGTACCCGGCTATTTTTCCAGCTTACCTTAACCGGCTATGTTTTTAAATGGTTAGCACAGGAAGGCCACAGCCATTTCGATAGCCCAGTCCTTTAAGATCAGGATTTCATTTTTATTCATGATCTCATTTTTATTCATGAACTCATACATCATTCATGTTAAACTCATTTAAATGTCTGGTCATCAGGTTGTTTCCTGTTTGCCCTTCATTGCGGCTGTTCGTTGAGCGCTGCTTTGAGAGACTGCACACTGGTAAGCACACCATATTTCATCATTGTATCTTTATTTATTTATTTTTTTTTTGTTGTTGTTGCCATGTTAAGGGATTCTACATAAGCACTTCAAGGTGTTTTTACTCCTGAATGTCACAGCATCTCTGGCAGCTGTTTTTTTGTGTCATTTTTTGCCTGCCTGACACAGTGCACTTTTTTCATTCATGACCATTTATTCTTAACCATTTTGTAATAACCAGCTATCTATAACCGGTCTGAGATTTTAACCATTTTTTTAACACGGGCTTTAGACAGTTATTAAACATTTATTCATGATCAGTTATTTTAATAGTGTTGGTATGGCTAATCATTATTAGTTTTTAGCGGTGCTTGTTGGCTTGTTTCATGTTTTACAACAGACATCAATGTGAACTACATCCCCACATTTGTCTCACAGTATATCCAGTGCAGTCTTTTATTCTGGCATCTGCATTCATCTATTGCACCAGGTTCAAATTCTGTTACATTGACATAAATGTAGGAGTGCAATTAAACATAGAAACATGATGGCAGATAAGGGCCAAATGGCCCATCCAGTCTGCCCCTCCTCAGTAACCACTAACTCCTCCTTTTCCTAAGGGATCCCACATACCTGTCCATTGCTTTCTTAAATTCTGACACAGTCTTCGTCTCCACAACCTACACTGGGAGGCCATTCCAAGTATCCATCACTCTTTCCATGAAAGAGTATTTCCTTATATTCCTCCTAAGCCTATTTCCTCTTAACTTCATTGTATCCCCTTTCATTCCAGAGTTTTCTTTTATTTGGAAAAGGTTCACCTGCTGTACATTAACGCCACTGAGGTATTTAAATGTCTATCATATCCTCTCTCTCCCACCTCTCGCCTCACCAGAGACTTATACAAGGGTACTATCACCTCTTTTTTCCTGCTGGTCATTTCTCTCCTTATTCACCCAGGCATCCTTCTGGCTTTGACCGTCGTCTTTTCTACCTGTTTGGCCACCTTAAGGTTGTCAGTTACAGTCACTCCCAAGTTCCGCTCTTATTTCGTACACAGAAGCACTTTACCCCCTATATTGTAATGTTCTCTTGGATTCTTGTAACCCAAGTGCGTGACCCTGCATTTCTTAGCATTAAATCTTAGTTGCCAATTATCCGACCATTCTTCAATCTTCGCTAGATCTTTCCTTATGCTATCCACACCCTCTGAGGTGTCCACCCTATTACAGAGTTTGGTATCGTCCTCAAAGAGACAAACCTTATCAGACAGCCCTTCCACAATATCACTCACAAAGATGTTAAAAAGAGCTAGCCCGAGGACTGTGCTGCATTTGGATAGCACTAGCGCATGTGTTTTGTCCAGATCGTCTCATTTCATAAATACTTTTTGGAAGGATTATCCATATATGCCAATTTTGAAGACCCCTGAAGAAGGCCTTTTTCGGCCGAAACACGGACCATGTAGGGTCCTAATAAATCATTTTGGCTTTTAACATCTATGACTTCAGTCTGGTCTTTCTGGATATCTTCCGCTTGATTTGTTGTTTTCTTGTCTGTTTTTGTGGGAGATTTGGACTCTCCTTGTTGTGTTTGGACATGCTTTCATGACACATGTTTTTATGACATAAGTTACTTCTTTTAATTTTGCATTTTTAATATAGTATATTTTTGACATGTTTGGTACATTGTTTTATACAGTCCACTTTGTTTAATTTATGTTCATTGTATTTAAGATTTATATACATTTTATATATAGTTTGACATTCTATTTCATTTTCTGTACACAATCAGGCTTATTTTCAAAAGGGATCGCTGGCAATCTCTCAATCCTGGCCAAATTGGTATTATCGAAAGCCGATTTTGGCCAGCCGCAATTGCTTTTTCGTTGCGGCACCGGCCAGCCTTCAAGGGGGCGTGTTGGTAGGGTAGCGAAGGCGGGAAGGAGCGGGGTTACAAAATGGCCGGCTTCACCTTATTATGAAAAAAAAAAAGGCCAGATCGAACGAGCATTTTGCCGGCCGGACTTGGTCCATGTATTTTTAGGACCAAGTCCCAAAAAAGAGCCCCAACTGACCAGATGACCACCGGAGGGAAGTGGGGATCACCTCCCCTTACTCCCCCAGTGGTCACAACCCCCTCCCACACACAAAAAAACAATTAAAACATTTTTTGCCAGCCTGTATGCCAGCCTCAAATGTCATACCCAGCTCCCTGATAGCAGTAAGCAGGTCCCTGGAGCAGGTTTTAGTGGGTGCACTGTGCTTCAGGCAGGTGGACCCAGGCCCATCCCCCCCTACCTGTTACACTTGTGCTGGTTAATGTTGAGCCCTCCAAAACCCACTGTACCCACATGTAGGTGCCCCCCTTCACCCCTTAGGGCTATGGTAATGGTGTAGACTTGTGGGCAGTGGGTTTTGGGGGGGGGGATTTGGGGGGCTCAGCACAGAAGGGAAGGGTGCTATGCACCTGGAAGCTAATTTTGGTTTTTTTTTGAAGATTTTTTAAGTGCCCCCTAGGGTACCCGGTTGGTGTCTTGACATGTCAGGGGGCCAGTGCACTACAAATGCTGGCTCCTCCCACATTTGAGATGGCCGGGTCCGGTTTCCATTGTGGCTGAAAATCGGAGCCGGCCATCTCATCTAAACCCGGCGATCTGCCGGCGATCCTATTTTAAACCCGGTGAGCGATTTGGCCGGCGCCAAGTGTATTTTGAAAATATGCTTGGCTCCGCCCGCTTGCAGCGTTGGCCCCAAAGATGGCCGGCCATTGATTTCACCGGCGCCGTTCGATTATGCCCCTCAATGTCTCTTGTGACCCCTAAGGCCGGTGGCTGCATCCGCTAAATCACAGAGCCGTATCGGCTCATTTCTCTGGTGCCTTTAAATAAAGAATCTTTGAATATACTCTTCCATGCTGGAAGTCAGTTTGTTAACATCTGCTCCTGTGTGGCTTTTCTTTTGCAATAGAAATAGAGTAGACTATGGGGCTCATTTTCAAAAGAGAAAAATGTCCAAAAAGTGGTATTTTCGAAACCAATTTTTAGACATTATTTCTATGAAGTCTGTCAGAAGTGCATTCAAATCATAAGGGGGCATGTCAGGGGCACGTTAAGTGTGGGATCTGGGCATTCCTAGCATTTGGATGTTTTTCTGCCATCATAGAACAAAACAAAACATCCAGAGCTATAAATTGGACGTTTTGATCGAGACATGTTTTATTAACAAACAAGCCGTTAAGCCCATTTAAATGGGCAATTTTAAATTGTTTAGATTGTAATTGAAGCAGTGGAGCATGAAATTATAGTCGATGTCTAAAGTACACTTTTGAATACTACATTGTTAGTGTAAACAGAATTAGATCCTTCGACTATTTTTCCTTGTTCTGTGTGTGTGTGTGTGTGGGGGAGAGTGTTTGGGAGTTTTGGAGAAGAGACATAGGGAGAGAGAGTGTGTGTGTGTGTGTGTTTGTTTGTGAGGGGGGGGGGGGTTGTGGGGGGTGGAGAGAGTGAGGGAGAGTGTGTGTTTTTGTGGCATTTTGGATGGGGGAAGGGGCAGCCGGGGAGGTGTTTGTACGGGATGATGTAATTTTTGTTGAAGTAAGGCAGTGACCGTTTTTATGTGTTTTTTTTTCACCCCCCTCCCCCCGTGTTGATTAAAGTAGGATATGGAATTATTTAGCAAGGCACAGGGTTTTTTGTTTGTTTGTTTTGTGTTTTTCTGGGTCTGCCTTTGCCTTAAATAAGGAGTTGCGTGTGTGTGTGTGGGGGGGGGGGGGGGGTGAGAGAGAGAGATAGTGTTTGGGGGTGGGAGGAGAGACACAGAGTGTGTGTGTGTGTTTGGGGGGGTATGGGGGGGGAGAGAGAGAGAGAGTATGTGTGTTTGGGGGGTGAGTTTGGGGTGCGGAGTGAGGGAGAGTGAGTGTGTGTGGCATTCTGGACGGAGTATGGGGCAGCTGGGAGGTGCTGGAATGGGCATGATTTAATTTTTATTTAAGTAAGGCAGAGACCTTTTTTTTCACTACCCCCCCCCCCCCCCCCCTCTGAGTAGACTTAAGTAGGCTATGGAATTATTTAGCATGGCACAGGGTTTTGGGTTTTTTTTTTTTTTAAGATTTTCTGGGTCAGCCTTTGTCTTAAGTAAGGAGTTGATTTTGTGTGTATGTGTGTGTGTGTGGGGGGGGGGGGGGAGAGAGTTTGGGAAGGTTAGAGAAGAGAGAGAGTGTGTGTGTGTGTTTGGGGGATTGGGGGGCGAGAGAGATACTGTGTGTGTTTGTGTGTGTGTGTTTGAGGGGGGGGGTGGGTGTTAGAGAGAGAGAGAGTGAGGGAGAGTGTGTATGTGTGTGTGTGTGGGGGGGGGGGGGGTGAAAATACTGATCTCCTTCGCCGTGTCTTTGTGTAGCCAAGCCGAGGTCCCCTTCTCCCCCTGCCTTTCCGGCTCCGTTTTCGCAACACACAGTTATAGCGGTGGGGTGGGGGGGGGAGATGGAGGCGGGGGTTGTCTGGTGGAGGCCCCGATTCGGCGCTGCCCCACTGCAGTCCTGTTCCCGCCTCCTCTGCTTCAGTTTCCACTGCACCTCACCTGGTCCTCCTCGCTCCGTGACCATCTCCATCCAAAGCCAAGGCAAAACTTCCTGGTGGTGGGAGTACCCGCTGCCGTTCCCTGCTCGCTGATTGGCTGGTGGCACTAGAGTTATCTTCAGTGTTTTACTGACGTGATGGACATGCGCAGAACAGTGTCTGGCACATCAGTCACTAGTCATTTATATAGTAGGATAAGACACAAAAAAGTGCCCTGAATGACCAGATGACCATTGAAGGGAATCAGAGATGACCTCCCCTTACTCCCCTTGTGGTCACTAACCCACTCCCACCACCCTACTACTACTACTACTACTACTATTTAGCATTTCTATAGCGCTACAAGGTGTATGCAGCGCTGCACAAACATAGAAGAAAGACAGTCCCTTCTCAAAGAGCTTACAATCTAATAGACAAAAAAATAAATAAAGTAAGCAAATCAAATCAATTAATGTGAACGGGAAGGAAGAGAGGAGGGTAGGTGGAGGCGAGTGGTTACAAGTGGTTACGAGTCAAAAGCAATGTTAAAGAGGTGGGCTTTCAGTCTAGATTTAAAGGTGGCCAAGGATGGGGCAAGACGTAGGGGCTCAGGAAGTTTATTCCAGGCGTAGGGTGCAGCGAGACAAAAGGCGCGAAGTCTGGAGTTGGCAGTAGTGGAGAAGGGAACAGATAAGAAGGATTTATCCATGGAGCGGAGTGCACGGGAAGGGGTGTAGGGAAGGACGAGTGTGGAGAGATACTGGGGAGCAGCAGAGTGAGTACATTTGTAGGTTAGTAGAAGAAGTTTGAACAGGATGTGAAAACGGATAGGGAGCCAGTGAAGGGTCTTGAGGAGATTAGAAACATTACTTACCAGCCTCTATGCCAGCCTCAGTTGTACTCTGGTCCAGTAGAGCAGCATGCAGGTCCCTGGAGTAGCCTAGTGGTAGATGCAGAGCACTGCAGACAGGTAGACCCAGACCCATACCTCCCCTACCTGTTATATTTGTTGTGGAAACTGTGAGCCCTCCAAAACTCACCAGAAACCCACTGAGGTGCCCCCTTCATCTATAAGGGCTATTGTAGTGGTGTACAGCTGGGAGCAGGGGCATAGCCAGACACCCAATTTTGGGTGGGTCTGGGCCCAAGATGGGTGGGCAGAAGAACCCCACTCCATTCCACATGTGATTTGGTCTTTCCTTCTCTCATCTGCATGCCATATGGTCTCTCAAACATCCTCCCTCTCCCGCATACCTTTTAAATAGCAGATTTTCACCAGTAGCAAGCAGCAACTAATATACACTGTTAATGTTGGCCCCACAGCCTTCCCACTGATGCAAATTCCTGTTTCCGCATAGGCAGGAATATGCCAGAGGGAAGGCTGTGGGGCCGGTGTGAATAGTATGTATCAGCCACTGTTTGCTGCAGGCGAAGATCTGCCATTTACAAGGTATGCAGGAGGGACAGTTGTTGGGAGTTTTCAGCTGATGGGGCTTGGGAATCCCTGCCAGCCACATTATAGGTGTGTTACTACTGGGTGTGACTGAGCCCAAAGTGGGTGGGCCTGGGCCCACCCAGGTCCACCCTTGGCTACGCCACTGGTTGGGAGTGTTACAAGAAATGATTTATCTTGGGGGAAAGAGCTCTAGAGCACTCGCTACTGTTTATAACTTAAGAGCAGGCGCTGTATTTATAAGTTTTAGGATATTAATTTCTCCACCAATCAACAAAGGTGATAATTGCAATAAATTAAATAAATTAAATATATATAAAAGACACCATATACTCAGAACACAAAGAGACCGTATTTTTAGCTTCAAAAGGGTTTATTTAATATATTGCATACGAGAGATAGCTTTTAGAAGGATCTTAGAACAGAAGAATTTGTGCTTAGGAAACAACACAACAGACTTAAATCACAAGTTACTTACAAGTCCATGTTATGGCAGCTGAGAGAGAAAAAGTCTTTTGGAAAAGTTCTATTATTCAGCAGAGTGATGAACCATGTGGCCGAGGTAGTAGCAGGAGGCTGGACATCCTTCTCTCCCTTTATAGGTCTGGATTGCAGCTGAAGAGAGAATCTCTGTTGTGTGGAACACTTCTTCCTTTTATATTCTTAGTTTGCAGGGAGAAATGAGTGCATGCCCTGGATCATTTGCTTTCTGGTTATTTGCAAAGCATTATGGTCCTGGTTTCATTGGTTGGTGTGTAGTTGTAACATGATAAGTCCTTATCTTCTGCACATGTGTGCTGGGTCCTTTGTCTGTAGCCAGCAAGCAGGCACAAAGGTTTTATGGCTTCCTGTTGGTTTATTGCAAGCATCCTAGCAGAGTTTATAGTAACTCTTGGGTCTGGTTTTCTGCTATCCATCTTTGATCCTTTGCTGTGTTGATATTTGCACCCACAATGGTTTTGATCAGTAGTCTTTTGTTAGGGGGAGGAAGGGGGGAGATGAAAGCCAGACCATAAAGCCAGACCAGTTTCTCTGCTGCAGTGTCAAATATATATTTTTAAAAGCTGCACAAATATATTGGTGTATATATATGTATCTGATCCAACACAACATCATGCTGCACATTTAATTCTGATGATTGGCTTATACCATAACAGGAGTAGTGAGTTGGAGGGGGGGGGGGGGGGTCAGCAGACAGGTTAAGGGAACAACAGTTCTGGGAGCATTTATCTGAAGTCCACTGCAGTGCCCCCATAGGGTACCCATTGTTCTCCTGGGCTATCTATATGACCAGTCTACTAAGAATGCTAGCTCCTCCTATATCCCAATGGCTTGATTTTGTGCATTTTTCACTTGGACATTTTTTTTGAAAATAGACCATAAAGATAAATGCACAGAGCACAATAACCTCTAGCATAAACATAAGTGATTACTTTTTAAAATCTGGGTCATGAGACACATACATTCCTGCCATTCAAGTTGCTGAATAGCCAGAATTCATGCATATGAATTGGAGTGGGAGTTGGGTTAGGCTGGAGGTTGATTTTAAAGTTAAATGAAGCATGGAAAAATTCTACCACTTTCTGTATAATTTAGAGGCATATTTACTAAAATGTGGTAAGCAATTATTGCATGAATTAGCACGTGGTAACTGTTAACACATGGCCATGAAACCAGATGCTAATTCACATGGTAACTGCTTGCTGGGAAAAGGGTTGGAGAATGGACAGATTATGGGCATGGACCATGCCTTACAATTTGTGCATAGCAACCTACCATGTGCTATCACCACTGTAGATAATATGGATACACTCACCACCTCCTAAGAGAATATGGTGCATTTATGCTATCTGATGTATCTACTATGGATGGTGCAGCCACAGGAAACCCTCTCCATGCCCAGATCATTGATATCTTTGCAAACATACCCCAATACTAGACCCCCCTGACATCTTTACAAAAATCTACCCCCTCCTGGACCCCTGAGATCTTTGTAAAAGTACCCCCAGCTACTAAACACCTCCATAGTCTCTTACAGGGGGCCCTTGGTATCTAATAGGGCACACTGACAATCATCAGTCACTAGATTACTTTTAAGTGAGGGTTAAATGGTACGTGCTGCTATGATGCACCTGTGGCTGTCATCTGAGGATTCAGACTAATCCTTTACTACTTTCTCTTCCCATTTTCTTCTTTTAGTTTTTATTCATTTATAATTCCCTTTTTTATTAGTTTTGATCAGAGTTTTATTGTAAACTGCTCTGTTGTCTTAGCCAAAGGGCATTATAGAAAACCTACAACAAAGCAAAACTAAACATAAATGACGGTGACTCAGGATCAAAATAACTCTTCTGAACCTTAGTGGTTGTCTTGTGGTACTACAGCTAGAGGTCAAGCTGCCAAATAAGAGTGCACCTTTTGAGAGATATCAAGGGTCCAGGAGGGGAAAATATTCAGCTGGAAACATTACCAGTTAGGGCCTTTTGAATATTTTCCTAAACTGGCTCAATGAGTTTTTGAATTATATCTCTAAGATGTGGACATGTGTGTTTTAAACAGATTCCTGAAGATGGATCTTGGTAGTAGCAGTGCAGGAGAAATCCATACTCTTTTTAGAACGGATTATTTATTTATTTGTTTGTTTGTTTGTTTGTTTATTTATTTATTTTTGGCATTGTTGGAATTGATAAGTGGGAAAAGTACCTAGTGGGGAAAAGAAGGGACTGGGGAGATAAGGGCATGGAAGCATCTGGGTGTAAGGGATATTGATTATCGCTTTTTAGTCTGTTTTATGCAGCTGCAAGAAATGAGTGGCCAGTTGTATTATTTTCCAAGAAATTCATTTCCATTGCTATATTGCTGTTAGTATAACAGACAGAACACATTAGGATTTGTAGCCACATGAATCCTGGACATGAACACAAGGGAACATTACAGTGCATGCCAAGTTAAGAAATTAGGTTAGCTATTTCTCTAATCAAATCCTCAAATGTGGACACTAGATTGTTTCAAAATAATTTCACTTATCTGCTGATGCATGTTTTCGTACTGGTTGAAAGAAAGAATTGCAGTGGGAATTGCATACCCAATTTATAGCATTGATGCTGCTTCATCACATCATATAGAAGATCATTTAGGTTTGACAAAGACCTTCAAAGTTAATAACCCTAATGCTGCACAGTGCCATTGCTTTGATAAACTAATCAGGCATGCATATAACTTATTTAATTCAGAGAAAGGCTGATTAAATCAGCACACTCCAACAGGAAACATCTTTATTTTCATTTGATTTGTACAGGGTAGCCCCGGGCATTTATGCCTGAACTCATTTTCTGTCAGAAACAAGGAAATTGCTGATAAAGCCCCATGCAATCTGCCAATTTCTTCTGTCTGCTGTGATGCCTCAGACTTTAGCTGAGTTCATGCTTTATTTTCGGTTTCCCACTTTCCACATCTTTATGAATTTCTATACTATTACAATTCTGCGTATTTCTTCATATTCCTCCGAGAGAGAGAGAGAGAGAGTGTGTGTGTGTGTGTGTGTGTGTGTGTGTGTGTGGTATAGGACACCCAATATTAAGTAAGTGGACAGGATCCTTTCTGCCTACTTAAAGCGCTTTGAATAATGGGGGGACAGTTTAAAGGAACTCCTTAAGGAATATGTAAATAAAGTTCAAGCATAGCAGGAGTCTACTTTTCCGCTCCTCTCACTTAGCTGGGTTAGGCTCTCTGGTTATCTCTGCCGAGAGCTGACCACGGGGTTCAGGAGACTGGGTGTGCACTATTCACTTCAGGTTCCCTCCGAATCAAACCGGGAACCACATGGTAGTCAGGAGACTCAAGAAAATCAACTGAACTTTATTTAACAAATTAAAACTAAGCAACAGTGGACATGATGGTCCTCAGCATACAGTATTTGATGGCATCTCAGGCTTCATCTTACAGAGGCACAAGAGCACATAACTTTTCCTTCTTGGGTTATGCTCCTTTTGCCTGACTTTTACACAGTTGGCACCCCACAATCAATTTCTCCAATGTAACACCATTACCATCAAAGATTTGGATCCAGCATTAACTGTCTTTCAGGGATTTATCCTGAAAGAAATTACCAGCTGCGGGCAGACAACGTCCTACCCTTAAGCCCGGTTTGCGGCAAGACTCCCCAATCTCAGCCCGCAGGTCGGCTCCTCTGTTGGCTTAAGAGATTAACAGCAATGACCCTGATCCCACTCCAATGTCAGGGTTGGCTCAGCAGGTACCCCCCTCTCCTTTGCACTGGGTCACTTGGCGGGGTTATAGAAGTTCTCAAACACAGGCTACCAAGGACAAACTCTATAATATTGTCCTCCCTTTTATAATAATTATCAGCTCCACCCCACACCGAGATTCCACAAACCAGGGCACTCTCAAGTGTTACATGGACTCCATGCTGGGCTCCTCCCACTGAGGGCTCCAATATAACAAAGGGTTACATCTGCACAGCCCTGGTCATTACAAGGTATAGTACTACACTGAAAAGGCAGTAATATCCATATAGCACTATTCATACAGACTCCCGTGGCAGCGGTAAAAGTAGACAGACCCTCCTGGCAATGAGCAGGACAGCTATGTGCCTGTGGGCCAATTCACATCCCAGCACCATTTTACAAAGGATGTAGAAGTCAGAATTGAGAAGTCCAGTTCAGGACGTCTCCGGTTTCAGTTGTATTTTAGAACAGAATCTGCTGGTGTAGAGGCTTTTCTAAAATACAGAGAAACGGACGATTAAGCGCTGAGTGTGGACAGCATAAGCATCCATTTCAGAAAAATAAACATATAGGGCCCGATATTCAGAGTGATTTACGAGGGCAGGAACCTCTCCTGCCCGTTTAAATCCTCTGGGGTTGCTTAACCCTCAATATTCTGCAGCACTAAACTCAGCAGTGTCGCTGAATATCCCCTCTGATCACTCACAAAAAAAGTGGGCAGGTCAGGGGCTGTACTGGCAGCGGTGTTAAGGAAAAATCCGGGAGTTATGCAGGTGCCAGTAATATTCAATGTCGGCACCCGCATCACTACACACGGCCTAATTTAAGACAGCTCAAAACCTATCCTAAATTAGGCTGCTTAGTGTTGTGGGTGCTGGCACTGAATATCGGGCTGGCACCTGCATAATTTAAAAATTTACTAAACTGCTCTGATACCCATCCCGGCTCCCTTCCTTGCACCATTCCCCTAGTCCACACCAAGTTTAACCCCTCCCCCACAACATCATCCGTATATGGACGTTGCTAACATTTAACGCACCCTAAATATTAGCGTGCAATAAAAACGCTAGTGTGCATTAGTAAAAGACCTCCTTAGTCCGCTTCTGAAATGGGGTCTAAATATCTATAATCTTGCCATGCCCTTGTCCCACCCAAAACACACCCAGGCCATACCTCCTTGCCATTTGTGTGCACTTGGGTCTAATACGTGAATATCCCAAGCTTTGTAACTTGAAGACTTGGACATTTATGAAGATAAACATTTAAGTGTCAGTTTATGCACGTAGTAAACCCAAATTGGGTTTGTAAAATAAGGGACAAAATATTCTATAAAATATACAGTACACTTTTCCCTATGCACATCCCTAAAATTTGAATAATAAATGAATTACGAGTTCATGCATATCACCATCAAAACAGAATACTGTTTCTCATTTGATTTGTTTATTTACTTCCTTCATTCCTATAGAACTTTACCACAAAATATATAGCGATACAGCACATCCTTTCTCCCAAGCTTTTATCTTCTGAGTGAATGAATTGACAGGAGAAAAGTAACTTGCCCAAGGCTCCAAGGAGAGTCAATAGGAGAAATATGATATAAATTCCAGTGGCTTCCTTGCGCCCAGTCTTTTACTCTAACCACTAGGCCAAATATTTTATAGTGTTTTGTCATTTTTATTGTCACTGAGTTAAAGACCCTCTTTTTTTTCAGATATGCTTTTTTTGATTCCTTGATTGAGCCAGTTAGGATTTACCATTTTATTCTTTTCTTGTTTCCTGCCGATTTGCGCACTTTTTAAAAAATAAAAATATATAAAACATCTGCCATTCCCCGCCTGTGTCTTTGAAATAGATTTGGAAGATAATTCTATAACAGTACACCTATTTTTAGGTGCCAAGAAGACATCTATGTGATGGTGATTCTATAACAAAATGTATATGCCTACCTTTCTTTATAGAAGAGAAGTGTAGCAGGGCAAATATGTACCTATATTTTAGGCATGAGCAACTACACTAGCCATAGAGCTGGTGTAAAAGCCTACACCTACATTGCCAAAAAATGCACACAAATTTTAGTCTTATATAAAATATGGGTATAACTGTGTGCCTCGTCCATGCTCTGCCTAGACTCTGCCCATGTATACACTCACCTGCAAACTATGTGCCATCACATTTAGGTACTAGTTTATAGAATAGCATGTACCAAATGTTGGCATTTATTCATTTATGTGCACACATAGGCATGCATATAGGGGATAGAGGACGGGGATGGGATTTGATATACCACCTTTCTGTGGTTGTAGCGCATATGCTAGTATTCTGGTCATTTATCACCTTAATTGTTTAAAAGCCATCAAAAATTGTGCATCCAGATTTGGGTGTGTGCCCAATTTGCACATGCAATTTAATTTAATAAAAAGCCAATTAGCACCAATAATTGGCATTTTAACAAGTGTAACACCATGGATCAATATAAATTTACCTGGGTCTGATCTGAAGAAGAAGGGTTACCTTCAAAACCTAATCAAAAGCTTTTCCTACATGAGTACGAAGATGTGGAATGCACTACCAACTCACTTGAAAACGATGCACGAATTAAACAACTTCCGCAAAGCTTTGAAAACTTATCTCTTTAACAAAGCCTACCACGAGAACCCTTAACTACTTGAACACAACCCTTACACTCCTTTACTCAGAATGTCTCACTGTACAGCTGCATAACCAGATCCTCTTGTCTTCTCTTATCTCTTTACTACACCAATTGTATTTCTTCCCTGTTATGGCACTGCCATAACAGCCCTTTGTAAGCCACATTGAGCCTGCAAATAGGTGGGAAAATGTGGGATACAAGTGCAATAAATAAATAAATAAACAAACAAATAAATAAAATATTGTTAGTCCATTAAAAAATTGTATCATCTTAATTTCTTTTCTATGTTTTGATTTATTTCTATTTATTACCAAACCCTACCAGAAATTACTATAAGCAAATTGTACTCTGGTAAATGCTAAACTAATCTGTATGAGACCAGCTGTGTTATGCAGGGTAAAGCGGAGTCTGGTTCCCTGGTGTTACTATACCTATTTATGCTTTGCAGTAGAAATCAAATAAAATTATGTAAGCTTGTTCTGGGGCTCAGCCCAAACTCTGTTATCTCACTGACCTATATCATTCTGCAGGGGGCTGGGCACAGCATCACTCTGTGTTACAGGTACTGTTCTGATTCTATAAAGGGCTATGGATTTTGACTATGAGCTGAAGTTCACCCAGGGTTTAGATCAAGCAACCAGTTTTTGAGACCCTCCAAGATTGCTGCCTCATCTGGTGTTGCCCTGGTATTCCTGACTACCTGAAACGGGATGTTGGTTGTTACATTATGCTTAAGTGATTACTGTCTCTGGCATTCAGTGTTGGGATCTGTGTCCTACAAGGTTGGGCCTGTAAGAGTTCTGCAATTATGACAATCACGTCTGCATAGTTTAATATTGTTATTGCATGCATATATCTATAAGTACACTATAAGCAAGAATATCTCTCCATATGTCTCTTAAACTGAGGAAAAGACTTCAGGCACTTGGTACCTGTTGCTAATTTTTAGCTTAGTGATCCGATTTGCTCAACGCACATTAGAAAAGTTTCTTTCTTGAAGATATATGCATTTCGCGAGTATCATCACAAGTCTAAAAAACCTCAATTTGATTTCTTTTTATTTTTATGTTAAAATATTTAACAAGACTGGTACTTAGCTGTGGTGCATTCTGTGATTGCTGGGTACGCCCAACAGCGAGCTCCTGTTTCGCTAGGTGCTTCGTAAGGAGCTGAACCCAAAGTCTTTATCACAGGAATCTGAAAAACAGTACATAGCCTGTAGTATCATGAGAAATTAGAAAGTTCTTGGAGAAAAGTTCCCATTAGATTTTTTTTCCTCACCTATTACCACCGTTAGCCTTCTGATACGTGAATTCTCAAAATGGCGGCAGCTTTTTAAAGTTACCCTTACATCAGAGAGCCATTCAGAGTGAGTTTAAGATTTAAAGAGACCGATCTATACTTTGCTCATAAAAAAACACATACCTTATGATTAAGCTTCACAAAAAGGTTTTCAATTCAACTCGACTATTTAATCCACTGGGTGTCAAGGATTTTAATCTGTGGATCCACCTTTGTTCCTTTTGAATCAAATATCTATCTCTATCGCCCCCTCTTGTCAGTTCTGGAATATGGTCAATCACCACACATTGAAAGTATTCAAACTTGTGTGATTTTTCAATGCTATGTGTAACCACTGGTGCTTCAACTCGAGAGTATTTCAGATTATGTTTGTGGTCACTGAGTCTGTTCTTTAGGGACCGTGACGTCTTCCCAACATATATTTTAGGGCAGGAGCATATTAAGATATATACTACATATGTGGATTCACAATTTGTGTCAAATCTTAGAGAATATTCTTTCATGTCAATAGGGTTGACAAATGTTCTTGTTGTCAACATCCTGGGGCAAAATTTGCATTTTGTACAGGCTTTATGTCCTAGATTGCTTGCTTATAGTGTACTTTTAGATTTCCTTTATTTACGCAAGTGCCAAGTAATATAGTTAATGCATATGTCTATGCAAGATAGACACTTGCTGTGATTCACTTATTGCTGAGATATTAACTGTTTTTTTATAAGATAATTTATTGCTGCTGCTGCATAGAGTTGTTACATGGCTAATCTGTAAAAAAGCACCTTTTCGTCTGCCAGTCATTCTGTGTCAAAGACTCGTGAATAAGCTGAAAGGGTTGATCTTAGGACCGAAAGTGGTGAACTGGATAAGAAACTGGTTGACTGACAGGTGGCAGAGGGTGGTGGTAAATGGAATCCGCTCGGAGGAAAGGAAGGTGAGCAGTGGAGTTCCTCAAGGGTTGGCGCTGGGGCCTATTCTGTTTAATATATTTGTGGGAGTTATTGCTGAAGGGTTGGAAGGAAAGGTATGCCTTTTTGAGGATGACACAAAAATAGCCAATAGAGTGGATACCCTGAAGAGAGTAGAAACAATGAGAAGGGATCTCCGAACGTTAGAAGAATGGTCGAGGGTCTGGCAGTTAAAATTCAATGCACATACATTAGAAACCATTGTACATCACTAGTAAATATTTTTTTGATTTTTTAATATGCTATAAATCACTCGTGAATAACAATTATAGCATGCAATTGTTAATTTTAGTAGGTGCTCAGGCTCAGACCGTAGAAGTCTGCCCAGCACCAGCCCCACCTCCCCCCACTGGTTCTGCCACCTAATCTCTGCTAAGCTTCTAAGGATCCATTTCTTCTGAACAGGATTCCTTTATGTTTATCCCACGCATTTTTGAATTCTGTTACCGTTTTCATCTCCACCACCTCCCGTGGGAGGGCATTCCAAGCATCCACCACTCTCTCCGTGAAAAAATACTTCAATCTCATTTCATGTCCTCTAGTTCTACCGCCTTCCCATCTCCGGAAAAGGTTCGTTTGCGGATTAATACCTTTCAAATATTTGAACGTCTTTATCATATCACCCCTGTTTCTCCTTTCCTCCAGGGTAAACATGTTCAGGTCAGCAAGTCTCTCCTCATACATCTTGTAACGCAAATCCCATACCTTTTTTGTAGCTTTTCTTTGAACCGCTTCAATTCTTTTTACATCCTTAGCAAGATATGGCCTCCAAAACTGAACACAATACTCCAAGTGGGGCCTCACCAACGACTTATACAGGGGCATCAACACCATCTCTTTCAAGGGAAAGGAAGCTCCGGAATGAGGGGTCATAGGATGGAAGTGAAAGGGGACTTAGTAGTAACCTGAGGAAATACTTCTTCACGGAAAGGGTGGTGAATTCATGGAACAGTCTCCAGATGGAGGTGGTAGAGACAAAAACTGTTTGAAATGCATGGGCTTACTGGATAGGCCATATGGTCTTTATTTGCCTCCATTTTTCTATGTTTCTATTTTTCTATGTTAGTAGCAAATACCTGCAGTTTGTGGAGCTTTCGTAACTTTTTACAGCCCATTAACAGTGAGGCGGACTTTTCACACCTCCAGGCTCTTTCCACTTTTTTGCAGTTGTCTTTTTGTTAAGCTAAGACAGGGGTGTGAAACTATGGTCATCGAGTGCCATAACCCAGTTGAGTTTTCATGATTCCACGATGAATATGGATGAAATATATTTGGAAACAGTGGAAGCAGTGAATACAAATCAATCTCATGGATATTCATTATGGAAAACCCAATGGGGTTATAGCCCTCGATGACCAGGTGCTGTGGAGGACTTGCAGCCCTTCTGCATTTCCTCACAGCTGTATCCGGGGTGACTCCAGTTCCACCCCGATCTTCCCAGGGCCTTCTCTCCAAGTGCACAGAGTTTCCAGGTGCTTTTTGGCTAGGATCAGGCGACCCTCAGGGGGAGGAATGCTGGCTTCGGCCTAACCCCTGGTAAGCCTTTCCTCAGCTGAGAGGTGCCCACCTCTACCACCGGCTGCCTTTCAGGTGCTGTGGAGGACTTGCAGCTTATCTGCATATCCTTACAGCCTTCTCCGGGGTGACACCCAGGTCCACCCCGATCCACTCAGGGCCTCCGCTCTAGGTGCCCAGCGCTCCCACCAGGTGCTGTGGAGGACTTGCAGCCCTTCTGCATTTCCTCACAGCTGTATCCGGGGTGACTCCAGTTCCACCCCGATCTTCCCAGGGCCCTCTCTCCAAGTGCACAGAGTTTCCAGGTGCTTTTTGGCTAGGATCAGGCGACCCTCAGGGGGACGAATGCTGGCTTCGGCCTAACCCCTGGTAAGCCTTTCCTCAGCTGAGAGGTGCCCACCTCTACCACCGGCTGCCTTTCAGGTGCTGTGGAGGACTTGCAGCTCATCTGCATATCCTTACAGCCTTCTCCGGGGTGACACCCAGGTCCACCCCGATCCACTCAGGGCCTCCGCTCTAGGTGCCCAGCGCTCCCACCAGGTGCTGTGGAGGACTTGCAGCCCTTCTGCATTTCCTCACAGCTGTATCTGGGGTAACTCCAGTTCCACCCCGATCTTCCCAGGGCCTTCTCTCCAAGTGCACAGAGTTTCCAGGTGCTTTTTGGCTAGGATCAGGCGACCCTCAGGGGGAGGAATGCTGGCTTCGGCCTAACCCCTGGTAAGCCTTTCCTCAGCTGAGAGGTGCCCACCTCTACCACCGGCTGCCTTTCAGATGCTGTGGAGGACTTGCAGCTCATCTGCATATCCTTACAGCCTTCTCCGGGGTGACACCCAGGTCCACCCCGATCCACTCAGGGCCTCCGGGGCATTTTTCTCTTTGTATCTAATCTTTTTCCAGTTGCTAAAGTACCTTAATCGTTTATGGCCCCTATTCACATTCTCTTCCTAGCTCTGTCCCTTCCTAATCTTTTCCCTCACCCCCTACCTCTCTCCGCTACAGGAATTCACTTCCCATCCATTGACTTCATCACCTCACCTTCTCTCCTACCCTCTTCCTCCCTCTTGGCTTTTAATCTCCGTCTCTTTCTTCCCTCCATTTTGCCTTCCCCATTCCACCTAAATACCTCTCGCCTTCGACGCCTTCGTGGCCACACCTCTCCTACTCTCCTCCGCTCTCTTTTACTCCTTCTCTTACTCTCAGCTGGTGACATCAATCCCAATCCTGGCCCTCCTCACCAACTATTATCCAAACTCTACAGATCTCACCGTGACCTCTCTAACCTCATCTCTATTCCTCTACTCCCCTCCTCTTCTCTGCCCTTCTCTTGCGCCCTATGGAATGCCCGCTCTATCTGTAACAAACTCCCCTATATCCAGGACCTCTTTATCTCGCATCACCTCCATCTGCTCGCCATAACAGAAACCTGGCTCTGCCCTGATGACTCTGCTTCAGTCGCAGCCCTGTGCCATGGTGGTCATCTATTTTCACATACTCCTCGCCCTGCCGGCCGTGGGGGCGGTGTTGGACTACTTCTCTCTCCCTCCTCCAGATTTCAACCCCTTCTTCCACCTCAATCTCACTGCTTTTCCTCCTTTGAAGTCCACTCTATCCGCCTTTTCTCTCCTCTGCCTCTTCGAATAGCGGTCATTTATCGTCCCCCTGATAAGTCCCTTTCATCCTTTCTCAGTGACTTTGACGCCTGGCTTGCCTTCTTTCATGATCCTTCCTCCCCCTCTCTCATCCTTGGTGACTTTAATATTCCTGCTAATGATCCTTCCAACTCTTATATTTCCAAGTTACTCGCTTTAACGTCGTCCTTTAATCTCCAACTATGCTCCACCTCCCCCACTCATCAAAATGGTCACTGTCTTGATCTCATCTTCTCCTCCAACTGTTCACCTTCTAGTTTCCTTGCCTCTGATCATCCCTCCTCTGATCACCATCTTATAACTTTCACACTTAAATCTCCTCCCTCCCAGTCCCTTCCTATCCTATCTAATTTATCTAGGAATCTTCACGATATTGACCCTTCATCTCTATCCTCCCATGTTTCAAACCTCCTCTCTACTGTGGCACCATCCACATCTGTCAACGAGGCTGTTTCTTCTTACAACAATACTCTATCCTCTGCCTTAGACACTCTTGCACCTTTGATGACCCGCCCTGTAAGGCGTACAAAACCCCAACCTTGGCTGACTTCTAATATCTGCTACCTACGTTCCTGTACCCGCTCCGCCGAACGCCTCTGGCGGAAATCTCGAGCCCTTGCTGATTTCTTACACTTTAAGTTCATGCTGACCTCCTTCCAATCTGCTCTTTTACGTGCCAAACAGGATTATTATATCCAACTGACCAACTCTTTTGGCTCTAATCCTCGACTTCTCTACACCACATTGAACTCTCTCCTCAAGGTGCCCCCTCACCCAACTCCCCCTTCATTATCTCCTCAGACCCTTGCTGAATTCTTTCACAACAAGGTTCAAAAGATAAACCTTGCTTTCTCTACCTCACCAGCTCTCCCTCCACTAGTCCGTTCCCCTCTCTCTCCTTCCCCTCATTCCCTTTCCTCCTTTCCTGAAGTTACTATTGAGGAAACTACACTTCTCCTTTCTTCCTCAAAATGTACCACCTGTTCCTCTGATCCCATTTCCACCCACCTTCTTAATGCCATCTCTCCTACTCTTATTCCTTTTATCTGTCACATTCTCAACCTCTCACTTTCCACTGCAACTGTCCCTGCTGCCTTTAAACATGCTGTGGTCACACCTCTCCTTAAGAAGCCTTCACTTGACCCTACTTGTCCCTCTAATTACCGACCCATCTCCCTCCTTCCTTTTCTCTCCAAATTACTTGAGCGTGCTGTTCACCGCCGCTGCCTTGATTTTCTCTCCTCACTGGCTATTCTTGACCCACTACAATCTGGTTTTCGCCCTCTCCACTCAACCGAAACTGCGCTTACTAAAGTCTCCAATGACCTATTACTGGCTAAATCCAGAGGTCAATATTCCATCCTCATTCTTCTTGATCTTTCCGCTGCTTTTGACACTGTCGATCACAGCATACTTCTTGATACCCTGTCCTCACTTGGATTCCAGGGCTCTGTCCTTTCCTGGTTCTCTTCCTACCTCTCCCTCCGCACCTTTAGTGTTCACTCTGGTGGATCCTCTTCTACTTCTATCCCTCTGCCTGTCGGCGTACCTCAGGGTTCTGTTCTTGGTCCCCTCCTCTTTTCTATCTACACTTCTTCCCTTGGTTCATTAATCTCATCCCATGGCTTTTCCTACCATCTCTATGCTGATGACTCCCAAATCTACCTTTCTACCCCTGATATCTCACCTTGCATCCAAACCAAAGTTTCAGCGTGCTTGTCTGACATTGCTGCCTGGATGTCTCAACGCCACCTGAAATTAAATATGACCAAAACCGAGCTTCTCATTTTCCCCCCCAAACCCACCTCCCCGCTCCCCCTGTTTTCTATTTCTGTTGATGGCTCTCTCATTCTCCCTGTCTCCTCAGCTCGAAACCTTGGGGTCATCTTTGACTCTTCTCTCTCTTTCTCTGCTCATATCCAGCAGACCGCCAAGACCTGTCGTTTCTTTCTTTACAACATCCGTAAAATCCGCCCCTTTCTTTCCGAGCACTCTACCAAAACCCTCATCCACACCCTTGTCACCTCTCGTTTAGACTACTGCAATCTGCTTCTTGCTGGCCTCCCACTTAGTCACCTCTCCCCTCTCCAGTCGGTTCAAAACTCTGCTGCCCGTCTCATCTTCCGCCAAGGTCGCTTTACTCATACTACCCCTCTCCTCAAGACCCTTCACTGGCTCCCTATCCGTTTTCGCATCCTGTTCAAACTTCTTCTACTAACCTATAAATGTTTTCACTCTGCTGCTCCCCAGTATCTCTCCACACTCGTCCTTCCCTACACCCCTTCCCGTGCACTCCGCTCCATGGATAAATCCTTCTTATCTGTTCCCTTCTCCACTACTGCCAACTCCAGACTTCGCGCCTTCTGTCTCGCTGCACCCTACGCCTGGAATAAACTTCCTGAGCCCCTACGTCTTGCCCCATCCTTGGCCACCTTTAAATCTAGACTGAAAGCCCACCTCTTTAACATTGCTTTTGACTCGTAACCACTTGCCTCCACCTACCCTCTTCTCTTCCTTCCCGTTCACATTAATTGATTTGATTTGCTTACTTTATTTATTTTTTGTCTATTAGATTGTAAGCTCTTTGAGCAGGGACTGTCTTTCTTCTATGTTTGTGCAGCGCTGCGTATGCCTTGTAGCGCTATAGAAATGCTAAATAGTAGTAGTAGTAGTAGTAGGTTGTCCACCCTGATCTATGACCTTGGTGATACCAGGGATAATAGTTTCAGCAGGAAGTATAATAAAACTGGTCGAAATAGGACCAATAAAGGAAAAACTACCAATGAAATTCCAGTTAACAATAACCTGATTTTTCCAGATTTCACGATGAACGAGATCAGCGTCACATCCAGGCCTTCCTGTACCTTTTGAGCATTCTTATGTGCAGGCAGAAGGGAGAAATAAACAACGACTGCAGGATTTCCTACAGATTGCCACAATGGCGAGTTCACCTCCCTAACAAGTTGAGAATTGCTGGGTTAGAGGGAACATTGTGGGGTGATTCCTGGTTCTGAGACTGACAGTGCGACATTTCCAGGGCCATGGGGCCCCTGGGAGCACCAGGCTCTGTGCGGCCACCCCTATCAAAGACCAGCCTTGATTGTGATTATCACATCCTCCCTCCTTTCTTTCTTTTTACAGTCTCCATCACCCTAGAAAACAAGAAAAACCTAATGATTAGGTTTTGCTGCCTCACTTCAAAGTGCTAATATTGTTTTCTCTGTTTTATTAAAGCCTCTTGAGGCTGTGACTAATCTGCATGTTCTCTAACACTTAATTAACAATGTCACCTTCCCTGAGCCTTGAAAACAGTTTGCAGTTTTTTTCTCCCTCCGCAGGTTTCCAACAATTGCCTCCCACATCTTCTGCTGCAGCCCTTTTTATTACTTTAATGACAAATAATGGGACAGATTCTGAGTAATGAGGGTGAGAGCCGAAGGACTGTTGCATAGGAGATGGCTGCTTGTTACCAGACACTTTTAGTGGTCTCTAAATCAGAGAGACAAGCAGAGTAATGAGTGTCTTGCTGTAATGAGGCACAATTAAGAATCACTGCAGCAAATGACGGAGTGGTTCATTGAACGATAACCTCCCCTTTCTTTGTTTCCAGAGGAAATTGAAGCTTAATATGTACTAGCTGCAGAAATAATTATCATATAATTTTCTTAAAATCCTAAAAAGGTGCTCTGCTTATTATTTCATTTTACAGGATGATCACATTAGTTCTGGCAGTATTACTAGCCATTAAACTAATTTTTATTAAATACATGTAATTAGAGGGCCTCAGCTAATGGAGCTCTAATTTGACATCAAGCAAGTACCATATCCTTAGCAGTCAAACACTAGGCACTGTAAAACATAAAAATGGATATTTATAGGTAGTTACTAAGATTATAAAACATGTTTATTAGGAAATGTACAGTTTGTTCCAGTATTAAACATATATTTCACATGCTGTCTTCCTTGCTGAATGTATTTTGGCTATGTTTAGGTTCTGGGACTCATATACTTTAAATGAGATGCACACACTGTGAATTTCTGCATATCATAGATCTGGTCAGTATCATTAAAAACTGAATGTGTCATCAGGAATCATTGAATAAATAAGAGATAAATAGTAATGTTACCAAATAAAAATATAATACATTTTTAGGTAAAAGCATAGGGCTGTGTTCTTATGTGAAAAGAGTCACTGCTGAGGTCTTTAATTATTTGCCTCCAGCCGGTACCTCTGCTGAAATTCATATTGGTGGCTGGCATCATTGCTCTAAGCTGGAAACTATGGAGGGCATTGTGGAGCAGCTGAGGAAGGAGAACTTGGTTTCGGAGGAGAAGCTGAAGATGGTACGTTGATGTATGTGATTAGAATTTTTATACATTTTTGTGTACTGAAATTAACATGCTATATGGATCCTGGTGAAAACTGGATTTACTGGCAGGTTGTATGATACATTTGTCTAGTGCAGGGGTTCTCATTCTGAACCTTGGGACACACCCGGATGGTCAGGTTTTCAGGATATCCACAATGAATGTTGCCTGAGATAAAATTTGCATACAAATAGTTAAGCTCTGGAACTCTTTACCGGAGGAGGTGGTAACAGCGGTTAGCATATCTGGGTTTAAAAAATGTTTGGACAAATTCCCGGAGGAAAAGTCCATAGTCTGCTATTGAGATAGACATGGGAAGCAACTGCTTGCCCTGGGATTTGTAGTATGGACTGTTGCCACGATTTGGGTTTCTGCCAGGTACTTGTGACCTGGCTTGGCCACTGTTTGGGAAAACAGGATGCTGGGCTAGATGGACCATTGGTCTGACCCAGTATGGCTACTCTTATGTTCTTATGTACTTATTGACATAGGGGCTGAGATTCAAAGAATTTATGCTCCTAACTTTGAAACATATGCTCCTAAATTGGCATCTTTGAAAACTTTAGTAGGGCTGAGTGCCTAAATTTGTATTCATAATTTCTCTAAACGCCTACATTTTGAATCATAAAATGTAGGTGGCAAGAGGGATGGATTTAGGGAAGGAAAGAGAGCTAGGAGCTTAGCACTGGTATTTTAGCACCAGCCCCTCATTCTACAATCTTGTATGCACATTTCTGTGCTTAGCACATAAAATTCCATGCACAGATTATAGAATAGTGCCGGTTAAACACATAAGTTAATGAAGGTGCGAATTGACACAACCAATAAATGGCAAATATTTAGAGTTAATTAGCACTACTTGGCCCTAATTTGCAGTTATGTGCATAGCAACTAAATTGTATAACTGCAAGAGGGGCGTGGACATGGGAGAAGCATGAATGGAGCAGGGGTGTGCCAAGCACTTATGTGCTACCCCCAAATTCTAAATATTGCGCCTTAATTTCCACATGGAAATCAAAGCGCATTCTACAACAATGCACGAACTTAATTGGCTAACTAGTTAATCAGTGTTGTTAATTGGATGCTAACAAGCAATTAGCACTAATTGAGATTAATTAAGATTTACGTGCATTCCAAGCCGCATAGTTGAAAGGAGGGTGTGATTATGGGTGTAGAATGGGCAGGTCATGGGTGTTTCGAAAATCTAAGCGCATTATTATATAATATACCTGCTCTGTGCCTAATTTAGGCATCGGGATTTATGCCAACTAAAACATAGCTTAAATAGAAGCTACCAAATTTGGTCATGTGGAGAGGTGCTTAGTGTATTCTATATACTGCGTGGAAATTTAAGCCTAAACTATATAATTTAGACGTACTTTAGAGAATACACCTAGGCATATTTTTTTTACCACATGGATTTTTCAGACACCATATATAGAATCTAGGCCTAAGCTTTTAGAATACTGTCAGTTAAGTGTGTAACTGTTGTATCTAGGTATAAGCATTTATGTCTGCCATAGATTTAGCCTAAGTGCTCATGCCTAAAGTTATGTGGGTAACTGAATCTATAATGGCAATTAAATGCTTAATTGTTGTTATAGAATTTGCATTTAGTGCACACACTTGAGGTGGCTAACTTTAGGCGACCTGCACAGACTTACCCTCTAGGGTGATAAATTATTTATTTATTTATTGGGATTTTTTTTTTTTAACCGCCTTCATGAAGAGATTCACTCAAGGTGGTGTACAGCAGGTACAGTTGAACATAAAACTTACAATTTTGTTAACAGCATAGCAATAGTGAAATGATCAAATATAAACATAAATACAATAAATGAGGTAAACTTGAGAACAGCAAATTAAAACCTAATAACAGGACCAATATGAAACAGGATCAAAAATATACACATTTAACAGCACTGAAATTCAAATAACAGAGATATAATGTAGGCTCATAAACCTAGGTAAACAAATAGAATTTATACGTATAAATTTTAAGCTCCAAAATCAAGATGAATTTTTCAGCTAAGATGTGTTAAACAGCTAGTGTGGGTTTTACTGCACTTATTGCATGGTAGATTTTAGAGAGGATCCTCTTTAATGTTTAATGTGCATTAAAACCAACCAGCACAGCAAAAAACCCAAGCTAATTGCTTAACACAGGCAGGGGCAGGAAATGGGCATGACAGGGGCATGTTAGAGGAATGGCTGGTGGTGTCAGTGCACAGAGCAGTACTGCATGCTAGTTTTCATGACTGCCAACAGCATGGCTCCACTTACCGCCACCTCAAGACTTTCCTGGTGGCTATCACTGGTGGGCTAGTTGGATGAGAGAGAGGAACGGCCCCCCCTCCATTCCTGCACCATCTGACTCCAGTTTCAAAAACAGCAGTACTGATCCCTAGTAGTACTCTTCCAATACTACCGCTAGGGGCAGTTAAACTTTAACAACCGGCTCCCAAGATTTGGGCTGGGGTGACTCAGGTCCCCTCCTGGTAGGGTTATCATATTTTGTCCTCTCAAAAAGAGGACACATGTCCTGCCCCCTGAATGCTGATGCCCCACCCCTTTTGCATCCTCGCCCCGCCCCCTGTCACATATTCCCCTCCCCCTGGGTCACATATTCCCCTCCCCCCGGGTCACATATTCCCCTCCCCTGCCCCCCAGTCACCTCTCCTTCCCTGGGCCACCTCCCCTCCCCTCGCTTTACTTACTATCTACTGCCCTGGTGGTCTAGTGACCTCTTCGGGGCAGGAAAGAGCCCCCTCTTTCCTGCCCGGAGCTTTGTCCTTGCCCTGCATCCTGTTGCTGTAACGGTCTCGGGATTCAAAATGGCAGCCGAGAGTTGAAGTCTCGCAAGGCCGCTTCAGATCTTGGCAGCCATTTTAAATCCCGAGACCGTCACAGCAACAGGATGCAGGGCAAGGGCAGCACTCCAGGCAGGAAGGAGGGGGCTCTTTCCTGCCCCGAAGAGGTCACTAGACCACCAGGGCAGTAGATAGTAAGTATGGAAAGGGGAGGCTAGGATAGGCCCGCCGCCCGCCCGTTTGTCCAGAAATCCGGACAAACGGGTGAACTGGCAAAACCCGTCCGGACGCCTGGACATGTCCTCAAAAAGAGGACATGTCCGGGTAAATCCAGACATATGGTTATCCTACCTCTGGTAGCATTGGCATCCAGCTGTCCAGTGGTTTGGGCATCTCACTTGCTCTCCTCCTCTCCGACACTTGCAGTGGCAAAACAGTATGAAACTGTGTTCAGGGACCATAGCCCTGCATGCATTGCTACCAGCTCCCTTCCTCCTCCTTCTCCAAAACAGGAAGTTACATCCTGAGGGGAGGAAGGAAGCTGGCAGCGGCGTGTGCAGGGCTACAGCCCCACGCACAGTTTTATGCTGCTGCTTGTTTTTCCCGCTGCAAGCGTGATGGTCGCAGAGATCGAGTGAGTGCAGCTCGTGGTTCTTTCAGGCCGCTGCAGTACCAGTCCAGGAGGAAGAAGGAAGCCAGCAGCGCATGCAGGGATGCAGCCCAAGGAGGTTAGATTGAGAACAGGAGACACGTGAAGTCAAAAAAGTTAAATCCATGGAGGTTTGTCTCTCTTTCCCCTCCCCCACACAGCCGTACATTCAAAACAAAGCAAACAGTCCTTTCAGCTGCTGCATCCTCGTTAGTGTCCTTTAATGTTGGTAGTATTTTTATTCAATCTCACTTATATGTTCAAATGTGCCATCTTGTGCAGCATACGGATGTACACAGAGGAAGTATAATAATGGAATAACTTTTATTTTTGTTACATTTGTACCCCTCGCTTTCCCACTCATGGCAGGCTCAATGTGGCTTACATGGGATAATGGAGGGTTAAGTGACTTGCCCAGAGTCACAAGGAGCTGCCTGTGCCTGAAGTGGGAATCAAACTCAGTTCCTCAGGACCAAAGTCCACAACCCTAACCACTAGGCCACTCCTCATGGGTAGAGTAGTAATTTGTTATAAATCATAATTAGTGTGCCATTTGGAGAGGCTGGTTATAGGGACAACCTAGCACATGTTATATTCATACAGAGATTTTTTTTTCTCTTGATAAAGGGCCACTAAAACAGACATCAAATTATGAGAATCAGGTGCTCAACATTCAGAGCTTCTCTCTATTTATTTACTTATTCATGGCATTTATATCCCACACTAAACTTGAATTAGGTTGAAACCTGGAAGCATTTAAAAATCTTTATTTTTTCCTGTGCCTGGATCAAAAGAGAAAGATGGTCGGCATCCCTGCCAGCAAAGGTATGCCTAGTGAGCCCACATGGGGGCGGGGGGGGGGGGGGGGGGGGGGGGAAGGAGAGAGTGAGGAATGCATTGCACCCCCTAGTTCACCCTGGAACCCCCCCCCCCCCAATTGCATGGCTGGCTATGCCTGGAGAGAGAGAGAGCCTCTTGTTAAAAATTTTCCAGCATACCACTGGCTAGGGGTCATTCTTCCATATAAGGATCAAATCTGTTGCCATTGAGCATCACTTCTGTACAATCCACAAGTATGAATCTCTCTTTAGGTTTACCCAGATGGTCCCCTTTTCAAGTCCAAACTGTGACTTCATTTATTAAGGTTTTAACTTTTATAAGGATGACAACTTGTCTTTTGCATATAGCCAGCCTCAGATTGCGATAGATCTATATAACAACAACAACAATAATAATAATAATTATTATTATTATTTCAGTTGTTATTACATTTACATTAAAAATTTATATTCCACCATTACCTAAACAGTTCATGACAGATCACAAATTGAAGTTGAAAAAATGACTGAGAAACAAACTCAAACAAAACCTCCCAATATCATGATATAGAAGCAGTAGTAAAAAGGGCAAAATAATAAAACCTAGCAATGCCTAGATAATATAAACTTGTGATATAAAAATGTTTTAAAGTATTTTCTAAATATTAGATAATTCCTTTCAACTCTTACAGCTGAAGAAAAACCATTTCAGATAGAGGGAGCCTGATATAAAAAGGATGACTTCAATTGTCTAACCACCCCCGTTTACTAAGCTGTTTACTAGTGGCTGCTGCTGCGCTAATGCAGAAATTGAAGCATATTCTAGAACAATGTGAGTAACTTAATTGGTTAACTAGTTGCTGCATGGCATTGCTGACACATCCTATTCATTCACTTTGAATGGGCTGTGTCCGCAATACCACCTAGCAACCATTAGTGCATGCAGCTTTGTAAATGGGGGGGGGGGAGGGGGGGGGTAAAGGACTTAACTTACTTTATAGATGGAAAATGAATAAAATACTGATTATGAGAAAAATGACCCATCTTACCTATAGAGAAATTACTCAAAGTAGTTAGATATAATGGGCAGAACTATATAAAATTTTGCATATTAAAACACAGAATTTAAATTGAAGTTGAGCCTCAATAGGAAGCCAGAGCAATTTTTGAAAGTAGGGAGAGATCTTACCACACCTAGAAACTTCAATCATTAGTCAAACTTTGAATGTGTCATTTTAGCCTTTAGGAAGGATTAATATTGGCCAAATAATGAATAACTACTGCAAACTCAGGAGCATTATAATTACAAGTATTGCAAAGGCTAAGCTATGGGTGTCATAGGCCTACATTATATATGAAGGGCCTGATGCTTAACCCGCAGTAGTTCTATAATCCTGTTAAAAAAAACTTTCACATTTCTTATTCCTTCTAGCTAACTTGAATATCTTTTCTATACATGCTGAACATTTCACATAACTTAGCTCATTACAAACTGACCATCTGAAAAGGAAAATAGTTTAACAGGACAGATGTTTGTTTTTCTTTGTTTAAATTTGGAATATGTTGCAAAATAACTCTCCTCTCGTGTGTCTGGGCAAAAAAACTCTTTATTTGGGAGTCAATCCCCTTCTTATATACTCTATGAATATTCATGGATATTACATGTATTATCATTACTATTGGTTACATTTTGCTTACACAACCATGATCATGCATTGCTTACAAGAACAACTCTACATGAACAGCTCGTGAACCTGCTCAGGAATGTACAAACATCACCTGCTATTCTGCTACTTTCTCAGGAAAGAACAAAAACATCACATGCTAGATTCTCAGGAATATACAAACATCATCTGCTGCCTGTATCCAAATACATTCTATCTACATCTCCACCTTTTTTTTTTTTTTTTTTTTTTTTTTTTTTAATGAAATCTCCGTGGTGTGCCAGCTGGAGATGGAGGTGGAGATGTTTGTAATAGCTTATAAACATATTGAGCAGAGTGACGTGTTGGAGCGAATGGACGAGGAAAACATAAAGAAAAAAGGTTAGGAATGCATTGTATACAACAGCAAAAAATAGTGAAAACAAAAATACCAATGACTAAATACTGGATAATAGGGCGGAGCCAGGTCCAAGGGATCCATTGCCACAATTGATCCCATACATCAGAGAGTAGGTTATTATGAATAGTAATATGAGTAGTTAAATTCCGTAGGAAAGCTAATTGTTTGTCAATGGCCTTTGAATTGTCAGATAAATTAAAACAGCACATGTCCTGAAACTCTTCGCAACCATGATGGTTAAGTAATAAAAGATAATCAATGGCTGCTCGATTTTGTAAAACTCCATGACGTAATTGCTGTTGCTCAGCATTAAGTAAACTAATAGCAGTGGAGGTTGCATTGATTGATTTAATTGCCCAACAGGCTAATTCACGAATATTTTTTGCATTTGCCGCTGCCAATGCAGGGACACCTATTAATGAAAATGCAAGTGCCAGATATTCAGTTTGACTCAGAAATTTAACATTATCATTGCAATTGGCAGCAAGGGTCATACGCTTGGATCGCATATGTGAGGAGTTAGAAAATAAAATATGTTTACTGGGAAGTACCATAGTGAGTCGACTTAGACAGCATGTAGTACCATCAGATATATTAGCTGGAATATAATTAAAGGTATACATTCCACATGACCAAAACCAGCCAGGGGGTAAATGAGTAAATTTATAAATATATGAAACATTTTCGTAGGAGCTACAATTTAACAAAGTTGGTCCAAAATTAACACAATTTGATCGGGTACAATTAACCATACGAGCACATGTCATATTGATACTAGCTATTTGATTGGTTCTCACATGCATTGCCAAAGTAGGCGGCAACAGGGTTTGTGTTCCCCAATTATGGTATTCATAAGAAGCATTTCGATAGGATGAATTAACAGGAAGCTGTGAATAAAACCAAGTATCATTTTGCATATCTTTAGGATCATGACATACTGGAATCAGGCAAGTTGCCAAAACTTCTCCAACTGCCTTTTGATGAGAAAGACAGAAATCAGTTTGGTTCAGTGAAATTGCAAACGCTTCCCAAATATTTTTTGTGGGAAGTAATTGTGACTGTCCACAAGGTATGTACAAACAACAACACAGTAGAAGCAATGTAATGGAATTAGCATTAAGCGCTGCAATAATAGCCACTACGAAGTTATCATCAGTCTTTTCAATATGAGCTTTTTCTAAAGTCTCTGTAGCTTGTTGACTCAAGGCTTTAATTTGTCCCCAAGTAACAGGAGCATTAGGTTGACGAGTCACTGACCGTTTGCGTGTTTGCATCTGCGGTCCTTGAAGGGTGAGTGTGAAATTGGGAATTGGGTTGTGAAGACCTTGATGCCACGACATGAGGTTTCACCCACTTTGCTGGAATCCACACCGGGCCAGAATCTGTTTGAACAGCAGCGTAACCACGACCCCAGGTAAGGAGAGGCACAGGGGAACTCCACTGATCAGAAGGTAGTTGTCGGTATATGACCAAAGGACGAGATAAAGGTGGGGCAGGAGTACGAAAATGTTGTTCAAATCTGGAAGAAAAAGTTTTTGTAGCAGGATTATTGATGAGATTGAGATGATTCAGTGTGTAAAGGATTTGTGCTAAGCATTCATCAATGCTTACTCTATGACGGAGAATACCGTCTTTTTTTGTAGTCAGATTACTTAAAGCAGTTTTCAGTGTGCGATTAGCACGTTCAACAATAGCTTGACCAGTGGAGTTATAGGGGATACCAAAAAGGTGCTCAATATGCCAGAGGGTCAGGAACTCCTGTAAGGAGGTGGAAGTATAAGCAGGGGCATTGTCTGTCTTGAGAGTTTTAGGAACACCCATGACCGCAAAAGCTTGGAGAAGATGAGAGCGGACATGAGATGTAGTTTCCCCTTTTTGTGCAGTGACCCACAAAAAATCCAGAATGAGTATCAACAACCACATGAAGCTTAGACCATTGACCAAAAGGGGGAAAGTGAGTAACGTCCATTTGCCAGAGGCTATTAACTTCCAGACCACGAGGATTAACTCCAGGAAAAAAGGTAGTAGGAGCTGAAAAGGAACATTGTGGACAATTTTTGATAATAGCTCTAGCTTCTTCTAAAGAAATTTGAAACTGGCGAGCTAGGCTAGGTGCATTTTGATGATGAAGTTCATGACTGCAGTGTGCTGTGGAGAAAAAATGAAGATGGCGATCCGCTCGAGCATTCCCTTCAGACAGACCACCAGGAAAAGGTTGATGACTGCGGATATGACCTATAAAGAGAGAAGAAAGGCGATTCTCCAAGTAACCTTGGAGGGTTAACAGTAAAGCATAAAAAGAGGCATCCATTTTGAATGATACATAACTGTCGGGCATGCGACGGACAAGATTAGCACAATATTGACTGTCAACAATAAGATTCAGTGGTTGATCTGAAAATAAAGAAAGAGCCAGGATGATGGCAGCAAGCTCTGAACGTTGAGCAGAGGTTTGTGGAGAGGTAAATTTGACGTGCCATTTGTTCAGATTGTACCAAGTAACCACCCCACGAGTGGGACTACCATCTGTAAAGACGGTGAGAGCAGTAGGGAGTGGACGTAAAGAAATGGGATCATGAAGAGTGATTGGCAAAATGGATGTGCCCTGTATGCGAGGGTCTTTAGGATAGTGGCAATCTATAATACCAACATAAGTGGCTAAAATAAATTGCAAGTCGTCGGAGAACTGAATCATTTTTTCCCACTGCCACAAAGAATGAGGAATGATGAGTTTAAGAATGTCGAAACCAGTCATGAATGTTGCTCGCTCTCGAGCTTTAGTAATCAGCAAGGCTAGTTGCTGGGGCCATTGTGTAATAGTAGAATGGAGAGTATTCTGTAAATAGACCCATTCTATCAATTTCGGAGGAGTTGTATCTTGATATAAGACACCAAACGGTTGTCGGTGGGTGGGGTCTTTGAGAACGCAAAAACAAAAAAGGGCAAATGCATCTCGTCTATCTGTCCATTTTGTTTGTAAGATTTGATCCAATTGTGACAGAATTGTTTGTTGCGATGCAGTGAGTGTAATTAATTCAGCAGGTGTTTTATGACCTTTTAATGCGAGAAACAGGGGTTGTAAAAATTCTGTAGGAAGTTTCAAGTAGGGACGTAACCAATTGAGATTTCCTAAAATCTCTTGTAATTGATGTAATGTCGTGGGAGACTGTAAATTGAGATGAGGAGCGACAGGTTGGGCTGCAGCTTTAGTCATACGGAAACCTAGATATAAATAGGGTTCCTTTTCTTGAACCTTCTCTGAGGCAATTGTTAATCCTGAGGAGGCCAAGATAGAAATTAAAGTAGATTTCCAAGAAGGGGGAAGAGTTATCCCTGCAATTAGTATATCATCCATATAATGATATACCAAAAGTTGAGGGAAATAGGCACGAAATGGTTGCAAGGCTTGATGAACATAGTATTGACAAATAGTGGGTGAATTTAACATTCCCTGGGGCAAAACTTTCCAACAATACCTAGTAGTAGGGTGTGCATTATTGTAAACAGGTACAGTAAAAGCAAAGTATTTATAATCTTTTTCCTGGAGAGGAATTGAAAAAAAACAATCCTTCAGATCTATAATAGCTAATTGATAATCATAAGGAATCAAATTAGGATTTGGAATACCACATTGTAACGGGCCCATTGGTTCTAAAATCGCATTAATAGCTCGTAGGTCATGTAAAAATCTCCATTTTCCGGATTTTTTCTTGATCACAAATACCGGAGTATTATATGGAGAATTGGTAGGCTCAATGTGATTTAATTGTAATTGTTCTTCCACCAATTGATGTAAAATCAACAGTTTTTCTCTGGTAATCGGCCACTGCTCTACCCAAACAGGTTTGTCAGTTTTCCATTCCAAAGGAAGAGAAAAAGACATATTTATGAACTGTTAATCAGGTAGGATCAATGATGCATCTAATTGTTCCAAAAGGTCACGACCCCATAAATTAAAGGGTACTTGTAAAATACAGGGCTTAATATGTCCTAGAACCTTGGTATCGTTAGGATATGTAATAGATAACCATTGAGAACTTTGGGAGGCTGACTGAGTTCCCCCTATTCCTGTCACATGTGAAGTATCTTCAATGGGCCATTCCACAGGCCATTGTTTATAAGCTATGACAGAAACATCCGCCCCGGTATCTAATATACCAACAAAGGGCTTTTGTTGCAATAAAAATTGAGCAGTGGGTCGTGCATTAGAAACCGGTTTTAAAACTGCACTTACCTGTCGCGTAGATCCAAAGCCCCCTGTACGAGAGACAGTAGAAGGAATAGGTGCTGTAAAATATGGTAAAATAATTAATTGTGCCCACGAGTCCCCGGGAGAAATTGTTAAAGGTGATGAGGACCATACTTGAATTTTAACAATGCCTGTGTAATCAGCATCAATAACTCCAGGGATAACATGAATACCTGCCTTCGATGCAGAGGAGCGAGGTAATACTAAACCTACAGTAGCCGCTGGAATGGGTCCTTTAAAGGTAGTATTATATACCAAAACTTCATGAGGTAAGATGGCAGTTTTACATTCCGCTGCAATAAGGTCAATTCCTGCACTACCTTGTGTAGCAGTAGTACTATGAGCAAAAGACCCTTGCACTCCCTTTGGACCGAGGTTAGGAGTTAACCCGGAGCAAAGTTTTTTGGGGGTGGCGGTGTGGAATTAATTGGATTAGAGCGACATTGATTGGCCCAATGATATCCTTTTTGACATCGAGGACATTTTCGAGAAGGTCGAGAAGGTCCTTTTGCAAAGTTGGCACCCCCTCCTGGGGCTCTACACTGAGCTCGAAAATGTCCTGGTTTCTTACAATTAAAACACGTCCCCTGTGGCTTATTACCTTTTTGTATAGCTCCTGCTAACAAATTCATAGAATAACCATGAGTCCCCACATCTGCACATGCGCTCAATAAATCTGCTAAAGTAATTCCTGGGCGATGAGCTACAGTCTGCAATGCCTTTTTGCAATCTGAATTTGCATTTTCTTGGGCTAATTTAATCAATAACTCTGTTTGCGCATCAAGATTATCAATTTGCCTAGTTACAGCTTCCTGCAATCGATTAACAAATTGAAGGTAAGATTCGGTTGCACCCTGTTTAATTGATGCAAAAGATTTTGTTGGTTTATTCCCTTCTGGTGTTCTTTTAAATGCTCGCAAGATACAAGTGCCTATGGCTTGAAAACAGGTATCGTTTTGTTGAATTTGCATATCAAGGGTTGAAAATGGTCCCGATCCATAAATTTGATCAGGCACCAAATTAGTCCCAGTGATAAGTTGTGCTGCTTGCTTATATTCATTATCCCACACTACATATTGCGCAGGAGTTAACAGCATACGGAAAAGGTCTTTCCAATCTTTTGGAGTCATTAAGTAACCGTTACTAATCCCTTCTATCATGCCTTGAACAAATGAACTTTTTAAACCTGATTCTACGATAGCTCTACGTAATTCTCTCAAAACTTGATAAGGTAGAGCAGTCCATTCTGCATGATGTGTTTCGTTCCCTGCCTCTATTGTTGTAGTTCTAGTAACTGGGTATAAATTAGGATTAGGTTCCGAATTATCCCATAGATCATCGTTCCAAATGAATTCACCATTTTTTCGTGCTTGCTGTATACCTAATTGAATTAAACTAGGTCGTTCTACGCTCTTTGGTGTTTTGGTAATAATAACGCTATCATTAGCGTTGTTGTTTTGGATATTTTCAATTGGTTTATTAGGGGTAGTAGTAGTAAAGTCAGGAGTTTTGTTTTGCTCTTCCCTTCCCATATCGGTGGCCAGCCGACAAGAAGGAGGAGAAGGTGTAGGTCCAAGAGTCGCGGGAGGTAAAAGAGACCAGGTCTTGCCTGGCAATTTGTTGGATATATTTTCGTTAGTAATGCCTGTCAATCCAGAAGAGAGAATTACTATAGTAGAATATATCTCTCTCCAAGTCAATAATATAGGAGTCGAAACTCTAGGCTCTAAACGAAACTGCTGCCCTATCTTTTCCCATGTTTGAGGATCGAATGATCCCTTCTCTGGATACCAGGGACATTGACAAACTATTTCCTCAATTAAACGCTCTATATCTTTAAGAGTTATTGGATTTCGGGAGGAACCATATCTTTGCGTTATAGTATATAGCTCCTGTGCATGTTGTTTATGTGATGATGTTAAATTTCCCCCCATACTTACAGTGTTCCGTAGAAGGAATGGCGCGCTGACTGTTCCAGTCGTAGTAAGTACGTCACGTTTTCACCGATCACGTCGGGGATCACCAGATGTTGCAAAATAACTCTCCTCTCGTGTGTCTGGGCAAAAAAACTCTTTATTTGGGAGTCAATCCCCTTCTTATATACTCTATGAATATTCATGGATATTACATGTATTATCATTACTATTGGTTACATTTTGCTTACACAACCATGATCATGCATTGCTTACAAGAACAACTCTACATGAACAGCTCGTGAACCTGCTCAGGAATGTACAAACATCACCTGCTATTCTGCTACTTTCTCAGGAAAGAACAAAAACATCACATGCTAGATTCTCAGGAATATACAAAACATCATCTGCTGCCTGTATCCAAATACATTCTATCTACAGGAATACACCATTCTGACATAGGCATCAGGTCAGGAAGTGGTGGCTAATGGTTTAGGAGGAGTGGCAATCATTGGACTGGTGAGGGTGGCTGGTGCAATACTTCCAGTGCACCAAGGCTCCAACTGTGGGAGCTTTTGGACAACTGGAGGCAGAGGCAAGGTTATCATTACCTCCCCTCTTGATGATTGAGAAATCAACAGTAGAAAACAGTCTGCTTAGTTACTATTTGAGGTCCAGTGATGAAAGGTACAACAGTCTAAACATGAAAAAAATAACCCAATCTAAACCTGTCTATACAAATTAGCAAAATGTAACAAACTAGAAAGAAACATATGATAGTTCAATTAAACAGCATATGCAGAATAAATATCTTCCTTAATAAAACAGAAAAGAAAATCAATATCACTACTGTGTTCTGTACTGTTTGCAATCTTTTTACCAAATATTTGGACCATCCCAAATACACAATATTACAATAATCCATCTGTGATAGTATTAGTACTTCTACTAATAAAGCAAAAGCCCATGCTTCAAAATATTTATGAATCGCCCTTAACTTCTTCAGAAGACAAAATAAGTTTTTAATTACTTTATCAACTGGTATTCCATTTCTGTTGCCGTACTGACTGACAGCACTAACCCACATTGAAAGTGAGAGTAAAAAGGTGTGTCTAAGTTTTGCTTGAATTGTTTAAGGGAGGTTTCAGATCATAAGTCCAGAGGTATTCTGTTCAAGTAATAGGGTGCCAGAAAAAAGAAAACAGTAGATCTTTTAGATTCCCAGCAGGCCAGGGTTGGAGAAGCCTGTGATCACTGAGAGATTGCAATAAACATGCAGGAACATAAAGTATGGTTACAACAGGAAAAGTAGTCCGGAATCCCATCATGAAGGCCCCTGAAAGTTAAAACTAAAATTTTAAATGAACCCAAACTGAATTGGAAGCCAGTGTAACTGTAAAAGAAATAAAGAGGAGTGGGTAACAGAGTCCTGGCGTTTGGGCCTATAAAGGAAGCAAGCAGCAATATTCTGTAAATGATTCTAACCTTTTAAGGTTAAATTGAGGACGGGCAACATAAATGACATTATAGTAGTCCAACCTAGCAGTAATGTATGCATGATACAAGGTATGTAAAGCCTCATTGTCCAAGTAGTTATAGATTGAGAACAGTTGACATAGACTGTAGAATCCTGATCAAAGAACAGGTAAGATCTGTTGAGAAAATGTCAAGTGTGAATCTATAGTAACACCAAGCTAAAGAAATGAATCCACTGGTGTGAGAGATATACCAGAGAAAACAGGTGTTACAGATGGTATTGGAGCATGATCTGTCACCCAGCATACAGTGGTTTTATTAGCATTAAGAATCAGACAATTGCCCTTCAACCAGCTGGCCACCTTGTCAAAGCATAATTGCAAAGGCAGATTAATAGCAGATGGATTACTATAGACCATCAATGAAATATACTCTGCATAAAAATATGCAGAAATACCAAAAAATTGAATCAAGGTTTCAAGCAGACTTAGAAAAATATTAAACAAAAGAGGCGAACGTATTTCTTCATAGGTGGTGTGCAATTCTTAAATGCTCGCTGGATCTTATGATCCTTTTGATTGAAACATCTAGAGAAAAATGAGAAGTTATTAAAGGTGATGTTAATACTAGAGTCTGAAAGTGCAAGATCGTAACTTTGAGACACATTTAATATCTTTGAACTCAAAATTAGTGAATTTTAAGAAAGATATTAAGAAAATAAAATACGATAAATAAAAATGTGATGAGAAAGATTATAACAAAGGTAATATCTACCCTTGGGCAATATCAAGAAGACAGGCTTACAACAGGTGCAGGATTAGTCATAAAGATAAGGATATCCCAGAAGATCCAAGATGGCTGACGAATAGGAAGCTCCCTAAAGAACATTAAGTTTTCTAATATTGCATACCTTTTGCCTCTCAATCTCAAGTGGAGCATGCCGAAAAGAAAAGGGAAACCCAAGGGACCTCCTCTTCCTGGGGTAGATACCCCTGGACTTCGGCAAACATCTATCTCTTCTTTCATGGCTTTTGACTCCATCGGGCGCTTCCGCTGCCAATGCGAGGGAGAGCACAGGCTTGGAGAGCGATTTTTCGCTCAGCCCGGCAGGCCTATTAACCCCTCCATTCCCAGAACCTGCTGGAGCTCTAGTTCCGGAGATTGAAGAAGGAACATCTCCAAAAGGGAGGCAGAACTCTGGAGAAAAATCGATGGTGGGGAAGAAAATGGAGGGTGACCAGCAAATTCGCATCTCTGCGGTTGAACCGGAACAGAAAGACATTTCCTTGAGTACTATTCAAGCTGAAACTTTGTTATCTGTAACGGCAATTCAACCACTGATGAGACCGGCCAAAATTTCGCTGGAGGCTATATGGACTGCCCTAGAAAACCTTCATAAGGTCTGTGTTTCATTTATTACAGTTTCCTTGAATAACGCTATTCAAATAAAAGATATGAAAAGCGATATGGAAGCATTATCAGTTAAATAAACAAATACTGAGGTGGAATTACAAAGACTACAAGAGGTTCATACTCAAGTAGTGACTGATAAACTTCTGATTAGTAGAAAAATTGAAAATTTAGAAAATACCATGAGGACTCTAAACCTTAGAATTCTAAACTTTCCTATAAGTACATAAGTACATAAGTAATGCCATACTGGGAAAAGACCAAGGGTCCATCGAGCCCAGCATCCTGTCCACCACAGCGGCTAATCCAGGCCAAGGGCACCTGGCAAGCTTCCCAAACATACAAACATTCTATACATGTTATTCCCAGAATTGTGGATTTTTCCCAAGTCCATTTAGTAGTGGTTTATGGACTTGTCCTTTAGGAAACCGTCCAACCCCTTTTTAAACTCTGCTAAGCTAACCGCCTTCACCACCTTCTCCGGCAACGAATTTCAGAGTTTAATTGTACGTTGGGTGAAGAAAAATTTTCTCCGATTTGTTTTAAATTGACTACACTGTAGTTTCATCACATGCCCCCTAGTCCTAATATTTTTGGAAAGCGTGAATAGATGCTTCACATCCACCTGTTCCACTCCACTCATTATTTTATATACCTCTATCATGTCTCCCCTCAGCCGTCTCTTCTCCAAGCTGAATAGCCCTAGCCTCCTTAATCTTTCTTCATAGGGAAGTCGTCCCATCCCCGCTATCATTTTAGTCACCCTTCGCTGCACCTTTTTCAATTCTACTATATCTTTCTTGAGATGCGGCGACCAGAATTGAACACAATACTCAAGGTGCGGTCGCACCATGGAGCGATATAACGGCATTATAACATCCTCACACCTGTTTTCCATACCTTTCCTAATAATGCCCAACATTCTATTCGCTTTCCTAGCCACAGCAGCACACTGAGCAGAAGGTTTCAGTGTATTATCGACGACAACACCCAGATCCCTTTCTTGGTCCGTAACTCCTAACGTGGAACCTTGCATGATGTAGCTATAATTCAGGTTCTTTTTTCCCACATGCATCACCTTGCACTTGCTCACATTAAATGTCATCTGCCATTTAGCCGCCCAGTCTCCCAGTCTCGTAAGGTCCTCTTGTAATTTTTCATATTCTTGTCGCAATTTAACAACTTTGAATAACTTTGAATAACTATGAGTGATTTGATCTCACCAAGAAAGATGTTTTTCAGATTTTTGAAAGAAGACTTTAAATATTCGGAGCAGATGCTACCACCTGTTCACAAACAGTTTTATTTACCTGTAAAAAGCAAGATATTCCACAGGCTCAGGAAGCTCAAGCTCACTCAAAAGAAAATCTAGAAGGTTTGGATTTATCTGCTTTCCTAGAGCAATCTAGTGAAGAAATCAAAAAGAGATCTACACTTCTTGTATCATTTGTTTTTCTACAAGACAAGGAAGCGTTGTTAAAAGTCTATTTTCAAAAACCTAAGGTGGACTTTTTAGGAGGAAAAATTTCTTTTTTTCCGGATGTTTCCAAATGGACACAACAGTGGAGGTAAATTTTTTAGAGCTGAAACAAGAAGTACTCTCTTTGCAGGCTCATTTTCAATTACGATTTTCATGTAAATGCTTAGTAATATTTACAGATAAGAAATATGTTTTTTATGATGTTAACCAACTGAGTGATTTTTTGAAGACCAGGAAGGATATAGGACATACCTAAAGCCTTAATAGGGTTAAAGTAAAATGAGCGAGCCTAAGTTTTGTGTTAAATGAAATATTTCTTTTGTGATACCAACTCCCATTGGTTTTTTCTTTTTAGGACATCTTGGATCTCTTTAATGTGGACTAAAAAACAATGGAATGATGTAATTTTCTTTTAAAAATTTTCCTTTTTGAATTGTATTATTTCTTCAAAGACTGTGTATCTTTGTATTACATTGGTAAAATATAAATAATAAAAAAAAGATAAAGATAAGGATATCCCAGAAAAAGAAGCAGCAGATAAATAGGAGGCAACATCTAAAACTACTTTAGAAAGAGCCCGGAAAAAAACACGGAATGAATCTGATGAGTTGTTTATATCGCCTTGCTCCACCCCTGTCAATGATTCAAATGTTATTCCCAGAAATATTTGACACAGAAATATCTGTTCTGAAAAGAGGTTTAAAATTTGTGCCTACCAACAATTATGATCCATTACAAACAAGAATTGACTTATTTTGATTTAAAAGCAAACTTAAGATTGTACATTTTTTTACTGATCAAATTTCACGAAATTCTTACTCCTTTTTGGTTAAACATAATTCCAGTTGGGTACCATCTGGCCCAACAGACCCTCTGATCACAGCATTTCACCAATATGTATTGAGAGGCATAATTCTATTAGGTGATAAGAAAAGAAGGACATTTTTCAACTTATCTAAAGAAGGAAACCTCAAGGAAATATATACATCATGATAAAACCTGCTGACATTCAAAACACTGTTGACTGTATATAAGAAGTACATTGACAATTATTCAATGACATCTTTTATTGCATATTGGATGATGATCCTACTGAGGAATTAAGAAAAGAAATCAATTTTGGTCAATTTTGGTTATGATTCCGGTTTTATGACATCAAAGGAAAGAGATTTCCTTATAACAGACCACCCAGTAACCCCAACAATATACACGCTATCAAAAATCCAAAACTCACTCAGAGATCCCCCTGGAAGACCCATACCCTGGGATTCTATATATGGCACCTTAATTACCATGCAGAAATTGAAGCATATTCTATAACAATGTGAGTAACTTAATTGGTTAACTAGTTAATCAGCACTGTTAATTGGATATTAACAAGAAATTATCAGTACTAATTGGCATTAATTAAGATTTACGCTCACAACTTGCTAAGCATATTCTGTAATGTGATGCACATAAATTTCAAGTCACATAGTTGAAAAGTGGGCGTGGTTATGGGAGTGGAATGGGTGGGTTGTGGGCATTTATAAAATGTATGCACATTGTTATAGAATACACCCACTCCACGCCTAATTTACACATTGGGATTTACACCAGGTTTTAGTTGGCATAATTGATCACAACTAAATTTAGTCATACAGAGTCACACTCAGAGTATTCTATAAAATATTCTTAAATTGAAGTATACTTTATATAATACACTTTGATGTCTATGTGGAAATCAAGGCACGATGTTCTAGCCCATAGTGTCTGCTATAGGTTTCCTACTTGAACCATTTTCAGTTTTTGTGGACACATTCTTGAGGCCTTTTATTCCTCTGGTGAAATCTTATGTTTGTGACTCCTCTCATGTCATCAATTTGTTAAATGAATGTGATGGTGATTTAACAGACATTGTTTTGGTTACTTTGGCAACAATGGTAATTAGGAAGCAAAGCTAGTACTGGGCAAACTTTTATGGTTCGTGATCTGACCATGGCTTGGCAAATTCAGTTTCAGCTTCAGAAGTTGGAGAACAAGGACACTGCTGGGCAGACTTCTACAGTCTATGCCCTGAAAATGGCAAGGCCAAATCAAGACCAGGTATACATATGAAGTATTACATACCATATGTAATGAGTTTATCTTGTTGTACAGACTGGATGGACCATACAGGTCATTATCTGCTGTCATCTACTATGTTACTATGTTATATATACCAACATATCCCAAGAACAAGCTCTAAGCATACTAACTGATGATCTGAATGATAGATATGACAATACTAGAGTCCCTACTGCATTTATTATACACTTGGCTTCACTAACTCTTAATGAGAACTTTTTTCTGCTTCCAAGGCAGATTTTATAAGCAAATAAAAGGCACAGCAATGGGAACTACTATGGCCCCTGATATCTATATCCTATATGTGGCTTTAAAAAAATATCAATTCCTGGAATCTCATCCATACCAAGAAGAGCTCAGATTCGGGAGGAGATATATAGATGATATGCTGGTGTTGTGGAGAAGAAGTATTGACAAATTACATGAATTTAATTCCTTGTTAAACTCACCTGATGAGATTTTGCCATTCACTATGCATTAAGATGATGATGAGATTCCTTTTCTTGATATTATGATCAAAAAGAGTACATATGGATTTACTACAAATGTTTACAGAAAACCTACGGACAAGAGTCACTGTCTCCATTTTGAGAGATTCCACAACTGTAATTTGAAAGAAAACCTTCCCTACTCTCAATTCCTTTGTTTAAGAAGGCTGTACAATGACTACACAGAGTTGAATGAAGAGGTGGTGCCTATGGCCAAAAGGTTTAGAGATAGAGGGTACCCTGCATTCTGTGTCAATCCTATATAATAAAACCCACCTCCAATGTTCTGAAGCTGGCAGGCCACCGGCAGTGTGGACAAAAAACTTAAACATTCGTGCTCAAAGTATGCATCGGCTGACATGATGGCGTATCGAAACTCCGGACGCGTCACAAACGACTGTGCCCAATCACAGCACAGCAGCGTGAGACAACGTCACCAAAAAAAGAAAAAACGCCAACACCACAAAAAGGGAACAGCACTGCCGGAACAGTATTTTAAAAAAAAAGGAAACCGCCAATGCAAAAAAAAAAATCAAGAGCACTGACGGTAAAGCTGACACACTAGAACACAGCCCCCACACACCCGGTGCTCTGTCACTCACCCCTCCTGAGGTGCCAGTTGACCACGTCCCCCTCAACTGACTTTGGACACCCGCCCTTTCCTCCACGACTTCGGACCTCCCCCTCCTCCCACACAGACTAACTCTCGAATCAGAGAACAATCCGTTTCTACCCTCCACCCTCCCGTCATGGCACACCTCTGGACGTACAAGCCACTACCCTCTCCTCCCCCCCCCCAAAAGGGTCGTCGCGTCGTACCTACAAAACACTTGCAGGCACCATCCCTCCATCGACGCTGTTACGGCAAATGGCAGCAGCAGTCAAAAGCATCCAGACTCTGAACTTCCCTCTCTAACAGAGCTCAGGTCCCGCACGTGCCCACATGCAGACCCAAATTGAAACCCACCTGCAAAACCCTCTCACTTAGAAAAGACTTCCTCCAACTTTGCCAGCACAACAGAAAAAAAAAAGAACACAAGCACAACCCACTCAAACCCTCACAACCACCCTCACATTTCACCAACCCATGAACCACCCCCCCTATCATTGACAGACACAAACACACACACTACCACAGAAACAAACACATTCCCCCACAAACACTGTGACCGCCCAACCTTCTATCACACACACACACAAACACACTGAAACAAACACAGACACACACACACTCTCTCTCTCTCTCTCTCTCACACACACACACAAACTATAACCTCCAACACAAAACCCCACTAAAAAAAAACCACACATATGCTGATGCACAACATTCACACTCACTCACTCTCTCTCTCTCTCTCTCTCTCACACACACACACAAACTACAACCTCCAACACAAAACCCCACTAAAAAAAACCACACATATGCTGATGCACAACATTCACACTCACTCACTCTCTCTCTCTCTCTCTCACTATATCACACACACTCAGACCCAAATCCAAATCCAAACCCACCTGCAAAACCCTCTCATTTAAAAAAACACGTCTTCCAACTTTGCCAGCACAACCCCCCAAAAAATACAACAAGCAAGAACACAAACACAATCCACTCAAACCCTTACAAGACGCTACATCCTACAAACACAATAACAAAACAACCAACAGTACAACAAAACAAAAAATAAAAAATGAAATGGCACACAACACAAAAAATGTCAAATATTCATTACCAACACAACACAATTATAAAATAAACCTCTTTCAACACAATCATTGCAGAAATCAATTACCTTGCTAGCGCCCGTTTCATTGCTCACCGAAACGGGCCTTTTTTTTACTAGTAAAGGTATAAAGAAGGCTAGGGCTGCTGATAGGGAAAGTCTGTTAAGAACATGTGTGGATTAACACAAGATAGATATTGTTTGCAATTTAAGATTTTCAAATCTTTCTGGGGACATTCAAAGAATTATGAGAAGAAACTGGCACATTTTGGAGGGGTATTGGTGTTTTAAAGATAGAAGATTGACGATTGCACACACCCTCAATAGAAACATTAAAGAATTTGTAACCCATTCTACTCTTCATTCAGAGTCTCTATCAGCTGCTTCTTCTTTTGGTCATTGCCCCTGTGGATCATGCTCCATATGTCCATGTTCAATGTCTAATATAATTTTCACTCTGAAGCAGCCATCAGATTGTACCACTGAAGGAGTAATATATGTCATCCTTTGTGTATGTGATCTGATATATGTGGACAACACTTTCAGGAATGTTAAAACAAGGATGACTGAGCATAGATGCAATATCAGGAGAGGCAATATTGCAGCCTCTTTGGTACAGCATTGTATTGATTACTCACACAGTTTTCTGATCGCCAGTGCTGAAGAAAGTCCAACTATTATGGTATGGTGGTAACATTAACAATATTCCAGTACCAACAAAAGAGGCTTTTCAGGTCTGCAACAAACAGTAAGGAGTAGAATACAAAGCAGACCATGAGTCTACAAATGTTGAGTCTTTTTCAATAACAAAGTTTCTGGACTCCTGGTCAGCTTTGTATTAACAATATTCTACTCAGCTAGGAACAGCAATACATTTATTAGCTAAACACCGTCGCCCCTGCAGGTCGGAATGCAGAATTAGATTTATCTGTGTTCCTATAAAATTGATTGCAACCACAATTTTTGACTATATATGAAAATATCAGCAGGAATTGTCAATCTGTTTTGTTTGATTGTATCTTCCAAAGTACAGTTGGATAGATTTTTAATATAAGGTCCTGTGTTATTTTTCTGTTCATTTTTTTCTGTGAAGAGGGTTTTAATGTTCAGATAGGTTATGTCATATAGAGTGATTGTATTTTATTTTAAATACATCATGTGGGTTATATTAGATTACTTTTGCAATCTAAGATATTTTTTTATTCTAATATATTCCGGTTTCTGTGTTTTTAATTATTTTTAAACAACAGATGGATAGGATACATAGATTTTTGTGCAATGTATTAAGTTTTTGAGGAGGCAATTGTGTTCTATTTTTATTAGCACTTGAAGTATCTGGACATTTTAATACATTAAATATATGACATTTCTGAATATCAATTTTCATTTTAAAGTTTATCAGTATTATATTGTTTCAATTCAATTGCTGCTTTGATTTTGTGAAAAGTTGAACTTTCTGTATAATTTCAATTATTGAATTATTTTTACGTTGTATAGAGCTGTTTTTGTTTCATCTTAATGTTTTTTTTAATCTGCCTGAAAGGCTTCATAACAGTTATTTTCAATTCAGCCTGCCAGCAATCACATTAGCTTTTTGCTTGAACCTTTTTCTCCTGCATATTATTTATTGCTGACATCATAAGTACATAAGTACATAAGTAGTGCCATACTGGGAAAGACCAAAGGTCCATCTAGCCCAGCATCCTGTCACCGACAGTGGCCAATCCAGGTCAAGGGCACCTGGCACGCTCCCCAAACGTAAAAACATTCCAGACAAGTTATACCTAAAAATGAGGAATTTTTCCAGTCCATTTAATAGCGGTCTATGGACTTGTCCTTTAGGAATCTATCTAACCCCTTTTTAAACTCCGTCAAGCTAACCGCCCGTACCACGTTCTCCGGCAATGAATTCCAGAGTCTAATTACACGTTGGGTGAAGAAAAATTTTCTCCGATTCGTTTTAAATTTACCACACTGTAGCTTCAACTCATGCCCTCTAGTCCTAGTATTTTTGGATAGCGTGAACAGTCGCTTCACATCCACCCGATCCATCCCACTCATTATTTTATACACTTCTATCATATCTCCCCTCAGCCGTCTCTTCTCCAAGCTGAAAAGCCCTAGCCTTCTCAGCCTCTCTTCATAGGAAAGTCGTCCCATCCCCACTATCATTTTCGTCGCCCTTCGCTGTACCTTTTCCAATTCTACTATATCTTTTTTGAGATACGGAGACCAGTACTGAACACATACTCCAGGTGCGGTCGCACCATGGAGCGATACAACGGCATTATAACATCCGCACACCTGGACTCCATACCCTTCTTAATAACACCCAACATTCTATTCGCTTTCCTAGCCGCAGCAGCACACTGAGCAGAAGGTTTCAGCGTATCATCGACGACGACACCCAGATCCCTTTCTTGATCCGTAACTCCTAACGCGGAACCTTGCAAGACGTAGCTATAATTCGGGTTCCTCTTACCCACATGCATCACTTTGCACTTGTCAACATTGAACTTCATCTGCCACTTGCACGCCCATTCTCCCAGTCTCGCAAGGTCCTCCTGTAATCGTTCACATTCCTCCTGCGACTTGACGACCCTGAATAATTTTGTGTCATCGGCGAATTTAATTACCTCACTAGTTATTCCCATCTCTAAGTCATTTATAAATACATTAAAAAGCAACGGACCCAGCACAGACCCCTGCGGGACCCCACTAACTACCCTCCTCCACTGAGAATACTGGCCACGCAATCCTACTCTCTGCTTCCTATCTTTCAACCATCATTGGTCAGTGGACCAGTTCATAGGGAACCAGGGAGGTTAGATTTATTTATTTATTTGTTACATTTGTATCCCACATTTTCCCACCTATTTGCAGGCTCAATGTGGCTTACATAGTACCATAGAGGTGTTCGCCAATACCGGTTATAACAAATACAAAGTGAGGTTGCGGTAAAGTAAAGTTCATGTGTGACAGGCACATTGGGGAATCGTAAGAAGAAGAGTTAAGCTATGTCCAGTATGAGCTTTGGATTTGTTGTGTTGCTGGGTTAAGGCATTTAAGTTGGATCGTTAGGGTATGCCTTTTTGAACAAGTTAGTTTTTAGTAATTTCCGGAATTTCAGGTGGTTATATGTTGTTTTGGTAATGCGTTCCATAATTGTGTGCTTATATAGGATGCATAGGTTGATTTGTATTTGAGTCCTTTGCAGCTTGGGTGATGGAGATTTAGGTATGTTCGTGTTGATCTTGATGTGTTTCTGGTTGGTAGGTCTATGAGGTCTATCATGTATTCTGGGGCTTCTCAATAAATGATTTTGTGAACCAGGGTGCAGATTTTGAACGCGATGTGTTTTTTGATTGGAAGCCAGTGCAGTTTTCTCGTAGGGGTTTGGTGCTTTCAAATTTTGTTTTTCCATATATAAGTCTGGCTGCTGTGTTTTGAGCAGTTTGGAGTTTCTTTATGATTTGTTCTTTGCATCCCGCATAGATACCGTTGCAGTAGTCTAGATGGCTTAGTACCATAGATTGTACCAAGTTGCGAAATATTTCTCTCGGGGAAAAAAGGTTTCACTCGTTGGAGCTTCCACATTGAGTGGAACATTTACTTCATTGCAGTTTTCACTTGGCTCTCTAGTGTGAAGTTTCGGTCGATTATGACTCTGAGAATTTTCAGGCTGTCTGAGATAGGGAGGGTGTAGTCTGAGGTGGTTATGTTGGTGGGTTTGTTCGTGTTATATTGGGATGAGAGGATGAGACTGTGTGTTTTTTCTGCGTTAAGTTTTAGTTGAAATGCATTTGCCCATGAGTTCATGATGTTTAGGCTGAGATTGATTTCCTTGGTGATTTCTGTAAGGTCATGTTTGTATGGGATGTAAATTGTGACATCGTCTGCGTATATGAAAGGGTTGAGGCCTTGATTGGATAAGGACTTGGCTAGTGGGGTCATCATTAGGTTGAAAAGGAGTGGTGATAGTGGTGATCCTTGAGGTACTCCACAGTCTGCTTTCCATGGTGATGATATGTTTGAATTTGATTTCACTTGATATGTTCTATTGGTTAGGAAACCCTTGATCCAGCTAAGTACACTTCCACCAATCCCGAAATATTCTAAGACGCTTAGTAGTATGTTGTGATTTACCATGTCGAATGCATTAGACATGTCAAATTGTAGGAGAATTATGCTTTTGCCTGTTGCAATCTCTTGTTTGAATTTGGCTAAGAGAGTAATTAGAACTGTTTCGGTGCTGTGGTTGGAGCGGTATCCTGATTGTGATTTGTGCAGTATTGTGAATTTGTTTATGTAGTCAGTTAGTTGTTTAGTTACCACGCTTTCCATCAGTTTGACTACTAGTGGGATTGATGCTACTGGGCGGTAGTTGGTGATATAATTTGTTTTTTTAGATTGAGAAGAAAATACAGTATGAGCCTATCTAGCCCATTATGAGCTGAAGGCAGTAGGCAGAGCTTGCTGGCAGTAGGCAGACCTTGCCACCATTTTCGCTCAGCCAAAACAATAGCAAAAGATTATTTGAAATAATTGACTGCCTATGCGTGGTCCATCTGTAAAAAGTCAAAAGCTGTTCCAGTTGGATAGGCAGTGCCTTAAAAGGACATTTGTCCTTTAGATTGTAAGCTCCTTTGAGCAGGGACTGTCCTTCTATGTTAAATTGTACAGCGCTGCGTAACCCTAGTAGCGCTTTAGAAATGTCAAGTAGTAGTAGTAGTGGAGGACAAAGATTTTTTGTAATTTATTTCACAGCTTTTTAATTTATTTGAAAGCTTCCCATATTTAGTTATAAATATCCTAAAATAAAAATTGAATATCACTGAAACAGCTTTCAAAATTATTTTAGCTGGTAGAAACAGCAGTTATAAACTCTGTATTTGTGCTCATTTTTCTACACTGTTCAATACAATACAATACAATACAATACAAATGGTCAAATTTCAGTGAGGATATTCTGTTTCCTGATGGGTTCATCTTAACTGTTGTTGTAATCTACATTGGAATAACCTGGTATTATAAAATGGAATATATTGAAATTAAATGGAAGTAAAATTAAATTTTACTTCCATTGGAGCACATGGAATCACATCTTCACTTCATCTGTTTGTAGAACTTTGCGTTTTAGATACACAAAGGGATTATTCTGTTTTGAGCATGTTTCAGGGACAAGTGGTTGTATAAGTCAAAATAAAAATAAATATTTTGTTTCATTCAGATCGCTTTTGTTTAAGCATAACTAAATGGGCTGTAAGCCCCTAATGCAGTCCATTGGTTTTCTTATATTTTGTTCTTATGATGACTTATACTGTCCAAAACTGAAAACTCTTATTTCTTTTATCTGGTCGATAATAAAAGGAACTCATTGTGAACACTATCCACCCTAAAAGTTTGTTTTATGGCTGTGTACATGAGGAACTGTGATACTGAATAAATAAATATATGTTTTTGTTCCTACATCCAAAGGTTATACAATAATAATAATTACTATTATTACATTTGTACCCCGCACTTTCCCACAGAAGCAGGTACAATGCGGCTTACATAGTAAACAGAATTTCAATTATTATATTCATTAAGAAGAATATTACGAGCTATAATGTAACATAATAATAGAATGCTTTGAGTATGTGTGAATTAACAAGGGAAGGAGTAATGAAGATAAATAAAGCCAGTTAGTCATTTAACTTATTAGTGGAAAATAATCACAGAGGCATGGTATGGTCGCATTTTTAATTTGGTAATACTAGACCAAACATTTTTTTCCTTGTGCCTTCACCATCCAGCTAGATAGGCAGTGTCTTAAAAGGTGGAGGCTAAAGGATTTTTTTTTTTACATTTATATCCCATATTATCCCAAGCAAACTTGGGTTCAATGTGGCTTACATTTGAAAATACAGTGAGACAGAACAATATAATTCAGTTATATCATGGGAGCAAGTAGATGGATATGTCTGAAACATTTAACAAAGTTGAGGTTAGCATATATACCCAAATGGGCATTTAAAAGTTTATCCGTTAATGATGCACATGCTTAGAAATCATTGCCATAAGTATTGTTATTCAAACATTATCACATGCACACAACAGAATAGGCATCCATACACACATTGCAAAAGCAGCCCCAAAGCGGCTTACAATGAACTAAGCAAAAGAATTACAATGACAGTTGAAGGCAAAAGGGAAGGGAAAATAAATGCAAAAAGTTGAGCAAATGAGCAGCAGGTAGGGAAAAGAACACAAAAGGAAAGACATGAAGGAAAAATAGGGCAGAATCAGATCTTGACTCGCCGAGACACAGAAGATCAGATCTTGCGGGAGGCCAAACATCTTTCTGTTTCCAGCATGTGTATATAGGTTCTCATTTTGTAACATTACTCATTGTTTCTTGACACATTTCATGCATGTTATCAGTGGTTCTGCACACTCTCTTTGGAACACATTATTGAGCACAAATACTTACGATATTTATGTCATTTTTCAGTATTTATGTATAACTTTCATTTTTTATGTATATTTTTTTACTCTTTAATGACATCTGCTCATTATATACTATTTATGTAATACATTCTCAATATGATTGGACAGTAATTTATTTTATGAATATGTATATATTATTTGATTTATTTTATAATGTATCTTTATGTTTTTTTGTTAGACCCCTGATGCAGGCATTTGTATGCCGAAACATGGCCCATGTGGGGTATTTTTATTAAAGATCTCTTGATTGTTCCAGTCCTGTCCCAGGGCCGCCAAGAGACACAGCTGGGCCTGGGACAGGACTGCCATGTGTGTGCCCCCCTGCGCCCCCCACCTAGGCCACCATGCATGTGCTCCTGCTCCCCTACATTCAGGCCACTGCCCCCGCACCTTTCTGTCTGCTCCCTTGCTCTGTCCTCTCCTGCGCTGGTCCTGTCTGTGCAGGGAGTCGGGACCCAGATGATTGCTTTACTGTGATATTGCATTAATGCAATCATCCAGTTCCTGGGCAGCACACAAGAGCAGGAGAGGACAGCTCTGGAAGCAGGCAGGAAGAAGCTTACCTGCGTTGGGCCGGAGACCGGGCCCTCCCCTTTGGAGGCCGTGCCCGGGAAATTTTGCCCCCCACTCCACCTCTTGGCAGTCCTGATGCCATCACAACAGTCCTTTTACTGCAGCTTAGTAAATGGACCCCTTAGATCCTAAGAAGGAGCATCCGCAAAGAAAAGAAAGAAACCAGTTGTAAACAGTACCAGAAATCCCTATAGAAGACAGCCTGTGAAGAAGAAGAGAATGGTTTACCAGATTGAACACTGTAGATAAGTGAAACCAACAGTGCAATCCATCCCCTTTCCAGGTTATAATGTACATCCAACGGCGTACCAAGGGCGGGGTGGTGGGGGCGGTTCGCCCCGGATGCACACCGCTGGAGGGGTGCAGAGAGCAGCCCCGTGCCTGTCGGCTCCACTGGTTCCCTGCTCCTTCTGCTCCAGAACAGGTTACTTCCTGTTCTGGGGCAGAGGGAGCAGGGAACCAGTGGAGCCGAGAGCCGTGCGGCTGCTCCCAGCAGCTAAGAATGCACCCGGGGTGGGGGTTGATGCGCCGGGGGGGTGGGGTTGTCATCAGCGATCTTCCCCAGGTGGCAGCTGACCTAGGATCGTCACTGTGTAAATCACTAAGCAAAGAAGCAAGAATAATTTTAGTACTATGCCCATTTCGAAACCCTTATTGCCTGGAATGTAAAACCTGAGCCTATTTGATGTGAGAGAGAAGTTGGTCAAATACTACCTCTTCAGTCAATTTTGAAAGAAAAGGTTATGTTGATGTAGGACATTAACTAACTGTAACAGTAGGATCAAGTGAGGGCTTCTTTAATACTGGGCGGACAGCCGCGGCTTTCCACAGAGAAGGCAAAGAACTAGTAGACAAGCTACGTGACGTTATCTGATGTTCCAGTGGAAGAAGGCTTAGATCAGCAAATTGCAGCCACCTGGGAGGAATAGGATCTATATGTGAAGGAGCTACATTTATTGATGAGAGCAATTTCTTTAGGAGTCAAGTGAAGGAAAGATAAAATCACACCATTGTGAAACTAAAGTGATTGATGACAGAGTTGGTTGTGATGGTTCAACAATAGGAAGAAAAGAAGCTTCCAGATTAGAAATTTCATTAGCAGAAAACTAAGCTAGTGATTCCACTGTTGGGGAGCCATCTACAGAGGTAGTATATAATCTATTAGCAGACGTGAGCCTAGAACAAACAGTTTTGAAGGGCTTGGAAATAATTTAATAAAATTAGAAAAATAATCCTTTTTTGCTGGGAGAATGTGTGGTGTGGGGGGGGGGGGGAGATATGATAGATATTTAAATCACTACATATCATAAATGCATAGGAGGTGAGTCTCTTTCAACTGATAGGAAGTTTTGGAATGAGGGACATAGGATGAAGGAGAAAGGAGATAGACTCAGAATTAACCTGAGGAAATACTTCTTCACAGAAAAGGTGGTGAATTCGTGGAACGGCCTCCCAGTGGAGATGGTGGAGATGAAAACTGTATCTGAATTCAAGAAAGCTTGGTACAAGTATATAGGATCTCTAAGGAGTGAAAGGGATAGTAAATAGCATGGCTGGGCAGACTAAATAGGCCATATGTCTTTATCTGCCTTTATTTTTCTCTGTTTCTATGTCTAAAAGAATGGATGCGTGCACCTTCTTCTCTCAGGGTCAAGGGCTCCCCTTCTGTGCCTTTTCTTACGATTCAGATCTCACTTCTATTTTCACCAGCTTCACGGGCGTCCACATCTGGTGGTAGTGTTCCCACTTTGCACTTCATGTATCTCCCCAGTAGGCTCCATCTCTATTTGTGTGGTGAATCCCAGTCCCCTATTCTTAGGTGCCCACCCATTCTCAGGGTTCAGTGGGGAGAAGCATTATATGTACTGATTGTCATTAGCAGAGCAGTGAACACACTCCTTCAGTCCTCCATAGTTAGGCAAAAGTGAAGCTTTTTTATCCAATCCTGCAAAACATTATGCACAAAGAAGAGACACCAATAACAAGTAAACTGTTATATTGTAAAACCTATGTATAAACTGGGGGGGGGGGGGGGGGGGTTGGATTACAATGGGCCCTAATTGAGGGGGGGGGGGGAACTGATGCTCTGCCACCCTCTGCATGGCCTGCAGCACCAGCAGCAGGAGTTGCATTTGGGACTCCATCTGCTGCCTCATGGTGAAAATGGTGTGAAGACTAGATAATAAAGCTTGATTTTTTTTTTTATTATTCTAACTGTGTTTATCAATAACCTACAATTCCTCCTTTAAACCCAATCTTTAAATTACCAAACACAGAGCAAAATAATATCACTTACCCAGAGAAATGTCCTCTTCTTTCAGAACTTATCAGAAAGCATGAGCTACCTGGTCATATGACACTATGACCTCTTAAAAACTAAGAAAATAAATCCAAACTATTACAACCCAATGCTCCTGAAGCTGCAAATAAAGGGGCGCACAAAGGGGCAGAGCATGCCCCTTTGGTGTAATGCCTCAGAAGCCGGTGACTAACTTCCTCCTACTGATGTCATCAGGTGGCGTCACACTCAGGAACGTCCCCTTCTCCCAAAGTGATGGAGAAATGCAAACAATAAGTCCTACAGTAGAACTCTTCAAAAAGGCTGATGGAAATGCTAAAAGCAATGCTGTGCAGGTAATAGCTGGTGTAGAGTCTCAGAAGCTGGCGTCCCTTTAAGTTCCTCTTACTGATGTTATCAGGTGGCATTGTGCTGAAGAACGCTTGCTTTTCCCAAAGTGATGGGGTAGTGTTCCTTGTGTCTCATGAAGATACATGATCTTGTGGACTATTGTCCATCCCAGAAGAGACTTAAAGACTCTCTTTATATTGTCCAATGCTATTGTTGTTTATCTCTCAGTCAAGATTCTATGCAAAGAAGAATGTTCCTTGGATGTCTAAAAGACTAGTTCTGCATTATATACTTTATATATTTAATATGTTTGTTTAGACCAGGCCGGGACTGGTTTGCCCCCACTATTATAAGTGCATATTTGCATTGCCTTTGTAATTTTACTACCAGAGTCCACTCTAAACTAGCAGTCACTTCTTGCTAGGATATTGTTTTTCATTGGTTACTCCTGGCATGTGACTCCTTTTGCCCACTCATATAGAGACCTTCCTGGGTCTTGCTTCAGGCCATAGTCACATGCTTTGCCCCTATTGACTAGTTCCTCTGCTCTCTTGGTCTTGCCCTGCATCCCTCCCTGCTAGAAGGCTACTCCATCTTGGCTCATTGCGAGCAGCTCCAGCTCTGTCCCTGTCTTCTGTCTGAAAAGATATTCTCTTTTTATTTTTATTTATTTAAAATATTTATTAACCGCACTATCTTACAACTCTAGGCAGTGTACTAAATATCATGACTGAAGCCACAAACCCTAGTGGATCATATGTTGTGTTTAAGGCTGTTAACAAAATACCTCAGGGAGTATATGGTTTCTCCTGAGTTGAGACCTGGAAGGTAAAGGCATTTCTTTTGAGGTCTCAACACTGGAAATTATTAACATAACAAAAACCAGCAAAACCACACCACTAACACTACCCATACCTCAATCCCTCCCCCCACATCTCTTCCTCTTATAGTACTCTATACAATTGTGTTATCTTTGTGATTCTTTACCATACATGTAAGCCGCACTGAACCTGCTATCGAGCGGGATAGAGCGGGGTATAAATGCTACAAATAAATAAATAAATAAATAAATAAATAAATAAATAAATAAAACTGTGTCACAATATAGCCTTTGACAGTGTCCAAGAAGAAATTTTTGAATGTGAAAAGGAACTCTTAGAATACTTGTACATTACTGCATGAGCTTATTAGTACAGCTGTCTATTGGGTGACCCAATTTCTCTTTCACTGGGTCCCCTTCAAGTGCACACAATAAACTTAATAATGGCTATTAATGTGTAGTGCACAAAGCAATTGTCTCACCTGATAAACAGCTGTACTAATAAGGTCATGTAGTGGGTGGAAAAAATATTCTGCGGGTTTCCCTTTCACACTCAAAAATTTCTTCTTGGACAATGTATCTGATAGATCGATTGATTGACCAAGTTACATTAAGATAGATGACGTGGGGGTGGGGTGGGTAGCCTAGTGAAAGCACATGAATGGTTGTTGGTGGTGCAGGGCAGGGAAAGAATGGATTTGGCTCTGCTGAGATGGGATAAAAGGATCCATTGTCTGGGCCCTCAGAAATATCTTGCTAGTCACGAGCTGGAAAGGGAAGCAACTGTAAAAGTGTGTTGGTTAAACATATGCTTGCTTTAGTCAGCATCAAGCTCAGACATATAAAACTTTTAATGCACTGTCTATTTCTTTAGCTAACCTATAAAAACATGACATTCTAAGGCGCTAAAAACGGAGGCCAAAACATTTCTTTTCATGAGCAGTAATATATCTGTTTTTTTCGAAACTGTCTTACTGTTTGATAATGTCTTAAAATATATGTGCAGACAGGTGATATCCTGCTGCATTTTAATGATGGCATCGCTTTGATTACAGGTACTGACAAGGACTTAGCATCGCATGTCAGTTTTAATTGATGTGTTATTTTCTCAGATGGAAAGGATTACTTCTTTCTGCCTGTAATTAATCTACTTTGTACAACTTTCCTCTTTTGTATCTGCCAAAACCTCAGATCAGTACTACTTTAATTGCACTTTATAAATAATACATAATTAGAGAGAGAAGAGAGAGAGAGAGAGAGAGAGAGAGAGAGAGAGAGAGAGAGAGAGAGAGAGAGAGAAAAACCTACTAGACAAACTGTACTCAAAGTATTTCAGTTGCTGTTAGCTGTATAAGAACTAGAGCCTCTTTTTAGGGAGTCTTTTCTTGGATGGAAATAGGGGTTCAGCAAGACACCAAATATTGGGTGGGCCTGGGGCCAAGGTAGGTGGGCCACAGGTGCCCCACAGGTGATTTGGTCTCTCCCTCTCCAGCTCACCCACATGCCATACGATCTCTCAGCCCCCCCCCCCCCTATACCTTTTAAATAGTAGATCTTCACTAGCAGCGAATACCGACTGATACATACTGCTCTCCCCGGCTCCACAGCCTTCCCTGTGATGCAATTTCCTGTTTCCGCAAAGATGGGAGTACATCAGAGGAAAGACTGGGGGCTGGCATAAGCAGTTTGTCAGTCATTGCTCACTGCCAGTGAAGATCTGCTATTTAAAAGGTAAACAGGAGGGAGAGTTGTTGGGAGCTTCTGGCTTGCAGGTCTTGGGGATCCCAGCCAGCCACATCATAGGTGTGCTGCTACTGGGTGGGCCTGAGCTCAAAGTGGTAGATGGCTATGACACTGGATGGAACATAGGTGTCCAAGCTCCATCATAGAATACTAGCGTAACCTGTTATCTGCGCGCCTAACATTTACATGCCTGCAGTTTACCAACCATAGACCTGGCATAAGTTTGGACACCTAAATTTGGCAGGAATGCACATAACTTACAGTATTCTGTAAGTTACTTGCATAAGTGGGAATCCCAGCCATGTGTACACCTCCCTTGCAAATACACACTAGGTAAGTTAAGCTGGTATTTGCAGAATAGCACTTAGGCACCCTCAAACAGTGTGCCTAACTGTACACATATAAAAAAACAATTCTAGAAATTAGATGCTAACATGCAGTGGAGTAGCCCATGACCCCCATTCCAGCCTCAGGCTCCACAATCCTGATGACCAGTCAAGTGCCTTTATTTTAGGCACTACTGGCTGCCCTCCCACTCCCTGCACCACTGTCCTTCACCACTCTTTGCACCACTGTCTCGCTCCCTGCATCCACTGTCCTTCACTGCTCCCTGCACCACTGTCCTTCAATTTTCTAGGCCACTGGCAGCGTCAGTGAGGTAAACACACTGCCATCAGCGGTGCGGAAGCTTTCCCTTTGCTACAATTTCCTGTCCCACCTAGGCAGGACTGTGATACTGCAACAGAGGGAGAACTTCTGGGGCCACCAAAGACATCGTGTTTACCTTACTGACGCTGCCGGCAGCCCAGAAAATTGAAGAAGGGCAACAGTGCAGGGAGCAGTGAAGGACAGCAGTGCAGGAAGCTGGAACAGGAGACATCAAAAAGCTGAATCCAATTAGGTTGGTCTCCCTTTTCCTCTCCTCCGCACAGCTGTCAGTCATTCCCGTTCACCCAAAATAAAGCAAGCCTATGAGCTGCTCTATCCACGTTGTCGACCTTTATTGTTGGTAACATTTTTATTTGATCTCACTTTGCAGCATGAGGATGTACACAGGGGAAGTATTGATTAATTAGTTCTAAATTGTATATCAATGTGTCAATTGGAGGGGTTGGTTATAGGGACCACTTGTATCCGTGCAGAGATGTTTTCACCTGGTAAAAGGCCACCAAAACAGACATCATGTTATGAGAATCAGGTGCTTAACAACCAGACTTACTATTTATAAGTACAATTACAAAACAAAACAAAACAAAACAAAACAAAACATTAATTAGGTTGAAACCTGAGAACATTTAACATATTTTTTCCTGTGCCTACATCAAATTAAATAGATGGCAGATGGGAACTTGATCCTTTTTTGTTTTGTGGATTGCAGTAATATATTATAAAAATGCACTTACCTTTTTATTACTACTATTTCACGGAGAGGTATTGAATAATGAGAGAATGGCTTCCTTCATGCAGAAGTTCTGTCCAGAGTCAGTTTGAATGTGGCAACATTGTCCTGTTCAGCACACTGTAAGCCACCATGTTCATACAAAGTTAATTATATTCAGTGAAAAATAAATCTGTTGGTTCAGGCTGCTTGCTATGTGAATATTCCATCACTGTTTCATTATTGCTACCAATAATGGCATTTGCTTTAAACTTACATGTGGTTTTGCCTTTTAAACCCAAAGGTGAATCCTAAGGGTGGTTGAACAATATGGTATAAACTGTTGTTTCTGACTAAAGGTGTGAGCAAATCCAAATAAATACATAAATAAATAAATAAATACTTGATTTGGAATGCTTTGGGCCCTGCTGATCTGTACATCTGCATGAACTACTACATTATAAGTAGGCTAATTGTTCCCAAGAAGGGGCATTTTCGAATGGGGATGCCCATATCTAAGGGCGCCCATCTCTGAGGACGTCCTTGTGAAGGAGCGGGGCATCCCGTATTATCGAAACAAGATGGGCGTCCATCTTTTGTTTCAATAATACGGTCGGGGATGCCCAAATCTCAACATTTAGGTCGACCTAAGAGATGGTTGACCTAAATGTTGAGATGGTCGACCTTAGAGATGGACGACCTCGGTTTTTGCCGATAATGGAAACCGAGGACACCCATCTCAAAAATGACCAAATCCAAGCCCTTTGGTTGTGGGAAGAGCCAGCATTCATAGTGCACTGGTCCCCCTCACATGCCAGGACACCAACCGGGCACCCTAGTGGGCACTGCAGTGGATTTCACAAATTGCTCCCAGGTGCATAGCTCCCTTACCTTTGGTGCTGAGCCTCCCAACCCCCACAAAACCCACTCCCCACAACTGTACACCACTACCATAGCCCTAAAGGGTGAAGGGGGTGGACCTACATGTGGTTACAGTGGGTTTTGGGTGGGTTTTGGAGGGCTCACATTTACCACCACAAGTGTAACAGGTAGGGGGATGGGCCTGGGTCTGCCTGCCTGAAGTGCACTGCAGTACCCACTAAAAACTGCTCAAGGGACCTGCATACTGCTGTGATGGAGCTGGGTATGACATTTGAAGCTGGCACTCCATTCACTCCAGTGGTCATCTTGTCAGTTCGGGCACCTTTTCGAGGCTTGGTCGTAAAAAAATTGGACAAAGTCGGCCAAATGCTCGTCAGGGACGCCCTTCTTTTTTCCATTATCGGCCGAGGACGCCCATCTCTTAACCATGCCCCCGTCCCGCCTTCGGTACACTGCCGACACGCCCCTGTGAACTTTGGTCGTCCCCGCGAAGGAAAGCAGTTGAGGACGCCCAAAATCGGCTTTTGATTATGCCGATTTGGGTGACCCTGAGAGAAGGACGCCCATCTCCCAATTTGTGTCAGAAGATGGGCGTCCTTCTCTTTCGATTATGCTGCTGCTAGTATTTTAGCAGTTAGTGAATGCTAGTTCATGTAAAGGACCAAATTCCATGTATGGCACAAAAAAAAAAAAATTAGTGCTAAGTGCTATTCTATAAAAGGTGCTCCGAGTTGGGTGCTGTTTATAGAATAGAGCCTATCGCCAGGATCTGCACTTTACTTTTAGGTGTGAAGATTTACACCATGATGTAAATTAGGCACAGATCTACCATATTCTGTAACACTGATTGCAAATTCTTGAAACACTCATGACACACCCATGCTCCTCCCATGGCCAGATCTGTGCATGAGACTTTATGCACACATCTTTATAGAATAGCACCTAGCAAGATGTGCACTTAAATTCTAATTATTGACAATTAGCAGTGATAATTATTGGTGCCCCTTTATCAGCCCTAATTGGTTCATTACACAATTAAATTGTGCATACAAATTGGGTGTGCGCTCAAATTTGTGTGCACAGTTTTGTGTGCCATATATAGAGGGTTGGTGCATTGTGTGTTAAGGGGCAGGAATTAGGTGGGGCATGGGTGGAGAATGGGCATAGAGAGCATACTGCAGTTAGTACAGGGTACATACATAAAGTGTACTGTCACTTGTGCCTGTTTCTTTCCTTGTACCTTCATAGTTATGCAATTAGAGCAGGTTCACTTAGTGCCTCTTCAATAAGAGGCACTAAGGGCTGAATTATATAAATAGTGCTGAAAGAATCAGCAACAAAAAAAGCACTATGCGCTATTCTATAAACGGCGCTCAAAGTTAAGCACTGTTTAGTGCTTAGTGCTGGGAACCTCGACTACATTTAGGCATGACCCTTTACACCAACGAAACCTTGGTTTAACTCCCAGCACCGATCCCCTTATTTTATAACAACGTGCTTAATTTGCAGGAATGCCCCTGATCCGCCCATGACCCTCCCATGGCCGCACCCCCTTTTTTGATCCATACGCAAAAGTTACATGTGGATCCAGATGCATAAATTTATGCACGCAGATTTTAATTAATGCCAATTAGCACTGATAATTGATTGCTAGGGCCCAATTGTTGGTGCTAATTGGCTCGGGTATGCACACAACAGCTGCTATTTATACTTACCACACATTAAGTTTTGCTGCTAACGTATCTGTAATCAGATGTATTATTTCTAACCAATATTGGACAATAAGTATGTTTTCAATGAAATGATTTGACTATACACTGTATTGGCCTTGAAGAAGCCAACCAGATGATCAATGTGGAATAATGAATTAGATGAGTAATATCTGAGGATAAACAGGTTAATACCACGTTTTTTCCCCCTGTTTATTGTTAATTGATCTCCTTGTCTTGTTTCACTCTCCCTATTTAGTGGTCTAAGGAAGAGAATAGAATTACCTGACTGAAATAATTCCTATGTATTACTTTCTCTGTATTTCCAGCAAGTTGTTTTATCGCTTGTAAAAACTGAAATGGTTGTAAATAAATTTTTTTTAAAAAGGGCCCCTTTTGACCCCTTTAAGAAGTTGTTTAAGACTTATTTGTTTAAACAAGCATTTGAGGAATATGATACAATAATGTATTTTATATTGCTATTCATCCCCCCCCCCCTGTTTAGTAAGCCATGCTTGCTGCTACTGCGCGGCAATGCCGTCACAGCCCATTCAAAGGGTCAGCATTAGTGCGTGGTTTAGTAAGCGGGGGGGGGGGGGGGGACAAATGCACTAATGTATGGGTAGATTTGGTATACCTATGGTAGTTTTATTGCTATGTCTATGACAAGATATTTAGATTTTGTTTTAATATTATTTGAATATTTGAAATCATTTTAGATCTATCCTTTGTTGTATATTATTCATTGTTCTATTTTATCACTTACATTATTATATACTTTGTATCTTTTGGTGTAAGTCAAACATTGTGCTTCATAATTTTTTTTAATTAATAAAATGGCAGAGAAAATAAGGTTGAGAATGCTCAGAATTATAGAGAATCTGAAGTGATTTTTAGAATTTTAGTTGTACTCCAAGTAGAGGGGTGTTTGCTTATTTCCGATCTGAGGAAGAAGGGCAACCTTCGAAAGCTAATCAAGAAATGTATTAAGTTATGTCCAATAAAAAAGGTATCATCTTATTTTCTTTTCCATGTTTTATTTTGTTTGATTTATATTGATAAAGTTGTACTCCAAGAAAGGGAATATTTCTTTCCACACTATTGTTACTAGCAGATGGAAATTCTAGCTAGTCACCCTTTCTGCATTTTTGTAGGACCACAGCCCAAAAATTCTCAGAGGTTGAAAGAGGGTTCAATTTATTTTATTTAAAAAAAAATCATCCTGGTTGCTTCTTTTTCTGTTAAGATTTTCTTGTTTATCATGGGTTTAACATTGGTAAAAGTTTTAATGGTGACTGTAACGGAACAGATTAAAACAGGAACTGCTCGACAAACCATGTTTTTGAGAAACACAACATGCTGAGAAGTGTAAATGGTATAACGGAAGCAGCTGAGACACCCTGCTTGTAGTCTATCTTTTTCATTTATCCTCCTCACTAAATACATTAAGCACAGAATGCAAGGCAATGATGGGCACTGGTCTGGTTCAATCGCAGCCATCAATACTACCGTGCTAATGTTCTGTTTAGAACAATTCATTCAGTGCAAGAGTCTAAAAGTGAAAGTGGCCTACTAAACAATCAGTATCACCACATAGAGTGAAGAATTAGATACAGAAAGTTTTTGTCTCCTAACATGAGAAGAACAAACAGGGAGACAGGCAGGTGCCACACCAAACTGGAACAAAAAACCCCCAAACAGCACCCAAAACAAAGTTTCATAAAGTTTAATCAACACAGATTAAAAGCACATAAAATGGCCATGTTTTGCCCATTGACTGTATCGGGGTAGAAGGCAGAAAAAAACAAGAAACAAAAGTTAAGGGGCCTTTTTTCTAAAGTGTGTTGTTTTGGGTTTAGCACAGTTTAACACAGGATTTTAATGCACAGCAAGCCTGAATCTAATGCTGCATCCAGAAAGGACGTTCCTAGTATTTTCATATTTAGGCCACATGATAATGATGCCATTAATGCCCGGAACTAACAAGTTGTTAATGCAGAAACACTTACCCCCTAATTCTATAAAAGTCGCCAAAAATTGCGTAAATTTGAGCATGTGCACAAGTTACAAGCATGGAACAGTGGAGGAGTAGCCTAGTGGTTAGTTCAGCGGACTTTGATCCTGGGCAAGTCATTTAACCCCCCATTGCCCCAGATACAAATAAGTATCTGTATATACTATATAAACTGCTCTGAATGTAGTTGCAAAAACCACAAAGAGGTGATATATCATGGGCATAATGGGGACATTCTTAAATTTAAATGTGCATCGTTATAGAATAACAGGGATACGTGCCTAGTGAAGGTGCATACATTTGCGCCATGTTTCAGTGGATACAAATGGCCATGCCTAAAGTTAGGCTTGATTCCCAGGCATGATTAAAGGTTTGCAGCCCTGGAGGCAGAAGAGATGAAAACATATCAGGAACAAGAGGAGACAATGATCAATAATCCCAAAGCCACTGAATCAGTGGCCATAAGAAGCAAAAGGTAGTGGTTGTTGGCGATTTTCTTCTGAGGGATACTGAGGCACTCATCTGCCGAACAGACATAATGTCCATGGAGGTGTGCTGTCTGCCTGGTGCCAGACAAAGTGATGGGGCCTGATGGGATACATCCGAGGGTGCTCTAGGAACTCGGAAAGGTTCCTTGTGGCTCTGCTGTCTGATATCTTCAATGCTTCCTTAGAGACTGGAGTACTCCTGGAGGACTGGAGAAGGGCGGATGTAGTCCCTCTGCACAAGAGCGGGAGTAAGGAGGAAATTAAAGACCTGTCAGTCTGACTTTGGTGGTGAGCAAACTAATGGAAACACTTCTAAAGTGGAGCATTGTGAGGTTTCTTGAATCGAATGGACTGCAGGACTCGAGGTAGCATGACTTCACTAGATGCTGGTCATGTCAGACAAACCTGATTGAATTACTTGACTGGGTGACCAAACAGTTGGACTAGAAGGTGCGCTAGATGTGGTGTACTTGGATTTTAGCAAAGACTATGATACGGTTCCGCACAGGTGACTGATAAATAAACTGAGTGCCCTTGGTATGAGACTTAAAGTGACTAACTGGGTTAAAAATTGGTTAAATGGAAGGAGACAGAGGGTAGTGGTAAACGGAGCTTCCTCTGAGGAAGAGGATGTTATCAGTGGTGTACTGCAGGGGTTGGTCTTTGGACCGGCTCTTTTTAACATCTTTGTGAGTGATATTGCAGAAGGGCTGTCTGGTAAGGTTTGTCTCTTTTGCAGATGATACCAAACTCTGTAATAGGGTAGACACCCCATAGGGTGTGGATGGCATGAGGAAGGATCTAGTGAAGCTTGAATGATCTGATAATTGGCAACTAAGATTTAATGCTAAGAAATGCACTTGGGTTACAAGAATCCAGGGGTGTGGTACAATATAGGGGGTGAAGTGCTTCTGTGTACAAAATAAGAACAAGACTTGGGGGTGATTGTGTTTGTTGACCTTAAAGTCTACAAACAGGTAGAAAAAAGCAATGGTCAAAGCCAGAAGGATGCTTGGATGCATAAGGAGAGGGATGACCAGCAGGAAAAAAGAGGTGATAGTGCCCTTATATAAGTCTCTGGTGAGGCTCCATTTAGAGTACTGTGGCAATTCTGGAGACCATACCTACAGAAGGATATAAACAGGATGGAGTCGGTCCAGAGGGTGGCTACAAAATTGGTAAACAGTCTCAGTCATAAAACATGTGGAGGGGCATAGTCGAATGGAAACGCCTATCTCCATGGGCGTTTATCTCCGAGAACAGGTCCGTGAAGGGGCGGGCCGAACCGTATTTTTCGAAAAAATGGACGTTTTTGAGCTGGGCGTTTGTTTTTTTTAGCAATAATGGAAACTAAAAATGCCCAGCTCAAGAACGTCCTAATCCGAGCCATTTGGTTGTGGGAGGGGCCAGGATTGGTAGTACACTGGCCCCCCTGATATGCCAGGACACCAACTGGGCACCCTAGGTCAGTGCGGTGGACTTCAGAAAAAGTTCCCACATGCATAGCTCCCTTAGCAAGGGTGCTGAACACCCAACCCCCCTCCCCCAAAGCCCACAAATGTACAACACTACTATAGCTCTTAGGGGTGAAGGGGGCACCTACATGTGGGTACAGTGCATAGGCGTTCGGTGGCCCAACTGTTTGGGGAGGCTAAAGGGGCGGGGTTAGGGGTGGGGCCAGGGACGGGGTTTACATCCATAATTGTCTCACAACACACAGAAAAAAAATAAGTAAAAATAAAATAATCACAATTAATACCTTTTATTAAATTTAGATATTAGATATGTATCATATGTCAAAGAATAAAGTGGTTGCTCAAAGCATATACGAACCACAATCGCTCAATTGCAAAACACTATGCACAACTTTGTGCAAAAACACACTCATAACCTTACTATACCATAAATATTACACTGGGCAGACCTAATACACCAATATATCACCATACGGAAAATGCAGACTGTCAATAATATGAAACAAGGGATCATAATACCACAATTCTCATGTAGAGCCACAAAACACCCTTTTAGGGTGGATAGTGTTCACAATGAGCTCCTTTTATTAATGACTATATATAGATCCTTCAAGAGGTAGTGTGTCATGATTTAGGCTCTACACCCTTTCTGATGTTTCGGTGCCACCTCAGTAAGGCCAACACACAATCTCTCCACTGCAAAACACTATACACAAACTTGTGCAAAAACACATAACCTTACCAAACCATAACAGCACTAATTCCAAGGACAGGACGAGCTACAACCATATGTGTGGAAAGGCAGCACTATAATTACACCTGGATCTAAAACACCAGTACACAACCTAGTGAAACAAAAAACCAAAACAAAACAAAAAGGGCTGCAAATACTACACTCTAGCAGAATACTGCATCTTGATCACACATGAAAAACACATGACACAACAGATATGAAGGCAAAATACTGAACTGGAAAGTTACCTCAAGAAGCCAGACTTAGCATGCAGCAATACAAGAAAAATTGAAAACTGCATGCAAAATATCACAGATGCATATTTCCAAAAGATGACATATTCCAAATAATAAATTCTGAATTTAAAAAGTGTTTTCTACCTTTGCTGTCTAAGCACTTAGTTTTTCTATTAGCTTTGGTCCCAGTGTCTTCTGTTTTATGCAGTGTCTTCTTTCCATTTGATATTTTTTCTCACCATGTCCACCATCCTCCTGTGTCCTTATGTGTCCTGTCTACCATCTGTAGCCCTGTCCCTATCCTTTCTCCATTTTCAACATCTGCCCTCAAAGTGTTCCAATCCAGCCCTTAAATTCAGCAATTTCCCTCCATCCATATCCAGCATTTCTCCTCACTCCACTCCCCTCCATCCATGTGCATGTACTTCCTCTGTTTTCCCTCCATGTCCAGCATTTCTCCTCTCTCCCTTCCACTCCATCCGTGTGCATCTTTCCTTTCTTTCCTTCCCTTCATCCTTGTCCAACATTTCTCCTCTCTCCCCTGCCCCCATTCATCCATCCATGTCCAGCAATTCTCCTCTCCTGTGCCCTCCCCTCCATCCATCCATGTCCAGCAACTCTCCATTCTCCCCTGCCCTCTCCTCCATCCATCTCCAGCACTTCTCCTGTCTCCCCTGTCCTCCCCTCCATCCACCCATGTCCAGCAATTCTCCCTTGCTTCTCCCCCCATTGCAATATCTATCCCTCTCCCTCTTTCTCTCCCGAATGTAGTGTTTATCCTGCTCCCTCGTTCCTCCCCCCCCCCCCGGAATGCAGCATTTATCCCTCTTGCTCCCTCCCTGTAGTGTCCATTTTTTCCTGTTTAATGTTTCCTGCTGCATCTTCTCTCAGCTTTGCAAGAAGACACAATTTCAGCTCCAGTCCAATAGCTTTAGCTAAAGGAGGTGGTACTGCATTGCCAACCTGTCTATGCTTATCGAGAATATTTTCAAACAATCTGTAGGTATCTGGAAAACCCTGGGACCGGGCACACTCACGTACGCTGACCACACGATGCTGCTCTAGATGAAGAACACGACCCTGTTTGCCCATAAGCTCTGGATTGGTGACGGTGGTACTGAAGAAGCCTGCCCACTCTAGTCTCCCATACAAGCCTGCCCAGTGGTTGTGTCTGTTACCGGTGTGGGGCAGGCACCAGGGGATAAGGGGTCTGTCTGCTGGGTCACATGGTATACCTTCTGCACAGGAGCAGACGCCTCTGAGCACACCGGTGCTACTGCGCCCATTCTTCTTCTGGTGGTGTGTATACCTTAGTTTCCTGGTGGTTGTACCATCTGAGAGCCGCACCTCTATGTTTGGCAAGTCGCGCCAGTCTCAGCCAGGAGCCAGAGGAACATATCTCATGCGAGCAGCTATCAGCACACTCATATCCTTGCAGATGTGGTCCCTAAGAATGGGCTGGTACTGAGAACCTCTGATTTGCCTCTGGAACCAGGACTGAGGTTCCCCATTGTAGGAAATCTCAAGGGCAGAAGCCCCATTCCTAATCTCCGGCAGGTCTGACATGGTGATGGTTCGGAACAGACTGGAGTTTAGTCTCACAATGTTGCTGACAAACTTCTTGTCATCTACTATCACACTGAGCTGACAGGCCCGAGGTGCAAAGACATGCAGTGGCTCAGGGAACATGGGCAGCTTCTCTCCTGGAGCTGCTGCCAGAATAATGGCTCTTCTCCTCATCTGAGCTACTCCTTACTGCCCAGCCTGCAGCACACCAAACGTACACTGGTAGCCCATGCGCATGAGGGACTGCAGGGAGGGATAAACATAAACGGTGCATCGAGGGGGGGGGGGAGAATGAGAGAGAGCGGAGAGCCTTTCAGTAGTGGTGGTGTCTCGAGCTGAAGTGCACTGCGGTACCCACTAAAAGTGCTCCAGGGACCTGCATACACACAGGCCTCTAGGACTGGTTGCTGCTATATAACATAGGCACACCAGTTGACACCTGAAGACTAATCTCTACGAAAACGTCCTTTATTGGAATAACCGCCTTTACTCACAGTTAACTGCAGATCAGAGGTTGTGCCCCACTGGCAACGAGTCTCCCTGGTACTGAGATGAGCAGTAGGTCAGAGCTGGCAGAATGCTGTACAATGCCCTCTTTCAGCCACATTTAAGCTAAGAACTAAGTTCTGTAACGTGGCTAACACAGGAAAGGGAACTAAAACTAGCTTACAAAAATGGCCACTACCGCATGGACTACAACAGGAAACACAACAGGGCACATTCTGACCCAGTAGGCAGGGGGAAAAGCACCATGGGAGAAGAGCCTACCAACTACCAACATCGTGAGACTGTAACACAAGCTAATGAAATCACCGAGCCCAATACCCTACACCCACCACAATGCAATGCTGATGTGACCCTGTACTGCACCCGAGAGCCACATCTGACCCAGGGAAAGGCTGTGACAGGATCGAACACATTCTGCTGTCATGGAGGTGGGTACGGCATTTGAGGCTGGCATACAGGCTGGGAAAAAAGTTTTTAAAGTGGGTTTTGGGTTTTGGTGGGAGGGGGTTAGTGACCACTGGGGGAGTCCGGAGAGGTCATCCCTGATTCCCTCCAGTGGTCATCTGGGCAGTTGGAGCCCTTTTTTGGGACTTGTTCGTGAAAAAAAAGGGTCCAAAAAAAGTGACCCAAAATCACGGTAAAACGCCTTTTTTTTGATTATCAGCTAAAGACGCCCATCTCTCCTCGGCTGATAACCACGCCCCAGTTCCACCTCCGACACGCCCCTGTCAACTTTATTCATTTCCGCGATGGAGTGCAGTTGGAAACACCCAAAATCGGCTTTCAATTATACCGATTTGGGCGCCTTTGCGAGATAAACATCTATCTCCCGATTTAGGTCGCACTATAGGCGTTTTTCTCTTTCGAAAATAAGCTGGATAGTTGACATTCTTAGAAACCTCAACATGTATAGGCTGGAATAGAGGCGGGAGAGAGGGAATATGTTAAAGATGTTTAAATACCTCCGTGGCATTAATGTACAGGAGGTGAGCCTTTTTCAAATGAAGGAAAACTCTGGAATGAGAAGGCATAGGATGAAGTTAGGCTTAGGAAGAATCTAAGAAAATACTCTTTCATAGAAAGGGTGGTGGATGCGTGGAATGGCCTCCCGGCGGAGGTCGAGGAGACGAGGACTGTGTCAGAATTTACGAAAGCATGGGACAGACATGTGGGATCCCTTAGGAAAGGAAGAGTTAGTAGTTACTGAGGATAGGCAGACTGGATGGGCCACTTGGCCCTTATCTACTGTCATGTTTCTATGTAAGCGCTATGCTATAAACTGTGCCTAACTTTAAGCATGGCATATAGAATAGTGCTTTTTTTTGGTGCTGATTTTTTGGCACAATATATAGAATCTAGCCCTTAGCACCTCCTATTTAGGAAGTGGTAAGTGGTCTTGTATTAACTGTGTGTTAGGCAGTTAGTGTACAGTAAGTGTAATGCGCTAGATGGCTAATGCTTCCACGCTCATTCTCTACCCATGCCACATCCCCTGACCAAAACATTCAGGACAATTCATTAACACGTGGTTTAATGTGTGGAAACAGGCAAACTACTGCAACCCCCCCTTAACGCGGTCATGTGGTAACCTGTTTTGGTGTTAACTCCATGTTAAGTGCTTAATGCATTTTAGTAAAAGGGCCCCTAAATAACATAAATATGGCATAAGTATGTCATGATGGTCTTCATATAATTAAAGAAATACTACATAAAAAGAGTTGAGTGGAGGTGTAGTCTAATGGTTAGTCTAATTGTTAGTGGGCTGAAAATAAGGAGAACTGAGTTCAGTTCCCACTGCAGCTCCATGTGACCCTGGTCTAGTCACTTAACCCTCCATTGTCCCAGGTATAAAAAAAACTTATATTGTGAGCCCACTAGGGACAGAGAAAGTACCTATACATTGGAATAAATTCTATAAATGAAACTGAAAACAAGAGCTATTCTATAAATGACATTCAAAGTTAGGTGCTTTTTATAGAATACTAGTAAAAAAGGCCCGTTTCCGAAACCAATGAAACGGGCGTTAGCATGTGGGGTTTTTTTTGTGTGTGTGTATGTGTCACAGAGTTATTTTGTGTGTGTGTGTGTGTGTGTGTGTGAGGGTGGGGTGTGTGTGCAGGTTGTTGATGTGTGTCTTTTTTTTGTTTTGTTTTTTTGCTTGGGGGTTTGGGGGATGTGCTGTGCTATGCTGGCAAAGTGGGATGGATTGGTGTGTGGCTTTGAGGGTGTGTGTCTGTTGTATTGTGTGTGTGTGGTTTTGTCTGTCAAGGAGGTTTATGGAGGGGGGTGTTTCTGTTGGTGAAATGTAAATGTGGTTGTAGGGGGGTCGTCTTTGCTGAGTGGTGGATTGTTTTTTCCGTTTTATTTTTGAGTTGTGCTGAGGCAGCAGTGTTGTTTTAGATGGGCGGAAGGTAGAGGAGCACGTTCTTGGTCTGTCGGTATTTTTTGGCCATTTCAGGGCTGCTGTAGGGGAACACTGGAAGAGAAATGTGCTGTGGGAAGCAGCGCCGTCTTTTTCCATTGGGCTGGGGTTCTGGGCATCCTGGAGGTGGGAGACGGCTTGCCTGAGGACGGGGATGGTTGTTTTAAGTTGGCCGAAGGGAGAGGAGCACGGTCTCGGGCCATCGGGTGGTGATCCGGTATGTTCGGTCCATTTCAGGCCGGCTGCAGGAGAATGCTGGAACATGCGCTGCGGGAAGCTGCGCCGTCTTTTTCCGGGTGCTCGGGGAATCCCCGAGGTGGGAGACGGCTTGCCTGAGGCTGGGGATGGTTGGGCATGGCCGCTTTGGCAAAAGGGGAAGAAGAAGGGGGTGGGGAGTTACCTGTAGCTGCGTGAGAAAATGGGTATTCTTTGTTTTGTATTATTAGTTTGCATTTCTGTTGAAGAAAGAGTGGATGCCTTTTGAATGATGGAGGTGGTGCGTCGGTGTGCGGTTGTTTCGTTAGTTTGGCAGCCAGTCTCCAGCGATTTCTAGGCAGAGAAGGAGCGTGTTTCCCTACTCCTCCCCCTTCCTTGGTCGCTGTTTGCTGCTGGCTGGGTCGCGGGTAATCCTTCCAGCTGGGCCGCAGCTTGTCCTGTTCGCCCACATCCCAGATGGTGATGGGCACATTGTTTTCCGGCTCCTCTGACTCCATGTCAAGTGATCCCAAATATAGTCTTTGCTATGGGCCCTCTGGCACTCTTCAGTACTGGCATTAGGCATTTAAAAATTTCTTCCCCCCCCCCCCCCGGTCTATTTTTGCACATACCCACAGCAGGAATATTCTTCTCTCGTTCCAGCGGTGATTCTGTGCTCTCTGTGCTGCACAGATAATGAGCCATTCTGCTGGTGAATGCTCCTCCCTTATTGTCATGTAGTTTCCTCTGATTGGTCCGTCTTACGTTGCCTAGTGTTGCCTGGGAACGGTGTTGTGATGGTCCTTTGTGTTTCAGAATGTTGAGGGTGTTTTTTTCTGATTGGTCCGTCATGTGAGGGCGGGGCAGAGAGACATGGTCAGTGTTGTGGCTTCACCACCATGAATCCATGAACCCTTTAGGGAGTGACTGAGTGACTTCAGAATGTTGTCTTCAGAACATTGAGGGTGAGTTTTATTATAGTAGATCATTTAGCATGGGGAACCGTAACTACATTCAGGTGCAACCAGTTACACCAGTGAAACCTTGGTGTAAATCCCCATGCCACGTTAATATCCTCTTATCTGTCCATGACCCTCCCATGGCCACATCCCCTTTGTAGACCCACGTGTAATTTTTACATGCGGATCTCAGCACCTAAATTTACATGTGTAATTTCTAATTGAAGCCAATTAACACCAACAATTGATTGTTAGGGCCCAATTACTGGCACTAATTAGCTCAATATTCAATTAAATTGCACATGCAAATTGCAATTTATAGTGGCTGTTATAGAATTCAGGGGACTATGTAAACTGCTTAGGTTGTATCACAGGAAGCAGGTATATTAAATAAATTACTCCATACCCAATTACATGATGCATCTTTAAAAACTAGTCCATTAAAACACATGAATAATATAATTTATACCACTCAATTTCAAAAGAATTTAACTGGGTAAGAGGACTCCTTCCCAGTTAAATCCACACTGGCTACTTCAGCTCTGATATTCAGTAACACTACCAGACAGTTCTGCTGAATATCACTACAGAGTGCATCTGCACTGTCTAGGTATTGCCGAGATGATCTGTGGGCAGAGCTTGGACAGAGACTGGGAGTAGCTGGGCCTTAACCATTTTGCAGCTGTATTCAGACTGCTGAGCTTACTGGGCACTGGTCTGAATACTGACCAGTGCCTTGTTAATTAGCAGTAGTGGCATTTTTGCTTCCTGATTCCCCTCCCCCACTAAAGAAAAGAAATTGGCCCTAAGCCCCCATGGTGGTTTGGGGGGGGGGGGGGAGTATCCGTTGGGCAGGAGTAATTCCGCCTTCCTTCTGCCTGTTATGAGTCTCGCCCGAGACCTGCTAGGGGTCACAGTGGCCTTTTTGTGGCTGGACCCACAATGAGCAGGAATGAGTGGGCATCGCTTCTGCCAGTAGGACCTCCCTAGACCACCATGGACTTTGAGGTAGGCCGTTGAGGGCCTACAGGTGTAGGAGGGTTGGGAAGGTTTAGGGCCACATGTTGTTTCTTCACAGAACCGATGCAATGAGATTAAATGTTATTACACTCCACAGACGATGAATGTCTCTCCTGAACTCTTTTTGTTTTTTGTTGGAAGATTTCGGTGACGCATGATGAAGGCAAAGCCAACACTTGACCAAGATTAGTCCCTCTTCAATAAAAATTAGTTTTGTGATCTCTCATCTGTCCTTCATTTCCTGGATCACCTTTGCTGTTTGTACTGCATTCAATACTGATGAGTCAGAGAAACTGAAACAAATCTCTGTAAACCTAGAAGATGTAATGATGCAAGTTGATAAATTAGCAAATTGCCTGGACTGGAAAGGATACATACCAGAGTGCTGATAGAACTGAAAAATGAACTTGCAGAGCTATTGTTAATAATATGTAATTTATCTTTAAAATCAAGCATGTTATTAAAGATTGGAGAGTGTGGCCAATGTAATGCCAATTTTTAAAAAGGTTCCAGAGGTGATTTGGGAAACTATAGACTGGTGAGCCTGATATCGCTGCTGGGCAAAGCCAACATGGATTTAGTCAAAGCAAATTAGAAAGTCCTGAAATAGGGGGTAGTGTCCTATTGTGGGTTAAGAATTGGTTAAAAGATAGAAACAGAGAGTAGGGTTAAATGGTCAGTATCCTCAATGGAGAAGGGTAGATAGTGGGGTTCCCCAGGGGTCTGTGCTGGGACTACTGCTTTTTAACATATTTACATGTTGGATGATATAAAAAAACAAACAAACCCTGTCTGCTTAGGAAAGCAAACTGCCACTGGGAAAGAAAGAGGTCCATTGGAAAGGAAAATAAGATATATTCTGTAAGTTCTCAATTTGCACATGCAATAAAATTGAATAAGAAAGCAATTTGAGATGATAATTGAGTGCTTATAAGCAATTGTGGGTGCTAATTGGCCTCAATTACAATTTACACGCACATTGTTTAGTCGCTGGGATCCGCACATAAATTATGGGTCTAAAAAGGGGGCATGGACATGAGAAGGTCATGGGTGGATCAGGGGCTATAGAATAAGGGGGATCTGCACCTAATTTAGACATGTGGACTTACACCAGAGTTTGCTTGGTGCAAATTCTTGCATCTAAAGTTAGGCATTGATTCCGGCGCTAAGCGCTAGTCTATAAATGGCACCTAACTTCCAGCACCTCTTATAGAATAGCGCTTAGCGCGTTTTTTGGCACCACTATTTTGGTGCTATTTATAGAATTTGGTCCATGTTGCTTAGTTACAATGGCAGTACCCATATCTAGCTATCTGAGCAAACTCCTTTATGAAATGTCAAACATAAAGGATCAGTTTAACTGTGTTGTACATCACTATGGGCTCCTTTTACTAAGCTGTGGTAAAATGTGGCCTTAGTGCACCCTTATGTGGATTTTCCTGGTCACTAAGGGGCCCTTTTACTAAGTCACGTAAGTGTCTACACGCCTCCAACGTGCGCCAAAATGGAATTACCACCTGACTACCATGTGGCTCTTGCGGTAAATTCATTTTTGGTGAGCATCCGATACACGCGTCTGAAAAATAATTTTTATTTTCGGGCGCACGTAACGGATGTGTGCCAAGTGGCATTTAACATGCATAGGTCATTACCGTCCGGTTACTGCATGAGTTTTTACTGCTAGGTCAATGGCTGGCAGTAAGGTCTCAGACTCAAAATGGACGTGCGGCAATTTTCATTTTGATGCACTTCCATTTTCGGCAAAATTTTAAAAAGGCATTTTTTTGTAGGTGCGCTGAAAAATGATTCTGTGCGTGCCCAAAACCTGCGCCTACACTACCACAGGCCATTTTTCAGCACACCTTAGTAAAAGGATCCCTAAGGCCTTTCTTACCTCAGCCGGAAAATGGGCAATTTTTCATTTTCTGAATTAATGGCCTTTACCAAAAAATTAGAATATGATCCCTTATCACCACTTATGTTGTGGGCGGGTGATCACGTGCTAATCTCATGCTAATCAGTGCATAGTAATGTGGCTGCGCTGATTTGTGCTATCATGCCCACTCTCCGCCCAGACACTTGTCCTCCAATTTTTTTTGCATGTGGTTTGCATGCATAGAATGGGCTTTTTACTGCAGGATGCCTCAGCGTGTCCCTTGGTAAGCTCTTTTAAGATGTGGGTAAGCGCGCACTTACCACAGCTTAGTAAAAAGAGCCCTTAGTCATTAGTATACATTGACTATTTAGATTTTAATGTTTTACAGTTAATCCCTTGAATATTAATGTCAGCTGTAATGGCACTAGCTCAGAGGTCTAGCACAATGCTTAGCAATAGTGAGGACTGGGCAACCTTGTGTAGTCCTATGGTAGTGCTGAAAAGAATCTAACTGGACTCCTTGAACTGAAATTCAGGCCATTGGGGAAGAATATAATACTTATTATTCTTACCACTCCTACAAATCTATTTTCCAGGCCAAACCATTCTAACACGTGAAATAGGCAATACCACTCTTTCTGGTCAAATGCATTTTCTGTATATAGAGGCATTGGTACAGATGTGTCAGAGCTCTCTGCAATCAAAATCATATCACAGAATAGTCTTGCCCTGTCCAAAGCTAATCTCCCCAGCATAAATCCATTTTGTTCTCCATGCATAATAGAGTTCAAAACCTTACTGAATCTGCTACCTAAGATTATAGCACATATTTTGCAGACGTCATTGGTTCAAGAGATAGGCCTGTATTTTTGTACCTGAGATGGATCTTTGTCCAGTTTTTCTAGTACAATTATTTGTTTCAGTAACTGAACTAAAGAGACCACTGTAAAGTTGCTTAAACCTAGGGACTGAAAGATTCATAAAAGCCTGATAAAATTCAACAGACAGGTCACCCTGACCGGGAGCTCACAGCAGGAGAAGTGGTTTAATAGTTTGCACTATTTTCTCCATAGTTATGTCTTTATCTATTAACTCGCAAACCCCAGGGGCAAGAACTGGATGCTCTAAGGAAGCAAGGAACTGCATGAGTGATTCTGGATTAGAATCAATTTCTGAAGATTAGCGTGTCCTATATTAATTTTGAAACTGGGGCACTATTTCTGAGTCAGCCACCAATCTATTTCTGGTTGGTGCGATAAGTTCTTTAACTTTGTCTTTATTTCTTTTCACATTTGTGCTAGTATTGCATGTATTTCTGATTTTGTAATGGTAATACATATGCACTTTTAAAAATATATTTATTTATTTATTGCATTTGTATCCCACATTTTCCCACCTTTTTGCAGGCTCAACGTGGCTTACAATACATCATGAATAGTGGAAATAAGAAGTGAATAGACATTTGGTATTACAGAAGGATTTTGGGTTACATGATAATGAAAAACATGATAGTAATATAACAAGAAAGCATTGTAAGACAGTTTTGGATACATGTGGGGGTTCACATGTGTTGATCTTTGTAGTATGTCCTGTCGAAAAGATGGGTCTTCAGTAGTTTGCGGAAGTTGGTTAGTTCATAGATTGTTTTTAGGTTGCGCGGCAGCGCGTTCCAGAACTGTGTGCTCATATAGGAAAAGGTTGATGCGTGCATTAGTTTGTATTTTAGACCTTTACAGTTGGGGAAATGAAGATTTAGGAATGTGCGAGATGATTTTTTAGCATTCCTGGGTGGTAAGTCTATCAAGTCTGACATTTAGGCTGGGGCTTCACCATGAATGATTTTGTGAATTAGGGTACATATTTTGAACGTGATGCGTTCTTTGAGTGGGAGCCAGTCTAGCTTTTCTCGTAAGGGTTTAGCACTTTCATATTTTGATTTTCTGAATATGAGTCTAGTTGCTGTATTCTGGGCTGTTTGCAGTTTTTTGAGTATTTGTTCTTTGCAGCCAACGTAAAGTGCATTACAATAGTCTAGATGACTGAGTACCAATGATTGTACCAGGTTACGGAAGACGGTCCTTGGGAAGTATTGTCTTACTCTTTTTAATTTCCACATTGAGTGGAATATCTTTTTGGTTGTGTTTTTTTGGAAAAGCTTTTAAAACAGAGAATAGTGCAGTTTCTGGAATCCAATGGATTGCAGGACATGAGGCGGGATAGTATTACTAGAGGTAGATCTTGTCAGACAAATCTGATTAATTTCTTTAAATGGGTGACCAGAGAGTTGAATCAGTGCTAGATGTGGTGTGCTTAGATTATAGCAAAGCTTTGACATGGTTCTGCATACACTCAATATCAATATCAATAATATTCTTATAAACCGCAGTTTGCAGCAAAATGGGTTCAATGTGATGTACAATCTTTACAGAAAACAAAATACAAAATCAATTCAAAGCAAATCCCCCCCAAAATTTCAACAATGCAGTAATATAACCAACTGAAGATTCAAACAGCCAAGTTTTGACATTCTTCCGAAACTTATAATAATCTCTTTCTAATCTTAAAGTTAAGGAAAAGCATTCCAAAGACACACACTAAGAAAGCGTATATTCCTAAGAGAAGGGGCAAATAATTAATTTGTTCCGTAAGTGAGATAAGAATCTATGTAACGGTATAAGAACCATATTTACCAAAATATCTGAAGCCATGCCATGAAGAATTTGATAAAATAAACAAGCTACCTTGAAAGTAACTGAGAACCAGTGCAATTTGATAAAATAAGAAGAAACACTGACAAATGTATTTAATTTAAAAATCAACATCTGGACCCTAAGAGTGAATGCCTTTTGGTAAAAAAAAAAGATCTTAGTAATATAAGTTATTTTAATCTACATATAGTCTTATGCCATAAGTGGTTCACTTGAGAAGTGTAAGTTAGTGAAGAATCTAGGATTAGGCCCAAAACCTTAGATTGCGATTCAGTGGTTAAGATCTGATTTTTCGAAAATGTGAGAAGAGTATTGATATTCCTTGGTTTCTATACCAGAAAACCTTTGTTTTGTTGGGATTTAGTTTTAGCTTATTATTCAATGCCCAGTCCTAGATTTTATTCAACCCAATGAAATGGTATTCACAAGATCAATAGGATTAATAGTGTAACGGGGTTCACTTCCTCCACTCTGGGTTGGGGCCGGCAGCCCTGTTAGGCTCACAGGTCTCCAGCAAAGAACAAAGACTGCCATATGGACTTAAGACCAAAGTGCTTTATTCTGAATTCAGTTCCACTCTCAAAATTGAAATGCAGTTCACAAACAGGGTTCAGGCCAGGTTCCAAACTCCAGCCAACATTCAGTTCCTTAACAGTTCAGGCGCACTTCCTTTGCACTACCTTCCCCTCTCCCTCAGAAGGGCGCAGTCAAAGTTCAGCCTGCAGTTCTATACATCCCAATAATTCAACCCTTTCACAAACAGTCTCTTCAAAGGAAACCACTACTTAATGACCCTGTCCTCTTCACAGCACCCCGGAGGACCCTGTACCAAACAGGGCTGGCAGCTTTCTTCTTACCTCACACATCACACCTCCCACACTGCCTTCACGTGCTGGACAGGGCTACATTTACAATCTCACACTCCATGGCAGCTTACTCTTTCCCCCCAGGGAAGCTCCAGTGGCAGGCCCTTTCCGTCCTCCATCTACTCCATGGCAGCTTCTCTCTCAATCAGTTTCCTCTCCTTCCTCATAGCTGGAGGGAATTATATACAGGGGAAGCAGCTAAGGGACTGAGCTTCACCTCCCCTTCTCCCTCTAGTGGGGAAGGGAGTAACTGGCTCCCCTAGCACTGAGCCACTGCTCCCCCTGCTGTGATTGGAAATCCGTTCCACCCTTTTGGGGCTACCCTCCTCTCTCCTGCTTGCAAGGGCTTCTGGGAACCGTAGTTCAGAGATTAGCTGCTTCTCTGTGGGGCCCCGAGTGCTAGCTTTGTCACATCAGGAACTGGGATTATCATATGCATAAGAGAGGAGCATCTCACCAAGCCTCAATTCGATGACATAAAAAAGTTTATCCTGTTCGAAAATATGTGAGATGAATGTCCATGTGCTGGAAACGTCCAGCATGAACAGTCATTTTACAAACCGGAACATCCAAATTATGAACAGGGGAAAACAAGGGACATAGACATCTGTATGGCAGCACTCTTAGAAAATGGGCACAAAGACATCTCTGCAGGGCAGAGGTACAGCTAAGTGGTTAGTACAGTGGACTGCAAACAAAGAGACCCAGGTTAAAATCCTACTTTAAGTCTTGCTTTACTTTTTTTTTTGTTTTGTAATTGTATGTAGAGACCTGCATGGGAATGGGGTTTGCAGGAATCACGTGGAACCTGTGGGGTTCCCGCGGGAAGCAGTTTCTCTGGGATTCCCGTGGGGATGGAAACAATTCCTGCGGGGTTCCCATGGAAGTGTAAGCTACACCTGCGCCAGCCTCTCATCTACCGAGTACCAAATTCTTTGAGTGCTGCCTCCTCCTCCTTGCTTTAACAGCACAAATGTGGAAAGTCTTCCATTAAGGAGGTGGTAGAGACACAAATGATGAAGGAATTTAAAAAGGCGTGGGATAATACAGAGGATCTCTAATTAGAAATTGGAAGTTATAAAAAACCTAAACTTAAGTGGCTTCATGTGTGTGGATCAGGGCCGTGCCAAAGGCAGGCGCTGCTGCCCTGCGGTCCCTGCCTTCCACTCACTTGCAAAATCTTTTAGCTGAAGTTGCGATCGCCCCTGCCCTAAAACCGGAAGTGAAAGCAACAGCATTATTCACTGAGGCAGGCAGGCTCTTCAAATTATTTTAAAGAATGCAACCAAATTGCTATATATGCTGTGGTTTGTGGCTAATTCCTCACTCAGGGTGAGCTTCAGAGCTTGAACCGCATTCAAATTAAAGACAACCTGAAATTTTAAAAGTGCTAAAAATAAGTTTTAAAAGTATTTGTATTAAATCTAATTGCAGAATTCAGGTGCTGGGACTCTGTACTTGGTTGTCATGTGCTCAGATTTGTTTAAATCGTATGCAAATTAGTCCGTTTTTGGGAGGTTCTCATTTGCATATTTATGAATAAAAAATGATGGAAGTGTTTACAGCCTTAATGTTAGGGCATGGCTCTGATCAAAAGTGTGAAGTTTGGTCCAAAAACGAAGGGTTTATCTAGTGTTTTTCACTAAAAATTCCCATTACAGTGTCTGTATGTTAATCTGCATTCAAATAGAGCTCTCTGATTGGATGATCAGCTTTTGTTAGAAATCTGCCCGGAAGGGAACAGAGTGAGACAGCAACTGACTGTCCGTTTGGCCAAGAGAGACATGCAGCTGTGAGTTCCTGTGTGTGTTGACTGAAATTATAAAAGACTGCCAGATTATGTGGTAAATGAGAAAATATGAATGAAAAGAGGTTGGTGGAGATTGAAGTTTGAGATTTCTCTAGTGAAAAAGGATCTGAATATTTCAGGATTACTTGAAGTTTATGAAGAATAGAAAAGGGTGAATTTCAGTTTAAGAGTGTTTAAATCCTATAAGCTATATAAAGGCTAGGTAGATTTAAGTGACTGTAAGCAAGGAAACCTTAATATTTAATCTGAAATAAATATTTGATCTGAGATAGTTGATCAGAGACAAATGTTTGATCTGAATTATATCCTTTGGTGCAAAGGAGATTAGAAAAAGAATCTTTGGAAACTAAGAGGACTTTGCTCACATTTTGAATTAGCATTCCTATTTTGAGTTGGAAATCTTTGAAGTGTTATGAAAATACATTTTGCTTTAATGAAATTGCTAAACTTTAGAGTCAGAGCCTTATCAATGAGGGATACATACAGTGCTATTTTTTTCCTGAGGTCCAGCTTACTTGCCTGCTCCCTTCTGTTCCTGCTTTGCTAGACGGAGGGGGTGGGGGCGCCAACTGATAGTCTGCAGGGGGGCACCAGAGACCCTAGGCACGGCCCTGGTGTGGATGTGTCGAGTGACGCTTAGATGGCGACTCTGGCTGTGATTAACTAGGGCAGACTTGTATGGTCTGTGTCTAATATATGGCAATCTGGTTTAGGGTGGGCTGAAAAGGGCTTAGACAGCAACTTCAGTGGCTGGAACAGGATGACATTGCTGGACAGACTTTTACAATCTGTGTCCCACAAATAAGATGAATAGACTGGAGTGGGCTTCCATGGCAGCTCTAGCAGTTGGAACATAAGGATAGGGCCGGATAGACTTCTATGATCTATGTCCCAGAAACACCAAAGAAAGTATATAATATCACACTCATTGATTTAATCATGAATAGATAATGAGTGTGACTATTGGGCAGACTGAATGGACCGCTCAGGTCTTTATTTGCTCCCTTTGCTCCCGGGTTGGTGCGCAGACCTCAGCTCTGACACAGTCATGAGCATCAGATGTCACCGGACCCACTGGCGCATGCATGTGGCGACCTCTCAGCACACAGTGCCAGTGAATCAGAGACAAGTCTTACATGTGTGCACCAGAGCGTTCCAAATTCCAACTTCTGTTCTTTCCTTGCCTGCAGTGCTGTGGCTCAAATCCAGAGAGAGACTGAGAGAGCTGACCGGATTGGGTCTTGCGGGGATGGGTGGGGATGGGTTAAATTTTTGCGGGGACGGGTGGGGACTGATTGTGGCAGGTTAAATTCTTGCGGGGATGGCTAAGATTCCAATGGGGATGGGTAAGATTCCAGCGGGGATGGGTAAGATTTCTGTCCCCATGCAACTCTCTAATTGTGAGCCCTCCAGGAACAGAAAAATACCTACTATACCTGAATGTACACCATTTCAATAGCCTATATTTATATATATTTATGTGCACTACCTAATTTTCTGTTTCTGGAGGGCACACAATTTAAAAAGTTTCCTAGCAGTTACCGCTGTGGTAAAAAGGACCTTGGTACACAGGAAAAACGATCCCCACCTTTTTCCTGAAACTTAGTAAAAGGATCCCTGTTTGCTGAAAATATTTTGAATATTTTTTTTGAGTGGGCATGTCAGGAGGTGGGCAGTGGGTGTACCTGTGCTAATCAGTTAGCGCAGCTACATTATAGCGCACTAACTGGTTAGCGCAGGAATACCACATTAGCCCTTACTGCCCTTATGGTATGTGCTCATTTAATTATTATTTATTTATTTTTAACACTTGTAACCCGCCTATAAACTAGGTGGTTTCCATAAAAACATACATACCAATGTAAAACAAAACATTATCAATTAACAGAAATATAACATAAAATACTGCTAACATAATCCAAAACACAAGGTGCTGCTGTGATAACTTCCAAAACTGCACTATATCAATAGTATACTTGAAAAACAATCTGTGTTTTTAATAATTTCTTTAAATTGCTAGAAACTAGTAGTTAAGGGAAGCTGACCTGGCAAGGCATCCCACATTAACGTTCCTGCTATAGAAAAAGCGGAAACTAAGGCGCGCTAGCATTTTTAGCACGCATTAAAAATAGGTGGGTGCTAAACGCTAAAAAAGCCCATAGGAATACATTGGCATCTGTAGAGTTTATCATGCGCCTATTTTTAGTGCACACTAAAAGTGCTAGCGCATCTTAGTAAAAGACTTTACTAAGCCGCGCTGTAGGCGCACAAACTTTTGAGTGGGTGTCTCTATCATTAGCACACGCATGTGATAACAACAGAGACACCCACTCAAAAGTTTGCATGCCTACAGTGTGGCTTAGTAAACAGGGAGAAAAAGAGTAGAGTGGGGGAAGATAGGCTCTATTGATTGGAAAGAGCCTATCTTCCCCCACTCTTCTCTTTTTCTCCCTATATTGTTTTGTGAGGATTAACTGCACCTCCTTTTTTAGTAAACAGGGCCCATAATGTACTGAATACACCAACTGTAAACTCAGAGATTTTGAGAAATCTGATCTTAACGACCATCCTGATGTAGACAGAGTGAAAACTTGGCCAAAATACCAAGGTATTTTACCATATATTACTTGATGAATTATACTCAAATTTTTAAGCTGCTCTCGATATTTCACAGGTAACAAATGAAGTTGTTTCAAAAGTGGAGTTATATGTTCAGATCTGGAAAAAACAAAAACCAACCTAGCTGCTGCATTTTGTACTATTTGTAAAGCTTTGATCCTATACTCTGGAACACCCAAATAAAGAGAATTATAATAATCAATTTTTAACAAAATCATAGTCTGAATAACATTCCTAAAATCCACTGTACATAACATGGGTTGTAAATGAAACAACATCCAGAATGGAAAGCTGATTTAGCTACATGCATAATTTGTTCTTTCATTGAAAGATAACAGTTCAAGATTACACCCAACAACCTTACCTCCTTCTGCACTGGTACATCAGTTGAACCCACATGAAGAGTCTGAGGCCAACATTCATCCTCTTTTTTCCCCTATCACAAGAATTTCAATTTTATCCACATTTTTTAATGGCTGCACACTAATGAACTAGAGGATATGAATTGAGGTTGAAGGGGGGCAGACTCAGGACTAATGTCAGGAAGTATTTTTTCACGGAGAGGGTGGTGAATATGTGGAACGCCCTCCCGCGGGAGGTGGTGGAGATGAAAACAGTAATGGAATTCAAACATGCGTGGGATAAACACAAAGGAATCCTGTTTAGAAGGAATGATTTTGTGGAATCTTAGCGGAGATTGGGTTGCGACACCGGTAATTGGAAACAAAACGTGAGCTGGGCAGATTTCTACAGTCTACGCCCTGATCGTGACTGAATAGATAGGGGTGGGCTGGAGTGTAAATTTTAAGGGGCTTCGATGTTAGCTTCAGAACTTAGTACAAGAACCAGTACTGGGCAGACTTCTAAGGTCTGTGCCCTGAGGAAGGCAAGGACAAATCAAACTCGGGTATACATATAAAGTATCACATACCTTGTAAAATGAGTTTATCTTGTTGGGCAGACTGGATGGACCGTACAGGTCTTTATCTGCCGTCATTTAATATGTAATGGTAACTTTTTCTCATTGCAATCAATAAAAAAAAGAAAAAAGCCATTTTTATGGCTGCGGTAAAAATTGCCTTAGCATGCAGGAAAAACCCACGCAAGGGTACATTTAGGCCACGTTTTACTGCAGCCTAGTAAAAGGACCCCTAACTGATTTATGCAGTCAATATTTATCCATATATTGGGCAGCTTTTAAAGAAATACCACTTATATGTTCACTCCTCTTCCCCCACTTTCTGTCTCTGTTGACAACGCCCTCATCCTCCCCGTCTCTTCAGCCCGCAATCTCGGAGTCATTTTTGACTCCTCCCTCTCCTTCTCTGCCCATATCCAGCAGACAGCTAAGACCTGTCGCTTCTTCCTCTATAATATTAGCAAAATTCGCCCATTCCTCTCTGAACAGACCACCCGAACCCTCGTCCACTCGCTCGTTACCTCTCGTCTTGACTATTGCAACCTTCTCCTCACTGGCCTCCCGCTTAGCCACCTATCCCCCCTTCAATCTGTCCAAAATTCCACCGCACGTCTTATCTACTGCTCGAACTGATACTCTCATATCACCCCTCTCCTCAAGTCGCTTCACTGGCTCCCGATCCGCTACCGTATACAGTTCAAGCTTCTCCTATTGACCTTCAAGTGCACTCAATCTGCAGCCCCCCATTACCTCTCTACCCTCCTCTCCCATATGTTCCCACCCGTAACCTCCGCTCTCAGGACAAATCACTCCTTTCTGTACCCTTCTCCACCACCGCTAACTCCAGACTCCGCCCCTTCTGCCTAGCATCACCTTATGCCTGGAACAGACTTCCTGAACCCATACGCCATGCGCCCTCCCTGCCCATTTTCAAGTCCTTACTCAAGGCCCATCACTTCTCCCTTGCTTTTGGTGCCTAACCACCTTCCCATTCCTGATACCTACACTGACTACATAGTTTTTACCTTTAGATTGTAAGCTCTCTTGAGCAGGGACTGTCCTTCCCCATGTTTAAACTTGTACAGCGCTGCGTAACCCTGGCAGCGCTATAGAAATGCTAAGTAGTAGTAGTACCTATTGCTGACTAGTATGATGTTAGGTGAAATTAAAGACATTTTTTCTCACAGCTGCTGTGTTTAATGTTGGAATACTCTTATGAAAGATTCTTTACCACTTTTTAAAAAATACTGCCATACAGCCTAACATTCATTACCTTTTTTTTTTTTTTTTCCATTTTGGTAATAGGTTTCAATAAGATGATGTATTTTGTTCAGAGCATTTGTTTTAATATAATTATGTTGGTAAATTAAAACTGCTGCATGCTGGTGCATCTAATGTAAGTTATCTATTATTCACACCACATTTACATTTAATATCCATACAGATTCCCTTTGACATAACCTACAATGTCACAGTTAATCCAATAAAGATCAAATAAATTTCAGTCAAAGAGCAGTTGATTCCAGCTTTCTGGTAATTATTAAAGACAGTGCCCCATTGGCTCCTTCAATCAATTCGTTTCTCTTTGGATGTGATAGCACTCTTCTTTGAAGTGTTCAGTCCTCCCAGTGGATTCACTAGACTATTCAGTCACTTTTTTTTTTTTTTTTAGTCTTTGGGCCTCAGAGGCAGTTCAAAGAGCACAGTAAGCCATCATAGGTTTATCCTCAAAGCCTGACACTGTCTGTTTGATGTATGGTGACTTAAAAAGTCATCTCTGGCAAGGCATGAGTTTGCTACCAGTCTATCGAATCAGTCTTTTATCAGCTTATCTGTATGCACCCAACATACCTGCTAACAGCTTGGAGAAGAGAACAAACTATCTCTTTCTGGAATGGCAATTGATTTAATTCCTCTAATTTCATATTGTTTTGGTGATGGTCGCTGAAGCAGATCTTTTCCGAAGAAGAGGGGTGCTCAATGTCAGTCCTTGAGGTCCACAACCCAGTCAGAGTTTCAGGATTTCCACAATGAATATGCATGAGATCTATTTGCATACAATGGAGGCAGTCGGGTTTTCAGGATTTCCCCAATGATTATGCATGAGAATAGATCTCATGCATAATCATTGGGGAAATCCTGAAAACCCAACTGGGTTGTGGACCTCGAGGACTGACATTGAGCACCCCTGCCTTAGAACCTGAATACTGATCTAGTATTCTAATTTTGTAGAACTGTAAAGAGAACAAGATATTGAAATAGGCAGTCTCAAGCAGGGTTAGCAATGGTAGCAGCATGCATCTCGGGATGAATGCTCAGTATTGCAAAAATTCATCATAAGCATTATTATTAGCATTTGTATAGCGCTACCAGATGCACGCAGTGCTGAACACCTGACACACAAGCATATCAAACAAACATTTAATTTCATAACCTGGAAAGCTGATTTTCAGGACTGATATGAGCAGCACCTCTACGCTAGTGCTGTACATTCTTTATTTTATCTGAGGACCAAAAAGCAAGAGGTGAGTTACTATAGGCTAATAATACACAATAACAACAACATTATAGTAATACAAAAATTAAATATTTAAATTTACAATAATACTATAATAATGCGTACAATAAGTCAAAATGTATACAATCTGAAAAATACAATAAAGCAGCCTAAAATTCCTCATTTGAAATAATTCTGAAAAACCCCCAAAGGGGTCCTTTTACTAAAGTGTACTGAAAATGGTGTACGGTAGTGCAGGCGTGTGTGTTTTGGATGCGCGCAGAATCATTTTTCAGCGCACCTGTAAAAAATGCCTTTTTGGGGCAGAAAATGGAGGTGTGGCAAAATGAAAATTGACTTAGCAGTAAGGTCTCACGTGTTAACTGGGTGGTAATGGTCAACATGCGTTCAAATGCCGATTACCACCCGCACGCCAGAAAATGAAAATATTTTCTGGTGTGCATAGTGGACATGCGTAAACAATGAAATTACCGCTTGGGCCACACGGTAGCCTGGCGGTAAATCAGAACTGACGCGCATTGGGCACGTGTAGGCGCTTATGCAACTTAGTGAAAGGGCCCCAAAGCCTTTATCCTCCCTGTTTACTAAAAAGGCAGCTGCTGTCCATGGCTTAGTAAACAGGGGGTAAATATCTCTTAAAAGAATGATAACAACAAAGTACTCTCAAATCTTATTCTATAGTCTAAGGTCCATTCAATAAGAGGTTACTGCCTGTTCTACCAGCTGTTCTTCTTTTATGCTGACATAAAGAGATTCACTCAAACTCAGTACTTATTTCCAGCAGAAATATATTTGCTGACTTAGCTGAATACAAATGATCATGTCAATATTCAAATTCCACCATCGGTGTTTCATGCAAATACTGGCTGTGGCATCTGAAGTTATACCTGAACATTCAGAACCAGCTTCTAGCCAGATACCAGAGATGAATATCTGCATATAGTAGGTAGAACCAGAATAATCCAGATAATGGCAATAATCCACACTGATACCTGGATAACCAACCAGTTAACTTAGGACAGCTGTTTTGCTATCCTAATCTGGATGCCGGCTCTAAATATCACCAGTGTCTGGGTAACTTCAGGCTTTGTCTAAATGTCACTGTAGAAGTATGGCAGGAGAAGTGCCCAAGATGACGACCTAGACAGATGTGCTGCTCTGAGCTCTGACTTATTATCTCTCTTTGTTCTCCTATTGCACATTTTGAGCCAGATTCTATTAATACCGTCGGATTCTATATAGCGCATTCAGCATTCCATGCCAAAATCCAAGCATATTCTATAACAATGCGCGCAACCTAATTGGCTTAACAAGCCAAATAAGCATTGTTAACAGCACTTTTAACAAGCAATAATGAGCACTAATTGGCAATAATTAGAATTTGCGTGCACATATCCCTAAGTGTATTCTGTAACGCACTGTGTCTAAATTTTAATGCATGCAGGGAAAAATGGGCGTGGTTATGGGTGGAGAAATGGACATTTTGTAGGCATTCCAAAATTTATGTGCACTGTTATAGAATATGGCCCACTGCACGTAAATCTATGTGCAGAGAGTCATGCCACATTTTCATTGATGTAAATGGATGCGCCTAGATTTATTTTATTTATTTATTTATTAGGATTTATTTACCGTCTTTTTTGAAGGAGTTCACTCAAGGCAGTGTACGGTAAGAATAGATGAACATCAGCAGTAGGCAATTACAGCAGTAAAAATATTTGAAAACAATACAAAGTATGGCATGGTATACTAGCAATGTCAACACAATACGTAATAGAACATTATAATTGGTAATGAAGGGTAAGGCAAAGTTGTACCATATAGATGGATAGATGTGTAAGAAAGTAGGAAGAATTAGAAAGTAAGGTGACTGATTTGAAGAAAGTTGCACATGGAGGAGTGGATAAACATGTCCCGCTGCAATATGTGCAGCCCGAGTCACTCCTTGTGTGTGTGAGTGAGACTAACAAGTTAATTACTTCTTCCATGAAAGGCTTGGTTGAAAAGCCAAGCTATCACCTGCTTCCTGAAGTAGAGATAGTCTTGTGTTAAGCGGAGTCTTTCAGGTAATGCATTCCAGAGTGTGGGGGCTACTTCGGAGAAGTGTTTAGGTGCTGTGATATCAACTAAGCGTATTCTATATACCATGCCAAAATCTAGGTGCCGCTTATAGAATACGCTTAGGCAGAAATGTTTACTGCACAGATGTTTCAGGCACCTTATACAGAATCTGGGCCATAATGCCCAAATTTGAGTGCTGAAAAAAATGAGTACTGACCATTATTCTATAAATGATGCTCCGAGCTGGGCGCCATTTATAGAATAGCTTAAATTAGGCATGGATCCAGTGGTGTGCTGGAGCAGGCTCTCACAGGCTCGCAAGAGCCGGTTGTTAAGTTTTTAAGAATTTTGGGAGCCGGTTGTTAAAGTAGGGCCCTCCATGGCTACTTTAACAACTGGCTTCCAAAATGTGGGCTTGGGCCCCCTGCTGAATTATCTTTTACTTTGCTGGTAGGGATGCTGAGCCCTGCCAGCCAAGTAAATAGACTACTGCTGCTCCCCGCTCCTTGTTTCCAGCTCTGGGCAGCAGGCTGGGACTTCTCGAGCATGTGAGAGAACTTCCAGCATGCTGCTCAGAGCAAGACATTGGGAGTGGTGGCAGTCCATTTATTGGCTGCCAGCAAAGGTATGACTAGCATGCCCGCACGAAGGGAGGGAGGAGAGAGAGGCAAGTGTTGCTCCCCTATTCCACCCCGGCCACCCCTGGCCCTTCCAACTGCAGAGCTGGCTACGTCCGGAGAAAGAGCCTGTTGTTAAAAATTTACCAGCACACCCCTGCATGGATCCCCTGAATTCTATAATACTGTGTGAATCTTTAGTGAACACCCTGACCTCCCCTTCCTCCTCCCATGGCCACGTCCCTATTTCTTGCGCGCTGAAAAAGTTATATGTGCATCTTTATAGAATAGCATGATGCATGCATAACTTCAAATTGTTGCCAGTTAGCACCAGTAATTAATTTTTAGTACCCAATCATTGGTGCTAATTGCTCAAATTTGTGCATGCAATTTTGAGTGCTATAGGCCAGATTTTATATTTGGCGCTGAAAATATTGGCACCAATGGAAAATGTGCCCATGTGTATTCTATAAACCGTGCGGTTATAGTTAGGTGCGGTTTATAGAATATGCATAGCCCCGTCCATATGATTAAAGTTTAGGTGCAAACATTTATGCCAATGAAACGTTGGTATAAATGCCTACGACTAACTTTAGGTATAGAATGAGTTATTCTATAACACTGTGCATAAAGTTTTGGAACACCCACAATCCACCAATGCTCCTTCCATGACCATGTCCCCTTTTGAGATCCACATGATAAAATTTGCATGGACTACTTTATAGAATATGCTTAGGAATAGTGTGCATAAATTCTAATTATTGCCAATTAATGCTGATAATTGCTTGTTAACATCCAATTATCGGCACTGATTGGCTTGTTAACCAATTGGGTTGAACACATAAATCAGAATATGTGAATATTTGCACACACAACTGTGGTCACAATATATAGAATTTGGGGGTATATGTAGCACCTGGGCTTTATGCTGAAATTTATTAAAAGAGTTAATGTATCTTGGTTTTAAAAAGGTTTGGACAAGTTCCTGGACGAAACGTCCATAGTTTGCTATTGAGACAGACATGGGGAAGCCACTGCTTGCCCTGGGATTGGTAGCATTGAATGTTGCCACTATTTGGGTTTCTGCCAGGTACTTGTGACCTGGATTGGCCACCGCTGGAAGCAGGATACTGGGATAGATGGACCATTGATCTGACCAAGTATGGCTATTCTTATGTTTCCTCAGATATGGTGAAGTGAAAGGGCAAGATGAGGACTTACCCTTGTGAGACCTCGCTGTTTTGCCTCACCTATTGAGAAATTAATTGTCAGAACAGTAGCAGGATCCTCTGGAGCTGGTGCTGGCTCAGAGGTAGCCTTGCTGGTGCTGGATGTGATGTTGAGCCTGGAGGATAGACTTCCTCCTCCTGGTCCAGGTATGCAGGGGAGTGCAGAAGTATGTGTGGTGGTGTTTCTGTGTTTGAAGGAGGGGATTCCTTGAAAGCTGGAGGGAGCGGTTAGAGGAGCTGGAACCTCAGCAAGAAGAAGCCAGGGACTTTGATGGTGAAGGAGGTTTGTTGTCAGCCTCAAGGAGTGGTGACTACAGTGGAATCTGAACTATTAAATGGAATTCTGGCTATTGACACTCATGCAGAATTGATTTCTGTAATCCTACTACCACTAAACATTTCTAGAGCACTACTAGGGTTACGCAGCGCTGTTAATATATCACTAGAGTTCATCTGGGATGTAGTCGCTTGCCTGGAAACAAATATTCTTAACTAATAATACTGATACAGATGTTATTTTGTAAGTCTAAGTTAATGACCAAGAAGCAAAAATATTGAGATGATGGAAAAATGTGATGATGTTCAATGTAATATTACTGATCTACAAATGATGGGAGGTGTTTATCGCCATGGGATCGCGGCCTTATTAATAAAATGGAAAACAAATTGAGAATTTTGCTAGATGGTTAAATTTGCATTTTTACCAATTTTCCAGGTCTCTGAATATATCCCCATGGAAACTTTGAACACGTTCTTGGAAGTACTTGAAATTCCAAAGGAGGCTTTACCACTAACTCCATGAGTTTATTTTTTGCCAGAGAAAAAGTGTCAGGATATAAGGTGGGAAGAGCTCACTGAAGATACACATGTCACACAAATATTGGAAACTACACTTCTAGTGACATTCATTTTGGAACCAGATAAGCATTTGTTCAAGAATTTTTGGGGCCCTTTTACAGAGCGACGGTAAGCCCAATGCAGGTCTACTGCTCGTTGTTTTGGGACTACCGCTGGCCCAACGTGGCCCACCTTGAGCGCATGCCATTTCTGGGGGAAAAAGAAACCCCCCGGAAATGGCTGGTGTGGTGATAACCCGGTGGTAATCGGGCATCGCCGGGTTAGTGCAGGAGCCCTTATTGCCACCTCAATGGGTGGGGGCAAGGGCTCCTCGTGGCATGGCCATGCGGTAAGAGTTCTCTTACCCCATGGTCATGTGTGCCTGGGTTCTTTTTACCTGCTGCGGTAAAAAGGGTCCTGGTGCATGGGAAAAATGGCCCCTGCCACCAGTACAGGGCCCTTTTTCCCACAGCTTGGCAAAAGGGCCCCTTTAATATGTTAGGATCCGAGAAAAGCTGTTTGTGGGTGGTAGGGTTTGTATCTTTCCTGAGATCTGCACTGAAATGTAGGAAAAGAGGAAACCATTTTTGCTGAAGTGATCTGAGGTTGTGGCCCTTGGTCCACATTCTTTTTGCATTTTCCTTGTAAATATTTCCTTCAGTTAGATCATTATTGATATTTATTTTATGATCCGAACGGCTTAGGATTTTCTTGATAACAGACGGGTAGTGTAGCTTCTCATAACCCAGGGAATGTCATTATTGTAGTCTTTTGAAGTCATAGTAATGCTTATGTACCAAGGTGCCTTTTACTTTTATGAGGTGTGTTGCTTAGTTTAATAATAATAGTTATTTCAGCTTTATTTCTCTGTGGGATTCTGCCCTCGCCTTTTGTTTATGGATTTATAGAGAGCCTTTGTGCTTTTTCTTTATAGATTACTTTGAATAAGCTCTGCTGTTTTCCTGTTTATTTTGCTTAACACAGGGTGTTATTCCTCATGCATGTATGTGCTTGTTCATTATAAATGTTAATAAATACAAAAGAAAAAGAAAAAATCCAGGCATGACCCCAGCTGGCCAGATATATCTAGGTAGCAGCAACTTCTAGTTGGATAAATGTCAGTGAATATAGGGTAAGGTGGACTCCCCTGACAAAAATGCAGCTCTCAATATCTCATGTAGGGGTCCTTTTACTAAGGTGTGCTGAAAAATGGCCTGCGGTAGTGTAGGCGCAGGTTTTGGGCGTGCGCAGAATCATTTTTCAGCGCACCTACAAAAAATGCCTTTTTAAAATTTTGCCGAAAATGGACGTGCATCAAAATGAAAATTGCCGTGCATCCATTTTGGGTCTGAGACCTTACCGCCAGCCATTGACCTAGCAGTAAAGTCTCATACGGTAACCAGGCAGTAATGACCTACGCGTGTCAAATGCCACTTGGCGCGCGTCTGATACGCGCGTCTGAAAATAAAAATGATGTTCCAGATCTGCATATCAGATGCACACCAAAAATGAAATCACCGCAGGATCCACATGGTAGCCGGGTGGTAAGTCCATTTTGGTGCACGTTGGGCGCACGTAGACGCTTTCATGCCTTAGTAAAATGGCCCTGTAGTCACTTTCCTGATTATACTGACCATATTCAAACAGTAATACCATAATAAAGTAGGGGAAAAAAACTGAAATATGCTTGCCTGCTGAATAGCATTGACTTATTTGTATATCCTTGACCTACATATCTTTATATAATCCTCCCATTTAAATAATATGCTTTCTGTCTCCTCTGTGGTGTGGAATGGATTGATCATTGCATAGTAACTCATCAATAGATGCCACAGCTGAACTGGATCTTCATTATATATAAATCTTTCATAGTTGTCAGTCTGATCTCCTCTAATGTCTCTTTTAATTGTCTAATTGCCAATAACGCCAAATTGATATAGTCCCTCATTACACTCTGGGAGAAAATTATTGATTTCTACCTGATCTCGTTTCAATGTTTGATCAGAGGCCTAAGGAGGGATGCTCCATCTACCAGTCCCAGGGGTCCTTTTACTAAGCCGCAGTACAAAGTGGCTTGCGGGAGGTGTAGACACATGTATTGGGCACGTACCGGGCCAGTTTTTACCGTGTCTGCAAAAAAGGGCTTCTTTTAAAATGGGACGGGAAAAGGGCATGAGGTAAGATTGAAACCAGCGTGTGCCTAAAACTGGCCTGAGCCCCTAACGCCACCCTTTGATCTAGCGGTAAGGGCTCACGCGCTACACATGCGGTGATCGGTCAGCGCGTGCCAAGTGCCGATTACTGCCAGAAACGACATGCGCGGGAGGCAATAAATAAATCAGCCAGGCATTATTGGTGTGTACCGAATCTGAAATTACTGCTAGGAGTCTTGGTAGTCTCGTTTTGGCATGCACTGCACATGCGTAGCACATAACATGTCTTTGAAAAAGGGCTCCTAAGTTGGGGCTACCCATGCTGCCTGCTCTTTCCTCTGTTGCAGTCTGATTTTACTGACTCTGGGTTGTTTTCTCACTCATATGAACTGATTTAGCCACTTACCCTACTGTCTAAAGTAAAATACAGCAAAGTTTATCAGCAACTGATTAACAAATATAAACATTTAGGGAAAATAACCAGTTTTATGGCCACTACCCTCACCAATGAACTTAGATTTAACCCTCTCCATGAATTCAATTCCTTCCTATACTCTTTGCAAATGGTAAATGTAAAGGGTTTTAATTTTTTTTTTAATGAAGGGCTTACCTGAGCCCATGGAGGCTTCTGGGCAGTCCTGAGTCAGTCTGGGATGTTTTTGGGCTGGTCTGGAGCTGGCCTGGACTTGTTCTGGTTCTGCCGGGACCCATTATGAGTCCAGGTTGGCTCTAATGGGCGTCTGTGGTGAGGATAAGCCAGAACACGGCAGGTTCCTGTTCCGGGGCAGAGGGAGCAGGGAGCCAGTGGAGCCGACAGCCGCGCAGCTGCTCTCTGCACCCTCCAGCAGCCAAGAATGCACCCGGGGGGGGGGGGGGGCTTGATGCGCCGGGGAGGGGGTGTCATTGCGCCGGGGTGGGGGGGTCATGCTGCACCCTGGGGGGACGGATGCCGCTGCACCCGGGGGGGGGGGGGGGGGTGCACAGAGGTGATCCGCCCTGGGTGGAAGCCGACCTAGGATCGCCACTGGAGAAAACTCAGTATTTAAAGAAAGAAGAAACTTCTTTAATAGGGCTGATTGGCTTGAGGAAAGGCTTGGCTAATAGCCAAACATCAAAACTGAGTCCTAAAAAATAAAGGGAGAGATTCTATATATGGCGCCTAAAAAATCAGTACTGAAATCAGTGCCAACTAAGTGTAGTCTATAATCAGTGCCTAGATTTAGGCGCAGATTATAGAATATGCTTAGTTGATATTTCAGCGTCTAAATCTACTCGCATTCATTTACACCAACAAAAAATATGGTGTAAATCCCAACCCGTAGATTTAGGCGCACTGGATCGTATTCTATAACTAGGCATGTAAATTTTGGAACGCCCATGAAATGACCATTTCCCCGTCCATAACAACGCCCCATTTTGCCTCTGTGCATTAGAAGTTCGGCACACATCATTACAGAATACGCTTAGTGAGTTGTGCCCTAAATTCGAATCAGTACCAATTAGTGTTTATTATTGCTTGTTAAGTGCTGTTACCAGTGCTCATTAGCTTGTTAAGCTTGTTAAATTACACACATTGTTATAGAATCTGCGCCAATATCGGCACTGATCTCTAGGCGCACTATATAGAATCCAGGGGGAAAAGTCTTAATTTATTGGACTGTACCATAACTGAGGACAAGCCTGTTGAAAGAGAAGGAAGGGAAAGTAATTTTAAGTTGATACTAACTTTAACTAGCAGCTGCTCAGTGTGCCAGTGGCTAGGGAAGTTTTTCTTTTGACTGAGGTGTCTGTAAAAAAAACTTTGCTGTAATGCTGAATGAGAGCTGAAAGGCTGTGCATTAAAAGAATACTACCTGCCTGAAGTGGGGAGTAAGAGCTTTGTCAAAGGCTGTGTGGTGAAAGTGTCAGCTGAGATTCCTGCTGTAAGACTCCTATAAAATAGGGTACTCCGTAAAAGCATAAGCTGCCCTACATGGAGAATAATTATCATTAATTTAGAATTATCTAATGCCCACAGTATGTCTAAACCCACAATCAGTGTCTATCTCTGACAGAAAAGAAGTTAGGGTTTTCTATCCCATCTAGTTGTTTAAAGTCCAGGCAATCAAGCTTCTAAGAGTGGAGACCTTCACGCCGCTGGAGCAGCAATGTCCCCCTCCCACAAGCAAGGCCAAAGCCTAGCCAAGAGAGCACAACAGATAAGTGGTAACAACATCAGTACATTTCAGAAGGAAAAGCATCACAGTGCTGGGTCGGAGTTTGTTTACACTTACCTGGGGTGTAAGTGTCGGTAATCCTTGTCGGGGGATAAAAACACCTGAAAGATATAAAAAATACCCCACAAAGAATCAATTTCTAGAGAATGATATGAGAAATATTTTTGAAAACTGAAACATTAGAAGGTTTAAAATAGAAAGAATACTTATCTGACATAACTTGAGTTGAACTTCTGCAAATGGTGGAAATTGGTCAAACTGAGAGCACAGAAGAATTCTAGTAACAATTCTGGTTAAGTGTTGGGGAAAACAGTTGTACAACACTGTTAATTCAGAAAGTTTTTATTTGATTCTGTGTAATTAAGATCCAAAGCACTTTAAACCAATTTTAACTATACAGCTGTATCCTTTTAATTTTATAGCAGTTACTGGTTTTACATTAATTTTAAACAATTATCCTGTTAAAGTTGCTGTTCAATAAAGCCTTTTAAGAACTAAAAAAAACCTGATTTCAATGTTACACAGAAATGCTGATATTGTACTGTGAAAGGTTCAGGTTTTGAATACCAAATTTCTTTAAACAACCACACCGTTTTTTTTTTTAAATCCAGAAGTGGCTGGTTTTATTGGGAAACCCTGAACACTGTGACATTTCCAACAAAGTTGTAGTAACAGCAGCTCGCCACTAGAGGCTTTACTATGGCATTGCTTTTTGAATCTTCTTTGCTTCAGGAATAGAAGATGAAAAATCTGAGAGAAGAGCTGCTGATTTTAAAGAGAAGGATTGAAGAACAAGAGAGGAGATATGAAGAGCAGTCAAGAATGCTGGAGATGAGCAGGGAGGCACACAAAGAGGTGTTAGCCACCAACAGAATCTTATTACAGAAGACATTGGACTGTACAAAGACGCCCACTATCTATATAGCCCAGGACAAATGCATACTTGAGTTTTCTGGAAAGGGTAAGATGCCTGGAGAGTTATCTGCCGAGGAATGGGTTCATCAAGCCAGAATGGCGCTGAAGGTGCTGAGGATTGCCGAAGAGGATAAGCAGGATGTAATTATAGATTATTTAAAATGACCAGCATACTTGATGGCAAAACATATGCCAAAGAAAATAAGTCAGTGGAAGAGCTGTTTAAAATGTTAATTGAAGAATTTGGGGTTAGGCAGCTAGCAGTCACAGATCTACAGGATTTTTACGGTGGGAAGCAGCAAAGAGGGGAACATGTAAGGTCCTTTGGCTGCACCATTAAGGAAAAACTCTCTAAGATAAGAGAAAAAGACCCTTCCTGGATCGTCAAATCAGATGTAATGTTAAAGGAACAATTCAACACTGGGTTATTGGATGAAAAAGGTTAAATGGAGATGAAACACAATATAAAGAGCAATCGGAATCCATACTTAACAAGTTCTTGAGATTGACACTGGAATGGTTGGAGGATGAGGATTTTGGCAGAGCAGGGGCTTAGCCAGACACCCAACTTTGAGTGGGCCTGGACCCAAGATGGGTGGGCAGAACCCCTCCCTGTCCCACAGGTGATTTGGTCTCTCCTTGTCTCACCTGCATGCCATCTGCTATTTACAAGGTATGCAGGAGGGACAGTTGTTGGGAGTTTTCAGCTGGTGGGGCTTGGGAATCCCTGCCAGCCACACCATAGGTGTGCTGCTATTGGGTGTGCCTGAGCCCAAAGTGGGTGGGCCTGGGGGGAGGGTGCACTATCAGGGGATGCTGGAATGGGGGATTTGTTATTGGGAGAGGGTATTTGCGAGGCAGGATTAGAATCGGGGGAGGACAAGGACTGATCTTGTACAGATCCGAAGTGATATTCAGCCGGGACTCAGATAAGTATATTCTGCAAGTCTCGGCTGAATATCAGCCAGGATCCGCATAGGTTTCAAGGTGATTACATGTCCAGTGAGAGCCAGATATTCAATGTTGGTGCCTGGATATGGTCTCACATTGAATACCTGGAGCTAATTTAGCCGGCAATGGTCAGCATTAGAAAAAAAAAGCTGCCACTGGCTGGATATTGACCAGTTTGTTTTCACATAGACCTCCGAAGGGGTGATGATGCTAGGTTTGGGGGCAGTGGCTAGTGTCAGGTTTTCCCTTTTTTCTTTCTTTTCCCTCTTTTATTCTTTTTCTACCTAACCCTGTTTTTTTTTTTTTTTACTTTTCTTTTTATTTTCTGGATCCTGCCCATCTGGAAAAATTTCTATTGAAGAAAAGTGTCTGTTTTGTTATGTTTTATGGCAAGGAGGATTTTGGGGACCTTTCCTTATTACTGAAGATACAAATTGTAGGGATTGATCCAAGAGATGCCAAGTTACTCAGTTCCAGGCTGGGGATTTTGGGACAGGCCAGGATTTCTGTCCAGCTGATCCAGGTGCATTATGGGACATACAACACTGATTTTAATGGGCAGGATCAGGCACTGTAAAGCCCACATTGATTTAGAATGTAAGTTTAAAATTCTCCAGCCTGAAACTGGGTAACTTGGCATCTCTGTGATCTCTTTTCATTTGATGTTAGCATGTCTTGATTATTATTGCTTCCTTCCTTGACATGGCATCACTTAGTTGAGAGTAACTTGATGTTGTCTATATTTCTTGATTTTTTAATGTATTTCTCTTAAAATAAATTTTCCTTGCTTGTACGTGAGCATAGATAATAATAAAAAAATGTGAATACTGTCAACCCTTTATATTATCTTCTCCAAATTAACGATGCTTTCCTGGATTCCTTATCTTGCTTTTGGGGACAGGAAAAGCAGACCAAGTTATCATCTTCTACCCCTCTTTCACCATATGACTAAGAGTAGACCGTGTTAGTCCACTTTTAAAAGGTACTCAATAGAAATAAAACATAGAAAAGAAAATAAGATGATACCTTTTTTAATGGACTAAATACATTTTTTGATTAGCTTTCGAAAGTGGCCCTTCGAAAGCCAGCAGATCTGACAAAGAAGGGTCACCTTCGAAAGCTAATCAAAAAATGTATTAAGTTAGTCCAATAAAGGTATCATCTTATTTTCTTTTCTATGTTTTATTTTATTCTATTTCTATTGAGTGCCATGTGGCTATACATTGCTAACTTCTCACAGAAAGAAAAAAAAGGAACAAATGGGTAAGAAATAGAAAGATATGAACAAAGAAAGGAAGGTAAAGGAACGGGAGAGAAATAGAACAACGCAGGACCTATCTCTGTTCCTTTCTTCTTTCTCTGTCCTTTCCTGCTCTAATCTAAAACTTTAAAATGTTCCTAGAATCCCTAGTATTAATCAGAAACTGCAGCAAAGATTCTAAAGATTCTTTATCCATTTTCTCCTAACTTCTTCCTCTTAATGGGTGGGCAAATCAGAGATGGGCACAAAAATTCATAGGCAATCTAAGTCAGACCAGACTAGAATACAAGCTGAGTGGATCTAATACAAGTCATGACACAAGCTGGGCCAGCAGGGCTGTCTATTTCCATCACATGGGTTGAGCTTGTAATCAGCATTCTGCTCTCTGATGGTTTTCTGAAAATTTGCCGCTGACCAGGAAAACTGGGTCATTCAATTGGTTGTGCAATAAGGATATTCTCTGAAGTGTCTCAGCAGTAGCTTTCTGTTAGCAGGAGTCCTGTGGTTGGGTTTGCAAAATTGAGCTACACAGAGCAGAAAATTACTTTGATGAAACTTGTGATTCCTTTCTCTTTTATGTGTCTTAAGGTTTGATGATTAATTGGAAATTCACATACTATGATGATTTTTTTATAATAATGGTAATTTTTTTTCTATGTGATATCACATAATGTTGAACAGTGGTCGTATGACCTGATAGACCAAAGGCTACTCTATATTAAGAGCCAGTATAGGATTGTATTTCTCTCTGTATATCTATATCTATCTCTATAAATACATATACATACAAAAATAGTTAATATATAACTGCATTTTCTTTCTTTCTTTCTTTCTTTCTTTCTTTCTTTCTTTCTTTCTTTCTTCTTTCTTTCTATGTGTATGTGTGTGTGAGTGTATATATATAAGAGAGAGAATAAATAGAGTGAGATAGAGTGAGAAAGAGAGATTACTGACTGTTAATGTACAGTACCCTTTGGTCTATCAGGCCATCTATATAAAGAGAGAGAGAAATATCTTAGAGGTGTGTATGAAAAACAATTTATTATTTGGCTCATTTTCAAATCACTCACCCACTTGCTTAAGATATTGAATCATTTGTTACTTTTATCTCCATTAAAGTCAATGGGGCAAGCAATTCTGTATTCTGACAATGGGGCTTTCTATCCATTTTCAATACAAATTCTATAACCTTGCCGGCAGGTATTTGTAACACAGGCAACATCATTATAAGACATTGGGAGTGGCACCACAGTGCCAAAAGAGGAACAAAAGATAATAACAGTGGCATGAAGAATCCAAGCCACTATCAGAAGGTCAAAGTGGCCAAAAGAGTAGGAGAGGGGCAAAGCATCACTGACATTGATAGGAAGGATCCCTAGACAAGGGGAGAGGTGTCAAGGCAGTGGGTTAGAGACAAAGTAGTAATTGACGATGACTGGAAGATCCCAAGGCAGCAGGAGGGTGGTAAAGTGGTACTGACATTGGCTGGAAGACCCATGGCAATGGAAGAAGGTTAAAGTGGCACCAACATCAGCTCTAATGAGTAGCTCCTCGGCTAAGGGAATAAGTTGTATCCATGGAATGCTTGAATAAGATTCTGTGGGATTTCTGTAGAGATCATAGGATGGCTGCAAGGACATACCCTCCCATATTGTGGTCTTCTCTAGTACTGCTGTTTCTCATAGGATAGTTTATTAACTTGTAAGCAGTATATAAAAACTTTATAAGATACAATAACAGAGTTCAGAGACAGAGCTTAGATTCTCTGCTTTCTTTTCTGATCCTGAGTGTCTGGCTGGTGAGAATAAAGTAGAGGAAGCTAGCATATCAGGTTTATATGATATGCTACAGTAATTTAGCAATATATATCTCCTGTTGGACCAGCAGTAAAGTGTGACAATTGGATAGATACTGTGTTTGGTGGTGGGGGGGGGGGGGGGGGGGGGGGGGGGGGGGGGGGGGGTGGGGGGGGGGGGGGGGGGGGGGGGGTAAGCAGGAGGGGAGGAATGTTGGAGAGTATGAGGAGCAAGAGACTAATAGAGCCCCAGACTACAAATTTCATAGGGATGCCACCTTCACTCATTCTGAATCTCACACACCTATGGTCTTCTCCATCTGCATGACTTGTTACAATCTTTCAGCTACTTGGGTACTGGGTCCTCTCCTAAATACTTGGAAGCAGCCACCTTGCATTATCCTGCTTTTCACAAGTCTTTATGACTGCCCATTCTCTGCCAATCCTATGGAGATAATGAGGATTCACAGCAGGATAGTTCTAATGAAGGAGCCTGAAGCTGCAACCATGTCTATCTTATAGAACCTTTTTAGTATCAGCTATTAGATTCCTCTTCCTTTAGAGTTACAATTTCTGGATATTATGCATTTATTTTCAGGAGTGTGGTCATCTTCAGTTCCAGAAGGACATGGCCTTCTCCAGTTTTGCAGGTCCAAGAAACTCTGGTAGCCACCGCAGGGGCCCATCTTACCTCTTCCTCGACCCTGATCTCTAAACACCCTTCATTGCCCCTCTTATCTCTTCTACTACCTCTTCTTTGCCACTCTCCCTAGGCCCCTCCCTCACTGTCCATCCTCACATGCCACTCTAGGAGCAAAATCATAATCATAATCATAAGGAGGTGATGATGTTCTCTGATACAGAGAAGGTGCCTAACATCCAGCTGGTGCCAACAGTTGCTCCTCTAGAAGCCAGTGCAACATTCCCTATGGCATCTGGGGGTGCAGCCCTAGCTGCCAACCCAATCGTCACTACAGATAGGACTTTAGCTGTTGTGTTGCAGTAGGTGGCCCAGCAGCTGGATGCCTTGGGTCAGAGGCTAAGGGTCATGGATGAGAGATCATAGACGATGTCACTCATTCAAGTGAGAATGCTTGAGATGCTTGTGCTCATGATATTAGCCCCTGAAGAATCTTGAATTCTTCACATGAGAGGTTGCAATAGAGATCACAGTAGATCACGTGTCTTTTAAGGAAAAGCAGACAGATTTTCAAGATTGCAAATTATCAGTGTCATTGCTGAGCAAGTTGTAAATATGAGCAATAAACATAGTTTGAAATGTCTATATGCAAATGCCAGAACCCTAAGAATAAGATTGGTGAGTTAGATGTATTGCACTAAATGAAAACATAGATATAATAGGCATCTCTGTGACCTGGTAGAAGGAAGGTAACCAGTTGGACACTGTCATACCAGGGTACAAATTATATTGCTGTGATAGGGTGCATCAATTTGTAGAGGGGTAGCATTATATGTTAAGGAGGGCCTTGAATCGAATAGACTAAAAATTATCCAGGACACAAAACACATCTTGGAATCCCCAGGATCACACACTTTCTCCACACTAATGGAATGGTAGTTCTTGTGATTTGGTAGGACTCTTCTCTTTCCCTTGGTGGCATGAGAACAGCATGAGTGCAGTCTATCCTATTTTTCACATGTTGCATCCCAAGCCATGGTGGTAAACGGTTGCCAAGTATTCTGATCACCCTTTGGTGAAGCACAGTAAGTCCTGACTGTCCACTGCATGGTGCTCAGAACCTGGCAAGATCAGGTGGAGAAGATGACTTGTAAATTCAAAGCTACAATAACCACTGTACTCTGAAAGGAACCAGAGGCTAGGTGAAGCAGTTCTAGTAGCTTAAAAAATCCCATGATGGTGCAAGAATGAGTAGTGAGTGGTTCCAATGACTCCTTAACGATCTCATGGAAGTCTACAATAGCCTGTGAGCTTAGCCAGTACTTGTTCCAGCGCCTCATTTTTGGGCATTCCCAGCAGGGTAGTCCTGATATGAAATACATTCTCATTTCTGCCTTTCTAGCCTCCTTGATTCCTGCAAGCACCTGCTGCCCTCCCTGTCCAGCATGAGAAGGTGATAGAATAACTCTTGCACAGGAACCTTAAATAGGGTTTGGGTTTGAAAAAGTGCAAAGTTCATCCACACAAAAGTTTTACTATAACTCAAAAGGCGTACAGAATCTACTCTCAGACTTACCTATGGTTCAAGTAACCCTTTTCCATATGGTTGGTTCAAGCTTCCGGAGGTGAATGTGCTCCCTACCACCTTATTCTTTATTACAATTATTATACCCGCCTAAACTGATGCACAGAACTAGGTGGTTTACCATAATAAATTCTAGTCTAGTGATTGGACAATTCCAAGCAATCTGGGAAACAGCAGTTGTCCGTCCCATTCTTAAGAAAACAAACCTCGATCCCTCGATTCTTTTACATTATCATCTAGTATCCATTTAAGTTATATATCTAAATCTTGGGAAAAGGTGGTTATCACTCAATTATCCTTTTTTGAAAAATGTATGGTGTTTCATCTCTGGCAATCACGTTTCAGATCTCATTTTAGTACAGAGACAGTTAGGAAGCCCTATTAAGTGAAATCCAGTCATACCTTGATAAATATTCCATTGTCCTGGCAATATCTTTCTGCAGCATTTGATTTAGTGGACCATTTGCTCCTTCTTTCGCAATCATCTGCTCTCGACATTTCACATACTGTATTAAATAGGTTTTTTTCTTTTCTTTCAAATCACACAAGGTTATCACTCAGGATTCAACTTCTGACAGTCAGTCAATACACTGTGGTGTCCCTCATGGCTCCATTTTGTTCCCCCTTTCTCTTCAATCTATTCCTGAGTTCCTCTGGCTTTCCTTATTCAGTCCACAGGTATATCTTTGTATTCCTAGCTGTATGATATCCTTTTGATTTTCCCCAACTAATCCTTTTTCACCTTCCATTGCCCCTCCCCCCCAAGACTAGATTCGTAGCTGAATAGCTCTTTCATCCAGATTGGTCTTGAATAAGGAAAAACTATAGTATGCTGGTTTACTGGTTCTTTTGTCCAACATCATGGTTACCAGTGGAATCAAAGAATTAAGTACAAGGTCCTAATCCTTACTGTTAAAGCTCTCAGAATTGGTGGCCCAGATTACTTTCAGTACTTACTATCACCTATTCTCTGAGTAGGATGTTTACACTCTTTAAATGACTATTGCGTGGTAATTCCTGGACCTAAGAATGCCAAATGGAGGTTACCAGACATTGTGCTTTTTATTTTTGCTTTTTACCTAGAATACCCTTCCACTTTTAATTCGTAGTGAGCTTACCTTAAAAAATTTCAAATCAGCAATAAAGACATGGTTATTTCATCAAGTTGTTTTTTTTTTTTGGGGGGGGGGGGTAGTTATAGAGTTTCACTTGTGCCTATGGTAATGTGTTTTCATTCTGCTGCCTTTGTTAATTGTATGAATATTTGTTATTTTCTTCTGAGTAAGAGAGGGTGGTAGCCATGTTAGTCCACTTTTAAAGGTAAATAGAACTAAAACAAAATAAAACATTGAAAGAAAATACAGGAACGTAAGACCTTTGAAGTCAAATGATTAATATTTTGACACCCACCAGACAGGACTTAACAAGATCTGGGCTTTCTAGCCCATTATAAACCATACAATTGTACTGCTTTGTCACTCTCCTGTCTCCATGCATATCTTCCTGTCCCTCATCCACCCGACCTCTTCCTGTCTCTCACCCATAGGGCCCCCGTATAAGAGGCTTGGGGAGGCTAAGCCTCCCCAGCCCAGCTGTGACCTTCACGCGGCCCCGCCTGTCTCCCTTTCCAAATGTACCCCGAGACTCCCGACGACGAAATCTTCTGCTGCCGCCGCTTCTATTGAGCAGCGCAGCGGCAGCCAGGAACAACACCTACGCTCATCCGCTGCCGTCGCTTCTCTCAGAGCCAGCATAACATAAGAAGAAAAAGAAGCGCGGGGCCGCAACAGCGTTCAGACATGCTCTGCTGGTCTCTGACCCGTGGACATCAATTTCCCGTTCCGGGGCAGAGGCCTGCAGAGCCGACAGCGCATGTCTGAACACTGGTGCGGCCCCGCACTTCTTTTTCTTCTTCTGTCAGCGCTGCTGTAAAGAGGCCCGGGCCGAGGAGAGAAGAGAACATGTGGAAAACGGTAGGAAGAGAGAGAAGGAGAGCAGGGGGAGAGCCAGGGGACATGAACAAGAGCAGTGGACAGCCAGAGAGCGATAGGGAAAGAAAGAGGGGACATGGAAAAAGAGCAGGGGAGAGCCAGGGACATGGAAAAAAAGCAGGGGAGAGCCAGAAAGAGACGGGGACAGAAAGAGGAGCCATGGAAAAGAGCAGAGGAGAGCCAGGGACATGGAAAAAAGCAGGGGAGAGCCAGAAAGAGATGGGAGAGAAAGAGGGGCCATGGAAAAGAACAGGGGAGAGCCAGGGACATGGAAAAGAGCAGGGAGAGCCAGAGAGAGATGGGGAGAGAAAGAGGGGACATGGGCAGGAGAGAGAGAAGCTGCTGGGGAGAAACTGGGGGAGACCCTAGCTGTCAGACTGAGAAATGCTGGCTGGATGAAAGGAGGGAGAAAGAGGAAAAATGCTGGAAGGAGGGAAGAAACTGGTAGGGAGGGAAAGAGGAAAGACACTGGAAGGATGGGGTGAGAAAGGACATGCTGAATGGAAGAGAGAGAACTGTCTAGAAGGAAGGGGAGATAGAGGAAGACAATGGACAGAAGGATTGGGAGAGGATAATGGGTGGAAGGATGGAGAGAGAAAGAGGGATGACACTGGATGGAATGGTAGGAGAGAAAGAGGGAAGGTGCTGGACATGGATGGAGGGGAGGGAAGTATATGCACATGGATGGAGGAGAGTGAGGAGAAATGCTGGATATGGATGGAGGGAAAACTGTTGAATTAAAGAGCTGGATCGGGATACTGAAGGATAGGGACAGGGTTACAGATGGTAGACAGGAGGCATAAGGACACAGGAGGATGGTGGACATGGTGAGAGGAAAAATATCAAACGGAAAGAAGACACTGCATAAAATAGAAGACACTGGGACCAAAGCAAATAGAAAAACCAAATGATCAGACAACAAAGGTAGAAAAAAGTATTTTATTCAGAATTTATTAATTGGAATATGTCAGCTTTTGGAAATGTGCATCTGTGATATTTTGCATGTAAGTTTCAATTTTTCTAGTATTGCTGCATGCTGACTCTGACTTCTTGAGGTAACTTTCCAGTTCAGTATTTTGCCTTCATATCTGTTGTGTCATGTGTTTTTCATGCGTGATCAAGGTGCAGTATCCTGCTAGCGTGTAGCATTTCCAGCCCTTTTTGTCTTGTTTTTTTTGATGAGGTAGTGTATTGGTGTTTTAGAGCCTGGTATAATTACAGTTCTGCCTTTCCACGCATAAGGTTGTGCTCATCCTGTCCTTGGAATTAGTGCTGTTATGGTTTGGTAAGGTTATGAGTGTGTTTTTGCACAAGTTTGTGTATAGTGTTTTGCAGTGGAGAGATTGTGTATTGGGCTTACTGAGGTGGCACCAAATCATCAGAAAGGGTTTTAGAACCTAAATCATGAAACGCTACCTCTTGAAGGATCTATATATAGTCGTTCATAAAAGGAGCTCATTGTGAACACTTTCCACCCTAAAAGGGTGTTTTGTGGCTCTACATGAGAATTGTGATATTATGATCCCTTGTTTCATATTGTTGACGGTCTGCATTTTCCGTATGGGTGGTATATTGGTTTATTAGGGTCTGCCCAGTGTTATGGTTTATGAATGTGTTTTTGCACAAATTTGTGCATAGTGTTTTGCAGTTGAGGAATTGTGGTTAGTACATGCTTTGAGCAACCACTTTATTCTTTGACATATGATACATATTTAATATCTAAATTTAATAAAAGGTATTAATTGTGACTTATTTTTACTTATTTTTTTCTGTGTTGTCGGACAATTATGGATGTAAGCCCCGCCCCTGGCCCCACCCCTAACCCCGCCCCCTTTAGCCTCCCCAAACAGTTGGGCCACCGACCGCCTATGCTCTCACCTATCCACCCCCATCCTGTTAGACTGTCACTGAAATGCTTTGATGTTTCACTTATATACTGTCATCTACCAACATTTGCTTATTTCTGATCTGACGAAGAAAGGCAACCTTCGAAAGCTAGTCAAGAAATGTATTAAGTTATGTCCAATAAAAAAGGTATCAACTTATTTTCTTTTCCATATCTTATTTTGTTTTATTTCTATCATTATTTTCTCTGAATTTATTTATTTGGATTTTGCTCATACCTTTTTCAATAGTAGTTCAAAGTGAGTTACATTAACATTCAGGTACACTGGGTATTTCCCTTTCCCTTGAGGGCTCACAATCTAATTTTATACCTGAGGCAATGGAGGGTTAAGTGGCTTGTCCAAGATCACAAGGAGCAGCAGTGGGAGTTGAAAGCACCACTAGGTCACTCCAGGCTTTTTTTTCCTGCTTTTTGTTCCTTTGTTCTCTCTTTTTTGTGTTGTCAGTATGATTTGGTTTCTTTCTTATCACATTAGATGGAGTTCCTTTTCAATTTCTAGTTTTTACATTATACACCACTGAGTTCTGCAAGTCAGTTTGGGTGGTATGGTACATTTTTAATAAACTATAAACAATTAATGTAGGATTGCACCATTTACATGGCCTGTGATATTTTAACACAATTGGGGGTTATTTAAAAGCATTTAGAAGTATAGATTGCATACACATATAAATGACAATTCCTGAAAGCCACTATTTACATGTGGAGATCTATACCATGCAGAGATTTCAAGGGGGCATGTTGGGTGGTGGGGGGCACGGTTTGAGCATGCCATGGATGGGACAAAAATCAACACTTCTATTCCCCATTTTACAAAGGGAATATATATTTATGGGAAAATATTTCCCATTGGATTTTACACTAGTTCAAAACACATACAGATTCACCCCACAAGGTTGATCTAGTCTTGGGCTTTACCCCATTGCATGCAGAGATTTGTAATTTTCATTTCCCAATTGCATTTATAAAGAAAAGCAAGATTACAGGTCCTTGCATGCAGTTGGTAAATCCAGGAGTAGATCAATCATGGCCCGCAATCCTGGAGCCAATGGCAGCCTAATCCCAGCAGTAGTGTCAGCCTCCTTCAATCACGGCCCACAAACCTGAGCCAATGGCAGCCTAATCCCATGCAAACCTAGAGCCAATGGCAGCCTAATCCCAGCAGTAAAGTCAGCCTCCATCAATTCTCCCCCAGCCTTCACCCCACACCCTAACAACAAAAGTCTCAGCCTCCCTCAATTCACCTTCTTTTCATTTCAGCCTCCCTCAACCCCCCCCCCCCAACCTGCCTCCCACTAGTAATAGTCAGCCTTCAAAAGTCTCCCCATCTCAGCTGGAGTCTCAGCCTCTCTCAACACCTCTGCTCCATCCCAAAAACCTCTCCCAGCCCCCCCTCCCTGCTTCAGTAGCAGTCTCAGTCTCATTCAACCTCCTGCCCCACCAGCTTCAGCCTTAGTAACCCCTTTATTTACCCCAATACTCTCAGTCTCAGCCTTTCTTAATCTTTTTACATTCCTACAGCGGTCTATCTCTCAAACCCTCCCACCTAACAGCAATGTATCTTCCCTCTTTGAAAACCAGTCAGCATCAATTCCACCCCAAAGTAAAATCCCATCCCTTCTCCCAGTCAGCCACCAGTTATTCCTTCCCTGTCCCTTGGATCTTTATTTCCAGTTGGGGATCTTTCCGACCCATTTCCTGGGAGGAACACTACAACAGCTCATTGCTAAGAATCAGTGGGCTGTGCTCTAAATCCCTGCTCTGTCCCCTCCTGGTTTCCTAATGGGAAGAAGAGCCTGGGAGCTGAGCATTCCTACACTGAACTGCAGCAGTTTCAATGTCAGGGATCAGGCCTCAGGAATGGCCCAAACTGGAAGAAAGATCTGCGGGAGAGGGGAAATTAGCATAAGCAATTGGTGGGATGGAAGTGATGCAGTGCTTGGCTGGTACCAGGGGTGTTATGTGATTTCACACATCACCATAAATTATGTGCAAAATTTCACAGGCACAAAATTGCATAACTTCTCGAGGTGTAACTAACCTGTGCAGCTGCAACATCCCCAGTTCCAGCTAATTTGTTGAGCAGCATCCTGGTCTAGGAAGTGAATCTAGGTCCTCTGCATAGCAATACCCAGCACTACCAATGAGTCACTGGGCTACTTCTACACTGCTGTTAAATTTTAGGGATAATGTTATAAAGGATGAATGTGTACAATAGCTTTCTATTTGCTGAGGTAAGCATTTGTAAAATTGTTCCATATATATGCTAGGACAGGGGTCTTCCATTGAACGGCAGCATAGATTCTGTGCTATAGCCAAAGTGGTTGACATTTATTATATGCAGGTACTTTCCCTGTCCCTAGTGGGCTCACAATTAAGTCTTTTTTTTTCATTTACACACACACCTCTTATAGAATACTGTAAGCTGTACATACTGCTTGCCACACTTAAGCAGACCCATTTTATACCTGCCATAGCGTAAGCAGGCATCAATGTGGCTTATGCTAGTATTCCAGAATGGAATCTGGGCATTCAAATGTTGTTCTAGAATAGAAGCCCCCTGTGCTGCAATGGGGTACATGCATCTTAGTGCTCCTTTATAGAACTGTCCCCATATGGACTGAGCCTCTATTCTATAAAGGGGACCCAACCTTTACAGAATACCAGCATAGCACACAAGTTGTGCTTAACTTTTAGTGCCAAACTTATGTCTGATAGAAACAGGTATAAGTCTGACGTCTAAAGTTAGGCATGGATCGGCAATATTCTATAATACCCATGCCCCTCCCATGGCCACATCTCCTTTTGGGATGTGCCCAGGAGAAGTTAGGTGCTAAGGTATAGAATAGCACACAGGGGAGATCAAGATTCAACCAAGCAACATTTAGCGCTAATTAGTGTCCAGTAAGGTGCTCAACCCTTCATTACATTGCACACAGATCTTGGCTCCACATGCAAATTCCGGTGCCTATCTATTGGCACTATATATATATAGGGGGTAGTGCCTACCTTTTGTGATATTGACATAGCATTCTCAGGACAAAGAATGAGTGAAATAGGGGTGGAATTGGCACTAATAAATGTATTTTATAATACTATGTACTAATTCTTATTAGCAATTACACACACAAAGTTACTCCAGTCTCAAATGGATGTAACTTAAGGGGCTTTTTAATATGCTGTGATCAAAAGGGCCCAGTGCTAATGGAGGGGGCCGTTTTTGCAATGCACGGAGGCCCTTTTTACCGCAGTGGGTAAAAAAGCTGAAAAAAGATATGGCCATGTGATAAGATTTCACTTACCGTGTGGCCATGCTAGGTGGAGCACTTAACACTACCCATTGAGGTGGCAGTAAGGGCTCCTGCACTAACCCAGCGGTAACTGGGTAGCGCACGGCGCTGCCCGATTACTGCTATTTAACTGCTGCACTAAAAAAATAGAGACCTATTTTCTCTAATGTAGGAAATGGACTACCTCAGGCACCCGCATTGGGCCAGTGGTAGCTCCAGATTGGCATGTGGTAAGCCCGTGTTGTGCTTACTGTTGCTTTGTAAAAGGGCCCCTTAGTGCAAGAACTTTCAGGTAGACAATTTTACAAAGGCAACTAGGCACATGTGTTGCCTTTATAAATAAGTACAACAGAAGGGCCTTTGTGCATTGACAACTTACATACCCCGTTATAACATGAACCTCCCTATGGCATTTTTTAAAAACCTTATATCCAGCATCTTTACCTTGTTTCAATATGCATACTACAAACATTGGGGCTGATGCATAAAACGATGTTAGTGGTATAGCACATGCTTTAATGTACACTAAATCCAATGTTAACACACAATCTAGCTAATAAGGTAATGAGATGCAAAAATATACAAGCAGCTCATTGCTTATTAGTGCAGAAAAAAATATACGTATTAAAATGTGCAAAACATAACATACACATTAACTTCATCCTCAAAAATGCATATGCTACCATCTTGGATTCACAATTGTGACCCAGCTTAGGCACCAGGATGACATACTTTTTTGCTTACTGTATGTTTATTTATTGATTTATTTAGATTTTGCTCACACCTTTTTCAGTGGTAGCTCAAAGTGGGTTACATTCAGGTACACTGGATATTTCTCTGTCCCAGGAGGCCTCACAATCTAATTTTGCACCTGAGGCAATGGAGGGTTAAGTGACTTGTCCAAGATCACAAGGAACAGCAGTGGGATTTTTGAACCGGCCACCTCTGGATTGCAAAACTAGTTTTCTAATCACTAGGCCACTCCTCCATGTTAGCATGAAATGGTTGAAAAGGAGTTAAAATATTCAGTCATGGTTTAAAACTGATGCCTAAAGAATGTTAATTATTTTTATGAATATTCTTAGAATACTGAGTAATACACAAAGGTGACAGATATCTTTCATATAATAGAAAAATATAATTCTAGCTGACATTGCATCAAATAACATTACCACAACCTTTGCATTAATTTACCAAGATAGAAGGCACAGATGCACATTGCAAAGAGAGTTGAATAACTAACTGTAGCCTGTTTTAGTAAGGTTAGTAACCCACATTAACTCTTCACTCATCTGTAGCTCATAATTAATCACTCTTTGAAAATTACATTGTATAATAAATGAGGACAGACATGATTCATTAAAACTGCTAATTGATTCTATTTAATACAGTTTCATAATTTGCTGATAAGTGCTGAAAGAAGGATTACATTGCAGCGTATGTAATGCCTTGCTTAATGGATTAAATTATAGAACTATGATTATCTGGAGTGTTTATTTACCAAATAGTGTGCATACTTCAACAGAGTCAAAAGCAATGTCCCCTAATAAATATATTCCTGTTAATTTGTATTAAATTTCAAGACATTTTGCACTTCGCTGTCATTTGTTTTCCAGCTGTTTGATCATCGTTGGTTTGATGAGCTCTCTGAAGCTAGTCACAAATGTATTTGTTTGTCCAAAAAGAACAGATCAACTTGAACATAATGGTTGACCTTTGTTTCTTGATATGGACTAAGATGGCAATCCAGCCACTTTATTCAGCAATATTCATGAAAGAAATTAAGGACCAGGAAAGGCAAGACAGGTGAGAGTGATTTTTTTCTATTTGGGCTAGTCTACTCCCTCTGCCTTTATTGCATTTATTTTCAGAGAGGAGATCAGATATGTCTTCACTTGCCTGGATCATTTTTTAAGGTCAAAACATGTTGATTTTTTTCTGTGATCTATACGCAGGTTTTATGTTAAGTACATATATGTGTATTGTGTACGTTGAGTGTCATTTCTTTCTTTTTAAGTTTATGAATTATTCTTTTTTATTGTAGTTACTTTAAGCTTATATGGAAGAGAGAAAATTAAAGCTATAAGTAAATAAATTCACTGAAGAGAAAAAATTGCTTTTATTTGTAGGGAGAGGGTTTATATATTATATACAGGTACTATTTTGTACCTGGGGCAATGGAGGTTTAAGTGACTTGCCCACAATCACAAGAAGCTGCAGTGAGATTTGTACCTAGTTCCCCTGGATCCCAGGCCACTGCACTAACTACTAGGCTACTCCTCCACTCTTCCCTAATTTCCTTGTACCACCTCCCCAATTTCCTTGGTATGTTTCTGCTAATGCTGGTGCTGCATGATCCCTCTTCTAATTCCTTAGGTTCTTTATTGTGCCACTTTGCCCTTCTGATGTGGCTTAGGGTCTTGATGTAATTGTTAGCATCCTTTGCCCTTCCTTTGGTGCCATGAGGTCTTTGTTCCATTCTTGATATTTTATAGTGATGCTGCCTGTGTTACAGACACCTGCTAGTGAAGTCAGACAAGTTTTATTTAAAATTAATGAAATAGATATGGTGGTGGTGGGTGGGACCAAGGGTTTTTCGTTTGAATGGTTGCCAGAGTCAGGAGCTCCAGGACAAATTATATTTCAAATGGCTGTTGTATTTTATTCTAAAGTGTTACTTAACACTGTATAAAGGACAGTAATAGAGGAAACAGATGGCCAAAAACTCAGACTTTCAGGTTGAAAATGTTCCCTATCAATAAGTTTGGGAGATATTTATTAGAGTGAGTGTGAGTATTAGGAAAAATATCAGCCACAAGAGGAAAAAAAATCATATTGGGAAGATTAGTCAGGGTACAGTAATTATTAATTTATTTCATGGGATAGATAGATATACAAATAGAGATGTGAGAAGGACATACAAAGAAAGTACACACAGATGCATACAAAGACAGGGATTTCCTTCCTTTTATTTTGGTAAAGTTAGAAAAGTAGATGAAGTGGCCTAGAGGAATCCTGGAAGAAGTCTTCAATGGAGGACACCATCATGAGCTAGTCAATGCAAGAGAGATATAGGAAGATAAATATACAACAAATAAGTGACTGACTGAATAACTGAACAAACGTATGCACACAGACATAGAAAGAGACATAAAGACAACCCCCCCCCCCGTTTACTAAGCTGCGCTAGCCGCTGCCATGCGCTAAAGTCAAGATAGCTCATACACTTTGAATGGGATGTGTCAGCATTGCTGCGTGGTTTAGTAAACAGGAGGGAAAGACAACATAGACAGACAGACAGATGGAAAAAAATATAGAAACAGTAGTTGCCTAAAAATGATTCTGGGTCTATGAACATAATTACCTCAGTAGAACCTGTTAACAACAACAAAGTGAAACAAAGTGTCAGGTTCTTAATTGGGCTGCTTAATGGAATAGGTTTTGGTGAAAAAAATGTAAAGTTTAACTGAGAAATACACTTATCAAAGCATAGAACTGGCCACGATTAGCACCTGGCCAGGTAAATGCCCCATAACTGGCTATCTGGCAGTATTCAGTGGGGGATAGTCGACTATCTGTCACTGAATATCACCCGTTAGCAGCTAGCAGCTAGCCGGTTATATCAGCTGATATAACCGGCTACCCGCTGATTTTCAGCCCCACTTTAGCAGCTATATTTTGCTGCATGAATACGTGGGATATCTTTGATCAGTTAGAAGATACCTGGCTAAGTCTGAATACCAATGTGAATGGGCTGTGTTGGCATTAGCACACAGCAGCCACTAGCGCAGCTTAGTAAACAAGGGGGTTAGTCTTCAAACACTGAAACTGAAAAACATATTTATGTTATTAACATCTGTTTGTTTTTGTGTAAAAATTTATAACATCAAATCATTAGTACTTAATAATAAAAATATTAATGTTAAATCTAGCTGAGGTCAGCTGGGGGAAACATTATCATTATAAGCCATGACATATTTTAACATTATTTTCCTTAAGTGTAATACCTTGCTTCAACACCAGGGGGTTTACATAAAAGTAACAACAAAAAATGGGAACCTTCAACAACAAAAAATGGGAACCTCTTCTGCAGTATATAGAGTCTTAAGCTAGTTAATTGTTTCAAACACTTGGTTGCTGTATAGTTTTGATTGTTTTCTCTGATTTTTTTTTTTAAATATTCTATATTGTTGAAAAGTTTAATCAAGATAATTGATTAAAAAAGAAAGAAAATAGATGGAAAGTCTCATTTTTATATTACAAAATTGCTTGCATCATTCACTAATTTAACAAATGAAACAAAAGTAACTAATGATTCAGTACCTGAAGATGAACTGAAAGGTCCCAGAACTGAACAAGAACTGAACCACATAATGTTGCCATGCATTTCCCTACTTCCTACTGACCGAACAATGTAAGGTACTGCTTGTTGATCTTGATCACAATCCCCTGCATTCATCTTAATGCTACATGGGAAGAAAAATTTTAAAGCAAAGAATATGGCTGCAGTGAAAGGAACATAGCTTCATTATTTTTATTTTATTTTTACAAAAAGATATAAAATATGATCTAAAAATCCAATAAAATAAAAACCCACCTATAAGACCAAAGAAAGAAAGTCACAAACGGTCTTATTTTTGAAAGTGATCGCCGGCCATCTTCCGACATAAATCGGGAGATGGCCGGCGATCTCTCAAAAGCGGCAAAATCGGTATAATCGAAAGCTGCTTTTTTGACACCATCGCTGCTTTCCCATCGCCGAAAGTTCAAGGCGGCATGTCGGCGGCGTAGCGAAGGCGGGACATGGGCGGGCATGGGCATGGCTACCAGATGGCCGGCTTCTGTGGATAATGGAAAAAAAAAAAGCGGCGTTAATCAGTATTTCGCCGGTTTTACTTGGGCCTTTTATTTTCACGACCAAGCCTCAAAAAGGTGCCCCAACTCACCAGATGACCACCGGAGGGAATGGGGGGATGACCTCCCCGTACTCCCCCAGTGGTCACCAACCCCCTCCCACACTAAAAAAATAAAAATAAAAACCTTTTTTGCCAGCCTGTATGCCAGCCTCAAATGTCATACCCAGCTCCCTGACAGCAGTATGCAAGTCCCTGGAGCAGTTTTTAATGGGTGCAGTGCACTTCAGGCAGACAGACCCACGTCCATCCCCCCCCTACCTGTTACACTTGTGGTGGTAAATGTTAAGCCCTCCAAATCCCCCCAAAACCCACTCTACCCACATGTAGGTGCCTCCCTTCACCCATAAGGGCTGTGGTAATGGTGTAGAGTTGTGGGGAGTAGGTTTGGGGGGGGGGGATTTGGGGAGCTCAGCACCCAAGGTAAGGGAGCTATGCACCTGGAAGTTTTTTTGGTATTTTTTAAAAAGTTTTTAGAAATGCCCCTTAGCGTGCCCGGTTGGTGTCCTGGCATGTCAGGGGGACCAGTGCACTACAAATGCTGGCTCCTCCCATGACCAAATGCCTTGGATTTCGCCAGGTTTGAGATGGCTGGTATTTTTTTCCATTATCGCTGAAAAACAAAACCGGCCATCACAAACCCGGTGAACTCTGGCATTTGGCCGGGCCAAACCGTATTATCGAAAGAAAAGATGGCCGGCCATCTTTTTCGATAATACAGTTCGGCCAGCTGTTTGCAGCGCCGCCAAAATAGATCACTGGCAATATATTTCACTGGCGCCGTTCAATTATTCCCCTGAAAGCCAACCAATAGTATGTTAGCTAATTTTTAGCGTTGTGCAGACCAAACAGTTTTGTTTTGTTTCCTTCATTCTTCACAAGATGTTTTGTTTTATTTGGGTTTTATAATTCTTTTTCCGTTAGGGGCAAAGTTATTAACAGTGCACATTATTACATAAACAGTGCACCATATTGCTTAATAGTTTGCACTATTGCTCAATAGTGGGCTGTATTGCCCAGTACTGTGCACTATTACACAATAGTGAACCTATTCATAAACAGTGTACATTGCTGAGCAATAATACATACTATTGAACAATATGGTGTACTGTTAAACAATAGCACACATTAAGCACCTTTTACTAAGCTGTGTTAAGCTGCTAACACAGGGTTTTCAGCATGGTAGACCGTAGCATGAGCTCATGTTATTGCCTACTGTGCTAAAAAGAGAGCCTTTGCATTAAATATATGAATTAGCTGTCTAACGTGGGACTGTGAGGGTTCTGGGCATGACATGGGCAGGCAGAAGTGTGGCCAATGATAGCAAATAGTGCACAGGTTAGTACCATATGCTAACTGTCATGATTGCTGATAATGAGGCTGCTCCAATTGAGAGCAGGAATGGGAATCAGCTCAGGACCTTTCCTACAAAGAAGCAAGTACAAAGATCTAGTGTGTAACGAACAATTGGGGACAGAGCAACCTGGTAGTGGAGCTTCCGACCATCTACAAGGACTTTATACCTGAAGGCTTGGAGACCCCTACAATATGAAAGAGACTTAATACAGGGCAGCTTCTCTCTGGAAGTGAGGGGGGGGGGGGGCTGTAGAGGACTTTTACCAGTATCCTCCATCAAAGCAGAGTGTTCATACCAAAACCTAAAGACTGTAACTGTTTAAAAGTACTTTCTTCTACTACTGATTGCATGTAGTTGTTATTAAATATTTGGCCCATGTTTTTAATTCCACTACATAACTATATAAGAATAGCGATACTGGGTCAGGCCAATGGTCCACCTAGCCCAGTATCCTGCTTTCAGCAGTGGTCAATCCAGGCCACAAGTACCTGGCAGAAACCTAAATAGTAGCAACATTCCATGCTACCAATCCCAGGACAAGCAGTGACTCCCCCCATGTCTATCTGAATAACAGACTATGGAGTTTTCCTCCAGAAACTTGTCTTAACCTTTTTTAAACCCAGGTGTGCTAATCCTCCAGCAATGAGTTCCAGTACTTAACTATTCTTTGAGTGAAAACATTTTTCCTCCTATTTGTTTTAAAATTATTTCCATGTAATTTAAGTGAGTGTCCCCTAGTCTTTGTACTTTTTGAAAGAATGAAAAATTGACTCATTTTTACCCGTTCTACACTACTCAGGAATTTGTAGATCTCAATCATATCCCCCTCAGACCAAACCCTCAAGCCGAAACTGGTTCATGTAGAGGAGTATTTTGTTATGATGTCTAAATCAGATTTTACGGAACATGTCCAAAACTCCAGTAGCAAACATAGCCATGTACCATATGTTTTTGTGCTTAGTGCATCTGTCTTTTTGGACCATTTTTGAAAGAAAAACATGTCCAAGGGAAAACCACACAAAACAAGTCATTGGGATGTATCATGACCAGTATTCTTAGCAGACTGGCTACACAGACATTCCAGCAGAGCATTACCCCCTTATATTATATGGTGAGCCCTTCAAACCCCACTAAAAACCTACTGTACACCATTACAGTAGACCTTATGTTGCGGGTGTCACCTGTACATGGGTACAGTAGATTTTTGGTGAGTTTGGAGGGCTCACACTTTCCACCACAAGTGTACCAGTTAGAGTTGGATATAAGCCTGGGTCCTCTTCAGTACAGTGCACTGCACTGACCACTAGGCTACTCCAGAGACTTGCTTGCTGTTCTAATAGGACTGGCCATAACATCTGACACTGTCATTAGGACTGGTATGTACTGTTTCTTTCACATCTTTGGAGGGTGGGAAGGGGTCAGTGACCACTGAGGAGTAAGGGGGGGGATCATGCCTTAATCCCTCCAGTGGTCATTTAGGGCACCTTTGGTCATTATTGAAACAGGTCTATCCCAAAACGCTATCTTACAAAGAACAGAAGAAACAGGACGGTGCTAATTATATAAATGATTGCATCAGTAATCTGGGCTATCACTTTCTATTGTCTTAAATATTGAAGTAAAGACCTTAAATTTACAGTGGGCTGCAACTGTGAGTCAAACTAATAAGAACAAGAATTAAATGATCCCCATAACTTAAACCATTCAGACGTTTCGTTGCCATGTTCTGTATCAGTTCGAGACTCTGACTCAGACCTGTGTAAACTGAATTGCAATCATCGGGTCTAGATATAATGACTGAATTATAAGAGTCAAATGCTGTCAAGACAAGTAAGGCCATAAGCTGATGCAATATCTCCCCGATTCTATAAAAGTCACCAAAAATTGCACATGCAAATTTGGCCATGTGCCCAATTTGCATGTGTAATTTAATAGAATAATGAGTCAATTAGTACCAATATTTAGCTTTTTAACAAGCAATTATTGGCACTAATTAGATTTAATTGGAACTTACGCACATAAATTTAGACATGGGATCCGCACCTAAAATTTACATGTGGCCCAAAAAAGGGGGCATGAAAATGGGAGGGTCATGGGCATTTTGGGGCAGATCAGGGGTGTGGTTTTCAGTTACATGTGTAATTATAGAAGATGGAGTCTCCATGCAGAGATTTAGGCACGGACATTTGCACCATGTTTTCATTGGTGCAAATGGTGGCATCTAAATTTATACAGCCCTCTGTACTTAAGCAATATTCTATAAACTTTGCCGAACTTTAGGGGCAGTTTATAGAATACCACGTAAGCAGAGGTTTTTTCAGTGCCAATTTTATAAGCACAATTTATAGAATTCAAACCCATATGTAAATATCCAAAACATGTCTTCACAATTCAAGGAATGTGCGAGGCTTATTTACTAACTCACAGTAAAATATCATTTTGTGCTTTGTTTTAACATAAGATAATTTACTTTGGGAGTCACTAAACTAGAGAAAAGCAGCACAAAAAATTTGTGAATCTCACAAGACAAAGATAGTGGGCCCCAAGTTGGCCTATTGTCTCTAAAAGGCCTAACTGGTCTTTGGTAGAAAAAATTATATCTATCTATCTATCTATCTATCTATCTATCTATCTATCTATCTATCTATCTATCTATCTATCTACCCTGTTTTCCCGAAAATAAGACAGTGTCTTATATTAATTTTTGCTCCTAAAGATGCGCTAGGTCTTATTTTCAGGGGATGTCTTATTTTTTTCAGCTCCTAGGCCCCAATCCCTCCTTCCCAGCTGCAAGGCCCCCTGCCCTCCCTCCCAGTTCCAAGGCCCCATTCCCTCCCAGCTCCAAGGGCCCCCCCGTGCCTCCCTCCCAGCCAGCTCGGCCCCCTTCTGTCCACCCCTCCCAGCTCCAAGGCCCCCCTCCTTCCCTGCCAGCTGCAAGGCCCTCTGTCCCTCCCAGCTGCAAGGCCCCCCTCCCCTCCAGCTTCAAGGCCCCCTGCACTCCCTCCCAGTTCCAAGGCCCCCCTCCCTTCCAGCTGCAAGGTCCTCCTCCTTCTCAGACCTCCCATGTTTCCTGCCCTCCCCTCCCTCCCTCCCCCTCGGAGTTGCCACTGCCCCCCCCAGAGTTGCCACCGCCCCCCTCCACCCTCCACTGCCTCTGTCCCGCCCTTGCCGATGTGACGTCACACGTGGGCAGGACAGAGGCAGTGAAGGAAGGCCGATGGGAGCTGAAGCTGATCTGCTTGCTGTTGCTGCGGTTTCGGCGCTGTAAGTTGAATAGCGATGAGGTCCCGGGCTGGGTGGAGGGGGGTGGTGGCGACTCCGGGGGGGGGGGGGGGTGGTGGCAACTCCGGGGGGGAGGGCGGTAGCGACCTCGGTGGTTCCCTCCCTCAAACTTTGCTAGGTCTTATTTTTGGGGGAGGCCTTATATTCACCAATTAAGCAAAACCTCTACTAGGTCTTACTTTTGGGGGATGTCTTACTTCGGGGAAACACGGTATCTATCTATCTATCTATCTATCTATCTATCTATCTATCTATCTATCTATCTGTCTATCCCCACTCATGTTCCTTCTTCCAAACCTTTTTATTTGGTAATCTGACTTTTTAGCAGTAGTACTAAATCTCCCTTTTTGTGTCACTAGAGATTTAAGACTGCTATTTTGAGTGAAAGAAGCACATGGGGATTGGCCCTGCCCTAACAATAACTTGCAGGGAAACTCCTAGTAAACATTGGGGGATATGAGGGTGCATACATTTGGGGGGGGGGGGGGGGGGATTAGGGGATTAGAGGCACTGTTTGCAAATTTATCTCATGCATATTCATTGTGGATATCCTGGACACCTGACTGGCTAGGTGTGACCTGAGGACTGGGTTGACAGCCCCTGTACTAAACCATAATAAAATTTTCAGTTACCATGGCTTAACCCAAGACTTTACTGTGCAGTAGCTGCACATTTAATGTTGCATCTATTGGAGGTGTTCCCACTATTTTGTATTGACATGCGTCAACATTCAGTTTATTATGTGGTACCTGTTTCTGGTTAATGCAGAAGCACTTAGCACCTCTTATTTAGGAGGTGATAAGTGGTCTCGCATGAACTCTAGTGCATGGTAAGTGCAATGCCTTAACTATCAAACATAAGTACATAAGCACCGCCACTACTGGAAAAAGACCAAGGGTCCATCAAGCCCAGCATCCTGTGTCCGACGGCGGCCAATCCAGGCTTCAAGAACCCGGCAAACCCCCCCCCCCCAAAAAAAAAAAATCAATAATGTTCAATGGACTTTTCCCTCAGGAATCTGTCCAAACCCCCTTTAAACACCTTGCACACCTGCTCTCTGCCTATGATATGGCTCCTGACATAAAATCATGTAACATGTACTTTACTGTGCGTTTCTGCGTTAATAGTTACTGCATGGTAAACCACATGTCAAGTGCTTAACACAGTTAAGTAAAAGGTCCCCTTAGTTTGTTAGTATACCTTTAAAATTGATTTAACACACACAAATCAACTTAATGCACCTTAATTCATCTGTTAGAGCAGTGCTTCTCAACCCAGTCCTTGGGGCACACCCAGCCAGTTAGGCTTTCAGGATACCCGCAATGAATATTCATGAGCTAAATTTGCATGCACTGCTTCCTTGGTATGAAACTCTATCTCATGCATATTCACTGCAGCTCCTTGTGACTCTGGGCAAGTCACTTAACCCTCCATTGCCCCCGGTACAAAATAAGTGCCTGAATATATGTAAACCGTTTTGACTGTAGTTGCAAAAACCTCAGAAAGGCGGTATATCAAGTCCCATTTCCCTTTCATTGTGGATATTCTGAAAAACCTGACCTTCTGGGTGTGCCTCAAAGACTGGGTTGGGAAGCACTATATTAGTGAGTGTTAAATAAATTTAGTACAAATTAAAAATTCCTTTATTTAACACAAATGTATGAAACAAGCTGTTAAAAATCTGAAAATTTGGAAAATTTCATGAAAAAAGTGAAAACTATCTAAGGGGCCCTTTTACTAAGCAGTGTTAAAAAGTGGCCTCTGCTATTTTCAGCACATGGCTTTCCCACGCGCTGAGACCACTTTTAGCACGGCACTAAAATGGCCACAATTTCTATTTTTCCATTAGTGGCCACAGGCTAATTTCCCAATTAGCACTTGGCCATTGCCATGTGAGTCCTTACCACCATTTATTTGAAGGAAGTAAGAGCTTATCCACTAACTCCACACTAATTTGCCTGCACTAACTGATTAGCACAGGGCATGCCTACTCTCCAGCCCCAAACATGCTCCCACGCAAAAAAATATTTAGGGCCCTATTGACTAAGCCACGCTGTAGGCGTACTAACTTTTTAGCATGCGTTAAAAATTAGCGCGTGCTAACGATTGAAACACCCATTATATTCCAATGGGTGTCTCTAGCATTGGAGCGTGCTAATTTTTAGTGCATGCTAAAATGTTTGTGCACCTACAGCAAGCTTATTAAACAGGGCCCTAAATATTTTTAGTGCGGCATTGGTGCGTGCCGTTCCAGAAATACCACGTGATGACTGAGTACATCCCGTGGACTTGTTAGTGCTTACCACCTCTTTTAAAAGGGCCCCCAAATTTGTTATGTATGTGCACAGCCCTAGTGGGTGAGTTCTGGGAAGATTTCAAGAAATTTGGGTTGGTGTATAGTTTGTCTAAACACCAGCCCCTTTATGTTTGTTCACAGGAATATCAGGTTGTGTGTTAGCCCCATACTGCCAGATTCTATATAGCACACCTAGCATTCCATGCTGAAATCCAAGTGTATTCTATAACAATGTGCACAGCTTAATTGGCTTAACAAGCCAATCAGTGTCGCTAACAGCGCTTAACAAGCAATAATGGTCCTAAGCCATGCCGACTATTGCAACGGAATCTATGCCGGATGCAAAGAAAACCTTAGAAAAAAAACTTCAGACCGCTCAAAACACGGCTGCCAGGCTTGTATTTGGAAGACTGCGATAGTGCCAAACCTCTTCATGAAAAATTACATTGGCTACCAATCAAAGAACGTATTACTTTTAAAATTTGTACCTTGGTCCATAAAATTATATATGGTGATGCTCCAGGATATATGTCTAACCTTAAAGACCTGCCAATTAGGAACTCAATCAGATCATCACGTTCTTATTTAAATCTCCGCCACCCTAGTTGCAAAGGTCTCAAGTATAAATCAATTCATGGATCCAGCTTCTCATTTATAGGCACAAGACTCTGGAATGTACTCCCAAAAACCCTGAGGACTACTTACGACCACCTCAACTTCCGGAAATTACTAAAGATTTACCTGTTCAGAAGAGTATATCCTACTGACCCAACTTAATTACCTAAATCCAACAACACAAAGAAATCAAAACATATTGAACTTTATATTCGTTATATAACTTCCCTCTTTATGATCCCTTGATGTGTCTGTTTATATCTATTTCATTGTAAATAACTTCAATCTATATTTGTTTCTTCACTGTAGGTGGCTATCACCTCATGGCACTATGTAAGCCACATTTAGCCTGCAAATAGGTGGGAAAATGTGAGGTACAAATGTAACAAATAAATAAATAATGAGCATTAATTGGCAATAATTAGAATTTACGCACACAACTTGCTAAGTGTATTCTGTAATGTACTGCACCTAAATTTTAATGCACACAGGCAAAAACAAGAAGGAGGTTATGGGTGGGGAAATGGGCATTTCATGGGCATTCCAAAATTTACATGCACTGTTCTAGAATATGGCCCTCTTTGCCTAAATCTACGCGCTGGAATTTACACCATGTTTTCATTGGTGTAAAAGGATGCGTATATTTTTAAGCGCTAGGATATCAACTAAGCGTATTTTATATATCACGCCTAAATCTAGACGTTGCTTAAAGAATACGCTTAGGCGGAAATAAATTTTTTATGGATTTTTTCAGGTGCCATATATAGAATCTGGCCCATAATGTCCCTTTAGTAAGGATGTGGACATGGTCAATATTGTAGTGCATGCAGGCTTTCTCCTTTTCAAATATCTTTTTTTGGCTGGATTGAATGTACATACACAGTCTAAACTCCAGTTCTGACTCACTGACTAGGCCTTTGAAACTGTCCCCATGAGTTCTAGAATTATGAGGGTAATTTTTAGTGCCTTTGTGCAGTTTGCAGATCTGTAAGTACTTCGTCCATGGAGAAATCTTCAAAAGACATTCCAATGCCAATAAACACAACTTTGAGTCTAAATTATTGAAAATTATTTTGAACATGTTCTGATTGTATGATATTTAGCATTTATGTCTGGATGTCTGGTACAGTTTATACTCATTTACTTTGTATTTTTATACATCCTAAACTTTGTAGATATGAAGAATGACTTTGGAAGCTTCTTGCCTGAGAAAACTTACATAAAAAGAAACCATAAAGCATTTGTGATGCAAACTGTGCTAGAGCTATATTAACATAGAGCTGTATCAGGATTTAGAAAATGTATTCCTAGATGAGTGCATTTACTTTATAGAACAAGGTAAAGATTCAGTCTGGGTATGTTGAAAAGTTCTGTTACTGCAGTCTGCATGATATATCATGAGTGCAGTTGCTGATAAAGTATAAAAACTCAGAAACTCCATCCTGGCAGTGGCGTAGCAAGGGGGGGAGGGGCGGTTCGCCCCGGGTGTCAGCTCGGGGGGGGGGGGGGGTGCTCCCTGCCAGCTCCCCCCCCTTGGCGCATCGACACCCCCCTCAGTGCCTACCCTCCTCCATCCAACCAGCTCCCTACCTTTAAAAAAAAATCGGAATCCGAAGCGAGGCGCAGCGCCTCGCGCCTGCACGTAAAAGAAATGTGCACTGTCTCATCAGGCTTTCTCTCGCTCTGTCTGTCCCGCCCTTGCGGAAATAGGAAGTTGCGTCAGCGGAGGGCGGGACAAACAGAGCGAAGGAAGGCCCGATGAGACGGTGCACATTTCTTTTACGTGCAGGTGCGAGGCGGTGCGCCTCGCTTCGGATTCTGATATTTTTTTAAAGGTAGGGAGCTGGTTGGACGGAAGAGGGTGGGCACTGGGTCGGGGGGGGGTGTCGATGCGCCGAGGGGGGTATGTCATTGTGGTGCACCCGGGGGGGGGGGTGCAACGGCGAACTGCCCCGCCCCAGGTGGCAGCCCACCTCGCTACGCCACTGCATCCTGGCTAAGAAATGAGAGAATCTGCTGTTCTATTCTGCATAAAAGTAAGCAAGCTAGATGATTAGGCCACAAACCTAGGGATGTACACAACCCCCCCCCCACCCAAAAAAAAAATATATATATTTACTCTTGGGGTCATTGGATAGGGAGTGAATGGGGTCAACAAAAGAGAGGGGATGGTATAGAGCAGGACAAAAAATGTACTTTTTTTTTCTTTTTTACTGTTTAGGGGGTTGGGATGGAGAGAGGAGATGGGGGGCAAGAGAAAAGAGTTGGTGAGGGACAGAATGGGTAGGGTTACAGAGGGGTCATTGGGATAGGGAATGGGTGAGGGAAACAAAAGAGAAGGATTGACATGAAAGGAAGATGGGGGTTTCAGATAGGAGATGGGATGATAGGGAGAGGGTAGGGGCAAGAAGAGAGAAGGGATGGTGATGATAGGAAGGGAGGGGGTACAGAGGGAGAAAAAATCCTTTAAAAAAATTGTACTGTTGGGGTCATTAGGATGATAGTGAGGGAGTGAGGAGGGAGCAGCAACAAGAAAAGGGGATGGTGAGGATAGGAAGAGGTGGGATACAGAGGGAAAAGGGATAGTAGTATGATACCCTATTGAGCGCATATTGTGAAATGAGGTGATATGTTGGGGCTGCCAAGCCTTCTTAACTGTTTTCTCTTGGAATGGGGAGCATCCCAACCTCAGAAAAACAAGAGGTGCTTGGTAGTCCCCCCACTGAGAGGTGATATGATGTTGTTACCAAGCCTCTCTTATTGTTTCTTTGGGGGGTGAGAGGTGATATATTGGGCTGCCAAGCCCCTCTTGCTGTATTCTCTGAGGGTGGGAGGTAATATGCTTGGGCTGATGCCCCCCCCTTTGCTGTTTTCTCGAGGGATGAGAGGTGATATGCTGCGGTCACTGAGTTCCCCTTGTTGTTTCTTTTGGGGGTGGGAGCATACCAGCTCCAGAAAAGCATGGGGGGCTTGGCAGTCCCAATTTATCACCTTTCATTGAGAGATGATGTGATGGAGCCCCTTTTGCTGTTTTCTCTGGGGGTGAGAGGTAATATGATGGGTCCACCGAGCCCCTCTTGCTGTTTTCTCTGGGGGTGAGAGGTGATATGCTGGGTTACTGAGTCCCTCTTGCTGTTTCTCTTGGTTTGGGAGCATCCCAGCCTCAGAAAAACAAGAGATGATATGATGGAGCCGCTGAGCTCCCCTTTCTCTGGGGATGAAAAGCAAGATATTATGGTCACCAAGCTCCTCTCTTTGTTTCTTTGTGTGTGTTATGTGTTGAGATCTTGTTAACTGAGCCTGTTTCACGTGTTAAGGAAATTTTCATGGATATTAAAGGCAGCAGTACCATCAGTATGGCTCATATTGACAATGAAATTGCATTGTCTACTGTCACTCCTTTTTGAGTATGACCTGAAAAGGAATGGCTGACAAGACAAAGCCTATTTTATTTTGTTGCATGCACCCTGGACATCAACCCCCAGATTCTATATATCATGCCGAGAGTGCCACAATGAAATTGAAGCATATTCCATAACAATGCACATAACCTAATTGGAAACAAGCCAATCAGCACTGATAATTGCCAATTAGCAAGCAATTATTGACACTAATTGACATTAATTAGACTATGTGCAGAACTGTCCAAGCGTATTCTATAACATGCTGTGTGTAAATTCTAAGTGCATAGTTGAAAAGGGGGCAAGGGCATGGGTGTGGAATTGTTGGGTATTTGGCATTTCTAAAATCTATGCACGTTGTACCCGGTCAGCGCCTAATTTAGGTGTCGTCATTTACACCAGATTTTACTTGGTGTAACTGCCTGTAACTAAATTTAGTCATATGTACCGGCGCTTGGTAGATTCTATAAACCACTCAGTACAGTTTTTGGTATCAGCTCCAGCCTAAACTGTGTGGTGAATTTCAGTATACAAACAAAAAAAGCAACACTGGGCCTTCAAGACTGGGACAACAGGAGTTCTTTATTGACAGGTGACGTGACACGGGCCGTGTTTCGGCGTTAAACAACGCCTTCCTCAGGAGTCAAAGTTTGGTTCTGCAATATGCAGGTTGTATAGGTCCAATGCCTTCCCAAAGTCTGCTCTCAGCTGTTGTCCCAGGCTTGAAGGCCCAGTGTTGCTTTTTTTTGTTTGTATACTTTCTTTGTATGCTGTATTACCCTCTCTATTTGTTCTGGTGAATTTCAGTCACAAGTTTGGATTTGGAGGAAATCAAAGCATACTGTTTTGGTCACCCTCTATATACAGCACCACCAGACTACCCCTCTCACTCTTGGATTGTCCTCTCCCACCCTTCTTGGCACAAAAAGGGACCCCTGGACTTCCCGCCACCAACCCCCCCCCCCCCCCCCCCAGACCTTACCGGGGGTTCTCTGGTAATCTAATAGGAAGCAGAAATGATCTCCAGATGTTTCTACTCTGTTCAGAATGTGGTTTCAAATTGGTGCCTCTCAACCTGTAACAGTAATCTCAGAGTACTACCACTAGAAGCCAAGCTGACAAGTAAGAATTGCTATATGTCTATCTGGAAGAATGAGAAGAGGGGTATGGGAGAGATTTATGTCTGTCACAGAGCTGTGCAGGGTCCAGAGAGTGCGAAATGTCTGTCGGGGATGTGTTTGGCACTTGCCTCTTAAATATGGCAGTTTTATGTGCCTCGGGGCAGGTGTAAAAGCCAGCATAGAAAATATTTGCTATCTACATATATTCTCCCTCTAAATGGGAAATACAGGTTGATGTTTTGGGTCTGCCCACACCACATCCTATCCACACCCTTGAAATCTGTATGTGGTATGGATCTCCATTTGTAAATAGTAGCTTTTTAAAGTCACCATTTGCACTTTTAACTGATGCCATTATTGACATGTGGAGGTGCTTCTAAAATAACCTGCTATATTTGCTCTACTATTCTGTACATACCTTTTAGTCATTTGGAGTTGAAAAATCTTCATACAGCCTTTTGCAAATAAACATTTACCTGGTTGAATGGCTTTAAAAATTACCATCCACAAAAGTATTTGCATCACAAAAAATATCTATGAGACGTATAGTGCTTAGTTCATGAGGGAAGAAGGAACAGTATGAGGGGGTAAATGAATTTCAATTATAAAATTGTGCATTCGGTTTTATGGGTTAGGTAGGAAACAAATATATTAGTTAGGTGTTTTACATTACAAGAGTATTTGCTTTTTTTTCCCTCATAAATTGAACAGAAAATACAAGTAAATGATAGAAAATATGAGTGATGCCCCTAATTTAAATATTGATAGAAACAGAGTCTATATGCCTTTTTAAATTAAATGTATTTTTCCTCATTTTGGAGAACTGTGTAAGAAGTGATAAAAGAGCAATATTTAAAGCCATTTCTATTGAGAAAGCAGCGAAAATGCCCTCTTTATATATTGCCCACCCTCAGGAAGGCTAACAATGCACATAATTTTACCCACTCAGTTCAGAGGCATTCCCAAGGGCAGAGCTAGGTTGGGTGAGATAAAAACACATAGAAGCTAGATTTTTAAAGCTACATAAGTAGTTTTTATCAGTAAAACTACTTTTAGGAAAAGTTGGTATAATTTGCTGAACCTAGTATTTGCCTTAGCCAATAATTGATAGAGATGAGCTGTCATTTGAAACAAATATCATCTACTGGTAATAGTTCACCCTCTTCTTAAAAAGTACTCACTATCCCCTAGATTCTATATATGGCACCCAATTTTGGTGCCAATCCGAGATATGCACTCAACTAATTAGGCAGCAGAAGAAGAAGAGAGGGTCAAAGCATACACAACAATGGAGAAACAAAAAAAGCAACAAGGGTCGGTCAAGCATGGGAAAGTCAAGAGACCTTTATTAACCCGACACTGGCTGTGTTTCAGCAACAAAGCACCTGTGTCAAGGGTCAATAGATTTAATGTATATAAATTATTTAGACTGAAAGTCCATAAAAATCAGCAAACCAAAGCAGAATATCAGCGTAATATCCACAAGGAAGCAAAGTGCGTCATAACACCTGTTAGGGGTGTGGAGATGGAAGCGGTATGGATGAGTCGGGACATGCCCAGCACTTATGCACTAACCTTCCAATATTCAAAACCATTTAACTGCCCAGGTAATGGCATCTGGCCAGTTAAATGGTACTTATCTGGCTATCCGCCAATATTCAGCAGGAGATAGCAGGATGTCTCCCGTTGAATATTGCCGATTAGAGGTTAGCGGCTAGCCAGTTATATCATTCAATATAACCGGCTATCTGCCAATTTTCAGCATTTATTTATGTATTTATTTTATATAATTTATACCCCACATTTTCCCACCACTGGCAGGCTCAATGTGGCTTACAACATTTAGGAAACATACAGTAAAGTACAATAAAGTGAAAGGGATATGGATGGCGTAAAGTTACAGGGGCAAGATAAAATAATTGAGTAATTTGGCAGCCATGTTTGGCTATGTGAATAGCAGGTATATCTTTGGTTAGTTCCAACTTAACCGGCCAAAGCTGAATATCAGTGTGTTTGGTTAAGTTGGAACGGGCCAAAAATAAACTGGCTATTCAATGCCAGTCACTGGAAATGGCCTGGCATTGAATTTCTGGGCTCAACGCTGACTGCAGGAAGCAGCCTGGCTACTTCCCTTGGTCTGAATATTGGCCCCTAAGTTTATAGAATACTGTCAGTTATGTGTGTAACTGATAGCAGTTAGGCGTGAGCATTTACACCAGCTTTTGACATGACATAAGTGTTCGCAACTAAAGTTAGGCACTAAAATGTGCATATTTATAGAATAGCACCTTGGTGGAACTTTGGCATATAGATGGATATGTGCACACATACTGTATGTATACATATGTCATTATTCTAATCATTTACACACGTATTCTCCACATAAATGTTAGCACATTCATTTTTTAGTTCAAATCATCATTGTATTGATTATGATTTCAAATTTCAACACAACTATCATAAACAAAAATCAACCAATGGAATTTACAACATTCGTCATAAGGTAGTGAAACCCCTCTATTATTGGCTTTAAATGGGACTTGATATATTGCCTTTCTATGGTTTTTGCAAATATGTTCAAAGCTGTTTATATAGTGTATATAGGTACTTATGTGCACCTGGGGCAATGAGAGGGTTAAGTGACTTGCTTAGAGTCACAAGGAACTGCAGTGGGAATCATACCCAGCTCCCCAGGATCAAAGTCCACTGCACTAACCACTAGACTACTCCTCATGGTTTATGCGTTGGACAGGCTGGCATTTTGGTTTGTGAAATTTCTCTGACAATTGTGACGAGAAGTGTCTTGTGCTGAAGGCAGGCTGTCAGTGAAAGGTATCTTTTTCTTTTCTCCATAGAAATCTGTGCTTGAAAGGAGGGGGAAAAGCTTTCCTGAGGACAGAGTAAATAATCCTCAGGGGGAGAGATCTGTGAAACCTGTCCAGAATGCAGGGCATAGATAATAAAGGAGTGGAAAATCCTAAGAGAGTTAGATTCATAGAAGTGTTTGTTGGCACCTGGACAAAGTATCCCCAACAAAATGGCCCCCTAACAAAATAGCACCTGTAACAAAATAGCCCTTGACATTTCTTCTCTCTCCATTTCTGCCGTCTATCTTCTTTCTGCTTCCCTATCTGCCCTGTCCAGCATCTCTCCTCTGTGTCCCTGTTCAGCATCTGCCATCTTAGTGTCCCTGGCCACCCCTCTAGAAATTGAGCAATATCTGGCTTCAGGGCCTCAGACAGAGCCTCAGTCTTGCAGCTAGTCACCGTTTCTATTTGCCCTTGTGCAAGGTATTCTAGTCTTAATCCTGAAAGATGATCATACTCTAGAGATTATCAAATCAGGAATGATTCTTTTTGTGTCTCCAACACAAGTGAGGATCTTGTTAATGAACCACTCATCAGTCTTGTACCTCAATTTCCTGACACTCTTTGCTTAGAAGCAAATAGGTGCCCTGGGCATATATCTGGGAGCTCTCCAGGTTTGACCTGGGGGGGGGGGGGGGGGGGGGGTTAGTCTGGTCTCCAAATTTCCACAAAAGATATCTCTGTTACCCCATGGCTACAAGAGTGATTTTCAGAACAATGTTGCCTGCCAAACTAGAAGTTGATGAGCACTGTTCCCTCTAAGCTGAGTGGGAGTCCTCTAGCTGCATTGCCTGCCAATGGGGGTGGTGCTTCAATATTGTTTTTTCAGTCGCTAGGAACAGGTAGGTTCTCTGGAGTCCTTCAGAGCTTACTCATCTCTCACTATTGAAAATATAATAGTGAAACAGCACTCCCCACTACAGGAGAGTAGGTGGAGGACTCTTGTTCAGCTTAGAGGGAACAGTGGCAATACATCTGTGCAGAAACGTTTTTACATTGTAAGGAGGTTGGAGGGTCTAAGCAGGTCAGGAGGAGGTATGGGGCCAGACCACATTCCCCACAAGGCCCTGAGAGAAGGGATCGTGGGTGTGGGGGGGGGGGGTAGGTCCCAAAACCCGGTATGGCCCCCACGTGGAAGGGAGGGGGAAAAGGACTGGAAAGAGCAGCTGCTATGGCAGACGAGGGCCAGAAGGGGGAGCAGGGATGACAAAGCTCAATTCCCTTGGGTTAGAAATCAGTACAAGATTCCTTCCACCTGGGAGGGGGAGGAGGTCTCCAACCAACAGCCTAGCAGAGAAGCAGAGTTAATGGAGTGCTTGGAGGAAGGAGAGTCTGGAGGGACCAACACACCAGGTTTGGAGGAGCCAGTTGACATGGACTGTAATTGTACTTTGGGGCAGAGTTGCAGGGACTGAAGGCAGTGGGTGGTCACAGGAGTCAATTAGCTGTGTTGTGGGCGGTGTACTGCCATTCTGCAACCACCCAAGCGGAAAGACTTTTAAAACTGAAACCCAGGCTGTTGAACTGGGGAGAACTTGGATTTAAAGGGATGTTTTTTTCTTGTTGCTTTGTTTTTTGAAACTGAATAGGACTTTAACCCCCTTGAACTGAGATTTGTGGAGGAGGGGAAATAAACTGTTTGGAACTAAAAGCTGTGTTGTCTGGAAGGACTTTGTTTGTGGACTGCTGAAGGGAGCCTACCACCCTCTGAAGGTTTACTACCGGGATTACAGTTATTACAACATGAAGGGTGCAAAAGCAGGGAACCACTGACTGATATGTTTTCCCTTTGCAGGCAGTCCTACTCTATACCTGTGCATTGAAGGGGTTACAACAACACTTACCCCAGCATTTTCACCAGCCTTTGTTAATTTACACCTGCTATAACTCAAGGGTTCTCAACCCAGTCTTTGGGACATACAAGCCATTCAGGTTTTCAGGATACCCACAATGAATATGCATGAGATAGATCTGCATACAGTGGAAGTGTACATGCAAATTTATCTCTTGCATTTTCATTGTGGATATCCTTAAAACCTGACTGACTTGATGTCCCAAGGATTGGGACTTCACCTCCAACCCCCCCCCCCTTCACTTTCCCCCCAGACTCTGGCTCAGTTCTTTCATGATAAGATTCACAAGATTAAACTTGACTTCTCAACCAGGTCACCTCCACCTCTCCTTCCCTTAGTCCATTCTCTCAAACCTCCAACCCCTGCCTCCTTTTCTGAAATCACTGAAGCGGAAACTACAAATCTTATTTCCTCCTGAAAACTAACTACCTGTTCCTCTGATCCTATGCCCACCCATCTACTTAACACTATCTCTCCTACTGTCATCCCTTTTATCTGTCATATCCTCAATCTTTCACTGTCCACTGCGACTGTTCCTGATGCCTTCAAACATGCCGTAGTCACACCACTCCTTAAAAAACCTTCATTGGACCCTACCTGTCCTTCCAACTATCGCCCCATCTCCCTCCTCCCTTTCCTGTCCAAGATACTTGAACGTGCTGTTCACCGCCGTTGCCTTGACTTTCTGTCATCTCAAGCTATTCTTGATCCACTTCAATCTGGCTTTCGCCCCCTTCATTCAACTGAAACAGCGCCTGCTAAAGTCTCCAATGATCTGTTCCTGGCCAGATCCAAAGGTCTCTATTCTATCCTCATCCTTCTCGATCTATCTGCTGCTTTTGACACTGTTGATTACAGCCTACTCCTTGATACGCTGTCCTCACTTGGATTTCAGGGCTCTGTTCTTTCCTGGTTTTCTTCTTATCTCTCCCAGCGTACCTTTAGTGTATACTCTAGTGGATCCTCCTCTAATTCTATCTCACTGTCAGTTGGTGTACCTCAGGGACCTGTCCTGGGACCTCTTCTTTTCTCCATCTATACTTCTACCCTTGGTACTCTGATCTCATCCCATGGTTTTCAGTATCATCTTTACGCTGATGACTCCCAGATCTACCTCTCCACACCAGAAATCTCAGCCGAAATCCAGGCCAAAGTATCAGCCTGCCTGTCTGACATTGTTGCCTTGATGTCTCAGCACCATCTGAAACTAAACATGACCAAAACTGAGCTTCTTATCTTTCCCCCTAAACCAACCTTTCCTCCTCCCCCATTTTCTATTTCTGTGGATAACACTCTCATCCTTCCTGTCTCATCAGCTCATAACCTTGGGGTCATCTTCGACTCCTCCCTCTCCTTCTCTGCACATATTCAGCAGACTGCTAAAACCTGTCGTTTCTTTCTCTATAATATCACCAAAATTGGCCCTTTCCTTTCTGAGCACACTATCAGAACCCTCATCCACACTCTTATCACCTCTTGTTTAGACTATTGCAACTTGCTTCTCACAGGTCTCCCACTTAGCCATTTCTCTCCTCTTCAATCTGTTCAAAATTCTGCTGCATGACTAATATTCCACCAGTGTCGTTATGCTCATATTAGCCCTCTCATCAAGTCACTTCACTGGCTTCCTATCCGTTTCCACATACAGTTCAAACTCCTCTTATTGACCTATAAGTGCATTCACTCTGCAGTTCCTCAGTACCTCTCCACTCTCATCTCTCCCTACATTCCTCCCCGGGAACTCTGTTCACTGGGTAAATCTTATCTGCACCCTTCTCCTCCACTGTTAACTCCAGACTCCGTTCCTTTTACCTTGCTGCACTATATGCCTGGAATAGACTTCCTGAGCCGGTACGTCAAGCTCCATCTCTGGACGTCTTCAAATCTAAGCTAAAAGCCCACCTTTTTGATGCTACTTTTAACTCCTAACCCTTATTCACTTGTTCAGAACCCTTATTTTATCATCCTCACTTTAATATTCCCTTATCTCTTGTTTGTTCTGTCTGTCTATCCTAATTAGATTGTAAGCTCTGTCGATCAGGGACTGTCTCTTCATGTTCAAATGTACAGCGCTGCGTACGTCTAGTAGCGCTTTAGAAATGATACGTAGTAGTAATAGTAGGATTGAGAGCCCCTGAGTTATAGGAATATAGAGGCCTTGCTCAGGTATCTCTAACAGTTACCCCACATAATTGCTGCCTGAGAGGAAATCCCTCTTCTCATACACCAGCAAGGAATTAGGAACAAAAGAACCGCTCTCCTATAACTCACTGGAAAGATGCACGTGGCGCCCCATGTAAAAAAGTGTTACATGGTATCTTGGTAACCAATTCAAGTAACAATCTAAGGCAATGCTTCTCAGCTTAGCTCTCGGGGCACACCCAGCCAGTCAGATATACATACAATGGAGGCAGTGCATGCAAATCTGTCTCATGCATATGCATTATGAATATCCTGAAAACCTGACTGGCTGCGTGTGCCCAAGGACTGGGTTGAGAGCCACTGATCTAAGGGACATATTATATGTGCTGACATTAAAAAAAGAAAAGAAAAGAAAAGAAGAATTTCAATGTTTAGGGCTGCAGTTAAAGGTACAATTAGTCTTATAAAATAGAGTATGTAGTACATTTACACTAACTGCCTTTAGCTTGTAATTTTGTACCACCGAGTAGCATGTGGGAAGCATACAATACATTTGATCTGGGAACATGTGGCCTGTAAGTGGATGTTTTGTGATACTCAGCATAATAGAGACAAAATAGCACCGCATGGCTACACAAGGTCCTTCTAAGGCTACTTCCATTTGAATGCCGTTCGGTGGGATGATTTTTCTAGTTAACCACCTAATTAGGGAAAATGACTTGTCTTATAGATGTAATCCTTTTAATGACTACCAGATGCCCACACAAGTCACTGGGGGCTATAGTGAGTAATGATTATTTAAAAATGCCATTAACAGTTTCACACTAGGATTTTTCTGTAACTAGAAGGCATTCTAGGATTATGATTTTTCAACCCTGGATACAGAACTATCAATTTTAGGATTTTGCATAACATTCTGTGCGATATACTTTAAACATAGGCTCTCATAAATTGTTTATTACTGGTTGCAGTAACATCGTCTTATCTTTTCTGCTGTGGGTTACTGTGCCCCACTTCATGGCTTGAGACTTATAATACTGAGATTAGTCTTAAATGCAGAATTTAAAGACTTTGAACAGCTGTTTCCTTTACTATGCAAGCACTTACTTGGGTTTCCTATGACAACTTTGATAAATACACATTTACAACAGCTAGCTCTCATCGTCATGCATTAAACAGTGTCATTTTGCACGCTAATTGTGTCTATGCAAATGTGCTAGTTAGAAAAATAGTGTGCACAATTTAATTATGGGAAATTTCACACAAAACAAACCTTCCACCTCATTGATGCGTAGTCATTATTATGGTGAATTTTCATCCATGAAACAAATTTTGTGTATAATTTATCTACATACTAATAGCTGATGAGCTGCTTTGCATGATTTTGCACTTCAGCAGTTCATTAACTACTAAGCGGAATAAAATTTTGCATGCAGTGAATGACATGCAAAATGTTGGTCTTTGCAAAGAAGAAATGCTTCGTGAAGACAGCTTTGCATACATCATGCAGAGAAGTACAGAGATACTGATAACAGCTAGGACTTCTGTATATCTCTCCTTTTACAGAATAGCCATCTCCTAGGTATTGGATTAGATCTGCATTATCTTTCATAAGTACAAAACAAAGGTTAATATTTAAAATAATGATGCAGAATTATGCATTTTTGCAGGTTTTTTGTGAGAGATAATCATTGTTGAGTTTACTTATCAAAATCTCAGGGGAGAACTGGAAGTTAATTGAGGGTGGATGAGGCTGAAGGTCTGCTGAAGATGTCCTGTTGGCAATTAGATTTGCCAGATACAATTATGTGAGTTAAAATCATTGCTGTGGTGTGATTACAAATTTTATTTTTTAACTTCCAAAATATGTATTGTGTTGGGTGCTTATACAACAAATAGTTGCTTAGGGTACGGTTGTATTTATATTATAGTTTATTTACAATATAGTAAAAAACGAAATCCTGGGGTATGTGGTTACTGAGGAGAAAAGCTTTCTCAAGGTCATTGACAGCTGGTATCCAGCAGGGGGAGCCTTTGAGACATTTCTGAGCTAGATCTATTGGCTTGACATTTTAACTGTTCTGCACCTCACCAGAGACTTTTTAGTGTGTGCAAGGATCACATTTCCTAAAGACAAAACTGCATAAAAGATGAAGTTACTTAAAAACACTGAACATAATATAATGGTAGCAAGCATTCATTGCACTGTTGCTTTCTTGAATTGGATGCATCCAAAAAGCACTGTGGTGAATAACAGCCAAGCAAGACTCAGATTGTTGAAGTCCTGATATTAGTCCTAGGTCACATTCAGTAAAGCACATTAGGCTTTGCACACAGGTTAGCTCAGCTTTTGCACACTATTTTGTGTGCACCCTATGTAGAAAAGGAGTTTAGTGCAGGAGCTAACTGTGCTCAGAACCCCAGGTATACATTAGGGCACAATATGCAGAGAAGTGCGCAGCGGACACGAAGGTGAGCGCAATGCTGCAACTTTAACACAAGGTCTGAAGACTTCCTGCCTGTTTCTTTACTGCTGCAAGCATAAGAACCACAGCTTTCTTCTGCCTTTCATGAAAAAATGAAGAGCAAAAATAAAACACCCACACATACATACGGGCTAAAGTGCCGGCCTGTTGACAAATGGATAGCAGCACTCATTTGATTGCATGCACATGTATCTGCCATATGCAGGAATGCTATTTTGTGCATAAATATTGGCATTTTATTGCATAGAATAGCATTCCAGCATATGCGTGGATATCTAGCGTACCAAAGGTGGGGTGGTGGGGGTGGTTCACCCTGGTTGCAGGCAGTAAGGGGGTGTGCGGAGCAGGTGCGTGGCTGTTGGCTCCACGAGTCCCCTGCCCTGGAACAGGAAGTTGACATCAGAAGGGGCGGGGAAGGGCAGAGCCGACAACCGTGCACCTGCTCCGCACACACTCTTGCTCGGAGGAGGGGAGTGCTGTGCCCTGGGTGGCAACTAAGGTAGGTATGCCAGTTAATGCACACGCAATCCGACAAATGCTGATACAATTTTTTTAGTTTCAACTGGCACAGAGCTGTGTGTGCATATGTTGATATGCTTGGCCTATTTGCATGCTATTTGTTTACAGCATTAGGGAGCAAAATAATTATGTTATGCTTGCATTAGGAAACTGTGTGCTCACACGGCTCTAATGCAAGGTAACTGCATCAGTCCCATAGGATCCAGTTTTGTGGATGCAGGTGGGTGCTGAGTGTCGCCGATGTTGAGCAAGCTCCTTCATTGTGTCCAGGGAGCAACAATTTGTATTGTGTTTTGCACCCCCACTTATGATCGGCCCCTTGGTTCTTCAGCTGTCCTGAGCCATATCCTCTCGTGCATCCAAACAGGACCAGTGCAGTTTCAGTAGAAAGGACATGCTCATGGGTCATATGGAATATCTACTGCTGAATGTGAGCATCTGAAGGATCAAAAGACTCGGGGCCCAATTTTGCATAGAAAATAGAGATTAAAATTAAGACATCCAGCCAGGTCCAGATGTGTTCAACTCCAATAGAACAGGATGTGCTGATAAAATAACTGCAGGAGTGCACATGTATTTGCAGGCGTGTGTGGCAGCAGGAACATCCATTTTACAAACATATGAACACGGGTAAAAAATAAATGGAGGAAACTCATCAAATTACATGGGTAAGTTGGAATTTTGCAACATACACCTGTAGGTGTCAGCATGTATGTCAGCCATTTTGTAAACCTATATGTGTGAATGTGCTTAATAAAATATGTGTAAACACCAGAATTTCCACGTGCAAATTGCAAACAAGTCATTTAAAATAAAGGCTTCTGATACTCTAAACTTTTGTCCTTTCAGTGACACTCAGCCTATGGCAGACACATTCTGGGGCTCTTGTGGAGATGGTGGTAAGGGATTGTATTATTATTCCTGCTGGGCGGAGTACAGGAGGATAGCACTTAGCCTCCCTGGCATGGGCGGTGGTTTTCCACTTCAGTGTCACAAATACTACAGTGTAGATATGTGAAAAAAAAAACATTCCTCTGCTATTCATTTCTGTTTTACTACATGTAAAGTTTAAAACAACATCAATTTTTAAAGACTCAAAAGTGCTTTTTCTTTTTAAACTCTAATAAGACGGGCATCATTTTAATTCCGGAACTGCACTTGCTCCTTGTATCGTGCTGAATATATAGACACCCGCTGAACAAGAAAGAAAAGGGGGTGGGGGGGGGGGGGGGCGATGTGATAGAAAATGAGTAATTGCTCGGCAGCAGGTCTGCAGGGAGAGAGCTGACACCGTGCAGCACATATTTCATGAATAATGAGGTAAGTTTCACTGCTGTGTAATCACTGCCTATTGGGTCAGAAATTTCACATTAGCGGATTCATTAGAGCGGATCGGTGTCAGAAAGACACTCTTTCCTGAGGTAAACATACCCGTTCCCATCTTGAACTGTCATCTCTTTATTATAGGCGGAGGGTAGACACTTTTGAGTGCTGTTAGGGACTCTCGGAAAACACCGGGGCACAGATGATTTTTCACATGTTTCTCTGGCTGAAAGTGGCAAAACAATACTTTGAGGCTTGGAAGGGGGAGCTGTGGATGGGTGGATGTGCACTTTTAATGAGAAATTAAGCACGGCAGTTTGTCAAAACTCGGGAACATCTGGTTGCTGGACATCCCGCTTGTTTGTGTTTCTGGAGCACCTTGAGATGCTTTATTTCTGTTGGCTCCTCATCAGTCTTCCTGCAGCAAAATAAAGTTGTGCCTCTGTCATCCTTCAGTATCATCTGTGACTTAAGAGACCTCTTGTGTGTGTCCAGTACTGACCAGAGGGCTTTAATTGTATCACGTGTCTGTTCACGCTTTCCAAAAATACTAGGACTAGGGGGCATGCGATGAAATTACAGTGTAGTAAATTTAAAACAAATCGGAGAAAAAGTTTCTTCACCCAACGCGTAATTAAACTCTGAAATTCGTTGCCGGAGAACGTGGTGAAGGCGGTTAGCTTGGCAGAGTTTAAAAAGGGGTTAGACGGTTTCCTAAAGGACAAGTCCATAAACCGCTACTAAATGGACTTGGGAAAAAGCCACAATTCCAGGAATAATATGTATAGAATGTTTGTGCGTTTGGGAAGCTTGCCAGGTGCCTTTGGCCTGGATTGGCCGCTGTTGTGGATGGGATGCTAGGCTCGATGGACCCTTGGTCTTTTCCCAGTGTGGCATTACTTATGTACTTACTTATGCCCAGTCTGTTGGTGCTCTCTGTTGTGAGCAAAAACTAACTAAATAAATAAATAGCATGGCTCATTCTAATTTTCCAATTTGACCAATGATTTTTTTGTCTAATGCCTGCATATGATGTTATTTAATTTTTCAAATGTAATGTACATTTCTTTTTATCACCATGACTCTTATGTTTTCATATTGCATTATTTTGCTGCTTTTCATTGTTTGTGTATTATTTGGTATGGTAATTTGCAGCTAGTGTTATTTTCTGCTTTGGAGCACTTGATGGAAAGGCAGTACATAAGTACAATAAGTAGGATATAAAAAAAATAATAATAAAAGGAAACCCTGTGAGAAAGCTATGGATTGGGGATGGTGAAGTGCAGGATCGAGAGGAAAGCAGGGACATTAATGCTGTAAATTAAAGGTGGTCAAGTGTCTATAAAATAAGCCTGTAAGTTTGTGGCTCAGGGTTTTGCTGACATGCAAACCACTTGAACATCTGCTTCATTGTATGGAGTGATGTCCGAGTCCTTTTGTAGAATTAACAGCTTTATTACATGAATACTTTCTTGCACTTAACTTCCTGTGCACAGCTAAGCTTAACAGTAAAGAAAAACCCCAGTTAGAAAGCACCCATTGCTCTTTAACGTGAAATGAATTGATGGAATTATCCACGATTTGAACGAGCAGGGTGCCCAGCTCACAATTGCTGAAATTCTTGAGACCTGCATTATCCAGATAGGACTGGGGTCTAGCCACTCCACTAGTTGTCTGCTATTTCAGGGGGAAAGAATAAACGTGCTGTCACTCCTCTGACTTTACCTGTAGCTGTCTGGAGTAGAAGGAAGCATGCTTTCAACAAGTCAACTTTATGAGGTCATAAGGGGTAGTTCTATAAGAGAGCATCTCTGTTTAAGTGCCAGGCTGCCACATCATGAGAGCTCATTCTGTAAAGGCATCTGGGCACCTGGATTCCATTACAGAATACTAGCCTAATCTATCATTAGCACGCCTAACATTGATGCTGCTACAGTGACACCAGCCACAGACCTGACACAACTGCAGTCATTTAAATGCATGAAGGGGGTCTTTCACTAAGTCATGGTAGCATTTTTAGCTCATGGTAGAAATCAGCTGGTTGTAAACACCGAGATACCCATTATATTCCTATGGGCGTCTTGGCATTTACTGCCAGCTGATTTCTACCATGAGCTAAGAATGCTACTGCAACTTAGTAAAAGGCCCCCCAAAGAGCATAAGCAGGAGTCACACCCATTGCCCAATCATGCTTCAGCCATGTATACCCTTCTATGCCACTTACACACACCGTTACAAAATAGTGAAAGTGCTAGTATTCTGTAATTATACATGCAGAAGTAGCGTGTAAATGTAGGTGACCTTAGAATGTTTGGTTACTCCCGAATTTTATAAATTTGGGTGCCCAACTTTACATTTAGGGCTAGATTCTATATATGAAGCCAAAAAATCAGCACTGAAAAGTTCTGTAAACCATGCTTAAAATTAGGCACAGTTGTGGAATAGCACTTGCGTTTGGAAATCGTGCCTAACTTTTGGTGCGGCCATTGCACTAACTGAAACCTGTCTAATATAGGCACAAATGTACATGCCTACGTTAGGCTTGAATCCCCGTTATTCTATAACAACGTGTGAAAATTTTAGGAATGCCCCGTTTCGCCCATGACCCGCCCATTTCAATACCCCTTTTTTCAAATTGCACGTATATTTTAATTAACTTTAATTAGCGCCAATAATTGCTGGTTAAAAAGCCAGTTATTGGTGCTAATTAGCTTGTTATTCAATTAAATTGTGCATGCAAATTAGGCATGCACCCAAAGTTGTATGCACATGTTTTGGGGACTTTTACAGAATTAAAGGGTTAGCGCAAAAAATTGGGTGCCCAATTGATTGAATAAGGTCAGTTGTGTGAGCAACTGACCTTAGTCACTATTCTAGACGCTGCATGTGCAATTTCTGTCATGACAGCAAAAAAAGCACCAGGAGCCTTCACAAGTGTGGCAAGGTGTTTAATTGTATGTCATATATCATTGATCCGACACGGGCCGTGTTTCGGCACAAAGTGCCTGCGTCAGGGGTCGTTTGCTCTTAATCCTCTAAAATGAAGAGAATAGCTGAAAGCTGAGTTCACATCAACCGTAGCGCACCAATTTATAAACATAAGATGCCTGCTTGCCCCGCATGGTACCACAGCGTTCCTCTTGCTTCTGTCATAAGCAACTTCTAGGGGGTGTGGCCATGGGAGGGGCATAGGCAGGTCAGAGGTGTGTCTATGAGATATGCATGCAGGTTATAGAATACTAGGGTTAAGGGGGAGATTCTACATATGACACCTAAAAATCTTGTGGAAAACAGTACCAACTAAGTGTATTCTGTAAGCAGTGCCTAGATTTAGATGTGGTATATAAAATACACGTAGTTGATAGCCCAGCATCTAAAACTATGCACCTCCATTTAAATCAACAAAAACATTGTGTAACTCACAGCGCATATATTTACATGTACTGGGCCATAATCTATAACTGCGCACATAAATTTCAGAATGCCTCCAAAACTCCAATTTTCTCACCTATAACCATGCCTCTTCTTGTCTGCATGCATTAGAAGTTAGGTGCACTGTGTTACAGAATACACTTAGGGCTTTTTTTTACAAAGTCACACTAGCGATTCCCGCATGGCAAATGAGAGGAAGCCCATAGGAATTGAATGGGTTTCCTCTCATTTACCACTCAGGAATTGATAGCGCAGCTTTGAGGCCCTTAGTGAGTTGTGCACATAAATTCTAATTATTGCTAATTAGTGCTCATTATTGCTTGTTAAGACCTGTTGTCAATGCTGATTAACTTATTGTGCTAATTAAGTTACATGTATTGTTATAGAATAGGCTTGGATTTTGGCGTGGATCTCAAGGCGCTCTGTATAGAATCCAGAGGTAAGTGCTTAACCATACGAGCCTGACCATAGGTGTCAGCCTGAGCACCCCAATATTGAGCAAACTCCATTACTCTGATGAGGAAGCATTCACTTGTGTTGAATTTAGCACCCTCAATCATTCTGAAAGTTGGCTCCTATGGATCTACTACCAACAGTTAGACACGAGCATGTACACTCGACTTTGATATGGAGTAAGTGCTCACGCCTAAGGTTAGGCACAAAACTGCAAACGTATGCTAGTAACGTGGAGGGGCATAATTGAATGGCACCGGCCATCTAGATGGCCGGCGCCGCAAAAAGCAGTCCCGAACTGTATTCTCGAAAAAGATGGCCAGGCATCTTTCGTTTCGATAATACGGTTGAGGCCGGCCAAATGTCAAAGATGGCTGGGTTTGAGATGGCCGGCATCGGTTTTCGCCCATAATGGAAACTAATGCCGGCAATCTCAAACCCGGCCATATCCAAGGCATTTGGTCGTGGGAGGAGCCAGCATTTGTAGTGCACTGGTCCCCCTCACATGCTATGACACCAACCGGGCACCCTAGGGGGCACTTCTAAAAATTAAAAAACAATAGCTCCCAGGTGCATAGCTCTCTTACCTTGGGCGCTGAGCCCCCCAAATCCCCCCCAAAACCCACTCCCCACAACTCTACACCATTACCATAGCCCTAATGGGTGAAGGGGGCACCTAGATGTGGGTACAGTGGGATTGGGGAGGGGTTTGGAGGGCTCACATTTACCACCACAAGTGTAACAGGTAGTGGGGGGATGGGCCTGGGTCCACCTGCCTGAATTGCACTGCACCCACTAAAAACTGCTCCAGGGACCTGCATACTGCTGTCAGGGAGCTGGGTATGACATTTGAGGCTGGCATAAAGGCTGGTAAAAAAGTTTTTTTTTTTTGGGGTGGGAGGGGGTTGGAGACCACTGGGGGAGTAAGGGGAGGTGGTCCCCGATTCCCTCCGGTGGTCATCTGGTCAATTGGGGCACTTTTTTGAGACTTGGTCCTAAAACAAAAATGGACCAAGTGAAGCCGGCGAAATGCTCCTCAGAGCCGGCCTTCTTTTTTCCCATATCAGCTGAAGCCGGCCATGTCTTACAACGCCCCGTCCTGCCTCCCATACCCTTCCGAAATGCCCCCCTTGAAGTTTGGCGGCTCCTGCGACGAAGATGGCTGGCGATCTCTTTCGAAAATAAGCTGGTTAGTAACATAGCATAGTAGGTGACGGCAAAAAAAGACCTATACGGTCCATCCAGTCTGCCCAACAAGATAAACTAATATGTACTACTTAATACAACACGGAACTGTCATAGAGAATTCAGACTCTGTATGTATCATCTCGCTGCCTAAATTTTTGGCTCCATTTATTAATTGAACCCTTTATGGACCACAGCAGTGACAACATCTATGGATGTTTATTCAGAAAGATGGGTCATTAAGTTAATTAGGTCACTTGAATGTACCTTGTGGCACCCTTCAAAGTGCTGTTCACTAAGGCCCCGATGCTCAAAACTCCAGCACTGTTCCAAATAGTGCTGTAAATATACTGCTGGAACAGCACAGAACACAATCACGCTCATAGCGATGAGCATTAGGGAGTTTGGCGGGAGGATTTTGCTTTGACACATGCACACCTGTGCTCGTCTGCGCATGCGCCTGGTAAAACCCGAATATGAAGCACACATTGGTGTCTGTTTTTGATACCTTAATATAAGCAATTTTTTTTTTTTTTTAGCATGGGCGCTTTTAATCAGATGCCAATGTGTGTTTTCGCTTGGCTCTGCTGTTTTCTCACAACCAGCACTTAACAGCTTGCAAAGGCTTCCTTCTGCTTCCAAAAGCAATCAAAAGTGGCAGATTTTGCAGAAAGAATCATGAGAGAAGCATGAGAATCGTGAGAAATCCTCTCCTCCAATACCCTAATGCCTGCTCTGATCTGCCACTATTTTTTACAGCGGTAAGGCAGTTTTGTTTAGAGCGCTCTTTTCAAAGCATTGGGGAGGAATACAAAATGACCTCATTAACATGAGTTTGACTACATTAGCATGCTACTTGCGTTGTTTGCACGCTCATTTGTTTCTGCACTCCAGGCCTCTGAACATTCTGCACAAGTAAAAGTGAGCACTAGTAATGTATTAATGGCCTCTAGCATCCGCGTTTACTTATGAGCATCGGGGCCTAATTGAACTGGGGAGGATCTACCTCTTGCAGAAATTTAGATTCTTTCCATGCTCTTGCCTTGCATATCCTCTTGCAAGCACCATCCATAATACGCACCTTGAAAATGTAGGAATGCATAGTTCTGCAAGTGATACCATTGAACTAAATAATGAAGGCCTTCCATTTCCTTTTGGAAGCGTTCATTGTTTTGAATTGCATTCTTTTAGAATGTAACGGCTTTACAGTGGAGGTTTATCTTGACAGGATCAAAAAGCTGTAATATGAACTTTATTCCCTTAGCCATGCTGTTTGCCAAATGTTCAGTTTTTCAGCAAGCTGTCTTTTAGTATGCAGCGCTGTTCAAGTGTACAGCGCTGTGTACGTCTAGTAGCGCTTTAGAAATGATAAGTAGTAGTAGTAGTTTTAGTGCCTCTCCTTTAGAGTTTAGTTTTAGAAACTTTACAAAATTTTTGGCAAGGTGCACCATTGCAGGTCTCAGTGCATTCCTGAACTTTGTGATGTTACTTATGCATACTTACTTATTGAAACAAATATCTTGTACTGATTAATGTAAACTGAAAACTTGGTAACACTGATCAAAATATTCTATTTTAACTGGTAAGACTATGTGTAAACTTGAGAATACAGTATTATTTTTAAGTCTGTAGCAATCTCTTCTTCTACCCCTTCACGTTTCCATTTAGTCCCCCCATTGCAGATCTCTCCCTTTCAGGCATCCTTTTCCACTCTAAATCTCATTTCCACTTTATGATCTCCTTTCAATTCATACCTGCATTCACATTTAATCACAAATGCTCAAAGGAGACCATTGGAAAGCTTGCTGATACTCCATGTGAATTGCCGACCAGACTCTACAGGACTCAATGCAGGTTTTGGGGATACAATAGCTCTACTAGTGCTGGTGTCATGGTGAAAACAGTTGGATGCATCCAAGTTTACAGGAGGAAGGAGTCATGACATTCCTATTCCTCACATGGGGCATGTTGGGTGGGGGGACAACCAGGGACAGATCTAAGTCTCCTGGTTCTTGAATTCGGCAGCCATGGGTTCCAGGATAACAGTCAACACCCATATAATGACAAGCTTTAGATTGCTTCTGATACTACCCTCTCTGTGGCTGGAGAGTATGATGAGGCATATCAGATCATCACCTATATTACTGTGGTCTGGAGGGATCTCCGTATGTTAAGTATTTAGTCTAACCTTCAGAGGAGGCATTATGCCATGATATGAGGTAGAGAGTGTTTTTCATGGCTGAAGAGGTTTGAAATTAATTGGACAGGGAAAGGGTAGTATTCAGATTGTTCGCAGCAACTAGGAGGTTAGTAAAACCCTGGAATATGGTGATGGCATTGTGGTCTCCATACTGTTGCTGCACCATCTGCTGTTGAATATCCTAGAGGAATCAACGTAGTGTGCTGTCCTTCTCATGCATCTTGGTGGACAGGCAGCTCTGGTTCTGACTGTGTTTCCATGTAGAGGTGATTCCAAGGTCTCATCTTCAGTCACATTCCAGGGGAGATTTGATTATGGCAGGAAGTGCATGAAGGACAGTCTATGGTTTTCTCTTTCCTTGCCCTAGGTGTCTTCTATTTCTGTTAATTTGTCAACCACCAAAGGGCTGGGCCGCATGCTGAGGATGAGTGTTGCAAGTATAGCCTGCATTTGTCTCTTTTTAGATCTTCATCTAGTTGGCTGGCTTGTGGATGTGTTCTTGGATGTTTGCACTTGTAAAAAGATGACAGTAGTAGATAAGTAGATTCTTCAGGCTTCCAGTCCTTGAATTGAATCTCAGGCCTGAACATAGCCCTCAAAGCAATGTTCTAGGTCAGGGATTTTCTTTGTCACCTCTAAAAGGTTTTTCCCTGCCTGCCTTCCATGTATCTCATTTCCCCCTCCACCATCTGTGAGCTGTATGCATAGTTACCTGTCCCTGGCTTTGCTGTGTTCAGTTCTTCATGCAGACCTCCAAGATATTCATAGACCAACCTGTCTCTTAGACACTCCTCCATTGGCACAGTCTGATGTGCAGCACAGCAGACTCCTCCTTCTCCAGTGCCTGGCTCATATGCACTTCGGTCTTCAGCTCTCCTTTCAGTTTTCAGCATAGATAAGAGACCTCCCTGGTCCTCCTAGCTATGTCTAGGCTGCAGACAAGGCTAGCAATTCTTCAGATGCTCTCCTTCATGGCATTAGATGTCTGCTGGGTTGTATGGCTGAAGAGAGTAAAATAGTTGCAGACAACAAGCTTGAGTGACAACTCATTTCCCACAGGTAAGAACATCACTTATTGGAGATGGTAGTGCTTTCCACTGTTGCTGTTTCTACTCCTTCTCCAGCCCTCCTTTTCCTGCCCCTGCCCCATCCCTTCCACATTTTTCCTTGCCCCTTTTGACTTCTACCCTCACTAGCATTGCTCAGCCCTCTCATCTGCCTGGCACAGCTAGCCTCACTCCTTCCACTCTCCATTCTCTCACCTCCTTCACTCTGCTGCTCCTGTCTGCTATAAACACTGACAAACAAAAAGTAGACAACAGGAACAAATCAAGCAAAAACATAGGCAACTGTGACACCCTAACTCAGTCCCTTTTCCCCACTCAACCCAAATGATGAATAACTACACTTACACTTTGTAAATTAAATGGGAAAACTTAGCTGCAGTTTTGTTGTGAAGACATGACTGTAACACAAACAGCCAACACAGGATACTCGAGCCAAATGTAAGCTCTTCGAAGTTACAGGTAAAGCCTCCCAGTCTGCTGCCATAAGCAAGACTGACCAATGCACTAAATACTGTACCTGCTACACAGCAAGGTGCTCCCAACCCAGGTGCAGTGAACCCATCTGCACCAGCCATAACTTGATGAATTAGCGCTACTCCACTCACCCAAGCTCGGGGTATTCCCGCCCTCCAAGCTGCGACATGCACAAAATAGAAAATTTCAATCAAACAATGAAGGGTGGGAGGGTAGACAGCTCTCCTTCACGTCCTTGGGGACAAAAACTCGCAGGCATTTAAGTCCCTGCCTCAGGTCCCCCCTTCCCCCCAGGGAGCCTGGATTCAGCGCAAATGTAGTCTTCTGGCCACCAGGATTCCTGCCACTTTGTAGCGACCCCCTTCTATAGCTGGGCCGTGGGTTCATGGGTGCACGGCGCCATATTAATGTCGGCTCTGTGCACTCTGGCCCTCCGCTTTATTGCTTTTCTCAGATGGCATTCACAAGAGATCAAAAGACTAGGGGAAATGGGAAACAACTGGATCATACTGAGAACAAAACACCCCCAAACACATATCAAGACTTGAAACAGCTGTTATGTTCTCTCTCTAGCAATAATCACCTCTTGCACCTTAGTGCGGTACCCAGTACCCAACCAACTGCGTTGATGATGAGCTTCTGCACCTGGCTATCTTATATAGACTTTCACTGGGAAGCACAGAGCATACCGTCTGAGAGCACACATAAGATCATGCTCATTATTGAAGCTCAGTGCGTCGTAGGAGGTGAAACATAGCATGCATTGTATTGAAGCAACATAAATCTCACCCCCATTATTGTGACACAGACATATCCCCCTTAGTTAATATCTCACATGTTAATTTCTGAAATAACACATGAGTTTCCAATACAAGAACACAAGCTATTTTAACGCTTTTTAGTAACTCTATGTCCTTGGCTCCAATTTAATTTGTCAGATCAGCTCCCAGGTGCATTTTTAGGGCTTATAGAAGTGCCAGGCACAACCTCCTGATGATGATGGAGAGCTCTGCATTATTCATCAGCACTCTAATGGCAGGCGATGAGTTCTTTTCCTGCTAGGTCCCTGTCAGTAGCTGTTTATTACTGTGTTTCTCTAGCAAGCTGCTATTACATTGGGTCCAAAGAGCTCTACATGCCCACTTGACATGTTTCACCAGAGACAGCATTTTAAAACCTCCCTTTTGCCTGCGAGGTCATCTGAAGGTTATTAGGTACAAATTATTTCTTCACTTCCCCTGACTAGTAGATAACCTTAATGATCTGTCACCTAGCAATAGGCTGCCTGTTCAGACATAAAGAATGGCATGCTGATAGGTTTATAACAAGAATCAGCTCATTTTAGCTGTTCTTTTGTCGAGCTTGTTACCAAGATACACACAGAATTTACATATGCATGAGTCTGCACAGACACTAATGCTATGAGGTGACCCACCTGATAATGGGATACAAGTTTATGCTGTGTCCTAAGGTACTTGAAGCCTATTGAGCAAATAAAGTCTATTCAGTGCTAAATTTACTAGGTAGTGTTCTTGGTGACTTTTAAACAGGATTCTTCTTAAATGTGTGCTTTTGTTCTTTTTGTGACCTGGCAGTTTGCTCTTGCTTCTTTGGAATTCCCCTAGTGAAGCTTGAGTTCCTTGAAATGTCATGCACAGTTAGCTAATGTTTCCCCCCATGTTTGTTCCCTCTCATCCAGCCCAGCAGCTGCCCCTTCCTGCGTAGCCGGACCTCAAAGTGTGTGTGGGGAGGGGGAGGTCCAGAGTCCAAAGTGAGGGGGCACATTTTGGTCCACCTCCCCGCCACTTCCCCCCCCCCCCGCACGCCACATTTTGTCTGGCGGGGGGTCCCCACCCACTGCCAGCTTAAGTGTTTCTCCAGATCTGTTGTCCTTACATTGCCTGCCCTGCTTCCCCTCATATTGCGCATGCTCGAATTTAATGAAATTGAGCATGCTCAAGGTGTCGCTTATGCTCAGTTTCACTAAAACCAAACATGCACGCGATGAGAGGGAAGCAGGGCAGGCAATGTAAGGAGAGCAGCGCTGGAGACATGCTTCAGTGGCGGGGGGGTTGGGGACCTTGCCAGCCAACCAGGGCCCTGAATCAATTTGGGGGGCCTAGGCCCCAGTGGCCCCCATATCTAAGCCACTGTCCTGCAGTTGCAGAATCACAAGACACCAAGGGCCCCTCCTGAAAATCTGTGACTGACTAGGAGGTTGATGCTCAAAGCCCAGACGCTAAAGCCTACAATGCAAACCCCATAGTGCAACAACAGTGCAGAAATCAATGATCAAAGCAAACAACGTTCAAATTTTATGCACAGATCATTCGTGCTGTTAAACCAAAATCAAGGGAGGAATATGCTTGGTGCATGCGCACAAAAACTTTACGGTAAGCGTGGCTGTTGTGTGCATGTCCAGACAAAACCCCTGGAAGTGCAAGCACACAGCACTATTCTTCTGCACTACTACTACTACTTAACATTTCTAGAGCGCTACTAGGGTTACGCAGTGCTGTACAGTTTAACAAAGAAGGGCAGTCCCTGCTCCAAGGAGCTTACAATCTAATGCACGAAATGTCAAGTTGGGGCAGTCTAGATTTCTTGAATAGAGGTATAGTGGTTAGGTGCCGAAGGCGACATTGAAGAGGTGGGCTTTGAGCAAGGATTTGAAGATGGGCAGGAAGGGGGCCTGGCGTATGGGCTCAGGGAGTTTATTCCAAGCATGGGGTGAGGTGAGGCAGAAAGGGCAGAGCCTGGAGTTGGCGGTGGTGGAGAAGGGTACTGAAAGGAGTGATTTGTCTTGAGAGTGGAGGTTACGGGTAGGAACGTAAGGGGAGATGAGGGTAGAGAGGTAAGGAGGGGCTGCAGATTGAGTGCATTTGTAAGTTAGTAGGAGAAGCTTGAACTGTATGCGGTACCTGATCGGAAGCCAGTGAAGTGACTTGAAGAGAGGGGTGATATGAGTATATTGGTCCAGGCGGAAGATAAGACGTGCAGCAGAGTTCTGAATGGATTGAAGGGGGATAGATGGCTAAGTGGGAGGCCAGTGAGGAGTAGGTTGCAGTAGTCAAGGCGAGAGGTAATGAGAGAGTGGACGAGAGTTCGGGTGGTGTGCTCAGAGAGGAAAGGGTGAATTAAATGTGAGCTTTTAAAAAATTGCAACTTACATTTTTTGAAAGACTCATATTTAAGCACAGAAAAACAGGCACCGATGTGCGCTTTCACTTTTGGTTTTGCTCGGACTTACATATGTTTTGTTCTCGCTATCAGCACATAGAAGCTGTACAGGCTATCCTTCCACTTCCAAAAAAAGACAATGCTAGTAGTTTAATGTGAGGTATTGAGAGAAATCCTCTTCCAGATGGCATATCAATGGTGGGGCGATGGGTGCCATCTGGGGTACACAGAGCAGTTACATGGCTGTCAACTCTGCCGGTCCCCTGCCCCCTATGATGTCAACTTCTTATTCTGGTGCAGGAGACTGGCAGAGCCAACAGCCATGCAACTGCTCAGTGCACCCTCTATCGGTGCATGAAGGAAGGGGATGCAGCGAGCAGTGGGTGGGCAGTGGAGGTGATGAGCCTGAAGGAGACGTTGCTCTGCCCTGAGTGTCAACCAAGCTAGGTATGCCATTGCTCTGCCCAAACCCCTCAATGCTGTTTCTGAACTGGCAGTTTTCGGTGTTAGAGACCACCATTTGCATCTGGGCATTGCAACGCTGCTGTCTGAGCATTAGGAAGGAATAGTTATTGACCTCATTACCATCCACGAGATACATCAGAATGCAATTTGTGGCCATCTTTTGCACATACATTCACACTGGTGCTCAAGCCCTCTAAGTACTCGGCGTTGTATAATGTATAAGCAAATCTAGTTTTTGAGCATCTGTCTCAAGGTCCTGCTTAAAGTGAATTAAAGAGTAGGACAGGTGAAGAAGGAGGCAATCTTACCATGGCTTTTTGGGTGGGCTGGAAGGGTGGCTGAGGAAGAAGGCTATCATGCCTTGTGGCCAGATAGGGAGGACATCAAACCTTCCCTTAGGTTCTAATTTGAATTCTACGTGTCTGGAAGGTGTTATATTTTTGGATATAACCCACATTGACAGATGCTTCTTCTGGGTCCTAGTAGAAGTGCACTATTAGCCATCCAACTGGTGCCACGGCTGTATAATGGCTGTGACTCCTTCCACTATTGAGCTGAGATTTTTTATCGTTGCACAATCCTCAGCCTTGGTTGCACTAAAAACAGAAGTCAAACTTAGGAAATGAGTCTGTGCATTCTGCATAACTGTGTGCTGCACTGATTCTGAGCCATTACATTGGTCTTCTTCATTAGTTTTTTTGCTCATGCTAGAGAACACCTGAAGTGTTAAAATCATTCTATGTGCAAATTATATGAAAAAATAAAATAGCGCAGTTCATTTTATATCTGTTATGTCTAGGGGTGTAACACCATCCAGACTCATAAAATACAAAATTAGAGGCTGCAAGAAAGGCTGCCTTCCTCCCCATCTGACCCAAGGAGCCATGAACAACCTTCCTCCTGAACCATCCTTCCAGCCCGTGCAAAGAGCCATGGTAAGGCTACCGTCCTCTTCACCTGTCCTGCTCTCTAATTCACTTCAACCAGGAATCTTGTCACAGATTTTCAGGCAGGACCCTTGATCTCTCATGGTTCTATACCTAAGGAACGGACACAAAATCTAGCCCTTCCCACAGAATGTACTGGTCTCAACAGAATCACCCCGGAGACCAGGGGAGAAAGAAGATGAAGTCTGTGCCACAGGTGGTGTGCTTCAACCTCCTCTTCCCTTTTGTGATAAAAATTTCAGGCAAAGAAGAGGAAGGGGATATTGGTGCCTGTGAATCACTGTTTCCTTGAACCATATAGCTGTTATGTTCTGTGTGGTTCAGATCAGCTGTTGGGTCTGAGGCAGCGGAGGTGGAAAAAGGTACTTGAGGTGTTGCTGCTGTGTTCCTCCGCTTCATCCCACCGGTTAGCATGTGAGAAGAGTTAATATGTGAAATCTTTTTCTATACCATGCCAAAATGAAATATAAGTGAGGAAAGGAGAGAGACAGGGAATGGGGGTGGGGCTGCAATGTTAGTGATTCATAGGTGGCATGAACTGCAGTCCCCAGATCCAGATCATATCACATCATAAAAGGATGCCCAAAAGGGGTTGGTCTAGTTATTTTAAAAAATGCCCACATTTATTTACATTTTCCCCTCTTCTATTTTAGTAAATTCAAAGGCGGTACATTCTATCTTTGACCAATGGGAATTGATAATAGCAGAATTTACAGAACTTTCAGTTCAAATTACAAAAGGTATAGAAATTAGTTTTTTTTTTAAATAAAACTGTAAGGATTTGAAAGAAAAACAGAGAAAAGCTTGTAGCCAAGTGCTACCTGTGATGTGTCAATGCAAATAATTTCAGCTCGCTTCAGTGCTAGTTTATTTCCTGTTCCCCTAATCTCAGTGAAACCTTGTAGTAATTAGGCAGGAAGTATAATCATCGAATCTCGCATTTCTTGGCAAAGGACTGAGACATGTTTTCTGCGGCTCCCTCCTACTTCGTACTTGACAATGCATTTTAATTTAGTAGTTCAATTTGATGTTATTATGTCAGCCGCAGGGAGCCCTCACTGTCTCACTGCATCTGCCTAAACGATTTTCAAATATTTCTGGGAAGGCATTTGCATAAAATGAGAAATGTAGGCACAACTTTGTATGTATTGCTAAAAATAAATTGCACAGCTCCTAATTGTAATGTAGCAGCTGGGGGAGCATGGGATTCTGTCTTCCTTGCCCGCCATCTCAGCATATCAGTAATCAGTAGAATTCAGATTGGTCTAGGAATAGGTTTCAGGATTTATCTGGCATTTTTTGGGGTCAGCATCATAGTTTTGGCTATGTGGGTTCTAATATTTCCCCCTGAGATCAGAGAAGTAAAGGTTAACGGCACTGCAGAAATCAAATGCTTTCCAAATAAATAAATAAATAAATCAATCAGAACAGTGCTTTTTGCAGTTAGGAAGTTGAATAGCAATAAAAGCTTAATGCATCTTTATTCATTTAATTTTACTAGTTCTATAGTTCCCTAAACCAGGTGCCATACAGCATATTATATTCAGCTACAACGGGTCCCTGCCCCAAAGAGCTTAAGGGGGACATCACGTGGGCTTGGCTGATATTCAACCGGCCCTGTATGAGAGATTTATGCTGGTGCCGGCACTGAATATTGGGCCAGCACCCGTATAACTGATTTTTCTGTCTAACACCCACCTGACCTTTCTAACACCCCCTTCCTAACCTCACCCCCCTGTCTGGGATGCCCTAAGTATCCTCTCCTCTGAACGAACCCCCGATTTCCCAGCTCCCTGGTAGTCCAGCAGTGATCTTTGGGGGCAGGACAACAACCCCTTGTGGCTGCTCCCTTGCAGCTGCCTCTCAAAATGGCTGCCGTGACCTCTCACGGCAGCTTGTGTTACTTAAGGAAGTACCGCGAGCTGCCGAGAGAGGTCACAGCAGCCATTTTGACTAGCAGCTTCGAGGGCCAAAAGCAGGGGGCTGCACTCCTGCCCTAAAAGACCCCGCTGCACGACCAGGGAGTCAGGTAGGCAAGGGAGGACCTACCTCGACATCGGGGAAGGGGGGGTTCATTGAGAGGAGGGGAGGGACTTAGGGCATCCAAAGAGGGGGGTAGGAGGAGGTAGAAAGGCAGGGTGGGTGTTAGAAAGAAAAATTAGTTATGCGGGTGCTGGTCCGATATTCAGTGCTGGCACCCCCGCTTTTGAACTGGCCTAAATTAGGTCACTTAGCTATGCTGATGCTTGCACTGAATATTGCCAGCACCCTGCATAACCCTGGACTCCTCCCAGTGCTTGCCCCCAGCGCCACCCGTGACCTGCCTACTTTTTAGTTTGGCGGTCTGTGGGGATATTTAGCGGTATTCTCCAGTTAATTGCTGCTGAATATCCCCACTTAGGCAGTGCCAGTGATTTAAGCAGGCCGGAGAGGCTCCTGCCTGCTTAAATCACTTTGAAAATTGGGCCCCAGGTCTCTAAATAGGTTGCTCAAGGTCACAAGAAGCAGGATTTGAACCCTGTCATCCTGTTTTCCAGCCCATTATACTCATAAATATACCACTCCATTCACAAATAAGAATGGGGTGGCATGTGTCTAGTTCAATTGTTCCATTCTGCAGAGCTGTTATGAAATGCCAAAGTGAAAAGCAAGACTTTGGTGTTTATTAGTACCAATCAGCGCAAAGTGCATGTCATAGTGGCTGTAGACTGCAAGAGGCAATACCACAAAGAAGTAGAGAAGACCTGTACTACCCCTTACCATCCCCAAAGTAACGGGAGATGTGAGCGATACAACAGAACATTACATAAAATTTACGAATTTCCGAATTAATGAGAGGTGGGTCTGGTCAGATTATATTCCAGAACTGAATCGAATTTATAATAGCTCTGTTCATAATTTTACCAGGTTCATGCCAGCATATTTATTGGTAGAAAGAGAAACTCTATTATCTCAGAAATTATTTTTGCCTGAAGAATTCCAGGAAGATATACAGAACCATGATCTAGTTGAATGGTTACAACAACACTGGAAGAAGATAGAAGCCATTTGTGATGTGAACCGAGTGCATGATGCAAGGCAAAAAATGAAGAATGAAACAATTGATCAAAAAGCTGGTGCTATTGCTCTGAAGTCTGGTGATTGGGTATTATTATGCAAGTAAACTTTCCTGGGTTGGCATAAGATAGAAGACCTTTCGGAGTTGGAGCCTTACCAAATTTGCAAAGTTCTTGGCAATGACTTAAATGTTTTTGGAATATAACATAAGGCTGACTTTACCAAAACTGTGCACAGGAATTTACTGAAATTCTTTGGAAAAGATTCCATTGACCCAGAACCAGTGGAAGTTTGTCAATTTGAAAAATCTAAAGGTTATGTCCCATGTAAACCCCAAATCATGGCAGGTTCTAACAATACAAGGATTTTGTGGTACATTATTTCTTGTGAAGTAATTGTGAATATACATATTTGTGAGTCAGAAACAAGAGATGATACACAAAGGAGTGAAGCTGGTTCATTACGTAGGTCAGAGATACCAACCAAGGGTGTGTATTCAAGCTACTTAAAAGAAAATTATGAGTTGAACTAATTAAAAAACTAGGGTGTGAAAGTGAAAAAAATGGATGCCATATTTCAGCTTGAAGTTGGGTACTTTGTATCCTCATACTGGGGAGAACTAAGCTGGTAAATTGGGGTAGTGATTGCAAATGTGTTATTAGCAAATGAGAGCCAATATACGTTCCCCAATTTACACGCATCTCCAGATCAATGTGGTGCTGGTTATTCTGAAGACTGTTGCATTTTGTTATTGCTGTTCTTAATTTTTTCCCGAAATTTCAGAGTTTTCCTTTTGTTAGGGTTGGCCCAATTCAATTTAGTAAGGTGTTGACTGTGACTTTTCTGTTTGTGCAACTGGTAGGGAGTCCAGGTTAAAACTGCCCAAGTGTGTTTACTATTGGAAAGTTTGTCAGTCCAGCACACCTATGGACATGGGACGTAAGTAAGGGTACCAGCTCACATGTCTTCAGGATGAAGGCCTGTATTACATTGTAAACACTCAGAAATGACATTGCCTTTCAGTGTATGTCGAATGAGGTGTTTACGTATGTACCCTAGTGTAGATTAGGTTTTTTTATAATAATGTATATACTTGATTGGGTTAAAATTTTAAGAGGATGGGAAGGGAATTTTGAGGGTGACATTATATTTTAGCTGAGACAATTTTAACACCCTAAGGGGTTTAATTAATTTTCGTTCTTTTACCCAGGGGGTGAGTTCCTGATGGTCCATTTCATTTTTGGCCTGCTTCTGTCCTTGTCTTCTTTATTGGTGGCCAGTGCTGGCTCGGTGGCACTTTGGGGCTTCTGAGGTTGGGGGGGGGGGGGGGGGGGGGAAATTGTGAAAAAAAAGTGACCTCCCGCAATGCTGTCCGGTCTGGGAATGAAGTTTCCTGGGGCCAGTGCATTTCGAAAAATGGCTGGTCTTGGCCTAGGTGGGTCCCTGGATGTGACTAGGTCTGAAGTGAAGCTGGGTGCTCGATTTTGCGGCCTGCCTGGTTGGAGTTCCACAAGTTTTGTGGTTTCTTCCTGCTGACATCCAGAGTCACTGGGGGTCCATCAAGACCTGGACTAAAGGTTGTCACCAATCCTGGGCAGTACTATAAGGTGACCTGAGAAAACCTTTTTTTTTAATTGTCAGTTTTGAATGCAAAGGGTTAATTTTATTTAAATTGTTTTTGTAATTATGGGTTCTTGAGAACCTCTTAGGGAGGGCTAGAGGTTTTAAATTTCAAAGAAAATTTGTTTAAATAGAGAAACCACAGGGTGGTCTGGGAAAGCCTTATGATGGATTTTTATGAAAATTCCTCAATGGAGGGGGATGTGTGAAATGTTAAATAAAATTATTCTGAGGAACGTCAAGTAGTTTTGGGATATTTTAAATGGTTTAAAATGAGAAAAAGGTGGAACAACCTTAAAAATGAGTATTTTTAAAATGTAAAACCATTGAAGTGTTGGTATAATAGTGCTACATTAACATGGTGATTTGGATGAAAATTGATACTTATTTTTTCAGTAAAATTTGTAAAATTGTATTTTCCCCATAATTTCCTCTGGGAAAATGTAAAACTAAAATGGAAATTTAGTCAGTTCAAAAAGGTTCCATGTGAGGGAGAAAAAAAACTAAAGGTTCTGAGCAGGTGACCTGATTGGCTGGAACAAGTCAGGTGTCCAATCTGAGTCAGGGTTTCCTTGGTAAAAGCTCTCCTAGCTATTACTCAGAAGAGCAGGAATAGCTGAGGTAGACAGATGTACTGTGTTGAATGCTCCAGTGTGAAAGAAACATTTAAATTACTTTGTCAAGTTGGTGAATGGTGGAAGAAATGGTTTTAATCTAGAGAGTGATACTTTGGAAGTGTCCTGAGTGTTAGTACTAGAAAATATAGGAAAGTTTTAAATGTCATTTATGATGAGTGACCTGAAATGAAAGCAAAGGTGTTGTGTGTTAAAAAGAGAACAAACTGTGTATTGTGTCTGAATTTTGACTGCCATAAGTAGAGAATTGGCATTTACACAGAAATGTTAGCCTAAAATGGCATAGACTTAAGTGACTGCATAAACATGGATACATTTAAATGATTTGATTGAGTGAAAGAGAAAGGCTTCCCAGCTTGTTTAGGAAACTTGTTGAAAGTCCTGAGAGTGAATACTAGAAAGTTTGAGAAAGTTTTATAATCCTCATTTAAGAAAAGTGAGTTTAAAATGTTTATGGAATGAGTGACACTGAGACGGAAGTAAATTTCTTTATAAAAGTTTGTGTCTGAATTGAGCTGGAGTGGTTTGTAGGAAAATATGAGTGAAACCATTAAAGTTTGGATTGGATGAATGTGAGTGATTACAGTGTGGTACTCATTGCTCTTTATAGTAATAGGGAAACAGTAATATTATAGGAACTGGAAGATAGGGCTCATTATATCTATCTATCTATCTATCTATCTATCTATCTATCTATCTATCTATCTATCTATCTATGGGGGTTGTTTACTAAAGCTTAGCTCAAGTTATCTGCAGCAGAGCCCATAGGAATAAAATGAGTCCTACTGCAGATAACTTGAGCTAAGCTTTAGTAGATAGATAGATTTTATTTTACAGTGTGGCCACAAACAACCCAATTTATAAACAAGCTATATAATTGGTTAAGGAGAAAGGGTTTTGCTCCCTATTTTCTTTGAATTCAGTTAGGTGTAGATAACAGAGGAAGAACTCCAGAGGTCATCCCATAAGATCATCTGAACACCAAGGGCCCCCACACAAGAGAAACCAAAGAGTCTGAAGCACAAGAGAGTTTCAGCTAAGTAAACTTACACACCACACCAGAAGAGGACATGTCTAAAGGAAATTGATTAAAATATATTTACCTGAGGTGGGTTCTGAAAGGGTAAATTACTTGAAAGAGAAAAAAATATGTGCAAAGAATCAATTCTTTCCAGAATATAAAATAATAATAATAATAAATACCTTGTTAAAAGTTTGGGTTTAAGGTTAAAAGAGAAAAGAAAATTGAAACTAATTTGATAATTTCTGTGATAGTAGCTCCTCTCAGTGTGTCACAGTCATAGAAGAAAACTGTTAGAAAACAAGAAATAATTTAATATTTGGAGAATTTCAGGAGTTTATTGTTTCATGACTTTGAAAGTAATCTGTTACTTACGTAGCAAATTTTAAAAGGCATTAATCAAATAATTTACAAATAATTGATTCCTAGCCTCTTATTTGGGAAAATCCTACATTTAGTTTCTTTTCCTCTTCCAAGCCTTGGGTTTGGAAGACGAGGTTAGTTTATTTGTTTCTCATTAGTTGCACAGGTTCAGCTTGAGGTATTTTGCCTGACTACAAACATTAGGTATGGTAGATAAGAACACACTCTGAAACAATGGGTAACAGTATTAATTCACAATGGGGCCCTTTTACTAAGCCGCGTAAGCATCTTAAGCACGCCTAATGTGTGCCAAAATGGAGTTACCACATGGTTACCATGTGGCTCTTGTAGTAATTTCATTTTTGGCGCGTGTCCACTATACACGCCCGAAAAATATTTTTTTATTTTCTGGCGTGCATCAGCTGTGTACACCAAGTGGCATTTGGCAGGCGTAGGTAATTACTGCCTGGTTACCGCGTGAGACTTTACCGCTAGGTCAATGGCTGGTGGTAAGGTCTAAGACCCACAATAGACGTGCAGCAATTTTCATTTTGCCACACGTCCATTCTCGGCAAAAATTTTAAAAAGGGCTTTTTTACAGATGCGCTGAAAAATGGATTGGTGCTCGCCCCAAACCCATGCCTGCACTACCGCAAGTCATTTTTCAGTGCACCTTAGTAAAAGGATCCCAATAAGCCTACTATTAGATTTTGTATTTGGTTTTGGGTTTAGCTCATGCCTAGGTGAGTTGCATTCAGGTACAATAGATATTTTCATGTACTTGTAGGGCTTAAAATCTAAATTAGAATCAATGGAGAGTAATATGACATCCAAGATCTGATGGAGCAGCAGTGGGAGGGGAGAAGGGGTCATGGTTTGAACCATGGCTTCTCTGGTTCTCAGTCTGTTACTCTAACCATTAGATACAACTAATACAGTTAATATATATTTCAAACATGTTTGGTTGCTCAACAATAAACTAAAGACCAGTGGATCTGAAGCCTGGTGGTCATTTTGCTACCTACCAAAAACACTGATAGGTAAATAATTTTATGGTTGTTGGTAAACACAGGGTTTCTGTTACAGTGCTGCTGAACATCACTGTTCATATAGCCAATGGGAAGCTGCTGGACTGGAGTGCTAGGGCTAACTGGAAGCTAAGTGTTAGTTTTCTATGCCGGGCAAAATAGTGGAAACTATAAAAGTATAAAATTACAAAACACAGAGACAAACATGGCTTAACGGGACAGAGTCAGCATGAGTTCAGCCAAGGGAAGACTTTCCTCACTAATTTGCTTCATTTCTTTGAAGGCGTGAATAAACATGTCAATAAAGGTGAGCTGGTTGATGTAGTGTATTTAGATTTTCAGAAAGCTTTTGACAGAGTTCCTCATGAGAGACTCCTGTGAAAATTAAAAAGTCATGGGATAGGAGGCAATGTCCTTCTATGGATTAGGAATTGATTATTGGACAGAAAACAAAGGATAGAATTAAATGGCCATTTTTCTCAGTGGAGGAGGGTGGAGTGTACTGGTGTATTTAACATATTTATAAATGATCTGGAAATTGGAATGACACGTGAGGTGATTAAATTTGCAGATGACACAAAACTATTCAAAGTTGTCAAAACACATGCAGATTGTGAAAATTTGCAGGAAGACTATTAGGAAATTGGGATGAAATTTAATGTAGACAAATGCACAGTGCTGCACATTGGGAAGATTAATCTGAATTATAGTTACCTGATGCTAGGGTCCACCTTAGGAGTCAGCACTCAAGAAAAAGATCTAGGTGTCATTGTAGACAATATGCTGAAATCTTCTGTCCTGTGTGTGGTGGTGGTCAAAAAAGCAAACAGGATGCTAAGAATTATTAGGAATGGGATGCAAAATAAGACCAAGAACATTATAATACCTCTGTATCGCTCCATGGTATGACCTCACCTTGAGTATTCCATTCAGTTCTGGTTGCTATCTCAGGAAAGATATAGTGGAATTAGAAAAGGTTAAAAAAAGAGCAACAAAAGTGATAAAGGGGATGGAACTCTTCCCATATGAGGAAAGACTAAAGAGGTTAGGGCTCTTCAGCTTGGAAAAGAATTGGCTGAGGGGATTTATGATTGAGGTCTACAAAATCCTGAGTGGTGTAGAACAGGTAAAAGTGAATCGATTTTTCACTCTTTCAAAAAGTACAAAGACCAGGGGACACTCAATGAAATTACATGGGAATACTTTTAAAGCAATTAGGAGGAAATATTTTCACTCAAAGAGTAGTTAAGCTCTGGAACTTGTTGCTGGAGGATGTGGTAACAGCAGTTAGTGTATCTGGGTATCTGGGTTTTAAAAAGGTTTGGACAAGTTCCTGGAGGAAATGTCCATAGTCTGCTATTGAGACGAACATGTGGGAAGTCTCTGCTTGGCCTGGGATTGGTAGCATGGAATGTTGCTACTAATTGGGTTTCTGACAGCTACTTGTGACCTGGATTGGCCACTGTTGGAAGCAGAGTACAGAGCTAGATGGACCATTGATATGACCCAGTATGGCTATTCCTATGTTATGTTTTTATGCATTCTATATTATGAGTCAGCTCAAAGAGGGAGACCTTACCTAGGAAAGTATGCTTCAAAGGTTGTGATTTGTGGACTGCTGTCATTGTCTATTCAGCTCAGAAAATTGCTTACATCTTCCACAGAGTGTGGATTGGATTATAAATGTATTCTTTCATGTAAGGAAACCACAACCATTTGAGTGGCCAATATTTTGCAGCCCTTTCAAATCTAATATAAAAAGTAGTCTCTCTGCTTCTGCAAGGACCTGGCAGTGTAGTTTGGAAATGCATAACCTGTAAATTCTGGTTTAAATGTGTTGGTTTGAATTGGTTAAAAATTGTGGCTTTAGTTTAAACAAGTGCTTCAATCTTGTGGGTTTAAGCATTTGAAGAAGGTGCCTGGTGTTTCTCTTATGGCCATTAACTTACTTCGAAGTGACACCATTCAGCTGATCTGGAATCTGTCTATCCCTCCCTCCCCCACCCAGACTTTGCTCAGATTTATTTTTCGGACGTGCATATCAGATGCACGCCAAAACTGAAATTACCTCAAGAGCCACGTGGTAGCCGGGCAGTAACTCCGTTTTTGGCATGTGTTGGGCACCTGTAGACACTTACGTGGTTTAGTAAAAGGACTCCTCAGTCTGGCTAAAAAAGAAAAAAACATGTCTCTCCCCTAGGATCAAACATCCTACTCCACAGGTTTTCCCTCAGATTCTATATAGCTTGACTTAAGTTGTACACGCAAATCCAGTCGTATTCTGGATTTGTGCGCACAATTTGATTACTTAACAAGCCAATCAGTGCTGATAAGTGTGACTTAATAAGCAATTATTGACACTAATTGGCATTGATTAGAATTTATGCGCAGAACTGTCTAAGCATATTCTATAACATGATGTGTGTAAATTCTAAGTTGCATAGTTAAAAAGGAGCATGACCACAGACATGGAATGGGCGGGTCATGGACATTTCTAAAATCTATGCACACTGTTATAAAAAACACCCAGTTTGTACGTGATTTAGGTGTCAGCATTTGCATCAAGTTTTGCTTGGCGTAACCGCCTGCGACTAAATGGATGGGCGTTTGGTGTATTCTTTAAACCATGCAGAAATTTAGGAGTATTTTGTTTCGGCACTGATTTTTCGGGCGTAATATATAGAATGTAGTCCTTTGTGTATAAACTGCTTCTAGGGACTTGGGTGGAGACTTGGGCTTCACTGCATTTAGCAAGTATATCTTCTGAACAGCGCACACAGGTATCCATAGTAACTGCTAACCCATGTTGGAGGAAGGGATGGGGTTGCTATAGGGCTTTGGAGTATGTGCTGACTTGTAGGCCCCATGTTGACTTTTCAAGCTGCTGCTGCTTATTGCCTTATACTCATAAGTACATAAGCATCATCATACTGGGTCAGACCAAATGTCCATCAAGCCCAGTATCCTGTTTCCAACAGTGGCCAATTCAGATCACAAGTTCCTGACAATCCAAAAAGTGTAAAACAGATTTTATGCTGCTTATCACATGAATAACCAATGGATTTTCCCAAGTCCATCTTAATAATGGTTTATGGACTTTTCTATGAGGAACTTGTCCAAACCTTTTTAAACTCTAAGCTATCTGCTGTTTCCACGTTCTCTGGCAACAAATTCCAGAACATAGGTACACATTGAATGAAGAAATGTTTTCTCTGAATTAAAAAAAAAATTATATCTATGTTTATTAGATAGTTTTAAAACCGTGTTTTCTGGCTGACAGATCAAAGCAATGCACAAAATTAATTACTACTTAGTCGCTTCATTGCATGCTGCCTAGTCCTTGTATTTTTGGAAAGAGTAAACAAGTTATTCACATCTACCCATTTCACTCTACTCAGTAGTTTATAGACCTCTAGCATATCCTCTTGGCTGTCTTTTCTCCAAGCTGAAGAGCCCTAACCTCTTTACTGTTTCCTCATAGTGAAGTTGCCCCATCCCCTCTGTCATTTTTGTTACCCTTCTCTGTACCCTTTCTAATTCCACTATGCAGTGACCACAAAGTTAAAAAAGTTATAAAAGTTAAAAAAATCATTTGTTGGTGGATGTTGATGGTTTCATTACTGTGATGGTCAATAGCACTAGCAAGGTCTAAACTCGAGCCTAAGCTACTAAAGTCCATAAACCCTATTTATATATTAATTCTTGCTATATATAGACTTGCAATTTCTATATCCACGCCTATCAATATTGATGGAAAATTAAATGTAATTGTCACAGGACAGGATTATAGATTAATCCTGTCCTGTGACAATTACATTTAATTGTAGTACCTTGCTCTGCCATTTTTTGATTTGAAATAATTTGTTGACCGATGTTGATTTGAAATCACAACCGACAATGATTTTGATATTGACATCAAATTCATTTTGTACTTTGTGATTTTGATTTTGATTTGAAATCTTTGTCAAAATGGTGTTACCCAACACTACTCCTCACACTCCTGCTGCTTTTTTGAAACACATGTGCAATGAAGTCATACTCTACCTTATTCTATGTGGAGGGGCATAATTGAATGGGGACGACCATTTCTAAGGGCGCCCATCCCTAAGGATGTCCTGGCAAAGGGGCGGGGAAACCCGTATTATCGAAACAAGATGGGCGTCCATCTTTTGGTTCGATAATGCGGCCGGGGACGCCCAATCCTCAACATTTAGGTCGACCTTAGAGATGGTCATCCCCGGTTTTTGGCAATAATGGAAACCGAGGACGCCCATCTCAAAAACGACCAAATCCAAGGCATTTGGTCATGGGAGGAGCCAGCATTCGTAGTGCACTGGACCCCTCACATGCTAGGACACCAACTGGGTACCCTAGGGGGCACTGCAGTGGACTTCACAAATTGCTCCTGGGTGCATAGCTCTCTTACCTTTGGTGCTGAGCCCCCAACCCCCCAAAAAAACCCACTCCCCACAATTGTACACCACTACCATAGCCAACGCCAACGCCGACACCAGCGCTGGCCTCATTTTGCCACAGCTTGGTAAAAGGGCCCCTGAGGCAACTAATTTAAACAAAGTTGCACATGTGGTCAGAGAGATGATTAACATATAGATAGGTAAGAGAGTAAGAGGAGTTAGAAAATAAGGTGACTAATTTAAAGAAAGGTGCACATACAGAAAACTCTGTCAGTCATCACTGGCTTATGAATAGTAGGCACCTTGCACACAATAAATTAGAGTGAAAATATATATGCCTGTGTTTGCCAGAGGCAAACTGGCTTCCTCATCCTTGCTTTATAAACAGCCCATGACCCCAACTGGTTTAAAGGGGTTTGAATCAGTACAATGTGGTTAGCCCGAGTCTATTATTAAGGATCTTAAATGAGCTCTCTCAGGTACACAAGTGAAGGCAAAATAGGAAAAAAAAAAATCAATAGCTACTGGGTTAATTGTTTCACTGTTGACTAAAGTGTATCCTTAGCTCAGAGTCATTTTTCCAGAATGGTTTCTAAGGTGGGAAAGTACAAGAACAAACACAGGACTGACAAATCTCTCTTGAAGTACATTCCTAAATACATGACATTAAGGTTATCTGTTTTGAAAGCACAGTTCCCCAGTTTACAGTTTGTCAAGAAAATAAATCTGAGAGCAGTTAATTTGGTAGCTGGAGACTTCAAATACCTATCAGGAAGAAAATAAAAGAGCTCCTCTGTCAAGCGGGTTTTGCTTACACAAAAAAATGGCTTATGCAAGGATCAGAGGGGCCACTTATAAAAGGCTCTGTGTTGCCTTACGCTGCTGATAAAAGTCTGGGAAGATGTATCTATGAGGGCAAACATGGTTTGTGTCCAAAATCTACTGCTATATTGCCTGAGTGGTGAATATTAAGTGCCTGGTGCTATCATCATACTGAGGGCCAGTTTGAGAGCAATTTCTGCAGGTCAAAAACATTTTTACTCATATAAATCAACTGACTAAAAAGGGTTGCAGTAGAAACTGAAACAGTGCACACACTGTAGGTCAGGGTTTTCAACTCTGTCCTCAGAGCACACCCAGTCTGTCAGGGTTATCAGGATATCCCCAACCCAGTCCTCAGGGCACAGCCAGCCATCGGGGTCACACCTAGCCAGCAGTGGCGCAGCCAAGGGTGGGCCCAGGTGGGCCCAGGCCCACCCACTTTGGGCTCAGGCCCACCCAGTATCTGCACACCTATGATGTGGCTGGCAGGGATTCTTCCCAAGTCCCACCAGCTGAAAACTCCCAACAACTGTCCCTCCTGCATACCTTGTAAATAGAAGATCTTCGCCTGCAGCAGCAGTTACTGATACATGCTGTGGGGCCAACATGAGCAGTGTGTATTAGTTCCTGCTCTCTGCCGGTGAAAATCTGCTATTTAAAAGGTATGTGTGTGTGTGGGGGGGGGGGGGGGGGGGGGGGATGTTTGAGAGACCATATGGTATGCAGACAAGAGAGGGAAAGACCAAATCACTTGTGGGACAAGGCAGAGTTCTTCTGCCCACCCATCTTGGGCCCAGGCCCACCCAAAATTGGGTGTCTGGCTATGCCCCTGCTAGCCAGTCAGGGTTTTCAGGATATCCCCATTCAATGGGGATATCCTGAAAACCCAACTGGCTGAGTGTGCCCTGAAAACTGGATTGAAAAAACTCTGCTCTAGCCTTTTCAAAGAGATATTCAAAAAGATTCCTTCTGCTGTCTTCCCCTAATTAATCTCTGCACAATATTAACTGTACCTGATATCCTGGAATGACAATACTAACAAAACTATGTAAGCCACATTGAGCCTGCAAATAGATGGGAAAATGTGGGATACAAATGCAATAAATAAATAAATAAATAAATATACTTTTAGTGGTGGTGCTGGTGTATGTGTGTGTGTGTGGAGGGGGGGGGGGGGTGATATTTGGAAAAAGTAACCTCACAAAAGATACAAGTATGTTCAAGTACTTTTCCTTATACATAAGTGTATATGTTTACTGGGAAAATGGGTACAAAGGACAGGGTAATAAGTAACAGTTTGATTTGAAAATTGCTCTGACTATGTATAAAATGGTAAGGACAACACTTTAATTGATCAACAAAAAGGGAGGGAAGCAGAAAGGGATGCATAACACAGTTTGCACTGTAGGGACGAAGGTTAGAGAGAAAGTTAGCAGTATTGGCAGCCATGGGCGAATTTGAATTGGTTTTGAAAATCTTGATTTGCAACATCTCTCTCTTCATCTGTCCACACTGGCAGCATTAAGGAGTGGCTTTGCTTTATTTCCAGAATTCCTCTTCCTTTTGCTCTTATGTTTAAAAAAAAAAAACCTGCTCCTTTTTGCTAGTACAAAGCTACAATATCCAGCTTACAAATGACTTGTACAAATAACCGCCGCTGGTTACAATAGCACAGCAGCTAAATGACTACATGTTCCTGAAAGGCTTTAATCATGGATAAGAGCTGAATTGTGTTAACTGAGCGGTGCTGGGAAGCTCATCTTTCCTCTGCTTTGCTGGTTTAATGTCCCATATCTACTGCTGAAGCCTTGTGGGCATTTGATATCTCCAGTAAACCATGACGGCCTATTCTATCTGTACCACTATTTTCTTCTGATACTGCCTGCCAATCGGAGCCCCTACCTACACAAATTTCAGGCTCATCTGTTGATTATTATCAACACATAGTCCCTGGGTACTAGGTGGAACACTAGGATGGCAATCTCACAGGTTAAGAACATGATATGAACCAAATTAACGTTGCCAAATAAAACAGCATTCGAAAGAAAAAAAATAAGGGATGCAACAGCTAATACTAACACTTGTTAGTCTGAATCACACACACAAGGATTGACTCGGGCTGTACATACTGCAGCGGGACATGTTGATCCACTCCTACCCTAGCTGAGATAATATTTAACCATCTCTCTGACCTCACGTGCAACTTTCTTCAAATCAATCACCTTACTTCTTCCTACTCTCTTACTCATCTATATGTTACAACTTTGTCTTACCCTTAACTACCAATTATAATGTTCTAGTACCTATTGAGGGGCAAAATTGAATGCGAACGCCTATCTCCATGGGCGTCTATGTCTGAAAACGGGTACGTGAAGAGGCGGGACAGACCGTATTTTCCAAAAAATGGACTTTTTTCAGCTGGGTGTTTGTTTTTTTTAGCAATAATGGAAACTAAAAACGCCCAGCTCAAAAACGTCCTAATCCGAGCCATTTGGTCGTGGGAGGGGCCACGATTCGTAGTACACTCGCCCCCCTGACATGCCAGGACACCAACTGGGCACCCTAGAGGTCAGTGCGGTGGACTTCAGACAATGCTCCCACATGCATAGCTCTCTTACCATGGGTGCTGAGCACCCAACCCCCCTCCCCCAAAACCCACTACCCACAAATGTACAACACTACCATAGCTCTTAGGGGTGAAGGGGGCACCTACATGTGGGTACAGTGGGTTTTCAGGACCTCCCATTTACCAGCACAAGTGTTACAGGTAGGGGGGCATGGGCCCGGGTCCGCCTGGCTGAAGTGCACTGCGGTACCCACTAAAAGTGCTCCAGGGACCTGCATACACGCAGGCCTCTAGGACTTGTTGCTGCTATATAACATTGGCACACCAGTTGACACCTGAAGACTAATCTATCAAAAAACGTCCTTTATTGGAATAAGGACGCTTACTCACAGTTAACTGCAGATCAGAGGTTGTGCCCCACTGGCAATGAGTCTCCCTGGTACTGAGATGAGCAGTAGGTCAGAGCTGGCAGAATGCTGTACAATGCCCTCTTTCAGCCACATTCAAGGGAAGAACTAAGTTCTGTAATGTGGGTAACACGTGAAAGGGATCTAAAACTGGCTTACAAAAATGGCACACTCTGACCCAGTAGGCAGGGGGAAAAGCACCATGGGAGTACAGCCTACCAACTACCAACATCGTGAGCATTTGCCACAAGCTAGTGGAATCACGGAACCCAATACCCTACACCCACCACAATGCATTGCTGATGTGACTCTGCAGTGCGCATAACAGAAAAGGTGTCACACTCACCCGAGAGCCACATCAGAACCAGGGAAAGGCTGTCACAGGATAGAACACATTCTGCTGTCATGGAGGTTGGTATGGCATTTGAGGCTGGCATAGAGGCTGGAAAAAAAGTTTGTAAAGTGGGGTTTTTTTTGGTGGGAGGGGGTTAGTGACCACTGGGGGAGTCCGGGGAGGTCATCCCCGATTCCCTCCAGTGGTCATCTGATCAGTTGGGGCACTTTTTTGGAACCTGTTCGTGAAAAAAAAGGGTCCAAAAAAAGTGACCCAAAATCGCGGTAAAATGCCTTTTTTTTTGATTATCAGCAAAAGACGCCCATCTCTCCTCGGCCGATAACCACGCCCCAGTTCCACCTTCACCACGCCTCCAACATGCCCCCATCAACTTTACCCGTTTCCGCGACGAATTGCAGTTGGAAACGCCTAAAATCGGCTTTCGATTATACCGATTTGGGCGCCCACGGGAGAAAGACGCCCATCTCACAATTTGGGTCGCAATATAGGTGTTTTTCTCTTTCGATTATAAGCTGGATTGTGTTTTCATTGCAAGTAGTATACCATGCATTGTTGCTCGAATATTTTTGCTGCTCTAATTGCCTATTGCACATGTTTGATTTATTCTTACTGTACACCATCTTGAGTGAATTCCTTCAAAAAGGTGGTAAATAAATCATAATAAATAAATAAATCATCAAAATTCCTCTGATTTTATTTTTTTGAGCCATTTTAATGTTAAAAATGATAGGGGCGGTTGGCACCTTTTAGACTAATTAATATATTGAGATATGAGGTTTTGAGGCCTAGAGACCACTTTGTAAGATGCATGAAGCGATGTTCAGGATGTGGGTAAATATATATAAAGATGCATGGGGAACAGGATGGGATACTGAATAAAGAGCAACTATTGAAAAGTACTGGTCAGGATGCGGAAAGGGAATGATAATAGCAGTTTAGTTCAACTGTGATGAATGAGAGAGAACAAAGTCAGAATGACCTCAGAGTAGCTAAGTTCGTTCACATCTGTAGTATGTCATGAATCCATTGTCATTATTCAGACCTATAGTGATGCTGTAAAGATTTTTGATGTGTACAGACAGGGCCGGTCTTAGGCAGAGGCGACCGAGGCGGCCGCATAGGGCCCCGCACCTAAGGGGGCCCCGCGCGGCCCGCCTCAAGTCTGCCTCGCCTCTCCGACCACCGCCACTGCTCGCCTGCCCTCCATGTCCAGCGACGCGACTCGCCAGTCCTCGTTCCCCTGCTCCACCTCCCTCCAGCCATCTGAGCCCCTCCCCCGTCTGAGCCCCCCTTGCCCGACCCGCCAAACGACCCTCTTCTACCACCCGACCCGCCGGCACCTCACATGACCCAGCATTTTTAAAAAAGCTACAAGCGGCAGTGCCTCGCGTCTGTAAAAGAAGAAAAGTTGCTTCGTCCATTGGCCGGCCTTTCCTCATGTCCCGCCCTTGCGGAAGTTACATCAGAGGGCGGGACATGAGGGAAGGCCGGCCAATGGACGAAGCAACTTTTCTTCTTTTACAGACGCGAGGAGGCACTGCTGCTTGTAGCTTTTTTAAAAATGCTGGGTCAGGTGAGGTGCGGGCGGGTCGGGTGGTAGAAGAGGGTGGTTTGGCGGGTCGGGGAGGGGGCTCAGGTGGCTGGAGGGAGGGGAAGCAGGGGAACGCGGAGAGTCGCGTCGCTGGACATGGGTGGAGGGCAGGGGGCACAGGAGGGTCGCTGGACATGGGGGGATAGCAGGGGAGGGGGGTTTCTGGAAATAGGTGGATGGCAGGGGAGGGCAGGGGGCACAGGAGGGTCACTGGACATGGGTGGATGGCAGGGGAGGGGGGCTTCTGGACATAGGTGGATGGCAGGGGAGGGCAGGGGGCACAGGAGGGTCACTGGACATGGGTGGATGGCAGGGGAGGGGGTTTCTGGACATAGGTTGAGGGCAGGGGGCACAGGAGGGTCACTGGACATGGGTGGATGGCAGAGGAGGGGGTTTCTGGACATAGGTTGAGGGCAGGAGCACAGGAGGGTCGCTGGACATGGGTGGATGGCAGGGGAGGGGGTTTCTGGACAGGTTGAGGGCAGGGGCACAGGAGGGTCGCTGGACATGGGTGGATGGCAGAGGAGGGGGCTTCTGGACATAGGTGGATGGCAGGGGAGGGCAGGGGGCACAGGAGGGTCACTGGACATGGGTGGATGGCAGGGGAGGGGGTTTCTGGACATAGGTTGAGGGCAGGAGCACAGGAGGGTCGCTGGACATGGGTGGATGGCAGAGGAGGGGGCTTCTGGACATAGGTGGATGGCAGGGGAGGGCAGGGGGCACAGGAGGGTCACTGGACATGGGTGGATGGCAGGGGAGGGGGTTTCTGGACATAGGTTGAGGACAGGGGCACAGAAGGGTCGCTGGACATGGGTGGATGGCAGGGGAGGGGGGCTTCTGGACATAGGTGGATGGCAGAGGAGGGCAGGGGCACAGGAGGGTCACTGGACATGGGTGGATGGCAGGGGAGGGGGTTTCTGGACATAGGTTGAGGGCAGGGGGCACAGGAGGGTCACTGGACATGGGTGGATGGCAGAGGAGGGGGTTTCTGGACATAGGTTGAGGGCAGGAGCACAGGAGGGTCGCTGGACATGGGTGGATGGCAGGGGAGGGGGTTTCTGGACAGGTTGAGGGCAGGGGCACAGGAGGGTCGCTGGACATGGGTGGATGGCAGAGGAGGGGGTTTCTGGACATAGGTTGAGGACAGGGGCACAGAAGGGTCACTGGACATGGGTGGATGGCAGAGGAGGGGGGCTTCTGGACAGGTGGATGGCAGGGGAGGGCAGGGGGCACAGGAGGGTCACTGGACATGGGTGGATGGCAGGGGAGGGGGTTTCTGGACATAGGTTGAGGACAGGGGCACAGAAGGGTCGCTGGACATGGGTGGATGGCAGGGGAGGGGGGCTTCTGGACATAGGTGGATGGCAGAGGAGGGCAGGGGGCACAGGAGGGTCACTGGACATGGGTGGATGGCAGGGGAGGGGGTTTCTGGACATAGGTGGAGGGCAGGGGACACAGGAGGGTCACTGGACATGGGTGGATGGCAGGGGAGGGGGTTTCTGGACATAGGTGGAGGGCAGGGTAGGGGGGTTTCTGGACATGGGTAGATGGCATGGGAGGGGGGTTTCTGGACATAGGTGGATGGCAGGGGAGGGCAGAGGGGACAGGGGGGTTGATGGACATAGATGGATGGCAGGGGGGACAGGAGGGTCGCTGGACATGGGGGGATGGAGGAGAGAGAAGAAATGCTGGACATGGATGGAGGCGAGGGAAGAGTGAGGAAGGAGATGAGGTGAGGGAAAAGGAAGAGAGGAGAAAAAGTGCACATGGATATAGAAAATAGGCAGAAGCTGGATCCACTGGACAGTCAAGTCTGCGGAGGACCCAGCTTTTACTTACGGATGTAGGGCAAGAAATGAAGAAGAAAGGCGGAAAGTAAAGAAATAAATGGAAAGGAAGCCCTGGAAACGGAGTTAAGAGGATAGATAGCAGCACAATCGGATACTGAGCCAGCATGATCAGAAAAACAAAGTCACCAGACAACAAAGGTAGAAAAAACTATTTTATTCAGGATTTATTAATTGGAATATGTCAGTTTTTGGAAATGTGCATCTGTGATATTTTTCATGTACGTTTCAATTTTTGTAGTATTGCTGCATGCTGAGTCTGACTTCTTGAGGTAACTTTCCAGTTCAGTATTTTGCCTTCATGTGTTTTTCAGGTGTGATCAAGGAAGGTGCAGTATTCTGCTAGCGTATAGTTTGCAGCCCTTTTTGTTTTGTTTTTTTCACTAGGCTGTGCACTGGTGTTTTAGAGCCAGGTGTAATTACAGTTGCCTTTCCACGCCATGCATAAGGTTGTAGCTCGTTCTGTCCTTGGAATTAGTGCTGTTTATGGTTTGTTAAGGTTATGAGTGTGTTTTTGCACAAGTTTGTGTATAGTGTTTTGCAGTGGAGAGATAGTGTGTTGGCCTTACTAAGGTGGCACCAAACATCAGAAAGGGTGTAGAGCCTAAATCATGACACACTACCTCTAAAAGGGTGTTTTGTGGCTCTGCATGAGAATTGTGGTATTATGATCCCTTGCTAGCTTCATATTGTTGACGGTCTGCATTTTCCATATGGCTGGTATATTGGTGTATAAGGTATTAATTGTGACAATTTGTTTTTACTTATTTTTTTTCTGTGTGTTGTCAGGCAGTTATGGATGACAGACAGAGTCGGAGTCTTCTTGAGTCAGAGAGCTGTGGTATATATTTTAAAACAATTTTAATACCTTGGTGGTCTATATGTTTTTATATTGTACATTATATTTCACACATCACTTTATTTTATTGTATATCTTTTCATTTCATTTTTATTTTATTGCATATATGGGTTACAGAGTAATAGGGGAATTTGAAAGTACTACTACTACTACTACTTAACATTTCTAGAGCGCTACTAGGGTTACGCAGCGCTGTACAATTTAACAAAGAGAGACAGTCCCTGCTCAAAGAGCTTACAATCTAATAGACAAGTGAACGGTCGGTCCGATAGGGGCAGTCAAATTGGGGCAGTTTGGATTCACTGAACGGTAAGGGTTAGGTGCCGAACGCAGCATTGAAGAGGTGGGCTTTAAGCAAAGACTTGAAGACGGGCAGGGAAGGGGCTTGGCGTAAGGGTTCAGGAAGGTTGTTCCAAGCATAGGGTGAGGCGAGGCAGAATGAGCGGAGCCTGGAGTTGGCGGTGGTGGAGAAGGGTACTGAGAGGAGGGATTTATCCTGTGAACGGAGGTTACGGGCGGGAACGTAAGGGGAGATGAGGGTAGAGAGGTAGTGAGGGGCAGCAGACTGAGTGCATTTGTAGGTAAGAAGGAGAAGCTTGAATTGAATGCGGTATCTGATCGGAAGCCAGTGAAGTGACCTGAGGAGAGGTACTGAATCTTTGCTTAATATTTTTCCTTTATTCTCCTTTGTTATGAGAATTGGAACTACTAATTGTAGTGGACTTGAACTAAATAATTTCTGGGGAGGGGAGGTTTCATGATAGCATTGTGCTTATTATTTCAATCAGTTTTTTTGTACAATTTTAGCTTCATTTGTCTTTATTTGAAATTTCATAAATAAAAAATGTTCTAAAAATGGAATAATCTTATCAATGGGGTGGAGCTAAGGTAGGGGTGGGGCTACGGTGGGGGCGGGACTATGGTGGGGGGGCTAGGATGGGGCCCCTCCAAATTGGTCTGCATAGGGCCCCGCAGTTGCTAAGACCGGCCCTGTGTACAGATTCAGTAGTTTCCTTTCTAGTCCTGGAAGACTGAAACGTTCCCCTACTGGTTTCTGAATGTTGCTATTTTTAATGTCAGATTTGTGTTTATTTATTCTTTTTCTTAAGGATTGACTTGTTTGTCTTCTTTAGACAGAAGAGGAACATTGCTAGCAGATGATGCCATATATTACTTTGTATGAAGAGCAGATGAATGAGGCCCATATGTTGTAATCGATGTTGGGTCCTGTAATTGTGTTATCTGGATGAATATGAAGACTGAGTTAGCATCTAGGTTTCTAGCATGGTCTAGTCCTTAAGTGAGATTGCTAGTGAGTATCTGAGGTTAGGGAGCTGTCGCTACTCCAAGATAGAAGTACTATCCATCGCCTGTGAGAGGGTGGCATCATTGTTCAAGATGGGTTGTATAGCTTGGTGTCCTCCTTGTGGTGTACCTCAAGGATCACTGCTATCGCCTATTCTCTTTAATATTTTGATGAATAATTTGGGCAAAATAAATTTTTCTGGGGAGCTACAATTATTTTCATATGCAGATGATATCACTTTACTATTAGGAAACTCTGGTGACCAAATTAAGATACAAAACCTAGTGCAAAAACATTTATTTTATCTAGAGAGCTGGCCCCAAAGGGTCAAATTGAAACTAAATAGAGAGAAAAAAAAACAAAATTTTATCATTGGGATCTTCAATATATCCTTTAAATTTGAAGCTAGGTCAAGAATTATTTACGTTTGAATCATCACTGAAAGTATTAGGAATTACTTTAGATTCTTAGATTCAGAACTAACATTCTAATTAATTTGTTGAATATGAAGGTCTTCAAAATGAGAATGCTTCAGCGAGTGAGCAAATTTTTCTTCTTGATCAATTTAAAGTTTTAGTCTCCTCATTAATTATCTCACAGTTGAACTATTGTAACATATGTGGAGGGGCATTTTCGATATATCTAATTCCGGTTTTGGACATTTTAAGGAAATGGGCATTTTCAAACCAGAAAAACATCTTTTTGTTTCAAAAATGGCCATTTGCTAGATATTTTTAGTGCGTCTATCTTTTTGGACCATTTTTGAAATAAAAACATCCAAGGGAAAAACACACAGAAAGAAGCCATTGGGATGTATGGGGGGGGGGGGGGGGGGTCACAATTCTACTGGCCACACAGACATCCCAGTAGAGTAGTGGGGCTTCCTAGAGGGTACTGCAGTGTACTTCACATAAAAGGTCCCAGGTATACATCTCATTTATCGTTTATTAATTTGATATACAGCCTCTTTCAAGCACGAGTTGAGGAGGTTTATATACATTTGTACAGGTACTTGCACTGTCCCTAATGGGCTCACAATCTAAGTAGTATATTATACCTGGAGCAATGGAGGGATAAGTGACGCTCAGGGTCACATGGAGCTGCAGAGGGAATTGAACCCGTTTCCCCAGGATCTCAACCACTGCCGACCATTACCCCCTTATATTGTATGGTAAGTCCTCCAAAACTCACTAAAAACCTACTGTACCCAACTGTAAACCAGTAAAATAGCCCTTATAATATGCAGGTGTCACCTATATGTAGGTACAGTAAATTTTTGATGGGTTTTGAAGGGCTCACACTTTCCACCACAAGTGTACCAGTTGGAGTGGATATGGGCCTGAGTTCCTTTCTCTACAGTGCACTGCACTGTCTACTAGGCTAGTCCAGGGACCTGCTTGCTACTCTAATAGGACTGGTCATAACATCTGAAGCTGTCATAGAGGCTGGTATGTACTGCTTCTTTTACACCTTTGGGGCAGTGGCGTAGCCAAGGGTGGGCCCAGGCCCACACAATTTGGGCTCAGGCCCACCGAGTAGCAGCACACCTATGAAGTGGCTGGTAGGGATCCCCAAGCTACCAGCAAAAAACTCCCACAACTGTCCCTCCTGCATACCTTATAAATAGCAGATCTTCGCCTGCATTGAGCAGCAACTGATACATACTGTTCGCACTGGTCCCACAGCCTTCTCTCTAATATATTCCCGCCTATGCGGAAACAGGAAGTTGCATCAGAGGGAAGGCTGTGGGGTGAACTTGAGCACTGTGTATCAGTTGCTGCTCACTGCAAGTGAAAATCTGCTACTTAAAAGGTATGTGAGGGAGGGAGGATGTTTGAGAGACATACAGGCAAGAGAGGGAGAGAACAAATCACTTGTGGGACAGGGCAGAGTTCTTCTGCCCACCCATGTTGGGCCCAGGCCCACCCAAAATTGGGTGTCTGGCTACGCCCCTGCTTTGGGGGTGGGTGGGATGGGGTCATTGACCACTGGGGAAGTAAGGGGGTCATATCTTAATCCCTCCAGAGGTCATCTGGTCATTTAAGGCAGCTTTTTGTGACTTAGTTGTGACTGAAACAGATCTAGACCAAACTGTCTAACTTTTAGCCCCGGACATTTTTGCTTTGTTCCATTATGGCGGAAAAATATCCACGTTTTGGGAACACCAAAATCCCACCCCAATACGCCCCCCAACAACCCTCTTGTGATTTGGATGCACTGCATAGAAAGACATCTGAAATCTGAGTTTTGAAAATGTCCAAATATCACTTTATGCTGTTGTTGAGATGTTTTTCTCTTTTGAAAATGAGCCTCTATATGTAGCATAATCTAAAAGGTTATTGAATTACTGCAGCCTATTTGGTTTGCAAAATGTGTAAATATGATAAAGCTACTCCACTTTTGATCAAATTACATTTGTTACCAATTGAGTCAAGTATATTATTTAAATTATGCACATTTTGTGTTTCAGATAATCAGTGGCCTAGCACCAGACTAAATGATATTTCTTGTTCCCATTTTATTTGGAAAAAAGAAGCCATGCCAACAAAACTGAGTATTAGGTTTCCATCACTTACCCATGTTAGGTTAAAAAGAATACATTCTTTAACCTTCTTTAATCAGGCAGCCTAGGTATGGAACTCCCTTCCATTAGAGTTAAGATGAAAATGAACTTATAAGTTTTAGGGGCCAGTTAAAAATGTTTGTTCTCAAAAATATATTGCTTAACAAGTATTACTGCTATATATTATTGTTATCGCTAGTTTTGTACTAATTCTTACCTTTTGTAAACCACATTGAACCAAAAATGGTTGGGAAATGGCAGTATAAAAGAACCTATATTGTTGTTGTTGTTGTCATTGTCATTGTCATTGTCTCTTTGACAAAACATACCGCAAGGATCAAAACATATAAATCCCATATACATCATAACAATTCCTCAAGATATTACCCCACGTACTCCACGTCCCCGTACTCTCTCCCATTCAATATCTACCCACAAATAAAAACTGTCTACCCCATCACTCACTTGCTATTATTCGATCAGCGTAGTAATTCCCCTACACCATATCCTTTAGTTTCTACGCCCCAAAGGCGACTGATCTGACTCTGTCTTCCTAATCTATTCACAATATAACCCATAATCGTATTGTAAGAAACTGTATTTCCATCATTTACAATGTATTGTAAGCCACACTGAGCCCGCAAATAGGTGGGAAAATGTGGGATACGAATGCAATTAAATAAATAAAAAAAATAGCTGCTTGATGATATGTTTTAGTGCTTTCAGCTGTATGTTATAGATGTTCTATTGTTTTCTTTTGGGGGGATGGTCCTGTAGTAGATTGTTCCTGGGTATTTGTTTGACATTCTCACTTCATTGCATGGCTAGTGTAACCTCAAAGATGTCTGTTGTAATTTCTCCAGATGGGAGTCTATCTCAAAGGGATCAGAACAAATGTGGTCATATGATAGCGCTCGGCTGTAGACAATAGACCAAGTGGAAGTTGGGAGCATGTTGATATGTGCAGCAGCAGTCAGTGGGTTTCTAGTATAATGTGGTTGTTATGTCTCCCTTATGTAATGGCATAGTAGTATCCAGAAAGTGAACCTGCTGTGTGGACTGCTCTAGCCTCAGATTGAAAGTGGGGTGGAGCTTGCTAAATTACTGATGGAATTTCTTCAGTACTTCAAGTCCATGGATAAAGATGATGAAGGTATCATTATATCACAGGCAGTTATCAAATCACATTACTAAATTTAATTTACTTCAACCTTCTCAACATGGTTTTAGAAGTTTTCACAGTACAGAGACTCTCTTCGTTATATTAACATCAGAGGTTAAGAAAATATTGAGTAATGGTGTTCAGGTGGTGTTGCTGCAATTTGATATTTCAGCAGCATTTGATAAGCGAATCATGATTTTCTGTTGACCAAATTATTTGAGTTTGGAACTACAGGTACTAATTAGTTTGATGGGTTCTTAAGAAATAGGCGATATCTGATTCTCAAAGATGGTTTTTCCTCTTCTTATTGGAAACCCCCTCAGGGGTCACCCATTTCTCCTTTAAAAAATATATATGGTATTTATATTAATTCATTAGGTATGGTTATACTACAGTTGCTGCAGTAGTCATGTGGTGCTTCCTTTTTAGTGAGCAGTAAGCCTGTGTTCGGCTTACTGCCGCTTTGTAAAAAGGGCCCTGGGTTTCTAATGTAGGTGCCTTAACTTAGGCAAGCCTATAGCAGGCCTAACTTCTAAAGCCTCAGTTTAAGGTGCCTAAACTATATATTCAAAAAAATTGTAGATGCCTTTTCTTTATGAATATAGGCTATGTAGGTGCCTCTATTGAGGTGGTCAGCCTTCTTTGACTATTACATTTATAATAAGTAATCCTCAGTTAACAAATATATACAATCAGTGGAGAATTGGAGCTATCAAACTGCTACCCTAATATAGCTCCATGTAAATAAGAAACTTCCAGTGCTCAAATCAGATACAGACCTTTATCCAAACTAGTGTCATGGCACAAATCTTATACCTGATCCAAAATCAACATGTGTTGTCTATATGCAAACTTTCTCTGAAAAATCTAATCCAACGCTAATCCAACCCTAGTATTAATTGAGACTCATTTTACTTTAGACATGCTTATCTATCACTCTAGGTCCGTGGTGGTGGAAGACTGAGGTTGACTCACTCTGCAGCTCACTGAAACTACGGAGACATAGAAAAATGAAGACAAATAAAGACCACATGGCCTACCCAGTCTGCCCATCATGCCATTTACTCTCCCCAGTGCTTTTTTTGTAGAAATAAGGTGCCGGTACTCATTGTTGGCGTGGTCACCACATATGACTCCACCCTATTATGGCCACACCCACATTAGCCACACCCCTTATACCAGCCATGGCGCATATAAACAGACATCATTGAAAATATTATACTAGTATAGGAGAAAAAAATAACGTGACTTTTTTTTCATTATAAATAATTTCTGTAAGCTGTTACAGCTCCAGTATACCCAGTGCAAAATAAGACAGCAGATGTAAGTTCTCAAATTGGACATATTCCAGACACTAAAATGAAAATAAAATTAATTTTTCTACCTTTGTTGTTTGGTGACTGTTTTTCTGATCATGCTGGTCCAGTATCCGATTCTGCTGCTATCTGTCCTCTTAACTCTGTTTCCAGGTCTTCCTTTCCATTTATTTCTTTACTTTCTGCCTTTCTTCTTCATTTCTTGCCCTAAAAGCTGGATCCTCCGCAGACTTGACTGTTCAGTGGATCCAGCTTCTGCCTATTTTCTTCATTCATGTGCAGTTTTTCTCCTCTCTTCCTTTTCCCTCATCTCCTCTTCTTCCTCACTCTTCCCTCCCCTCCATCCATGTCCAGCATTTCTTCTCTCCCCCTGTCCCCCCTCCAGCCACCCATGCCCAGCGATTGTCCTCTCTCCCCTGCCCCCTCCAGCCACCCATGCCCAGCGATTCTCCTCTCTCCTCTGCCCCCCTCCAGCCACCCATGTCCAGCAACCCTCCTCTCCCCCTGCCTTCCCCTCTAGCCACCCATGCCCAGCGATTCTCCTCTCTCCCCTGCCCCCACTCTAGCAGTGATTGTCATCGCTCCCCTGCCCCCCTCCAGCCACCCATGCCCAGCAATTCTCCTTGCTCCCCTGCCTCCCCTCCAGCCACCCATACCCAGCAATTGGCCTCTCCCCCTGCCCCCCCTCCAGCCATCTATGCCCAGCGATTGGCCTGCCACCCCTGCCCCCCCTCCAGCAGTGATTGTCCCCTCTCCCCTGCCCCCCTCCAGCCACCCAGGTTGTCGTGGATTCTTCGGGGCAGGCAGGAAAGATCCCCAGTCTTTCCTGCCCGCTGCCGGTGCTGACTCTCCCGTGGCGCTACTGCATCTCTCTTCAAAATGGCCGACGAGACTTACAAGGGTGGCCTCCAAGACTTCAGCAGAAGTCTCACGAGGCCACCGCTGGAAGTCTCGGAGGCCATTTTTAAAGAGCGATCCGGCAGTGGGGGAGGGTCAGCGCTGGTAGCGGGCAGACAAGACTGGGGATCTTTCCTGCCTGCCCTGAAGAATCCGTTGCCCTCTTCAGGTAGGGACCCTCTAGCTGGGGGAGGGAGGGAGGAGAGCCAGCCCACCCTGAAGAACGATCGGATGGAGAAAAAAGGTGTCGGTATGCCGTACCGGCGTGTACCGGCACAAAAAAGCACTGACTCTCCCTTTCACTCCCTTAGAGATCCTATGTACTTACCTCAAGCTTTCTTGAATTCAGATACAGTTTCCATTCCCAGCATCTCCAGTGGGAGGCCGTACCATAAATTCAAAACCACCCTTTCATGAAGAAGTATTTTCTCAGGTTACTTCTGAGACTATTCCCTCTCACCTTCATCCTATACTCCCTCATTCCAGAGCTTCCTTTCTATTGAAAGAGACTCACCTCCTGTGTATTTATGTCACATAAGCATTTAAATGTCTTTATTGTATCTTCCCTCTCCTGAAATCTTTAAGTCTGTCCCCATATGCTTTATGATGAAGACCACTGACCATTTTAGTAGCCATTTTAGTAGCCACCCTCTGGACCGACTCCATCCTGTTTATATCTTTTTGAAGGTGCGGTCTCCAGAATTGTACACAATATACTAAGTGAGGTCTCATCAGTCTTATACAAGGGCTTCATCACCTCCTTTTTACTTCTGGCTATTCCTCTCCCTATGCACCCAAGCAGTCTTCGAGCTTTTGCCATTGCCTTTTCCACCTGTTTGGCCACCTTAAGATCATCACTATGAGAAGTGCAATGCTGTAATTATTTGCTTAACCTAGATTGGACTCTACTCAACCGGAACTACTGGTAATCAGAACCCAATAAACACACCACTGGATTGTATGAAAAGTCTTTTCCTATGTGTTAAGATCCTTACGCTTCTAATATGATCCATCACTTGGTTTAACTACCATAGTAATTTGTGGTGGAAGAAGGTAAATAAAATGTTCTATTCACTAGCCAAAGAGCCAGAGAAAAACATGCTCTGCACTAGGCTAATATCGAGCAAACTATACAACATCTCTCATTTACCATGATGCCACTTTAACATTGTCAGAACAATAACCTTCCCACTACAAAGGCTAGACACAGCAATAAGGAAGTGTGCAATGAATCCTCAGAGCTGCTTCCTAAATCCATTTGAGAAGTGAGGTGCATACAGATGGCTTCTTTGTCTTAGCTGGATCCAGGCTGTCTGAGATTACTTTGAATGGTATAAGGTGCATAAGTGCCTTTTCATCATATGAAGAAAGCATGCCCACCAGCAAATGAATCATATTATAAAAATTGATTGCATCCCAAAAGGGAAAAATGTTATTGAAGATACAGTGGCTTGGGATGATACATCATTGATCATTGTAAGAAATACTTCCAGAAACTGTTTTTAATCTTTCCACCAGAGCATTAGCAATTAGTCTTTAGCCCATGGTGAGTAATGACTTGAGTTTCCTAGTTTCTCAATCGATAAAACATTTACCCTACTGCTACAAATGTGCTCTTTGCTTAGACAAGCAAATTTTTCTTCCAATTATTCTTTATTTTTAGTGTGATCTCGCAAAATATTTTTAAGCTTATTTTAAAGAACATTTATATGCCAACATATTTATTCCTATTTTTTTTTACATCAGTCAGGGGTCCTTTAACTGAATTGCGGTAAAAAATGGCCTTAGCGAGCCCTCATGTGAGTCTTTCCTGTGAGCGAAGGCCAATTTTACCACAGCCAGAAATTGGACAGTTTTCTTATTTTTTTAGTTAATGGCCATACACTAATTTTGCTATTAGAGTGCAGCCACTAAAAATATTAGGGCCCTGTTTACTAAGGCACGTTAGCATTTTTAATGCGCCCACAATTAACACGCGTGCTGTGTAGGTGCCTATAGGGATATTGTAGGTGCATACACAGTTACATGGTTAACATGCATTAAAAATGTTAATGTGCCTATAACGCGGCTCAATAAACAAGGTCCTTAGTGTGTGAGCGCTTACCAACACCCATTTTGTAGGTAGTAATGTGCCGAGGGGCCCTTTTACTAAGCTGCGTAAGCATCTACATGTGCCCAAAGCACAAAAAATGGAGTTACCGCCAGACTACCACATGATTCTTGTGGTAATTTCATTTTTGGAGCGTGTCCAATAGGCGTGGCCAAAAAATAATTTTTATTTTCGGATGCACGTAACGGACATGCGCCAAGTGGCATTTGACGCGTGCAGGTCATTAATTTTCAATTTACTATTTTTTGATTAGTTTTATTATTTCAAGATGGACTTCATGAAAGTAAGGAGATGTGTTTTAACAATACTAATATGGAAAATTACATTGTCATTATTTACCTCATTTTTATTTTACTTTATTTTTAATTTAATTTAATTTATTTTCTTATGCATTCAGGCCAATGCCACCATAGTCTAAAGTAGGCTAAATAGTTCAATCATTGAATACAACTTTCACTCAAAGATGCAACATTCAAATAGCTATTTCATATTTTCCATCAGCCAACAAATTCATGCTATCACAGTATCAAGTGCCCATACATATCGTTGTACATCAAGTGCTCAAACGTTGTACACATTTAACTTTCACATTTTTCTTTTTTTTTTTTTTTTAATTTTTATTTTTATTAAGCTTTTTAACAAACATAATTTCACCTTATGAATGATAATACACAAATTGGAAATCACACTTAATCAAACATATAATAAACTAGTAAGTTTCAACAAATTATCGACCTCAATATAAGAAATCAGATCAAGATGTAAGATTACTTAAATAATCTATGAAATAATTGTATAATAATAACTTTACCAATGAAGCACATGCCCTGGATTCTTCACTCAAAAGCTGTTAAACAGTGTACATATGGGACTATACCACCTCCTGAACTCCTTCTCTACTAAGCAGAAATTCCTCCAGTTGTTTGGGGTCAAAAAACTGAAATTGTTTGGATTGAAATACAATTCTGCAAACACAGGGAAATTTCAATAGGAAGCCACACACATTTTTCTTTTTATTAATTTTATTTTTGCTTGCTATCTGATATGCCCTCAATTATCTGTTGATTTAGAAAATCAAACGCAAAACAAACTTGTTTGCAAACCATGTTATTGGCAATTAAAAAAAAAAACACGTTTTTATTTACGTTTCACTTTCTACAGTTTTTACAGGTGTTTTTTATTTCGAAGACATACTGTATAGTCGATGTACTCTATATTTATCAGAGTGCATCTCTCGGATGTCGACATATAGTCCAAGCAACACTAGAATTATTACTTTTTTACCAAAACAATTAATATGTAAGATATGTACACATAAAAATTTCTCTTATATATCACCAAGACTTTATATATTTTTACTTATTACATATCATTTTTACTCACAGATTTAATATTAGCTAGTTATTTCAGAACTGTTATCAGCTAACATCTTCATATTGTGAAAAGCGCCCACGGCCTCTCGGGGTCCGGAGGATCTTGCCTGCCTGGGACCGGCTGTTACGCCCACAGGAATCCTGTCCCAAGCTTGTAGTCCACGGGAGTCCTCAGGGCAGGCTTAAAGAAATCAAACTCAAAGAAAGTAAAAACCAATAAGTTCCTTTTATTTTCAGGGATTCACAGTCCAGCAAGTTTAAAAGAAATACCGCGGCCCTTCAAAACAGTCTTCTCCTGTTTTCCTCTCAGGGCACACGCCTGGCAGGGGTAAAAAGCAAAAAGAAAACAACTCAAGCCCTGCTGTTTTTAGAACCAGGGGGGAGCCTCCTTAAACAGTCCCAACAGGCCGGTTCTCCTGCTCACCACCTCCCCCCTCTTTGGGAGGGAGGTGAGCGTCCAGTCCACAGCTTCAAAAAAAAAAAAAAAACTCTGCAACTTGCTCCCTCCCAGCTTTGGAAAACAGTTCAAATAAACACTTCTTCGTGCCATAGCACTCAGTTCAAAGCACCCAGTTTCCTTTAGTCTGGAAGCAGGTCACTTCGGGGGAGGGAACACTCCCCTTCTCCACACCCTAGCACTCCTTTACACACAGTTCAAACACAGACTGAACTCTTGTTGGGGAAAGGGAAAAGATCCCACCCTTTCTGGGTCACTCTATCAATGCACTGACCTTTCTCCCTCATGACCCTTTCTCTTTCCCCTTTGAAACCCAGCTGCCATACCACGAGTTCACCTGCTTTTTCAGCTTTTTTCCTAAGGAATAAGGCCAGGCTGAGAGGTCCATCGGCTCCTCTGGGTTCTCCTCTCTCCCCCTCTCCTCAGCCTCTTGCCATTCCATGGGTTCCTCGTCCCATCCACTTTTCAGCTGGTCCTCGTTCACCTGATTACCCTCCAGGGGCCCCGCCCTTGCCTTGTCAGAGTTCTCTCCTGTGACCTGCTGGGGAAGGTAATCTCTATACCAGGGCTTGCCCCGGGGCTGCTGGGTAGTGTAGTCTTTTTCTCTCCTCCATTTTTCAGGGGGCACTAACCTTTCTCTTCTCTCTCTCTGGGGAAGTAGTAAAGGCAAAGCTCTGTTCGGTCTCCTTTTGCTCTTGAGCCTCCTCACTCTTTCCCCTTCCACTTCCATCTGCTCCACCCCTTCACAATATGTATTTAATCATTTTTTCATATTTTTTTCTTCTTTTTTATCAGTTTTTATTGTGGTTTTATATACTTAATTTTCACATGTCCATGGAAATCTGTTGGTTTAAAAATACACAACACAAGCACAGCACACTGGTTTGCTTATAAAAAAAATTTTTGACCACCTTTTTTATCTTTGTAACTTTTAATGCACCATGACGTTAATCACATTCCACATTTCGTTTTTTTATTTTGACGGTGGTACCCCCTTTTTTGTGTGTGGGGGGGCTATTCATTTCACAGATATAAAGTGTAGGCACTTCATGTCCGTCAGAGCATAGCTCTCGGATGTTACAGGAACACTTACCACCTTCTAACTAGGAGACGGTAAGGGCCTCCCATAACTTTTTACAGGTACTGTGTGCAAATGCAAACATTAGTTTACAACCTGAAATTTAAAAAGAAAATGAAAAAAGCTCTGAAGTGCTGCAGTAAATCTGGGCTTAGCATGCGGGAAGTTCCCATGTTAGAGTGCACTGTATTTTCCATTTGCATCTTTGCTTTCCTGACTACTTTACCTGATTCTCTTAGCTTTTCTCAATATCGTTGCTTATTTTTCTCTTTTTCCAACTTTTTGTTTATGAATGCCAACCTCTTTTTCCTTACTTTTACAGCTACTTCCTTTGCAAACCTCAGTGACCTCCTTTTCTTTTTCCTTTTATTTACTTTTCTAATAACTAAGTTCATTGCTCTTAAAATACCTCCTTTCAGTTTTTAATACTATTTGTTTTCCTTTCAAAGATGTTCCTATCCAGCTAACAACTCCTTGAAGTATTCCTCCATCTTGACAAAGTTAGTTTTCCTGAAGTTTAGTACCCTTGCTTTTGAATGCACCATCTGGTGATCACTGAATGCCAGATGATCACACAGTAAAACATCAGAAACACTTTCTGCATTCATAAGCATGAGCTCCAGTACTGCCTCCTCCTTCCAGGGTTCCATTACCAGTTGCCAGAACAGTTCTCCCTGTACAAAATCAAAGATCTCCCTACCAATTTTTCCTCTAAGTGGAGCAAATGAGCAATTGCTCATACATTTTAGGAGCATGGCTCACAGATTTTGCTCACAATTTGTGTGTGTGTGTGTGCGTGTGCCATATACAGAATGCATTGCTAATACTGGTGCTCAAAAATTGTTGTTTTTTAAAAACTTGTAGCTCACATGTAAAAACAAAATTGCACACACCAAGCCACTCCTTAAAGGAAAGATACTACAGCTGGTTTGTCCCAATCAAAGTGCAGCAAATTGAAATCGCCTATCAATAACACTTTCCCTCCCATAGCAATATAAATGAGTGTCTTAGAGTAAATCTGTATCTATTTCTTCTGCCTGTGAAAGAGGTCTGTATATTACACCAGCATATATAAATGATCCTTTCATTTTCCAGATAAACCCACAGCCTTCTCCTTTCCTTGTACACCCTGCAATTCTGTTCCTTTAATACTGTGTGTTTTTATATACATCCCGACTCCTCCTCCATTTCTTCCTGCCCTCTTTTCGTTGAATAAATTAGAGCCCAGTATAACCACTGTATGCCCTAGTCCTGGTTCTCTATGAACCACATCTCTTTGACTGCAACTTAGTCCAAGTCAGCCTTTTCCATCATAGCCTCTAGGGATGGGCTGTCATTTGCGATAAAATGTTTGCTGATAATAATGCATACTCTTTGTAAAGAGTGTGCACTATGTGTAAAGAGAACACACTCTTTTTTAAAAGGTGTGCATTATGTGTAGTATTCTTTTCCAAAAGTGAGCGCGTGCATGTGCCTGCACAATGGTTTTCACATACGTGATAGTTTGTGCATGCATGCACAATCAGGAAAATACAAGTGCACCCTCTTTGCACATAGTACACTCTGAAATAAGACTTTGGATCTAGATTTAGTACCTAATTTTCAATACTATGGGTGTTAGTATATACAACTTTTGTTCCTATTTCTGTTTTATGATTAAGGGTGGGAGGGGGGAGTGATCAAGGTGCAGTAACAGGCGAACCTTTACCTCCAAAATGGCATTGGCAACCCCTTGTATTAGCTTGGTACTGCTGCTAGGGATTATCTTTCAATATAAGGGCTTCCTTATTAGGGGCACTATGGAGGGTGGACTATGGGGGGAGAAACCTTGATTGGGGGCCCACATGGAGGACTTGTACAAATACGTGATGCCCTTTAAGAGATGACCCAGAAACATTGGGTTGTGGCTTGTGTGCCCAATGTTCCCGGGTGGAAAAATAACCCAGCTGAAAACTAGGGTTATTTTACTGTATTTTAAGGAAGTATTCATAAAAACCAAACCAGTGGGAAATGTGGAGTACCTAAATGAGTGAAAACTTAAATAAACTTCACAACATAAATATATATAATGACAAGATAAGGAGGAAAAAGTCTCAGAAACTTTTAGTTAAGTTTTTGATAAAAAAATTTCCATCTAGAATGTACCTAAAAAAGTGTTTTTTTTTTTGTCTATAATTGGTAAATGCACAAGAGGTGCAGAGTACACTGTTTTGAGGCTTTTTCCTCCTTATTTTGTCACAATATATATTTATACTATAATTTAAGGGTCCTAACATGAGTAGTGGTGGGCACCTGGTGTTCACTGCAACTTGTGTTATGGCATTTACATAGTAATGACTTGTTTTGCATACATTTGCATGTTTTACCTCTCATTACTATGTTACCCACAGTGACTTAAATATCATTGTGTTAGCGCAGGACAAGCTGCGTTAGTGCCCTTTAAATCACATTAAGGGACAAATGACGTGACTTAAAGCCTTAACACAGCTTGTTAACTTCCATCTTTATTTACTTTAATGATTTTCTTAGTTGTGGCTTTGTCTATCCATCTCTGACAATGCTAATTTAAAGCCCTCCTTAGTAGATTAACCAATCTGTTGTAGAAGACACTTCACCCCTTCTTCAATAGATAGATGCCATCTTTGCTCAGCAGTCCATGGAAAACCATCCCATTGTCAAGGATGCAGAAACACTCTCAATGATACAATCCAATCAGCCATACATTCATCTTCTGAATGCAAGCTTCTCTGCCTTGGCCTGTACTCTCAGCCAGGAGGAGTGAAGAGAACACCACCTGCACACCTATCTGCTTGATCCTCTCTCTTAGGCTTATGGGGGGGTGGGAACCTAAACGTATCATTTGTGTCAACATCGATGATAGTCAGCAGGTTTGATGAATCTTGGCAAACTCTCTATAATGTCTCAGATCGTGACACCAAGGATATAGCTTACCTTCTGGCACATCATTTCTGGTCAGCTAATGGATGCCTCTGTACTCCTCAGAATGGAGTCATTCCTGCCATTTCCAAGTGGTCACTCATCTTGTAGTTTTGGCGGTTTTGAGCTCTGACTCCTTCAGTTCCTGGGATATTTTCACCTCTTTCATTTTCAGTGCAGCATAATGGTTATTCAGGCTTTACTTTCTCTAGGTCTTTGTCCTGCTGATCAGTTTCTAGTTGTTCTTTCTGTATCACTTCATCTTTTGCTAGAGAACTTAGATGCCTCACAACATTAATTTCTATTTTCCAATTTATTTATTTATCATTTTACAATTTAACAGAAGTAACCACCTACAAAGGATACAATCAAATTCAGAAACTAAGAACAAAGGAAATTAAGTATACAAAAAGAAATAATAATAATACTGACTTTGTTAACAAGTGAAGAAAAGTGGATCCAAGATAAGAAGAGGGCGGGGGGGGGGGGGGGGGGGGGGAAGGAATACTCATCAAGGAAAAAGAAAATTACATTAAGGAGAACACTATCAAAGTCCACTCTTATCAGCCAACTCTCAGCAGTAAGCATATGGATTCACTTCACAATTTTCACTTTTTCTTTGGCTATCAAAAACTCTTTCAATTGCTTGGGATCAAAGAATTGAAATTGCTTGGCCTCAAGTACTACAATGCATAAACATGGAAATCTTAATACAAAATCAGCCTCTAAGGCTTTAACTCTGGGCCGAAACGCCAAGAAAGCCTTACGCCTCATCTGTGTCTCCCTAGCTAAATCAGAAAAAACTCTTTTTGATTCCATAAACAATGTTGCAAGGTATCTAAAGGAAAGTCTCAATATATTATTTTGGTCCGATTCCAATGCAAAAGTCACTACCAAAGTAGTTATCTGGGTAATAACATCGAAAGATGACTCCTGAAAAGATGTTAAATTCATAGCACCCTCCTCCTGGGACCGTTCACCGAGAGCCTTCAAATTCCTGACTCCCGATGTATATATTGGGCCCTGGTGATCGGGGGCAATGATTCTGAAGGCAGCTTTAGAACATCCACCATATATCTCTTATATGAACATTTCTACCGGCGAAAGGAGAGGAAACTTAGGACAGTTGAAAAATTTCAAATTGTGTCTCCTGAACTGATTTTCCAGGTACTCCAGACATCTATGTGCGAAATTCCTATCTTTAATAGAAACCACCTCAAACTTTTCCCAAGTCTGAATTTTAGATTTCAATAAATCGAATTCTGAAAACTGTTGGCCCATTGCTTGTGCCTGAATCAAGACCCCTTGAGAAATCTTGGCAATATCTCTAGAATGCTGTCCCATTATAGACATCAAAGATGAGTGCATATTTGTGATATCATCCCATAGAAACTCCAACGCAACCACAGCTGGTCTACTTGATCCCTGAAACTTTGGTTCAGGAGCAGCCTGGTCCTGGCCCTGCTTTTACTTAAATTACTTATGGTCTCCTGCCCTAGGATTCTGATAGCAGCCTGGAACTGATGATTTTCTTCAAGGGTCAGTGCCACATCTCCAGCTGATGAGCTCCCTTGCAGTCCGGGGGCTGCTTCCTTCTACTGAGCGGCCTCGAAAGTGTATTGCATTGCTGGAGAGCTGCTTCCAGGTTGAGGGAAAGCCGTGCACTCAACAGGGCTCAATGTCAACCCGGAAGAACTGCCGCCCTACGCTTCTGCAGCAGGCATGGGTGAAGAGAGAAAGAGCTCATTGGGGTTGAAAACACCCAAAACTGATCCAAAGACATCTGTTGTTTCACAGGGGTCGAGGAGGAGGTTGGCAGAAGCCCTCTGGTCTTAGCTCTCCTTTTTCCCATTACTAGTCCAGAATGGACCTGAACAACAGCAGATTCAGTCGGAAGAGCAAGAGTGCTGACTGCATGTCCTCCTTTCACAGTACTATCTTGGATCCATACCTCTATTTTCCAAATTTTAAATCAAGAATTTAGAAGATATGGAAGTAGTCAATAACATTGGGCCCATATTGATGATTTCATTCAGTTTGAAATGTAATGATGATCATATGTTAAAATTGGTTACGAGAAAAAAGCAAAATGTTACTGTGAAGGGGTATACAGTTGAGATATCCAGACCTTCTTAAAAGGACAACAATGCTATCTACCTTAACAGGGGTATACAGCAGTTGAAGAATCTGAAATCAAGGGATGTGGCCCAGTGGAGGAAGTCAAAATCCCAGGACCAGAGTAAAGGAAGGAAGACTAGACCAGAAAGAGGTAGTTGCTAGTGCACACCTGTACTTTGTATATGTCCAAGTTTCCACGTTTATTAAGTATTTGATTGACTGCCCTCAAGTAGCCTTTCAGATCAGTTTACAAATAAAATATAAAATAGATGCAGTAAAATATAGGTTATAAAAGTTAAAGAAGAAACAAGAAATACAATTAAAATAGGATTGGAGATATGTATCATGAAATAAGTAAGTTTTGATGGCACCATTAAACTTGTCTAGTGAGGGTTATAGATGTAGGGAAGAGGAGAAGGCATTCCAGAGAAACAGACCTATCACACTGAAAATTCTCAAATGACATGTTCAAAACAGATGTTGCGATAAAAAGGGATCACCAGACAATTTTGATGAGAGGAGTGTAGAGCTCTAAAAGGAGAATAAGGTATGAGTAATTTGGATAGATAGAGGAGTGTACCAGAGGTATGGATTTTATAAGCTAGAAGAAAGGGAATGAGGTTTGATATGTTGCCTTTCTGTGGCTACAAGGTGGTTTACAGACTATATACAATTACGTATTTTGTACTTGGGGCAATGGAGGGTTAAGTAACTTCCCCAGAGTTACAAGAAGCTGCAGTGGTAATCAAACCTGTTTTGATGGTTCTCAGGCCATTGCAATAACCATTAGGCTACTCCTCCTCCTCATCAGAAGAAGAAGTTTGTATGTAATAGGTAGGTAACTGGAAGCCAATGTTCTTGACGAAGAGATGGAGTGATGTGGTCAAACTTTTCACATCCTGTGATAAGTTTGGCTACTGCATTGTGAATTATATGTAGTCTTTGGATATCTTTTACTCTACGTCCATGTAAAAGAGAATTACAGTAGTCAATCCCAGAGATGACTAAAGTGTGCATCAGGATATGAAGAGCATTTTTAGCAAAGAGTGTTTGTATAGTGTAGATCAGTCTGAGTTTTAAAAAAAAGAACGTTTAAGAATATTGGAGATTTAAGGTTCGAAGGTTAATGTCTAATTGATGACTACTCCAAGAATTTTGACCTGTGATGCAAATTCAATAGGGAAGCTCACCAAAGCAATAAGGCTAATAGGAAACAGGGAACCTGTATATGAGAACAAAACACCTTTTGGTTTCAAGGGATTGAGTATGTACAATCTCTGTAAGCTTGGTTTTTATAATGTATATTTGGAATGTATCATCTGGATTGAGGCTTACTAGAATTTAAATGCATTTGCATAAATATAACTAGGCATTTACATATAAACATATAAAAATTAAGACAGATAAAGACCATATAGCCTATCGAATCTATCCATCCATGCTGTTTATTCTCCCTTTCACTCCCTTAAAGATCCTATGTACTTGTCCCAAAGAACTATATAAGGGTAAGGAGGGGTGATAGAAAAATATTTAAAGATATAGGGGCCATGATAGAGCCCTGGGGGACACTGCAATTTGTTTGGTATGATGCAAATTTTATATCCTGTTGTGTTTTATTACAATGATCTTGAAGATAAGAGCTGAACCATGCTGAAACATTTCCATTGAGATCAATGTCATGTAGTCTAGAGTAAGGAATGATCTATGATATCAAAGGCCACAGAGAATTCAAGGGAAAGAATCCATATTTTGGAGAATGAATGTAGTAATACCTACTACTACTACTACTACTATTTAGCATTTCTATAGCGCTACAAGGCATACGCAGCGCTGTACAAACATAGAAGAAAGACAGTCCCTGCTCAAAGAGCTTACAATCCCATTGATGAGGATGTAAAACATTGGTCTTTTTTATAAAGTTATCTAATCTCTCTGATACAATGCATTCAGTTAATTTTGTGATGAATGAAAGTTGAGCAATAGGTTGATACTTGGAAGCTAAAGAGATATCTCCCTTAGGATCATTCAGTTTTGGACAAATTAATTCTTGTTTCCTGGAACATGGAACAAGACCTGTCTCTAAACTAGTAGAGCCCAAATTATGAAGAAATGGTAGCACAATACTTTGGAAGTGTTTAATGTAGTGCACTGGAATGGGATCCATTGGAGAACTAGTAATTTTCATTGAGAAAAGTGTTTTGCAGAGAGCAGTGGATGAGGGAAGAAACTGTAATGTCCCAAAGTTGTTTGAGAAATTATTCGATCGTTATTTGCAATCGATGGATGTATGATAAATTGTAATGATACTTGTAAAGATAATATTTTATCTGAAAAATGTGTAGCCAAATTCTGTGCAGTCAAGGCAGTTGTAGTTGTGGGAGCATGGGTATTAGTTGTGGTTAATGGTTTTACCAGCTTTTGCCAAATTAAAGTGCTTGTGTAATTAGAGTTCCTTATGTGTTTTTTTTTTACGTCCTAAATCTCAGACTTGCAAGAGTAAGCCAGGAATCTATATTTACAGTGGTACTTTCTCCAGAGGTGTGTACTATGTCTAACCAGGAGCTTTATAATACAGTGTTAGAGTTAAACCAATGTTTCCTGCGGCATTTAAATGTTGAAATGGAGGTAATTTGTAGAGGAGCTAATATGTTGTAGATCTTTGATAATTCACTATCCCAGTGTAGTGATTTTCCTTCTAAGGTTAGTGTGAAAAATGAATCATAAGTTAAAGTAAAATTATAAGTAAATGGTTTTAGAGTAATTTTAGAGAGATCATGAGATGTTCCTTATATGTCAGTTTGACAGATTGACACAATTTAGATAATGATCGCTCGAAGACATGGGGGCGAAATAGAGGACTGAGTACAGTTTCTGAGAAGGCAGTAGAGTTTATAAGAAGGCAAGAGGCAAAAAGAGAGTCAAATGTATGCCCTGCAGAGTGGTTGGGACTGTAATAAGTTGATGTAGTGGTAGGTTTTATATGAGGTCAGTAAAATCAGCAGCACAAGGAGCAGTAAGATCATCTAGGTGAATATTAAATCACCTAGAATAATGGGAAATTGGAATGTAAGGATATGTTGAGTGATGAGTGTTTGAAGAAAATGAAATGAATGGACAGTGTGTGGGGGGAGGAAAATGTAGAAGAAGAAAATTAAGAGTAATGGGTATTATTTTATTTATTTATTTATTTGTTGCATTTGTATCCCACATTTTCCCACCTCTTTGCAGGCTCAATGTGGCTTACATATCACCGTTAGCGGCGTTAGCCGATTCCGGTATGAACAAATACATGGTTTGGATTGATTCAAAGCGATGTTGTGGTAGAGTGAGGTACGTGTATGATAGGTACAGTTGGGGGGACTTAAATAGGCAGAGGGGAGGAAGAGTCAGGTAATGTCCATTATGGTCTTTGGTTAATTGTGTTGCAAGTGTCCGTGTATCTTATGTTGGGTCGGTGGGGTATGCTCTTTTGAACAGTTCTGTCTTTAGTGCTTTCCGGAAATTTAGGTTGCCGAGCGTAGTTTTTACTGCTTTTGGAAATGGGTTCTACAGCTGTGCACTTAAGTATGAAAAACTGGATGCATAGGTGGATTTGTATTTGAGTCCTTTGTTGCTTGGGTAGTGAAGGTTTAGGTATGATCGTGTAGATTTTGTGGGATAGATGCTACTCGGCGGTAGTTGGTAATGTTGTTTGTTTTTTTCTTGGTGTCTTTTGGTATTGGGGTGAGCAGGATGTTGCCTTTTTCTTTAGGGTAGATACCCTGCTGAAGCATGAAGTTTAAGTGGGATGTGAGGTCTGTTATGAAGCGGTGAGGGGCAGATTGTATTAGGTAACTGGGGCAGATGTCCAGTTGGGAGTGGCTGTTGGAGTATTTTTTTATCGTCTGAATAACTGTGTCGGTGCTGAGGAGATCGAAATTTGACCATATTCGGTCAGCAGGGTGTTCACCAGGGGTTAGGTCTAGACCATTAATGAAGTTTTCTATGTTATTCTGAGGTAGAGTTTTGCGTAGGTTTACGATTTGTTTCATTGAAATATTTAGCAAGGTTGTCTGCAGATGGGGTGTCATTGCTGGTTGTGGTGATTGGTGTCGTGTCTAGAAGTTTGTTCATGAGGTTATATAGTTTCTTCATGTTTTTGTAGTTTGGCCCAATTTTAGTTTTGTAGTACGACCTTTTGGTCTGTCTTATTGCATATTTGTATTTCCTTTGTAGTTGTTTCCAATCGTTGAGTGTGTGTTCGTCTTTTTTTTTTTCCATGCGCATTCCAGTTTCCTAGATTGTGATTTTAGTTTTTTCAGTTCTTCGTTGAACCACGGTATTTAGTTGTGTCTACGTGAAGTTCTTGTTTGTAAGGGTGCTATTTCATCTAGTACGTGTCTGCATCTTTTGTCCCATTCTGAGAGGTAATATATGGTTTCCGTTTGTGCTGTCCAATCGTTGTTGTATATCTGTTGCCAGAAAATATCCGGGTCTATTTGGCCTCTCGTGGTGTGAGTCGTGTGTTCTCTTGTATGGCGAGAACCCCTTTTTCGCCATTTTAAGGATAGGTTTAGTTTGTAATGGTTGGTCCATGGTGTTTCTGTCCATCTAGTTTGTGTTATGGTCAGGTTCTGATCAGCGGACAGTTTGTGTGAGAATAGGTCGAGTGTATGACCCTTTGCATCGGTTGTTTGCATTTGTGGCCATGTAAGAGCACATAGATTTTTATTTATTTATTTTTGTTACATTTGTACCCCGCGCTTTCCCATTCATGGCAGGCTCAATGTGACTTACATGGGGCAATGGAGGGTTAAGTGACTTGCCCAAAGTCACAAGGAGCTGCCTATGCCTGAAGTGGGAATTGAACTCAGTTCCTCAGGACCAAAGTCCACCACCCTAACCACTAGGCCACTCCTCCACTCCATAGATGAAGGAAGTCCTTGCATTCTCGTGCGCTGGTAGAGTTTGGATCTTCAAGGTGAAGGTTAATGTCTCCTAATATTAGTATATTGGAGTTGGATACACATATATTTGAAATGAAGTCCATGAATTCTGCCTGGCTTTCGTTCCAGTTGCATGGTGGTCTATAGAATAGGACACAATTTAGGTGGTCGAGCAAGGTTTTATGGTGGATTCTGATTGAGGCTATTTCGAGGTGGGTTGTTATAGATTCCACAGTGGTTTCAATCGTGAGGTGAGATTGGTATATAAGCGCTATGCCCCCTCCTCTTTTTTCTTTTCTAGTTCAGTGGGTGATTTTATATCCTGGAGCACATAGGTTTAAGATAATAGGGTCTGTCTGATCATGGATCCAGGTTTCAGTGATGAAGAGTAGGTCAAGTTTCACTGACGTGATCCAGTCTGTTATTATTATTGTTTTGTTTACTGCGGATCTGGCGTTGACATAGCCTATATGAATGTTTTGATATGGGTCTTCTGCATTCAGTGATTTGTGGACTTTTGTTACTTGTCGATTCCTGGTTTGTGTGGGTTTTTTATGACCTTTTTTTCATTTTGTTGAGGGTGTATGCTTGTTGGTTCTCTTCCTTTGTTTATATACTGCTGTAAAGGCCTAAGGTAATGCGGGCATATGTTTTGGGTTTTTAGACTAACCTGCATGAAAAGAGATTTTTTTTTCTCTTTGAATGTGGCTCAGTTGATTTGTCCTGAGAGCCTCAATTAAGACCCAAAGCTCAAGAACTCACTCATAGGTTCACAGTTGCATGACAAAATGTAGAATCCATAGGATTGATATTCAAAAGATTTACTTGAGTAACTCTTGGTGTTTAAAATTCTACCTCACCTCACTGACCAGTTACATTTATGTAACTCATTGATTGGGTAAACTTTATTTGCCTAATGAGGAATTCCAGGGGCTATCATTTAGCATGATAGCACTGATATCTGACATTGGCTTGCTAAATCCAACTGGATAAGTCTAGTCACAGAAATAGCAAGCCTAAAGATATCTGGTTGTAGGACACAGTATGGAAACCTCTTTGATTTTCAGCTTGAACAGGATCAGAATTGGTTCAGATGCATATAAGGACTCTATCATGGTCTAACTTAACCTCAGTGCAATTTAGACCTTGCAGATCCTGTTCTCCTTTTGTTAAAGCTGGCTGAAATTGGTCCGAGGGTTATGGATGTTCATTGATTGCAATCAAACTTATGGATGTTCATTGATTTCAATTGAACCTGTAAGAGAGATCATTGCAGATCATGAGGAGCTGCCACCATTCCAAACCAGAATCATCTTCTTATGGTGTGTCTCAGAGTTCCATTTTAGCATGAACACATTTCATTTATATTTGGCTCCTCTTTTCACCACATCTCAAGAAAGATATAGGGGCTCATTTTTGGAACCCAAAAATGTCCAAAAAGCTGCACAAAGTGGCAGATGGACTTTTTTTTTTTGCCAAAACACCCAAATCCCTATTTTTGAAAAACATTTTAAAAACCCATTTTAAAGATGTTGTTTCTATGCAGTTTGTATGCAGTGTATCCAAATCACAAGGGGGCATGTCAGGGATGTGCTGGAGGCGGGATTTGGGCATCCCCAAACTTGGATGTTTTTCTGCCATAATGGAACATATTCTGCCATAATATTCTCTAGCAAAGAGACAGAGAAGTCGAGCAGAGAAATGAAATAACCGGCACAAGAACTGGTGTACAAAGGTTTAGCTCCAGATGAAGATGTTACGAAACAGAAGCGCACTGTAGAGCAAACCAGTGAGAAAGCCTGGAAGATAAGATAAGTGCAAAGTTAAAAAAGAATAAGAACAAAAAGTGAAAAAGCAAAAAAAATTATTAATCTAGACTAATGAGGATTCCCGCTGTTAGAATAATGGTCCAGCGGAGAGGTGTAGTTTATGAAGCAAATCTAATATAATAAAACGCACCGTGAACGTTCTAATGAGGACAACGTTCTGAAGCCATCTGACGTCACTCCCTGGCTGTAGGGTTCGTGGCGTTCGTGGTGTGAAGCCACCCAGCTGTCTCTGCCCCGCCCTCGCGTCTAAACAAACAAATCCGGAAGCGAAGCGTCAGGGAAGGAGGCGGCGCTCCCGACGTCTAGCCTTCCCTTCGCTGTGTTCCGCCTTCAAAAAAAGGCGGAACACAGCGAAGGGAAAGCTAGACGTCGGGAGCGCCGCCTCCTTCCCTGACGCTTCGCTGCCGGAAACGCCACGGAGGTAAAGTTAAAAAGAATAAAAAAGGGATGCATGGATGCGAAGGGGGGGGGCATGGATGCGAAGGGGGGGGGGGAGAAGAGGGCGGGCCAGGCTGGGACATGGGAGAGAGAGGAGCATGGATGCGAGGGGGGGCCATGGAAGGGAGAGAGGGGACTTGCTGGAAAAGGATGAATGGAGGCAGCAGGGGACAGAGGAGCATGGATTGGGAGGGCAGGGCTCAGGGAAAGAGGAAATTGCTGAAAAGGGATGAATGGAGGGGGCAAGGGACAGAGGAGCATGGATGGGCATGGATTGGGAGGACAGGACTCAGGGAGAGAGGGAAATTGCTGGATAGGGATGAATAGAGGGGACAGATGGGCATGGATGGATATGGATTGCAGGGCAGGCCTGAGGCAGAGAGGGCAATTGCTGGATAGGGATGAATGGAGGGGCCAGGTGACAGAGGAGCATGGATGGGCATGGATTGGAAGGGCAGGACTCAGGGAGAGGGGAATTGCTGGATAGGGATGAATGGAGGGGACAGATGGGCATGGATGGATATGGATTGCAGGGCAGGCCTCAGGCAGAGAGGGGAAATGCAGGATAGGGATGAATGGAGGGGGCAGGTGACAGAGAAACATGGATGGCCATGGATTGGGAGGGCAGGGCTCAGGGAGAGACTCACTCTCTCTCTCACACACTCACACTTTCACTCTGACTCTCAAACAGTCACTCTCACATACACTCTCCCAAACATACACACTCCGAGGAAAACCTTGCTAGCGCCCGTTTCATTTGTGTCAGAAACGGGCCTTTTTTACTAGTAATTAATAAGCACACCAGAAATCTGAAGTCAAGATTATTATATTCATAAAAAAGACTGTGTTGAAAAGTTTAAAGTGCCATAGTGGTATTAACTGATAGAATTCATTTTAGTGAGCACTATTGCTGATGTGTAATTTACATAATGGAACAAAGCAAAAAAAAAATGTACAGGGCTAAAAGTTAGACATTTTGATCTAGACCTGTTTCAATCATGACTAAGTCACAAAAGGTGCCCTAAATGACCAGCTAACCACTGGAGAGATTAAGACATGAACCCCTTACTCCCCCAGTGGCCACTGACCCCATGTTACCCCCAAAGATGTGACCCCCCCCCCAGTACATACCAGCCTCTACGACAGCTTCAGATGTTATGACCAATCTTATTAGAGCAGCAAGCAGATCCCCGGAGTAGCCTAGTGGTCAGTACAGTGGAATATAGAGAAACGGAACCACGCCCATACCCTACTCTGTTGCACTTGTGGTAGAAAGTGTGAGCCATTCAAAACCCACCAAAAACCTACTGTACCCACTTTACCATAGTTTAGTACAAGGGCCCCAAAACGAGCAATTTTGTATTATCTAGGCATCTCCAGGAGTAGGTGTAAATCCCGACACTGATGCCAACAGAGATAAATATATCTCTGTTATTTGAATTTCAGTGCTGTTAAATGTATATATTTTTCATAGTTTCATGGTAGTCCTATTATTAGTTTTTAATTTGCCATTCTCAAGTTTACCTCATTTATTGTATTTATGTTTATATGTGGTCATTTTACTATTGTTATGCTATTAACAAAATTGTAAGTTTTATGTTAAACTGTTCCTGCTGTACACCGCCTTGGGTGAATTTCTTCATAAAGGTGGTCAATAAATCCCAATAAAACAACTAAAAAAAATAAATATAGGTGACACCTACAGACATAAGAGCTATTGTAGTGGCATATAGTTGGGTACAATAGATTTTTGGTGGATTTTAGAATGCTCACTATATAATATAAGGGGGGGGGGGGGTGATGGTGAGATGTGTACCTGGGACCTTTTATGCGAAGTCCACTGCAGCATGCCCCACTGCTCTGCTGGGATGTCTGTGTGGCCAGTTTAGTAACAATGCTAGCTCCTCCTACATTACAATGGCTTGATTTTGTGTGTTTTTCACTTGGACATTTTTTTTTTCAAAAATGGTCCAAAAAGATAAATACACTGACTACAGCAATATCTAGAAAAAGGCCATTTTTGAAATAAAAAGATAAATGTTTTGCATTGTTGAAAATCATTATATTCACTACTTGGATTTTAAACATTTTGAGTGAAACATCCAAAGTCGGATTTAAACACCTGTGAAGAATAAGGGGCTGTCCTATCCTGGGTAGGCCACTAGGTGGTGCTGTTCACATAGGAATTGGGGGAAATGCTTATACTTAGGATGAGTCACTAGAGGGAGCCCATAGGGGGAAGGTCCAGGTGGAGGTCGCTAGGACCTGGGAGAGTCCTGGGTGGGAAACAGGTGAAGGTTGTTATGGGCTGGGTCCTGCCTGGAATTAGGGGGAAGAGCCTAAAGGGGTGTAGAAGCTAGGCACCCATTTTATACCTGCCTGAGGTTGGAAAGGAGAAGAGAAAGGAACTGGAGAGCTGGCAGCTGAGGAAAAAGGATTCCCTGAAGGTACTGGCTGGGCTCTAGAGAGACTGTTGTGTTAATCCATTGTATATAGAACTGTGTAAGAAGACCAAGGAACTAGCAGCCAGGGACTGGAGGACAGAAGGCTGTTATCTCTGAGCCCAGGTGTCTATGGGGGTGAGGCTCAGTGGGAAGATCTGTGAAAGAGTTTTAAGCTTGTGATAATGTTTTAAGCTGGAAGAAGGTCAGTGTTTTAAGCTGGAAGAAGTGTGCCCCAGGGGGCTGGAATAAAGAGCTGATTGATGAATATGCTGTATTGGACGAGTAATTTGCATCTAATCTGTATATTCCCTGGAGCTCACCCTGAGTGAAAAAGGGGCCCAGGATCTTGAGGTTGGAGTGTTCAGGCTACTGGGAAGAGACTGGCTGGAGTCCTGCTCGGGAGCCAGAGGCCTGCTGGAGAGCGGGAGGAGAAGCCTCGTCTTCACACACCATATAAAAAATGACCCTCCACCTCTTAGGTACATATACCCTTGGAATATAGGCTCATATCTTTGCCTTGTCTTGTGAACTACAGGGGCTGCAGGATCCAAGTCTCAGATTATTACTAATAATGTTGCTGCGGACCCTAGGTTCTAAGACTCACCTTTCTCCAATAACAGTTTTTATGTAGGACACAGTTTTTTTTCTTGTTAGAGAACAAATATTGTCTAAATGGAAAATTTTAGACATCATAATCTGGACACATGTGGCTGTTAGGGATGGGCTGCCATTTTTGTTTGGCCATTTATCATTCTGTTAATTGCTTATAATAGAGCATATTCTTTACTATATGGAAAGAGGGTGCACTCTTTTTCCGATAGGGTGCAAATGTGTGCATGTTTGTGTGTGTATAATATTTCTTTACTTATTTATTAGGATTTATTTACTGCCTTTTTGAAGGAATTCTCTCAAGGCGGTGTACAGAAAGAATAAGTCAAACATAAGCAATAGATAATTACAGCAGTAAAAATATTCAAACAACAATACAAAGTATGGCATAGTCGCTACATTACATTTTCAACACAATACACAATAAAACATTTTTATAGACAGCATAGGGTGTAATCAAAGATGACACATATAGATAGATAAGGTAGAGTAACGGGAGTTAGAAAATAAGGGGACTAATTTAAAGAAAGTTGCACAGAAAGTCAGAAAGGTGCATGAATATAATCTCAGCTAGGGTAGGAGTAGATAAACATGTCCTGCCACAGTTCCTTGAGTTCTATATAAGTCGCTATTCATGTGCAAATTTGGGAGCACGCCCAATTTGCACACACAAATTAATTGGATAATGAGCTTATTAGTGCCGATAATTGGTTTGTTAACATGCAATTGGTACTAATTAGATTTTATGTCTAAAGTTTACATATGAGTTAAAAAAAGGGGCATAGAAATGGGAGGAACATGGGTGGAATAATGGTCTCCCTAAAATATACATGGGTACTTATAGAATAATGGGGATATGCATCTACACACTGCCAAGGACACTGAGGACTATCACTAACCACACCCTCTCCAAAAGATATCTATATAATAAAACTCACCCTCAACGTTCTGAAGAAACTGACGTCACTGAAGCCAAGCCACTGACGTCACTTCCTTCATGAAGGGTTCGTGGTGGTGAAGCCACCGAAATCACCAAGTCTCTGGGCCCCGCCCTCGAGTCAAACGTGATGATGTCGAGGGCGGAGCAATGGCGTCACACATCGAGGGCGGAGCAATGGCGTCAGTGGCTTCAGAATGAAGAAGGTGATGAAGGTGCGTTGATGAGGTGCGGAGCAATGGCGTCAGTGGCTTCATAACGACGAAGAGGTGGGGGAGGGGGTTGGGGAGGAAAACCTTGCTAGCGCCCGTTTCATTTGCTCCAGAAACGGGCCTTTTTTACTAGTTACATGATATGATACCCGCAAGAGAGCCTTCTCTGGAGTAGCTTCTGTCTGTCCTACCCTTATCCCTTATTGGTCCTGTCTGTCTGTCCTGATTTAGATTGTAAGCTCTTTTGAGCAGGGACTGTCTCTTCTTCACGTTCAATTGTGAAGCGCTGCGTATGACTGGTAGTGCTATAAAAATGATTTATAGTAGTAGTAGCTCCCACACTCTGGAATGCACTGCCTGAAGGCTCCACTTAACAGAAGACTATATCTGTACTTCAGGAAGCTTGGCTTTTCAACCAGACCTTTAATGGAAGAAGTAACTAACTCACATACACAAGGAGTGAAACAGGCTGCATATACTGTAGCAGGACATGTTTATCCACTCCTACCCTAGCTCAGATAATATTTAACCATCTCTCTGATCTCATGTGGACCTTTCTTTAAATTAGTCACCTTATTTTCTAACTCCTCTTACTCTCTTATCTATCTACATGTTCCATATTTGCTTATACCCTTCACTGTCAATTAAAATGTCCTATTACGTATTGTGTTGACACTGTAAGTAGTATACTATGAGGCATATTTTCAAAGCACTTTGGGAGGCTAAGTTCCATATGTTTCTATGGAACTTTGGGAGGCTAAGTGCTTTGAAAATAAGCCTCTAAGCCATACTTTGTATTGTTATTTGAATATTTTTACTTATTGACTACTACTCATGTTTGATTTATTCTCACTGTACACCGCCTTGAGTGAATTCCTTCAAAAAGGCGGTAAATAAATCCTAATAATAAAAAAGAAAATAATAATTTAGGGGCCCTTTTACAAAGCCATGGGAGGCTAACGTGGGTAGTATGAGCCTGGTGGCAATTCTGAGTTTAGCGCATGCTGAATCCTGCAGTAGAAAATATTTTTCTATTTTCTACCATGGGGGGCATTCCCAGTGGTAATCAGCAGTGCAGCCATGTTGGCATGCCCTGCATAGTTACCACACGGGTAGCGCATGAGCCCTTACCACTAGGTCAACGGCTGGTGGTAAGTGCTCAGACCATAAATAGGCACATGCTAGTTTTAATTTTTGCGCAAGTCCATTTCCTGGCCCTATAAAAAATGGCCCTTTTTCCAGCCACAGTAAAAAGTGGCCCAGTGCTTCCCAAAAAGACATGCCCATGCTACTGCAGGTCACTTTTTCCCATGACTTTGTAAAAGGACCCCTTAGGTATAAAGATTTGCACAACATTTGAGCTGATGCAAATGGCCATGACTGAACTTAGGCGTGATTCCCAGGCATAAGCGCTATTCTATAAACCGTGACTAACTTTAAGCATGGTTTATAAAATAGCACTTTTTTGAGCACCAGTTTTTTGGCGTCCTATATAGAATTCATCCCTCTCAGCGTTGATCCACAAATGTATTTTTATAACTTTGAAATGCAATCAAAATTACTTATCTGCATTATCTTCACCATGCCCAATTCCGTTGACAATTGCACTAGAGAAATGAACAACTGGCACAGGCAAACCTGGCATCAGTGAATAACCAGGGTGAACCAAGAAATGCTGATGCAGTGCTGAATGAAGCATATTTTCTTGTAGGATGGACTGTTAGATAGGATCATATTTTGATCTAAATATGTTTCTGTCACTTGCTCACAAATGCATCACTTCTTATATTGATTAGAGTAACAGCCTAAGAAAGTAACATATAAACTCCAACTGGCATATAATGCATCTGCCAGACTGTGAGTCGGTGCCTGTGGGAGAGATCATATCTCACCGATTCTCATTCAACTCCATTGTTTGTGATTTATTGGACAGGGTTTATATTGCTGACTTTAATTTTTAAAACCTCTGGAAGCTTGATGGATAGAGTAAGGCTTTATGCTCCCTCTAGGCCACTACGGCCATCAAACAAAGCATTTCTTTTGAAGAGGTTAGGTTACTAAGCAGCCTTTCTTCCTGTGTTGTGCTTGCTAATTGGAACAAGGCTCTGAAATAGATTTACAATATTTCAGCGTCTTTTGAAATTGTGGCTTTTTAGATTTACCTTTAAATTGGGCAGCACCTATTTTGCTTTCTGTGTTTGTCATACGCTTTTGCTATGTTCCTGTTGTTTTATGGGATTGTAAGAATACAATATCTCTCTAATTCTGTTGTGTGTGCAAATTTGAGTACATGCCCAATTTGCATACACAATATAATTGAATAACAAGCTAATTACCACCAATAATTGGCTTTTTAACAAGGAATTGTTGGTACTAATTAAAGTTAATTGAACGTTATGTGCATAAATTTAGGCACGGAATATGCACCTAAAATTTATGCATGATTTGAAAAAGTGGACGTGGAAATGGGCGGGTCATGGGCAGAATGGGGGAGTTCTTAAAATGAATGCACGTTGTTATAGGATAACAGGGATACGTGATTAATGTAGGCATGTGCATTTGCACAACGTTTAAATTGGAGCAAATAGTCACACCTAAAGTTAGGCGTGATTCCTGGGCATAAATTTAAGCAAGGCTTATAGAACAGCGCTTTTTTCACTGCCTATATTTTTGGACACAATATTTTGAATCAAGCCCTATGTGCCTGTTTCTGCTATGGCATGAATATACTTATGCTCTGTTGCTCTGTTTTAGGGCTATATACTATGTTATTTGCGTTATCAGCAATATTTGCATTATTTCATTGTTTTTATGGTTATGACATCTGTTGTCCATTTGTATTTTGCTGATTGTCTTTTTATCACTATTATTATTTATGTGTTGTAATTATGATTGCTATTTTTTAAAAATCGTAAATCACCTTAGGTTATCTCTGGTCAGGGGTTTATTAAACTAAAGGGTTAATATTTAGCGTAGTTTAAGCTGGAGAAGCTCCTGCTCACTTAAACCATGCTGAGCTGGCCGTCCATCAATATTCAGCAACATTTAACTGGGCAGTGCCTCGGCATATTGGCTCTGACCGCCCAAGCACAATCCTAATAATGTTGAGGCAGGTCCAGGGGCAGAGTCAGTACTGGTGCCCACATACCTAACTGGGCAGAAAGAGCAGACCTATCTTTACTTGATTAGTAATATCACTCCTACCTGCATAACTTCCTGGTGCCACCACAGCCTCAGATATATATTTATTTGCTTTCCTTTATCTCTTTCTTTTTAAAGTCTTTGTTATCTTTCCAACTGAATAATGGAGTTCCTTTCCTCTTTCATTTATTATCTGTATACCATTTATTTCTGCCTGTCAGTAAAAGCGGTTTAGCAAATTTTTAATTACTACTACTACTACTATTTAGCATTTCTATAGCACTACAAGGCGTATGCAGTGCTGCACAAACATAGAAGAAAGACAGTCCCTGCTCAAAGAGCTTACAATCTAATAGACAAAAATAAAGTAAGCAAATCAAATCAATTAATGTGTACAGGAAGGAAGAGAGGAGGGTAGGTGGAGGCGAGTGGTTACAAGTGGTTACGAGTCAAAAGCAATGTTAAATAGGTGGGCTTTCAGTCTAGATTTAAAGGTGGCCAAGGATGGGGCAAGACGTAGGGGCTCAGGAAGTTTATTCCAGGTGTAGGGTGCAGCGAGATAGAAGGCGCGAAGTCTGGAGTTGGCAGTAGTGGAGAAGGGAACAGATAAGAAGGATTTATCCATGGAGCGGAGTGCACAGGAAGGGGTGTAGGGAAAGACGAGTGTGGAGAGATACTGGGGAGCAGCAGAGTGAGTACATTTATAGGTTAGTAGAAGAAGTTTGAACAGGATGCGAAAACGGATAGGGAGCCAGTGAAGCGACTTGAGGAGAGGGGTAGTATGAGTAAAGCGACCCTCGCGGAAGACGAGATGGGCAGCAGAGTTTTGAACCAATTGGAGAGGGGAGAGGTGACTAAGTGGGAGGCCAGCAAGAAGCAGATTGCAGTAGTCTAAACGAGAGGTGACAAGGGTGTGGATGAGGGTTTTGGTAGAGTGCTCGGAAAGAAAGGGGCGGATTTTACGGATGTTGGTAAAGAAAGAAACGACAGGTCTTGGCGATCTGCTGGATATGAGCAGAGAAGGAGAGAGAAGAGTCAAAGATGACCCTAAGGTTTCGAGCTGAGGAGACAGGGAGAATGAGAGAGCCATCAACAGAAATAGAAAATGGTGCTCAGACATGGCCAGACATTGAGGGGCCCTTTTACTGACCGGCGGTAAGCCCAATGTGGGCTTACCGCTTGCTCTTCTGGGACTACCGTCATCCCAACGCAGCCACCGGCGGTAGTCCCACCCCGAGCACACACCATTTCTGGGGGGAAAAGAAATGACTTGGACAATGGTAACCTAGCGGTAATCAGGCATTGCCACATGCTGCCCGGTTATCGCCTGGTTAGTGTGGGAGCCCTTATCGCCACCTCAGTGGGTGGCAGTAAGGGCTCCACTGCATGGCCATGTGGTAAGAGTTATCGCATGGCCATGTGTTCCTGGGGTCTTTTTACCCACTGCGGTAAAAAGGGCCATGGCGCACAGGTTAAAACAGTTCTGCTGCTAGCACAGGGCCCTTTTCCCCGTAGCTTGGTAAAAGGACCCTCTGACTGCACGACAGACCCAGATAATCAGGGCCCAATATTCAGACCACAGGAGGTAGCCTCTTATACTCGGCGCTGAGCCCAAGTATTCAATGCTGGGTCATTTCCAGTGATCGGCATTGAATATCTGGGTGTTTTTTGGCTGGTATAAATTTAACCAGCCAAGCCGATATTCAGTGCTGGCAGGTTAAGTTTAAACTATTTACTTAATGTGCTCCAGACCAACAATATATATATCCAAATTCTGTTTATTATAACAAAACACACACCAACATACATACACACCCTTTTATGTCTGAACAAAGCTCAATCCTGCTTACATAATCTTTGTAACAAATTGCTCACATTACGTTATAAAATTTCATCATCATATGGTAACATTTAAGCAAAATTGTCCATTCGTACCATGCAAGTCATCACGTATTGCTATGTATCAAAACCTCCTATTATCTGACCACAACTATCCTCAGATGGAAAAAAGGTTTGTTTTAATTTGGTCAATATGCATGCATTCGATATCTGTTGCATGAAAATGTAACACAATTCCACAGTTTCGTCCAGCAAAAGGCAGTTGTAAAAAACCTTTACTCTTCCATGAAATGGCACAATTTGCTCCTGTTCTATTAGTGCTCAAACATTTCAGGAGAGCGTCGCTCAGTCCATCCAAAGTTGAACATATTCCCCAAATTTTCTCAGCTCTTCTATGTATGACCGCATTTCGATGTACTTCTTCAGGAGGAACCACTTCCTGTATACTCTGTAAAAACCCAACAAAACATACCGTAGCCACAACAACTCATATCTATTAATAACTCAATAATACATTCTTTTTATCATACATTTGTTTAATACTATTTATGGCTGCTTAACAGCAGGACTAGGGTCCAGCCAGAGTCCCGGATTTCCATTCCTCAGGCTTCATGCCCCCACATCCTACTTCCAGGGTTTTTTTTTTTGTTACATTTGTACCCCGCGCTTTCCCACTCATGGCAGGCTCAATGCGGCTTACATGGGGTAATGGAGGGTTAAGTGACTTGCCCAGAGTCACAAGGAGCTGCCTGTGCCTGAAGTGGGAATCGAACTCAGTTCCTCAGTTCCCCAGGACCAAAGTCCACCACCCTAACCACTAGGCCACTCCTCAAAATGGCTCCTCCCTACACTTAAGGGGAAATACACTCTAACCCCTCTCTACCTACATGTTTAGTCCATCTGGGGCCACCGTGCACCAAGAAAAAATAAATCGCTGCTCTATCGATAACAGCACCTCACTGACATCCCCACCCCTAGGGAGGATCACCTGAGACAGGACCATACACTTAAGGTCCTCAATTAAATGATTTTTTTAACATCCAGTGAGATACCAATGAAGCCTCTTTTTCTGGTGCCTAAGGTTACTTATGTGCTCTGTCAATCTTTGTTTTAATTGGTGTTTTGTATGACCTATATAATACTTAGAGCAAGGGCACATAATGCAATACACAACCTGACCACTACTACATGTGGTATTGCTCTTTAAATAAAATTTCTTGGTGGTACCCGGAATGGGCAAACAGGTGGTGTTGAGGGAGTATTTGCAATAAACGCTTCTCCCACATGGAGAGTGTGAACCCAAAGAAAAATTAGGTACAGGTCTCTTAAGCATTTCTCCCAAATTAGCACTGCGTCTATACGTAACCTTAGAGTGCTCAATAAACACCAGGTGCACAGCAAGAACATGCCAATACTTGTGTAGGATTTTGACAAAGGGGATACCCTTTAGGGGTGCTTAGAAAAGCATATAAAAGGGCACTACTATATGCTCATAGACCCTGGTTGTTCTTACCCAAACAGAAGAGCGTATATAATTCTTTGGCATGTGTGCTTCCTTATTCCCATCAGGCACCGAAGATAGGACGTACTATACACAAGTATTGGCATGCTCTTGCTGTGCATCCAGTGGATAGGTCATATGGTCTTTATCTACCTACACTCATCTCTGTTTCTCTGTTTAGATGATAAAAGTCTTTAATGAAAATATTTGAGTTATTTCCTGTGTTGTTTCCAGGAATGTTCGTTTCATTCATTTTTGTTTGGTCATTTTGTTGCCATGGGAGCAAAGTCATTAACCCCAAGATTCTATATATCACACCTAACATTCCATGCCAAAATGCAAGCATATTCTATAACAACGCGTGTAACTTAATTGTCTTAACAAGCCAATCAGCGTTTTTAACAGTACTTAACAAGCAATAATGAGCACTAATTGGCAATAATTAGAATTTACATGCATAACTCCCTTAGCGTATTCTGTAACGCACAATGCTTACATTTTAATGCATAGAGCCAAAAAGGGGCATGGCTAAGGGCGGGGAAATGGGCGTTTTGTAGGTGTTCCAAAATTTTCATGCACTGTAATAGAATATGCCTCTCTGTGCCTAAATCTACGTACTAGTATTTATGCCACGTTTCCCTTGGAGTAAATGGATGCCTGTAGTTCCAAACTCTGAGATTTCAACTAAGCATATTCTATATATTGCACTTAAATCTAGGCGCTGCTTATAGAATACACTTAGGCTGAAATTTATTCCACACGGATTTTTCAGGCACCATATATAGAATGTAGCCCAATGTGCACACTCTTTCAAAAAGAGTGCACACTTTTTCCTGTGGTACACACATGTGCACACTATTTGCACGTGTGCAGTAGTCCACACGTGTGCAGTGGTTCGCGCATGCATAATGGTTTGAACGGGTGCACTATCTGGACCAGAGTGCATTCTCTTCCCCTTGCTTGTTCCAGTCCATCTGCTCCACCCTGCTTGTTCCAGTCCAAATCCTGTAGTGTGTTCCAGTCCGCCTGATCCGCCTGCTCCAAGCTCGTCCCAGTCCGCCCGATCCCAGCTTGTTCTAGTCCACCGATCCAGCTTCCCATGCTTGCTCCAGTGTTCCAGTCCATCTGCTCCAGCCTACTTGCCCCGGTACACCTGCCCAGCCTGCCTGCTCCAGTACATCTGCTCCAGCATGCTCCAGTCCGCTTGATCCGCTGCGAGCCTCTCTACCATTGACTTACCTGCCTGTCTGCTGCTACTTTGTCAACCATTGACTTACCTGCCTGCCTGCTGCTACCTTGTCAACCATTGACTTACCTGCTCGCCTGCCTGCTTGCGAGCCTCTCATCCATTGACTTACCTGCCTGCCTGCTGCTAGCTTGTCAACTATTAACTTACCAGTCCATCAATTCCAAATCTTCAACCCAGCTCTCCATTCTACCTATCTGCTTAACACCTTAGTCACCACACAGTCTCCTGCTACACCTCAGTCACTACATATGGCTCCTATCCACATTCTCTTCCTTGCCCTGTCCCTTCCTAATCTCTTCTCCTCCCCATCCCCACTGTCCACCATTGGAACTCGCTGCCCTCCCGCCTGGCCCGCCACGACAATACCCCTTTCATCCCCATCCCTGACCACCTCACCATCCCTCTTATCCCCCTCCTCCATCCTAGCTCTCAACCTTCAACACTTCCTTCCTGCTATTAACCCATCCCCATTCCTCGCCTCTTCTCACACACTCCCCACCCAGTTGGCCGCGGTGGAGGCGTTGGGTTACTACTCTCGCCCTCCTGTAATTTCCAACCCCTCCTCCTACCGCAGTCTCACTGTTTCTCATCCTTTGAAGCCCACTCCATCCGACTATTCAACCCGCTACCACTCAGAGTAGCAGTCATCTACCGCCCCCCTGATAAATCCTTCTCTTCCTTCCTTACCGACTTCAATGCCTGGCTCTCTGTCTTTCTTGAACCCTCATCGCCATCTCTCATTCTCGGAGACTTCAATATACATGTTGATGACCCATCCGACCCTCACACTTCTAAGTTCCTCACCCTAACTTCCTCCTTCAACCTCCAGCTGTGCTCTACCACCCCTACTCACCGTGACGGCCATTGTCTTGACCTCGTCCTTTCCTCATCCAGCTCAACCTCCAATTTCCAAGCTTCAGTTCTTCCTCTCTCCGATCACCACCTGATCACATTCACACTTCTTCACCCCCCCCCCTCTGCCTTGCCCAACCTTAACCACCACCTCCAGGAATCTCCAAGCCATTGACCCCCTCACCTTTTCCGCTAGTATCTCTAATCTCCTCCCAACCATCATGTCCTCCGAGACTGTCGACAAAGCGGTCTCCGCTTACAATGCCGCTCTCTCCTCTGCTCTGGACACCCTCGCACCATCCACCTCCCGTCCCACAAAGCGTACCAATCCCCAGCCCTGGCTGACCCCTTGCATCTGTTACCTTCGCTCCTGCGCACGATCTGCCAAACGCCTCTGGAGGAAATCTCGTATTCATTCAGACTTCCTTCACTATAAATTCATGCTATCCTCCTTCCACTCCTCCCTATTCCTTGCAAAACAGGATTATTACACCCAATTGACCAATTCTCTCAGCTCCAACCCTCGTCCTCTCTTCGCCACCCTTAACTCTCTCCTCAAGGTGCCCCCCGCTCCCACTCCCCCCTCACTCTCTCCTCAATCACTGGCTGATTACTTCCACGACAAAGTGCAAAAGATCAACCTTGAATTCACTACCAAGCCATCACCCCCCACCCCCCCTCTTCACCCATTAACCCTCTCCCTCAACCAACCAACCCAGGCCTCCTTCTCCTCCTTTCCTGAGATCACCGAGGATGAAACCTCCCGCCTTCTTTCCTCCTCGAAATGCACCACCTGTTCCTCTGATCCCATCCCCACCAACCTACTTAACACCATCGCCCATACTGTCAACCCCCCCATCCGTCACATCCTTAACCTCTCTCTCTCCACTGCAACTGTCCCTGACACCTTCAAGCACGCCGTAGTCACACCTCTCCTCAAAAAACCATCACTCGACCCTACCTGCCCCTCCAACTATCGCTCCATCTCTCTCCTACCCTTCCTCTCCAAAATACTTGAGCGCGCCGTTCACAGCCGCTGTCTTGATTTTCTCTCCTCTCATGCCATCCTCGACCCACTCCAATCCGGTTTCCGCCCTCTCCACTCGACAGAAACAGCACTCTCTAAAGTCTGCAATGACCTGCTCCTGGCCAAATCCAGAGGCCACTACTCCATCCTCATCCTCCTCGATCTTTCTGCCGCTTTTGACACTGTCAATCACGATTTACTTCTCACCACACTGGCCTCATTTGGGTTCCAGGGCTCTGTGCTCTCCTGGTTCTCCTCCTATCTCTCCCACCGCACATTCAGGGTGCACTCTCATGGATCTTCCTCCACTCCCATCCGCTATCTGTTGGAGTTCCCCAGGGATCTGTTCTTGGACCCCTTCTCTTCTCTATCTACACCTCGTCCCTGGGCTCACTGATCTCATCTCATGGCTTCCAGTATCATCTTTACGCTGATGACACCCAGCTCTATCTCTCCACACCAGACATCACCGCAGAGACCCAGGCCAAGGTATCGGCCTGCCTATCCGACATTGCTGCCTGGATGTCCAACCGCCACCTGAAGCTGAACATGTCCAAGACCGAGCTCCTCGTCTTTCCACCTAAGCCCACTTCTCCTCTTCCCCCACTCTCTATCTCAGTTGATGGCACCCTCATCCTCCCCGTCTCATCTGCCCGCAACCTCGGGGTCATCTTCGACTCCTCCCTCTCCTTCTCTGCGCATATCCAGCAGACTGCCAAAACCTGTCGCTTCTTCCTTTTCAACATCAACAAAATTTGCCCTTTCCTCTCTGAGCACACCACCCGAACTCTCGTCCACACTCTCATTACCTCTCGTCTCGACTACTGCAACTTGCTCCTCACTGGCCTCCCACTCAGCCATCTATCCCCCCTTCAATCCATTCAGAACTCTGCCGCACGTCTCATATTCCGCCAGAACCGATATACTCATATCACCCCTCTCCTCAAGTCGCTTCACTGGCTTCCGATCAGATACCGCATCCAATTCAAGCTTCTCCTCCTTACTTACAAATGCACTCACTCTGCTGCTCCACCCTACCTCTCTACCCTCATCTCCCCCTACGTTCCTGCCTGTAACCTCCGCTCACATGACAAATCCCTCCTCTCAGTACCCTTCTCCACCATTGCCAACTCCAGGCTCCGCTCATTTTCCCTTGCCTCACCCTATGCCTGGAACAGCCTTCCTGAATCCCTACGCCAAGCCCCCTCCCTACCCATCTTCAAATCCTTGCTTAAAGCTCACCTCTTCAATGCTGCATTCGGAACCTAACCTTTCGAACATATAGGTTGCCCAATCTGTCTAACCTATCTGATTAACTGTACATTTGTCTTTTTAACTGTACATTTGTCTTTTTAGATTGTAAGCTCTTCGAGCAGGGACTGTCCTTCCATGTTAAATTGTACAGTGCTGCGTAACCCTAGTAGCGCTTTAGAAATGTTAAGTAGTAGTAGTAGTAGTGAAAGACTGCACCATCTTTGTAAATAAGCACATTTTTTTTAAAGAATGTGCACTCTTATTGGCAAACAAAAAAAATACAAATTGCTATTCTTGTTCTGTTCGTTTTTGTTTGATAATGACATGCAACAACATGGGATATATCTTTGTTACAAATGACAGTTCATTCCTATTTATAATTACACTTTTATTCAGCATTATTGTGTATCATTAGTATCACAGCTACATAAATTATTTGTCAGAGTATTGCAGTAGCTCTTGTAAATGTCAACATGAATTGTTCTAATTTATCATTAGTGAACTTCTATTTAAATAACCCACACAAACATCCCTTCCTGTGTTCTGTTATGGTTAAAAAGTAATTCTACAAAAAAACCATCCTCCTCCAAAAACATGTCTAATATACACTAAATTATCATTGTTTCTTGTGGCAATGGCAGGGAATGCTTGGGTAGGTGAGAAGGTGAATGGTATTTCATGTGATAAATTAAGGTGTATTTAGAATGACATTTAGCAAAGTCTTAAGTTTCCCCATCTTTTTGATTCAGGTCCCATTTTCGTGCTGCTATTAAAGTTGTTAGATCTGATATCCTAAATAGTGTCCTCTTTTTTTTCTCTTGCCTTTCAGGTACTGCACATGGTAAGGTGTTTACAACAAAAGCTCTTTGCCATAGTGTGTTGCTTTTGCAAATATCTATGTGGTGTATAATTTCTGACCTAGTATGCTACAGTAAATCAAAGCACATATTAAAGAAAGACCCTGACAATTGTCTCTCTTCAATGTAGGTTCTCTATATCAATTGATATGAGGTACAGTGTATAGTAAAATTTCAACATAATTTCTCATTTCTCTCATTTTTAACACCAAAAACTCCCTATGTTTTTGAAATTCATTATTTGTTCATTTTAAACCCAAAGATAACTAATGTCTTGAGGTGGAAAAAGTTAGTTGGAACATTGGGATTCTTAAGGTAAAATGGAACCACTGGGCCAGAATGCCCAGGAAGGCAATGGTAAGAGGGTGACATTGTCCCTCACAAAGTGGAAGGGGGGAACTTCCTCCTGCTTTTCTTCCTGGAGAGTGGGTGGAACTACTGTCGCTGAGCATCTGGGGCCAAGGGAAAGACCAAGGGTGGGATCTGACCAGTCTGGAGGTAGGCTGCAGGCAAAGGACAAAAGTGGGCAAGCCTCTTTTCTGCTCCTGCTAGCCACTATGGTGCAAGGTAGGTATGGTGAGGGTATTCCTAATGTGGTCTCTCTTCTGGCCAGCAGCCTCCCTTGCATCCATTCACAGTTTCCCTCCCTCCCATTTGTTTGTTACCCCTCCAGCTCTCCCTGTTTTCCATCCTCCTCATTCCTCCACACCGAATCTCCAGATATTTGCCCAGGAGTTAAGTAACTCTAGTGGCAGCCTTCTATGATGCTAGTGGTACTCTTTCTGATCGTGTGTCCCCCATCTGCGAGACTGCTCATTTTGAACCCAGCCTATGCTCCTTCCTGTGGCTGACCCAGCATGTAATTGACCATGGATAGGAAATCACATCAGTTGCAGCCCCTCATCAGCCAATGCACCGGTATAGCTGAAGACATGCAGGGGCATTTTCGAAAGAGAAGGGCGCCCATCTTCCGACACAAATCGGGAGATGGGCGTCCTTCTCTCAGGGTCGCCCAAATCGGCATAATCGAAAGCCGATTTTGGGCACCCTGAACTGCAGTCCGTTGCAGGGATGACCAAAGTTCACGGGGGCATGCCAAGAGATGGGCGTCCTCAGCCGATAATGGAAAAAAGAAGGACGTCCCTGACGAGCATTTGGTCGACTTTACTTGGTCCATTTTTTTTCACGACCAAGCCTCAAAAAGGTGCCCAAACTGACCAGATGACCACCGGAGGGAATCGGGGATGACCTCCCCTTACTCCCCCAGTGGTCACCAACCCCCTCCCACTCTAAAAATATATATATATTTTTTTTTCCAGCTTCTATGCCAGCCTCAAATGTCATACCCAGCTCCTTGACAGCAGAATGCAGGTCCCTGGAGCAGTTTTCGTGGGTGCAGTGCACTTCAGGCAGGCGGACCGAGGCCCATCCCCCCTACCTGTTACAGTTGTGTTGGTAAATGTGAGCCCTTCAAAACCCACCTGAAACTCACTGTACCCACATGTAGGTGCCCCCTTCACCCCTTAGGGCTATGGTAGTGGTACAGTTGCGGGGAGTGGGTTTGGGGGGGGTGTTGGGGGGCTCAGCACCAAAGGTAAGGGAGCTATGCACCTAGGAGCAATTTGTGAAGTCTACTGCAGTGCCCCCTAGGGTGCCCGGTTGGTGTCCTGGCATGTGAGGGGGACCAGTACACTATGAATGCTGGCTCCTTCCATGACCAAATGCCTTGGATTTGGTTGTTTTTGAGATGGGCGTCCTCGGTTTCCATTATCACCGAAAACCGAGGACCATCTCTAAGGTCGACCTAAATGTTGAGATTTGGGTGTCCCTGACCGTATTTTCAAAACAAAAGATGGACACCCATCTTGTTTTGATAATATGGGTTTCCCTGCCCCTTCGCTGGGACGTCTTAGAGATGAGCGCCCTTAGAGTTGGTCATCCCCATTCGATTATGCCCCTCCTAGTCTTCTTCAGGTGGGATCCTCCCTGGTAGCACTGGTCACCAGCACATGTGGCCCAGTAAGTGCTGAAATCTGTGACACAATCTCTGGCCTACTTGGCTCTAGATAGCAGGGTTAGCATTCATATATCAATTGCATGTTTGGCCCCACCCCCACCATGGTTAACTTGTTTTGATTGGATCCTTCCACATAGTCTGGGGGGATTGGTGGTCAGCGGCCTACTGAATTTCAGAAGATAGTTGGACTTTGTAATCTGTGCCTATGTTACTGCTAATTGTCCTGGTTCTAGTATATGAATTTGATTGATTGTTACCAGAGACTGTGGGATTTGATTTATTGGTTACCGGTAGTAGCATATGGACAGACTGATAGTAGGTCTGACCCAAATATATTTTGGCATCTCATTATAGTCATTTCTGAGTTAAAGGGGATGTTACTGGACATTTGCTTATGTATGCAACATTTTAGGAAATTCAGTAGACTTGGAAAAAAAATCCTACACAGTGAAAGCAATTATATTATCTTGAATATGTCTGAACACTATGAAATGCTTGCTGGAAACACAATCCTCTAGATGGCAGCAGGCACCCACCAAATATTACCGTTTGCTTCTCTTATCCATGAGTGAGCTGCCAAACAAATTTCAGAAAGATAGATGTGATTATTAGTGAAGGAAACAGGGCCACTGATGTAATAGCTAGAAATGTTGAGGTATATCCAACTAATTTGTTCATCTTTGTTTCAATATAGATGTAGACATGAATAATGTCAAACTATATGCCACATTATATATGCAAAATAGAACTACTTCACAGAAATCCAGAGATGTCAAGGGTGAACCATCCCAAAGAGTTCAGAGTGCATATACTTATAGGTACAGAGAAAAGGGTTCGAGCAGCGACCAAGCATGAAGGAAGGTGTGCTTAGATTTCTTCCTATTGGTTGGACCACTTAGCTTTTCCTCTCATAGGCTTGTCTCTCATGAAAGAAGTGATTGGGATCAGTACACTGCCATGGAGACTCTAATGTATGAGACAGTGTTAAAGTACTAGGTCAAAGTACATAAGTAAAAGTAAAGATAAATGCATATTTTGATACTTAAGTAAAAATAATTCCAATGAAAAAGTGCAATTAAAAAATTATTCAAGCCAAAGTAAAAAAGTAAGTGCCTAATACTATACGTTTGAGTAAACTATAAAATGTGTGGCCTAGTGGTTAGGGTGGTGGACTTTGATCCTGAGGAACTGAGTTCAATTCCCACTTCAGGCACAGGCAGCTCCTTGTGACTCTGGGCAAGTCACTTAACCCTCCATTGCCCCATGTAAGCCGCATTGAGCCTGCCATGAGTGGGAAAGCGCAGGGTACAAATGTAATAAAAAAATAAAATATACTGCTAATGGCAGTTGTATCATAGCAGTGAACATAGTAAATTAACATCAATTAAAATTAAAATCAAACACAACAAAATGAAAGGAAGGCTGAGTGAGAGCCTGTGGCACAAGTTGCCAGTTGAAATATCCAAATGACTGCCAATGATGAAGCTCAGAGCCAATTGAATATCATTGTATTTTGCCACATTTTGTCAAAGAGTGGCAAAATATGACAGTGCATCATCCCCTGCCCAGCTTTCACCCAGTCTCACTCTCGCTTTTGTAACTCCCCCCCAGCCTTCACCCAGTCTCTCTCACTCATGTAGACCCCCCTCAGCTTTTACCCAGTCTCTTTTGCTTATGCAACCCTCTCTCAGCCTTTACCCAGCAGGCCATACGTTGGACACACCTGGTCTACTTGGACATTCTGTAATCCAAGAGGCAATACACTTACTGGAATTCAAGACGATGAATAAATACAACTACTGTTAACATTTTTATCCTCTATGATTGAATCCACCTGTTCGCTTGTAGTAACAGTAAATTCTGAAAATGACTGTCACTCATGTGGGTGCACTTGTGAGTCATTATTAAACCAGCACAGCTAAAAAGGCATTCAGCAGCTGCACTGGCAGGAAGTGTAGTGTTCGATCTGATAAAAAAGTTCTTTCAAATCAGGCCAGGCTGCAGTACTGCTGATGCCATCTATCTGGGTCTGCAGGTATTGATCAAAGGAATCTTTATAGCAAAGAATGCTTTATCATCATCGTCATCACTATTATCTGCTTTTGAAGCAATTAAATCATATGAAGATTGATTCGGAACCATTTGAAGCATGTGTCTAATATATTGAAGACCCTTGTCCAAAGTACTCTGTCAGTCCACCCTGTGCGAAACTTGGGATGCAGGATTGCTGCTGCAATTTCTTCTGAATCGTCAAATAGATCACAGAAGCGTTGATCAATTACATTTATGAGGGCAGTCACAAGAGGCTTTCAAGTTGTTGTTGATGCTTTTTTTTATCAATGAGTGTCTGAAGAAGCCTGGTAAAGGTTGGCAGCAAGTAGGCCATGAACATCTTCTTTTCTGATTGCAGGATGCTCAAAGATTGAGCAACAGGTTTCATTACAGAAGCATAATCGACCAAGAAAGTCAACTCACCTGCAGTGAGTCTTGGAGCTTGCAGTTTAGTGCAAATAGCATCAAATCTATCTTCACCAAGCTGTTGGATCAATCGAATAAGTCTCTCAACTGCCAGGTATACAGAGTTCCATCGTGTCTGGTTCGGTTTCTTGAGACCCAGCCCAAATGAATCAGTTACTTCATCAGCAGCCAATGGAGATTGTCCATATTTGTTCCAAAGTCCTTGTCATTTGGCAAATGCACTCTGAGATATTTTCCTGTAGGCCAAATCACTTTCAGCTTTGTCAGCATCAGTAGTGACAGGTTTAATGTATGGCAGTCACATTGCTGATGATGAGGAAGCTCATAGACATGATTTCCACTGGAGTTGAAAGTTCCATAGACATCCAATGCCTCAACTTCTTTGTCATGTAATTCGTCACTTGCATCTTCATCTTCATCTTCCTTATCCAAATACAGAGAAGGCTTTCACAAAGTTGGAGCCGTGGAGGGGCATAATCGAATGAAAACGTCTATCTCCATGGGCGTTTATCTCCAAGAACGGGTCCGTGAAGGGGCGGACCGAACCGTATTTTGGGAAAAAATAGACGTCCATGTTTTATTCGACAATTTGTGAGCTGGGCGTTTTTGTTTTTCAGCGATAATGGAAAATGAAAGCGCCCAGCTCAAAAATGAATAAATCCAAGGCATTTGTTCGTGGCAGGGGCCAGGAGTCATAGTGCACTGGTCCCCCTCACATGCCAGGACACCAACCGGGCACCCTAGGGGGCACTTCTACAAAAACAAAAAAAAAGGTAAAAGAGCTCCCAGGTGCATAGCACCCTTCCCTTGTGTGTTGAGCCCCCCAAATCCCCCTCAAAACCCACCACCCACAAGTCTACACCATTACTATAGCCCTAAGGGGTGAAGGGGGGCACCTACATGTGGGTACAGTGGGTTTGGGGGGCGGTGTGGAGGGCTCCCATTTACCAGCACAAGTGTAACAGGTGGGGGGGGGGGATGGGCCTGGGTCTACCTGCCTGACGTCCACTGCAGCCCCTCATAATTGCTCCAGTGACCTGCATACTGCTGCCAGGGAGGTGGGTATGACATTTGAGGGTGAACATAAAAAGTTGTGAAACGGCATATTTTTGTGGTGGGAGGGGGTTTGTGACCACTGGGGGAGTCAGGGGAGGTCATCCCCGACTCCCTCCAGTGGTCATCTGGTCATTTAGGGCACTTTTTGGAGCCCTATTCGTAGAAAAACAGGGTCCAGGAAAAGTGCCCTAAATTCTCGCTAAAAACGCATATTTGTTTTCCATTATCGGCGAAAGGCGCCTATCTCTGATCGGCTGATAACCACACCCCAGTTCCGCCTTCACCACGCCTTTGACACGCCCCATCAACTTTGTCCGCATCCGCGACGGAGTGCAGTTGAAAACGTCCAAATTTGGCTTTCGATTATACCGCTTTATTCGTTTTTGTGAGATAAACGTCTATCTCCCAATTTGGGTTGCAATATAGGCGTTTTTCTCTTTCAATTATAAGCTGGATTGTCTGTTGTTATTTTAACAATTTTTCATCTGATGGCAAACTTCTTATGAATGTTTTCTAGAACTGATGCACGAACATTATGTGAACCCTTCAATCTTCTTAAGGCCAGACAAGCAGATTTTCTCTCTAAAGGCTCTTTATCAATCTAGTGGACAGTCACTCCAATGTAAGATTTTCCATGGGATGACTAGCAGATGTCTGTTTACAAAGAATCGAAAGCAGCTTCATTTTCATCTCTACTGCAGAATCACAGATTTTCTGTTTCAATGTGACATGACTGAACACTGTTTGGTAGTGGTTTCCTCTAGTCCTTTAGCAAGGGCAACATGCATGCCTTCAGATTGTGGAGGCAATTCTCATTAGCTCACCCTGTTGCAGAGTGTATGCATACATTTAGGGCCACACACCTCTCCAGCTGTGTTTCTAAGGGGAATCTGCATGCATAGTTTCTCTTTGAAGTCTGTCTACAAGGCATGCAGATACAAAGTACCCACATATGCACCATCTTTTACTGTGCATTCAAAAATCCAACTATGTGTGCACTGTTTATTCTCCTAACTTAATCCCCTCCCTCCCTCCCCACCATTTAAGACCTCTTTATAATCTTTATAATGAAACGTGTGCACATTGTAAATGCCCACATATACTTTCAGCACTCTGAGGATGACGATTTCTAACCCTGATGATCTAACTGGGGTAACTATTTAGGGGTAGATATTCAGCAGGCAACGGTCAGTGTTGTTGTTTTTTTGGATGCTGTCAACGTATGCCCAAATATTTAATTCTGGGCCATGTCCAGGCAGCATCATGAATATCTGGATTTATGCAGTCAGCTATCTCTTATTTGGTTAAGAGTGACTTTCAAGACTTAACCACCTAGGTAAAACCTAGTAAAGAGAGAACTAAACTTCATGCACTCTGATTTGTCCAGTTACCGTAGACCAGAGGTTCTCAACCCAGTCCTCAGGACACACCCAGTCAGTCAACTTTTCAGGATATCCACAATGAATATGAATATGACAAATTTGCATGTACTACCTACATTGTATACAGATCTATCTCATGCATATTCATTGACTGAGTAGATGTGTCCCGTGATTATTGGTACTTAATCGCATAAGTGCCGACTCTACCCTTGGACCACCCATAAAAAAAGCCAGTTTTCACTTAGGTGGATATTGCTGATATTCAGCGACATTACTGGTATGTGCCATTGAATATCGGCAAATAGACCTGTACAAGTGAATTAACTTGCCAGGAGCCAAATCACTTTGAATATGGCCCCCTTAGTTTAGTCTTTTGTTTGTATTGTCTTTGCCCTCAGGGAAAATTCAGGCATTCTTTGCATGACACTAGAACTGGTTTGTTAGTCCATACACTTGAAATTATTGGAAAACATTAATTCAAGAAGTTGCTATTGTATGTGCACACTGGTATTTTACCCATTATGAATTAGTAAAGCACTAATTGCTCTCAGAAAGCAATCATGCATTTAACAGTCAATAGGCAGTGTGTTGATGTGCTGTAATCAAACTTCATTACCACCTGAAAGCTGTTGTGTGGCCTCTGTGAAAAGAGTCCCTGGTCTCAGTTGAGTTGCTGATGGCAGGTGTTCACATCATTAAAAAGAAAACACCATCACAATTAATTACAATGGCACTAATTGATATATTGATACCAGCTAGAACACAATAAGGTCAATATTCAAAAGGTTTGTCATGTTAACTTTTGGAGCTACCTGGACAAATGTTGGCATTTTAAATGCCCCCACCTCCCCCAAATCTTCTAAAAATGTGTCTGTGTAAACTGTTATCAGTCTTTATTTCTTTGTCTATGATTTCATTTTATTTTGTAAACTGCTCTCATAAAAACTTATTTATCAGTTCAGCAGTTTATCAAATAAAGATAACACTTGATACAAGTATAAAAAAACATGGTAGCAGCACTGATATTCTTCAGTAACAACCATCTAAACTTACTCAAATACTGTAACTCTGGAGGGAAAAATCACTACCCCAAAATTATCCACTTAAGTGTGCATAACTGTATCTAGATGTATTCAGTGGCATGCTTATCCAGTTAACTACTGCTGGCTACAGTTAAACAGACAATTGTCCTACTCAATTCGATGTTTGAATACGGACCTCACCCCCAACACCCCCCCCCCCCCAACATGCCCTATAACAATTTAGATGAATTGCAGAGAAAACGTCTAAAATATGAGTTTTGAAAATCGTGATTTGGACGTTTTCCCGTGAAAACCATCCATCTGTCATTTTGTGCTGCTTTTGGAATGTTTTTTTTCTTTTGAAAATGAGCTCCATATTCTCTCCTTCCTTTCTCTTGCAATTCATGATTGTGAAAGAAGGTGGAAAGAGGAACCGGCCAACTGTGAGAAAGGTGGATCAGGAGGTAAGTGCTTTGAAGTGTGAAGGTCCTTTGAATTTTGGGGGGAGTGGGGGGGGGGGTGAGTAGGTCAGGAGGAATTATACTCCCAATGTGTTGGAAAAGCTCATTGCTTTTTGTGTCGGGCAAGTATGGTGATGCCTAGGGATACCTTGACCTTTGTGACACGGAAACATCAATTGACATTTAGGAGTGGTAGCATGAGTGAGTGACGCTATGCCCCATTAATTCAGGCTGGTTAACATGTGGGATTTTGCTAGTAGAAAGTGATAACTTCAACTATTAACCTTTCAAGAGTTAAAATCATTTTTTAAAAAGAGAAATGATGTTAAACTTTCAAACTAAAGGAAAATGTGAAGAAGATTATGCACAAACATGGAGGGATGAGACATTTATAATAACAGGTGTTTTAATAAGGGAGTAGAAAAGTTGCAAGGTATATGACTATGATGAGGAAGTTATTCAAGGAGCTGCAGGGAATGAAATACTGCTCCTTCTGGCTCCAGGCTGCACATTTTCCACTGTCTTATAGCAGACTGATCTACTCTGGCTTTATCAGGGTTTGAGAAATTGGATGGGGTTTACCCAGTGTTCCTGATAATTCCCAGTTCTTCCTTCTAATGAGGCTATTTGGTTCCCATGTAGAAGCTCCATGGCTGTTGGTTCATTGTTGCTCTTTGTTCCTTGTTATAAATAACTTATTGTCGTGTTTTTGAATCCTGTCCTTGCTCTTGTGAAATCAGTTGTTGTTCTTGTGGATCCTGGCCCTGTTTTTAAATTCTGTTCTTGCTCCTGCAATTTGATTTTGTTACAGGCTTCTGGTCTTGCTTCATATTCCTGACTCTGCTTCATGTTGCTATGAGCCAGTCTTGGACCATTGAAGTCTCAGTGGTCACCTGAACCCATAGGGGATGACGGCTGCTAAAGGCAGAAGAATCCCGACATATGGTTGGCTCATGAGTTGTTAGGGAAGTGAACAGAGCAAAACCTTTTGGTTCATTCATGAATTATTAGGGATTTACTCCCTAATTTTCATATATTTATTCAGTTCATTTTATACATCCATTTTAATAAACATTTTTAATGTGCATTAAAACTTTTTAACACACACTAACCCAAATTCTATAAAAAGCACTAAAAATTGTGAGCGCAAATTTGGGCTTGGGTCCAATTTGCATGCACAGGTTAATTGAATTATTAGGTAATTAGCACCCATAATTGGCTTTTTACCAAGCAATTATTGGCACTAACTAGAATTAATAAAATGGGCACATGTAAATTTAGGCTTGGGATCCTAAATTTTATGCATGAGTCAAAAAGGGGGAGCAGAAATGGGAGGATCTGTACCATATATAGGATTTAGTCTTAAATGATTTATTATGCATACTTAAAGAACTGAATATACACTATTGAATTCACATCCCCATGGGCTGCTGTCTCCTGTGTTCCTGCTTGTTTCTATACTAAGAACTTCTGCATAATCCTCTAATAAGTCATCTCATTTTCATCCTGAAATCTTGATAGAAGTCAGCTCTCAATAGGATCTAACACACTATATTGATAAAATTCTAAAGAGGGGCAAACCAATGGTCCAGTTAATTGTATGGTAAAATTAGAGCTGATATTTTAACATCCTGAGAGAAACATTAATAGGCACTGCAGTATAACCCTGTTTTTTTAAGTTGCAAAATCTTTTTTTGTTTAATCAAAGGCTAGATTTACTAAAAGAAGCTCCCACATTGCCACAGTAATACACATTAGCATGTGTTATTTGTCCCAAGTCTCATTTTATATAATGAGACCTCTTTACTAGTACCCATCAATGGTGTTAGTATTTGCTAAATCACTTAAAATTCTAAGTACTTCACTAATCTGTTCAATTTATCAGGTTATCCCCTCAATTCCTGAAGATACTCTGCCCAATATTCAGCGCTATTTAACCAGCCAGGAATGGATCCTAGCTAGTTAAATAACCTAAAGCCGGCTAAGCACTAATATTCAGTGCAAGATAGTAGGCTATCTTGGCTGAATATTAGTGTTTAGCGGATAGCCTGGTCACTAGCTTTATCGTGTGACATAGCCAGTTAGCACTGATATTCAATGGCTGGCCGGCTAAGTTTAGTGGCCAGATAGGCTCACATAAATAGCAGGTCTATCTTTGGCTGCTATAACTTAGCTGGTCAACCGATGAATATTGACTTAACTGGCTATGTTCAGCCTGCCTCCCCTCCCCCTCCCCCCGAAATTCAATGCTGGTTGCAGGATATGACCTGGCATTGAATTTCCAGATATGCGCCAACCATGTGAGGCAGCCCAGCTAACTCCCATGGTTTGAATATCGGCCCCAGTGTTCTCACTCCTCCCCGTACACTACCCATTATGCCCATTTCCTGTCCCCTCCATGTCAACAGATTAACAAAAGGGTTAGTGCATGCTAAGTGTGCCAGGCTCACGGTAATGGTTAATGAAGCAGTGCGGTAATAGTTAATGCATGCTATTTTGTGCTTTAACTGCTTACTGCATTTTAGTAAAAAAAAAAAAAGTACCATAATCAGGTAAGATGAATGTTTGTGTTGATTTTCTGAGCTTAACATTATTAACCCAGAGACCCAATGTAATACAGTATTGTATGTTATGCCCTTATTTTAGAAGATCTAGTTATGTTTTAGACGTCTGAAAACTGGCATTTAGACATCAATATTTCATGGACGTCCACATCCTACTTTTATAAAGCCAGGATATGGACATCAAAAACTGCACTAAGCAGGGCAGTACCAAATATTCGGCCCTCTAGTGCCCGAATGCATTAATCATATTTGGCCAAATACAAATAATGCATTCAAGGCACTAGGGGGCCAAACATTCGGTATATCCCTATCAGTAAGTCCTTATGGTAAAGGGGGGAGGGTCTGAGTGTGTTTCGGGCATGACTAGGGAGGGGCCAAAATATGAGTGTCCAACTCCGACTTCAGAAGGAGACAGGGCCATCTCATCTATGTCCAAAAAGATTGATGTCATTTAGACCTGGCACTTGGCATGTCCAGATTACAGAATGGTGCTCTGATTGAACAGATGTTTACGGCAAGTCATCTCCTTAATCTTCTGGTGGTTACTGTCCCCCATCCTCCCCCAAATGTGAAACTAACAAGGGATAATGGGCTGTATGACGGCTTTAGGAATTATGGACATTCGTGGTACTAATATCTTTTAAAAATTAACTTCTTAAGTGACCTTCATGAAGAGTTGAGGAATAACCCAATGGTTACTGCAGCATGCTGAAAACCAAGGGGCCAGATTGAAATCCTGCTTCAGTGATTTGTGATTTTTAAAAACATTGTGAGCCTTCCATGTACAGAAAAATATCTGCTATATCTGAATGTATAAGAAACCTGCAAGCATTAAGGCTATTGAAGTAGTTTGTATTCAGGTACAGTAGATACTGTATTGTAATTAGAAGGCTCATAATTTAAACATAGATATATCTTACAGAGCTGAAGTGGGATTGGTTCTCAGCCCACTGCTCTAAACATTAGGCTACCCTCCTACTTTGCATGGCTGTTGTGGCCATTTCATAACATGGACATTCCTATTCTACCACAAAAATTTCCATGCCCTTTGCTTTTCCCTGTTCATAATTTGGATGCTTCAGTTTGTGAAACGGATACTCATGCTGGATGTCTTCATCAAATAGATGTTTATTTTTCATGCATTTTAGAACAGGCTATATGTCAGTAGACCAAAATCAAGCCATTGGGATGAAGGAGGAGGCCAGCATTCTTAGTAGACTGGCCAAACAGACATCCCAACAGAGCAGTGGTGCGCCCTAGAGGGCACTGCGGTGGACTTCACATAAAAGGTCCCAGGTACACATCTCACCCTTATCCCATTATATTGTATGGTGAGCCCTCCAAAATCCATCCAAAACTTACTGTACTCAACTATACACCACTTCAATAGCTCTTATGGCTACAGATGTCACCTATATATGGGTACAGTAGGTTTTTGGTTAATTTTGGGGGCTGACACTTTCCACAAGTGTAAACAGTTAGAGTGGATTATAGGCCTGTGTCCCCTTCTCCACAGTGCACTGCACTTACCATTAGGCTACTCCAGAGACCTACTATCTGCTCTAATCGGACAGGCCATATAACATCTGAAGCTGTCATAGAGGTTAGTATGTACTATTTCATTCACATCTTTGGGGGGGTTGAAGGGGATCAGTGACCACTGGGAGAGTGCCAGTGGTCATCTGGTTATTTAGGGCACTTTTTTGTGGCTTAGTCATGATTGAAACAGGCCAAAATGTACAACTTTTAGTCCTGGATGTTTTTGTTTTGTTCTATTATGGCAGAAAAACATCAAAGTGTTAGGACCTCTCAAATCCCACCCTTAACATGCCTCTCAATATGCCCTCTTGTGATTTGGATACACTGCAGATAAATTGCATAGAAAAACATGGGTTTTGGAAATAGACATTTGGACATTTTTATGAGAAAAATGTTTATGCCACTTTTTGGAAATTTTTATCTTTCGAAAATGAGCCCCATGGAATAATATTTCAACACACTTAGCATTAACACATGGTTTTTGTATACAACCTATTTGCATACTAATTCTTACTGCACTGGAGGAAATGTATTAATTACATATGTGTTAGGAAGCCCTGCACAGAGTTGTCTGCATAGGTTCCTCAAAGGAGAAAGCTGATAACACTGCTTGAAATCCTAGCAGACACGAACTACTAATTTGTTCCAACACACTCATCTCAACATCTATCCACCCCAGCTTACTATATAGACACCATGACTCCACCTGCTCTTGAACTAAAGAAATGATATGCAGTCCTGGAAGTGTAAGAGTTGAGAGCATCCTGGGGAGAGGAGGAACCAAAGCTCATAATTTCCAAATTTGCTGTATCAGTGATCACTAGGAAGTGAAAGGTAGTGGCGGTTGGCGATTCCTTTCTGAGGGATATAGAGGCATCCATCTACAGACCAGACACAATATCCTGGAAGATATGCTTTCTGCCAGGTGCCAAAATTCAAGAGGTTATGGAGAGCTTGCCGAGACTCATCAAGCCTAATGACTATTATCAGATGATGCTCATCTATGTTAGCACAAATGATACTGCTAGGTACCCCTCCGAAAGTATTGTAAAGGGTGTTGAAAAAGAATTACCTGGGGCCTTATTGCCCCATTGCTGAGGAGAAGGCTGTCATCAGGGCCATGATGGAAGAAGACAGCTATCCAGTCTGTGAACCCGGAAGTATCAACCATGTTCACTCGCACTTGTGTGGATCTGGGCTGTGGGGAGGGTTAATTGAGGCTTGGTTTCTCTCCTGGTTAGTGTGTACATGCGCACATGTGGGCAATGGCATTGGCATGTAGGTGTTGGATGCCGACTTATGCCAGGAGCTGAGAGGTTTGGTTTTGAAGTTGTTTTGGCTCCAGTACAGCTGCAGGGAGAGTGTAGTTACTGAAGGAAGGAATGAAGAGCTAGGGGAGGCTCTCTCTGGTTTGCTGGGAAGGGCAGTCAGAGGTCTACAGCCTGGGGAGGAGTTTGGCCATATGTGTGCTCTAGGGAGGCTCTGTTGACAGAGCTGTGTAGTAGATAGTGTGGGACCAAGTGCAGAAGGAAGAGTCCAGGTTAGGCCACCATGGCAAGGTAATTTATTTTAAAATATTTTGTGTGGTTGCTATGGTGTAGGGATTGCAGACTACAGAAAGATATGTCAGTGCACACATGCATGTGCCTGCTGGTTGCCCTGGTAACCTGGGGAAAACATTCTGACAGCTGTCATTGCTGTACAGTGGCAGTTGGGTAGATTTCCTGATAGCAGACATGTGTGGGTTTGTGTCTTCCAGTCTGGTTTTAAGGGAAATATTTTTGTTGTATCTCAAGTGATTATCACATGTTTGAGGAATGTATGTTTGCTTAGTTAATATTCTGAGCCTGTGATTCTTTAGGCTCAAGGGTGTGTGTGCTTAGAACATCTGAGCAGGGACTGGAGGCTTAAATATATAATATGAATGCTGGGTCATATATTTGGAGAGAGATTACAGTAAACTTTGATTTGTTAAATAAAATATTTTTGTTAAATAAAATATTTTTAAAGCTGTCTTTGTTCATGTCTGAACACAAGCATCTGGAAAAAGCCAGATTATTGCTCTGTGCTCCTCTGTATTGAGGAGAACTAATTGATAGTGGAAAAGCTGACTGAGGTTGATGGTGTTGATTTATTAATTAATTAATTGTTTTGATCAAAGTTTCCAAAATGGTGAGCAGCAGTTACTACTACTACTACTACTATTACTTATCACTTCTATAGCGCTACAAGGCATACGCAGCACTGTATACCATACACGAAAAGACAGTCCCTGCTCAAAGAGCTTACAATCTAAATAAGACAGTTATATTGACTGCAGTTTTATAATTATTGGAAGGGAAATTGTTTCAGTTTGTAGCTTCTAAAGATGGGACTGGCAGATATTTAATATTGAAGCAACTTGTTGAACACTGTGGTGACTTGTATGTATGATAAGCTCCTTTTCGTGGATGGGCTTAGTTCAGGGAGCCAAATTAACTTTTATTTTCAAGTAGCTAGACAGGAAGTAAGACCAATTCCTGCATTTTTAAACACTCCAGTTAGGGATGTAGGTTTCTCTTGTTAATTTATGTGTAAACAGATCAGTAGGTACTCAACGAGAATGCTGGGACATGGCGAAGAAAAACACATCGGTACCCAATCTAAAGAAAGAAGAAGAGAGAATATTTACAAGAAAGCTGGAAGAAATAAAGTTAAGTGACAACAACATAAGGACTGAGGCACAGAGATAGAGAGAACAGATGGAGCTGGAATAAACTGGTGAGACGTCATTTAGAATATTGTTTACAATTCTGGAGACCATGCCTTCAAAAAGATATAAACAGGATGGAGTCGTTCAGAGGGTGGCTAGTAAAATGGTCAGTGGTCTTCATCATAAAACGTATTGGGACAGACTTAAAGATCTTAATATGTATACTTTGGAAGAAATGCAAGAGAGGGGAGATATGATAAAGTTGTTTAAATACCTACATGGCTTAAATGCACAGGAGGCAATACTTTTTCATTTGAAAGGAAGCTCTGGAATGAGGGGGCATAGGATGAAGGTGAAACTGGACAAATTCAGAAGTAACCTGAGGAAATATTTCTTCAAGGAAAGGGTGGTGAATTCATAGAATGGCCTCCAGGTGAAGGTGGCAGAAATAAAAACTGTATCTGAATTCATGAAAGATTGGAATGAGTATATAGGAGTAAGGGGGTTAAAAGAGAGTAGATGGCATGGATGAGCAGACCGGATAGGCTATATTTTTTATTTATTGACAGTTATTAACCACCTTTATGAAAAGATTCACCCAAGGTGGTATACAGCAGGTACAGCCTGAGAAATAACATACATTATGTATCAGCATAACAATAGTAAAGTGACCAAATGGAAGCATAAAATAAAATCAATAAAGTAACCTAGAGATAGGCAAGTTAAATCCTTGTAAGAGCATTGACATGATAGTCAGAAATATACTTATTAAAACAGCACAGTAGAACATTCATATCAGAGAAATATGATGTCTACAGAATACAAATGATTTACCATAATAGACAGCATGCATGAACATTCATATAACACTGATATGATACTCACAATGTCAGCACAAAACAAATGAAACACTTTGGTAGGCTTGAATCGTTAGATACACTGAAACACAGCAGTTATCAGGGCCAGTGTTGGGGGGGAGGGGGTACAACCAGGTCAGTTGCCCTGGGCCCCCATCACACAGGAGGTCCCAAGCTTTCCTAAGCTGAAGGAGGCATGGGCTGCTGACAAGCTTTGGAGCCTCTACTAAATTTCTGCCCTGGGCCTCTGCATGTGTAGAGAATTGTTCCATTCATTTTGAGTTTTAGGGGAAGGCTGATAAGAGACCTAGTTCATTTCTGCTATGCAAATGATGTACAACTTTATATTCCAAAGGATTGATTCAATAACAGACCTGACAAAGACAGGGTGTAGTGGTCCTACCTCCAGTTTGCAGCTCCTGTGCTGCCTTGGAGGAACAGGTCACCTGGAAATAGAGCCCTCAAGGCGATACAGTATCCTCTCACACTTAGGGGTATGTTTACTAAGGTGCGTTAGCATTTCTAACGCATCTTTAAATTTAAGGTGCATTCAACACTAATGCGTCTATACATTTCTATGAGTGTGCTAACGTTTTACGCTCGTAAACCATTTATGTGCATTAAAAATGCTAACGCGCCCGTAGCGCATCTTAGTCAACATAAGTGTGAGAATTATTTATTTCCTCCCATGCGTGTCATTTCCAGTAGTAATCAGCAGTTGGCACACGCAGACTGGTCACTGCGTGTGTAGCGCATGAGCCCTTACCGCTAGATCAATGGGTGACATTAAGGGCTAAGGCCGGTTTTAGATGTGTGCTGGTTTCAGTTTTATCACATGCTCTTTTCCCATCATGTTAAAAAAAACCCTTTTTTGCAGACACAGTAAAATCTTGCCCAGCACGTGCCTAATACACGTGCCTACACTGCCACTTTTTACTGCGGCTTAGTAAAAGGGCCTCTTAGGTGGTTAATTGCGAAATATCGGCACTGAACTGCATAAGTGTCGACTCTGCCCCTGCTCCAGGCACAAAACACCCAGCTTTCACTTTTGCGTCCTGTGGAGATATTGAATGGCACTAACTGGTTAAGTACCACTGAATTTCAGTGGATGGCCCTGCACAAATGATTTAACTGGCCAGCAGCCATTTCTGGCCAGTTAAATCACTTTAAATATCAACCCCTTAGGGACCCTTTTACTAAGTGGCAGTAGGGTTACCGCACAAATATCATGCACCAAATCGACACTATTGCTGGGATAGCGCAGGTGCCCAGCGGTAATTTCAAAGTTGGCATGTCCTGTTTCCTGTCGTAGAAAATAATTTTCCCATTTTCTACCACGGGCACATTCCTGGTGGTAATCGGCAGCGCGGCCACATTGCTGCATGCTGCCTGCCTGCATACCACACGAGTAGCGCATGAGCCCTTACCGCCAAGTCAATGGGGTGGCAGTAAGGCCTCAGGCAGTAAATAACCGCACACTACTTTTAATATTAGTGCACTGCTATTTACTGCCCCATTTAAAAAGGTATTTTTTTCCCGCCATGGTAAAAAAATATCTCAGTGCGTGCCAATTTCACATACCCAGGCCACTTTTTACCGCAGCTTAGTAAAAGGGTTCCTTAGTGAATAGTCAGGGCAACAAGATTCTATACAAGGTAGACAAATATTTGCGTTCTGTAGTCTGAAAGATAAACCATTCCATATTTCAAAGTAATGTGAGCAAGCAAGCAGGGGGCACAGAGAAAGAATCTGGGTGTCATGGTGGAAGACAGATTTTCAGGAAAGAGACTAGCTAATTTTACTTGCATGACAGCTGAGGAAAGGAGTTCACTAGGTTTTTCTTATTTCTGTCAGCAGGTACCAAACTTCCTAACAGTAGAAGAATGGGTGAGAAATATTTTGTCACCAAAGCTGTCAACACTATTTGGGATTCTGTCTCTTTGTAAATGGATATGCTGATTTACAGCAAGGAATCAGTTCAACAGGAAAGGTGCTTGAAGGTTAACTCTCTCAGGAAGCATGCAGTGGAACTGAGAAAAGAGGAGGTGAGGCCGAGAAGCATCTGTGACAATGAGGACTACATTGATTAAATTTTATTGAGAAAAACTGCAGCCCAGACTAACTGCAAGATGACAGCTACTACTACTACTACTATTAAACATTTCTATAGCGCTACTAGACAGCTGAACCTGATTACACTAGACACTGGACTATACTAGGGATGGACTGTTGTTTGCGATGAAATGTCATTCATTGATAATAGTATGCACTCTGGTTCACGCATGCATGCATTATCAATATCAATATCAGAACAATTCTTATATCTTGCATGTACCAAAAGTAGCTGAAAGCAGGTTCTGAAAAGAAAAGGGCTCGACATATTTAGAATATACAAAATAATGATACAAAAAGTCACACATTTTACATTTTAGCAGAAACATAATTTTGAACCAAAAAATGTTTTCAGTCACTTCCAGAACAGCATATAATTAAATATTAATCTAAGTTCCAAGGATAAATTATTCCACACCTTAGTTGTCAGATAGGAAAAAATGAACATATTCTTTTGTGTATATATAACACTCTTCCAAGTTGGGAAGTGTAATTTTAATTGCTATCTCAGATTTAGGTTAGCTTTGAGGGGCATAATCGAATGGCGCCGGTGAAATCGATGGCTGGCCATCTTTGGGGCCGGTGCCGTAAGCAGGCAGAGCCAAGAGTATTTTTGAAATACGCTTGGCGCTGACCAAATTGCTCGCTGGGTTTGTAACAGGATCGCTGGTGGATCGCTGGGTTTAGATGAGATGGCCGGCTCCGATTTTCAGCCATAATGGAAACCGGACCCGGCAATCTCAAACCCGGTGAAATGCAAGGCATTTGGTCATGGGAGGAGCCAGCATTTGTAGTGCACTGGCCCCCCTGACATGCCAGGACACCAACCGGGCACCCTAGGGAGCACTTAAAAAATTTAAAAAAAACCCAAATTAGCTTCCAGGTGATTAGCACCTTTCCCTTGTGTGCTGAGCCCTCCAAATCCCCCCCCCCAAAACCCACTGCCCACAAGTCTACACCATTACTATAGCCCTTGTGGGTGAAGGGGGGCACCTACAGGTGGGTACAGTGGGGTTTGGGGGGTTCTGGAGGGCTCAACATTAACCACCACAAGTGTAACAGGTGGGGGGGATGGGCCTGGGTCCACCTGCCTGAAGTGCAGTGCACCCACTAAAAACTGTTCCAGGGACCTGCATACTGCTGTCAGGGAGCTGGGTATGACATCTGAGGCTGGCAAAAAATGTTTTAATTTTTTTTTGTGTGTGTGGGAGGGGGTTGGTGACCACTGGAGGAGTGATCCCCGCTTCCCTCCGGTGATCATCTGGCCAGTTGGGGCTCTTTTTTGGGACTTGGTCCTAAAAATACATGGACCAAGTCCGGCCGGGGAAATGCTCATTTGAGCCGGCCTTTTTTTTTTCATAATAAGGAAAAGCCGGCCATCTCGTAACCCCGCCTCGCCCCATTCCCGCCTTCGCTACCCTACCAACATGCCCCCTTGAAGGTTGGCCAGCGCCGCAATGAAAAAGCAATTGGGGTCGGTCAAAATCGGCTTTCGATAATACCGATTTGGCCCAGATTGAGAGATCGCCGTCGATCTCCCGATTTGTGTCGGAAGATCGCCGATGATCCCTTTCGAAAATAAGCCTGATTGCCACTTGGGAATGACAACAAATCAAACAAATACAGAGGGGGGCTATTTGGAAAAAAGTGAGCACTCTTAATGACATTTGTTCTGGAACAAAAAAAAACTTTGGAAAAACCCCACAAAAATTTTTTTGGGGTGGGGGGGCTGCCCATCGCCAACTCTTAATTCTACTTTTCCTCAAGCCAAAGAAATGGTATGCAGCCTGAAAACCGAAAGAGGAGAAAGTATTTCAAAGAAAGTGAATGGGAATTTACAGCAGCCACTGTGTCTAGGAAATGAAGGGTAATTGTGATTAATTAATTAATCTCTGAGGGGTACTGAAGAGTTCATCTGCTGCATGGAGGTATGCTATCTGTGGTTTTATGGCAGCTGTAGACATGTGAGTTACATGTAAGGAATCACCTTTAGTAGATGTTTTAGAAGATGTTTTTGAAGCATGGCCTTGTGGAGTAAAAGTTATCAATTGATTCCCGTTTGGTGTTCTTCTGGATCCTCTGTTTGTTCGTCTATCTGCTGTGGGTCTTCTACATCTCCTTGGTGTGATTGCAAAAGACATCCCATCCCTTTCTGGTACAGGGTAGTGGGAGAATTGCCTGAGGAGAGCAGGGGGAATGCAGAGAAATGTAGGGAGCATACCTTCCTCTACCCCACAGTTTGCTCTTTTACCTCTCCTATCCTCTCCCTGACAGTTTCCCCACTGACCACCTCCTTCTCCCTTTGCCCTTCTAACATCACCCTATGTTCTCTTATTCCCAGTGGTGGGCTGGTAAATTTTTTAACAGGCTCTCGGGGCTGTTGGTTGGGAGGCGGGGATAGTGCTGGGCAGACTTGTACGGTCAGTGCCAAAGCCGGTGGTTGGGAGGCAGGGCTGGTGGTTGGGAGGCGAGGATAGTGCTGGGCAGACTTATACGGTCTGTGCCAGAGCTAGTGGTTGGAAGGCGGGGCTGGTGGTTGGGAGGTGGGGATAGTGCTGGGCAGACTTATACGGTCTGTGCCCTGAAGAGCACAGGTACAAATCAAAGTAGGGTATACACAAAAAGCAGCAAATATGAGTTATCTTGTTGGGCAGACTAGATGGACCGTGCAGGTCTTTTTCTGCCGTCATCTACTATGTTACTATGTATGTTCTGCCCTGCAATTTGGAGGGGGGGGGGGGCACAGAGGTGGACTGGTGGGGAGCAATGCATTACTCCCTCTCTCCTTCCCCCCTCATGTCAGACCTCCCATTAAACTATAAGACCCCAATTAAACAACAAATCTTTATAGCCCAAACCAAATGCCATGCTCATAATTAACTTTGTATGAACTTGGCTGCTAATAGTGTGCTGAAGGAGGGGGATCTTTCCTGCCCCGAAGACTCTGCTAGACCAACAGGGTGGCTTCAGCCAGGTATATGCCAAAGAGAGGCAAACAGGGAGTGGGAGGGAGCCCTGCATTTAACAACCGGCTCGCAAAATCTGAACAGCTGGCTCCAGCACACCACTGCTTATCCCTCAAATATCCATACCTCCTGCCCCCTCCTCCTAGCTCCCCATACCCCCATAACTAGTGATGGCTTCTGTAGAGATTAAAAAATACCTGGTACTGTTGGGGTCCTTAATATCTCAAGAATGGATTATTGTTACACTGCTATCACCCAATCTTCTTTGGGGACCCCCATCTGACTGGTGAGAGTGCACATTATCTTCTGCTGCCACAGGGCCTATTTTCTGGTAGGAGTTCTGAGATCCAGGTTCTTACTGTGAGATGATGTGAGCTTAAACTCTTTTTTTCTGCAGCTGGTTAGATGGGAGTTCCCCCTGCATTTCCCCTGGTTGTAAATAGCCTTGATGTGTGGCCAAAGACATTTCATTGGGTGACTGATGAAAACACGTTGGTCATGCCACATGTTCATTTTTGCTGTTAAATGCACGATATGTGCAAAAATGTACCACACTTTAATAAAAGAGCCTGCAAATAACGTGTGCACTAACAAATTCTTGATCTTTGACACTCCAGAACTCTTATGGTTCCTCAGATGCAGAAGAAAAACTGGCAGCTGATCCATTTGTCAAGATTTCATCCTCCCATTGTCTTCTTGGTACTTCTGCAGTGCCTTCTTTAGCTAATTGCAGGCTCATACACTGTGCCAGCACTGTTTCCGGGCATGTTTTCTTTAAATCTTCAAAGGCTCTTATTTGCAAAAACCTGAATTTGAGGAGGAAATTAACCTAAATCCATCCATTTTACCTATAAAACTGTGTTTAACGTGTGTGCATTTATTTATTACTTGGGATTTATTAACTGCCTTTATGAAGCTTGGCATAAAATTTACATTTTTTTTTAACCACGTAACTATAGTGAAATGATCACACATAAACATAAATACAATCAATGAGATAAACCTGGAGATGGCAAATGAATCCTAAAAACAGGAGCAACATGATATAGTATCAGAAATAATACACACACTTAAACAGCACTGAAGAATAATCATATAATAAAAATATGATAAATGACAGCAGAATTGAAATGAGCACATTCATATAACATAGGTATGATATTCACAATGTCAGAACAATATAAATGAAATACCTGAATAGGTGTGAATTAGAATGTTCAGATAACATAGATATGATAAAAACCCTGGGTTCAATACTCAAAGTGATTTACACGGACAGATGAGGCTCCTATCCACTTAATAGTCCACTTCAGTGGACCAGCCAGTGGCGTACCAAGGGGGGGGGGGGCGGTGGGGGCGGTCCGCCCCGGGTGCACACCGCTGGGGAGTGCCGCGGCATGCGCCTGCTCCTCCGAGTTCGCTAAACTTCACTCGTTCGCTGCAGCTCCCTCTGCCCCGGAACAGGTTACTTCCTGTTCCGGGGCAGAGGGAGCTGCAGAGAACGAACGAAGTTTAGCAAACTCAGAGGAGCAGGCGCGCGCAGCAGCACCCCCCCAGTGGCGTGCACCCAGGGGGGGTGTCATTTCGCTGGAGGGGGAGAGGTGTCATCTAGCGGGGGGGGGGGGGGGGGGGGGGTGCGCATCGGTGCTCCGCCCTGGATGCTATCCAGGCCAGGAATGCCACTGGGACCAGCCACCAATTTTCTGCAGCACCTAACTGGGCAGTGCTGCTGAATATCAGCAAGAACTGTCCATCTTGGACTGAGGCAGGAGAGGGCTGTTAAGGGGCAGAGTCAGGGAGGAGCTGGTATGTATGTGGGTGCTGGCAATATTTACTTCTGGTTGGAAATTTAGGAAAAAATCAAAAGAACTGAAAAAAAGATTGAGGGATAGAGGGTATCCGAAAACTATAATATAGATGGGCTAGGTATAACAACCGCGAGCATTTACTGCTGCCCAAACACCGTGATGACAATAATGAGGAGGAAACCATAATTTATGTTTTGCGGTACTCTACTATGGCCTCACAGATCTCGAGTATGATAAGAAGAAATTGGCACATCATACACACATTACCGGGATTTGCAGACATAAGGGTAAGAATCGCTTACAGTAGAGGACGGAATCTAAAAGAAATCTTGGTGCCTGCAGCTTTGAGAAGATCTACAAGAATGAATATCTTATTGGTTTGCGCATTTGTCAGCCTCTACTTTTGCTGTTTTGCTTTGACTTTCCGTGGAGGTTTCTCCTGTCTTCTTGGATTTTATCCTTGAAGGGGAACATAAGGGCTGTGGGAACTGCGGCATGTGTGACACGATGCTGGACACTAAAGAATTTATTAACCCTCAATCAGGCAAGAAGTATAAACTTCATCAGAAAACTTCATGTACATCTGATTGGGTCATTTATGGGATTATATGCCCCTTTAAGAAAGTTTATGTTGGGCAGACTTCGAGAAAATTGATGACGAGATTAGTAGAACACAAAAGTAACATTCACACAAAGAAAACCACGACACATTGTGATGCAGCTAAACACACTTTTGGATCTTTGAAGTGTGTCGTACTACAACAATTGACGTGGAGTACGAAGGGCGGTGATAGAAAACTTTTACTATTGCAACAAGAACAGAAATGGATATACCGCCTGCGGACGATTCAGCCATATGGGCTGAACACTAAGATTGAATGGAATCAATTTTTTTGAAAGACATTGTTTCTTTTAATTTTTTCTTAGTATTGTGAAAGTTCACACTAAAACAAGAACAGAGAGGGGAGATTCCGGAGAATGAACAGACTGACAACCAAGGGGAATGGTCAAAGTGTAGGTGTGTGATATCAAAGGTTTTTAAGCCACACGCCATATTGAGTGTCCAACAGAACGACCATGAAAGGATCCAATTATGTATGTGAGATGTTGTTTGGGAGAACTGGGAGAGGTTATGCTTAGAGTACTGTGCGATGTAATCAATATGCTGTCTTACAGACATCAGTCGGTGGATGCCACGGACCCTGATGCAGGAGTCGAAACCTTGGCCAAATTTGGGCTGTGGTTAGTGAAAAGAGACTGAGCAAAGGACAGAGCAGCTGGAGAGATAAATTTCCTTTCATAGATTAACACAAGTTGATTTAAGAGCTACTTGAAAGCACTTGCCTCAGATAAGAGGATTAAGGAAGGACAGGAGGTTTTTGTGCCAGTGATGAATGTATGGGCCTCCCTAAGGTTGATTAAGTAGTCGACAAAGGAGTTTCCTATCATTTGTTTGAGGCTTTTCCTCCTACAACAGTAAAATCGCTAGATGACTTATTTATAAGTAGATATAAATTAGATTTGATTATTTTACAGTTAACCAGGGTTATTAATAGCTAGGGGCTCCTTTTACAAAGTCGTTACACAGGAAGTACTGCCGGGCTACCGAAGTAGCCCAGTGGTACTTTCCATCCCTAGCACACCATCATTTCCGGCACTACAAAAATTATTTATTTATTTTTGTAGTGCCGGAATGTGCCCGGCGGTAATCGGGCAGTGCTGTGCGCTGCCTGGTTACCTTGGGGTTAACGGCAAGAGCCCTTACTGCCACCTCAATAAGTGGCGGTAAGCCCCCCCCCCCCCTGAAATAGCCACACTGCAAGTGCTTTACTTGCCACCTGGCCATTTCCTGTAGGAAAGTGAGAATTCCCTTTTACCAGCTGCGGTAAAAGGGGGCTCGGCATGCATGTGAAACACACGCCGATGGCAGCGCCTATTTCCTTTTGCTGCAGCTGGGTAAAAAGGGGCTCTTGATCTCTGCATAAAATGGGACCTGTGTTAAAATAGTAAAGTTAGTGGTAAAATATCCATCTTAATGGTAGCCTGCTAAGTCCAACTACCCCCCTAAGTGGAAGGCATAGAGGGCCATAATCGAATGGGGCTGGCCATCTCTAAGGCCGGCCATCTCCGGGGACGGCCCCGTAAAGTGGTGTCTCTGACCGTATTATCGAAAAAGATGGCCGGCCATCTTTCGTTTCGATAATACGGTCAGGGCCGGCCTTAGAGATTGCCGGCGTTAGAGATGGCCGCCATTGGTTTTCCCCGATAATGGAAACTCATGGCGGCCATCTCAAACCTGGCCAAATCCAAGGCACTTGGTCATGGGAGGAGCCAGCATTTGTAGTGCACTGGTCCCCCTGACATGCCAGGACACCAACTGGGCACCCTAGGGGGCACTGCAGTGGACTTCATAAATTGCTTGCAGGTGCATAGCTCCCTTACCTTGTGTGCTGATACCCCCCCAAAAAAAACCACTGCCTACAACTGTACACCACTACCATAGCCCTTAGGGATGAAGAGGGGCACCTACATGTGGGTACAGTGGGTTTTGGTGGGGGGGGGGGGGGGGGTTGGGGGGTTTGGAGGGCTCCCATTTACCACCAAAAGTGTAACAGGTAGTTGGGGATGGGCCTGGGTCCGCCTGCTTGAAGTGCACTGCACCCACTAAAAACTGCCCCAGGGACCTGCATACTGCTGTGATGGAGCTGGGTATGACATTTGGGGCTGGCATAGAGGCTGGCAAAAAAATGTTTGTTTTTTTTTGGGTGGGAGGGGGTTGGTGACCACTGGGGGAGTAAGGAGAGGTGATCCCCCATTCCCTGCGGTGGTCATCTGGTCAGTTGGGGCTCCTTTTTCAGGCTTGGTCGTGAACAAAAAGGGACCAAGTAAAGTCGGCCAAATGCTTGTCAGGGCCGGCTTTCTTTTTTCCATTATCGGCCGAAGCTGGCCATCTCTTAACCACGCCCCCGTCCCGCCTTCGGTACACTGCTGACATGCCCCCTTGAACTTTCACTGGCTCCGCGACGGAAAGCAGTTGAAGCCGGCCAAAATCGGCTTTCGATTATACCGATTTGGCCGTGTTTAGGAGATGGCCGGCCATCTCCCGATTTGTGTCGGAAGATAGTCAGCCTTCTCGTTTGAAAATAAGCAGGATAGTGGTCAGATTGTGCTGTCACTTGAGGCACAGCCCATGCTATAGGGCCCTGTTTACTAAGCTGCACTATAGGCTCTGTAGCATTTTTAGCAAGCTCTAAAAATGATCACATGCTAATGCTAGAGATGCCCATAGGGATATATGTCCCAAACATTAACGTATTCAGCAGGAGATTTCTTCCAAACAATATCCAAATCTATATAACAAAATATTCCTCATGATCTTATATGCACATTTATAGGGATTATCAGATCTATATGCATCTCGCAACCATCTGAACAATTTTGTTCTATCGTTATAAACGAAATGGCGCGGTGCAAATCCTCATAGAATCCCACTTTTACTCTAATATTTGTTTGCTTTTGTTCAAAAAGATTTTCTTAAAGATTCTTAAAAATTCCAACTTATCTTTAATGGCAGCAACATAGAGATATCAGGGAACCCCCGCCAACGATAGAACAAAATTGTTCAGATGGTTGCGAGATGCATATAGATCTGATAATCCCTATAAATGTGCATATAAGATCATGAGGAATATTTTGTTATATAGATTTGGATATTGTGTGGAAGAAATCTCCTGCTGAATACGTTAATGTTTGGGACATGATTTTGGAAATTGATACACAGTCCCCACATGTTTCTGTTTAGGAGATTTAAACATAGGGATATATGGGCATCTCTAACATTTAGCGCATGCTAATTTTAGTGCAAGCTAAAAACACTAACACACCTTAGTAAACAGGGCCCATAGTCTCTTGCGGTGACTGTGATGAGGAGGAACATTTTTAGCCTCTTGTTCATTGCTCAGTTTGACATCATAGTTAGAGCATGCTCAGATGGCTCCAAGTTTGATCCAATTCCTTATATGTGTGATGTCAGAATAATGATTTTTTTGTCTCACAAAAATTGAGTAATAAAGCTCATGAGTATTGGAATGGAAGATTTATTACACTATTCAGACTGGAAGCTGGTTTAGAAAACTATTCAATCAGGGATTCAAATACAGGGGGCATCAGAATCACAAAACGTTGATTTTTTTTTTTCTTAGCAGCATCAATGATTATCTTTCTAGTGGAAATGTTCCTAAAACCTGCATTTGAATGAATCATATCATTTTATTTTTAGTGCATATGAGCAGCTGTATTTTTTTTGTGTTTATGTTTCTTTATTTTTGTTTTATGTAACCAGATACCACCGTAAGCCCAGATTGATTTTAACTATAGTTTACTGCAAACTTTATTCAGTCCATAAAAGTCAACCATAAAAGCCGAGCGAATCCTCGTGAGTCTAAGCTGTAAACTGAGCCTGCATATCTTAAATCCCCTTATGTGGTCTATTATTCAGAACAGCTGCCTCAACTATACTACAATTACAATTTTCTTGTGATGTGGAAATGTTTAGCTATTGTCCTCTGACTGTGAATGTAAAATAAAATGCAAATATAAAGAACTGTATTGAAAAAAAAAGAAAAAAGAAAAAAAGAATTTTGCTTCTTGGCACACTGTCAATACACATTACTGCATCATCATCGTCTTGCATTCGGCCCTTGTGGGTATTATAGTACATCTGTTTAACATCAACTGAAAACAAACAAAAGTGCTGTCAGCCCTTCCAGTTTTAGCTACAAAGAAAGGATAATTTGAGAATGTCAAGCTCTACAGACGGCTTCACTTTAGAGGGAAATCCATAATAAGGATTTAGCAATTCTATTAATTTAATATGGAATGAATCATATTTAGAAGAGAGTACCTCTGCAGTATATCCTTTTTTGTTTTTGTAGAGCTGTCAGCTCAGAAATATACTTATCCACTCTGAAAAATATCTTTCTTTCATGATTGTGATATCTTCTCCTAACAAAATAAATCCAAGTGTAATTTATTTAGTGTGGCCGGAGATTTAGACTCGTGGGTGGGGCATGGAACCAGCTGGCTGAGGATTCACGACCTCCTACGTTTCAGTTTTGTCACTGACCTTGAGACTAGCTTGTGACTGTGTTTATACAACTGTAGTTCAATAATAATAAAAATATTTCCCCTTATCCAAGCTGTTATGTATCCATATTCAGAAAACAGTGATGGACAATCTTATGGATCTGGTTTGCTCAGTGTTGTATAGCAACTAAGTAAATGTAACTAGATATTGTACTTAAGTAAAGGTTTTGTTACTTTTACTTGTAAAGAAGTACAGGATAACATTTGTTACTTTTGCTTTTACTGAAGTAATAATTTTGCCAATCTTTGCTCCCTTTGCTCAGTTACATCTGATGCTTGCAGTTAAAAGTGAAAAGTAAAAATGGAAGGGAGATCTAAATGACAATTCCTCAGTAAACCAAATGAAACAGCAAAAGTGGGAACAGGATTTTGCTATTGCAAACCTTGTCATGCAAACAATGGAACACCTCATCTTAAATTTTGCTGTTCAGTGAGTATAACCTATAAGAACAGTGGAGTTGCCTGTGGTTGTTGAACTGGTTACTAGTCTCCAGGCAAACAGTGATGAGTTGGGTCACTTTAAAGTGGAGAAGAAGCTGAAGCTTTTAACAGTTCTTGGTAAACAGACACATGTCTCTACCACAATAGACTGCTCATCATTCCATGGGAAATTTTACGTTGGGGTAACCGTCCACTAGATTCCTCTTTAGGGAGGAAGTCTGCTTGCCTGGCCTTAAGACTACAGGATTTCCACATATTTGACGTTCTTGCATCAATTCTCAAAAATATTCAAACAGACTCTGGGCCCTGTTTACTAAGCTACACTGTAGGTGTGCTAATGTTTTTAGTGCACGCTAATGCTAGAGACATCCATATATTCCTAAGGGTGTCTCTAGTGTTAGCACACGCTAAAAACACTAGCACAGCTTAGTAAACAGGGCTCAGAGTTTGCCCCTCAGATGAAAAATTGTTAGAACAACAGCAATGATTCCAACTTTGTGAAAGCCCTCTTTGTAATTGGACAGCATGATGATGATAACGAAGATAAAGATGAAGATGCAAGTGATGAATTAGATAGCACTACTTCTAATGCAGATGATAATGACAATAATGATGATAACGTATTCTTTGCTATACAGAGGTGTTTCAGATAGAGAGTCCCTTGATCAATACCTGCAGACCCAGTCAGAAGACATCAGTAATATTGCAGTCTGGCCTGATTTGAAGGCACATTTTATCAGCCTGAACAATCCACTTTCTGCTAGTGCAGCTGTTGAGCATTTTTAGCTGTGCTGGATTAATGACTCACAAGCACACTTGCATGAGTGACAGTCATTTTCAAAAATTTAGTTTTACTAAAAGCAAAGTGGATTGAATTATAGAGTAATACAGTTGGGATAAAAACATTAATAGTTGCATTCATTGAAGTTGTGATACTTTTAATTTTTACTCAAAAAGTATATTAGGAAATAACTTTTCTTACTTTTACTTAAGTACATTTATAACGTGTTCTTCACTGTACTTTTTACTTTTATTTAAGTATTAAAATATACATTTCTTTTTTATTTTACTTAAGTACTTTGATCAACACCAAGTTTCCTATAATTCAAAATGCTTCATACCCAATTACTTTCAAGTGGAATGAACCCGTGCCACTAAAAGCTTTTAGCAGTGAGAATAAAGTGACGTGTCCAAGTGGACAGACGTAGGACTTGAATTCCTATGTTCTGATTCTAAACCTGTTTCTATAATCACTTCTATTATGTTATGTTACTAGGTACAAAGAAGACAGAAATAGGGGTTAGACCAAATGTCTGTACAAGCAGCAAGTTTATTAATAAAACAATTCCAAATGTACGAAGTTGTACAACAATTCAGTTCTAAAGACTCAAGCCTCCATATGAGGAAAATATCTGTATAAAAGATGGTGGAATACCAAACCTCAGTTTCAAAAAGAAGTGGTGAATGGAGCCAAGCCTCTTTATGATGAAAAAGAATGTGACTCTATTACGAAACTGAATCAGAGTGTAAAATGCACATCTTATACACACTCCATTCACAGATGATATTAAAGAACTGATAAAAAATATGCCAAATCTAAAAACAGAGGTATAACAAAAGAGAGGGAACAAAGTACAAACTAAAGTCCAAACAAAAAAACAGCACCACGGGCCTTTAAAATGGAACAAAATTCTTTAAAGAATTTTGTTCCATTTTGGGTCAAGGCTCATTCATTAAAGAATTTTGTTCCATTTTAAAGGCCCGTGGTGCTGTTTTTTTGTTTGAGGGTCAAGGCTCATTCATTAAAGAATTTTGTTCCATTTTAAAGGCCCGTGGTGCTGTTTTTTTGTTTGAAATCTAAAAACAGAGACATGGTAATAGCAATTGAATACTGAAAAGGGGGGCTGTACATAGGAAGCCTTCATTTGGAAAAAGTGGTATGAAAATATAGATAATTATTTTGTGGACCACACTTAATGCAAAAACGTTTATGGAGCCCTTTTGCTAAACCGTGTAAGCATCTACGTGCACCCAACACACGCCAAAATAGAATTACTGCCCAACTACTGCATGGCTCTTGTGGTAATTTCATTTTTGGTGCACGTCCGATATGAGCATCAGAAAAATATTTTTTATTTTTGGGTGCAAGTAATGGATGTGCGACAAGTGGCATTTGATGTGCGTAGGTCATTACTGCCTGGATTCTTTGCCACTAAGTCAATGGCTGGCAGTAAGATCTCAGACCCAAAATGGACGCGCAACAATTTTTGATTTTGCCGCACATCCTTTTTTACAGGTGCGCTGAAAAATAGATTGGTGCAATCCAAAAACCCACGCCTACACAACTGCAAGCCATTTTTCAGCGCACCTTAGTAAAAGGACCCCTCTGTGACACTTGAATGGCTACTCTGGCTGTAAAGAACTAAGGCTGGTGCTAGGCAGACTTTGTAGGTCTAAGTCTGTATATGGCAATCCGGTTTAGGATAAGCTGGAAAGGGTTTCAATGGCAACTTCAGTAGCTGGAATCGAGGACAGTGCTGGCCAGAACTTTATGGTCTGGGTCCCACATATGAGAAGATGGATTTGGATAGTCTGGAATGGGCTTTGATGGCAACTCCAGTAGGTGGAACATAAGGATAGAGTTGGGTGGACTTCAACAGTCTACGTTCCAGAAACACCAAAGAAAGACTTGTGAGAAAGTATATAATATCCAACAGAAATCCTCAAGAGCGGAGAACTCAATGGTCTCACGAGAATACACAGGTAACAAGAAAAAGTGGGTGATGAACCATGGGTTCCAGAGAGACAATAAACTTCAAAATTCCAGATGTAAAATACTTCCGACACAACGCTGTGTTTTGGCCACAAGGCCTGCTTCAGGGGTTTAAAATAAAAATAAAATTCAGAATTCCAGATGTAAAATACTTCCAAGCAGATCTAGCGTGGTCTTGAAAAAGACCTTTGCTGGAGAACGATGTGTGCCTTCAGGTCTGGTTGTAATTAGAGTTTGAAACAAACTTGGAAGTATTCTACATCTGAAATACTGAAGTTAATTAAAAAAAAAAAAACTCCTGAAGCAGGCCTTGTGGCCAAAACACAGCGTTGTGTCAGAAGTATTTTACATCTGGAATTTTGAAGTTTATTTTTTAAAAGTAAGTCTCCTGAAGCAGACCTTGTGGCCGAAACACAGTGTTGTGTTGAGTAAAGATTCTCTTTCTTGTCTCTGGAACCCATGGTCTATCACCCACTTTTTCCAAAAGTATATAATATCACATTCATTGTTGATTTAATCATGCATTGATAATGAGTGTGACTATTGGGCTGACTGGGTGGACCATTCAGGTGTTTATCTGCAATCACTTACTAGTTACTAAGGGGTTCATTTTCGAAAAAGAAAATGTCTAAAAAGTGGCATAAAGTAGCATTTGGATGTTTATCTCACAAAAACATCCAAATCAGTATTTTCAATACCTATTTTTCAGATGTTCTTCTATGCTGTTCTTCAGCAGTGTGTCCAAATCTCAAGGGGTGTGTCAGAGGGATGCTAAGGGTGGAATTTGGATGTTCCTAAGACTTAGACGTTTTTCAGCCATAATGGAACAAAACAAAATTAAAACTAAGATGTTTTGAGCTAGACCTGATTTTATAACGAATATGGCACAAAAAGATGCTCTAAATGTCCAGATGACCACTGGAGGGAATCAGGGATGACCCTCCAATACCTCCCAGTGGTCACTGACCCCCTTCCACCCCCCCCAAAAAATGTGAATAAAAATATGACTTACCAGCCTCTATGACAGCCTCAGATGTTATAGCCAGGTATATTAGAGCAGCATGCAGGTCTCTGGAGTAGTGTAGTGGTTGGTGCAGTGGGGTGGAGTGGAGTGGGGAACTCGGGTCCCTATCTCTCTCTACCTGTCACACTTGTGGTAGAAACTGTGACACCTACCAAAGTCACCAAAATCTTACTGTACCCACATATAGGTGCCGCCTTGTAGTGGTGTACATTGGGGGACAGTGTATTTTGGGTGGCTTTTGGAGAACTCAGGGGACAAGATAAGGGAGCAAAGGTGAGATGTGTACATGGGAGCATTTGTATGAAGTGCAGAAAAGTGCCCCCTAGAGTGCCCCATTGTTCTCCTATGATGCCTGGGAGACCAGTCTGCTAAAAATGCTGACTCCTCCTACATTCCAATGGCTTGATTTTCTAAGTTTTGCACTTAAATGTCCAAAGCACAAAGCTTTGTTTGAAACAGTATTTTTGAAAAAAAGACATTTTTCAAAAACGATCTTCTTTCCTATTCAGATTTTGGATGTTTTGAGCAAAATGTCCAAAGTCAGACTTAGACGTCATATGAAAAATGTCCCTTCATATTACTTAGGTGGAGCAAAATGATGTTGATATTTAAATTAAATGCCATTCACCTATGCAACCAATTAATGGAGTCTGATGTTATACATTTCAATTTATCCTTACCAACTTCTACATTTTCCTCCCCTTCACCCTTGAGCCTCCCATTGCCACTTGTGCACTTTCTCCTATCACTAACATATCTAAAAATATTTTGGCCCCTCGTTTTACCTTATTGGTTATTTTTTCTTTCCTTTGTGTCTTTGCTTTCCTGACTATTTAACAGCTTCTCATAGCTTTTCCAGATATTGCTGCTTGTCTTCCTCTTTCTGCAAACTTATTTTCCTTTACCTTTTCAGCTACTAGTTTTGAGAGCCAAAGTGGCCTCCTTTTTCTTTTTTATTTACTTTCCTAACAAAAAGATTTGTTGCCTTTAAAACAGCTCTTTTCATTTCTGCCCACTGTTTTCCCCCCACATAAAAGCTATCAAAAGTTATTCTGCATATCTATATGGATAGTACTTGAATGTATTCAACAGCACTATCTGTGTAGTGAGTGGCACTCAGTTTATGTATAGAAGAGGGTGACTGCCACCAGCTGTACAGACAGTGGTCATATTCAGTCACTATCCATATAAATATGCCTGTTGATATTCAAAATGATTTAGGAGCCCTTTTGCTAAAGGGTTGCCATGTGACAACCCAGAACTACCACCGGCCCAACGTGGGTACCAGCAGTAGTTCCTCCCCCAGCATGCACCATTTCCGGTGCTAGCAGATTATCCTATAAAATAATATCGCTGGGGTTTACCCAGCAGTAATTGATGCTGTCTGGTTATTGCTGGGTTAGTGTGGGAGCCCTCCAAAATGACCGTGTGGCAAGTGTGAACTTACTGCACAGTCAATTCTTTTTTCGGGATTTTTACCCGCTGCAGTAAAAGGGACCCTGGAACACAGCAAAAATGGCTGCCACCACTAGCGTAGGGCCCCTTTTACCGCTGTTTAGTAAAAGCACATAGTCAGATCATTCTCATTTATATGAGTATGACTAGAATACAGGCATTTAGGAGTGTCCATACTGTATAACTTTATGCAGCTCTGTATAGAATTAACTCTGATGAATGTATTTCCCATTTTAACCAGTGACTGAGGGCGCAGTTGTGTTTATCCGTGTGGCTTCTAATGCCACTTTTAAAAATGTGAATTCAATTTATATAAATTGGCTCCTTAATTGGCTATTCTTGCATGTGCAGTCTTGTGAAATCCAGCACTTACTTGTAACATAGTAACATAAATAGTAACATAATAAATGACAGCAGATAAAGACCTGAGCGGTCCATCCACTCTGCCCAACTGTCACACTCATTATCAATTCAGGATTAAACCAACAATGAATGTGATGTAAAATACTTGATCATAATCTTTCTTTGGCGTTTCTGGGACATAAACTGTAGAAAAATGCCCGTCACTGTCCTTAAGTTCCAATTACTGGAATTGGTGTCGAAACCCTCTCCAACCTATCTGTCTTGTCGTTTGTGGGACACAGACCGTAAAATTCTGCCCAACACTGTTCTGAGGATCCAGGCATTGAAGTTGCTGTCAAAGACCTTTCCAGCCCATCCTAAACCAGATTGCCATATACGGGACACAGACTTTACAAGTCTGTCCGGCCTAGTTCATTACAGCCAAAGTCACCATCTAAGTGTTGCTCGACACATCCACTTACATACAGCCATTTAAGTTTAGGGTTGTTTTTTTTAAATACCATCCATTTATAATGAGAGATCCTCTATGTTCATCCTACACCATTTTGAATTTTGTCACTATTTTTGTCTCTACCACCTCTCTCGGGAGGGCATGCCAGGCTTCAACCACATTCTTTGTGAAAAAGAATTTCCTGACATTACTCCAAAGTCTACCAGCCCACAACCTTAGCTCACGTCCTCTAATTTTACCATTTTCCCTTCTCTGGGAAAGATTTTGTTTCCATATTAATGCCTGTCAAGTATTACTTGTGCTACTGTAGATTGGCACTTGCATGTGCAGTTACTGGTGCTTACGCATATAATGCCCCATGCGATCCTGCTCTTTTTTATGAACAGTGCTTTTGTTTAATCAATGCACCCGCATTCTCCTGGATTCTATATAGCATGACCGAAATTGCTCGTGCAAATCTGGTTGTATTCTAGATTTGCATGCAGAATTTAATTACTTAACAAGCCAATCAGTACTGTTAAATTGCCACTTACAAGCAATTATTGACACTAATTGGTATTAAATAGAATTTACGCGCACAACTTGCTAGGCATATTCTGTAAAGTGGTGAATTTAAATTTTAATGTGCACTGCCAAAAAGGGCATGGCCTTGGGTGTAGAATGGGCATGCTGTGAGTATTCCAAAAATCTACCTGCAGGGTTACAGAGTGCACCTGTTCTGCACCTAATTTAGGTTCCGGTATTTACACCAAGTTTTACTTGGCATAAATGGACACGCCTAGAGTTAGCCACAGGCATGGCCACTAGGCATATTCTATAAACCATGACTAAATCTACGCTTAATTTACAGTATATGTCTAGGCGGAATTATTTTCGGTGTCAATTTTTCAGGCGCCATATATAGAATCTAGTCTTATATGTGCTGCAAAATACATCTGTATTGCCAGTATCCTCATACGCATTTTACAAAATCACAATGTTCAGCAAAGCCTTTCTAACATATTTGAGAAATAGTGAACACTCCAACTTGGATTTGCCAATTCCTACCTAGATGTCCTTTGCAACACAGAGAGGGAAATTCACATGTCCAAGTCAGGATGTGTTGCATTCTCCTACTATTTTATAAAAGGCTCTGCCAAATACAGAGCCTCCTGTAAAATAGGAGCAGGGCTGTATGTTCCAGTCCCTCCACAGCCAGACGGAGCAATGATTTTACAAAGCTAGTCGAGGAAAATAAATGAAGTCCATCCCCACCCCCATAGACATGGGAGCAGCTTTAAAAACTTACTGTTCCACTGGAAAACTGTCTCCCAATGCATCAACCCCTCCCCCCCCACTACTGCAGCAACACACCCCATAGCATCTTATCACCACCTGAAGCATCACTTTCTCCTATGGCATCCCCCTGAGATCATGCACCCACCGTGTAGTTTCCACCCCAACTCAGAGGCCCAAAGACAGAAGGGCCAGAGGCCTTCCTCCCACACCCACCCTCGACCTATTTCCCAGGCTTACTGAAGAGTCCCTGGGGTCTAGTGGGGTGGGAGTGATGCCCCCCCTCCCCCCCCACAGTGGTGAAGCTGGCTCTCAAAATTGCTGTCAAAACCTCTAGCAATAATATTGTGGAATCAATATGTGAATTGGGGAATGCACATCTGTATTGTAGCTGCCAAGGGCACTCCTTTCCTCCACCCTACCCATGCTCCCTTGACACCTAGATGTAGGAAACATCCCCATATGTGAATGGCCCCTGTTCTGAAATGGCATAAGGCCCATAATCTATTTGCTGGGTTTTTAGCGTTGTACCTGCACGTCATTAAACTCATCATATAAGTCATTATCTTTATTGCCAGAAGCACAAGATCATTAAATGCCTCAGAATGCAGGTTTCTTCATTCCAGGATTACTCTGTTCCTACCTACTGAAATACTCTGGCTGGGAATGTAAACACCAGGTGCAAAACAAGGACAAGTTGTCAGGGTTTAGTAAAATAATTTATTTTATTAATCCCTGAAAAAATTTGGCCTTTTTGGCAGCGATTTACTGCATTTACAATCTTTCATATAAACTAGTCAAACATATGTTCTTTCCAAGATGTTTGATTTAGTGGCCATGCTTTTGCAAATACCCTCTATCAACAGTAGAAGGAAGTTAAGCTACTTTTTCCATATGAATGACCTCTACTGTTTGAAACATGGAGAATGAACAAACATTCACTCTGCTGAGGAAGCCTGCTGTGGACATAACATTAAGATTACTGAATTACATTTCTGTGACGGCTTATTGGAAAAGTACATGCAGCCCTTGTCTTTGCAACGACCATTAATTCTAGACTGAAAGCAAACCTATTTGTATTATCCAACCAATCCCTTCCACACTATCAAGAAGCACACAGTACTAAACATTGAAGTAAAAAAAAATAGGTTAGAACAGGTTAGATGTTTGCGTATCTTTTTATTTCTTTTTAAAAACTAGTATTGTGTGTTTGATTTATATTTCAGGTCAGTAGTTTCCATAAATTCCCAGTGTCGTCCCTGCGTAGTTTTTTTTAAACACGCCTCTTATATGAGGTGTACATTAAATATTTGCTCAGCTGATTAAAGCAGTTCTACATTTGGTTAATATTTGAACAGTAAATAGTTTACTGAAAAGCTAAAATGCCTTTTCATTCTCTTGTTTAGTTTTTATTTTGAAGGGCTTCTGGTTTATGCTTTCTCTTCTCTGCTGAGCTGTACAGTAGTGATTCCCAATTCTTGCTCTCAGCTTGAGGATATCCATGATGAATATGCATGTGATAACACTGTCTTACTGCATGCCAAGTTTTGTCATGCATGTACATTGCAGATATTCTGAAATAACTGGCTAAGGTCCCCCAGAACAGATCTGAGAAGCATAAAATAATAATAAAAAATCCATATAAACATAATAGTCTCAATATTTAGCAAGACTCTGAGTGGTGACATAAACATATAGGGCCTGATATTCAGAAGCGATTTAAGCGGGTAGGAGAGGTTCTGATCTGCTTAAATCACAGTGAGCTGCCCACCCACAAATATTCAGCAACACTTAGCCAGGAAGCAGTGGCGTTCCGACCCTAGCTGACACCCAGGGCGGATCGCCGATGCGCCCCCCCCTGGGTGCAGCGCCACCCCTCCCCCCGGCGAAATGACACCTCTCCCCCCCGGCGAAATGACACCCCCCCGGGTTCACGCCACTGGGGGGGGGGGGGGTGCCGCGGCACGCGCCTGTTGCCCTGTCTCAGAGTTCGCAATTCACATGTGTTCACTGCTCCCTCTGAGTCTGCCCAGGAACAGGAAGTAACCTGTTCTGGGGCAGACTCAGAGGGAGCAGTGAACACATGTGAATTGCGAACTCGGAGACAGGGCAACAGGTGCGTGCCGCGGCACCCCCCAGTGGCGTGCACCCGGGGCGGACCACCCCCACTGCCCCCCCCTTGGTACGCCACTGCCAGGAAGTGTTGTTGAATATCATCTCTGGCAGCACATTTAAAAGTGGGTAGGTCAGGGGTGGTACAATGCACGGCACTGGGGAGGAACCGGCAGTTATGAGGGTTATGGCATTCATATAGCTTCTGGGTAATAGTTGAAGAGGTAGAAGTGCTTTCCTCCATTTCCCCCAATATGGTCCGACCTGCCATAACATGGTCCCCCAGAGATCAGTCCCCCTCCCACCCCCCCAACCTCTGATCCTGTCTTAAGATCCCTGGAGGTCCAGTGGGATAGACTGGGCAGGAGCAATCCCCACTTTCTCATGCCCCTAGTGGCTCCATCTGGAAAATGACCACCATGAGCCCTAGTGATAGTCTTGTGGTACTACCATTAGAGTTCTGTCTTCCATATATTGGCTGTATATCGGCCAGGATCCACATATGTTCACTGGCATTGAATATCAGACCCTGATAGTCAATGACAGTGCATTGAATATTTGGGTCTAACTTAGGTGGCAACAGACAGTGTTTAAACACACACACACACACACACACACACACACACACTGACCACCACTGGTTGAATATTGACAGCTAGTTTTGGGGGTATTCCACAGAGGTGCCATGTCATGAAATGCCCATCCCATAAGTCTGTTCTTTAAACTGAGCTATGATGTGAGCAATTATTTTTGCTTTCAGCTTGGATATTCATTTCAAGGAGCCAAACTATATCTCAATCACACAGACTTTGTAACTTATTTTATGGCTAGGTGTCATAATAACACTGTCATATAGATAGCAAATCACCAGTCCTTAGAAATTTGAGAAACAAGAGGCAGTGGATGGTGCCAAATTAGTTTTATAGCCATCAAATTATGTTTTCTCAGAGCAAACCAGTGACGTGGAGGGGCATTTTCGAAAGGTCGTCCAAGTCTGAATGAGGATGTCCTCACGAAGTTGTCCAAAATCAGGTAGGTATAATTGAAAAATAGTATGGATGTCCTTAGAAATTTCATTATTGCAGTGCGAAACATCCAAATCAGGGACACCCAAAGTATAGTAAAAAAGGATGCACATCTTCCAGTACCGCCAAAGGACATCCCCAAGACAAATGATATTCACTGTACATTTGTCATATGAATGTCCTTCGGCAGTTCTACGAGAAAGACGTCCTTATTACTATACTTTGGACTTCTCTGATGTACCTGGTTGTTCCGCAAGTACAGTGCATGTAGTTGCGGACATCCAGATACAGGAAATATAAGGAACATTCATAGTACAAAGTACACTATCAAGAATGTGTTTCTCACAGAACTGCCGAAGGATGTCCATCATACAGAGCCCTGCCGAAGGACGGCAGGCCTGTAAGATGGACATCTTTCGGCAGTTCTGTGAGAAATATGTCCTTGTTAGTGTACTTTGCACTATGAATGTTCCTTATATTTCCCGTATCTGGATGTCCGCACTGTACTTGCTGAACATGCAGCTATGGGAAATATAAGGAACATTCATATTTTATTGTACATATGAAGAGGTTTGCACACTTGATAATGATCCATATAAGGAAGACTCCGCATGTATGAACACATACTCATCCGTTTTCCCACCTATTTGCAGGCTCAATGTGGCTTACAAAGTACCGTAAATGCATTTGCCATTTTGGTTGATAACAAATACAAGATTGTGTTGTAGTCAAATGAGGTAGAGGTGATCAGGCTTCATGGGGTTGAGGGGCAGGAGGATAGTAAATTGTCCAGTATGATCATTGATTATGTTATGTTGCTGGATGTGGGGATTTATGTTGGATTGGTGGGACAAATGTTTTTTTGAAGAGGTGGGTTTTTCATGATTTCCTGAAATTTAGGTGGTCATATATTGTTTTCAGTGCATACGGGAGTCCATTCCATAGTTGTACGCTTATGTAGGAGAAGCTAGAAGCATAAGTTGTTTTGTATTTTAGCCCTTTGCAATTTGGGTAGTGTAGGTTTAGGTATGATCATGCTGATCCGAGTCTATTTCTAGTTGGTAGATCTATTAGGTCTGTCATGTATTCTGGGACTACGCCATAGATGATTTTGTGGACCAATGTGCAGATTTTGAAGATGATCCGTTCTTTGATTGGGAGCCAGTGCAGCTTTTCTCGAAGGGGTTTAGTGCTTTCGAATCGTGTTTTGCCATATATCAGTCTGGCTGCTATGTTTTGGTCGGTCTGGAGTTTTTTTGTGAGTTGTTCTTTACATCCCGCATAGATTCCATTGCAATAATCTACATGCCTGAGGACCATTGATTGTATTAGTTTACGAAAGGTATCCCACAGGAAGAGAAGTTTTAGTCATTTGAGTTTCCACATTGAGTAGAACATTTTCTTTATTACGGTTTTTACTTGGCTCTCGAGAGTGAGGTTGCGGTCAATTGTGACTCCGAGTATTTTTAGGCTGTCTGAGATAGGGAGTGCATGTCCTGGGGTATTTATGGTTGCGGGTTTGTAGTTGTTATGTTGAGATGAAAGGATAAGGCAATGTGTTTTTTCAGTGTTCAATTTCAGTTGGATTGAGTTTGCCCACGAGTCCATGATGTTAAGGCCGTCATTGATTTCATTAGTTATTTCAATCAAGTCATGTCTGAAGAGAATGATGATTTTAACATCATTTGCATAGATGAATGGGTTAAGGCCTCGATTGGATAAGGACTTTGCCAGTGGGGTCATCATCATGTTGAAGAGTATTGGTGATAATGATGATCCTCGAGGTACTCCGTAGTCTGCTTTCCATGGTGGTGATATGTTTGAATTTGATTTTACTTGGTATGTTCTTGTGGTTAGAAAGCACTTGATCCAATTGAGTACGTTTCCAACAATCCCGAAGTGGCCAAGGAGTCTTAGTAGTATGTTATGGTTTACCATGGCGAATGCGCTCGACATATCGAATTGAAGGAGAAGTATACTTTTACCTATGGCTATTTCCTGTTTGAATTTGGCCAGGAAAGTGACTAGGACAGTTTTGGTACTATATTGGGAGTGGAATCATGATTGTGAGTCATGTAGTATTGAGTGCTTGTCCAGGTAAGCTGTTTGGTCACCAGGCTCTCCATCAATTTTACTACTAGAGGAATGAACGCAACTGGGTGGTAGTTGGTAAGGTCATTTGTTTTTTTCTTAGTGTCTTTTGGTATTGGGGTAAGTAGGATGTTGCCATAGTCCTCGGGGAAGAAACCTTGTTGTAGCGTGAAGTTTAGGTGAGAAGTGAGGTCTTCTATGAATTGGCTGGGGGCAGATATAAGTAGATGACTGGGACATATGTGCAGTTTGCAGTGGGTGTTGGTGAATCTACAGTGGGGGAAATAAGTATTTGATCCCTTGCTGATTTTGTAAGTTTGCCCACTGACAAAGACATGAGCAGCCCATAATTGAAGGGTAGGTTATTGGTAACAGTGAGAGATAGCACATCACAAATTAAATCCGGAAAATCACATTGTGGAAAGTATATGAATTTATTTGCATTCTGCAGAGGGAAATAAGTATTTGATCCCCCACCAACCAGTAAGAGATCTGGCCCCTACAGACCAGGTAGATGCTCCAAATCAACTCGTTACCTGCATGACAGACAGCTGTCGGCAATGGTCACCTGTATGAAAGACACCTGTCCACAGACTCAGTGAATCAGTCAGACTCTAACCTCTACAAAATGGCCAAGAGCAAGGAGCTGTCTAAGGATGTCAGGGACAAGATCATACACCTGCACAAGGCTGGAATGGGCTACAAAACCATCAGTAAGACGCTGGCGAGAAGGAGACAACTGTTGGTGCCATAGTAAGAAAATGGAAGAAGTACAAAATGACTGTCAATCGACAAAGATCTGGGGCTCCACGCAAAATCTCACCTCGTGGGGTATCCTTGATCATGAGGAAGGTTAGAAATCAGCCTACAACTACAAGGGGGGAACTTGTCAATGATCTCAAGGCAGCTGGGACCACTGTCACCACGAAAACCATTGGTAACACATTACGACATAACGGATTGCAATCCTGCAGTGCCCGCAAGGTCCCCGTGCTCCGGAAGGCACATGTGACGGCCCGTCTGAAGTTTGCCAGTGAACACCTGGATGATGCCGAGAGTGATTGGGAGAAGGTGCTGTGGTCAGATGAGACAAAAATTGAGCTCTTTGGCATGAACTCAACTCGCCGTGTTTGGAGGAAGAGAAATGCTGCCTATGACCCAAAGAACACCGTCCCCACTGTCAAGCATGGAGGTGGAAATGTTATGTTTTGGGGGTGTTTCTCTGCTAAGGGCACAGGACTACTTCACCGCATCAATGGGAGAATGGATGGGGCCATGTACCGTACAATTCTGAGTGACAACCTCCTTCCCTCCGCCAGGGTCTTAAAAATGGGTCGTGGCTGGGTCTTCCAGCACGACAATGACCCAAAACATACAGCCAAGGCAACAAAGGAGTGGCTCAGGAAGAAGCACATTAGGGTCATGGAGTGGCCTAGCCAGTCACCAGACCTTAATCCCATTGAAAACTTATGGAGGGAGCTGAAGCTGCCGAGTTGCCAAGCGACAGCCCAGAACTCTTAATGATTTAGAGATGATCTGCAAAGAGGAGTGGACCAAAATTCCTCCTGACATGTGTGCAAACCTCATCATCAACTACAGAAGACGTCTGACCGCTGTGCTTGCCAACAAGGGTTTTGCCACCAAGTATTAGGTCTTGTTTGCCAGAGGGATTAAATACTTATTTCCCTCTGCAGAATGCAAATAAATTCATATACTTTCCACAATGTGATTTTCCGGATTTAATTTGTGATGTGCTATCTCTCACTGTTACCAATAACCTACCCTTCAATTATGGGCTGCTCATGTCTTTGTCAGTGGGCAAACTTACAAAATCAGCAAGGGATCAAATACTTATTTCCCCCACTGTATGAGTCGCTTGAGTGACTGATTCAGTGGTGAGTAGATTGAATGTAGACAAGATACGGTCAGCTGGGTGTCCGCCCGGGATTAGGTCTAGGCCGTCTAAGAAGTTTTCGATGTCGGTGTTGTGGTGAGGAAGAGTGCTGCGTAATTTTGTTATTTTGCCCTTGAAGTAGGTAGCCAGTTTGTCTGCAGAAGGGATGTCTATGTTGGATATAGTGACAGGGGTGGTGTCTAATAATTTATTTACGAATTGAAATAGTTTCTTAGAATCTTTGTTATCCGGTCCTAGTTTAGCCTTGTAGTAGGACCTTTTGGTTTGTCTAATTGCATATTTGTATTTTCTGTGTATTTGTTTCCAACGCACTGAGTATATGTTCGTTTTTTGGGTTTTTTTCATGCTCGTTCAAGTTTTCTGGATTGTGTTTTGAGTTTTTTTTAAATCATCATTGAACCATGGTATCGAGTTTTGGCTTTTTGATATTCTTGTCTTTAAGGGTGCTATTTCGTTTACAACGCTACTGCATCTAGCCTCCCAGTGGTTGAGATAGTAAATGGAGTCAGTTTGTGTTGTCCATTTGTTGTTATATATCTGTTGCCAGAATATTTGTGGATCAATTTGCCCTCTCGTAGTGTAAGTTGTTTGATCTATTGTATCATTTGAGCCCTTCTTTCGCCAATTTAGGGATAGGTTCAATTTGTAGTGATCAGTCCAAGGTACTTCTGACCATTTGATATCTGTTCTTGATAGGTTAAGATCTGTGGACAGTTTGTGTGATAGGAAGTCCTTTGGTGTGAGTAGTTTGCATGTGAGGCCATGTGAGATCCCATGTCTGTAGGAAGTCTTTGCATTTGCATGCATTGGCTGAGTTGGGGTCTTCTAGGTGGAGGTTTATGTCGTCTAGTATTAGTATACTGGAGTTGTTTACACAAGTCTTTGAGATAAAATCCATGAAGATAGGCTGGCTTTTGTTCCAGTTACCGGGCAGTCTGTACAACAGGACGCAAGTTAGTTGATCAATCAGGGATTTATTTTGGATTCTGAGTGAAGCAATTTCTAGTTGGGGTGTTATGGACTCGGCGATGGTTTCGGTAGTGAATTGTGCTCAGTGGATTAGCACGATGCATCCACCACTCTTTTCCAATCTGGTCCAGTGAGTTATTTTGTAGCCTGGGGGGCATAGTTTGAGGATTATGGGGTCCTTCTGATTGTGGATCCATGTTTCACTGATGAAGATAAGATCAAGGTTTTCTGAATTAATCCAATCTGATATTGTTGTTGTTTTGTTAACTACGGACCTAGCATTAATGCAACCCACTTGTATATTTTGGTATTGGGCTGCTAGGTTTGATGTTGTGTGGATTCTTGTAAGTTGTTGTTCATTGGATGATGTCTGTTTGTTTTGATATTTCATTACATTGCATTGATAATGACCGTAAGTGGATAGTCTTCCTTTGTTTTGGTGAGTATCAGATTGGTGGAGTGTGGAATGTTTGATGTGCCTTTGGTGGTTTTGAAGGATGGGTATGATATTGTATTGGGATGGATATTGTTAGGTGGGTCAGTGTGAGGGAGTAGATTGCTAGGAGTATATTGATTGTATTCATTTTGGTGCCGATTTGGGATAGTTAGATAACTCACAGTCAGATGCTCGAGAGTGATGTCCTGGGTGTGGCGCTCGGTAGCACTGGACACCGTCTCCTTCCTGTTCCTTCCTATGAGCAGCTTAGTGCCGCGGCTCTGGTCAGAGGCTGTTCGTGTAAACCCCTTTTCTCATGCATGCACCCAGCAGTGAGCGGGGCTTCAGGCTCCTTGTCTCACTGCCAGTGTGAACAATTTGGCTGAGGAGATATGATTAGATTGTACGCTTTATCCCGGTCAGGATCGTTCCCCCCATTCCACGCATTGCGGTGCGTACCTTCAACAGCGCCCACGACATCAGCATGTGCCCAAATTTCTCCACTCTCCTACGCTTCCCACTCAGTAATCGCCCGCGAACTACTCACTGTCTTATGCTCCTGGGTGCAGGGACTCCGGCCTCTTCCCTAGTGGAGCAGCTGCCTCCAACCCGACGGGCGGCGCATGTGGTGTGGACCAGCCTGGGCTGGTCTGGATTGTCAGCTCCCGCGATGCTGCCCATGGCTGCACCTCTCGCCTCCTTTTCTCCATGCTGCTCTGTGCTGCTGCACCTCTCGCCTCCTTTTCTCCATGCTGCTCTGTGTTGCTGCACCTCTCGCCTCCTTTTCTCCCTGCTGCTCTGGGCCGACGGCCGGGGAGGCCGGTGACCCTAGAAGTGCAGGTTGGCTCCGAGGTTAGGAAGGGCGTCACTAAGTTCCCGAAGCAGTGATGAGCTGCGGTTGGCGCTTTGCAACCCATCCGGGGAGAGTCCATGGAGAACGGGATGACCTGGTTCATCAATCAGGCTGCTCTGCGTTCTAGGGGGGGGGGGGTGAAGCCGCAGTCAGTTTACGGCAGCCCTCGGCAGCCTGCCGAAGTGGATGGTCATTCGCTCCTCAAGGTGAGACCCTCGATCCGGGCTAGTGTGGCTGTTCATCGGTCTGCCAACCTCCGGTCTGCTTCGGGTTCACTTAGGGTTCGGTGAAAGTCTTCCTGCACAGAAGCCACCAGACAAGTATTCCTTAGACACTGATGATGCCAAAGCAGCAAATGACAGTGGGCTTTGACAATGAAATGATCCAGACTTTCAGCCACCACAATCAAACCTCATCTAATAAATCAATTTGAATTAAATGACTTGGACAGTGAAGTACACATTTCAGCCAACTGTGCATGACAGAAATATTGCAAAGTTATATTCTGATTCACGGTTATAAATTCTATTAGATTAAACCAAATTTGTTGAAGAAACAAATATTTTCCTGAAATTTGTTCTGCAGGGTATTCAGCAGCATTATCCAGATAGTGCTGCTAAATACCAATAGATAGCCTCAGCCAGCACCACTTATCTTGATAGTGGGTACTGTTACCCACCACTGTTCCCTCTAAGCTGATGGGGAGTCATCCACCTACTCTCCTGCCATTATAACATTTTCAATAGTGAGGGACAGGCAAGCTCTGCAGGACTCCAGGGAACCTGTCTGTCCCTAGTGTTTGGAAACAAAATATTGAAGCACTGCCCCCCCCCCCCCCCCCCCCCCCGGCAGCAATGCAGATGGAGGACTACTGCTCAGCATAGAGGGAACAGTGCTACCCGTTTAAGTGGTTTTCCATATTGACCTGTATACAGGGGTGTGCTGGTAATTTTTTAACAACGGGCTCTCTCTCCGCGCATAGCCGGCCCTGAAATTTTTGGGGGGGAGAGGGAATACATGCCTCTCTCTCCCCTCCCTTGTACGGGCATGCTAGGCATACCTTTGCCGAGCCCCACCAGCCAATAAATGGACTGCCACCATTCTCTGCTGGTTGTTTCTGATTCTGAGCAGCATGATGTAACCTTCTTGCGCTTGCATGAAAAGTCCCAGCCTGATGCTCAGAGTTAGAAACAAAGAGCAGGGAGCAGCAGCAGTCTATTTACTTGGCTAGTGGGGCCAGCATCACTGCCAGCAAAGTAAAAGAGAATTCAGGAGGGGGCCCAAGCCCACATTTTGGGAGTCAGTTGTTAAAGTAGCCATGGGGAGGCCTACTTTAACAACCGGCTCCCAAAATTTTAACAAACGGCTCTCGCGAGCCTGTGAGAGCCCGCTCCAGCACACCACTGCCTGTATAGGTATAATCCTGCGTGCTGTATAGGTATAATCCTGCGTGGAAGAGAACACCAAAAGGCAGACCTTGTGGAAAACACAATCTTTATTAGTCAATTAAAAGCTCCCAGAAGTTTCATCATAAAATTCCCGACATGGCTATGTTTGGCCAGAATTACAGGCTACATCAGGGGCAGTAGTAATGGTTCCACTGATTCTCTTCAAAGACCCTGTGCACAGCTCAGCTTATTCCACCACATCTTTTAATTGACTAATAAAGACTGTTTTCCACAAGGTCTGTCTTTTTGGTGTTCTCTTCCATGGTGTATTTGGTTGAACCACCTGCCTTGTTGTTTACTGACTGGGTAGAATCCTGGACAGGATTTCAGAGTTAATGAGCACACCTTTTATTACTTTGAACTGATAACTAAAATGGATTTACATGAGTCTATAGAACTCAACAAATAGACACATTTTCTACAATGTCTGTTAATGATACTGGTCTTTACATAAACATTTAAAATTCTATGTTTGATTTTCAAGGCCCGCAGACAAAATGGGCCAGAGCACTTAAAGAATAAATTAAACCTTTACACACCTTTGAGACCTTTAAGATCCTCTCAAGGAGCATCCACCTGTCCCTGTATCAAAAGAAATTGTAGGATGTGATACCCGCCAACGAGCCTTCTCAGGAGTAGCCCTCATGCTCTGGAATTTACTTCCAGAGGGGCTGAGTAGAAGTCGAGACTACCTCTACTTCAGGAAGCAGGTAAAAGCCAGTCTCTACTCCCAAGCTTTAACACATAGGGTGACTGACTATACATCCATTCTGCACCTGGACTAGCTTGCTACATACACTGTAACTTAAACCAGTTCCTTATATCTTGACTACCTGTACAAAGAATCTGCCTTTAGTTTAGCCACCCATTTATTTATCCCAAATGACTCTACCACACATCTTGTCCCCATGTATATATCTTCACTTGGCCCCTCAGTTATATGGTAAACTGCATTGTAAAAAAGCATTGTATCATAGCAATGTTATTTGAATGCTCTAATTGTGTGCTTATTAGATATTCCATCAGTATTATGCTTACATCACATGATATCTGTGTTATTTGAATTTCAGTGCTGTTAAATATGTATATTTTTTTATCCTGTTTCATGGTAGTCCTATTATTAGGTCTCAAGCTTTCAAGTTTTTCTCTTTCATTCTGTTTATATCTTTACTTGTTCATTTTACTATTGTTATGCTGTTAACAAAATTGTAAGTTTTATGTTAAACTGTACCTGCTGTACACTGCTTTGGGTGAATATCTTCATAAAGGTGGTTGATAAATCCCAATAAAGAAATAAATACATTTATGGTACTATAACTCTAGGCAGTAGACAATTCTGTTGTATGCATAGATTTTCTGTTGCTTTGCTGTCGATGTACTATGTTCCTATGTTAATAAATTATGTATTATGTTGGCATTGTAAGTAGCATACTATGCCATACTTTGTATTGTTATTTTAATATTTTTACTGCTGTAATTGTCTATTGTTCATGTTTGGTTTATTCTTACTGTACACCATTTTGAGTGAATTACTTCAAAAAGGTGATAAATAAATCTTAATAAATAAATAAATAATTTCCTATATGAAAGTGTATTCCTGTGGGGGTAATTTTATAAAGGTTTGCCCGTATGTGAAAACTTTTCTATAAGAGGGAATGGTCTTTTGTAAAATTGTCCTGCAGTATATACATGTGACCAAAATGTTGCATATTTATATGTGCACTTTGTGTAGGTACTCCAGGGGGCATAGTCCGGATGGAACAGGGGTGTAGTTACAATGTGTCCATGAAATTAATTAATTAATTGATTTTAAAAAAATGTATGCCATACTATCTACAAATCTAGGCAACATACAAAAAACACACATAATCAATTCAAAAATAAAAATATATACAAAAGAGCAATATCACAATAAAACCCAATTGTTCACTTAAAACATAATAATCTACAAAAAGCTCTACTGACATCTTCATGAAATGTCTTGTTGGAAAAAAAAACCTGAGTACATGCATAAAATACACTCATATTTACACCTGCTTTGGTGCAGATGTAAACATGTGTGTTGGCAATCTTACATGATTGGGGCTGATTTCCAGTGCTTATATCACAAAGGTATATAAGTACCTATGTTGCCTTTATAAAAGAGGCTTAAAAACGTGCCCTTTTGGACTTCTTACATGGTTATTTATATGAACCCACCCTGCCACAGGGTCACTGGCAAATATTGGTCATTTGAAAATAGTAACTGTTGGGTTGATATTCAAAGCAATTTAACCAGCCAGGAACAACTCCTGGCTAGTTAAATCAGCTGTTTGAGGCTAACCAGTCATTTCATAACAGATCTCACCTCCTACCTAAACCACATGCTTCAACATGGATCCTTTCCTACGGATAAAGGCAACATACTACTACTACTTAACATTTCTAGAGCGCTACTAGGGTTACGCAGCGCTGTACAATTTAATCTTACTCACACCAATTCCCAAAGACCAGAAGAAAAAACTAAATGATATAACTAATTACCATCCAGTGGCATTCATCCCTCTGGTGGTCAAGATGATGGAAAGTCTGGTAACTAAACAACTTACAAACAATTTGAACAATTTTTCAGTACTGCATGCATCCCAGTCTGGATTCTGTGCTAATCATAGCACTGAAACAGTCCTAATATCACTCATGACCAAATTCAAACAAATTATTGCAACTGGCAATAATGTTCTTCTGGTACAATTCGACATGTCCAGCGCGTTTGACATGGTCAACCATGATATTCTATTAAACATTCTAGAATATTTTGGAATAGGAGGAAATGTACTGATTTGGTTTCATAGTTTCCTAACAGCAAGAACATACCGGGTAATATCTAAATCGATGATATCATCGCCATGGTGTCCTGAATGTGGTGTGCCTCAAGGATCTCTGCTTTCACCGATTCTCTTTAACCTGATGATGTTACCATTGGCCAGAGCACTATCCAACCAAGACCTGAACCCATACATTTATGCCGATGATGTGACGATATATATTTCGTTCAAAAACGACTTATCTGAAATTGCAGACAAAATTAATCGTAGCTTCCAAATTATGAATTCATGGGCAGACGCATTCCAACTAAAGCTTAATGCAGAAAAGACACAATGCCTAGTACTATCATCGCAGTATAATAAAATCAACTACACTAACATAAACACACCAAACCATGCTCTTCCTGTTGCAGATTCCCTGAAACTCCTAGGCGTAACTACTGATCGAAATCTTAATCTAGATAATCATGTAAAAAATGTTATTAAAAAATGTTCTATGCAATGTGGAGGCTTAGAAGAGTGAAACCTTTCTTCCCAAGGAGACATTCCGCATACTAGTGCAATCACTGGTACTGAGCCATTTGGACTATTGTAATTCCTTATATGAGGGATGTAAGGCACAAACTATTAAGAAACTCCAGACAGCTCAGAACACCGCAGCCAGATTGATATTCGGAAAGGCGAAATATGAAAGTGCCAGACCCCTTAGAGAAAAACTGCATTGGCTCCCACTGAAGGATCGAACTGCATTCAAGATTTGTACCCTGGTTCATAAAATTATTTACGGAGATGCTTCATCATACATGTCAGACCTATTAGACTTACTCTGGTAAGAGAAACAACAAAAGTCCATCACACACTTGCTTAAACCTTCACTACCCCAGCTCCAGAGGACTTAAATACAAATTTATACATACATCTAGCTTCTTATACATCTGCACACAAAACTGTGGAATGAATTACCGATCAATATAAAAACAACACACAACTTGACAACCTTCCGAAAATTACTGAAGACTTACTTATTCACAAAGACATACAAAAAAGATGCTCCATAACGTTTTGACTCCCAAATTACTCCAAAAACAACTATTATGTAAATCTTCTAATTTGTTTATTTTATTACATCCTCATTACTGAATATTACTACTGAATATTGTATCTTGTCCTGATATCATTATGTTATGTTCTATCTGTTTATCCACTTCCACTCCTACATGACATACCTATGCACCTTTATTTGTAATAATTCTGAAATTATTATTCCGTTAAGATGATTGCTATGATATTCTTATGCACCTTATAAGCTTTATATCCTGAAATTCTTATTTTATTAATGTGAATGCCATTGTAACATTTTGTAAGTCACATTGAGCCTGCAAATAGGTGGGAAAATGTGGGCTACAAGTGCAGCAAATAAATAATACTTTTAAAACAAATAGGTAGACATATTTTTTCACTCAACGAGTAGTTAAGGTCTTGAACTCTTCACTGGATGATGTGGTAACAGCAGTTAGTATATTTGGGGTTTAAAAAGTTGTGGGCAAGTTCCTAGAGGAAAGTCCATAGTCTGCAATTGAGACAGACATGGGGAAACAACTGCTTGCCCTGGGACTGATAGCATGGAGTGTTGCCACGATTTGGGTTTCTGCCAGGTCATCATCATTTCATTTATCATTTATTCATTTTATATACCGTTTCTTATTGCAACTGCAAAACAGAACGGTTTACATTTAAAAAATACAACTCATACATACAAACAAATAGGAACTCCAATCAATTAACAGAAAAGCACAGCAAGCCAAAAATGACAAAGAAAGACATAACTAGTACGATCTACAGATTAAAAATACAGTTAAAACTAACCTTCTACACCTTCTCTACTATCATAAGTTCTGTTCAATACAGTTTATAAAGAAAAAAGTTTTCAAAAGCTTTTGAAAGTGAATATAGGACCTGGCTTTGGCCACTGTTTGGAAACAGGATACTGGGATAGATGGACCATTGGTCTGACCTAGTATGGCTACTCTTATGTTCTATGTTATATTCTTATTCTTAGGTCAGCTAGTCTGAGCTAGTGGCAGAAAACATTCTGTTTAGTTTTTAGTTTATATTTCCTTATTATACTTTTGACCTTGGATCTGCATAATTGTGGTCAAAAATTGAAATGTTTATTTCCTTAATATTCTGGGGCCCTTTTACTAAGTCGCATACAGGCTTATTTTCGAAAGGGATCGCCGATGATCTTCTGACACAAATCGGGAGATCGCCGGCGATCTCTTGATCCCGGCTAAATCGGTATTATCGAAAGCCGATTTTGGCCGACCCCAATTGCTTTTTCGTTGCGGCACCGGCCAACCTTCAAGGGGGCGTGTTGGTAGGGTAGCGAAGGCGGGAAGGGGGGCAGGGTGTGGTTACGAGATGGCTGGCTTCCCTTTATAATGGAAAAAAAGGCCGGCTCGAACAAGCATTTCGCCGGCCAGACTTGGTCCATTTATTTTTAGGACCAAGTCCTAAAAAAGGTGCCCCAACTAACCAGATGACCACCGGAGGAAAGTGGGGATCACCTCCCCTTACTCCCCCAGTGGTCAGCAACCCCCTCCCACACACACACACACACACACACAGAGAAAAATTAGAACATTTTTTGCCAGCCTCTATGCCAGCCTCAAATGTCATACCCAGCTCCCTGACAGCAGTATGCAGGTCCCTGGAGCAGTCTGTAGTGGGTGCAGTGCACTTCAGGCAGGTGGACCCAGGCCCACCCCCCCCTACCTGTTACACTTGTGGTGGTAAATGGGAGCCCTCCAAAACCTCCCAAAACCCACTGTACCCACATGTAGGTGCCCCCTTCACCTCTTAGGGCTATGGTAATGCTGTAGAGTTGTGGCCAGTGGGTTTTGGGGTGAATTTGGGGGGCTCAGCACCCAAGGGAAGGGTGCTATGCACCTGGAAGCTAATTGTGTAATTTTAAAAAGTTTTTAGAAGTGCCCCCTAGGGTGCCCATTTGGTGTCCTGGCATGTGAGAGGGGCCAGTGCACTAGAAATGCTGGCTCCTCCCGCGCCCAAATGCCTTGCATTTTGCCGGGTTCGAGATGGCCGGGTCCGGTTTCCATTATGGCTGGAAAACAGAGCTGGCCATTTCATCTAAACCCGGTGATCTGCCAGTGATCCTATTCTTAACCCGGCGAGCGATTTGGCCGGCGCCAAGCGTATTTCGAAAATACGCATGGCTCCGCCCGCTTATGGCGTCGGCCTTGAAGATGGCCGGCCATCGATTTTGCTGGCGCTGTTCAATTATGCCCCTCATAGGCGCCTATGAGTGTCCAACGTGTACCAAAATGGCTACCGCATGGCCCTTGCGGTAATTTCATTTTTGGAATGCATCACTACGCACATCTGAAATTATTTTCTGACGCACGTAGTGGACACGTGGAAAGTGGCTTTCTACATGTGTAGGTCATTACCACCTGGTTAACATGTAAGACCTTACCACTAAGTCAATGGCTGGCGGTAAGGTCTCAGACCCAAAATGGATGCGCACCAATTTTGATTTTGCCGCATGTCCATTTTTGGCAAAAATTTTAAAAAGACATTTTTTACAGGTACGCTGAAAAATGAATCTGCACACACCCAAAACCTGTGCCTACACTAGCGCAGTCCATATTTTGGCGCACCTTAGTAAAAGGATCGCTATGTTTGTTGAATTGTAGATGGGATTTTTCCATTGTCACAATGTTATTATTTGTGATTGTTAAATAGATAAATTTATTTTAAAAAAGAAAAATGTTAAGGGGAGGGAAAGAACCCCCCCCCCCCCTCCACATAGGAACATAGATGTGAAAATAAAAGAAAACCTGTGTGAGATTCCTAAGTAGGAAAGGTGTGCTGAATAAGTATGTGTATATAAGCTGTACCTGTATTGGTGTTAGGTAGATGAAATAAATGCAAAAAGGAAACTCGTATGTCCTTTTCTATATCCTTCGAGGAAAGGCAGGTTTATATGTGCCCACATAATAGTTATGGTAAAATTGTTCATATAGCACTTGTTTCCATAAATATCAACGTCCAGCAACTGAATTCAAATTTGGAATGTGTCTGCATATAAATATGAATTAGAATTGTGGCTATTTCACAGGTTTCTGTGGCATAAGCGCTAGCATGGAAGGATGGCAAAATCTGTGCCAAGGTCTTTCAAAGTCTTTGCTTCCTTGGAGATATAGCAATGCATATTGGTAGTCTGTAACTCAGGTACATGCTCAGTCAGAGCCAATAATGCACCGCTTAAATGTGAGAGGGGCTTACACCTGTACAGATACCACAGATGCATGAGCAAGTCTCATGGTATACCATTTTAAGCTGTGTTTGGCACGTATTAGCACCTAATGCAGCTTAGGAAAAGGACTCCTAAATTAAGACACACTTAGGGGCCCTTTTACTAAGCCTTGTAGGCGCCTACGCATGCCCAATGTGTGTAAATTTTTAGTTACCGCCCGGCTACTGTGTAGACCTTGCGGTAAATTCATTTTTGACGCCCGTTCACTACATGCACTGAAAATTTTTTTTTATTTTCTGGCGCACAGCTGAAACCGGATGGTAGTCGTCATTCTATGCGCGTAGACGATTACCAAACAGTTAACAAGTGAGACCTTACTACTGAGTCAATGGCTGGCAGTAGGCGCAAAATGGATGCACACCAATTTTTATTTTGCTGCACGTCCATTTTCGTCAAAAATAAAAAAAGGCCTTTTTTACAGGAGCACTGAAAAATGGATCTGCGTGTGCCCAAAAAATGTGCCTACACTTGCACAGCCTATTTTTCGGTGCATCTTAGGCTTTTCTTCTGGGATGCCTCTTATCAATTGAAGCTTTTGGTCTGGTAGAATATAATTTGTTTCACAGTTTTATGAATACTATTTGCACGTAATGCACTTTTCGGGCCAAAACATGGAATTCGTCAGTTATAATTTTATCTATCCTATACTTGCTAGCTTAGGGCTTCTTTTACCCAACTGGGAATCACTAGCGTAGTTTGATAAAAGAGGCCCTTAAATTTGTTGATTTGATGGTTTGACATGCTTCATTAGAGTCCCCCTTTTTTCTCTATTATATTATTCTTAGACTCTAGTTTTGTTTACACAAAATATTGTTTATCAGCTATTACGTATTCATTCTGTGTTTGGGAGTATTTTGGATTTGGTCCTTCTTTCTACAGACTTCTAATCCCAGAATAATTTCATATCAACCTAAGTGGATATTTCTTTGTGCATAATTACCAAGCTATTTTATTACCTACTGTCACAGATTCCACTGAACAAACCAGCGCTGGGGTTTACTAAGCCACTAGTGTGGCTGGCTATGCGCTAATGCCGACACAGCCCATTCACACTGAATGGACTGTGAAGGCAATAACGTGCAGAAGCCACTAGCACGGCTTAGTAAACAGATCCCCAAATCAGGATTCTATATTTTAATATTTTTATATATATAAACTGATTCTACTTAATGATATAGAAAGTCTGGGCGAATATCTTTAATAATTTCTCAGTTATATATTATAGACAGAAAACTTGTTGTTCTCTGCTTCTTGACATTAATATTCACTCATTTAAACCTTTTGGCAAGGATATAGTAACATACCTAGTAACATAGTAGATGACGGCAGAAAAAGACCTGCACGGTCCATCCAGTCTGCCCAACAAGATAACTCATATGTGCTACTTTTTGTGTATACCCTACTTTGATTTGTACCTGTGCTCTTCAGGGCACAGACCGTATAAGTCTGCCCAGCACTATCCCCGCCTCTCAACCACCAGCCCCGCCTCCCACCACCGGCTCTGGCACAGACCGTATAAGTCTGCCCAGCACTATCCCCGCCTCCCAACCATCTCTCTCTGGTACCTATGAGATTAATTGGATAGCAAACAGATTCCAGTATCTTCCATTGAGCTGCTTAGACTTGACTTTTAACAATATATAGCAGGCATATCCCATGATGTATAAAGTACAGGAATATTATTATCCTCAAATTTCTAGACAAACCATATTAGTATGTGCTCTGAATACAGGTCTTCTGACTCAGCACACATACATATTGATGAAAACATTGTCAGAAGTGCTACCCCCGAGCCTGAAGCTCAGTTCTTTATTCATGTTTTATATAGGAATAATTCCTATGAATGAAATAAAATGGAAGTAGGGCAGGTTAACCGAGAATCTATTTATATTAAAATGAAGTATTGCTGATATTGCATCTGGTAATGAAGATTTTGCTTAAATTTCACCTGCTTTATTTTAATACATGTGCATCTCAAACTTATCAATTTCTTCTATGGAATACTTAATAGAATGCACTATTTTATCTTTACTCTGATTGCTCCTTTCTGATGGTGAGAACTAGTAATGAGAACAAAAGTACCACTGAAAACAACATAAATAACCGCTCTCTGCTTTCCTGCTCTATTACTGGCATTCCCAGTCGTTCCATTTGGAAGGCTAATCTACCATTTGGAGATCTCCATTTTCCAATATTATTAAATGGGGGAACAAAGTGGACTAATTAACAGGCTGACAGCTCTTTCTAAAATCCCTGCAAAGCAATCTAGTTTTTCAAAATTATATTTGATTTGAACTTTTACCATGATTTTATTCAGGTAATAAAACAAGGCTTTTCTTCTGGGATGCCTCTTATTGATTGAAGCTTTTGGTCTGGTAGAATATAATTTGTTTCACAGTATAATTCAAGAGATTAGACTGGATAATCAGGCTTCGGAATAATATAAAGGTTAGCTCTGTGGCCACATGCAATTAGTCCCCGTTAACGATGCAAACTTTCACTTTTAAAGAACTTATAATACAATGCAGACTTCAGGCTCTGTGTTATGCATGTTCCAATTTCAGTTGTGTAATAAATTGATTGTCATCATGTTGCAGTCAAAATACTGTTCAAATGTATATACCTTCAATGCGTTATCGGTGGACTAGTTTATTTATAACTAATAGGAATATTCATACTTTAATTGTAGGTTTTGTTTCATTTAGGCATGTGCTTTTTTACATAGGGGGAAGTTGCTGAGCTTTGGTAAAATATCACATTTTACTGCAGCTTCATTTACTGTGGGAATTACTAACCTGTTGTAACTCAATACTGCAGGTATCTTTCACAGTAAATGAATAATGCAACTGTTGATCAACCTGGCAAGCTGTGCTTTTTGCACACAAACCAGCTCATTTTCGAAAGAGATCGCATCTTCCGACACAAACCGGGAGATGGCCGGCGATCTCCTGAAACCAGCCAAATTGGTATAATCGAAAGCTGATTTTGGCCGTCTTCAACTGCTTTCCGTCGCGGAGCTGGCGAAACTTCAAGGGGATGAAACTTCAAGGGTAGTGAAGGCAGGACGGGGGCGGGACAGGGGCATGCCCGCGAGATGGCTGGCTTTGCCCGATAATGGGGAAAAAAAGCCAGGCATGACGAGCATTTCTCCGGCTTTACTTGGTCCTTTTTGTTTCACGACCAAACATCAAAAAGGAGCCCCAACTGACCAAATGACCACCGGAGGGAATCGGTGATCACCTCCCCTTACTCCCCCAGTGGTCACCAATCCCCTCCCACCCAAAAAAAAAACAAAAATAAACTTTTTTGCCAGCCTCTATGCCAGCTTCAAATGTCATACCCAGCTCCCTGACAGCAGTATGCAAGTCCCTGGAGCAGAGTTTAGTGGGTGCTGTGCACTTCAGGCAGGTGGACCCAGGCCCATCCCCCCCTACCTGTTACACTTGTGATGGTAAATGTTGAGCCCTCCCAACCTCCCCAAAACCCACTGTACTCACATGTAGGTGCCCCCCTGCACCCCTAAGGGCTATGGTAGTGATGTATGGTTGTAGGTAGTGGGTTTTGGGTTTTGGGGGGATTTGGGGGGCTCAGCACCCAAGGTAAGGGAGGTATGCATCTGGGAACTATTTTTATTTTAATTTTTAGAAGTGCCCCCTAGGGTGCCCGGTTGGTGTCCTGGCATGTGACGGGGGCCAGTGCACTACAAATACTAGCTCCTCCCACCATCAAATGCCTTGGATTTGGCCGGGTTTGAGATCGCCAGCATTAGTTTCCATTATCGCCGAAAATCAATGCCAGCCATCTCAAACCCAGCCATCTCTGACATTTGGCTGGGCCCAACCGTATTAGCGAAGAAAAAGATGGCTGGCCATCTTTTTCAAAAATACGGTTGGCTCCGCCCATTTACGGAGACAGCCCCGGAGATGGCCGCCCATAGAGATGGCCGGCGCTGTTCGATTATTCCTCTCAAAACCTCCTTATTAATGTATGTAAAGGTGATTAATGCACTTAAAAAATTGTTCATGTACATTAATCACACATACATGCATTTATTTCTGAAACACACTTATCCATTTTTTAAATATCTTTACTAAGTTTCTTATCAGAAATATACAGGAAATTAAATAATCTCTGATAGGCAATCCCCCCCCCCCCTCAAAAGGAAACAAACAATATCATAAACAACCAGACTTCTTTAACAAGCCCATATCAAGAGAGAGCTGAGAAGTCCAAAGTGGAAAAAAAGAAAATGAAAAAAAAAAAAAGAAACACGTTTGGAATTTGACAGTTAAATTAACTGAAAATTTTTTGATCAGACTGTATCAGTTCTGGTCATACCTAGAGAACTTTTTTTGATACAGCACTTGGCTGACTCACTGTGAGGTAATCATTGCACAGCAGGGGGCGGTTTGGGCTCTGAATAGGGAGACACAGACCACTTTGTTAGTAGCATTTTATGTGCTGGACCTGAGCCAAAATACTGCTAAGTGATGTCTGATTATTTTATTCTAATTTCTCAACTTTTTGGATATAGGCTTAGCTACCTGATATATCTATACTCTTGAATTTAATTGCTTAATTAATTTGTCCTGTGAATCTGTATTGTGATTCACTTCTCTGTCTTCTAAACCTGTCCCTCTCCCAAAAAGACAAAAACAACAACAAAAATAATACCGTCTTTCCTTTCCTGCCTAGCTCTGATAGAGGATAGGCTTTTCTAACTGCTTCTGGTCCTGTAGCATTCTAACTTTGTGGAAAGGTTCTGCCAGTCCTAGGTAAAAACTTGGAGGCATATTTTCAAAGCACTTTGGGAGGCTAAGTTCCATAGGTTTCTATGGAACTTTGGGAGGCTAAGTGCTTTGAAAATGAGCTTGTTACTAATTAGTCTCCCTACTGGTTATAAATTTGCATTTTACATTGATGAAACTGCTGTAATTATTGGGAATATTTAGATTTATTTACTAAAGGAAAGTTATATTCTAGTGGAATTTGATAGTTAAATCAACAGAAAATTCTTTGATCAGACTGTATCAGTTCTGGTCATACCTAGAGAACTTTTTTTGATACAGCACTTGGCTGACTCACTGGGACTTATAGTCCCACCCATCCCAGGGTTTTCCAATCATATATAGACAAGCCAAAACTCATTAACTTTACTCCTCAGTCATACACAGGCAATCTTGCAGACTGTTAACTCCATCATAGTACACCTGTTCATGCCCATTTCAACCAATCCGGATGACTTTTATTCTCTGTAATAATTGCTTTAGTTTCAAGGCCAATCATCTGGATACTTAAGTCCTGTCCTATCTTCAGCTTGCTAGTTTAAAACAGGAGCTCAGTAAAGTTAAGCAGAAATTGGATGCAGTTAAAGCAGCTTCTAAGACTGCACAGATTCATACCAACTTCTCACCACTGCCTCAAAGGATAAAACCACCTAAGATGGTTCACGGTAGGCTCAGGCAGACTACATTATGTGGAACAGAAGCATCCTCCCTCAAAAGATATGAAGGTGCCAAAAGAGAAAAGACACCTCCAAAGCACTAATGTTGAAACTCATACCAGGAAACTGTTGCTACTAGGGGAGTCCATTATCAAAGGCATTAACTTTGAAACACAGTTCAAGGGGCCATGCAAAGTGAAATGCCTTCCAGGCTCCTCAGCTACCAGGAGTACCAAGCAAATAATCTCTATAATCAGAGAAGAAACTAAGGAGCTGATGTTGTTATCCACCTGGGAACAAATTACTTGTCCAGTAATACCCCACTTGCCGTGCAGAGAGCTTTTCAGGAGCTGGGAAAGGGGTTAAAACCTTTGATACAAACAATAGCTTTCTCTGAAGTACTACCTACCTTTGGAAAGGGAGAGAAAAGATTGCAAAGTACTGAAAATTTCAATAGCTGGCACAAAGGCTGGTGTCACCAAGAAGGATTTAGGTACATAGGAGGATGGGGCAATACATGGAAAAACAAGAGACTATATTGTAACGATGGGCTGCATCTCACTGTGGCAGGAAAAAAAATCCTTGGGGAGAAGTTCAGTCAATATATTTCTAGGCATTTAAACTAGACGGCAGGGTGGCATATGGAGGCAGTTCACTTCAAGTGGTCACCCCCAGCTAAAGCTAAAGACAAGATGTGACAGTAGAAAAGAAAGCAATGAAAAAAACAATCTTAGCAAATCACTTCTTACCAACACAGCAGGAAGTGAGAATAAAGAAAAAACTAAACAGAGGATAAAAATTCCACTGAAATATAGATGGAAAGCAATGAACATAAATGCTTGCAGTCTAAGCAATAAAGTTCATGACCTGCAAGCCCTGGTGTTAGAGGCAGACTTAGATGTTGTTGCAATCACGGAGACATAGCTCAATGGTTCCCATGAATGGGATACAAACGTACCAGGCTATAATCTATTTAGGAAGGATAGAGATGGTCGTAAAGGTGGAGGAGTAGCTCTGTATGTGAGAAATGATATCACAGTGACTGAAATGAAAGGGGCCTGGGGAAAGGAAGAAGCAATATGGATCACCTTAAAAAGAGATGATAGAACCTCTGTCCACGTGGGTGTTGTATAGAGACCTCCGACACAATCGGAGGAACTAGATAAAGATCTGATCACAGATATTCAAAAGTTGGGAAAGAAGAGAGAGGTGCTGTTGCTGGGAGATTTCAATCTGCTGGATGAAGATTGGAAGGCTCCATCTGCAAAATCAGAAAGAAGTAGAAATGTCGTGGATGCTTTTCAAAGTGCTATGCTCAGACAAATGGTGACGGAACCCACGTGAGAGGGAGAGACGCTGGATCTGGTGCTCACTTAGTAGATGACAGCAGAAAAAGACCTGCACGGTCCATCCAGTCTGCCCAACAAGATAAACTCATATGTGCCATTTTTTGTGTATACCTTACCTTGATTTGTACCTGTCTTTTTCAGGGCACAGACCGTATAAGTCTGCCCAGCACTATCCCCGCCCCCCAACCACCCGCCCCACCTCCCACCACTGGCTCTGGCACAGGCCGTATAAGTCTGCCCAGCACTATCCCCACCTCCCAACCACCAGCCCCGCCTCCCACCACCGGCTCTGGCACAGACCGTATAAGTCTGCCCAGCACTATCCTCACCTCCCAACCACCAGCCCTGCAAATGGGGAAAGTGTGTCAAATATCCGAGAAGGTGCCGACCTAATTTTGAAAACCTTGTTTTAGCTAAGACAGATCTGGTTTCCCTGGCTGATTATCCTAGCACAGCTCAAGATCTTACATCTAGGGGAGACTGCCTGCCTGCAAACCCAGCAGGATGGACACCTCATGCACCCAGATCTAGAGCCCCTCAAACTTACAGCATGGGCATTGAAAGACAATTGATCTGTGAATCCTGTATAACAGGAGATTAAAGACATTTTAAGAATATCATATAATTTCAGGTGGTCACGATTCACCTGGAATTTTATAATGCACAGGGTCTTAACCTCTTTTCTTGATCAATACTTCAGTTACTGTATTACTTAATGTACTTATCATAACTGGGATTCAAATTTAACTATGTCTGTAGTAATTTGAATGCTTTGTCAGCCTATCATGACCATATACAAGGACAGCCCGTTTCTATTAATACTCTCATCTCAAGATTCATGAAAAAATTAGTCAACTACCATCAAGTCCTCCACCACTCTCAGTGTAGGATCTGATTATTGTGTTAGTAGTTAATGGAATATCTTTTTGAGCCTTTGGAAGACTTATCACTACAGTATGTTACCTGAAATACCTTATTTTTGTTCACTATCACATCAGCACAGTAAACTGGAGCTACGGGTGCTAATTTACTCCCCACCAGTTTTTCCCAAACCAAGTCTTGCTCTGTAGTCTCCCAAAGTTCTATCATAAAATAATATCTTTCATGTTAACCAGTCAATAATACTTAAAATTTTCTTTCCAAAACCTTACTCTAATACTGGAGAGGATTCCCATCAAATATTGGACTGCAAGAGAGCACAACTTTATTACCTGCATGACATTGCACAACACTGAAAGATTTCTTGGCTGTTCATTTTCTTCTATCCTTCCAAATAAGGTCTTTCACTTATAAAATGTATTTTATCTAGTTGGATTTCAGTTTGTGTGGAATTCTGCTTCTGTACAGCTCACCTACTAGCACTGGAACATACTACATACGTACATAAGTAATGCCATACTGGAAAAAGACCAAGGGTCCATCGAGCCCAGCATCTTGTCCACAACAGCGGCCAATCCAGGCCAAGGGCACCTGGCAAGCTTCCCAAATGTACAAACTTTCTATACATGTTATTCCTGGGATTTTGGATTTTTCCAAGTCCGTTTAGTAGCGGTTTATGGACTTGTCCTTTAGGAAACTGTCCAACCCCTTTTTAAACTCTGCTAAGCTAACCACCTTCACCACATTTTCCGGCAATGAATTCCAGAGTTTAATTACACGTTGGGTGAAGAAAATTTTCTCCGATTTGTTTTAAATTTACTACACTGTAGTTTAATCGCATGCCCCCTAGTCCTAGTATTTTTGGAAAGCGTGAACTGACGCTTCACATCCACCTGTTCCACTCCACTCATTATTTTATATACCTCTATCATGTCTCCCCTCAGCTGTCTCTTCTCCAAGCTGAATAGCCCTAGCCTCCTTAGTCTTTCTTCATAGGGAAGGTACTTGGCACTTGCCCAGCTTAAATTTGATTGGCTCTGGCTTAGAGAGAGCAGAGTTTCAGGCAGAGAACTTTTGGATGACATTACATACAGTGTGTTTGAATTATCCTGAGTTCTATGGCAAAACCTCTTTACAGGTAAGTAACTTTGCTATGCCTTTGGAAAATAACCAGACATCCTATTTAATTTCCTCCCACTTATTTACTTATCATAGTTCTTTGGTATCAGTTGTGTTGAAAAAAGAAAATGAGCAGAAAATGATCCTGGTGTGTTATTTAAAGGTATTTTATGTTGCCAACTAAAACAAAAGGTGTTTCCTATTGCAGTGGTATGCATAAATATTCATTAGGAGAAAAGAAAAAGATTAAACATTTTCAATGTGTGCTTAGGCCATGTGCTTTGCACTGAAAGACCATTGAAAGATTCAAATGTCTATTTGTAAGAAGTTTACAGTAAGTGAATCATTTTATTTGGAGGTGGCTATGATTGTAGGTTTGACGTTTGTCAATGCTTTGAGCTTTTCCAAACAAATTCCAGTGCTACTGAATAGCCCTGGCACCAGTCTATTCAAGAGGGCTGGCAAGCAGTCAATGGTTCTTCAGCTAGATAGCTATATTTGTTTAAAGGGTCCAGTCATCACACTAAATAGCTCTCTTTAGTTAGCAAATATTGATTCAAGCTGTTATGCTTTTTAGACTTTCAGAAACTCACAATGTTCCAGGCCTCAGCAAGCAAACAAGAGCAGGTACAGGAAGTTATTATGATGTTTTAGGACCATGTTTAACTTCAAGCTGCTGATGTATGCTTTTCATTGTATGTGACTTGTAACCGTTGACCTTGTTATAGAACACCAGAGCTAATAAGGGCAAGAGCTTGAACAGAAATCAAATGTATTCGATTGTAAGCTCTTTGAGCAGGGAGACTGTCTTTCTTCTATGTTTGTGCAGCGCTGCGTACGCCTTGTAGCGCTATAGAAATGCTAAATAGTAGTAGTAGTAGTATCATGCATTTCCATTTGAAGAGTTTATTTGTGTACCAAAATATATTTCTTTCTACAGACTCTTGCCCATGTAACATCATTCTATGACATATCATACAACAAGTAGCCAAAGAAAATAACAGACCAAGGAGCAGCAAATGCTTTATATTCAGCTGGAACAATAGTTAGCATTTGTTTGGCCAGTATACTATATAGACAAAATCCAGAGAAAGACATTGAAGCCATCTTGAATGACATTTGCAAAATAGAGAACTAAGGCATACTTGAAGCAGGTACAAGAGGTGGTGGTAAGATAAAAGAGGGGAAAAATAATGAATTTTCTGTAGGCTAGCACAAATGGATAAACTGAGCATATCCTCATCAGCATTGATGATAATATTGCTACTAATATGGACCACATTTTGATTGTCTTAGAAATAGCTGGATGGATGTAACCATTAACTAACTGGATGGTAGGAAGTGCCAGTAGTAATGCTACATTTCACAAGAGAATTTATTAGTTTTAATCAGGGCTTTTCATAGGTATTGAGTGCTGTTACCATTTTCGACACCTTCTAGCATTGCCCTGCTGGCCCCCAAAAGTTGTAAATGTATGGTCTAGGACTAGATTCTATATATATCATTCCTAAAAGTTCAGCCAAACTGAAATTTGCTTAATCATATTATATAAAGTACGCCTTAATTTAGGTGTACTTTATAGAATAAGCCTAAATTTCAGTGCGGTTTATAAAATATGCCGAGTGCTGGTCCGCATGACTAACTTTAGTCATGGCCAATTACGTTAAGTAAAACCTGTTGTAAATCCCAATGCCTAAATTATTGTATTCTACAACAACATGCATAGATTTTAGATATGTCCAGGACCTGCCAATTCCACGTCCATGGCCTACTCTTTTGATATTTTCATTCCCATCTTTTTCTGAACACCAAGCATTCCAACTATTTGACACGGCCTATAACCAAGTTTTTTATTTTGTATAGAGAGCCAGCCATATTTTGGGCAAAATCATTCTTTTGTTCTAAAGTTGAACAAGTAGGCCAATGATTGTCATTATTTTGTTCTTCAATACAAGACAATGATGATGAAGCAAGTACTTTAGTCTCATTGATTTTTTTCTTTATTATCAACTAATTTCCTTTTACTAGGTATAGGAGACAAAAAGTAACGTGATTTTTTTCATTATAAACAATGTCTGTAAGCTGTTAGAGCTCCAGTACACCCCAATGACACAAACCGGACTAGCATACAAACCAGGAAGTAGCAGAACAGTCTTGTCGAATCTGAAACACAATGCAGCTTATTTTTGAAAGAGAAAGACTCCCATATTTCAACCCAAATCGGGAGATGGGCATCTTTCTCCCGTGGGCGCCCAAATCGGTATAATCAAAAGCCGATTTTAGGCGTCTCCAACTGCAATCTGTCGCGGGAACGGACAAAGTTGATGGGGGTGTGTAGGAGGTGTGGTGAAGGCGGGACTGGGGCGTGTTTATCGGCCAAGAAAAGATGGGCGCCCTCGGCTGATAATCGAAAAAAGAAGGGCGCCAGAAGCGAGAATTTGGGTCACTTTTTCTGGACCCTTTTTTCCTCACAAACAAGTCCCCCAAAAGTGCCCCAACTGCCCAGATGACCACCGGAGGGAATCGGGGATGACCTCCCCTGACTCCCCCAGTGGTCACTAACCCCCTTCCACCAAAAAAAAAGAACTTTAAAAACTTTTTTTGCCAGCCTGTATGCCAGCCTCAAATGCCATACCCAGCTCCATCACAGCAGTATGCAGGTCCCTGGAGCAGTTGTTAGTGGGTGCAGTGGACTTCAGGCAGGTGGACCCAGGCCCATCCCCCCTACCTGTTACACTTGTGCTGGTAAATGGGAGAGCTCCAAACCACCCCCAAAACCCACTGTACCCACATCTAGGTGCCCCTCTTCAGCCATAAGTGCTATGGTAATGGTGTAGAGTTGTGGGGAGTGGGTTTTGGGGGGATTTGGGGGGGCTCAGCAACCAAGGGAAGGGAGCTATGGACTTGGCAGGTATTAAAAAATTTTTTTTAATTGTTACAAGTGCCCCCTAGGGTGCCCGGTTGGTGTCCTGGAATGTGAGGGGGACCAGAGCACTACAAATCTTGGCCCCTCCCACTACCAAATGCCTTGGATTTGTTTGTTTTTGAGCTGGGCACCTTCGGTTTCCATTATCACTGAAAAACGATTACACTCAGCTCAAATCCGCCCAAATCCGATGCATTTGCCCAGCACAAACCATGTTATCGAAAAAAAGATGGACGCCCATTTTTTTTCAAAAATAAGGTCTGGCCCGCCCGTCACGTACCCATCCTTGGAGATAGACGTTCGCGTTCGATTATGCCCCTCTATATGTAATCAAAATCTCAGAACCTAACAAACCTCACATCATAAAGGCACTAACCTCTGATACAGGACAAAAGGTTCTATTTTTGTTGGGCAGTTTATAAAGACACTACTTAACAACATACCCCCCTACATTCATCTCCATAGCCTAGCATCAGCCCTTCCCTTCAAAAAGATATAAACAGGATGGAGTCAGACCAAAGGGCAGCTATTAAAATGGTCAGTGCTCTTCATCATGAAGTGTGTGGGCACAGAGTTAAAGATCTCAGTATGTATACTTTGGAAAAAAAAAGGCAGGAGAGGGGAGATATGATGATTAAGACATTTAAATACCTACATGCACAGGAGATGAGTCTCTTTCAACTGAAAATAAGCTCTGGAAAGAGGAGGCATAGGATAAAGATGAAAGAGGATAGACTCAGAAGTAACCTGTAGAATTACTTCTTCACGGAAAGGGAAGTAAATTTGTGGATCAGCCTCCCGGTGGAGGTGGTGGAGATGGAAACTGTATCTGAATTCCAGAAAACTTGGGACAAGTACTTAGGATCTGTAAGAAATGAAAGGGAGAGTAGATGGCATGGATGGGCAGACTGGGTGACTGAGAAAGGACAGAATCTAAGAAAAGACAGCATCCTTGGCCCTGGTCTGTTCCAGCTCACAAAACTGGGCATCTAAAAGGCAGATGAAATATTACGTAAGCAATACTGTGATCCTCAGCTCAGCATGCAGCAATGATCAAAACAACAAATAGTACTCTTGCCAGAATTCTGTGCCAAAAACTTAAAAATCATGCACAAAAAAATTCAAAATTCTGTGGCCAACATTTATTCTGCAAGTTTATTTGTCATAATTTAACCAATATTACAGATACTATCCATATTTTCCCCAACCCCCTACTATCTACCTTTTTTACAGCCCCTCCCTCCACATGCCATCCATAGTTTTTTCAGCTGCCCCTGCACTCACCTGTGAGGTAGGAGGAGGAGCTACATCAGGCACACCTCTTTGGGACAGGAAATAACCCTATTCCTTCCTGCCCGCTGCTACTGCTCTGGGCAGATGCCGCCATTTTTTCCAAATGGCCTCTGAGACCACCTGCGGCAGTCTCATGAGATTACCAAGTGAAGTCTTGGTGGCCATTTTGAAGAAGCAGCAGTACCAGCCACATAGCGGGGCAGCGGGCAAGAAAGAGTGAGGCTCTTTCCTACCCCTACAGAGGTTACTAGACAACCAGCACATGCTCAGGTACATGAACAGAATTCTGGCAAGAGTAAAAAAGAAATATTTTAGGAAGTCTATGGAATTCAAGATGGTGTAAGATAAACAGTACAGAGTCACAAATGCAAATGGCAGCAGAAGCACTAACATAAAATACATCATCTATCACTATAGCCCAGAATCAACCCTAACCTTCCCAGACCCCATCCATCTCTGTAGCCCAGCATCAACCCTACCCACCACTACTCTCTGTAGCCCAGGCCAGCCCTACTCTGCCTCCAAGCCCTACCCATCCGCCATAGTCTGGCATCTCCCCCTCATCCTGACGCACACCCTATTTCCCACTGTCTACATGTATCCAGCATAATTACAACTTCCTCCTCACCCCTCATCCCCTCATCCATTCCCATTCCCTCAGTCCTCATGCACATCCTTTTTACCTTGCTTACACTGCAGTCACAGTACACTGGGTCAGTCTCTGAAGGCAGTAAGTTGTGCTGGTGAGGGGGGAGGCACTGCAGCAGAGTGTGTACAGCACTCCTTCAGAAGGATCCTCAGGACCGGCCAGCTCTGCTACCCAGAGCCTTTAGGGAGGGGGGAGCATCAGACCTGTCCTCTCTAGAGCTTGGGGGGTGCAGCAGTCCTGTCCTCTATGGAACTGGAGGGGGGGGGGGTGCCATAGACCTGTCCTCCCTGGAGCTTGGGGGGGGGGGGGGGGAACAAAAGTTCTGCCCTCTCGGGAGCCCAGGGGGCACAGCAGTTCTGTCTTCTCTAGGAGCCTGGGAGGGGCCGCAGCAGTCTTGTCTTTGCTGGAGCCTTGGGGGTTGGTCATAGCAGTTCTGTCCTCTGAGCCATGGTGCTGAGTTCCTCTTATGGCTGTGCTGAAGCCTTAGGCTTGCTTGCTGCCCTTGCATGAACCAGCCTCTCTGGTGTGTTGGGGGGGGGGGGAGAGACAAGGACGCAACACCATAAGCAGCTTCAGCAGGGTGCCAGTGATCAGCTGTAGCTTGGACTTCAGAGTTGGACTCGAAGGGAGCAGTGGTACTAGGGAGCAGTTTTTTTCTCTCTCCCACGTGATTCAACGATGTGCAGTGCACAAGGCAGGCAGGACCTGACTTTTTTTTTTAATTTATGTTACATTTGTACCCCACACTTTCCCACTCATGGCAGGCTCAATGTGGCTTACATGGGGCAATGGAGGGTTAAGTAACTTGCCCAGAGTCACAAGGAGCTGCCTGTGCCTGAAGTGGGAATCAAACTCAGTTCCTCAGTTCCCCAGGACCAAAGTCCACCACCCTAACCACTAGGCCACTCCTCCACTTCATAACATGTATTGATAGGTGACCTCTTTGTTGCTGTCACGTGCGTGTTGTTGCTTGGCCTGCCTGCCGCAGTTGATATAAAACTTATACTTGCTGCATCCATGGAGTTGTTCAACAGTAGACTCTCCGACTTCTGTGAGAGTGCTGAAAACAGGTTTAAATTCATGCTAGTATGCTGTACTGGTGTGTACCAGCCCCAAAATGCACTGTTCCTGTCCTTTCTTTCCTCTAGGCTATACATATTCAGGTCTTCCAGTCTCTTCTCATACATCATATGGCACAAGCCCAATATAATTTTTGTTGCCTTCTTCTGGACCATTTCTAGTCTTTTTACATCCTTAGCAAGATACGACCTCCAAAACTGAATGTAATACTAAAGGCGGAGCCTCACCAGCAACTTGTACAGGGACATCAACACCACCTTTCATCTGCTGGTTACACCTCTTTTGATGCAGCTTAGCATCCTTCTGGCTATGGCCACTGCCTTGTCACACTATTTTGTTGTTTTAAGATCCTTGGACACCATTACCCCAAGGTCCTTCTCTCTGTCTGTACATATCAGCCTCTCAACCTCCTAGGACATATGGCTCCATTGGATTTCTACTCGCCAAATGCATAACTTCACACTTCTTTGCATTAAATTTTAATTGTCAAACATTAGACCATTCTTCTAACTTTTGCAGATCTCTTTTTATGTTTTCCACTCCCTCTGGGGTGTCCACTTTATTAGAAATCTTGGTATCATCTGCAAAAAGGCAAACCTTACCTTTTCTCCCTTTGGCAATGTCATTCACAAATATATTGAACAGAATCATCCTCGGCACCGATCCTTAAGGCACACCACTACTCACCTTTCCTTTCTCAGAATGAATTCCATTGACCATCACCCTCTGGCATCTTGTCTGTTAACCAGTTTGTAATCCAGTTCACCATATTTTGTCCTAACTTCAGCCTGTCAAGTTTATTTAAGAGCATCCTATGAAAAACTGTGCCAAAGGCTTTGCTAAAATCCAAGTCAAATAATTCAATTAAATTCATTTGGCATGATTTACCTTTGGTACAATCATGGTGCCTTGGATCTTGTAACTCCAGGAAATCACTATCCTTTCCTTCAGCAACATTTCCATTACTTTTTCAATAACTGAAGTGAGGCCTACCGGCCTGTAGTTTCCCACTTCCTCTCTGTCGCCACTTTTGTGATGAGTGACCACATCCACTTTTCTCCAATCCCACGGAACCTCTCCCATCTCCAAGAATTTATTAAACAAATCTTTAAGGGGACCCCGTCCAATCCTATGGCTTTGTCCACCTTCAATTTTTCAAGTTGTTCATAAACATGTTCTTCCATGAACGGTCTGATATCTACTCTATTCTCATTTGTACCTTTTTATAATGATTTTTAAATGTAACCTTAAGTAATTGGTTGATATTTTACATTTTCCTGTTTATATTTGTAATCTGAAGGGTGGGGGGGGGGGGGGTCATAAGCATAATGCTATAGAACTTATGACTTTGATTTCTGATGTAACTCTGGTGTAATAATTAATGTGAATAATGCAAAATGTATGGTGTTTGTGCTGATCTATGTATATATTTTATGATCAGCACATGATGTGACTGCATGCCATGGACTGAAGGTTTATCAAGATCAGTCCTGTTTACTGAATAGTAAAGCAAACAGTTACAAAACCTTCTGCAAAAATAGCATGACATCTGGATGAGTTCTCTTGGGAACAGGTATTAGAGCAGTCATATTGGGAAAACACTTACAAGGACATGTTTTGTTTGGTGGATCTAAACACTCACATTAGATTTGGGAAGACTGGGATATCTTAACGTCTCATAAAACGCTTTTTATAGTCTAATTCAAGTTTTTGAAAAAATATATATTTAGTGACCATAGATAATACAAATATACATATACTTGAATATACTCTGAGGGATGCTACAAACTATGGCATTTTGATTTATGGTTTTGGCTTATTCCCACCCTAGACTGTGGAATTCATTTTCAACCTCATTTCATTCTTCTTTCTTCACTGTTCCTTTTTGGATGAGTCACCTTTAATGGTGTGTATCTAGAATAGGGACAGAGGAAATGCGCTAAGGGAGTCTTTTACTAAAGCTTAGCTTGAGGTATCTGCAGCAGGGTCCATTTTATTCCCATGAACTCAAACTGTGATATCAGTATAAAGGAAGGGCATGAAATGCCCACACCTCAAGGGTTTACAAAACAAATTATAAAAGACTGTTTTTGATGCATTATTTTACAGAAAGCTGGGGAATTTTTTTAATAGTGGCTATTGGACACCTGTGATTTCCAGATAATGTTTCAAGAAATATTAATGCCTAGTTTAGATTATGTCAGTTTGATTTTGTAGAGCCTTTCGGCATCCTCCCTTAAGCTGCTATCGATTGGATATGAATACTGCTGCATGGTCGGTCCTAGGTATTTTGAGTTTTGACCATTTTTCCCCTGCTTTTTCCCCTGCTTTTCTCCATTTTTCCCCTAGCTGCCTAAAGAATAAGGTCTTGATGCTGATTGTCAAGCAAGCACACAATCTGATAGCAGGGTGCTTAACTGCATTTTTTATAATGCAAGTGGCCTTCTCTGCAAGGCACATGTAACTGCAAGTACCCAGTTACAGAATTGTCTCTCATGGAGTTGATATTCAAAAGCATTTTTATTTGGGTAGCAGCAACTGCCTGGGTGGTCTGGAGGTAGAGTTGGGGAGAAGACAAAAGTTATCCAGGTAGCGGTGATTTTCAGCTGCCACCATTTGGATAACTATACAGCTAACGCGGGACAAAAAAGCTGTGTTGTGCAGCTCAGGGGGGAGGGGAAGACATCTTGACTGGTAAGTTGAATACTGTCAGCAGTACCTGGAGTCTTGGTTATAACCACATATCATCCCCATTATGTTTGGCTGCCTATATGATTGGCATGGTGGAAACTTGACAATCAGCATTTAAGCATGGGTAACTGGGGCCTACAGAATGGGCAAAGTTCTGCCTACCCTGATGGGCAGACTGGATGGACCATGCAAGTCTTTACTACCATTATTTACTGTGTTACTGTGTGCTACTGTGAATCCAGACAAACTATCCAGATAGTGCTAGGTTCTCACTGCAATATCTGAATATTTAGCGGCAGTCAATATCCAGATACTATTCTATTCTATTCTATTCCGCATCTTCTGTATCGCTTTAACAAAACTTCAAAGCTGTTCACAACAAGAATAAAATATCACAATCAGATATGATGTACACATTATACATTTATAATACCTACAATGTGAAAGTTTTCAAAGAAAACAAATATGTTTTTAAATTTTTATGAAAAAGACTATGATCACTTATTAATCTCAAAGTTACTGATAGACTATTCCAAATTCTTGGACCTTGAAACACAAAAGAGTGTTCCTAGGCAGACTTTTAATTTCATCTTCTTCGTAGATGGAAGATCAAGGATCAAGTTCTTTGACCTCCTTAGAAAGTCTCTTAATCCTGGGTATGATATTAAATTTCCCACCATAATAGAGTTCAAGCTATAAACACACTTGTGAATTTGAAATACTATCTTAAATACGTATTTCCATTCTTAACCAGTGTAAATTGCTCAATAATGGACTAGCTTCACTACATTTTTCTAAGCCAAATTTCAATCAAGCTGCAGTGTTTTGGAGAAGTTGAAGGCGACATATCTTTTGTTTGTTTAAAAAAAACAATACAATGAGTTACAGTAATCAAGTAATGGTAACAGGGTAGTTTGTGTAATTATTTGAAATTCCCATAGGGCTTCAAGATGTTCAAATCAATCAAAGTTTCCTCAAATGAAAGAAAAACATTTCTAACAAAAGTATTAATCCATTACAAAATATTTGGATTATCTTGCCATAGTTGCTGACATTTAAAATAGAAGACTACTGCAGACTGATTGAGGGACAGATATTAGCAATAGCTTCCAATTAAATTTTGAAATGGATGAAAATGAGCTCTTTAGAAATTCTAGATTGTGGGCACATGTGTAAAATTGTCAAAAAAATGGCCTCTTTGCATCCCAGTGGAGATGAGTTAAAGGGACCACATGACCCTTATGCCAGGGAAGGACTTCCAAACCTTAATGGGCCAGTAAGCCCCATTATCTTTCCCTAACCCATGGAGTCTCCAATATTGAAAACCCAATCAATGTATTGGTCTGCAAGATTATGCTGCCAGGACAGGTATCAGTGATGGATCTCTCCTGCCCTTACACATTTAGTTTTCAGAGAGACTAGTGGCCCAACAAAGGGTTTGGACACTTTTGTTTTTTCAAGGAAGCAAGGCTTAGATGGCTTATACAAAGGATTTTTTCTCAATTCTGATGCCACTTTGGGACTGGGGGGATTTGAATGGGCATGAAATCAGCTCTGTGGGCCTCCTCCTAAAAGATAACCACAGCTCCTTGAGAAATAGTTACCTTTTTTTTAGTGAAAACTGACCAGCAAATCTTTTTTGCCTACTTACTTTTACAAGGAAGGCAAAAAAGAGATGCTTGCTCTACAAGATTTTCCATCACAACAGCATATCCATATTAAATTTATGTAAACTTTTACATGCAATCACCTATAAAATGCTCTGATTTCTGGAAAAGTTTTACCCAACTTTGTTCTCTCAGCAGAAGCGAGGAGGGCATTCAAATTTACTACCAGTGTGAATTGGGAGAAGCCGGGTGACTGTTGATGACATCACCTGCCAGCGGTATTTATAGACTCCTGAGGCTCTGTCATCAGCCATTACCTGACTTCATTCTCTGAGTGAAAATGAGAACATTCAAATTTACCACCAGTGTGAATCGGGGGGAAGCCAGGCGACTGTTGATGATTTCAGTTGCCAACAGTATTTAAAGGCACCGACTTATGAGGCTTTGTCTAGCCATTACCTGACTCTGAGCAGAAGCAAGGAGGACATTCAAATTTACCACCAATGTGAATTGGGAGAAACTAGGCAACTGCTGATGATGTCATGAGGCACCATTCCTCAAGCATCGAGCTGAAGGGACATGTCAAAGGTGCAGGTCACACCCCCTTTGTATGCCCTTTCATAGGCAGCTATGGACGCAGTTTTGGACATGATCAAAGTTGGCAGTTTTAGAAATGTGTGGGTTTTTTTTTTTATGTAGAATCTTAATGTTTTTAACTTCATTTCTTGTATGGTGAATGTTTTAATTTGTCATTATGCACTGGATTTTAATTCTTTGTCTAACTCTCTTAGGAGTTTTCCATGGTCACGCAGAGGGTGTATTTGAACATGATTTTACAATTCTAGTATTGGTTACTTCTATTCGGAAGCCAAAGCTGAGATGTGCTCCTACACGTGTCTATGGAAACCTCTTAAATAGTTTGCAGGTTTGCCCCCAGAAAATTGAAGTAGTGATAGGGAATATAGAATTTCATAAGAAGGATAAATATAAGACTCATTCAAAAGTAACCTTTAGAAATATTACTCCGGTGAAAGTTGATTCTTCTTATTTATTGAATTATAACTTGACACCTGTTCCTGTAGCATACATCAATGCCAGGTCAGTTAATAATAAGGTTCTTTTTTTGCTTAATCTTATAGTTACTTTAGATATGGGTTTTTTGTTTATTATGGAGACCTGGCTGTCAGATCAAGAAAGTCCAGTTATTCTACATTTATGCCATTCTGGTTATAATATCATACATTCTTGAAGGCAGGATAGAAAGGGGGGGGGGGGGGTGTTGGCATTGCTATTTAAAATGATTTTTTTAGAGTTACTTTGGTTGATTCCTGTATTTGCTCTTAGTTGGAATTTATGTTATGCCAATTTCATGATGATCTTAAATGGTGTCTAATTCAATAGGTCTACTTTTAATATATCACCCTCCTAGGAGCTGGAATAGTTGTTAGAGCTAATTACTCAATCTGTTTGTCAATTTTCATGTTTGGTTATAATTGATGATTTGAATCTTTATTTAGAGAATGATCTTGATTCTGATGTGTACAATTTCAAAACTTTTTTATAACTGAGTGATATAAAGTATCATTATAGTGGAGCTACCCATGATAAGGGTCAGTCATTGGATTTCTTAGCAACTTATCTATCTGATTTGGTTGACTCTTTAAAAGGTAATCTAATCTATGGTCAGATCATTATGAATTAGATTTCATTCTGAAACTCTGATTATCTAGACCTATAAGGAGACAGCCACTCTGGTGGATAATGATTAGGGGAAAAATTAAGGGGGATATTGTTTGTCAGCAATTTCTACTGCTTTACCTTTATCTCGACAGGACACTATTTCAATGAAGGCTAGTTGGGATTCAATTTCCTTAGCTGTTTTAGATGAAATCACAACTAAGATGATTCAGAAAGTATATATTTCTAGAAAGCCTTCCTGGTTTACTCAAGAACTTGGACTTATGGAACAAAAGTCCAATAGAAAGATGTTCGTGTAAATCAGGCCAATCAGACAACAAATTAGTCTGGAAATCTGTTTTTAAGCTTTATAAGATAGAAATTGCTAATGCCAGGAAGAATTATTATAGCAAAGTAGTTGGCTCATCTCCAGTCAATATCAGGAGAACTTTTGGTTTGGTGAATGAATTAATTGCACCACCTCAGAGACTTCATAACAACCAGGTTATACAAACCTCAGTGCAAACACTGGGCTGATTTCTTTGCTGATATGGTAAACTTTGTTTTAATCTTATCTGCAGGGAAACCAAGATTGTGGGTATAGATTTCATGAAACCAACTCCTGTAGATCAAGTCTGGGACAAATTTCAACCAACAGATTTCAATAAAGTATGTTCTCTTTTGTTGAAATGTTCTAAATCACAATGTTGTCTTGATATATGTCCTGTCTCATTATTTGCATCTGTTCCCCATGCAGTCCTTATGTGGTTCACTACTGGAAGTGTTCAGGTTATTTATCTTCTGATATGGGGTAGATTGTTCTCACTCTAGTACCCAAGGGTGCCAAGTTGGATATGTCTCTACCCTCTAGCTATCATCCTATGACCAATATCCCTGTATTTACCAAGCTGATTGAATCCTATATCAGTTGACAATTTTCTGTTTATTTGGATAAGCTTGTATGTCTTCATAATTCCCAGTTTGGGTTTAGAGCCTCTCATAGTACTGAGACTCTACTACTAACCCTGACTTCTTATGTGAAGCAACAGTTGGGAGCTGGGAATCAAGCAATACTATTAAAATTTGACAGATCAGTGGCATTTGATGCTGCCAATCCTTCCTTGTTAATGGAACATTTGAGTAGTATTGCTATTTCTGGTAAAAGTTTTTTCATGGTTTCTGGATTTTTTTTAAATAACCACAGTTATTGTGTATGTTTTAATAATTTTTTTTCTGAATATTGGTCTTCTGGATGTGGGGTCCCACAGTGGTCCCCTCTATCACCAATATTATTAACATGTACATGCCCACTTTGAGAACAATCCAAATAGGTATGGGGACACTTCTACTTTCTTGTGCAGATGACAAATTGTTGGTAATTCCATTTTCAGCTGGAAGTACTGAATTTGTGAACTTGATTTCTTTAGGTATGAGGAAGATTCAAAATTGGGCACTGGATAATAAGTTGAAACTGAATTTATTTACTTATTTATTGTATTTGTATCCCACATCTTCCCACCTCTTTGCAGGCTCAATGTGGCTTACAATACATCATGAATAGTGAAATTACATTAGAAAGTATACATTTAGTACTGACAGAGGATCTTGGGTACATGATAATGATAAAACATGATGGTATTTTAGCAAACAATCATAGTAAGAAATATTTAAGAGTTATATAAGAATTAAATAGGAGTAAGCATTTAGTGATAGCGAAAAAATATGATAGTGATTTTGCAAGCCAATATTGTAGGGGCAGTTCTGGATATGTGTACAGGAGTTCATATTTGTTGATCTTTGTTGTATGCTTTGTTGAAGAGATGGGTCTTCAGTAGAATCTCTGTAAAACTAAAGTTTTATGGTTTAAAAATGCAGGAGTTATTGCTCCATCTTATATAACTCTACAGGGGGATCAAAGGTTAGTAGTTGAATCTCGAATAGCACTGAAATACCTAGAATGCTCTAGAGAGCATTTCAGTGCTATTCGAGATGGTTTATTCACCCAAAGAAATTTCATGCATATTTTCTCTAAACTACTATAGGTTCCTGGACTAAATAGTATGGGGAACAAACTCAGAGTGCAATTAATTTTAGGGATTAACATTATTTTAATGGTGTCAAGTCTGTCCCACCATGATAGCCGTAAAGGAGACCATTTTGAGGCCAAATCAGCTGTGGATTTCAATAATTGTTCAGAGTTTAAATAGTAACATAGTAACATAGTAGATGACGGCAGAAAAAGACCTGCACGGTCCATCCAGTCTGTCCAAGATAAACTCATGTGTATACCTTACCTTGATTTGTACCTGTCTTTCTCAGGGCACAGACCGTATAAGTCTGCCCAGCAGTTTTTCCTGCCTCCCAACCACCTGTCCCGCCTTCCATCACCGGCTGTGGCACAGACCGTATAAAAGTCTGCCCTCCCCTATCCTCGCCTCCCAACCACCAACCCCTCTTCCCCCCACCTGCTCTGCCACCCAATTGTAGCTAAGCTTCTGAGGATCCATTCCTTCTGCATAGGATTCCTTTATGCACATCCCATGCATGTTTGAATTCAAATCTGTAAGGGAAGGACCATAAATAATACCAAGATATTTTATGTTGCGTGGGTACCAGTTAAACTGGTATTGTAATGCATCACTTTGCTGTTTAACCTTATTGAGGGGCATTATTTCGGTTTTAGTGGTGTTTAGTTTGTATCCTGAGACTGAAGAATATTTATTGATCATCTCAATAATAAATGGTATGGATGAAGGGATGGTGTATAATTGTACGTTGTCTGCATACGCAGAGACCTTTGCTGTGATAGAGTCGATGTTAATACCTTTTATGTCTGATGAAGAACAAATTGCTAACAGTACAGACTCAAGTACAAGGTTCAAAGGTAAAGGGGAAAGAGGACAGCCTTGTATTGTGCCTCTTATGGGGTTAAATAGGTCTGAGAATAGCCCATTTTTGTGAAGTGAGGTGGTGGGAGCAGTATAAAGAACTTTGATCATAGAAATTACTTCTGTGGAAAATCCAAACCAACAGAGAATGCAAAACATGAATGACCACACCATGTGATCAAACGCTTTCTCCACATCTAGGCCAATAGCTACATATGGAGAAGAGGATGCTTGGGTCTGTAATAATAAATTGGAAAAGAGTTTGGTGTTATTGTATGAAAATGTACCAGGCATGAAACCAGGTTGGTTAGAGTGTATTAATTTTGGTAAAACTAATTATAATCTATCTGCAAGATGTTTGCAAAAATCTTAGGATCAAAAGTAATTAAAGATAGTGGTCTATAGTTATGTACAGAGAGGTGATCCTTAACATAAATGATCTCATATCTGATAACATACTCTTAACCAAAGGCACTAGACAGGACTTCCTATTATGCCCTCAACTTCTCAATATAGTACTGGAGCCTATTTTAATTACCATTGGAAACTCTTCCTCCATTTTTGATTTGCAGCTTGGCAAAGGGCACACTACCTCATTATTCTATAAAGAACTAAGAGCTAGAACATACAAACTTAAAAACAGTATTAAACTAGCATGGCAATATGATACCTAATGGAAAGGCAACGATGAGGAATGGTGTAAATTTTTTAGGGGCCCTTTTACTAAAGGGTTGCCGTGCGGCAACGGGCTTGCCTCGCAGCAATCCATAACTACCGCCGGCCACCTTGGCCACAAGCAGTAGTTCTGCCCCCAGCACGTGGCATTTCCGGCACTGCTAGAATTTTTCAAAAATTATCACCACAGGGGATTATCACTGGGTTAGCGCAGGATACTTTACTGCCACCTCAATGGGTGGAGGTAAGTGCTCCCTCTGAAATGGCTGTGCAGCAAGTGCGAACTTACCGCATAATCATTTATTTTTCCACCTTTTTACCCACTTCAGTAAAAGAGGAGTCTGCACTTGGTAAAAACTCTTGCTGTCACTAGCGCAGGTCCCCTTTTACCACAGCTTAATAAAAGGGCCCCTAAGTAACATCAAAAGCCCTACATCATCCAATAACGATTCAGTAAATGTATTTCTTACTACTACTACTTACCATTTCTATAGCGCTACTAGATGTACGCAGCTCTGTATACTTGAACATGAAGAGACAGTCCCTGCTCAACAGAGCTTACAATCTAATTAGGACAGACAAACAGGACAAACAAGAGATAAGGGAATATTAAAGTGAGGATGATAAAATAAGGGTTCTGAACAAGTGAACAAGGGTTAGGAGTTAAAAGCAGCATCAAAAAGGTGGGCTTTTAGCTTAGATTTGAAGACAGTCAGAGATGGAACTTGACGTACCGGCTCAGGAAGTCTATTCCAGGCATATGGTGCAGCAAGATAAAAGGAACGTAGTCTGGAGTTAGCGGTGGAGGAGAAGGGTGCAGATAAGAGAGATTTACCCAGAGAACGGAGTTCCCTGGGAGGAATGTAGGGAGAGATGAGAGTGGAGAGGTACTGAGGAGCTGCAGAGTGAATGCACTTATAGGTCAATAAGAGGAGTTTGAACTGTATGTGGAAACGGATAGGAAGCCAGTGAAGTGACTTGAGGAGAGGGCTAAAATGAGCGTAACAACCCTGGCGGAATATTAGTCGTGCAGCAGAATTTTGAACAGATTGAACAGGAGAGAGATGGCTAAGTGGGAGACCTGTGAGAAGCAAATTGCAATAGTCTAAGCGAGAGATGATAAAAGCGTGGATGAGGGTTCTGGTAGTGTGCTCAGAAAGGAAAGGGCAAATTTTGCTGATATTATAGAGAAAGAAACGAAAGGTTTTAGCAGTCTGTTGAATATGTGCAGAGAAGGAGATGGAGGAGTCGAAGATGACTCCAATATTACGAGCTGATGTGACAGGAAGGATGAGAGTGTTATCCACAGAAATAGAGAATGGGGGAGGAGGAGAGGTTGGTATATAAAGCCATTTAGACAGTGGTGTTCCTTGTTGGCTGCCACTCAGGGTGGATTTCTCCTGCGCACCCCCCCCCCCCCCCAGATGCAGCATTCCCCCTCCGGGTGCAGCAGCGTCGCAATCCCCCCGGGTGCAGTGTCATCCCTCCCCCCAGGTGCAGCATCCCTCCTGGGTGCAACAGCATTCGCGCTGGTGCATCACCTCAACCCCCCCCTCCAGGTGCATTGCTCTTACCTCCTCGGTTGCTAGGAGCAGCCGCGCTGCTGTCAGCTCTGCCGGGTCCCTGCTCCCTCTGCCCCAGAACAGGAAGTAACATCAGAGGTAGCAGGGAATGGACGGAGCCGACCACCGTGCAGCTGCTCCCTGCACCCTGCTCCCTGCACCCAAGGTAGACCGCCCCCACCACCCCACCCTTGGTACACCGCTGCATTTAGACCCCCAAGTAAATTACATCATGCAGGCCTCAGCACTAGTAATTTATGTTGACACTGTAATTCACAACTAGGTGATCTTTTACACATGATATATCTATGCCTTCAAATCAACACTTTCTGGTCATTAGTTTGGATTATATTAAATCAATTTTACCTATTTCATCTTCCCTCACTAGTGACACTATTACATACAATTCTCTTGCTCTTCCTGACAATTTAAACAAATGACAAACTATTTTATTTGATATTCTTATTGCTTTAAAACTACAAATGATTCTTGCTAATTGGAAATTGGCAAACCTTTTAAAAGCTTAACTTTCTGGTGGATCACTATACTCATAATTCACAAATTTTAATGTAAAGTGGCTGAATACTCCAATAGACAATGAGCACGCCTTAGTAAAAGACCCCTTAAGATTTTTAATCAGGGACCACAAACAGAATCTCTCTCTGGAGCCTGATTGGCATAGATCTTTATTTATTCACATAACAGTGGACTAGCAGAGCAACCATATTACATTTTCCAAGTCTGGTAAGCTGAAACGTTCTCGGGGGCATAAGTCTAGGAAGTAGGCAGGCCAAAACTCCATATCCCAGAACAGTGTTTTTCCTGTGGAAATCGTTCTCCTTCAGTGATAATCTCAGTCCTTCTTCTTCACCTTGGGAATTATATGAAAATTTACTGTTTTCAGGTCAGGACAGCCTTTCCAGTTCATGTTATTTTGGTAGCTGGAAAAACCTCTTTGTGGTTTTGGTTCACAGATATTGTACGGAAAATGAGTCCTGGCTGTCTCTGCAATTTGAGCAGATCTTACCTAAAACCTACAACTCTCAGCTTTTAAGAGCCACTTTACACCACAAGTTGTTATTCAGTTGATGATTTATGACAGATTTAACCAATATAAATCATGTCTAAAAATTGCCCACCCTGTATGCAGAAAAAAGTACAACTCTACAACACATGGATTTTTACCCATATTGCAGTGCAGGCATTTCTACAGCTTTAGGTCAGCTGAGACAACAATGCACGTAAGAGGCCTTTAACTAAGCTGCATTCAGCACCTAGTATAGGAAACGTTTAGTAAGCTGCGGTATCAATTTTAGCTCATGGTAGAAATCAGTTGGTGGTAAATGCTGAAATGTTCATTATATTCCTTTGGGCATCTCAGCATTCACTACCAGCTGATTTCTACCATGAGCTAAAAACACTACCGAGGCTTAGTAAAAGACCCTCCCAAGTTAGGAAATTGGTGGCGTGATTCAGCTGTCAACACCAACAACTCTGCACATACTCAAGTTCAGCAGCATGAGCTGAGCATGCAAGGGAGAGCTGGCATCAGCTACTGAAGCATGCCACTGAGTCCCTCGCTGTTCAGGCAGCATGGGCACATACCTCTTCAGCTAAACTAAAGCAAAGGTAAGCTCCTCCAAAGTAGTTGGTGGAGGGGAAAGATGCTGCATTAAAGGTGCGGGGAGGAGTTCTAGAAGAGAGAACAGTAGAAGCCAAATTGAGGGTGGGATGGTGGTAGGGAGGGCAGAGAGAGAGGAAGAGCCATTGGACCAAGGGGTGGAGGGGGGCTAGAGACCCGAGATGCTGAACTAAGGGGGATGACAAGAGGTAAGAGGGATTAGAGAGATTGGACTCAGAGGGCATGAAAGGGAAAGGGAGCAGAAGCTGGATGGGGCTTGGGAGGTGTGGAGAGGAAAGGGAGCAGAAGCTTGATGGGACCTGGGTGGGGGTGGGGGTGTCTGAAAAAAATATTTTAAGGGTTCAGCCATAGCAAAAAGTTTGGGATTCAATGCATTAGCTGCATAGTGCAGCTAGGCGTGTCATGGGTGGAAAAGGGGACCCAGAAGATCTGATCTCCCTCCAAGTCTTTCCTTGCTACCACTTAGATCTGTTTTTCATGTAAGGAGTAACTTTTCTTTATGGAAGGCTAACCCTTAGTGGTAGTACTGTAAGACTAACACTAGAGATCATCAGTGCCATTTTGAAACTTAGAGCCAGAAGGGGTTAGTGGAGGGGAACGCCCATACCCCATTCCACTAGACAACCCTGGGTGAGTCCTGGGGTGGTAGGAGAGGGTCAGGTTGGAGACAGTGGGGAGGGGATTTCTGCTGTGGATGGGTTGGAGGGGGTTTGTGATTCAAGAGGGAGCTTGGAGAGGGTGTTGTGCTTTTGGGGCTCAGAGGGAAAATCAGTTCAAAGGGAGATTGGATGGGGTACGACTTTTAGGGGTAGCTTTAGTGAGGTGTTCCTTTCTGGGAGGGGTGTTGTGCTGGGAAAGGGGTATTGCTGGGGGAGGTAGATTGGGTAGAGAATATTCTTGAGAACAGTCAGATTGCACTACTCTGGCAGGGCTTTTTTTTTTGCTATTAAGGAGGAGTATGTAATCGAATTTACTGCAGTTTAGTAAAAGAGACCTAGCAATAGCGCTATTAATGCATATTATTTTGCCACAAGTTTGATTTATGTAATGGTCATAGTTACTCAGTATGTATTTATTTGTACATTTGTTAGACCATCAAATAGTCCTTAGACATCAAGGCATAGACGGTCGGTAGCCAACTGTTTTGGGGAGGCAAAAGGGGGCGGAGCTTACCTCTGTGGCGACGTCAATGACGTTGCGTCGCTGCTGAGGGGGCGGAGCTTACCTCTGTAGCGATGTCAATGATGTCGCGTTGCTGCCAAGAGGGCGGAGCTGACCTCCGTATTCTCCGTGGAAGTGACGTCAATGACGTTGCTGCCACAGAACTAAAACAATTAAACTGCACACGTGAGGGGGGCGGGTAGGGCGGGCGCAACACCCGGAAGTCGACCATTGGGCTGGGGAGGCTTAGCCTCCCCAAGCCTCTTATATGGGGCGCCTATGCATCAAGGTGGTTTACAGTCCAAAGAATAAAATGTAACATTGAAACAGCCAATACCACATATGAACTCAGAAAACAAGAGAAAAATGAGATGCAGCACAACATGTCATTAAAAAAAAAAGAAAAGAAACACATATACCAAGCAACAGCTAGGCAGGGGAAGAACAGAAAAAGAGGCACAAAGGCCAAAAAATTACCCCCCCCCCCCCCATACACACACATTTACTAAGCCGTGCGGCAATGCTGACATAGCCCATTCAAAGTGTGTCGGCATTAGTGCAATGGCAGCCGCTAGCACAGATTGTAAACAGGGCGGTAAATGTCAAGTGAAGCAAAAGCCTGTTTAAAAAGCAAAGTCTTAAGGACTGATCTGAACTTAGGATAAGAAGATATTGAGTGAAGGCTGGGCAGAAGGTTTTTCCAGAGAGATGATGCTACACAGCAGAAAGTTGTATGATGAGCAACATAGGGAATCATGAGCAGATTAGAGTTAGCTGATTTAAAGAGACCAAGCTGACCAATAGATCAGGAGAAATGCCAGAGATAGAGAAATATAATTGAAATAGGCACATTGTATGAGGAGTAGAATCTTAAAGTGAATCCTAAAAACCTCTGGGAGCCAATGTTGTTCAAAACAGTAGAGAGAGACATGATCATAATTTCTAGCATCCTAAAGAATCTTCACAGCCATATTTTGGAGAAACTGAAAACACTACAGTCAGTATGCTTCTTGTTAGAATGACTAGAAAAAATGGTATTTCAGGTACTGTTTTTAAGTGGTTTTAGGAATTTCTGGGCAACCGCAGTTACAGGGTAAGGCAGAATAAGCTATGTTCTAAACATTGGTTTCCGGGCTGTGGAGTTCCTCATGGATCTCCTATGTTTCTGGTGCTTTTTAATTTTTTATGTCTTCATTGGGTAAAGTTGAATTGGGGCTAAGAGAATTCTTTCTCTCCTATGCTAATGACATTTTGTTGTTGTTATCGGTTCCTGTAAGTCCCCAGGCCTCATTAATACTTTATTATCTGGTATGAATAGGATATAGGACTGGGGTTTGGCCAACAAGTTAAAATTGAACCCTAACAAAACAAAGGTGCTTTGGTTTAAGACCCTGGGGGTGACTGTACCTTTTTCATTAACTTTATCCAAAGGTAGAGTTTTATCCATTGAGTCTGAATCCAAGGTTTTGAGAGTCATTTTAGATTCATCATTGATTTATGGGCCTCAAGTAAACCAGTTATGGTGAAAAACACTTTTTAGATTAAAGCAAGGCTATTAAGACCACTTTTTTTTTCAACAACACACATTTGCTCTCTAGTCCAGATGCTAATTCTTCCACATCTGGATTACTGCAATGTTCTTTATTTGGGACTGACCTCCAAATATTAAAGAGAGATGAAACCACAAATAACCATTTTGGAAACCAAACTTAGGAGTTCTTTTTTTAAGGTGCACTAGCATTTTTAGCTCATGCTAGAAATCAGCTGGCACTAAATGCTGAGATGCCCAGAGGAATAAATTGGGCATCTCAGTGTTTAGCGCCAGCTAAAAATGCTACTGCACCTTAGTAAAAGACCCCCTTAAAGATCAGGAAGAAGAAATTAATAGAATCAAGTTTTGTTTTGATGGAGCTACTGGCATTACTCAAAATATATCTTAATCAATATCTCAGGTTCAAGTTGTTCAGACAACTGTGATTAATTATGTTTCAGCAGTTACTACTACTACTATAAATCATTTCTACAGCGCTACCAGTCGTATGCAGCACCTGAGCAAGAGTGGGCTCCAATCAATAATTCGTGAAGTAATTAGTTGTTCAGTTGGGCAGCTGTCAGTCAGTCCACCAAAGATGTGGTCATAAAGTTCTAATTGGCAGGTGGTAATCAGCTTAGGCAAACAGATGACAGTCGGCAATCGGCGGTTTTTATCGATGTCAGAAGCAAGAAAAGTCAGGTAACCACTGGTCGGGCCGCTATCAGCGTGGTCGTGGGGAATCACTCATTGCAGGCTTCCTGCAACATTTCAGCAGCGATATTCAGCTGTGAGCAATGTAGTTTCAGTGGTAACCCATGACAGGTTATTTTAACAGGGCCGGCGACGTGAGAGGTAGTCGCGGCTGGTCTTCAGCGTCAGGCAGGGAGTCAAGGTCATAACGCTGGGCTGTCAGTGGTGCGATTGCGGGCAGTCATCCGCTGCAGATCTTCCGCGGTGTTTCAGTTCATCCACAACAAGTTTCTTAACGGGCTGCAGTAAGATCAACAGCGTGCGAGGTAGTCGTGGCTGGTCGTCCCACCAAAGGCAGGGAAGACAGAACAGAAGGCAGGAACAGAAGAAAGAAGCAGACTATATGAAGAAAACCAGTTCCTTCCTTGGTGTTTCAAAACTTCCAGGGTTTAAAATCCAATGCCCGACATAGCCATGTTTCACCAACAATGCAGGCTGTGTGAGGGACAGCTACAACCAGCTGGTGTGAAACAACAAACTTCACCAGTTCTGGTTATCACTTGGCTTCTTTCTCTTTTTGTCTACTCCCATTTCATTTCATTATAGCTGTTAGATATAAACTTGAAAATATGGATAATTTAATGAAGAGTTCTAATTTGAGACTGGTACATTTCCCAAAGGAGTCACATGAATCACCTAGAAAAATATTTGAAGATTATCTAAGGGAAACTTTACTTCTTCTGGAGGACTTTTTTTTCCCTAATGTTGTTAGTGTTTACTATTTACCAAAGAAAATGAGTAATGTGGGTAGATCAATGGAAAAATATTATACTTGATTCTTTGGAACATAGTTCTATCCAGGATGTGGAACTGGGTACTCTAGTGGTAACTTTATTTATTTATTTGTTACATTTGTATCCCACATTTTCCCACCTATTTGCAGGCTCAATATGGCTTTCATAGTACCGTGAAGGTGTTCGCCAACTCCGGTTGAGAAAATAATAGTGCTCAAAAAGATAATTTGCTGAAAGTTTGTTTTTGAAACAGGAACAATTTATTTAAAGGGAGGGAGATCTATGCTTATCCTGATGTCTCAAGAGACACTGAGAAGAGAAGGCAGCAGTTTTTACTGATGCATCCAGGAGTGTTACAGTTGAGAGATTTGTTCCATTTACAGCTCCTGTGTAAATGTGTTGTGAAGCGTCAGGTGGTAAAATATGTTTTTTGAGAACCCCCACATTTGTCATCCTTCTTGGCAACCAGGGCTGCTTCTGGAATAATCATGGTGAATAGAGGTGGGGTTGAATAAATTGAGTACACTTGGAGGGGCATAATTGAACGAAAACGTCTATCTCCATGGGCGTTTATCTCCGAGAACGGGTCCATGAAGGGGCGGACCGAACCGTATTTTCGAAAAAAATAGACGTCCATGTTTTATTCGACAATTTGTGAGCTGGGCGTTTTTGTTTTTCAGTGATAATGGAAAATGAAAGCGCCCAGCTCAAAAACAAATAAATCCAAGGCATTTGTTCGTGGGAGGGGCCAGGATTCGTAGTGCACTGGTCCCCCTCACATGCCAGGACACCAACCGGGCACCCTAGGGGGCACTTTTACAAAAACAAAAAAAAAAGTAAAAGAGCTCCCAGGTGCATAGCACCCTTCCCTTGTGTGTTGAGCCCCCCAAATCCCCCTCAAAACCCACTGCCCACAAGTCTACACCATTACTATAGTCCTAAGGGGTGAAGGGGGGCACCTACATGTGGGTACAGTGGGTTTGGGGGGGTTGGATGACTAAGCATTAAGCAGCACAATTGTAACAGGTAGGGGGGGGATGGGCCTGGGTCCACCTGCTTGAAGTCCACTGCACCCCCTAACAACTGCTCCAGGGACCTGCATACTGCTGCCAGGGAGGTGGGTATGACATTTGAGGGTGAAAATAAAAAGTTGTGAAACATCATTTTTTGTGGTGGGAGGGAGTTAGTGACCACTGGGGGAGTCAGGGGAGGTCATCCGCGATTCCCTCTGGTGGTAATCTGGTCATTTAGGGCACTTTTTGGGGCCTTATTCATGAAAAAACAGGGTCCAGGAAAAGTGCCCTAAATTCTAGCTACAAACACATACTTTTTTTCCATTATCGGCGAAAGGCGCCCATCTCTCCTCGGCTGATAACCACGCCCCAGTTCCACCTTTGCCACGCCTCCGACACGCCCCCATCAACTTTGTACGCTTCCGCGATGGAGTGCAGTTGAAAACGTCCAAAATCGGCTTTCCATTATACCGATTTATTCGTTTTTGTGAGATAAACGTCTATCTCCCGATTTGGGTCAAAATCTAGGCGTTTTTCTCTTTCAATTATAAGGTGGTTGGAGTTTTTAGGGGTAGGATTCAATTTGTCTTTTTGGATGGGAGCAATTTTATTTTCCTTCTTTTGATGTTATTGGAAGACTTTTTCCTTAATGTTTCATTACTTATAATATTAAAAGTTTTTCTTGCTGTTTTAGTTTATTAGCTTTATAATTGAAATTTCATAAATAACAAAATAAAAAGGATGGAAGCAAAGCACTATGTGGTGTCTAGAGAACCAGGTGGCTTCACATTTATTTGGGTTGTGGAATAATCTTTCTTGTTTGAACCTAGAAGAAATAGATACGAGACTATTAGAAAAGGATTGCTGGAAAAACTGATCTCGAATGTCATGGGTCACTAGGGGCCCTTTTCCTAAGCTGCAGTAAGCACTATTGCATGCTTATTGCAGTATTAAAAAACACTTCCATGGGGTGAGCTCAGGTGTCTTGCGGTAGATTTTGCATGTGCGCACGTTACCCACACGCTAAAAAATAGTTTTTATTTTTTAGCACTGGAAGTGGGTCTGGAATGGAGAGTAGGCATATTCTGTGCTAATCTGTTAGTGCAGCTACATTGCTGTACACTATTTGATTAGCACATGGTCAGCACTTGAGGTCTTATCAACTAAAAAATATGTATCGGTAAAGTGCTCACATGCTAATGGCCATTATTGGCAAAATAGAAAAATCAACCATTTCTCTACAGTGCTAAAAGTGGCTTTAGTGCATGGTAAAAACCCATGCTGGGGGTAGCACAGGCCACTTTTTAGTGCTGCTTAGTAAAAGGGAGCCTAAAAACTGTATATCATCAGCATAAATGTATGAAGAGATTCCTAATTGTTTAAAAGTTGTGGAAGGGGCAGAGAGTGCAAGCCAAAATAAAACTGTGAGGGACCTCACAGGAAAAAGGAAAGGGACTCAAGAAAGTATCATTAAAAGAACCCTGAAAATTATGTAGAGAGAAATAAGAGATAAACCAAATAAGTACAATGTCTCCAACTCCAGATTCCTGGAGAAATGCGAGAAGAAAAAAGCGATCGATAATATCAAAAATAGAAGTTAGATCCAGTTGAATCAAAAGAAAATCTTTAAAGGCATAATATCATTGACGAGGGCAAGCATAATGGTTTCCATGCTTTGACCCTCACAGAAACCTGATTGATAAGGATGGAAGGAGATGTTGTCATTCCCAAAAAAGAGTCACCTACTGAAATATTAATTCCTCTATTAGCTAAGCAAGGAATGGGAGTGTGGCAATAGGCCTGAAACTGGACAACGAGGATGGGTCGGCATCTGACTTTTTCAATAAAAATGTAATGATTGACGCCTTCCAGAGTGATGGCACAGTACCTTGTGAATCAGGTATCAGTAGGTACTTTCCTTCAGCAATTTTCAAAACTAAAGTAGATGCATGCATTCACTTTGAAACCTAGGGCAAAGTCTTTGGGTAAAATGTATCTACAGAATTTGAAAGAATTCTAATAGTTAGGTTAGAAGTTGAGGGTAGGTAGGCTTAAGGGAGGTAAAATGAGAATTTAATTGGATATGGAGGGGGGCAAGGGAAAGGGATTAATAGGTGTTGTGAATTAAAAATTTGGTGAAGTATGTTAAAGTTATAAAAGCTAATAAAAATCAAATGAAAGTTGATATGTGAGATAAAAAGAGGGAAATAATGGGGATGGGAGTGGTAAGGGATTGTATAGGGAAGTAGAAGAAATTATTTATGCTATAATACGTTATAATGTTTGGTACTGCTGTTTATGCTATGAAAACTAACAACAAGGTTAAGTATAATACATTTTGTTTTGAGTGGAAATAACCTATACCTATTTCTATGGAGTATCTACATTCCCTTCTAATTCCCTGTAACCCTGCATACTTCTTACGATCCTCTAAAGTCAGTCCTAAAATTTGGCTTTTCATTTGTCTTTCCTTGACATTGCTATATTTTACATTAATTTTTATTGATTTCTAAATCATAGTCATGGTAAACCAACCAAGAACGAAGAGCAGTCAGGAAATCACTAAAAAACAACCTCTTCAAAAAGGCCTTGTCACGGCCATTGAGGGCTTGTTACATGAGGCCTCAATGCCGTGGAGTATAACCCTGGCACACCAATCACCTGAAGTCTCTATTATTTTTATGAAGTCTCTTTTATTGAATAAATCACAGATAATTTACTCACAGATATATGTTCAGAGATGCTGCTTCAGGATACAGAGACTTCTTAATCTGAAAGCTGTGGGAGGTGGAGATCTGAGGAGAGGTAGTTGTATTGCAGGGGGGGGGGGGGGGGGGGGAAGGATAGATGAACAGGTAGAAATAGTCCAAAGCTGGGTGACTGGAATGTGCAATATCTCATTTGGGAGGAGATATTTTCAGGGTAAAAAAACAGGTTCATTACAGGGAGTTTTCAGCAGGACAGAGCTGTCTGGAGCAAGATGGTGTTTGCTCCATGTCCCTGGCTAGATGGTGTTGGAATGCCTCGTGACTGAAAGGACAAAGAGGTGTTGAGGCTTCACACAGGCTCAGGGAGGAGCCGATAGAGACCAATGGGGACAGAGCCTGCCATCGGGTAGCAAGGGGTGGTCCTAGAGGACGGCTCTCGATTGGGGGGAAAGCAAACACCTGGCTGACCTCCCAGGACAGAGATAGTGAGAATGACCAGGAAATAATAGCAGGAAGACAAAAGAGCCAAGCTTGGCAGAGAGAGAGAGAGAGAGAGAGAGAGAGAGGTCTGGGCAGCCTCACAACCAGTGGTAACAGTTCTTACACAGCCAAGCAAGTGAGGTTGCACTGCCTGTGAACTACATTACCCACAGTGCATTGCTTATGTATATTTGCAGTGAGAAACTGCAGCAATGATAGTCCTTAGAACTGAGAATAACAGTAAAAGCATTACACACATTTTAGGATCACGTTATAAACTAGTACGAGGCTGTCGGAGGACAGAACAGGCCTACCCCATTGACCCCACGTAACCCTCTTCACCTACCAACACAGCATGACTATGATCGAACAGGACATCACACAATCTTCATCCATTCCGACCCTCCACTTATACCTCATATGATCACTATACAACTTTGTATTTGTTATCCACCGACTGGGTAAACGCCTTTGACGGTACTATGTAAGCCACATTGAGCCTGCAAATAGGTGGGAAAATGTGGGGTACAAATGCAACAAATAATAATAATAAAACTCTATTGAAATTGAGAAAGATCAGAGACTACTTCCCCAGACAATCCTTCCATCTAATAGTACAATCGATGATATTGTCCCAACTAGACTACTACAATGCAGCATATGTAGAATGCACAAAAAACATACTAAAATCGCTACAGACTGTACAAAACACGGCAGCAAGACTGACATTGAAAAAGTCAAAACCTACTGCTATTCTGTATATAGATAAGTCTTACATTGTGCATAGTTTACAGGTGGACATACACAGAAGTTGACTTGATACCAAGTATGTGCCAAAGATCTGCATGCTACTTACAGTATTTATATGTGTAACTTATAAATACTGTAAGTAGCATGCAGATCTCTGGCACATACTTGGTATCAAGTCAACCAAAATAGCATAGATGCTGTCCAACTGCTATGGGTTCATGCCAATTCAACGTCCGATAATTATTTTTGATTTATCTGCATATATACCAATACTATTTGTAAAGCTGATTGTAAAGAAGGACTCCTGATGCAGGCACATATGCTGAAATACGGCCGTGTCGAGTCAACTTTACACACGTTCTCCTTGATTTGGATTTTATGAGTGAATTAGAAGCTTCTGGTGCATTCACTAAATCCTGCCTTCTTTGTTGCCTCATACTTGCTCTGTTGCACTTGGCATGAACACTTACACCTGCTCTATGGTGGATGTAACTGCATGTGCCTAACTTATAGATGCATATATAATTGGTAATGCTAGCATTTTCTAAAGTAAAGTAGGCATCTATGTCCCTTTATAGAATAGAACCCTACCAGGTACTCTATTTGCTCACCTAAGTAGTTTAAACAGCCCAAGCCACTGTAAGAGGGGCAAAACAACACAGACATTAGAATGAAAGGGAAATGGAAATGGGACTTGATATACTGCCTTTCTGAGGTTTTTGCAACCACATTCAAAGTGGTTTACATATATTCAGGCACTTATTTTGTACCAAGGGCAATAGAGGGTTAAGTGAGTTGCCCAGAGTCACAAGGAGCTGCAGTGGGAATTGAACTTAATTCCCCAAAATCAAAGTCCACTGCACTAACCACTAGGCTACTCCTCCACTCCACAATACCTAAGGAATCAACAGCAAGCAATGAGCATCACAAAAATAGCTTGACTAACCCAAAATGCATGAAACAGCACCAACAGTGGCATGAAGACACAAAGCTCCAAATGTGTCTGTGATAGTATCAACAATGTCATGAACATCCCAAGACTCTGCAAGATGGGCAAGGCAGCACCAACAGCTGAAGGGATACCCAGTAATATAATGTACCCGCAAAACACAGGAAGTGGGGCAAAGCAATATCAAAATCTACTTTGCAAATGTCTAAGAAGTGAACAGGGTGCACCTACTACACTGTTTTTGCTTTACCTGTTGTCCTCCTCCTACTGACCCCCCACTGCTGCCATCCACTGACTTTGTCTCCTGTTACTCTGTGTGGAGATGAGAACAACTGTTGTTTCAGTTTTCAGTGGAATCTGCATTTCCAGCTGCTACTCTCCTCTTAAAAAACAAAAATCTCTTTTTATATAGGGTGAGGCAAAAAAAGTAAACCCATAGAGTTGTTTGACATTTTCTCAGCAACTGCTTTGACTTCAATGAGAAATTTTACATACTTATTTAGTCATCAAACTTACGTATTACTATTAAACAATATTTAATTATCTAAAACTATGTTGATGTTACTGACATTTTAGCATTGCTACCTAGCAATTTATGCACGTTAAAAATGTTTGAGCTAAAACAGAGTAAAATAATATCATTCAAACAATATAATTAGCAATGTGTCAGAATTTTTCAGTCACTGTGCACACTCAGTGTCCACCCCCAGCTTTAGCACAGGCCTTCAGTCACTTTGGGATGTTCTTAACAGACTTGTCAATTGGTCCCTGTGTTAGGCTGGCCCAGATCATCTGCAGTACTTCCTTGAGTTTGGCAATTACATGCAGCTTTGGGTTGAGCTTGTGACTCCAACATTGCTCCCCAGACAAAAGTCTACATCATTGTGACATCATTAACAGTAAGCCCGTACCCTTTTTTTTTTTTTTCAAATAATGTTAGTTTTACAGTGCAAACATTTTTGAACTTGTAAAAATTGCTGGGTGGTCATGCTAAAAAATCTGTAACTCTAGGGGCTACTTTTTTTTGCCTCACCCTGTAGTGACTGGTGAACTGCAGAGGCTCTGAAATCTGTCTTTGATTATCAACATTGGTGCTGCTGCTGGTCCTTCGTCTTAGAAGATGAGCTACCTTTCCTTCCCTGCTTTTCCCATTCCAGTGCAGCCATTGATATGACTGAATGAGAGAGAAACTGATCATTTCTACTTTGTATATGCTGTGTAATTTGTAGGGATTTTAGCGTTAATGTGCAAAGTGCATTGGTGCTGAAAACTATGCAGTTAGCGTAATTCTATAAACTACACATAAAGTTAGACATAGTTTATAGCATATACCTACGTGCCATTCTTGTGACTAAAATTTAAGCAGACCCATTTAGGCCACCTAAAACCAGGCCTAAATACCTGCGCCTAAGTTAGTCGCTGAGTGGGTATATTCTATAATAGTGTGCATAGTTTTTTGAAATGCCCACAACCTGCCCATTCCGCACCCACGACCATGCCCCCTTTTTCAACTGTGCACATCAGAATTTACGTGCACCGTGTTGTAGAATATTAGAATATTAGATTGTAATATTAGATTGTAAGCTCTTTGAGCAGGGACTGTCTTTCTTCTATGTTTGTGCAGCGCTGCGTACACCTTGTAGCGCTATAAAAATGCTAAATAGTAGTAGTAGTAGAATACTCCTAGAAAGTTGTGTGCGTAAATTATAACTAAATCCAACTAGTGCCACTAATTGGTTATTAAGTACTAGTACAAGTACCAGTACTGAGTGTCTTCCAGTTTATAAGAGCCCTACCTAGACTTTTTTGGTCTCCCTATCTCTCTGAATTTGAAGCCTCTTTCTTTCCAGTGCCTATGGAACAAAAGCGCCTGACAAGAGATTTCATTCATCTCAGTCACTCAGACAAAGTGCCTTTCTGCCTGGAAGAGACCCATCTGTACTCTTGATTTCTGTCTCTCTCTGACTCTTTTTTTTTTTTTTTTTTTTCCTATTTACTCCTTTTCACTTTAACAAACTTTGAATCCAGTATTTTCCTAAAGCATTGTTTTCTTCTGAAATCCAACAAACTGGCTGCAAAATGTGTTTGCTTCATGTTCATAATTACATCATTGGCCATTGGATCATGAAAGAAATGAGATTGAGATACACTTGTTTGGTTGCTTATCAAAACGTTTCAACATGATAGGTCAGGTGATTCCTGTTTCTTCTTTGTCCTCTCCATAGTTTGTTTGTTTTTTTTCTAGCAAAAAAGGTGCTGGTACTCAAATGCTAAGCCACCCTTCAAGGGTGGGGTGATCACTGAGGAACCCACCCTACAATAGCCAGGCCCCCAGTTACCAGTCACAGAATCTATGACAAGGCAGAATTGGTGTGTAGAGCCTGAGCTCTTTCATTAAAACTTGGGTCAATGGGTCAACTTTAGCAGACAATGAAAAAGGTGCAGGTACTCAGTACCCCAAGTACCCCCTCAAAAAAAGACCTGCCTCTCCAACACAGCTCCTTTCTGTATAGCTAGGATCAAACACAAGTACTGTTTTCCTAGGGTGGCATTGAAAATTAATGATTTTTGGTTCACTCAGGCCATTGTCCATTTACCCAGCTTTCTGGCAATTTCCTAACCCTATAGTGTACTGAAAACAAGCCTAGATTTTCTTTTCTCAGTGAAAAACTGCTAGCAGAAACTTCAGACTGCAGAGACAACCCATGCTGGGTGTCCTAGTGGTATTCCAGAGCAACATGTAACGAGAAAACAAGGTAATAGCACAGCAGTGGTTCACAAAGAGGCAGAATTCAAAAGTAAGTTTCAAAAGTCACACTCTGTTCTCTGACTGCTGGCTCATATAAGAGGCCCTGCCCACTTTTCCTACTCAGCTCTGGTTAGAAACATTTGGACCTCCCTAGGGCAACCACAGTCTGACTGCTTGCAGCTTTAGTTTGGCAGGTTTTTAAAACCTTTCCTGCCAAATTTTATGTGGGGTCCAAGCACACTGCCATAAGGCATTATTATACAGATCTACTGAGCCAGTGTATGGGTATAGAAATCGAGTTAATAGCCAGTACAAGGAGGAATATCAATTAACACCTACAGCTTCCAAACTAGATACATCACCTCACATTTCTGTTATTATTATACACCTAATTAAGGAGTCCTTTCAGAAAGCTGCAGTAAAAAGTGGCTTGCAGTAGTGTGGGCGCGTGAAAATTGCTGCCTGGCAAGGCCACTTTTACTGCAGCAGGAATTTCTATTATTTTAAATGAAAATCATAAATGACTTTGCGCTAATACAAATATTGGCATGTGGTGATTTACTGCCTAAGCCTTTACCTCCTCCTATTTAGTAGCTGGTTAGGACTGATGCGCTAACCTGGAGGTAATAGGACTGCGTGTGGCGATGACCGATTACAACTAAGCACTCCTAGCCCCTGCCCCCTCCCCCCCGGTGCTAGAAATTAGAAACATATTTTCTGGCGTGGGAAATGCTGCGTTGCAAACACAGATTTACCGAGGGTGCACCATGTAGTAGTACTCTTTTGCCACATGTTACCTGCTCGGTAGCCCTACCGCGGCTCTGTAAATGGGCCCCTAAATTTTTTCTTTCAAGGATCATGACTATAAATAAACTTCTACAGGAGATTCTGTCTTTATTTTTGGGCATAATGAAATGACCCAACAACCAAGATGTTCTGTGTGTGGTGTGAAGTAGGAATCTGTGTACTGAAGGAGCTCATAGGCCTATATTTTCTGCTACTATAATTTGTGCAGTCAATCAATGTTGGGTAGAAGAGAGTGTGGGGGAGTATAGTAGCAAGTATTTAGGGATTCACTGATGGCCATTACAGGTATGCAGAAGGAGCCCTCTGCAGAAATGAAATGAGATGGTCACGTAGAAGTTATTTAAATAATGGGGACGTGTCTTATGTAAACTACCTGGAACAGAGTATAGCCCTATCACACAGGTACAAACTAGTTTGGGGCAAAATTTGTTTTCCTCAAAAGTATGTGAAGACGTGAGGGGTCAGATATTGACTTCCTCAAGCTACCCCTTGCAAACTACACATGTATAGCTTGTATCATTTTATGCACCTTTTGTCAAAATAGATAGTGCTAGAGAGAGGCATTTAGCAAGATTAGCAAGTGCTATGTTGCTAATAAATATTACATGTGTGCACTAACAAGTCATGTGTGTATTATCCTGGGTCGTACTTATGGAAAAAGTAGAGCACAAACTTTTGCAGTTCAGACAGAGAATCTGATTGCTGAATCTCTGTCTCTGTCTATTTCTTCTGACTATGAAGGTGACCTATATATTACACCAATGTAAATACATTTTCCTTTCCCTGTTACCAGTTTAACCCACAGTGTTTCTTCCTTACCCCATATCTCCTGCAGTTCTGTCACTTTAATATTATTTTTAACATATAATGCCACTCCTCCACCTTTTTTCCTACCCTGTCCTTCCTGAATAGATTATAGCCAGGTATAACTATATCCCAGTCATGGCTCTCCATGAATCACGTCTCCATGACCGCCACTAAATCCAAGTCGACTTCTATCATTGCAGTCTCTAGATACAGAAATTTGTTTCCCATACTACAGGCATTGGTATACAAGGCTCTCTAGATGTGATTCTTTTTTCCCTTTTCTATAAGGGTATTTGATGTCTTACCTTCCTGAGGGTTATTTATGACTTTGGGGCTTTACTCACCTATCCCCAGCAAATTTAGTTTAAAGCCCTCTTTAGTACTTTAGCCAATCTGTTACTGAAAACACTTCATCTCTTCCTTGAAAGATGGACACCATTACCACTCAGTAGCTCTTGGAAAACCATCCCATGGTCCAGGAAACCGAAGAGCTTGAGTTGGTACCATCCACACAGCCACACTTTTAGCTCCAGGACGTGAACTTCCCTTATTTGGCCTTTACCTTCAACTGGAAGGATCAATGAGAATACCATCTGCACACCTAGGTGCTTTACCCTCTGACCTAGAGCCATGAAGTCACGTTTGATATGGTCAGTAGAATACCTGGCAGTATCATTTATGCCAACATGGATGAGTAGCATAGAATAGTGGTCAATAGGCTTGATGAGTCTAGGCAATCTTTCCCCTACATCTCAAATCTTGGCACCAGGCAGACAGCATACCCATCTGTAGACAACATGTCTGGTCTACAGATGGGTGCCTCAGTACCCCTCAGAATAGAATCACCAAAAACCACTACCTTTTGTTTCTTGTTGGGCACCGATAAAGCAGCTTAGGGATTCTTGATTATCATCACCTCTTGTTCTTGAGTTGTTTTGAGCTCTTCTGCCTCCAGGGCTGTGAACCGATTCTTCAGTCCAACCAAAGATGGAGTTGGGGAATTGATTTTGCAGAATCTGGTGACCTTTGTCGAGCTTTCCTATTTCTGCACAAGATCTTCTCTCCCTTTGCTGGAGATCCCCAATATTTCGACATGCATCTCCAAGATGAATTTCTGGTTGTCACAGATGCTTCTTAGTTTTGCCACCTCCTTTCTTAGTTCTTGTACTTCTTTCATGAGGGATTTAATGTGCATACATTTATGACATGAAACCAGAATCTTGCCTTGGACCAAGCATTCAGTCTGGACAGAGGCAATAGCTGTAATGGAAGCTGCAGCTTTATCGGCACGGATGAACTACTTCTGGTTTCTGTAACCTGGTTGTGCCAAATACCAGGTCTAAATAACAATGTGCATCTTTTTGGACAGAGACATCCATTCCCATTCTGAAATTGTAGTTGGACATCCATATTTTGACCCCTCTCTAGTTTTGCCTGAAACAGGCCCAGACCATGCCCCCTTGCCCTTAGGATGTGGTACAGATTTTAGACTTCCATACTCTGGCTTTATAAAATCGGGATTTGGATGCCCATGCACAAATAGAGATTTTAAAATAAGGGCCACAGTATTAATAGTGTACTTTTATAGCTAACTTCCTTATTTTCTCTTCAACTGTTAAAAATATTTAAGTATGTTAAAATCTCTCTCATAGGAAGAGCTGTACTGCCATGACAATCTTTTGGCTTGGATGTTCACCAGCCTCAAGCAGGAATAAATATATTCAAGTCTGAGAGATGCTAAAAAAAAAAGGAGTGACCCCTACGCACTGTCCTTATTAACATTATGTTATCTACCTTGGATATAATAATCTTTGTATGTCTCTCTCAAAACTACCAAATTTGTAATCACCCTCCAACCTATGTTAGGATCTAATAATCTTGTGTATACAGTAATATTTGTATGTAAACAAATTGAATAGAATCTAACAACCTAGCATATCTCTCTCAAGATTCTCTAATCTGTATATCTCTCCATAAACTATGTAAACCATGTTGAATTAAAGGCTCTGCGTCCTCATCAATCTCCATTACCATATCAGGCTTCCTCTAGTTGGAATTCTCATCCTCATTTTGTGAGGCATACAGAACATTGTTCTGAGTTCAAGAAATTACTGAAAACATTTTTGTTTAGAAAATTTGTTTCTAATTTATAGATGCTTATTTTAATTTAAGGATTTGGACATCTCTGATGGTTTTTTCGAAACGAAAGATGGACGTATATCTTTTTTTGAAAATACGGGTTTCCCTGCCCCTGGATTTTGCCATTTTGCAAGGATGTCCAAATCGAAACTTGGACGTCCCTTTCAAAAATGCCCCTCTTAGAATATATATCAAAGAAAATTTCAAAATTAAAGTCCAAAAATATTTTCTTCTGAATATTTGTGATAGGATGCTATTTATGTCCTGTCCCGGACTATTGTCAGAAAGCAACATGATGCCAATCAATCAAGCAGATTTTCATAAATTATGCCATTTCCTTTACTCAGACCATCAATTCACTGGCAAAAATCGCAGTTCATTTCCTTTCTTGTAACAGTGTTCTTATAAATATACAATCAGGCTTTAAGAAACTGCTATGCAATAAACTTGTTATGGAACCATGGGGGCAATTCTATATCTGGGCACCTCCATTTATTCTATGAAATCATCTGGGCACCAAGATTCCATTATAGAATATTGTTGTAACCAGTGGTGTGCTGGAGCCAGCTATTTTGCACCGTCTTGTGAGCCGGTTGTTAGAAAGTGCGAGCCAGCTCTCCAGTCTCCTTCCTTCCTCCCTCCCTCCCTCCGGATCCCTCACCTGTGCATTGAATTCTTCGGGGCAGGCAGTCTTGCCTGCCCGCGCTGACTCTCCTCGGCTGCCAGTCCGTGCTTTAAAAATGGCCGCAGAGACTTCCAGAGGCGGCCTCGTGAGACTTCGGCGGCCATTTTGAAAAGCGATCCGCAGCAGGGAGAGTCAGCATTGGCAGCGGGCAGGCAAGACTGCCTGCCCCGAAGAATTCCATGGACAACTCGGGAGGGGGTGGCAGGGGAGAGAAGGGAGTCGCTGGATTTGGGTGGCTGGAGGAGGAAGGGAGCAGGGGAGAGAAGGAAGTTGCTGGATTTGGATGGCTGGAGGGGGAAGGGGGTAGGGGAGAGAAGGGAGTCCCTGGACATGGGTGGATGGAGGGCAGCGCAGGGGAGAGGAGGGTCGCTGGGTATGGGTGCATGCAGGGCAGGGGAGAAGAGGGTCGCTGGAGATGGGTGCATGCAGGACAGGGGAGAGGAGGGTCGCTGGACATGGGTGGATGGAACGCAGGGGAGAGGAAGGTCGCTGGGTATGGGTGCATGCAGGGCAGGGGGAGAGAAGGGTCGCTGGACATGGGTGCATGCAGGGCAGGGGGAGAGAAGGGTCGCTGGACATGGCTGGATGGAGGGGAGAGAAGAAATGCTGGACATGGATGGAGGGGAGGGAAGAGTGAGGAAGGAGATGAGGGAAAAGGAAGAGAGGAGAAAAAGTGCACATGGATGAAGAAAATAGGCAGAAGCTGAGGACCAGAAATGAAGAAGAAAGGAGGAAAGGAAAGAAATAAATGCAAAAGAAGCCCTGGAAACGGAATTAAGAGGACAGAGAGCAGCAGAATCGGATACTGGGCCAGCATGATCAGAAAAACAGTCACCAGACAACAAAGGTAGAAAAAAAATCATTTAATTTTCATTATAGTGTTTAGAATATGTTCACTTTGAGAATCAGGTGCTCAACATTAAAAGTTTGTATTTATTTACTTATTTATGGCATTTTATCGCGCATTAAACATGAATTAGATTGGAACCTGGGATCATTTAATTTTTTTTCCTGGAGTAATTCACTGCCCCACCTCCAGGCTCTCTCCCCAGCTATAGCCAGCTCTGCAATTTGGGGGGGGGGGGGGGGTGCAGAGGGGGACGGGGGGGGGGGGGGGGGGGGGGCACAGAGGGGGACCGGGGAGAGAGCCTGTTGTTAAACATTTACCAACACACCACTGGTTGTAACCCAGCATTGGTACACCTTACATTTACATGCATATAGTTACACCAGCCATAGATCTGATATCACTATGATCACATAAATGCAACAGGGATGTGTGTAACTAATAGTACAGCTCAACCCCATTATAACACGGTGCTTGTGGTTCAAAGAAACAAATTGCAGTCTAAGTGAATTGCATTAGAAATTTCAGCCTATTTTTCTGCATTCAACTTATACAGTACCTGCTATCAATTTCACATGCACATGATAATTGCAGTACTATAGAATAACAATACTGTATATAAATCATGTTTTAATCTTTTTATTGATGCATTGTACAATTGTCTAAAATTAAAAAGAAAAGGGAAAACATAATGTACTCCACATTTATTCAACCAATGAGGATAAATGAGTGTCTCAATCCAGCATCTTGTCCATACAATAAAGTATTTAAAACACCAATAATGGTTTTTAAATGAACTTTGTGTCTAAACATACATTAACAAACAGACTTTAGAGTCTACTTTTTAAAAATATTGAGGGTTGACTGTTTCATTGCATCTGTTTGCTTCTTGCATTACGTCTCTCTGCTTCTTTTTAATGATTTAAATTTAAGTCCTGTTTGCAAACATGCAAGCATCTCTGTGATCTTAGGTGGTGGCTCAGGTTTCTCATCCTCATCATCTTCGGTTGCATCTGACTCATGATTTTCTCTGGTAACATTTTTGATTATTTCTGGTCATGTGCTCATATGTAGTGGCCCACTCTCCCTATCAACGAATGCCTTCAGTACTCTTTCTGCATTTGCATGTCATTTTCTGTAAGACATTCATTTTCTGTGAGACATTCAGAAGTATATCTTTCCAAGAACTGTTGACGACAATGACATCTTCCTCTGTAAAGCCTTCAAAGTCATTCTTTTCATTGTTGTCACTGGCTACCTGTGAGTTATACAGGACTACACTTGCATCAGTTGGGTTTCTCCAACATTTAGAAACGCAAATTTTTATGTCTGCATCACAGGTTTCACCACCAATGTTAAAAAACGTATTCTAGAATTAGTTTCTTTAAAAATGCAGTAACTGAATCTTAACTCATGCATCAGCATCTTTTGGAAGTTCATCATTGACCATTGCTATAAGTATGTAGATATGAAGAAGCTGTTTGCACATCTTCCAAATTATAATCCTTTACTGTATAGTCTTCTAAATAGATGAATTTGACACTCAATACGATCTTTCCTTGTAGCATCTGCAATACAAAATTTATAGATAGAAAAAAGGATAGGGTATTTCATCCTTCTCTATGTGTTCAACTTTGCTGTCTGGTGATTTTATTTTTCTAATCATGCTGTTCCCATTCTCTGGCTCTGCTTTTGTGTCTGTTTTCTTTACTCAGATACCAGGACCTTCTATCCAATTGCCATTTGTTCCCCACTATTTCTGGTTATTTTTTTCACCTCCTGCCTTACACCCATTTCTGACATTAATCTTTTCCTTTCAGCTTTCTTCCTTTATTGTCCTTCTAACCACTCAGATTTTACCTTTCCTTCTCACCATCCAGTCCAAGATTCCTCTTTTTACTACATTTATGTATAGCTTTCTCTCTCTCCCTTCCCCTTCATCATTGTCCAGAATTTCTCTTGTCTCTCTTCTGTTTCTCTTCATCCATATCCAGGATCTCACCTCTGTTTCCCTCCATCCATGTCCAGCATCTCATCTCTCTCTTTCCCTCCATCCATGTCAGCACTTCCCCTCTCTCTTCCCTTCCCCTCTATCTATGTCAAGAATCTTAATCTCACTTCACACTCATCCAGGATCTCTCTCTCTCTTTCCTTTCTGCCCCATTTACAGAACCTCTCCGTCTCTTCTCTTGTCCTGTAGGGCACCTCCCATTCACTTTTTCTTCTGTTCCCTTCTCCCTCAGTCCAGAATGTATGCTTGCTTCCCTTTCTTGTGCCATTATTGCTATGACCACTGCTTCCCCCACCATCCATTTGGGTCTGTTGCTGAAGTAAAAACAAACACCAGAACAGGGTTTTGGAATCTCTGTGTGTGAACAACATCTGACAGTCCTTCCTCCTCTGATGTAGACTTCCTCTGTCAGAGGGACAGCCAGACACTGAACATGAACAAGGCTGCTTTTTGCTCTGTCACTTTTGACATTAAAGGGTTATTCTTCTTCAACCTCCCACCAGAAAGCAGATTACGGTGGCCACATTATAAATGTTTTGGGGGATACTTGCTGCTGCCCCCCAAATTTTCCACCTGGTCTCCTCACTTTGCTTAATGAAAGGGTCAGTCCTGTTCTGTACTCCAGGTATTAATCCAGAAATAGACAATATACAGAAAGGCACCTCTTACAATCCACTGCTAATCCGACGACCTGGACTTGATCTCTTCCATCCACTACTCTAACAAACTCCTAGAATTAACTCAGAAGATTGTACTACTAAGATCAATCCTATAGAAAGGTCATACCATAGTGGTTTACAGCTCCAACAAGAGGTTCTTTGGTGGGATGAGCACAGAACATGGCAAGGGTCTATAAGCAATTGGTTCTCACTCATCAGTTCTTAATAATTCCTCAAATAAAAGTGAATACAGTATGATCAAATTTCTCAAAATGATCATTTCACAGTCACAAATAGGAGCAATATACTTGGCTGTGGTCTTCAAGTATAATTATAAAAATTAGATCTTTACTGTGCATCTCTTGTGGGAGCCCTAAAACTACCCCTCCTCCCCCCCCCCAAAAAAAAGCCTAATGTGAAAGTAATCTTGTTAAGAATAGACAAGAACATGAAATTCATCTCAATTATTCTTTTGTGTTGACAAAATAGCCATAGAAATGGCTTTGATTTCCCATAGAAGACTTCCCGAGCATAAATCAATATAGCAACACCCTGCTCCTCAACAGAGAAGGGATTGGTATTGTAAGCATAGCTTTCAGCACTTCATAACTCCTCATTAGGATTTATTTCCAAGGTCTCTTTGTTATTTCTTGCCGATTAGTTCTGAAAGCCAACACATTTTTGGATTTCAGTGTGAACTATGAGGCAATGCCAATCAGCAGGAAATATAATACAGATAACATTCATTTAAACACTTTGGAACTAGGGGGAAGAAAGCTTTGGATGGGAAATGGATGTAAAACAGTTTACATTTGGCACACAAATAAAAGTTCCATTTTAAAATTCAAAGCCAGTCTACCTTTGCAAATGAAAACAAATCTCATGGGTCAGATGCTGTTATAGTCCAGTGAAATATGCCATGTGACTGATAAGAGTTGTGTAAACCAGCAATTTTATCTTTGGCAAGTTTCAAATAATTATTCTGTAATGTATTACTCTGTGGCTCCTTGCCTTGTCTTGTGCCTTCCAGTATGACATATTCATGATTAAGATAGGAATAATTAGCTGAGCTCTTTAAACTGTATAAATTCCTTTCTATAAAATTTCACACTAGTTAGAAAGATATGAACATTTCTTATGGTAACCTGCCAACTTTTGAAGTCTGATTGGAACAATATGTTCATGTAATGGCGGCTTCTCTACTTACAGTAGGGAGCAGCAGTGACCAAGGAAAAATATTTGAATATTATCAAAACTAGAGATTTTGGAGGGAATTTTCTAAAGCATTTTTACATGAAAATGCACGTTTTACATGAAGAAAATGGCTACTGTGAAATTATGTAGATGAATACAAGCATACAAGTGGGCAGGCAGAAAAAGATCTGGGGTGAAGTTATGCATGTACTTTGTAAAATATACACATACACATGTGAAGGATAATTTTATAAAACCATTTCTGCACGCAAAGGGGTTCATTTTAAAAAAAAAAGAAAAATATCCCCCAAAAAACTGAACCAAAGTGGCAGATGGACTTTTTTTTTTTTTTTTTTTTTTTTGCAAAAATGTCCAAATTGCTATTTTTGAAACTTGTTTTTAAGATGTCTGTCTGTGTAGGTCATGTTGGAGCAGGTGTTTTGGTTGGGAATAAGGTGGGCTTACAATTTGGATAAAAACATCCAGGACAAAAAAACAGGATGTTTTTGGCTAGACCTGTTTCAATAACGACTAACTGCTAAAAAGATGCCCAGACTGACTAGATGACCATTGGAGGGATAAAAGCATAACGCCCCCCTTAATCCCCCAGGGGTCATTGATCCGCTCCCACCCCCTTAATAGGTAAAAGTGATAGTACATAGCAGGATCTATGATAGCTGAAGATATAATGCTCATTTCTCTTAGAGCAGCAAGCAGGTCCCTGGCAAAGCCTAGTGATCAGTGCACTGGACTGTAGAGAAGGGGACCCAGGCCCAGATCCCACTCTAACTGGTATGCTTGTGGTGGAAAGTATGAGTGCTCCCAAAAAACACAAAATACCTACTGAACTCACATGTAGGTGACACCTGCAGGCATAAGGGCTATTGTAGTGGTGTACTGTTGGGTACAATACATTTTTCGCTATTCCTAGAGGGTTCACCATACAATATAAGAGGGTTATGATGTGATGTGTAGCCTGGCACCTTTTATGTGAAGTTCACTTGAATTCCCCTAGGCTGCCCCACTGCTCTGCTGGGATGTCTGTGTGGCCAATCTAGTAAGAATTGTAGCCTCCAGACATCCCAATGGCTTGTTTTTGTTCATTTTACCCCTGGATGTTTTTTGTTTAAAAATGGCCCTTAAAGAAGGTTGCACTGAGCATAAAAATATCTAAAATAGGATGACTTTGGAACCTAGAAAGATAGACATTTTTCTGGTTTGAAAATGACCACATTTGGCACTGGATTTTTGGACATTTTTTGTAAAATATCCCAAATGAGAATTGGACGTCATATCAAAAATGCCCCTCAAAGCCTTTTATATAAATGCAACATTCATGTATAAAAAGTATATTCATGAAAAGTATGTGCCTACTTTTATGTGATCCCCCAAACTGAAATCTTCAGGAAATTATACTTAACAAAATGTCACTGGGGGAAATTAATCAAAACTGAGACAATGAAAACCCGCAACTTAAATAAACAAAAATAACAAAAATGTAAATAATAATCAAAAACATTAGTTGGAGAGATCAACGTGGGTATCACAATACTCAAGGTCTTCCAATGTTTCAGTCATTGTACACTAATCACCAATGTGTAACTGTGTTGAAAAACTATGCAAATGTCCAAATCAATTTCCAATGTTATAATTTTCAAATAAACAGTCTCTTATCACTCTTCAAACAAAGGATCAAAGGGACCAGTGTACTTATCCTGCAAAGATTTTGGGTTCCCAATTCTGAGCACACTTTAAATATTTTTGATTATTATTTAGATTTGTGTTATTTTTGTCTATTTAAGCTGTGCTTTTATATGATCTGCATATAGGCATTTCTGGGGCCATGGTTTGGGCAGAGAGGAGGCAGAGATGTAATGCAGATGGTATTTTATAAAATACTTTTTTATTTGGAGCATGAGCATTTTCACGGTACTAGGGCTGGTTCTGGATTCCTATTTTATAAAGATACATATGCATTTATGTTGCCTTTGTCAAATAGGCTTAAAATAAGTGATTTTAAAAAACAATTTCTCACGAAGGCAATCTCTTATAAAATTAGCCACATACCCTCTTCTCTCTGCCAAACTATTTCTTTGGGAATGTTTATACATGGTCTAGGTAAAGGTAGGCATACTGTATATGCGTTACTTTTTACACATGGAAGCAGATTCCATTCAATTCAATGAGACCTAGTTAATGGTAGCCCACATTGATAACTCCCCCCACCCTCAGTCTGCTGAATATCTACTTAATTATCCAGAAACCATTAACTGGATATTGGGTCAGTGAATATGAACTCCTTTCCCAAGAAGGATCAAGTAGATCGCTTCCTCCCCTCCACCCTCCCCCCAACCCCCACAAAAATACAAAGGTAAATTAATGACATAGAAAATATTTATTTTTATAAAGCAAAATAAAAATGTACAGAACATAGAGGGAAATTCTATAATTAGGTACTCAGAGATTGCCTGCAGCGCTGCGTACGCCTTGTAGCGCTATAGAAATGCTAAATAGTAGTAGTAGTAGCCTGGTAGGAATACAGGTGGATTTTCCCCAAGTCCATTTAATAATGGTCTATGAGGGAGGGTCACATGATGGCAGCAGCGTAAGCGGATGCCCAAAAGCTTGACTCCGCTTCCTCGTCCAAGAAAACCCCTCTTTATGGCACCCCCACGGTGAATTTGTTCCGATTAAACCCCACTCAAATGCTTGGGAACTCAGGGAGAATTGCATAGAGGAGAAACGGTGGCAGAAGCGTCTGAGAGAAGTTTGTTATGCCAATTAAAGTGGCCCGCACCGGCAAGGAACAGGACAGGGGGAGTACACACAAGATGGCGGCTCAACAATGGGAATTATTGACACTGCAAGCTGCCGATGATACTATCCAGCTATCCATGCGACATATGTCATAACTTCTAGATGACAAGCTTGCTAAGTTTCATGTGGCCATGGATGAGTTGAAGGACTCAGTGGCGGGCCAAGCAGCGCGCATACAGCAGGCGGAGGAGTGCATCTCCGCCCAGGAGGATCGAGCGCAGGTGTTGGAGGAAAAACTGGGAGAATTGGAAACACAGCATGCATGTCTGTTAGAGCGGGTTGAGGACCATGAGAACCAGGGACGACAAAACAATCTGCATATTGTGGGGCTTCCAGAAGCTATAAAAGAATCTGGCTTGCTTGAGTTAAACGACAAAATGGCTGCCAGAATTGGTTGGGCTCCCCCAGGAAGTGGGCCAGGTCCAAGTGGAGAGAGTGCACTGAATGGGGGCCAGGAGAAAAGAGGCTGCCAGGTCGCGCCCAGTTATAGTACGCTACCTGAACTATGCTATTAAGGCTAGGATCCTGGAACTGTACAAACGCACTCACACCCTGGATTACAAAGGCTCCAAAATACTTTTATTTCAAGATTTTTCACCGCGTATTTCGGAGCAGCGGAGGGTCTTGGCGCCTTTCTGTTTCCGGCTCTTCAGTCGGGGCATTAAATTTGCACTTCAATATCCAGCGCAGGTGCAGCTGACCCATGATAACCGCAACTTGGTTCTTACAACAGCGGCGGAGCTGTGCGCTTTCATAGAACAGCTGCCACCTCCCTAAGTGTAAGAGTGTGACTGTTATCAGCCATGGTGCAACGAGCTACAAGCACTAGAGGTGACCTGCCATCGAGTTTATGCCTGGTATCTCGGGACAACATGCTAATATGTGACTTTGGAGGCATAGTTTGGGGTTGCTATTTTAGTTTGTTTCTCTATGTTTTTCTACCCTTTTGTATGTTTTTTTTTTTACATGGAGGCTGGGACTCATCGGGGGATCGCAATGCAATCCTGCCATTGTTTATCATGTATTGGTTGGTTAGGAGGGGGAGAATGGAGGGAGCGGGGGGGGGGGGGGGGGGGGGGTAGCTATAGAAGTGAAGCAGAAGGGGTGGGGTCGGGACAGAGAGGGGAAGGGGAAGTGTAGGGAATGTACAGGGGGATGGGGGCTGTATGATTCTGCTGTGTGTGATTGTGGGTTTTACATGGGGTGTGAATTGTGTGGGGCACTCGGGAGGGGGGAGAGGGGCGCTGGGTTGCTGCTGGTTTTGCTGTGGGGGAGGGGGAGAGGGAGGGACTCCATGCTCCTGGTTACTCTAGTGGTCGACCCAAATACGATAGAGACAATGCCCTTGTCTGGCGGGGGCAGCAGAGCTGGGATGCCGTCTTTAGTCAATGAAATGGATAGGTTAATCGTTTTCATACGATTCTCATTAGGTGGGGAGAATGGGTGACTTACGAATAGCTACGCTAAATGTGTATGGTATTCACTCACCCGTGAAGCGCACAAAGATATTGAATTATGCTAAGCGCAACCTGGTGGCTGTCCTTCTTATGCAAGAAACCCATTTAACTCATGGAACATGCAAAATTAAAAAGAGACTGGGTTGGAGAGCTGGTGTCTGTGGGGGGTGGCCATCCTCATCCACAAAAGGCTGGATTTTATGTGTCATAAGACCATTTCAGACCCGGAGGGCCGCTATGTGGTCTGGATGGGCGAGCTTCAAGGGAGGAGGATGGCTATCTGCTCTGTATATGCCCCAAAGGTTTACTCGCATAGCTTTTTCTCCAAATTGATAGCAGTACTGGCTGCGCTCCAGGGCTATCCACTTCTGGTGGGAGGAGATTTCAATATCACGGCTGACCCCCTGATCGACTGCAACCCCCCAAAAGTATGACCTAAGGGACTGGAGGCAAGGGGAGTAAACTTCGTAATGCAGGAACTAAATCTTCTAGATATTTGTAGGGTGCTTCACCCCGATGAACGTAATTTTACTTTCTTCTCCCAAGTGCATAAGGTTCAGGCAAGGCTGGATTGCATATTACTCTCCCACACTTTCTTATCTCTAATTAGAAAAGCAGATGTAGAAGATGGGGTGGTATCTGATCATAGCAAGGTATGGGTTGTGATGGGTTTTTCAGCTAGTAAACAGCCAGGAGGATGGCGAACGAACCCCTTCCTATATTTAGACGAAGAATTTAAACAATTTCTGGGAGAAGAGTGGCAACATTATTTGGATGAGAATGATCCTTCCGAGGTGGATCCAGTTGTTTACTGGGAGGCTGGGAAAGCGGTTCTTAGGGGAAAAATAATTGCTTACACTTCCCGATGGTGAATAGAGCAGGAGAGGGACTTACTTACTTTAGCAAAACAATTGCACTCTATCAGAGCACAGCTGGTAAGGGGTGGCACAGAACAGGCCCGACAGGAGTACCTTGATATTAAACGTCACATTAACTCAATTTTAAACCAGAAAGCCCTAAGGGACATACATCTATACAAAATATCAGCTGCACAAATGGGGGAATAAGGCGGGGTGACTTCTGGATGCCCTGATCTGCAATAGAACACCTAAATAAGTGATCACTAAAATCAGGGATAAAAATGGTGCATTGACTAATAAGGAGAAAGAAATACAAGAAGCTTTTGTTAATTTCTACAGAACTCTATACGACACAGGGCAGTGTGATGCGGAGCGCAGGGAGCAATTTTTTAGGGATCTGGAGCTTCCTAGTCTATTCTAGACTCAGCTACAAAAGCTTAATGACCCGGTTACCGGGCAGGAGATACAGCAAGCACTGGAACGTCTAAATCTAGCAAAAGCACTGGGACCGGATGGGCTAGGCCCGGAGTACTATAAAATATTGGGGCATCGTATTGCTGGTCCTTTCCAAATGTTGTGTCAGGCACTTCGCACCAGGGGTCAGGATGTTGGCAGGATGGCACACGCAACCATAGTAGTGCTCCCTAAGCCGGGCAGGGATAGGGAACAATTGGGATCATATCGCCCCATATCTTTATTGAACCAGGACCTTAAGTTATTTGCTAGCATAATGGCCTCCGGGTTGGGGGCCATATTGCCTATGTTGGTACACCCTGACCAGACTGGTTTTGTGCCTGGGAGATACGCATCTACTAACATCTTACGAGCAATGAGCGCAATCCAGGCAAAGGGGGGGGGGGGGGGGGGAGACCGGGAGACGCCGTAATTGCTAGTCTAGATGCTGAAAAAGCATTTCACAGAATTTTATGGGATTATTTGTTTTGGGTCCTCCCACAGTTTGGTATAATGGGAAAATTTCTTAAGGGTATCCGAGCCCTCTATACCTACCCTACGGCACAAATTCTGGTAAATGGACAACTCACCCCCTCTTTCACATTACAAAGGGGGATGAGGCAGGGGTGCCCGTTGTCGCCAATGTTGTTTGTCCTTTCACTAGGACCATTAGCATGTAAAATATGTCAATCCAGAAACATGCAAGGCATAAGAGTGGGCTCCATTGAGTACAAAATCAATTTATTTGCTGATGACATGCTGATATTTTTGGATGAGGCCTCCCAAGGTATATTCTTGTTGGTGGACATTATTCAGTGGTTCGGATATTTTTCTGGACTTTGGATAAATTTTGAAAAATCGGAGGCCATGGTGTTGTCATCTGCCTGCCCTTGTAGTTTCCTGTTAAACTTTCTTTTAGCATGGAACACGGGGTACCTGAAATACCTGGGAGTGTATCTACACTTAAATTCTGAGGTTATCTATAAGAAAAATGTGCATGAGTGAGTGGAGAATGGTACACGAAGACCTGCAAGTAAATGTTCTTCTGGATGCAAGTTTTAAGCTGGATGTGAATGACAAACTTTATTTGGTTAGATGTTGTTGTTAGCTGGTTTATCATGCGTGTTGTGTGAACCATTCTTCAATAAAGATATTTCACAAAAAATATATAATGGTCTATGGACTTTTCCTTTAGGAAGCCGTCCAAACCTTTTTTAAACTCTGCTAAGCTAACCACCTTTACCACATTCTCTGGCAATGAATTCCAGAGTTTAATTACAGACTAACACCTTTGAAGTGAATGAAGAAAAGGAAAAGTTGGTGTGTGCTCCAGAAGGGAGTATCAGGACTCATAACCACTTTGTTGAGGACTGATTTATCCATTTGGCAGAGAGAGGGCGTGAGAGAGCTGGAGGAGCAATCACTGGGGCAGCTTCAAACAGAAAAGGCTGAGCCATTGGAGGCAGAAACAGGACCAGAAGCGATGGAGTATTTGGAGGAAGGAATGCCAAGCCCTGAAGCAGGAATGTAGATGGAATGGGAAACCTGTAAATATACAACATAAAATGATTTTGGTAGCAGCCCATTGGGAGGCCACAGTATCAACAGAGTGGAAGATGTAGCAGCAGAACTGTATAAGGCTGGAGGTGTAAGCTTTACGATCCTTGTAGACTGGACAAGGTGTATGGACCAAGGATTACAAATTTCTGATTATTGGAGTTATTTCGTTGCTTTGGTAGAAAATAAATGCAGAAAACCTGGACTGGCTGAATTTAGAGCCTTGGACTGAACCTGGCAACACCTTGAAGGACCGTACAGTTGGAGCTACACTGGAGTGCCTGCTAGGGAGGCGAACCTTGGGCCCTTACAGAACACATATGCATGAAAATAACAGTAATCTGGCTATGCACCATATCGTCAATAGCCGATACTTTGCAGGTGGGCATTCATAAGGGCAGAATCTGGGGTGCAGAAAGTTGTGTATGCATTTCCCCAATCTAGGCTCGAGCATTTACCTCAGCTGTATGACATAGTCGTGTAAGTAGTTGCACCTAAATTACAGTCTCTGCGCATTATTTACCCACCATGCCTACTTTCCTTTATGTTGGTGAAGTAATACTGTGAGGAACCAACACTGTGAAATATCAGAATCTTGTGTTATGGGTTCCTTGAAAGAGCGAGCAGTGAAACATGGTCCATGTTGGGACCCTGCAAGTTTATGTATATCCAGTGCCAATTGAGACTGGATTATTTAAGAAGAGCACTAAAGATTTTTCATATTAAAAGAAGATATTTGGTGAAGTGTTTTGTATTCTAGAAGTGTTACAGCTAACTCCGGTTATAAGTAAAAGGAAATATTCTGAAAAGCTTATGTGGACTATTTCATAAAGCTGCACACTGTACCTAAAACAGATTTCTTCTGCAATCTTTGGGAAACTGTGGTTGACCTTGTGACAGTGTCCTACCTACACTGTCAGATAAATACATACATGGATACATAAATCCACATGAAACTCTTTGTACTATAAGTATATACTCAGCTTCTTGGCGTTATAAGCACGCTTCCTACATGCACTACAGCAGCTGTACCAACTGCAGATTTAGAAAACATAATCTTTAATGAAGCCATATGGTTTCCTATCACCTGGTTCTCATTTGTATTCTGTAATAGAAACACGGTATTTTTGAAACTTTAAGGAAAACATTGCTTCATAGAGTTGATAACAGAAGATGCAGCTCTCTGAGGAGAATCAATTCTAATTTAATTGCTTCTCAAATTTGACATATTTCCTTATGCTGATGTTGCATACAGGGACAGTTTTATGCAATAATGGTTGCATTAAAATCCTAAAGAAAGCTTGGGGGGGGGGGGGGGGATGCTTACTAAGCTGTGCTAAGCAGTTAGTGTGGATGTTAGTATGTGGTAGCCATTAGTGTGAACCAGTGCTAACAGCTACCACATAAGTACATAAGTACATAAGTAATGCCATACTGGGAAAAGACCAAGGGTCCATCGAGCCCAGCATCCTGTCCACGACAGCGGCCAATCCAGGCCAAGGGCACCTGGCAAGCTTCCCAAACGTACAAACATTCTATACATGTTATTCCTGGAATTTTGGATTTTTCCAAGTCCGTTTAGTAGCGGTTTATGGACTTGTCCTTTAGGAAACCGTCCAACCCCTTTTTAAACTCTGCTAAGCTAACCGCCTTCACCACTTTCTCCGGCAACGAATTCCAGAGTTTAATTACACGTTGGGTGAAGAAAAATTTTCTCCGATTTGTTTTAAATTTACTACACTGTAGTTTCATCGCATGCCCCCTAGTCCTAGTATTTTTGGAAAGCGTGAACAGACGCTTCACATCCACCTGTTCCACTCCACTCATTATTTTATATACCTCTATCATGTCTCCCCTCAGCCGTCTCTTCTCCAAGCTGTATAGCCCTAGCCTCCTTAGTCTTTCTTCATAGGGAAGTCGTCCCATCCCCGCTATCATTTTAGTCGCCCTTCGCTGCACCTTTTCCAATTCTACTATATCCTTCTTGAGATGCGGCGACCAGAATTGAACACAATACTCAAGGTGTGGTCGCACCATGGAGCACATGCAGAAACTAGCCAGTGTGGTAAAAATCCCACACTAGCTGCCTAACACGGATAGGGGCAAGATCTGGGTAGGTCACGGCTAGACATGGAACAAGGGTAGCATTGTCAGCTAGCACAAGGGACAGTATCTCACTCTAGAAGTGATGTTGTATTGCCAGCAGTCTAGTAGTGTGGCTGCTGTCCAAATGACAGAAACAAAATGTAACCCAATGGGTTAAATTTTAAAAGATTACCTGGATCCTTCTAGATCTGGTGTAGAGACAGTGAGTAGTGCAGTGAAACTGAGTAGTCTGTGTGCATGCGCTGAGTGTTCGGCATGCTGATGGAACTCTCAGGAGAGTGACAAACAGCTCAGGCTGGCAGTTGGGAGGGAGCTGTATTGGTGAGAACATGTTACTAGGAAAAGACTGGAAGAAAGTTGGTGCTGGAGATCATCACCTGAAAGAAAAGGCGCCCACCGTTCAAGAGAGCCAGAGAGAAAACAAAGAGAACAGCTAAGTGACTGAAACTATTAAAAAAGTTCACATAAGAGAAAATAGTAAAGGAAACCTGAACAATAAATAAGAGATAACTAAAAGAAAAAAAAAAGAGTAGAGGAAAACTTGGTCTCCGGAAATCTGAAAGACAGGAGAAAAAAAACTTTAAAGAATCTAGTATTTTGTAAAATTGAATGTGCTTAAATGATTTATGTAACTAACTAGCCGTTGAGCCCGTAAAAACGGGCTGGTATTGAGGTTTTCCTCCCCCCGCGGTCACCACCGCTCCCCTCCCCCCCCGCGAAGTCGCCACCGCTCCCCCCCCTCGAAGTCGCCACCGCCGCCACCCCTCCACCTGGCCCAGGCCCTCTCTTCACTTCTGAACTTACACATCCATTCGCCGAACGCAGCAACGCACATCAGCTGAGCTGCCTCTTCCTTCTCTGCCTGTGTGTGTCCCGCCCTCGCTGACGTTACGTCACAGGAGGGCAGGGCCACAGGCAAAGAAGGAAGGGCTCACTGCAGCTCAGCTGATGTGCGTTGCTGCGTTCGGCGAATGGATGTGTAAGTTCAGAAGGGAGGAGAGGGCCGGGTGGAGGGGTGGCGGCGGCGACTCCGAGTGGGGGGGGGGGGCGGTGGCAACCTTGGCGGCGCAGTTTCCCTCTCTGTCCCGCCCCCCCGGTCATCACGTATTGACGCGGGGGTGGGACAGAGAGGGAAGTCTCTACTGCGCATTTGCGAGTGAGTCGGTCACTCGCCATTTATATGTTTGATATTTATACTCATCTGAATATGCTCTCAAAGTTTCTGGAAACTAAACTGATTTGTGTTGCAAACCTGTAATTGAAATAAATATGTTAAATTTGCAAGTTGGTAAAATTTCATTAACATTTAAGTATAATTCAACTAGTAAAAAAATATTTTCTTTTTATTGTTAAACTCCCTGGTTGGTGTTGAGTCATTTTGGGGAAACACTGTGACATATTTGGTAGCATCATTGTAATACCTTGCTCCGCCACCAGGGGGTTTACAAAAAGAATGCACTGCATGCTTGCCTCATTATCAATGCCCTCCTCCTACTTGAACAGTCACCCCCTCCTGATCAGCCTGCCCAGGGTTTTTGATTCCTACTTCTCTCAGGCCCAATTACGGGGCGGGGCATTTTCGAAAAGGACGTCTTTTCAAAACGACGAAATCTAGGGGTGGAGAAACCCGTATTTTCAAAACAAGATGGACATCCATCTTTTAATTTGAAAATACCATCAGAGACGTCTAAATCCTTATATTTGGACGTCCCTAGATTTGGTTATCCCTAGACATGGACGTTTCTGACTTTCGACGATTTTCGAAACCAAAGACGTCCATGTCAAAAACGGCCAAATGCAAGCCATTTGGTTGTGGGAGAAGCCAGCATTTGTAGTGCACTGGTCCCCTGACCGGTCACCCTAGGGGGCACTGCAGTGGACTTCATAAATTGCTCCCCGGAACATAGCTCCCTTACTTTTTGTGCTGAGCCCCCCAAAACCCACTACCCACAACTGTACACAACTACCATAGCCCTTACAGGTGAAGGGGGCACCTATATATAGGTACAGTGGGTTTGTGGTGGGTTTTGGAGAACTTGCTGTTTCCTCCACAAATTTAACAGGTAGGGGGGGATATGGGCCTGGGTCCACCTGTCTGAGGTGCACTTCAGTACCCACTAAATGCTTCAGGGACCTGCATGCGCTGTCATGGACCTGAGTATGAAATCTGAGGATGGCACGACATATTTTGAAAGATGTTTTTGAGGGTGGGAGGGGGTTAGTGACCACTGGGAGTAAAAGGAGGTTATCCCCGATTCTCTCCAGTGGTCATCTGGTCATTTCAGGCACCTTTTTGTGCCTTATTCGTAAGAAAAACAGGTCCAGGTGAAAACGTGCAAGTGTTTGTCAGGGACGTCCTTGTTTTTTTTGATTATGGGTCAAGGACGTCCAAGTGTTAGGCACGCCCAAGTCCTGCCTACGCTACGCCTCCAACACACCCCCTTAAACTTTGGCTGTCCTTGCGACGGAGTGCAGTTGGAGATGTCCTAAATCGGGTTTCAATTATACCGATTTGGACATCCCTGGGAGAAGGACGTCCATCTTCCGATTTATGTCGAAAGATGGACGTACTACTACTACTACTTAACATTTCTAGAGCGCTACTAGGGTTACGCAGTGCTGTACAGATTAACATAAATTGACATAAAGGACAGTCCCTGCTCCAAGGAGCTTACAATCTGAAGGGCGAAATGTCAAGTAGGGGCAGTCCAGGTTTCCTGAGACGTCCTTCTCTTTCGAAAATGAGCCCATTAGTCTCCCTCCTCCCTTGACTAGGCCCCGTTACTCAGTCTCCCCATCATCCAAAACTCTCATTCATTCTGTTTTGCCACTTTCCGGGATGCCACCATTTAGGCAACACCATTTAGGCTCTGGGATGTTTAAGTGACAGGATATTTGGATGCCAAGACATTTAGATGTCAGTGGTCCCTCTGAGTTGATTCTGTTACACCATCTCATAGCCTGAGTTCCCTTCTTTCCAGCAACCCAGCTGAGCTCCCTCCCTGCTTCTCCACAACAGTGCTACAGCCTCTTCAGCTCATTCTCAGCTGTCCCAGGGAGAGGGGGCACCACAATCAGTTTTCTACCATGATCACAGTGCATGGACACAAGTCCTTGGTCTTTGGCACCTTCCAGCCCCTTCTCCTCCTCCACAGTTGCCACCATTCCCGCCAATCTGCAGCCCCTTTTCCTCAACAGCTCTTTCTGCCTGGGTTCCATGGAGAGCAGCAAGAGTGGCAGCAGCAGTGACAGTGGCACAGATCACAAGCAGAACAGATCACCATGGTGCTCTCTCTGTTCTTCTGCTACCGCATCTCTACTCCCTACTCTGTGAGCTGAGAAAGAGCCACAAATATGAGGCAGCACAGTTGGGGGGTCACTCTCCAATGAGATCAGAGGTTGGACCTTTTAGGGCTATGCAGGGGTGTTGGCTGTGGCTGTGGTTACAGCAGTGGAGGTCAGTGGCGTGGTGAGCAACACTCAGCAGTTTGCAAATGTTGCCACCACTGTTCTGTTCATGTTCTGCACTCACTGCTATCTGTGAAACCTTGGCAGAAACAGCTGTGGAGGAAGAGGGGCTGCAGGTAGGAAAGTGAAATCCCAACATCCTCTGCTCCCTGGGGCAGCTGAGAAGGAGCTACAGAGGCAGCGGCACTGTTGGGGAGAAGCATGGAGGGAGTGCAGAAGGGGCATCAGATAGAAGGGAACTCAGGAAACACAGTAAGAGAATTGGCTCAGAGGGGCTGTTGTCACCTAAATGTCCCGATGCCTAAACTGTGATGCCTAAACATACTTCTTTGCAATTTCTGACACACCTGATGTCATCTGAATGGCTTGTACAGCTCTTGGACAATTTGAACTCCTTGGTACAGTATGCCTATGCTTCTTTTCAATATCTGTGAGAATTATGGGTACCATATGATCAATCTTTCTAACAGCCATATGGAGCTGAGGATCAGCAGCATTTTGCTGCTATGTGACAGGTTGTACTTTCTCCTTCCTACCTAAAATATAAAAAAAACAGTTAGGGGTGGGGCTAGAGCTTTGAGTGGAAATTTTAAAAACACTGCATTAGATTACCTAAAATTAGTCAAAATGTGCTCCTGCTCATCCTGATCCCAGGTTCAAAATGATGGTTGAGATCCCTATGACTTTTAGGTTCAGTCTACCAAAAAAGGATACAATAAGAGCAGCTTTGCCCATTATAGTAGTACTATGAGATTACCACTAGGAGTCATGGCCGCCATTTTGATCCAGGACCAGGATAAGCAGGAGAGACTGGGAATCACTCCTGTTCCCACTGGACACCATGAACCTCAGTAAGGCTGGGAATGAGAATAAGGAGTGGGAGGTTGGGATGGTCTGCAGGGTGATCCTTGGGAGGTTCCTGTAGCTAGTGGTAGTGGGGTTGCTGGGAGGTTTCTTGGCTGCAGGTGAAGTCTACTAGGGGAGTGTCCTGTCTGCAAGGGGGTTCTGCCATGGAGGTTTCCTGTATGTCGGGGAAGGAGCAGGGATCAGAGGAACTAGTGATACAGATAGTACAGCTGAATTTAAGGAAGATCACAACCCCCTTTACCCTTCCCCTGACATCCTTCATCCCTATCCACCTACAAGACTACTGCTAGGGGTCAGGGTACCATTTTGAATGATAGTGCTGACCGGGTGGCAGCAGAGGGTGACTGTTGCCACGAGGGGCCCTCTGAACTACCACTGAAGACCTTCAATTATGTCCTAGGGTTGGGGATGGAGAGAGGATAGGGTTCTGGACCTGTTTATGCACATCCAACATGCAAATAGGGCTTCTAAAATGACTGTTACAATCTCAATCATCTTGAATCAAGGGAAGGATTCCATCCTTATATCCTTGGACATGAGTGCAACTTTTGATGCAGTAATCACAAACTCTCCTTTTACAGGCTTCACAAGATAGGTTGGAATAAAACCTTTCTTGGTTCAGATCTTTTCTAATCAATAGACTCTTCACTTTTAAATGGAAAAATACCTATCCAAATGCTCTGCCATTGCACTGCAGAATATTCTAGCCCATACACTCTGCATGCACTCATTGCACAGCTAGACACCCGACTCTAAAAAGCAGGCATCAACTGTTATTTCTAAACTTCTGAATTACAACTACAAGTTTTACTGACCCTTTCTTCTGCTAATCTGACATCCATGAACCAATGACTCAGTGCATTTGTCAAGTGACTTGAACAACAACAGCTAAAACTGAATGCATATAAATATGAAACCCTCTGGATCACTCATATGAAATTGTTCCTCATATGTACCACTGTCATTTCAGGTACTACATTACTTTAATGGATATGAGCTCCATCATTTATTCTATTTCTTCTTATGTTTCTAATATCGTGTACTACAACCTCTTCTAGACTCTGCAGTTATACATGTCTTTCTTTTCACGTTAGTAATTAGTCATTTACATTATGTGAACAATCTTTTGCCAAGTATTACCAACATATCAATCCATTATTATCAACTAGTACAAAACACAGCCATCAGACTTCTCTGCTTGGCTCATAAACAAGATCAAATAATTCCACTGCTGTACAGCCATGATTGGCTTCCTGTTAGTAAGAAGATACAATTTAAACGGTCAATACTGACCTGCAGTGATGAACAGGTTTTCAAATGCTGTTGCAGTTAAATAAATCTCGATATTCAACACTAGTACCTGAATTGTAGTCTGTGCTGAATATTCAGAGAAGGTGGTCAGTGCCTGCTTTTTCTGGATCATAGTGATTTTAAGACAGCTATTCAGATAGCTAACTATACAAAGTGAAAACAGCATTTTTGCTACTCTAATCTTATCCAGAGAGTTAACCAGTTGGCAAATAAAGGAGTGTAGTTATCAATGCAGACTACAGTTAAGATGTGTGTGAAGGAGTAAGTAAGGCAGGCCTCCTTAAGAACAATCTCTCAGTGATGCTAAAACTGAACCCCTTGTCAGAGGGGCTATGCTCAGGCAGGTTGGAGGTTAAAAGTTCTAGGCTGGAACAGAACAGAGAGGCCCACAGAAGAGAGAAGTCCTACACCTTATGCCTCCACTGCAGAAGTGTAAGCTGTAGAAGCTGTACTCAGGTAGGCCAAGGTTATCTTCAAACCCTGCTGAAATAGTATTTTTGGAGCCTGGCCCAGCTGAACATAATGTCCCCTTACTGGGCACTCCTGGATTCAGGGTCTGATCTGGCTGGAGCCTCCCAAAGGCGGTCTCTGTTGGTCCCTTACTTGGTGCTTGCTGCCTCCACCTGGGGAAGAACAGATAGAGTGGGATTACCCTCTTCTCCCCCCAAGGAACAAAAATTAAAAAAAAATACTATGAACAGTGCTGGCTAATAAATTAAACAAGCTTTATTTAACTATTTACATGAATCTATGCATATATACTCCATATCCCTAGTGCCTGTTGCTCTGGGCTTTCTTTAGCAAATATAACAAACCAAATATAATGATAGATAACCTTTTTAAACCAAATACTACTTCAGTATATGCCCTCTGGCATCACAGTCACTCGAGCTCCAGTATTCAGTGTCAATGACTTGGTCTTTATCCACGGTTTGTCAGTCTGGCTTGCCCAGGCAACAGCTATGAGCTCTTCCCTGCTGCCTAATCAGAGTAGTGTGTGGGTGTGGCTGAGTGGTCTAGGTTCTTCTCTTTCTTTCTCACCAGTCTACCCACTCCCAGTCCCCTCAGATCTCACCCCTCATGCAGATGGCTGTTGGACTGAGCTTCAAGGCCTGTTATACCTGGCCTGCCGCTGCTTTCCTGAACTTCCAAGGGCACTGAGGACCTGCTGTCCTCCCAAGAGCTGTCCTTCCTTGCTGGACCCCTAGTACCAATTACACCCTGGAGGTCTTCACCCTTACTGGGCCCTTTGTGCTGATCGCACTCTGGAGGCCTTCACCCTCACTGGTCCTCTCTTAAAGAGGATCCTCTGGGGTTTTTCCCTGCTGGAGTTCAGAGTTACTAGCCCATAACAGGGCTCTGAACCCACCAGTTCCAGAGTTCCCCTTAGAAGACTACTTCTACTCTTTTCGGCCCTAGGCAACATGTAAACCACATTGAGCCTGCAAATAGATGGGAAAATGTGGGATACAAATGCAACAAATAAATAAATAAATAAATAGTGCCCCCGCAGGCCATTTTCTTCTACCCTAAGCTATGCCTGCTCCCAGGGGCTGCCACTCCTTCTGTCCTGAGCTGCTCACAAAGGCTTCCTAGCCTGGCTTCCAAGGGGTTCCACTCTCCGTGTCTTTAGAGAAGCCTCTAAAGGTATTTTCCCTGGTGATATTCAGATTTACCAGCCTTTATCAAGGCTCTATAATCGCCAGTTCCAGAGTTTCCCCACTAGAGAGCTATCTCTACCCCCAGCAAGAACCATACAGATGGTTCAGTATGAGTCAAGCTCTTTACTAAAACTTTTTTTCTCAAACTCCCTTCTCTGTTCTTGTCATCAGTTGCCTTTCCTCCTGAACTCTCAGGGAGTAGATTTTCCTTTCCTCTCAGTTTGATTCGGTTTACTCCATACAGTGTTTAGGCATAATCTGTTCCATAAACTTTATTTATTTCAGTGACTCACTCCCCTCCAAATGTGTGAAAAAGCTCCCATTAACCTGTCTGCCCTCATTTGCATTCAGGAGAAGCTGAAGAACCAATCCCCCCTCCTGCAAACTGTGACAAAGTTCACCAACAGCCACACTCGTGGCAGCTCTTACTAAGGCAAGCAAACTGACAGTTATGAACTCAGTAAAAATAACCTTGTTTGTTTTTTTTAAAGCACTTCAAGAACATTTCTTCTCATTTCTAAAACCTACCCACCAGGTAGGTGTCATGTGCTTAATACTGGAAGACAGAACTTTAACTCTGGGCCTTTTGGCCGGTGACAAGCTCTTTACGCTATCTTTAGAGAGACAGACTACTGCATGCTATGGCCTTGCCAGTTGAAGGCACAGGAGAGAACTTTATAAAGACAAAGAATGATTGCTGTGTTTATTTTCTCCTGACCTGTGAAGGGAACAGGTAATCCATTTTCATGCACATAAATAAAGTGATTTCTATTTCACCTTTAAACCTCTGTGTGACTGTAGTTTTCAAGGTTTTAGGCCTGCTCTCACTGACTCTGCTCTAACGTGTTATTTTACTGTTAACTCATGTTATTTTAGCACAGGCCCCATTTTATGCAGTGAGACCTAGTTACTAATAACTGGAGTTAGCAGTAAAATAACCTGTCTTAACTGTAGCTCACGTTGACAACGTTTCCCCTGAATACTGCTACTAACTGGATAACTGCACCCATGGACTGCCCTGTCATTATCCGGGTTGTGCCAAGGTGACCTGTAAGGATATTCAGCAGCACTATCCATACAGAAGTACTTCTGTATATAGGACACCAACATTTAGGTGCCAAGAATGCATGATAATGGCCAGAGTACAGGTATGTATGTGTCTGTGCACACACACATATATAAATGCCAATTTTACGGCTACATGCAATTCTATAAAATGGCACCTAAATGTAATCTCATGTAGCTTGAAGGTGGGTTTACATAGGGACAGAGTCTGGGTGAGGCACACAGTTATGAGTGTAAATTCTAGAATGCTGCAGTTTGCATGTGAGAGTGTGTGGGTGGGTTTTTAATTTTTTTTTAGCAATCTTGCTGTGAGCATTTACATCAGCTCTATGGCTAGTGTAAGTGGTTGTACCTAAATTATACACATGTGGGCATCTTAAAGGGTTTCTATGAAATTTAGATAAAAGCAGAAACTCTTTCAGCCATTTGTATGCCGTACAACAATCATATAGAGTAGAGGAGTCACCTAGAGGTTATAGGACAAGACAAACAAATTGCACCTTCTTTCCTTTATAGCATACTAGCCGTTGAGCCCGTTAAAACGGGCTACTATTGTAATGGGGGTTTTCCAAGGCCCCCCCCCCCCCCATGAGGTCGCCGCTACCGGTACCCCCCCCCCCCCCCCCCCGGAGTCGCCGCCACCCCTCCACCCAGCCCGGGCCCTCTGCTCGCTATTAATTCAACTTACATCGCCGCAGCACGCAGATCAGCTGAGCTCCCGTCGGCCTGGGCTTCCTTCTCTGCCTGTGTCCCGCCCTCGTGTGACGTATCGTTGGCGAGGGCGGGACACAGGCAGGGAAGGAAGGCCGACCGGAGCTCAGCTGATCTGCGTGCTGCAGCGATGTAAGTTGAATTAATTGCGATCAGAGGGCCCGGGCAGGGTGGAGGGGTGGCGGCGGCGACCTCGTGGGGGGGGGGGAGTGCAGTTTCCCTCTCTGTCCCACCCTCATCATCACGTATTGACGCGGGGCGGGACAGAGAGGGAAGTCTCTACTGCGCATTTGTGAGTGAGTTCGGTCACTCGCCGTTTAAATGTTTGATGTTACAAAAAGGACCAAACATTCCTTTCTAGAATTTTCCTCATAGGGTGCTGAATATTGGGCCATAAGATTTGGTGCATCATAATCCTTGTCTTGGGTCAACTTAGTTTTCCCTTGAATGATTATTAGAAGAATCATTGTCCTCGATGGATGCTCAGTGGTCAGAATTAAATGTTTCAGACCAGTTATCAGTCTTGTCACAATAACTTTTTATCTTCAAAGGCTGAGTTCACCACCATATATAGGCACATTTTTCTTGAAACCATATAAAGAAGTACATAGAAATTTGCATAATGGCTGCTCAGTAGCATCACTCTGGCTGTATGCTTCAGACTGTGAAGCTGCTATTTCAGCTTGAGTATGGTGTTGTCACATCCGTCGCTCCCTCCGGCTGCTCCTCCGCAGGAAGCGGGAGCCGGCGTCCACCACGACGAAGGCCGGCTTTCTTGAGGCCACGGAGGGGAGCCGGGGCTCGCCGTGGTGATGGCCGCCCAGTCCGGGGCCGAGGCCGGAGGCCGGCGATCGCGGCTGCCGGACTCTTAATCGCCGGCTACGGGGGCTGTGTTTGCGCCAGTAAGAGAAATGGCGCCGAAGTGCAATGGCCGGCGTCTTCTTCATTCTTGGGCGCGGGAACCCAAAGCTCCGCCTCAGAGGAGTTAGACTGGAAGGCCAGCACGATAGATCCGCCTGGGAGATCGGTCAGAGCCAATCAGAAGGGTTCTGTCGATAACCAAGTTCTGATTGGCCAGCTATGTCTACGGGGGCTGGGCAGCTGACTGCCGAACAGTATTTAAGGAATGAGCCTGTGATAGGATGTTGCTTCAGGTTCTGTTACCCGAGGCCAGTCTCCGTGGTTCCTGTGTTCAGTTGGTTTCCTGGTGTTGCTGATTTTGGACTTTTGGACTGTTCCCTGGTTTACTCTGCTAGCTGCCTGCCTGGACCTTTTGCCTAATTCTGACTACTCTGCTAGCCGCCTGCCTTGACCTCTTGCTTGACTCTGACTACGCTGTTAGCTGCCTGCCCTGATCTGTTGCCTGTTTGTGGACGTCTCTATTCCACCTGCCCGCTTCTCTCCTGGTTCCAGTCCCGGTCAGTCCGTCAACCCCGCGGTTCCTGAAGTCCCGTTGACCGCCTGCAGCTGGGGGCTCAACCCTTGGTGAACGGCGGTCGCCGTGGGTGAAGACTTGGGGTTGCACGGCTGTCCTTTCAGGTCCTTCGGGGCCTTACGGGACCTAAGGGCTCACCTTCCTTGTGGACAAGACAGGTGTGTGTGTGTGTGTGTGGGGGGGGGGGGGGTATGATATGACTTGTCATGGTTCTTGAGCTTATCCCTCAAATCAAGAGGTGAAAATGTCAAGGCAATTCACAATTGAGGGCCCTTTTACTAAACTGCAGTAAAAAGTGGCCTGCACTAGATTTGGCGCATGAAATTGGCGTGTGCTGGGTCACTTCTAACCACGTTGGGAAAAAGGCCTTTTTAAAAATGGGGCAGTAAATCGCCATGCATTAATACTAAAATTAGTGGGTGGTTATTTACTGCCAGAGCCCTTATCACCACCTAGTCAGAAAGTGGTAAGGGCAGACACTAACCCCGTGATAATTAGGCAGTGTACCACAATGTGGCTGTGTTACTGATTACCGCTGAGAACAACTCCCCCCACGGCAGTAGAAAATAGAAAATTAGTTTCTACTGAGGGAAACTTCGAGCACTGACTTCCGAACTACTGCCGGGCTCCTGCACTAGCCCTACTGCACCTTTGTAAAAAGGCCTCTTGGTGTACTAATGGCCTTGAGATTTTCACCTCTTCACTTTTTCAATGTGTCAAACGTTCAATGCCAATTTCCTGAGTTGTGGTTTTCCTTTTTCACATGGCCTCATTCTTCTTATTCACTGAAATCCCAAGAAGCAGGAAATCGGGATCATTATGGATAAGCTTTGATAAAAAGAAATGGACATTTTTTGAGCAAGATGTTTCTGAAGATATGAAGATGTTTGAGAGAAATGCTTTATGAACTTTTATGAAGATGTTCAATAATCTTTGAAAGTCATACGTTCACTGCTGGCTTAAAAATTCCATATTTATTTGAATTTAGCTCACACCTTCTTCAGTAGTAACTCAAAGTGAGTTACATTCAGATACAGTAGGTATATTCATGTACCTGGAGGACTCAACATCTAAGGTTTAAACCATTTTTACTACAGCCATAAAAACCTTGATTTTCTATTTTTGCATTAATAGCAGTGCACTAATGTTGCCATTAGAGCGTGGCCGTTTTTTAAAACGTGGCAGCAGCGGTGTACCTAATTTACATGCCGCCTGGGGCAGGGTGGAGCTGGCGGAACAAATCCCCCCTGGGCAATGCACACATGCACCCCCCACCCAGACAAAGCACACTCCCTCCTCCAAACAAGGGGGTGTGCGGAGCTGGTATGCGGCTGTCGGCTCCGCCCCGGAACAGGAAGTTGATGTCAGAGGGGGCAGCGGACCAGCAGAGCTGACACCTGTACACCTGTTCGTCCAGGGTGGACCGCCCCCCACCACCTCACCCTATATATGCTAGAGTGTGGCAGCACTTATTGTCACCTATTTTGTAGGTGGTAAGGGGTTCCTGTGATATGCATATGCTAATCAGTTACTACACAGTAATGTAGGCGCCCTAACTAGTTATCACAGGAATGCCCTCTAATCACCCCTGACGCATCCTCTCAAAATAGAAAAAATTATTAAGTGTATGTAGAAGCAAAAACTACTTCAGGGCGCTGTAGCCTAACCTTTGGGTGGTCTATTTTTTCCCTTTGCTAGGCATGTGTTAGCATCTAATAAATCTTAGTAACTGGCCCTCTAAGTTTTTACCAGTGGCAATGGAAAGTTAAGGGGCCCTTTTAGAAATCAGCAGTAAGCCCAATGTGGGCTTACCGCTCTCTAAAAGGGAAGTACTGCCAGGCTACCACAGCAGTCTGGTGGTAATTTCCAGCCCTCCCCCCAAGGCATGTGCCATTTCTGATACTATTTTTATTTTTGTAGTGCTGGTGTGTGTACCTGGCGGCAATCAAGCAGTGCCTCGTACTGCCAGGTTACCACCAAGTTAGCACAGAAGCCCTTATCGCCACCTCAATGGGTGGCGGTAAGTGTTCCCACCTGAAATGGGCGTGTGGCAAGTGCTTCACTTGCCGCACGTCCATTTCTTGAAAAACAAAACACTGCCTTTTACCTGCTGCGGAAAAAGGGGCCTTGGCGTGGGTCAAAAACATGTGCCAACACCAGCGCAGGCCCCCTTTTACCGCAGCTTCATAAAAGGACCCCTAAATGACTTGCCCAAGACCACAAGGTGCAGCGGTGCAATTTGTTTGTCTTGTCCTATAACCTCTAGGTGACTCCTCTACTCCATATGATTGTTGTACGGCATACAAATGGCTGAAATTTCTAAATTTCATAGAAACCCTTTAAGATGCCCACACAGAGAGCAGTACTTATCACAGCATTGCATGTTTGTTTTCTTTTTTTGTCTATTCTTTGTTTTCGAGTGCATCTACTTATCCATGTAGCTCCGCTTGCATATACCATGAATATGCCAATTTAATTAATGCTATAGGTTTTTTTTTAGAGACGAGGAAGAGGATTTTCAGAAAGGGGGAAGAATCATGGGTTTGAACAAGATTTTCCCTATCTGTCTTTCCAATCTGGCATTTAATCTTTCTTTTGTTGCCAATGTTTCCCAGAAAGACTTATAATTGCTTGGAATTTGTATAAACAGTTCCATTCTGATGCACAATTAGGGATGCACTATAAAACTTTCATTGCTCAATTTAGTTGAAGTTGTAACATGCATGGTGAGGAAGAACGATTGTAATTTTAGACTATCAATATACTTTTGTAAAATTGGAAAGATGTCAATGAGAAATAAAATGCTGCTAAGGACTTTTTCTTCAAAGGTTTTTAAAAAAGATATCAAAAAGTATTTAGAAAGCTATGCCCCCCACCCCTGCTTACTAAGCTGTGGTAGTGGCTGCCGTTCAGCAATGCCGATACAGCCCATTCAAAGTGAATGGGCTATGTCGGCATTAGCGCACAGCAGCCACTAGCGTGGCTTAGTAAACGGGTGGGGGGGGGGGGGGAATAGTATTTTATTGTATATAGTGAAATTCAATAAGCAAAATCAATAGATTTACTTTCATCTTAGATTAATAACAAAACAAAAGCTTATGGTGGTCTATGTCAAATAAATTAATCGCTCTAGGTCTTGAGGTAATGTGACATTGACTTGTGATGATGTGTTACATAGATACCTAGTACAGCAGCTTGTAAACTATTTTACACAGGAACTGACTTCCATTCTGGGCATAGACCAGGAGGAGACAGAAGTGAAAGGCCGAATTAAAGAGGCAGAAGCAAGTTCTATTTTGAAGTAATCCTCATTTTTTATGGTCCAGACTTTCTTTCAAATAATCTAGACATTTGTGAAAGAGAAGACAGCAAAGGCAGGGGGCTCAAAAATGGCCAACTATTTTACAAACAATGGGTTAGATTCCGTATATGGTGCCTGAAAAATCTGCATGGAATAAATTTCCACCTAAGCGTATTCTATAAGTGGTGCCTAGATTTAGGTTTACAAAGACATGCTAGCGGCTGCCATGCACCAATTCACTTAGCGCACCGATAGCTGCTAGCACGGCTTTGTAGACAGGGGGGTTAGTTGATATCCCAATGCATAGAACTACGCGCATCCATTTATACCAAGGAAAACATGGCATAAATACTGGTGCGTAGATTTAGGCGCAGAGGGGCATATACTATAACAGTGTGCATAAACTTTTGGAATGCCCATGAAATGTCTATTTCCCCACCCATAACCACGCCCCTTTTTTGCTCTGCACATTAGAATTTATTCGCTGTGTGTTACAGAATACATTTTCCGAGTTACACACATAAATTCTAATTATTGCTTGTTAATAACGCTGATTAGCTTGTTAAGTCAATTAAGTTATACACATTGTTATAGAATACGTTTGGATTTCAGTGCGGAACGCTAGGCATGCTATATAGAATGCAGGGGATTATGTTTTCTTCACATTTCCTACACTAATTATTTCCAGAAAGTAAGTGAGGGAGGAGCCAGAAAAATATTCTTGGGTGAGTTTGCAAAGAAGGGGAACTTAAACAGAAAGGATTTTGCACCTCTCTAGCACCTGTTCCTCTCTCGTTAAAGGATACTGTGGTTCTGAACAACGCTTAGTGTTTATTCACTGAGGCCCTGGTGCTCAAAACTCTGGTGCTCTTTCAAATAGTGTAACAAATACAGAAGAAACCTGTCTTCGCAAAAACAACAGTAAACAAAAACAGCGAAGATGACGCACAATAACAATAAAGTGAAAAAATGGAAAGGAAGATGAAAACAGGTCTCTTAATCTTGTGTTACCTGTTTAGATCATATCCATGCTTGGCTTGGTTCCTGAGAATCTTGCTCCTGAAGGAAAATACATACGTCATTTAGTTTGATTGCCGGTGAACGCCAGTAACTTTGAAACTCTGCTCCACAAGATATAGCTACACTTTTCACACCAGAATTCTTCATTACGATTGTTGTCAAACTACGCACACAGCCTTTTTAAAGGTAGAGTGTCATTGAATAAAATTTCATTGAATTCTTTACAAGAATTTACATTGCCAGAGAATACACACATGGTGTAACAGACTCCTGATGCAGGCCGGTTTGGCCGAAACACAGCTGTGTCGAGTCATATCACCTTAATAAATTATTTTAATCATTCATTTTTTGCATCATTCTTGTGTCGTCTTTTTCTGATTTTTGATTTTGCCCATACACATATTTTGGGTTTTCTTCTTTTTTCTTCTTTTCTTTTTATTTGCATATTTTTGCAATTTTCAATTTTTTTTGTTTCTTTGTCAAAAAATTTTTTTTTTTTTTTCCTGTTTTCATCTTCCTTTCCATTTTTTCACTTTATTGTTATTGTGCGTCATCTTCGCTGTTTTTGTTTATTGCTCTTTCAAATAGTGCCATAAAAATACCACCAGAACAGTGCAGAAGAACAATGCCCTAATGCTCAATGCTAATGAGATGCAAATAAAGGCGCGCTCATAGAGTTGAGCATTAGGGAGTTTGGCGGGAGGATTGTGCTTGGCACATGTGCAGAACAGTTCTGCAGTACATAAGAACTTAAGAACATAAGCGTTGCCATACTGGGACAGACTGAAGGTCCATCAAGCCCAGCTACCTATCTCCAACAGTGGTCAATCTGGGTTACAAGTACCTGGCAAGATCCCATAACCATACAATACATTTTATGCTGCTTATCCTAGAAATAAGCAGTGGATTTTCCCCAAATCCATCTTAATATTGGCTTATGGATTTTTCTTATAGGAAGTTATCCAAACCTTTTTTTAAACCCTGCTAAGCAAACTGCTTTTACCACATTCTCTGGCAACGAATTCTAGAGTTTAATTACATGTTGAGTGAAGAAATATCTTCTCTAATTTGTTTTAAAGTTACTACATTGTAGCTTCATCCCCTATAGTCCTAGTATTTTTGGAAAGAGTAAACAAGCAATTCACGTCTACCCGTTCCACTCCACTCATTATTTTTATAGACCTCTATCATATCTCCCCTCAGCTATCTTTTCTTCAAGCTAAAGAGCCCTAGATGCTTTAGCCTTTCCTCATAGGGAAGTCAACCCATCCCCTTTATCATGTTTGTCGCCCTTCTCTGTACCTTTTCTAATTTCACTATTGTTCTCATTTTCGAAAGAGAAGGATGTCCAAATCGGTATAATTGAAACCCGATTTAGGATGTCTCCAACTGCACTCCGTCGCAAGGACGGCCAAAGTTCAAGGGGCGTGTCAGAGGTGTAGCGAAGGCAGGACTTGGGCGTGCCTAACACTTGGATGTCTTTGACCCATAATCGAAAAAAACAAGGATGTCCCTGACGAACACTTGGACGTTTTTACTCGGACCTGTTTTTCTTACGAATAAGGCACAAAAAGGTGCCCAAAATGACCAGATGACCACTGGAGAGAATCGGGGATAACCTCCTGTTACTCCCCCAGTGGTCACCCTCAACAAATATCTTTAAAAATATGTCATGGCAGCCTGTATGCCAGCCTCAGATGTCATACTCAGGTCCATGACAGCGCATGCAGGTCCCTGGAGCAGTTTTAGTGGGTACTGCAGTGCACTTCAGACAGGCGGACCCAGGCCCATACCCCCCCTACCTCTTACATTTGTGGAAGGAATAGAGAGCTCTCCAAACCCCACCACAAACCCACTGTACCCATAAAAAGGTGCCCCCCTTCACCCGTAAGGGCTATGGTAGTGGTGTACAGTTGGGGGTAGTGGGTTTTTTTTTTGGGGGGGGGGGTTGGGGGGCTCAGCACTATGCTCCTGGGATCAATTTATGAAGTCCACTGCAGTGCCCCCTAGGGTGCCTGGTTGGTGTCCTGGCATGTCAGGGGGACCAGTGCACTACAAATGATGGCTCCTCCTACGACCAAATGGTTTGCATTTGGCCATTTTTGACATGGACGTCTTTGGTTTCAAAAATTGCTGAAAGTCAGAAACATCAATGTCTAGGGACGACCAAATCTAGGGCCATCCAAATTTAGGGATTTGGACGTCTCTGACGGTATTTTCGAAACGAAAGATGGACGTCCATCTTGTTTCGAAAATATGGGTTTCCCCACCCCTGGATTTCACCATTTTGCAAGGACGTCCAAATCACAACTTGGACGTCCCTTTCAAAAATGTCCCTCCACATCTTTTTAGAGATGCAGTGACCAGAATTGCATACAGTATTCGATGTGTTGTTTCACCATGGAGTGATACAAAGGCATTATAACATCCTCATTTTTGTTTTACATTCCTTTCCTAATAATACCTAACATTCTATTTGCTTTCTTGGCGTCTGCCACACACTGAACATAGGGTTTCAACGTATCATCAACAATGACATCTAGATCCCTTTCCTGGTCAGTGACTCCTAATGTGGAACCTTGCATTACATAACTATAGTTCAGGTTCCTTTTTCCCACATGCATCACTTTGCATTGCTCACATTAAACGTCATCTGCCATTTGGATGCCTAGTCTCCCTGTCTCATTAGGTCCTCTTGTAATCTTTTTCACAATCCTCTTGCGATTTAACAACTATGAATAACTTTTGGGCTCATTTTCGAAAGAGAAGGACGCCCATCGGAAGATGGGCGTCCTTCTCACAGGGTCGTCAAAATCAGTATAATCAAAAGCCGATTTTGGACGCCCCAACTGCTTTCCATCGCAGGAACAACCAAAGTTCAAGTGGGCGTGTCAGAGGCGTAGCGAAGGCGGGACTTGGGCATGCCTAACACATGGACATCCTCAACCCATAATGGAAAAAAAAGGTGTCCCTGACAAGCACTTGGCCGATTTTACCTGGTCGTGTTTTTCTTACAACCAAAGCACAAAACGTTGCCTGAAATAACCAGATGACCACCAGAGAGAATCGGGGATGACCTCCCCTTACTCCCCCACTGTTTAATGTCTGTCCTGTTAGACTATCTTAAGTTATCAATAAAACATGCCTGTGTTAATCAAAGGCAAGAATGGTAGTAGTTTTAATCTGTTTATTGCTGATTATGAGTCATTCATGCTTTCTTAGACATATGCATCCAGTGGGAAGACTTGAACACCAAGATGTTTTCCTACTCTCAAACAGATGGGATAAGAGATTTTGAAATGACTAAGAAGTTTACAGAGAACCTCAGACCACAAATAAATATTTCCTGAGAAAGGCATTTCTTCGGACAGGCAGTACAAAAAGAATCTGTAGGTTATTTTGCTAGCAGACATAAATCAATTAGCTGAATTGTGAAAATGTGGAGCATTTTATGATTTTCACATGGGATCCAATCATTGCTACATGCAGCTCCAGTACTGTTCAAAGCAGATTGCTCTGACAAACCAGCCTTTTGAGTTCTTGAAATATTGGAGATAGCAAAACAGCTGCTAGAAGGCTAATTAATTCAATGGACTGCAAAAACAGAGGGTCGATTATTCCATCTAAAGCAATGAATGCAGCAACAGGAAAAGACTCACATGCTAAGCATCACAAGTAAGCAAAGTGACCTCCAGAAAAATTCAACCTTACCTGCATTGGAAAGGTAATTAGGACTGTAATTACTTTAACAGCAAGACTTTGAGAAAGGAGAACATTTTTTGACTGCTCAAGGCAAATATGACCAAGTTCATAATTTGAGTTGATACTGATGATAAATATGTGTTCAACAGAATATGTCAGGAGATATTAAATGCAGAGATACTCCCTTAGGAGAAGCCTTTCGCCAAAACATATTGTTTCAGGAGCCAGCTAAGTCAAAAAGAGAGAATTGTCATTTGATTTTACCTAGGGGTCCTTTTACCAAGCTGCAGTAAAAGGGGGCCTGAGCTGGTGTCAGCGTGTTTTTGAGGCTCCCTTTTACCACAGCGGGTAAAAGGCTTTTTTTTTTTAAGAAATGGCCGTGCGGCAAGTGAAGCAATTGCTGTGTGACCATTTCGGGGGAGCACTTACTGCCATCCATTGAGGTGGTGGTAAGGGCTCCTGTGCTAAGCAGGCGGTAACTAGGCAGCAGGTGGCACTGCCTGATTACTGCCAGGTAAACACTGGAAATGGCATGCACTGGGGGTGGGAACTACCGCAGGGCTGCTTCGATAGCTCGGCGATACTTCCAGTTTAGCGAGCAGTAAGCCCGCTTTGGGCTTACCGCCGCTTAGTAAAATACCCCCTTATTAATTAAGGAGTAAAACCATCTCTGCTGCAAAGGTGTGGGGCTGGTACTTTGGGAGGGGGGGGGGGGGATTTACCAAGAAGCATGTGGAACACCCAAACTTAGACACACAATTTAGAGAATACTAGGTTGTAGCATGTATACCAGCTTTATGGTTGGTGTATGTGCCTGTATCTAAACATATATGCCTTTATATACCTGGTTATGCTAGTATTCTATAGGTGCCTACTTCTCTTTTTAGAATAGGCATTACATAAATGCCCTGTACATATAGGTACACTGTGATAGAATCAACCCCTGAGTGACCTCTTGGGTTAGAGTAGCTGTAAAAAAGTTTTAAAAAATTCCTACATATATTGTAATATTGAACCATGAGAGAGCAAACAACTGTAATTGTATACCATCAATTCAAAAACAACCCTTAACTGTTTATCATTTATCATTTATTCAGCCTTGATAGTATTCTATAAGCTGCACCTATAGTTCAGCTTAAGTGACCTTCCCATTTCTGTTTTCCCTCTTTTGGACCATGTGCAAATTTTAGGTGCAAATCCCGCACCTAAAATTACATCAGTAAGTCCCAATTAAATCTAATTATTGCCAATATTTGCTTTTTAAAAAGCCAATTATTAGTACTAATTGGCTCATTCTGTTAAAAATTGCATATCCAAATTGGGGGCATGCCTAAATTTGCATGTGCAATTTTTGGCAACTTTTATAGAACGGGGAGGATGGTGACTGACTATACACTCATTCCGTACTTGGAGTAGCTAGTTACACATACTGTAACGTAGACTAGTTCCTTATATCTTGTTTAACTGTACAAAGAACTTGCCTTGAGGTTAGTCACCCATCTATTTATCCCAACTGACACTGTACCATCCATCTTGTCCCCATCTATATATCTGCACTTGGCCTTTCAGCTATATGGTAAGCTGCATTGTCAAAAAGCATTAGTATCGTAGCTATGTTGTTTGAATTTTCTAATGCATGTGTATTAGATATTTCATTAGTATTATGCTGACATTGTGTTATATTTCTGGTATTGAATTTCAGTGCTGTTAAAAGTACATATTTTTGATACTGTTTCATGGTAGCCCTATTATTAGGTTTCAATTTACTGTTTTCAATTTACTTCATCCACGTGCCAGGGCTCTTTTTACTGCAGTGGGTAAAAAGCCTCCAGACAAACGTGGCTATGTAGTAAGAGAACTCTTAACACATGGCCATGCGGCAGGGAGTCCTTACTGCCGTCCATTGGCAGTGATCCTGTGGTAACCAGGCAGCGCACGGCAATGCCCGATTGCTACCAGATTACCACCATGTAAGCCATTTCCAGGGATTTTCTTTTTCCCCTGGAAATGGCACATGATCAGGGCGGGACTACCACCAGCGGCCGCGCTGGCCTAGCGGTAGTCCCAATTTAGCATTTGGTAAAACTGTGTTGGGCTTACCAACACTTTATAAAAGACCATCTCATAGTATTTATGTTTATATTTGGTCATTTTGCTGTTAACAAAATTGTACATGCTGTACATAAGCCTTGGGTGATTTTCTTTATAAAGGTGGTTAATACATCCCAATAAATAAATAAAATGTTTATTTATTTATTGATTGATTGATTGATTAGAACTTACTATACTGCCTTTAGGTAATTTGCAGATCACATCGGTGTGCAATACTAAAACAAAAACATACATCCAGTATCCATAGGAGAAAGAGGAACTGCAAAGTTAAATAGGGTAGATAGCATTCAAACCGAGAGAAGGCAACTAGCTAAGCCAAAGGGAGACAAAACGTAAAAGGTAAGGGGACACAGTGAGAAAGGAGTAAACTAGAACCTAGGATTGATTGAAGGCCTGACTGAAAAGCCATGTTTTCGAGGCAACTTTAAATTTCTTAGGAGATGGTTCAGCTCGACTAGAGAGGGGCATAGAATTAAAGTGAAAAGGGGCTGTAAAGTAAAAGTCATTATGTCTGTTGGATTCCAATTGAGCATTTTTGGGGCTTGGAAGACAGAGATGATAATCATTTAAAGAATGGAGAAACTGTGCTGGAGTGTAGGGAATATTGAGGTTGGAGAGATAAGGAGGGTGACCAATTCTAAATGCTTTAAAGTCGAGGAGAAGTAACTTGTCGGTAATCTGTTTGTCAATGGGCAACCAGTAGTGATTAATGAATAAAAGGGAAATACGATCTGATTTGCATGCATGGCAGAGGAGTTGGATTTCTGTGTTTTGGAGTGATTGTAGTTTCTTGAGAAGGGATTGAAGGCAGCCCAGGTAAGATATATTGCAATAGTCAATTCCTGAAGTCAGTAATGAGAGGATAAGTGAATGAAAAGTGTAATGGTCAAAATATCATCTAATAGAGCAGAGTTGAATCTCTGTATAAAGACGGTTAATAACTCCCAATAAATAAATAAATGTATGGTGCCTAAAAAATTGGTGCTGAAATCAGTACCGACTAAGTGTATTCTATAATCAGAGCCTAGATTTAGGCATTGATTACAGAATATACTTAGTTGATGCTTTAGTGCCTAAAACTATGTGCATCCATTTACACCAGTGCAAATGTGGTGTAAAAGTCATATGTGGTTCTTTGGTGCAGGAGTGAGGACTCTTGCTCCCTGGACTGGCAGAGAACCCATTCTGAAGCCCAACTTCATTCCCCATTGCTACCAGATCGCTATTCCGGACCTTGACCTACACCAAAGCTTGCCTAGAAAGGACTGTACAGTATGAAAAGTGTGAAGTGAGTGAGTGAGTGCAGTGGTGCAAGAAAGAGAAGGAAATCAAAGTCTTTTGGTGACCCAGTAAATAATTCTGATATTTTCAACTTTAGTTGGGAAAAAATCAGCAAGATCCTGAGTATCTGGTTGTTTGGCTGGAATGTGATTATCAGACACTGGTGACTGAGTTAACTTGTTAACTGTTTGAAAAAGAATTTTCAAACCTAATGGAGAGGTTCTATTAAGTTTCATATAAAAGGATTTTTTTACAGAAGCTAAGTGTGCTTTTTATTAGGACGTTTCCAAGATTGTTTTACATTGTCATTTTTTGACTTTCACCAGACTCTCTCCAATTGGTGATGTTGGTACTTAAGTTTGTGTAAGGAATAGTTATACCATGGAGCTGGCCTTCTTATGGTTATTTTTTCTCACAGAGTAGCAACTACATTACACCCCTGTTTACAAAACCGTGCTAACGGCTGGCAGTGTGGTACTGCCGACACAGCCCATTAATGTATAGTTTATAGAGGGATTCCAATTTGAGAGCATTTTAATGGGATCAGAGAGATTGTTAAGTGAAGATTCAGTGACATATAGCCAAGAATGACTCTTTGTCAATCTTGCCTCTGGAAAAAAAATCAACTTTAAAATTTGGAAAAGAGCAAGGTTTGGACAAACACATTTAAGCTAAAAGCCAACTTAAAATGAGTCAGACTAAGGAATAGATTGCCAATAAACATATGAGACTAAATATAACGGGGTTTGAAGCTATTAAATCAAGTGGATGACCTTTTTAATATATTGCAACAACCATTGAAATATAAAATTGCAGAGAAGAATGAAAAGATTTAAAATAAGTAACATTAGAATCCATGTCATCTTCTAAATGTTAATTTAAATCTCCAAGCATAACCAATTGGTTAGCCATGGAGAAGCGATTTAAACAGCCAGGAACATCTCTGGGCCATTCCAATGGTTTTGAATATCGATTGGTCATCTTGTCCACATGCAGCTTTTTACAACTGGGGTATTCGGCACTAACTCGCACATCCACTCTCCTTCTGCAAACCAAAAAGACCCAGAAGCCACTTCCTTCGAACAAATTTGGAATTTATTAAGGCCGCAGCCAGGCACTTAAAAAAATTCTATTTCACAAAATGCCACTTAATATGTTGTAAACTGGATAACTTCTTACAACATGTCAACCCATTCAAAACCCCTGGGTACACAGCTTTCCATCCCCATCGCGCGTTAACACGCTTCCAGTTGTGCCGTCTAAGCACACCCCCCCTCCTATATGTGCTGTTCCTTATAGCACCTGATGATTATGGTGCATCCCATTTAAGAATGCACCCCGCAGAAGATCATTGGCCTCCCGGCCGTCCAGGCCAGGAGACAAGCTAATCACAGTCAATTAACTCCAACCTGCTAACATACAGGCATAACTTTAAAGTTCATCTTGAACGTAACAGTTCAGAAATTTTTCACCAACAACGAAGCACTATTATTTGCTGACATGCTGTGTACCCGCCATAGTCTTACATAATCGCCGTCCCTTACCGCCCAGCTGCGACAACCGCCCCCTAACCCAGGGTGGGTGGGTCGGGTCAGCTCCGTTGACCCCGCTGCTGCTCCCTCACAATGACTCCTCCCTACGTCAGCAGCTGTACTTTATCACCCACCCCCCTTCCCCCTCCCCTCCTTTAACCCTCTCCTTACCAACTAACTCCCATTTCCCTCCCTCCCTGCAACACCTCCCTCCCTCCCTCCCCCCTCCCCCCCCCAATCCTGCCCCTCGTTGTCCTTCAGCCCAGTTGTGCCTGGCCCATCCTAATCAGATTGGCCTATTTCTTAACTGCATGTCATAGTATTTTGCAAAAGGCTCTGCATTTGTCAGAGTGTTTTTATAATATAGCAGGGAGTTGTGAATATTCAGACCTGGACATTTCAAATCCCATCTCAATGCTTTATGTAAAACGGGCCTTAAAATGTGTGAAATGAGTTATTTATCTCTTCAATTTTCAATCATCAGCTATAATATTCAGTCATGTGGTAGTACTTACCCTATGTCCAGGACTCATTAAGCCTCATGACTCAATTACTCATTTGCTCTAAGTGGCTCTTTAGTAAGATGTTTGCATTTATGGCCATTTTGCTTTGAAAATAAACTGCATAACTGCTGCCTGTGCTTTGCCTGTCCCAAGGATTCTAATTTTATAACTTGGCGACTGGGTTAGAACTGAAAGGAAAAAAAAAAGAAAACATAAAAAAGATGAACATACTTTTTTTTTTAAACAAAAAACAGGTGGCCTACATTCAGAAAAAAAATGGGGTCTTCTATGTCTTTGAATAAATTCAAAAGGATTAAGAACTATTAAAGAGCTAGTATTGTTTAACCCTATTGAAATTAGTTTAAGCCTTTAGAGTAATGGGGATGGAAAGTATCAAACCAACTTAGTTATTCCTTTGATGTGAAAATCTTCTTATGGTTCTTTTTCTTTTCTTTTTTTTTTTTTTTAGGATAAAAGCAGATTTTCTGTTTTGGTGCAGTCTGTCTCAAGATGTTCATACTTGAACTTTTGTATTAAGAAAAGCATTTAGTCAAGACTTAAAGTCATAATAGCACACAACTGAAATGAGTTGGAATGCCTGTTTCCCTTATTTTAGGATTAAGACACAACATACCACTATCTTTCCCTTATCTTAGGATTCAGACACAACATACCACTATATTTCTCACACCTTTCAAGAAAGAAACTAAAGGGCTAATTATGGGTCCTTTTACCAAGCTGTGGTAAAAAAAGGCCCTGTGCTAGCAGTGGAGCCATTTTTCCCATGTGCTACAGTCCTTTTTACCACAGTGGGTAAAAGGACCCAAAAATGGCATGGCTATGTAGTAAGAATTCACCTAACACGTAGCCATGAAATGGCGCACGCCTGACCTAGACTACTGCTGTCAGCCACATTGGGCCAGCAGTAGTCCTGGAATAGCAAGCAGTAAGCCCGCGTTGGGCTTACCACGTCTCTGTAAAAGGGCCCCTAAGTGACTTGCCCAAGGTCACAAGGGAGTGGCAGTGGGAACTGAAATTGGCTTCCCTGCTTCACAGTGTGCAGCTGTAACAATTAGACTATTAATGAGAAATAATATTAAAAAGACTTATCCCACATGCCTCTGAGTACTCATCACAATGCTGGAAAAAGACTTTGCCACAACAAAATCCTTAAGCTGTTTTTGGTCATAGAACGTGTCTTTATAAATACCGCAACACTTCAATAGAAATCTCAATAGCTATAACCTCCCACCTTATAGCATAACATTTCTTACACCACACCTGCATTAAGTTTGACAAATTAGGAAAAAATACAACTTTATATCCAACAAAAAAAAGGTTCATGTATAAAACTGAAGTGTAAAACTTATCTCAGTATTATGAACCAACTCAAATGCAAGCATAGCAATCAACATAGTTTTAGATAAGACTGCTACCTGTAAAAATAAAACAGGAACTAAAATGTCCACCAAGAGCATCTTTTCACTTTTATACTTTTGCTAATCCTGTTTTTTTTCCGTTACTTACAGAACCTCCAGAAGGTATCTCTTTAACATGTGTATTAACAAAATCCAAGCAGAGTGGGAAAAGTTAACAAATTGAACCTCCTATTTTGGTATACCATATTCTACAGTCTGTACTGTGTGACCTATTTATCTTTTAATAATGCCAAATTAAAGGCTTTTCCAGGAGGTCTACTCTCTGCCTCTGCTTCTTGAGTAGAGTCCCCTTGAAGACTTACCGAGGACAGCACAACTATACTTCAAATAATTTATTACTATTGATAATAAGAGAGTGCTTCACTTGGAAATGGCATTCCAGAGTGCTTCCAAGATGTCTACTGAGTGCATGACCAATACTTGTCACGTTCACACTGGACTCCAATGTATATCCTAGTTTGGTTCACCTGAAGCTGGAGTTGGGAACCAGGGAAGGCAACAAAGACGCCCCCTTCAAACAGGTAGCAACAGACCCGTCTCTGAATGAAGTTGCAGCTTGCAGCATCTCCTTGCAGTGATCACTTCCAGGTGGTGGTGGAGCAATCCATAACTCCAGACTCACTAGGTTCAGCCACTCCACTAGTTTCCAGGGAAATGGTACCTCTGGACATCAGAGCTCCAAAGATATCAATGGTTGTTTGAATCTGTGGGGTTAACATTACTTCAAAAGGATAAGTTCACTCCTTCCATTTTATTTGTCCATATTTTGTTGGGGGAGGAGGGGAGGAGGGGGAAATGCTGTTCAAACTTCAGCAGACATATTGGAATACCAAGTTTACAACATCATAACCAGCACAATATCAGCTTGGCCTCAAGCTCTTGCTTCTACTTTGTTTTCTTTTGATTTCTATTTTTACAATCTCAACTTTTTATTCTTGTGTTGACTTTTCTTATATACTATACCAGAAATGATAGGCAAGGAAATATATTTGTTTTCATTAGAGCTTATTTATGGGGAGAGGGGGCTGACTTTTATTGCTTTTTAAATTTCTTGAATTATATTTCAAAATTGAATAGATAGAAAAAAATATTAATAATCTTACAGATATTGAAAGAGAATCACTTCAAAATCCTGCATCAGATATAATTCTGCCCTACACAAACACTCACAGCAGGTTTGCAGACTCTTAGACACATAATAAATTCACAATACGTGAAAGTACATGCAATCATTGAACGTAAACCTGTCAACAGATATTCTTTTCACATAATATAGTGAACAATAATAATAAAAATGAGTATTTTCTAATTGGTGCTATCTTTAAATATATGTATTTTAAATCATTGGGTGTACTTGGAACAATAAGATAAATATGAGTGTCTGTTAAGAAAAGTATCCTTGTTAGGGCATGTATGATATATTGGTTGGGAACCTTAATGTCATGCTGAGCATCTTGGAAAATAAAGTTACATTGCATGCTGATGACTGAGCGAATATTAGTGTATTCCTGACCATAAACTTGGAATACCTTTACCAAGATTTGGAGGCCATAAATAAGTTCTCTGTCAAGAAGTAAGAGTATATATTATCTTAAAATAATGACAAGAACACAAACTGAATTTTAGGATATTTATTACCACAGTTATTGAATAGTATTTCATAAGTGCTTTCCAAAGAATTATATTGGTCTGTCTTATGTTATGGCAATTATTTTAGAAACATATTCATATGTAATCGCAGCATTGACATGTGGGATTATTAGGGATTGTAAGCTCTGTCGAGCAATTACTGTCTCTTCATGTTCAAGTGTACAGCTCTTTGTATGTCTAGTAGCTCTATGGAAATGATAAGTAGTAGTAGTAGTAGTAGCAGTAATAGTTGCAATGATATGGGAAATGCCAACGGCATATTTCGTGTCATTGCATGTCATTTTCAAATGAAAATGATCAGAAAATAAACACAAAAACAAGTTTCCTCGTTTGCCAATAATAGTGCGCACTCTTTCAAGAGTGTCCACTATTTGCAGAGGGCATCCTTTGTGCAAGCGCAAACCACTTATTAGAGGGTACTTATATAGGGCACCCTACACCAATTAGTCACCCAACTGTAGGTGCACAAATGGGAGACAACGGTAGTTGAGTGCCAAAATGAGGGTAGAATAGCAGATATATATGTAAGTGTACTTAGGCACTATTATATAATGGGGTGCCTATGTGTTTTTGTATGTAACTTCAAAGGGGACATTCCCTTGGTTGGGGCATGAGCTGATCAAGGGTCTTCTCACTATTTTAGTGCATGTTATACAGAAGACACCCATTTACATTTAGCTGCACCCATTTATACCAACCATAGGCACGGCATAAGTTTTTGTGCCTAAAGTTGGGCACCTAAATGTCAACTTACGCTAGTATTATATAACAGATTAGGTGCGCTAAGTTGTCGTTATGGAATACTAGCTGAGCACCCTAATTTTAAGCTTGAACATCCTATATTGAATTGACCCCATATAGCGGAATTCTACATATGCCCCCAGACTCTATGTATTGCGCCTAGTGTTCCGTGACAAAATCCAAGCATATTCTATAACAACGTGCTTAATTTAATTGGCTTAACAAGCCAATCAGCATTTTTAACAACATTTAGCAAGCAATAATGAGCATTAATTGGCAGTAATTAGACTTTACATGCATAACTCGCTAAGCATATTCTGTAACACACATCACCTAAATTCTAATGTGTGGCATCAAAAAGGTTAAACCGTGCAGAGATGGCTGGCTGCTGAAATTCAGCAGCACTTAACCAGGTAGTACCATTGAATATCGCCACTAACCAGCCATTCCCTAACCAGTGTACTTTATAGAATATGCTTATGCTTTTTTTCATTTCGGCACCAATTTTTTACTTGTGATATATAGAATCTAGCCCTATGTCAGCAGATCTCTCCATTTGGTCCATCTATTCACTCACTGTTCGAGTCAGCATGTTGATTGCCTTCCTAATAGATGTAAGGGTGATCTCATAACTAGTCACCATTTCAGCCAGTGGCCCAAGCTCCACAGATGAGTCACCCGTAAGTGTTTGAGTATCCACAAGGACTTCTTGTTGCAGCAAACTTCCCACTAGCACTTTTCCTCCAGTTCTCATTTGGCCTGGGACACTGCCTTCACCCTCTATCACCCTCCTCAAAGTGCCTTCCGCTCCCACCCACCCCCTCACTCTCTCCTCAATCACTGGCTGACTACATCCGCGACAAGGTGCAAAAGATCAACCTTGAGTTCACTACCAAGCCACCTCCTCCTCTTCACCCTTCAACCCTCTCCCTCAACCAACCAACCCAGACCTCCTTCGCCTCCTTTCCTGATATCTCCGAGGAGGAAACCGCCCGCCTTCTTTCCTCCTCAAAATGCACCACTTGTTCTTCTGATCCCATCCCCACCAACTTACTTAACACCATCTCTCCTACTATCACCCCCTCCATCTGTCATATCCTCAACCTCTCTCTCTCCACTGCAACTGTCCCCGACACCTTCAAGCATGCCGTAGTCACGCCACTCCTCTAAAAACCATCACTAGGGTTGCTCGAGAGGGAACTAAGATGGCCGCCTGACCGGTTTGGTGGGAAGACGCTCTGATCGGTTTTGAGCTACAAATTATTTCCTCAAAATGCCACACTCTAAAAGAAAGGGAACGCTGAGATCGGTTCCTCTACCTACTTCAGCGTCCTCGCCGCTACAGCCGACATTGGAGCGATTCTACCCCGGCGTCTCCAGGAACTTGCAGGGAGAGGACCCCATAGCGGGGATTCCGGGAGAAGCAGCGTCCCCGCTGGGAGAAGAAACCTCCCTGTCTCCACCATCTTTCTCAACTGCACCTCCGTGTCCAGCGTCAAGAGCGGCCCTGGAGGGAAACCCCACTGACTCCGGAAGTGTGTCGGTAGGGGAGACCAGAGAGGATCCAGGCACGCAACAGGTGACGCGGCCTGCTGAGGGAGCTGGAACTCCTTCAGCAAAGAAAACGGAGGTGACTCTGGAAACGGTATGGGGGATGTTAATCCGGATTGATTCTACACTTCAGAAGACCTCAGGTGATGTAGGAAATCTTGGCACAAAATTGGAAGGTTTAAAACTAACTGTAGAATCTGTGAAAGCAGATTTCTCAAACCAAGTAGCAACTCTTCAAAAAGAAATGGAATCAATTAAAGATTTCAAAGCTGTAGTCGTCAAAGATAATATAGATATTAGAAGGAGAGTGGAACAGATTGAAAACTATAATAGACGCCTTAATCTCCGTTTCCTAAGTTTTCCTATTTTAACTGGGGTAACTCCGATGGACACACTTCGAAGATATTTGAATGAAATATTAAGAATTCCTCTTGAGGCCATACCCCCGGTTAATAAACTTTACTTTATTCCTAGACCTAGAGGAGAATTAAAAGGTGCAGGAAAAAAAGATATTCCTGACTTACAGAATATATCTGAGATTTTGGAACAATCTACCGACACAATAATTGACAGAGCTACATTAATTGTATCACAGGTTTTTGAGCAAGACTATAATACCATCTTAAGACTATATTTTCGAAATACGAAGGCCCAATTTTGTGGCTCTAAAGTCTGGATTTATCCAGATGTAACTAAACAAACTCAACAAAAAAGGAAAGCGTTTCTTGCTCTGAAACAAAAGACAATTGATATTGGGGGTTCTTTCTTTTTGGCGTATCCTTGTAAATGTATAGTTAAGCTGGGTCAAACAAAATATACATATTTTTTACCGGAACATCTAAAATCGTTTCTGGAACTGAAACAACTGAGATAATGTATAAATAGACTTGGAGTATAGGCAGCCTTGTTTGTTTTACTTATTCCTAATAACTTCTTTAAATTCTTTTCTCCCTCTCAAGATAATGGGGTCTAAGAAAGGCTAAATTATTATATTTGTATACTGAATTTTTCTTCATTAATAGACGCCTCAAATAATTGATTACATTGTAATAATTTTGAAGATATGGTTATACTTATGTATAAATTTTCTTGCCTGTATTTCTGACACAAGGGTATCCTTGTTAATTACATTTAAAATAATAAAGACAATATAATAAAAACCATCACTAGACCCTACCTGTCCCTCCAACTACCGCCCCATCTCCCTCCTACCCTTCCTCTCCAAGATACTTGAGTGCGCAGTCCACAGCCGCTGCCTTGATTTTCTCTCCTCTCATGCCATCCTCGATCCGCTTCAATCCGGTTTTCACCCTCTTCACTCGACAGAAACAGCACTCTCTAAAGTCTGTAATGACCTGTTCCTTGCCAAATCCAGAGGCCACTACTCCATCCTCATCCTCCTCGATCTATCTGCTGCTTTTGACACTGTCAATCATGACTTACTTCTTGCCTCACTGTCCTCATTTGGGTTCCAGGGCTCTGTCCTCTCCTGGTTCTCCTCTTATCTCTCCCACCGCACCTTCAAAGTTCACTCTCATGGATCTTCCTCCACCCCCATCCCCTTATCTGTTGGTGTTCCCCAGGGATCTGTCCTTGGACCCCTTCTCTTCTCAATCTACACCTCTTCCCTGGGCTCCCTGATCTCATCTCATGGTTTCCAGTATCATCTCTATGCTGATGACACCCAACTGTATCTCTCCACACCAGACATCACCGCGGAGACCCAGGCAAAGGTATCGGCCTGATTATCCGACATTGCTGCCTGGATGTCCAACCGCCACCTGAAACTGAACATGTCCAAGACCGAGCTCATCGTCTTTCCACTAAAACCCACTTCTCCTCTTCCTCCACTTTCTATCTCAGTTGATAACACCCTCATCCTCCCCGTCTCATCTGCCCGCAACCTCGGAGTCATCTTTGACTCCTCTCTCTCCTTCTCTGCGCATACCCAGTAGATAGCCAAGACCTGTCGCTTCTTCCTCTTTAACATCAGCAAAATTCGCCCTTTCCTCTCTGAACACACCACCCAAACTCTCGTCCACGCTCTCATTACCTCTCGCCTGGACTACTGCAACTTACTCCTCACCGGCCTCCCACTTAGCCATCTATCCCCCCTTCAATCTGTTCAGAACTCTGCTGCACATCTCATATTCCGCCAGAACCGATATACTCATATCACCCCTCTCCTCAGGTCACTTCACTGGCTTCCGATCAGATACCGCATTCAATTCAAGCTTCTCCTTCTTACCTACAAATGCACTCAGTCTGCTGCCCCTCACTATCTTTCTACCCTCATCTCCCCTTACGTTCCCGCCCGTAACCTCCGTTCACAGGTTAAATCCCTCCTCAGTACCCTTCTCCACCATCGCCAACTCCAGGCTCCGTTCATTCTGCCTCGCCTCACCCTATGCTTGGAACAACCTTCCTGAGCTCTTACGCCAAGCCCCCTCCCTGCCCGTCTTCAAGTCTTTGCTTAAAGCCCACCTCTTCAATGCTGCATTCGGCACCTAACCCTTACCGTTCAGTGAATCCAGACTGCCCCAATTTGACTGCCCCTATCGGACCGACCGTTCACTTGTCTATTAGATTGTAAGCTCTTTGAGCAGGGACTGTATCTCTTTGTTAAATTGTACAGCGCTGCGTAACCCTAGTAGCGCTCTAGAAATGTTAAGTAGTAGTAATAGTAGTAGTGGTTCTGATTGTGCTAGAATGGTTTCCTGCTTTGCACTCAGCAGGAACCTCCCTTGCTTCAGTTACATGCAGGGGGATAGGGGAACTAATAACCAATGGTTGCAGAGATGTTTGGGCAGGTGAGCTGAGTGAAATGTTCTCCTCAAGCACTGCTGATACTCTCTATTCTGGCAAGGCAGCAAGGACACGTTCATCCTGGTCCTGATAGGTAATTCCAAACTGTAGAATCAATGAGTGAGCCGAAAGGGGAGTGATAGACAATGTTACCCTAACCTTCCCTCTCCTTTTCATCATCCGCGTGATATTGGAAACGTTAGGGACTCTAACACAGAGCATTCAGCCCTAAGTCAGATACCATCAGCCCCCCTTTTTTGTACTTAGGGCAATGGAGGGTTAAGTGACTTGCCCAGGGTCACAAGGAGCTGCAGTGTGAATTGAATCCAGTTTGCCATAATTGCAGCTCACTGCACTTCTGATACAGTGAGTTCACAAAACAAATGGCCTTTGTGGGGGTTTTGGAACAGCTGAAGTTTATCTATGCAGTAGAGCATTTGAAGAAGCAACATACGGGAGCTGTAGCACCAGAAGAATAAAAATTTTGAACAATTGTGTGTGCATCAGGAAGGTGAAGTTGATCTTCTAAAATGATAAAGGGGATGGAACTCCTCTCATATGAGGGAAGGCTAAAAGGCTATGGCCCTTCAGCTTGGAAAAGAGACAGCTGAGGGGAGATATGATTGAGTTCTACTAAATCCTGAGTGGTGTAGAACGAGAAATGAATCTATTTTTTTTACTGCTATTAAGATAGACATGGGGAAGCCACTGCTTGCCCTGGGATTGGTAGCATGGAATGTTGCTACTAACTGTGTTTCTGTTAGGTACTTGTGACCTGGATTGGCCACTGTTGGAAACAGGATACTGGGCTAGATGGACCATTGGTCTGACTCAGTATGGCTATTCTTGTCTTCTTATGCATTTCTGAGATTGTAAAGCAAAACTAAGCATTCCCAGAAGAATCACTAGTTAACCTCTTTAGTGATTTTGTGTTTTGACAACTCACCCACAGGATTGAGTATATCAACCAAGAAGAGCAAGGGAAAGGCTAAAGTGGCTAAGGCTGTTCATCTTGGAGAAAAGGCGGCTGAGGGGAGATATGATAGAGGTCTATAAAATAATGAGTAGAGTTGAACATGTAGATGTGAAGCGTCTGTTTACGCTTTCTAAAAATACTAGGATTAGGGGGCATGCGATGAAGCTACAATGTAGTAAATTTAAAACAAATCAGAGAAAATTGTTCTTCACTCAACGTGTAATTAAACTATGGAATTCGTTGCCAGAGAATGTGTTAAAAGCGATTAGCTTAGTGGTGTTTAAAAAAGGTTTGGATGGCTTCCTAAAGAAAAAGTCCATAGACCATTATTAAATGGACTTGGGGAAAATCCACTATTTCTGGGATAAGCAGTATAGAATGTTCTGTACTTTTTTGGGATCTTGCCAGGTATTTGTGACCTGGATTGGCCACTGTTGGAAACAGGATGCTGGGCTTGATGGACATTTGGTCTTTCCCAGTATGGCAATACTTATGTACTAATAGCAAAAGCCTTGCAGGATTAAACCTAGATCTTGCCTATTCCATATTATTTCATATATGCCACCCATGGTGCTAGTCAGCAAACCTGACTAATACACCTGCCACCTACTGTGGGAAAAGAATTCTCTGATATTTTTATTTTTTTATTTATTGCATTTGTATCCCACATTCCCCCACCTATTTGCAGGCTCAATGTGGCTTACATAGATTTGTTAACATTGTCATTGCAGGATATCAGATACAGTTAGTAATGTGTGGTGATTTGGAAGGGAAGAAAGAAGAAGGGGAGAGTGGGTAGGGTAGTTATATAAGGTGGGTGTTCATAATTGACTGAATTGGTGAGGTGACTTAGTGAAGGTATAGGTTCTCATTGTAGGCCTTGTTGAAGAAGAATGTCTTCAGAGATTTTTGAAAGATAGTTGTTTCGTTGATTTCTTTCAGGTCTGTAAGTAATGCATTCCATAACTGCGTGCTCATGTAGGAGAAGGTAGTGGCATGCATCAGCTTGTATTTAAGTCCTTTGCAGCTGGGATAGTGCAGGTTGAGAAATTTGCGGGATGATCTTGTGGCGTTTCTTGGAGGTAGGTCTACGAGGTTTAGCATGTAGATTGGGGCGTCTGCGTGAATGATTTTGTGTACGATCGTGCAGATCTTGAACGCAATGCGTTCCTTCAGTGGGAGCCAGTGATGTTTCTCTCTTAAGGGTTTTGCACTTTCATATTTAGTTTTTCCAAATATGAGTCTGGCGGCCGTATTCTGGGCAGTTTGGAGTTTTTTGATTGTCTCCTTCACACCTCATGCTGTTTCGGGTCTGTAAAGGGACAGTGTATGTAATATGATGTAGAGAGCCCCATTTTACATACATAGAGATTAGAATTGAATGTCCAGATCAGGGAGGGCTCAATTCCAATGGTATTTTAGAAAAGGATCTGCCAACATAGAGCCTTTTCTGAAATATTTGCAGGAGTGCATGTGTATTTGCTGGCACATGCAGTAAAAGCATCCATTTTGCAAATATACGTATGGAAAAAATCAACAGTAGAAACTCAGCAACTTACAAATGTAAGTGCCAACACATTGTAAGTTGGCATTTTGCAATTTTACATCTGTTATGTGTCAACACTTTTATGTCTATGTCAGCCATTTTGGAATCCTATATACATGAATGCTACTAATTAAATACAAAGGCTACAAACGTTATTTATTTTCCATTTTTAAGAGGGGAAATAAAGCAATGGCAGATTAAAGAGGATAACTCTCTTTAATTCTTTAATCCCTCCTGTACAAGGCTGGCTGAAATAAGCACTTAACCCCCCCCCCCCCCCCAAAAAAAAAAAAAAACTATACATGCTAGGGAGCAGTGGTAAATCCCCACATAGAAATATTACATCATACACATTGTGAAATAGGGAATACACAAGTAGATTTTTGACCTCTCTAGAGCATGCACAAATCCTGCCCTAACACACCCCTTTTGCAATTTTTAGGTATTATGGAAATCCACATGCAAATTGAGCCCTTTCTAAAACTGTCACTTAAACATGGATGCTGTTCTGTATGTCAATGCCAAAATGCCTACCCGGAAACTGAATAATGGTTCTAAAATACACCCATAGACAACCATCACCTACAAATAGGACTCGCACTGTTACTCACTCTTCTTGTACTTTTTACATTGTGAGAAATGAGAGAAACAGAGAAACTAATAGCAGAAAAAGACCATATGGCTTATCCAGTCTGACCACAGGATATACCATTCTTCAATCCGTCAGCTTCAGTAAAAGCAGACATGGTTCTTTTAAATAACGCTATTTACTACCTTTAGCAAAGCACTGCAGTCTGTAAATCGCAGGAATTGCTAATGCATGCTCACTGCAATTACAAACAGAGACACTAGCCAGCAGCACATATCCACCAACTGTTTTTCTGTAGCCCATCCTCCCCACCAATATAGATATCTCTCAGGTTTCCTAGGAAGGATTTTCATAGCTATAACTGGAATTTTAATGCCTCTGGAAGGCAAGCATATTTGTGACTCTGCCCCCATCCTGATATTGATCTTCTCCTTCATCACTCCCATGCCTAACATAGTAACATGGTAGGTGACGGCAGAAAAAGACCTGTACGGTCCATCTAGCCTGCCCAACAAGATAAACTCATATGCGCTACTTTATATATATACTTGACCTTGATTTGTATCTACCATTTTCAGGGCACAGACCGTAGAAGTCTGCCCAGTACTAGCCCCATCTCCCAACCACTAGCGCTGCCACCCAATCTCCACTAAGCTTCTGAGGATCCATTCCTTCTGAACAGGATTCCTTTATGTTTATCACATGCATTTTTGAATTCTGTTACCGTTTTCATCTCCACCACCTCCCGCGGGAGGGCATTCCAAGTATCCACCACTATCTCCGTGAAAAAATACTTCCTGACATTTTTCTTGAGTCTGCCCCCCTTCAACCTCATTTCATGTCCTCTACTTCTACCGCCTTCCCGTCTCCGGAACCGGTTCGTTTGCCTAAGCAAAGAGAATATAATATTTAGCAAGAGAATTGGCCTAGTGGTTAGAGCACTACTCTTGATATCCAGAAGTGGCCAGTTCAAATCCCACTGCTGCTCCTTGTGATTTTGGGCAACTGACTTAAGGGTCCTTTTACAAAACTGCGGCAAAAAGGGGCCTTCAGCTTAGGCCTCCTTTTACCGCAGCGGGTAAAAGGCAGGTCTTTCTTTTTTTGAAGAATGACTGTGTGGCAAGTAAAGCACTTGCCACGTGTTCATTTCGGGGGGGGGGGGGGGGGGGGAGTGGAGCACTTATCCATTGAGGTGGCGGTAAGGGCTCCCTCATAACCCCAGCAGCATGCGGCACTGCACGATTACTGCTGAGTACACACCGGCACTACAAAAATAAAAATATATATATATATATTTTTTTTTTTGCGCAAGATGGCGACCGTGTGAGGGAGTGAGTCACACAAGTTCCCGAACGACATTGTCTGCCCTAGTAGCGCTTACCTTTCTCTTTTTTCACCTGCGATAATGGTGAAGAGAAAGGGGAAAGTCGGGGCTAAAGCCGCTGCGAGCCCCGGCGGTAATCCAGCGCTCCGACAGCCGACTTTAGAGTCGTTCGGTCTTGGTGCTCCGGGCGCCCAAGTTCCTCCCTTGGTTGGGTCCCCAGGACAACAGGGGGACCTTAGCGTTGAGGCGACTTCTCTGAGTCCGCCCCTGCAAGCTGCGCCGCCGAGACCAAGCGGGAAGTTAGGAGCGATGGTAGAACCTCAGACGACCCTTGCTGAGGTTAGCAGCGGCCCCATCGGCTTTTCGACTCCAGGTGGAGTATCAACAGAAGAAGGGGCGGGAGGATTTGATTTCTCGCCCTCTCTTACCCAGGAGACCCCGCTTAAGGTACTCGGAGTGAGGAACAAACCCGCAGCGGTAACATTAGAGGCCCTCTGGGATGTGATCCAGACCATCAATTCGTCACTGCTACAATTAACTAATTCCTTCAATACTGAAGTTAAGGATTTAAAGGACTTTCGCCGAACGATGGAATCAAAAGCGCAGGAACAAGAAGTAAAAAGTGAGTCAAATTTACGAGAAATAAAGAATTTACAGACTGCTGTTGCTAACATGGTTGTTGAAAAAGACTTGACTCGAAGGAAAATTGAATTCTTTGATAATCAACTCAGGCGTAACAACCTGAGATTTCTGAATTTTCCTAAGACTCCTTTAATATCATCTATAGAAATGCTGAAGAAATATTTCCTTGAAGTACTTGGTATTCCTAAAGAAGCTATGCCCCCTATAGTGAAGGCCTTCTATGTCACAGGAGTCAATGTATCTCCAATAGAGATTCCGGAAATGAACTTAACACAACTCTTAGAAACTTCATCCTTAGAAGTGGTAACTGAGCGTACGACTCTTCTAGCTACCTTCGCTTTTGAGACTGAGAGGAACCATGTTTTCAGACTTTATTTTAGACATATGGCTGCCCAGTTTTTTGGATCTAAAATACAAATTTTTCCTGATCTCAGTAAAAATACTCAGAGAAGGAGAAGAGAATTTCTGGGACTTAGGCCCCGGGTTCTCGCTCTTGGGGGGATATTTAAATTGAAATTTGCCTGTAGATGTATAATTTCCTTAAATACAACATACTATGTATTTTTTGAACCAGATAAGCTGCGACAGTTTATAATTGCTAAAGAGAGCGCTGGCGAAAGAGTTCTGGTCACCCCAGTAGGGAGCTGAAACCGCAGGCAGGAACTGGGCTCTACCCTTACAATTAGTTTATATTTTTCTTCTTTTGATTGAGTATTTCCTTATATCTTGATCTCATATAGTGGACTAAGTAACAATGTAATTTCTTTTATTACCCCTTGAGTTAAAGGGGTGTGGGAAAATATGTAATTGAATATTTACCTGTTTTTCCTATATTTACTTAATGTAAGTTGTATTTTGAAAATGATAAATAAAATAATAAAAAAAAATATATATATATATATATATATTTTTGTAGCACCGGAAATGGTGCGAACGTAGCGAGCAGTAAGCCCACATTTGTAAAAGGACCCTTTAACCTTTTATTGTCTCAGGTACAAACAGATTGTGAGCCCTCTAGGGACAGGGAAACACCCAGTATATCTGAATGTAACTTACCTTGAGCTACTACTGAAATGGTGTGAGCAAAACCTAAATAAATAAATGAGCAGCCCATTTGAACCAGAAGTGTTAAGTCATTATTTCCATGTGCAAGTGTAAGCTCTCTTGAATGTGCCTATGGTCTCTTTAACTATATAGACATGCTGAGCAAGCTCACAGACAATTGCTCACAAATTCTTCCTTACTAGCCAATCTGTTATGAATTTATAGCCCTGATATGATCACTTTGTTGTCCCTGAAGTGAATCTGGAATAGCCAATGTGTGAAGGTTTGGCAAATGCTGAAGCATTGTGTAGTACCTCAACCTACTTTATGGGATGGGGACAGGGAGTTGATGTTGGAATGTGAATGTTAAATATGGTTCCACAAGAGGAAAGATATCACTAAGCTGAAAGGATAACTTCTTCAGCTGATGTAGTCAGAGATCTTACCTAGTTTTAGCTTGATTGAACATATCATTCATTCATTATTCAGTTCTGTGGTACATGTCAAAATAGAATTAATTACCATATGTTCTTTTTTCATACATCAAACTTTAAAAAGCTTAACAGAAACCCCTTTGCTAATAAATGGGTCAATTTTAAAATGATTACAATAAAGAAGGCAATTTTGAACCATTTAGCTATGAAAATTGACCTGTATACAAATTTATTTTCTTTGGCTGGCAAAAAGTATCAGAGGCTTCTATAGCTTGTCTGATTGTAACTGTGTTAAAAAGAGGAACTCGCAGAGTATATTTAGGCGAGGAAGGAGAACCGTAAATATATATTCTCTTTTGAAAGGAGCCAGCACTTTGCTTTGCCATTCTCACAAGTAATAGGTACACTTTGTAAGTACATACTTTACGTTAGCTAATTTTTCAAAAACAAACTACTTGAGTAGTTATTCTTTGAAAATTAGCTAGGAATTACATGTATTTCAGGTGTGCAGCTACACAGTGTCTAGGAGGCTTATGGGAAATTGCTCGCAGTATGTTCCATTCATTCTTTTAAATGCAACTTTTGGTTCAATGAGGGACTGAAACTTATTAACTATTAGGTGAAACTGTTGGAGAGAAGATGGAAAGGAAATTAGTCTACTTCTAATAGATTTGTTTAAAAATAAGGCAACAGAATATAGGGCACTGGTCGGGTCTGATAAGGGAGACCACTGTGTGCGCTTATTGGAGAAGGCTCCAAATCAACCTATTAAGAATAATAATGATCTGAAGTTTTCATCCAGATAAATTTGTACATGAATTTCAAGTCAATTTTCAAACAGGATCTCCAGTGAGGTCCGCTAATTTGCCCAGAATACAAGCACAGATTAGGTACATTTTCAGCTGTGCTGCACACATAGGAGTAAATTCTTTACAGGTGGCCTAAAGTTGCACACTAAGCACAAATTCTATATTGACACCAGTATAAAGTCACGGCTGCTTACACATTCCAATGGCTGGTATAAATATCTGCAAGTAAATGTTACAGTTGTGCACAAAACTTACATGATTCTAGATGTTTAGCACATAAAAGCTAGGTACACCCTTGGCCCATCCATGCCCCTCTCATGTGCACACTAGCCCCTTGCATTTATACACTATAGATATTGAATGCTAATTTTATAGAACATCAACTTAGATGTGCAATGATCTTCCAGTGGGTATTATAACATCCACTGACTATTTACAGTTTAGAAAACACCTTAAAACTTGGTTATACCAACAATTTCTATCACAATAAGAAGTTGAATTGTATTTGATCTAGGGCTGCATTTCGATTACAATTTTAATTAAGATTAATCATGCAATTAAAAGTATGTCATTTATTTTCTTTCCCACAGCAGCTCCTTGTGACTCTGGGCAAGTCACTTAACCCTCCATTGCCCAGAGTCACAAGGAGCTATAGTGGGAAAAAAATAAATAACAGAACTTTAATCATGCAATTGAACAATTAATCACATTTATTCAAAATTTATAGCCCGCCCATCCAATCATCTGAGCGGGTTACAATAAAACAAACAAACCAATAATATCATACAATAATAACAACTCAAATATTCTTCATGCCCTAAAGTCAACCCACCCCTTAAGAAGACCCACCAAAACCTCTGCAAAACAAAAGAGCCTTCTACTGCTTTCTAAACAAGACATAAGAAGAAACCTGCCACAAAGACAGAAGAAGAGCATTCCACAAACACGGACCAACCACTGCTAAGATCCAAGAATGAATTGCTTGTAACTGAACCTGTCAAAATGAAGGAACAACCAATAATACTTGGGCCTGTGACTGAAGTGACAGAGAACGACAATACAAATGCAATCTTTTTACCAGTTCCTTTGGAGCCTCATGCTTAAACGCCAGTATCAAAATCTTGAACTCGAAACGGCATTCAATTGGCAACCAATACAATTCTCGCAATTGTGGGGTAATATGATAAAACCTACTCATCCTCATCAACAATCGAGCTGTAGAATTCTGCACAACCTGTAAGGCTTTCAATGTAGAGGACAATTTAGCGGATCTTCTCAGGCTTTCAATGTTGCATGTGGCAAACCACACAAAAGAACATTACAATAATCAAAGTGTGCCAAAACATATGCCTGCAAAACAGTATGAAAATTTTGTTCAGACAGAAATCTTCTCAGCTTAGCTACCAACCATAACTTTAAAAATACCACATGAATCACTGAGGCAACATATGGTTTAAATGATAAAGCAGTATTCAATGTCACTCTCAAACTAAGGACTGTTGACAAAACTGGCTCTGAAACAGAATCCAGACAAAAACTGGAATATGGACAAACCTCCCCCGATTGTGATAATCACAAAATCTGCGTTTTGGCAACATCCAAGGCCAAACCATTTGCTCGCAACCAACCCTGCATTGTCTGAAAATAAGATTCCAACAAAGAAATGCCTCAGACATGTCCACAGATACAGGAAAATAAAATTGTATATCATCAGCAAACAAACAATAACGAATACCCATATCCGCCATCACCTTGCAGACAGGGAGCAAAAACAAATTGAACAGCAAGGATGAAAGACACAAACCTTGTGGTATGGCTGCAGTCACCATCATCGAATATAACAGTTCATGATCTACAGTATCAAATGCAGTGGCAACATCCAAAGAGATTAAAAAAAACTGATCTCCCCGATCAAAACCCAAGCGAACATCATCCAAAATAGTAAGCAACAACTCAGTGTTATGTTGTTTACAAAAACCAAATTGACAAGAATCCAACAAATATCTCTGTTCTACAAAATCAGTCAATTACGCCAACACTAATTTTTCCAAAACCTTCATAAAAAAAAACTAAATTGGAAATAGGGCAGAAATGATCAGCTTGATCATAATTCAAAGATGCATTTTTTTAACAATGCTGCTTTTTTCAAAGCAGCAGACACCAACGCTTCATCAAACATACGATTAACAAGTAATGCAATATTACCTGAAATTTTTAGAATGCAACACCTTCAATACTGATGTAGAATATGCATTCAACGGACTGCCTGAATTGGACAATGAATGTATCACCCTCTCTACTTGCTTAGCATCAAGAGGCTGAAAAGAGGTCCACAATTCTCACCTTGATAAATCAGGCAACTCACCCATTTTAATCAAAATGCAGCTCTAAATAAAGAATAAAAAGTATTGAAAAGATAAGAAATGCAAAATACAAATTGTCAAATTACAAATTAAGAGGGGCTTTTACTAAAGATTAGCTCGCGTTATCTACAGCAGGGCCCATAGGAATAAAATGGGCCCTGCTGCAGATAACTCAAGCTAATCCTTAGTAAAAGATCCCCTAAAGAATCTAAAACAGTAGGCAGAATAGTTATAAACAGCCTTACAGTTTTCACAGCCTACTTCAGAAATGCAGCATTAATTTATTTTGTATCTTCCCTTGCTATGCCTAGGTTCTTTTAGATTGTTAACTCAGGTATATGCAGGATATAAGCACTGTATTGGTATTGGTATTATGCTTGCAACTACTTGCAAGTCATGCTGTATACAATCCTGGGGTATGTACCTAACTTTGGGCATGCACATTTATACCTGCCAACGGCTGGTGTAAATGCTTGTGTCCAACTAATAATTTAATTATGTTCAAATCATCCACAATTCTACATATTTCACAGTTCAATCATCCATATTCAACATATCTTTAGTAATACATAGTCTATACTTTTTTAATATAACGGGGATCTTCAGAATATTCAACAGCAGGATTCAACTGCTGTTGAATATTCTGAAGAGCCCCGTTATATTAAAAAAGTATAGACTATGTATTACTAAAGATATGTTGAATATGGCTGATTGAACTGTGAAATATGTAGAATTGTGGATGATTGGAACATAATTAAATCATATTTAAAGTAAGTCCCCACATCAATACTATCAGGTCCATTCAAGGTGATGTGTCCAACTAATGGCAGGTAGGTGCGAAAATGCAGGTATTCTATAACACTGTGCTTAATCTCTGACTCACCCATGCCCCTTCCAATGACCACACCACCTTTGCAGTTATGCACTATGAAATTTAGGTGGGCATGTTATAGAATTGGATGTAGAACAGATCCCTGTGTAACTACTAATTACTGCCAATTAGGTGCTTGTTAACTCCAATTACTGATTGCTAGTACCAATTTTGCAATTACTTTTCATGTGGATCTGCGATCTGTGCCCAAAATGGAGTACCTAACGTTGGATGACCTTATAGAATTTGGGGTATAGTGTATACTCTTCGAAAGAGTGCACAGACATGATGACATTTGTTCCAGAACGGAAAAAAAATCCCTAGATTACTTTTTGCTCTCTCTTTGATTATATTAGCCAGACTTACATCTATTAGGAAAACTGATTTTAATTGTGCCTTTTTTGAGGAATAAGTTTCAGCCATCTATTTGTAATAATACAACCCTATCAACCTTTCAAAAACATGTTAAGATTTGGCTGTTTATACAAGTGTTTCTCCCTACTAACTGCGTACATTGTTTTAACTTACTGCAAATCTTGCATCTCATTTGTTATTTTATTGATTGCATATTCTATTTATGTTTTGAATTGTATTTTATGACCTTTTATGTACACTGCTTTGAGTCTGATGTGATAAATTAAGTTGAAGTCGAATAAATAAATAATGTTGTAGGGTCACTTTTTTTTTTAAAGCTCAACAGCTGGTCACCTAACTATGCAAAGTATGCAATGAGAAAAAATACAGCTTGCTGGAAGGCAGCCAGACCCCCCACTTTAAGTTGTTTCAGTGTGGTAAGAACCAGTTGTACAGTCAGCCAAACCAAAGGCAGTACAGATAGAAAAAAAAAAGTCTCCCTCCAAGAAAACATTAAGGGTGTCAGTTGCCAAATGTTCTCCTTTAAATGACAACAGACAATTAAGGCACTGCCCTAAATGACTCATACCAAACCACAATCAAAAAGCATGAGAGAAACCGATATTTATAAACCTGTACCAGTGGATTTTGAAATGCACTCTTTTTAAAATGCAATATATGTTTGTCACAAAATTCATATAATACATATCAATAATATATAGACACAATTTTTACTAGCAATAAGCTTTCATTTAAAGCACTAGAGTTTGAAAGATTAAAAGGCAGAATGACAGAGCTTAATGTTTCTGTGGTTAACCAATCTAGACACTATGGCAAAAGCACCGTGGTTAATTTTTCCTGTACTACTCATGCTTGTCAACTCTGTCGTAGATGGTAGTTTTGCCTCAGAATTATCACCATCCCCTGGAATAAAGCTGCAGTTTTTTTTAAGAGAGCTGGCATTGTACAAACAGTATGATAGTAATGAGTCTGTTTAGGGGAAATATCTAGTGTACCTGAATGTAACTCACCTTGAGCTACTACTGAAAAAGGTATGAGCTAAATCCAATAAATAATTAAAAGCCATATGCTTTGGTGAGGAAGGGACTGTTCCAGAGAAAGAGGCATTAATTTCATTGTATAAAACCTATCTTTATGTGAGCAGACACAATTCCCAAGCTCTGACCATTGAAAACAATAACATCAGCTCTCAAGTATTTGCATGCTGAGGTTTTAATAAAGCAAATAAACTGTTATTAGTGTCCTGTGGCCAGTATCACTGACTTGTTCTCTACTTTGGAGACAATTTTGGCACTGAGAGTCATTTGTATTCTGTTGATATGCATTACACATCAAGGATAATGCATGGTTTTAACACCACCAAAAAAACTGGGAATAATAGGGTGATCATATAGGTCCATGCCAAGTGTGACAAGCTGACACAGTCCTGGTTTAATCCCATCATCCCCATAAGTCTAAAAAAGTAACCAAAAATTGCGTGTGCAAATTTGGCTGTGTGCCCAATTTGCATAAATGTAGGTGTAGGATTCGTGCCTGAAATTAACCTGCAATTTGAAAAAGTGGGGACGGAAATGGGAGGGTCATGGGTGTAATGGGGTTGCTCCTAAAATTAATGCACATTGTTATAGAATGACAGGAATATATGCGTAATGTAGGTGTGTATATTTGCACCACATTTCAGTTGGTAGAAATGGCCATGCCTAAACTTAGGTGCGATTCCTGAGGAGATCCGGGAAATTATAGACCGGTCAGTCTGACGTCGGTGCCGGGCAAAATGGTAGAGACTATTATAAAGAACAAAATTACAGAACATATTCAAAAGCATGGATTAATGAGACAAAGCCAACATGGATTTAGTGAAGGGAAATGGTGCCTCACCAATCTATTACATATCTTTGAAGGGGTGAACAAACATGTGGATAAAGGTGAGCCAGTTGATAATGTGTATCTGGATTTTCAGAAGGCGTTTGACAAAGTACCTCATGAAAGACTCCAGAGGAAATTGGAGAGTCATGGGATAGGAGGTAGTGTCCTATTGTGGATTAAAAACTGGTTAAAAGATAGAAAACAGAGAGTAGGGTTAAATGGTCAGTATTCTCAATGGAGAAGGGTAGTTAGTGGGGTTCCCCAGGGGTCTATGCTGGGGCTGCTGCTTTTTAACATATTTATAAATGACCTAGAGATGGGAGTAACTAGTGAGGTAATTAAATTTGCTGATGACACAAAGTTATTCAAAGTTGTTAAATTGCGGGAGGATTGTGAAAAATTACAAGAGGACCTTACGAGATTGGAAGACAGGGAGACTGGGCGTCTAAATGGCAGATGACGTTTAATGTGAGCAAGTGTAAAGTGATGCATGTGGGAAAGAGAAACCTGAATTATAGCTACGCCATGCAAGGTTCCATGTTAGGAGTCACTGACCAAGAAAGGGATCTAGGTGTTGTCGTTGATGATACATTGAAACCTTCTGCTCAGTGTGCTGCTGTGGCTAAGAAAGCAAATAGAATGTTAGGTATTATTAGGGAAGGAATGGAAAACCAAAATGAGGACGTTATAATGTCTTTGCATCGCGCCATGGTGCGACTGCACCTCAAATATTGTGTTCAATTCTGGTCACCGCATCTCAAAAAAGACATAGTGGAATTAGAAAAGGTGCAGAGAAGGGCAACAAAAATGATAAAGGGGATGAGACGACTTCCCTATGAGGAAAGGCTAAAGCGGCTAGGGCTCTTCAGCTTGGAGAAAAGGGGAAATATGATAGAGGGCTATAAAATTATGAGTGGAGTTGAACAGGTAGATGTGAAGCGTCTGTTTACGCTTTCCAAAAATACTAGGAATAGGGGGCATGCGATGAAGCTACAAAGTAGTAAATTTAAAACGAATCGGAGAAAATATTTCTTCACTCAACGTGTAATTAAACTCTGGAATTCGTTGCCAGAGAATGTGGTAAAGGCGGTTAGCTTAGCAGAGTTTTAAAAAGGTTTGGACGGCTTCCTAAAGGAAAAGTTCATAGACCATTATTAAATTGTACTTGGGGAAAATCCACAATTTCTGGGGATAAGCATAAAATGTTTTGTACTTTTTTGGGATCTTGCCAGGTATTTGTGACCTGGATTGACCACTGTTGGAAACAGGATGCTGTGCTTGATGGACCTTTGGTCTGTCCCAGTATGGCAGCACTTATGTACCCTATAAACTGCACCTAACCTTAAGTCCGGCTTATAGAGTAGCATTTTTTTTCTGTGCTGATGTTTTTGGTGCCATATATAGAATCTAGCTCCATATGTGTAGATATATAGTTCTAATTTTCTTATACAATCTAAAAGGGACATCAGAACATCTCTATGAACCATGAGGCTTTTGTGCTGTATTCAAACTGCATCAACTTCCATGAATGCTCAAATCAACTGGTACGATTTTATAGGATGGTCCCTCTTTCCTCTGAGTATAATTCGATGAAACTCAGGCCCATCACACTGGAAATAGATAATAGATAAATACTTATCTCCTCAAATTTTTTCTATATTCAGGTAGAGGAAGCTTTTAACTTCCTCAGATCTCCTTAAAATATTACACACTCCCAACCATGGTTTCACCCCAGTGATGGGCTTTTTCAAGGGAGGAGTAAAGTATCAAGCAACCCTAACAAGACTACTAGAAGTTTTGACTAGAGGTGATCACCATTTTGATGTATATAAAAAATAGCAGTTGGATTTTTGCCTAGTGAAAACATCTAGTAGTCTTGTTAGGATTGCTTAATAATGTACTCCTCCCTTGAAAACCCATGACCAGGGTGAAAGCATACTTGGCCATGGTTGGGAGTGTGTAATATTATAAGGAGACCTGATGGAATTAAAAGCTTCCTCTACCTAAAGGGAACATAATCCCATCACGGCCAATTATGGCAGACTTTGATGCTTAAGAGTTAAGAGTGACGCCACCTCCTATTAAAAACCTGTACTTTATTCTGAAATTTTGCTGCGGGATTATGGTTGGTTGAGTTAAATTAGATTGTATCTTTGTATTAGTTATTTTGAGTTAATAAGTAATCCATTGTTTTTTTAATAAGATTTGACACTAATACATCTCTTTGAAATTGTTCAATAAACATATAGATACAAAAAAGCCTCCTCTATCTGAATACAGAAATCATTTGAGAAGATAAATATATATATATTTTTTGTGATATAAGTAGCAACCTTTTTTTTTCTCAATAAAATTTTTTTCAGGTGCAATGATGAATGTAACCCCCTCACCGAGAATGAGCCTGTGTGGTAAGAAGGTGACGCGATTTATTTTAAGGACTCTTTTCTATGAGTACCCAAAATACTTATAAACTATGATTTTAAAATAATTCTAAAAAATTTGAAAATATTAAAACAACATTTTATATATTTTTACCATGTTGCTGAGTGTTATTTGTTATACATGTCACAGTTTATATCCTTGTTTTTTTGGTGGTAATTTTCACTTTTCATAAGGTGCATCTTTTCCAGCAGGCAATCCTTTGCCATTTATTACAATCTTATTCAATCATCAGATGTTGATACTGCAGAATTGATCATTTTATTGGAGAAAGTCTAATGGGGTCTTATAACTAACCTACGACGAGACACCAATTATCTCTGGGATTCTATACATGGCGCCTTCATTTTGATGCGGAAATTGAAGTGTATTCTATAACAATGCGCATAACTTAATTGGTTAGCTAGCTAATCCGTGTTATTAATTGGATGGTAACAAGCAATTATCAGTACTAATGGCACTAATTAAGATTTACTCACACAACTCACTAAGCGTATTCTGCAACATGGTGTGCCTAAATTCTAAGTCACATAATTGAAAAGGGGGTATGGCCATGGACGGGGCATGGGCATTTCTAAACTCTATATGTGCATTGTTATAAAATACAGCCACTCTATACCTAATGTATGTGTCAGGATATATTTATTTTATTTATTTTGTTACATTTGTATCCCACATTTTCCCACCTATGTAAGCTCAATGTGGCTTACATAGTACCGTAAAGGCATTCGCTGATTCCGGTGTAAACAGTTACACGGTGAGGTTATGGTAGAGTCGGATTCAAGTAGAACAACATATTGGGGAATTATATAGAGGAAGAGTTACATTATGTCCATTACATTCTTTGGTTTCGTAGTGTTGCAGGGTTCAGGTATTTAAGTAGGGTCGGTAGGGTATGCCTTTTTGAACAGGTAAGTTTTTAGTTTTTATGCCATGTAAAATATGGTATAAATGACTGTGACTATATTTTGGTTGCATGGAGAGGTGACTGGCGTTATTCTATACATCGAGTGGCAATTTAAGCCTATTCCATAAAATGTAGGCGTAGTTTACAGAGTATGCCTAGATGTGGTTTTTTTTCATGTGGAATTTTCAGGCCCCATATATAGAATCTAGCCCTATATTCCTATGAGTGTCTCAGCATTTACTGCCAGCTGATTTCTACCATGAGCCAAAAACTTAGTAAAAGGACCCCTAAGGTACTATGGTTGTGTGTTTTTGTCTAGAAGCTGGTCTTAATCAGGTCAATATTCAGCTATTCCAGTGAGCATTATTTATAACACTGACTGCCACAGAATATTCAGTGCCGGGCCATGTTCAGACATTGGCAGAATATCCAGATTAGTGGTGATAACTGGAGGTTATGTGAGTACATCCAATACTCTGTGCCATACCCCCATGACTAATGAGTTACAATAGCTATGCGGGCACTGGAATTGAATATTGCCATTGCCCACATAAATTCAGGAACTGCATCGACTCTGCCCGGATAGTGCTGTGATAGTCAGAAGGGATATTCAGTGCCACTGTCCAGTTAAATGCCCCTCAATATTTATTTTATTAATTTATTTATTTATGTACCGCCTACAACTAAGCAGTTTCCAATAAAACATGCACAGTATAAAACATCACTTAAAACATTATAACACAGTTAACATTTTAACTACCTCTGCAACAAACTATAGAAAAGGAAAGCACTATCAAGCCAGTCCACTACCTCAGAGAAAAGCCTTCACAAATAACTGAGTCCAGCAATTAGACATCACTGTCCCACTACTGCATTCCACGTTTGGATGCCTGCTATTGAAAATCAGCAGCTTTTGTATCACAATAAGGTACTTGCATAATTGGATCCAAGGATAGCCTCACTGCAGACTCTGATCTTATTTTTCTTCCTGGGTGGTACACAGAAAACACTTCCTTCAAATATTTTGTTGCACACTGATATAAAGCCTGGTGCATAAAACACAGGATTTTAAATTTCACTCTGTATTGCACTGGCAACCAATGGATGCTGTTCAAAATTGGTGTTATATGCTCCATCCATTAGAGACCCACCTCAAGCCGTGTCACAGCATTTTGCACTATTTGCAATGCCTTAAACCTGGCTTCGGATAAGCCAAGATATAAGGCATTACAATAGTCTAATCTAGACAAAAACCATACTACAATTTACCCCTGGAAAGTCATATAATGAAAACATAGATTTTAGTCTATTCAGTAAATGAAGATGTGAAAAACATGATTGAATCACCATAGTAACTTGATGGTACCCGGTCAAAATAGCCACGACAAAAATTCTCCAAACAAAAAAAAGCTCCCAAAATAATAGCCCCTGACATAAGAGCCGCTGTCAAAATGGCCTGCCCACAATATAGCCCTTGACAAATTAGCCCCCTGACAAAAAGGGCCCGATCAGGTTATTTTGTTAAGGGGCTATTTTGTCTAGCGGCTATTTTGTTAGAGGCTGATTTGTCAAGGGCTATTTTGTTACCAGGCTGTTTTGTGAGGGCTTTTTTGTCGTGGCTATTTTGTCAGGGCTATTATGTCGTGGTGCCTAACTTGATCTTTCATAGTGAGGTGGGCATCCAAAGTCACGCCTAACAGTTTCATAGTTTTTTGTACTGGAAATTTAACATTATTTACACATACAAACTCAGGACAAACACTCTCCCCCATCCTTTCAACAACCATCACTTCAGTCTTGGACAAATTCAGCTGCAGACCATGCTCACAAATCCTCTCATTTATCTTCTCCATATAAAGCTGAAATTGAACCTCCAAACCACCTCCCAAAGAGACTAATTGTATGTCATCTACATACAAATGATATTCCACTCCTAAGGCCTGAAAAACCTTTCCAAGGGATGACATACTACTACTACTACTACTTGACATTTGTAAAGCGCTACTAGGGTTACGCAGCGCTGTACAATTTAACATAGAAGGACAGTCTCTGCTCAAAGGAGCTTACAATCTAAAGGACAAATGTACAGTCAGTCAAATAGGGGCAGTCTACATTTCCTGAAAGGTATAAAGCATAGGCGTAGACTGGGGGGGGCGAGGGGGGGCAATGCCCCCCCAAACGACGCGAGGCGCCGCCGCGCCATTAGTTTAAAAAAAAAAAAAAACATGCAGGCACGCGCTCCTCTCCATCCGCTTGGCTTCCCTGCCCTCTCTATCTGCGTCCCGCCTTCCTCTGACGTCATTTCCTTTCGGGCGGGACGCAGACAGAGAGGGCAGGGAAGCCAAGCGGATGGAGAGGAGCGTGTCCGTCTACCTCTCTCTCTTCCTCCCTCCCTCCGGCGCAGGCAGCAGTCTTTTCCAGCGTTCCTGGCAGCGGTAGCGTTGTACACGCTGCCTTTGGCTCTGCCCCGAAGCCTTCTCTTCAAGTTCCTGTTCCCGCATAGGTGGGAACATGAACTTGAAGAGAAAGCTTCCGGGGCAGACCGAAGGCAGCGTGTACATCGCTACCGCTGCCAGGAACGCTGAAAAAGCTGAAGACTGTTGCCTGCGCCGGAGGGAGGGAGGAAGAGAGGGGTAAACGGAGTCCCATCTTGGACCTCGCGGGGTGGGGAGCAGAGGGAAGATGGATGGGACTGGGAGGGGTGGGAAGCAGAGGGAAGGAGCAGGAGATGAATGGGACTGGGAGGGGTGGGAAGCAGAGGGAAGGAGCAGGAGATGAATGGGACTGGGAGGGGTGGGAAGCAGAGGGAAGGAGCAAGAGATGGATGGGACTGCGAGGGGTGGGGAGCAGAGGGATGGACCAGGAGATGGATGGGATTGGGAGAGGTCAGGCACAGCAGAGGGAAGGAGCAGAAGATGGATGGGACGGAGGGATGGTGAGCAGAGGGAAGGAACAGAAGATGGATGGAACTGGGAGGGTTGGGGAGCAGAGGGAAGGAGCAAGAGATGGATGGGACTGGGAGGGTGGGGAGCAGAGGGAAGCCTACTGGAAAGAAGACACTGCATAAAACAGAAGACACTGGGATCAAAGCGAATAGAAAAACTAAATGATCAGACAACAAAGGTAAATAAAAGTATTTTATTCATAATTTATTAATTGAAATGTGTCAGCTTTTTGAAATGTGCATCTGTGATATTTTGCCTGTAAATTTCATTTCCTTCCTCCATATTAGCATATTCATTTGCATATTTATATATGCAAATGATATGCTAATATGCTCCGCCCATTCTTTGCCCCCCCAAATGAAACAGTCAAACTACGCCTATGGTATAAAGGTTAGGTGCCGAAAGCAACATTGAAGAGATGGGCTTTGAGCAAGGATTTGAAGATGGGTAGGAACATGTAGACATGTAGATATTAAAAAGCTGAGCAGACAGGGCATACCCCTGAGGTACCCCCCTTCTCAATAGAACCTCCTGAGATAGCTGTCCCCCACTCTGAACACACACTGACCTTCCACTCAGGCACTCACTGTGATTTATCTAGGCTGGAGCCTCTCCTGCCTGATTAAATCCATTAGAATATTGGGGCCTATGTATTTTCCATTAAGTCAATGTGTGCTTTATAGTATGTTTGTCCTGATTTTACATTTACCTTTTTTATATACATTTTATATTATGTATGTTGATTATGTATGTCAGTGAGGGGTCCTTTCACAAAGGCGCAGTAACATTTTTAGTGCACGCAAAAAATAAACATGCACTAAACCCTGGAGATGCCCATATATTCCTATGGGCATCTCTAGTGCTTACCGCACACTAATCATTAGCATGCACTAAAAACGTTAACACACCTTGGTACAAGACCCCCTTAGAGTTGTAGATAGTATGGGTTATAAATAGGTAAAATAAATAAATATGTATGCACTGAGTAAAACTGAGTAAAACCTGAAGTGATTCAGTTTGTCTCCCTTGACATGGAGCTACACAGTCACTTAAATGCCTTTATTACTGCAGTACCAGTTGTGTTGCTTCTCTCTCTCTCTCTCTCTCTCTCTCTCTCTCTCTGGTATATAGTTTTGTTTAAATTTTCTTTCATTTTAAGTTTATTTACTATTTTACTTGTTTACAATTAAAGAAACTTGAAAACAAATGGAGAAACAAAACAAATCAAAAGGGTAGGCCTCCACCTGCCTCCACTGAAATAAAGCCCCACACCACCAAAATTAAATAACTTGAAAAATACATGATCTAGCATTGTACTAAGGTATGTTTCACTAACAAGGTGCATGGTTGGTGGAACTGGGAGGATGCAAGTGACTGAGCAGATGGAGCAGTTAACAATAGTTGAGAGACTGAGGAGATTAGGAGATTATGAAAGACAATGGCCGGGATGTGATCCAGTGGATGGAGAGGTCACCAGTGGCAGATAGCTGACTGAATGAATGGATATAGAGTTATGAGGTCCATTTTACAAAGAGCAAAGAGATTGGAATCAAGATGTCTAGGTTGGGACATGATAAATTCTGGTGTTATTTTGCTGTCCTAACTTTATCCATATAGTTAGCTCGGTACTGTCTGAAAATTGCAAATACTTGAATAAGTGCTAGCTCCACTTTAATTCCACCCCTGGACTACCCTGGCATAGTGCCAGGGCAGTCTGTGATAATTTTCAGCAGCACAATTCAGGTAATGCTGCAGAAAGTGACCAGTTGTCCCCAGTGAGTGGCACTTATCTGCATAGTAGCTGTTCCCACTTGGATAAGTGGTTCTGCATACCTACCTCTTAAATCTTCTAATTCCACAAGGATATTTTCAATAGATAATAAATTTAGAAGAACAGTCTATAAAACATGTGCAATTTTTCAGTTTGGTCAAGTGAGGAACATATTAGTTTTCTTTGTTCAAATTCAGATTGGCCAATCCATTATCAAATTATTGCAACCACAAATTATAGAAATTAACTCATAATTACGAGACGCTTTGCAATAAGAAAATAGGCTGGTACTTTCCAGTCACATGGCTAAAGCTTCAGATGTGATTTCAGTTTCAGACTTGAAGCAGCAAACAGCCTGCCCCCAGGGTGTTCTGTTTTGTTCGACCAATTTAGAACATTATCATAGAAATACGTCAGAACTTTCCCTTCATGCCACTGCTTTGGTCCCTGAAACTAAATAGTACCTTTTTTATTCAATATTTTTAGACATTAGATACATCTGGAAAAATATTCAAGCAGATAATTAGATTGCATTAGTAATGTGTCTGTTGTGGTTTCCCCGACCCAAAGAAGGCAGCTCTTTATGAAACACTTGGCTGCAGTCACTACAAAATCTACTGTGTAAATTGGCCCTCAATAAAGCATGTGGAAAACATTTTTTGGCTGAAACATGACACTGTTCATGTGGCTTTGAGACAGGGAAGCTCAGCCTGCCAACATCAATAGGACTTTGTACTACAAACCAAAATGGTCGTTTAAACATGTGTACTTTCATGCTTGCAAATGCACTGAGGTCAATTTTTTTTTTAATCCTGGGAATTTTTTTCTCTTTACACAGCCTCATATTTCATGCAGGAAATGAGGCTGAGTTCAACAAACACAAATCATTGAGACTGACGGAGCATATTGGGTTCAAAACTCAAGCTCCGACTCTAATTGCTCTCTGAAGGCCTCTGGCTCAAGGTAACTGTTGATTTAGTTCAGCTGTTTCAAATCAGCACTGTAAGGCCTTCCACGGAAAAAGAAATGGTTAGGCCGAATTACATTTGTCCCATTAGATCCCTCAGGTATAAGCATAACACTGTTAACATTTCAAAAGATTGCATTTGTCTGTACCCTGCAGGCAATAATTACAAACAGGCAAATCTGTTATGAAAGATAGTGTGACGTTCTTTTAGTGAAAAAGTGATGATGGCTTCCAGTAGTAAATTGCTACTATTTCCATTCATGGTTCAGAGAGGAGCATTGCCTAGTTTAAATGAAGCCAAACTGTTCTATTATTGTTTGTTGGTTAGAGGCAATTTATGGCCACTGTCAAACTTCCTTGCTTTCCTTCCCTGTATAAGAAAAATACATTTTTTTCTCTCAGATATTTCATAGTTAAATAAAATAGCCTCTTCCCCTCATTAATCAAATTACTTCATATTTGCTCAATGCCAGCTGTGACTCAGTACTCTTGTGGTTATACTGATGTAGCTTGGGTTGATTTGTGAAACAAATAGTAAGGAAGATTTTTCATAAATGGAACTATAATTCTTTACTATCCTTAGCAATTTCAGTACTGAAGTGTGAGCTGTACGATATATCCATTTCAGTAACAATTCAAGTCCATATTCAAGATCAAATTGGAAAACAAGAAAATGGAAATAATTAATATGGAAATCTAATGTGCAAAAAACCTGAACAGCACAAATAGTAAAGACTTGTGGGATTGTAAGGGGTCTACCTTCTGTAGAAGGGATCTTACTAAGCAGGTGAGAAAGAATACATGGATTTTATAAAAATACTGAAGATGTTTGCAACTAAGGAGCCCTTTTATTAAGCCGCAGTAGGGCAAACCTGTCAGTAGCGTGCGCAAAATCGGCACTACCATCAGGGTAGCACAGGCGCCTGTCAGTAATTCTGAAGTTTGCACTGTTTCCTGCAGTAGAAAATAATTTTCTATTCTTTACTACGCAGGGTGTTCCTGGCGGTAATCAGCAGCTTACCTACATTGTTGTGAGCTGCCCAGTGGCTTAGTTACGTGGGGCCACAGGGGCCTGGGCCCCCATAGATTTGGCTCTGGACCCCCCTGCCGACGACCCTTTCAACCCCCTCCCGCCGCCAACCCTCCCCCGCTGTCACCATGGGCTACCTTTGCTGGCGGGGGACCCCAATCCCCGCCAGCCAAGGTCCTTTTCTTCCTGCGCAAGGCTTCGTTCTGTTTCTGACGTCCTGCACTAAAAGCTAGATTCTGTATATGATGCCTGAAAATTCTATGTGGAGAAGAATACACATAGGCGTATTCTCTAAAACACATTTATATTTTATAGAATAAGCTTAAATTTCTATGCGGTATATAGAATATGCCGAGCACCTCTCCATGTCACCAACTTTAGTCATTGTCATTTACACCACGTTTTACTTGGTGCAAATCCCGACACCTAAATTAGGCACTGATCAGGTGTATTCTATAATAATGTGCACATATTTTAGAAACGCCCATACCCCACCCATGGCCATGCCCCCTTTTCAACCACGTGACATAGAATTTAAGAAAGCGTGGGACAAGCATGTGGGATCCCTTAGGAAAAGGAAGAGTTAGTGGTTATAGAGGATGGGCAGACTGGATGGGCCATTTGGCCTTTATCTGCCATCATGTTTCTATGTTTTTATAGAATATACTTAGCGAGTTGTGCACGCAAATCTCACTCAATGCCAATTAGTGCTGATAATTGCTTGGTAAGATCCAATTAATAGTGCTGATTAGCTAATCAATTATGATATGCACATTGAATGCACCGGTTTACATGTGGATTTTTAGGCGCCATATATAGAATCCCAGGGGTAAATGTTAGGCGCCAAAATAATGGGCACTAAGCTAATACTCTATATCAGCAGAGTTGCACACCAAATCTGTTATAGAATACTAGTATATGTCCACAGTTACATGCCAAACCTTAGGCCAACCAGTTATGTCATGTCTGTTGCTGGCGTAAATGGCGACACCTAAATGCAGATGTTTGGCATGTAAATGCAGCTATTCTCTAAAGTGTGTGCAATAATAGTCAGAACATCCCTGACATGCCCAGGCCCCTCCCATGTTAATGCCTCCTTTGCATGTGTGCATGAGAACATAAGAGTAGCCAAACAGTGGTCAAGCCAGGTCACATGTACCTGGCAGAAACCCAAATCATGGCAACACTTATATCACAAATCCCTAGGGCAAGCAGTTGCTTCCTATGTCTGTCTCAATAGCAGACTGTGGACTTTTCCTCCAAGAATTTGTCCAAACCTTTTTTAAACCCAGATACAGTAACCGCTGTTACCACATCCTCCGGCAAAGAGTTCCAGGGCTTAACTATATGTTAAGAAGTTAGGCGCACAGTGTATAGAATAGAGGTGTAAATTTGTTAAATGTGCAATGGGAATAAGTGCCAGTTAGTGCTTGTTAATGCAAATTATTGATATTTAGTGCTAATTTAGTGCCAGTTACTTAATTAGGTTACATGTGCAACTGGCCCTATTCTATAACTGCAGGGCCAATTGCACACCTAACTTTGAGTGCTGTCTTCAGAATTTAGGGGTGGTAAAGTTTTGCAGTTACCGTGCATTAGTTGCAAAAAGCCTTTACAGTAAATGTTGAGGCATGTCCAGCATCTATCCTGAAGTTACCACATTAAGCAAGTGAAAGGAGATAGACTCAGGATTAATCTAAGGAAATCATTCTTCATGGAAGGGTAGTGAACGTGTGAAATGGCTTAATAGTGGAGGTGGTGGAGGCAATGACTGTATCTGAATGTAAGAAAGCATGGAACATGCACAGTGCATCTCTAAGGGACAGAAAGGTATAGTATAGATTTGTAGATAGCATGGATGAGCACCACTGGTTACAGCTAAATGGTGCCAGTCTCAAGCCTAGATAAAGGAGGAGGGTTGGGGATGGTCTAGTTACCTGTCCCTGTAAAAAGCTAAAAAAAACTGAGAAAACAGCCAACATAACAAAAGGCATGTTAGTTGACAAGACCAACTGTATTACCACCTTGAAACTTTGTATGAGGAAAGCACAATGACTGTCAAAAAGACAGCACCAAATTTACAATGTGATCTGTCGAGGTCAAAGCCGAAAAGATACCTTGGTGATGAATTCAGTACTTACAGCGAAGCCCATTACCAAGATTGGGTGCTGGAATATATGCACACTAATGGAATTTTTTTTTTAATGTGTGCAGTTGGTTACGAAAATGAAACACAATACCTTGACATCTTCGGTGTAAGTGAAGCAAGATGGACTGGTCAACAAAAGGAGTAGTGATGGAATAACAATAATATAGTCTGGAAGGAAATATGGGGCCCACACACAAGGAGTTGCAATCTTCATTTTAGCTGTAGCTAAGACAATCATAGCATGGAAACCAATTACTGAGAGACTAAATAGAGCAACATATATGACATATGTTGCTATGCACCCACAGAAGCCACAGAAGATTTGGAGAAACTCCTGGTAAGAGCCAGGATGGCCACTGGGAACTGGGACATCTTGGGTCTATGTCAGTGGGACTGTCTAGGGGTAATGTGCTTATAAGCCTATGTCAGGGGGGCTGTCCTGAAGCTCTTAAACCTATATCCAGTTACAATGTGTGCATCATGGATAGCTGGATGCAGTTACTGGTTCTTTCAGAATGCAAGAAGTCCATCCACACTATCAGCAGAGTAATTTACCATGTGCTAACTGAAAATTGGCCATGTCCATAACCCACCCATTCTCCACTCCTTTACCACTTCCTGCTATGGCAAGCAGTTTCTACTTGCATTAATATATGGTAAGTGACATGGCAATTTGGTAACTGTTATCACATACTGATTCATGCAGTTAACTACTTACAGCACTTTAGTAAACAGACCCTTTAGTCTTTTTTTCTTCTTTTACATCTCATTTAATTTCTACTGCTATTAATACTACTTGTACTTATTTCTTTCCACTCTTTTTAACATAGGCTCTTCCTACATATTGACCATCACCTTTAGATTACTCTCTCTCTCTCTGATGCCAATATATCACATTTTTCACCAGAACGAGCCAGCACTGCAAGTAGTATTGTACCAGAGAAGACTCATTCTTAAATTATTGAAATGAGGTAAGTGGCATATTTCTCTGATATCATCCTTGAAATGTCACAAATTTATCACACACACACACAAAAAAAAAAAATTAAGTACCCTTTCCTGAGACACAGTTAATTTTTATGGGGGTTTTCTGTGCACAGATGCTGCTTCTATGAATTTAAGCAGATCTATTCTGTCAATTACCTACTTGACCAAACTGCTCTCCATATACTTGTTCATTCCTTTGTGATCATTCATATGGACTATTACAATTCCCTGTTCCATGACATTAGACAACAGGATATTCGTCATCTCCAACTCGTTCAAAATGCAGTCGTGAAACTCATTACTGGCTATACAAATTTGATCTTGTGTCTCTTCTTCTCAAGAGAAAACACTGGTTAACGGTTTCCCACAGAATTACAAAATTCTCATGCTGACTCACAAGGTCCACAATTCCAGCATCCTCCTATACTCCTGTGGGATAGGAGGCAATGCACTGTTGTGGATTAGGAATCAGTTGATGGATAAAAAGCAGAGCATAGGGTTAAATAGCCAATTCTCTCAGTGGAAGAGGGTGAATAGTGGAGTGCACCAGGGGTGTGCTGGTAAATTTTTAACAACAGGATCTCTCTCCAGGCATAGCTAGCTCTGCAATTTAGGGGGGCCAGGGGTGGACTTGGGGGAGGGGTAATGCATGCTTCTCTCTCTCTCTCTCTCTCTCTCTCTCTCTCTCTCTCTCTCCCTTGTGCAGGCATGCTAGGCATACCTTTGCTGGCAGGGATGCTGAGTCCCACCAGCCAATAAATGGACTGTTACCACTTCCCGCTGCTTGTTTCTGGCTCTGAGCAGCAAGCTGGGACTTCTTGCGCATGCACGAGAAGGAGCAGGGAGCAGTCTATTTACTTGGCTGGCGGGGCTCAGCATTCCCACCAGCAAAGTAGAAGAGAATTCAGGAGGGGGTCTGAGCCCACACTTTGGGAGCCAGTTGTTAAAGTAGCCATGCAATTCTGGTCACCGTATCTTTAAAAAGATATAGCAGAAAATATTCAAAGATGGGCAACCAAAATGATTAAGGGGATGGAACTCCTATACAATTAGGAAAGGCTTACGAGATTAGAGCTCTTCAGCTTGGAAAAGAGCTGGCTGAAGGAGGATATTAGAGAGGTCTACAAAATAATGAGTGGTGTAGAAGGGGTAAATGTGAATCCATTTTTCACTCTTTCAAAAAAGTACACAGACTAGAGTACATAGTAGATGATGATGATGATGATGGCAGATAAAGAACTGTACTGTCCACTCAGTCTGTCTAACAAGATACTGATAGCATAAATCATGATGTGACACTACATAAGTATACTTGATCTTGATTTGTCCCTTCCACTTTCAGGGCACAGACCGCATAAGTCTGCCCAACACTGGCCCTGCTCTTCAAACCCTGAAGTCGCCATCAAAGTCCCACCTCAGCCTATACAAATCTGTCCAGCTATGATCAGGGCACAGGCCTCAGAAGTCCACCAAGCACTGACCTCTGTGTCTGGCTACTGAACCTGAATCTGTCTAGCCATGATCAGGGCACAGACCGTAGAAATTTGCCCAGCGCTGGCTTTGCTTCCCAATTACTGGTGTTGCCATCTAATCACCACTAAGCTTGCTTGGTTCCATGTCTTCTATACAGGATTCCTTTCCCCCAGATATTCAACAGTATTTAACCAACCAGAATGGCTGCTGACCAGTTAAATAGTGCTTAACCAGCTATCTGTCGATATTCAGCGCTGAATATCCTTGATTAGCAGCTAGCAGACAGCCATTTATATTACTTGATATAACTGGCTATCCACCGATTTTTAAAGCAGGTTTAGCAGCCATTTTTGGGCTTGTGAAAACGTGGGATATTTTTGGCCGGTCTCAATATTGACTTAGCTGGTTATCTCTAAACCAGCCAAAAATAAACCAGATATTTGAATATCTGGACTCAGTGCCGACCGTGGGGGTTAGCCGGTCTAATTCCCATGGTTTGAATATCAACATTTCAAGATCTACCACCATCACCATGAAAAAGTACTTTCTAACATTATTCCTGAGTTGGTCCCCCACTCAATGAAGTTACTTGGTACTACTTTTAAAATGAACAGGAGGAATTATTTTATAGTTAAGCTCTGGAACTCATTGCCAGAGGACATGGTATCAGTGGTTAGCATGTCTGGGTTTAAAAAAGGTTTGGACAAGTCCCTGGAGGAAAAGTCCATAGTCTGCTATTGAGATAAACATGGGGAAGCCACTACTTGTCCTAGAATTGGTAGAATGGGATCTTGCTACTATTTGGGATGCTGTCAGGTATTTGGCATCTCTTAGGAAAACGAAGAGTTAGTAGTTACTGAGGATAGGCAGACTGGATGGGCCATTTGGCCCTTATCTGCCATCGTGTTTCTATATTTCTGTGTTTCTAACTGGACGCTGTTGGAAGCAGGATACTAGGCTAAATGGACCATTGGTCTGACCCAGTATCACTATTTTTATGTTCTTATCTTTCAATTTCTTACTCATCATCAAGTTCACTTTGATTATCATCAGCAAACTTGCTTGTCATACCTTCACTCCATATTATTTGTTACAATTTCACTCGATCATGGATATTCATTATAATTGGGCCCATTTTTTGGAACGTTCTTCCTTTAGCGCTTAATCAGGAAAGCTTATACACTAAATTCAAAACAGAACTCAAATCATTTTTATTAATCGATGCATATAGTCTGTGTTGCCTACTGGGCAATAGGTTGGATGGTCAATGCTCTAGCTCTGAATCTTCCTCTCTCTCCTGTTTTGCTATATGATATTTAATTCTTTTCCCCCTTTGGAACTTATGTACTAATGTAAACTGTTCTGAAAGCTGTCTTTTGAGCGGTATATCAAATCTTAATAAACTTGAAACTTGACAGCTTTGCTAATGCAAAATTGCTAATTGATTTTTTTTAAAGATTTATTTACTACCTTTTGTAGAATTTCACCTATGGCAGTGTACAGAAAGAATAATTTGGACATAGGAAATAGACAATTAAAGCAGAAGAAAATATTCAAATAATAGTAAACATTATTGCTTAATATGATTCTCACAATGTCGATACAATTCACATTAAAACATCTTACTAGACAGCATAGGGTGTAAGCAGAGCTCAAACATACACAATAAACAGATAAGATAGAATAACAGGTGTTAGATAGAGAATTAGGATAATTAAGTTAAGGTAAAGTCAGAAAAAGTGCATGAAAATGATATCAGCTACAGTAGGAATGGATAAGCAATTCCTGCAACATTATAAGCAGTCAGTGTTAGTCTAGCTAGTAGGTGACTTGCCAGTTAGTTGCTTCTTTCATTAAAGGCTTGGGAGAAGAGCCAAGTTTTTGTCTGCTTTCTGATGTACAGATAGTCTTTTGTTAAGTGAGGCCTTTCAGGGAGTGATTCTAGAGTATGGGGGCTACTCCGGAAAAGATTCATTGCTGGGTATCACATTGTATGATTTCCTTTGGAGAAGGTGTGGTTAGGGATATTCCTTGGAAGGACCATAGCGACCTTGGAAGTGTATAGAGGGAGATTCCTGTTTCTAAGTGCTTTGGCCCATTCTCTCTAAGGGCCTTGAAAATCTACATAAAGTTTTAAATTTAGTCCTGTATTGTACTGGTAGCCAGTGAAGGTTTTGCAGAAATGATGTGATGTGATCATGTCACTTACAAAATTCTACCAGTCTTGCTGCAGCCAGAGCTGGGGCTAAGGTTTCTGGTGTCCCCTGCAACCTATAGATCGGTGCCCACTTCCAGTCAGCATCTCTTGTTTTCTCTTCTCGCCCTTCTTCCTGATCAGCATCTCACTTTTTTCTTCCCTAACCTCCCTGTCAAGCATTGCCCCTTCTCTCCCCTGCCTCCCACCCACCCATCCAACCAGCATCACCCACTCTCTCCCCTCCACCAAGTCCAACATTTCTCTTACTCTCTTCACTCCCTCTCACCCACCCATTCTGCATTTCCCTCAAACCTCCTTACCTCCCTCCCTTCTGCTGTTGCTGCTGACTCCCCCTTGCATGTCTTCAGACCCATCAGCTCACAGCAATAGCCAGAACAACAATATGTGCAGAAAAGTCTTTAGCCCATGTGCTTTCAGCTTGTAAAGATCCTGCTGTCCCACACCCTCTGATGCATGCACTCCATTGTCAGGGGGTGGGATGAGCAGGGTCTTCACAAGCTGTGAGCACATGTGTTATAAGGCTTTTCTGCCTATATTGGTGTTTTGGTTTCTGTTACAAGCCAGCACCCAGTGGGCCTGGAGTGGAGGTATAGCAGTGGCATCTCTAGACAGAAATATGTAGGGTGTCAACAGGGGGCTAGCCAAAGCAACACTTCTGCACATCATCCTTCCCCCTTCCCCCTACCCCCAACACACACACACACACACACACACACACACACAGAGTACAGACCTGTGGTGAAGAGGTGCTGAAAGGAGAGCTGCTGTACCCTGTGGCTGCTGAACAATGCAGAGGGGAGGGGGCCCCCCTGCAGGAGGGCCCCAGGCTGAAAGGCCTAGCACACTTGGAGCTGAGAAATACTATGAAGGGGAGGCTTCCTCCACCCAAGCCCCAAGCATGCAACCAGGAGAACCAGGAGAGCCCAGGCCTGTGGACGGAGGAAGGACCAGAGCCCAGCAGCGCTTGCTGAGGAGCCAGCTCACCCTGACTGTAAGTCCTGGCCATAACATTCCTAAGCTGGGTGAAGAACAGGGGGCAAGAAGGCAGGGCCCGGGTTCCAGAGCAGGGTTCTCTGCATCCAGTATCAGAGGAGAGGTGGTGGAAGAGAATAGCGGAGAGTCTGAAGAGGACGTTAGTGAGGAAGAAGAGGAGGAGAAGGAATCCAGGCCTAGGGCCTGGCAGAAGAAAGAGGCCCAGCATATGACTCCTGAAGAGGTTATTAGATCAGTGAAGAAAATGAATCGAGTAGAAGGTGAAATAGAGGTACTGAGGAAGCGGCTGAAGCTAGCAAAAACTATGTGTAACCTGGCTTCCACTGGCCCACGAGACAAGTATGTTAAGGGAGTTGAAGCACTCCAGAAGCGGCTTACAGCAAAACAAAGGCAGCTGCAAAAACTAAAGAACTGCAGAGATAATCCCCTTCGTGAGGTTTTCCTGAACAGGGAACGCATGCAGCAGACCCAGACGCAGTCCCAGATCCAGCAGGAAGCAGAACCCAGAGACACACAGGACTCCGTGGTTCCAGACACCCCAGAGGCTATGCTGGAAGGGACAGCAGGGGAAGAGAAACAGCAGCAGCCAGAAGGAGGGAAAGACAAGACTGACACAAATAATTCCCAGTTATCACCAGTATTTTATTTCCTACAGGATTCCCAAGAGCTAGGTGCTCCATCCACTTACCAGCCTTGTAGAACAGAGGCTCCTAGTCCAGTTGTGGCAGGTACTGTGGATAAGGAGGGGCTCCAGCACTGCATGCAGCAAGAGAGCCTGGCAAGTTTGGAACACAAAAGAGCTATGAAACTGAAAAAAATTCAAAAACGTCCCTTATACTTAGAGAGCTGGCAGGGCATAGCCGAACCCACAGAGAAGAGCTCAGGTTTGCTGGGAGAGACAGAGAAGAAAGACAGCCTGGAGAATCAGAACAGTTTGAATGCTGAGGAGAATCAGAACAGTTTGAATGCTGAGGTAGGAGAAGAATCACTACACACTGAGCAAGTACAGAAGTTACCAGGAACAACGGGAGGGAAAGTAGAGCAAAAACAAGGGGTTTTGCAGATGGAGACAGAGACTAAAGAGGATGGGAAAGTACAGGAATGGAGTAGTGGAGTACTACAAGAGATGGAAGAAGCTGAGAGCAAATATGGTGGACAGAGGGCGGGAACATCGTGGGAACACCACAGTCACTCATGGACAGAATTGATAGGGCAGACCTCTGAGCAGGGCTGTCCAAGAGCTGCCATCCAATCTCAATCAGAAGTGCTGATGACATCATGGGGGAAGCTCAGTGACAGGCAGGGGCTCCCAATAGATTCTGCCACTCAGAAACAAGAAGAAAGAGCAGAAGGGAGCTTCTCAGAAACTCATGCCCATCAAAGCAGGAGTCCCAGAAAGGAGAGAGAGAATTGTGGAGAGTGTCAGCTGCACCAGGAGGCGGAGCCAAGACCCAGATCGAGTGAGACAGGGCATGGAGGAGAGTGTCAGCTGCACCAGGAGGTGGAGCCAAGACCCAGACTGAGTAAGACATTGCCAGATACAGAGAGAGTACATGAAGGAGAGTGTCAGTTGCACCAGGGGGCGGAGCCAAGTCCCAGACCCAGTAAGACAGAGCATGGAGGAGAGTGTCAGCTGCACCAGGAGGCAGAGCCAAGACCCAGACTGAGTAAGACAGTGCCAGATACAGAGAGAGTACATGAAGGAGAGTGTCAGCTGCACCAGGAGGCGGAGCCAAGACTCAGACTGAGTATGACAGTGTCAGAAACAGAGAAAGTGCATGGAGGAGAGTGTCAGCTACAAGAGGAGACAGATCCCAGACCTGGTCTGAGTGGGACAGTTGCAGAGCAAGGGAACGAGTGCTGGTTGGGAACAGCAGCAACTGGCAAAGGACTGGAAGTAGAATATTGCAGAGGGGGAAGAGACAGAAACAGCACAAGTGAACTGAACATAGTGGGGTTAGTGGACATGGGAGAGGAGGGAGGGGAAGAGAGGGGGAGGGGAGGAAGGCAGGAAGGGAGTGGGGAAGGGGGGAGCATACTGGTATCAGCCCCTTTATCCTTTGCAGCAGTAGTACGGGGAGGAGGGGCAGAGACAGGGAAGGAGGAGGGGAGGCAGGAGTCAGACATGGAGACAAGGGGAAATCCATTTTCTGGTCCGTTGCGGGGTCCCGGGAGCGGTGTTACCCCAAAACGTCGAAATGTTGTCCAGCTGCGTTGGGTGGGCACAGGGGTAGCACCACCTAGAGAGGTTGTTTTAAGAATGGTATTCTCCCTTGGCTTTATCCCTGAAGATTTGTATGCATGCATACACCCTGTGGGAATCCCTGAATATGATATTAGTTTCTTAACAGGGCGAGGTTTGGACCTGTTTTGGGAAAAGTACACAGAGGTGCAGCATCAGGGTAGATGGGTGGATTTTAAGGCTGTCCCCATCAGTAGACAGGACGCAGTCCAGATTACCATTTTGGTACGTAATGAATCTCTTATGGCTGCAGACCTGTCATACTGGTTGGGACGGTATGCCGAAATTAGGACCCCATTAAGCAAAATACCAGACCAGAGTCGTGTGTGGGCGGGGGGGTGGAGTGCCCTTGTAAAATTAAAACAGGCAGGCTATGTCACCCAACATATACCTTCAGCCGCATACATTGGAAGGGATCGAATTCAATGCTTTTATGCAGGACAACCCAGACAGTGCTACAGGTGCGGATCTTTCCGTCACTTAAGCATGTCATGTACAGTGTTAAAGTGCTCGCGATGTGGTAGTACAGATCATGACACCAGCGACTGCACTACCATACGCTGTAACCTGTGTGGAGGCTTGGGGCACCCTTTTAGCAAGTGCCCACAAGCATCGCACAATCAGGTAGAGGAAGAGAGGAGGGGGGAGGAAGGGGCACAAGCAGAAACTACAAGGATACAAGGACAGAAGCGGGAAGCATTAAAGGGATTAATGGATAAATCAAATACCACTATTCATACAGAGGCAGGCACTAAGGGAAAGGGAAAGGGGGAGAAAAGGGCATCAGGTTTGGATCACATTCAAAGAAGGGGTATTTGTGAAAGGATGGAAGAAGGAGGTGGGGAGAAGGGGGGAGAAGAAGGGGAAGCATGGACCCTGGTAGGGAAACATGGAGGGAAGGGGGGTCGGAGGAAGGAGGGGAGGGGGCTAGCCCGAGCGGGGAGAACAGATATTCTGGAGAAGAGCCAGAGTAATCGATATGCAGTGTTTCAGGTTTCAGGTGAAGGAGAGGGTGATCTTGAGATGAATCCACCCCAAAGGGAGGTTTTGGAGGAGAAGAGGAAGGAGGGGAGGGGAGCAAGGAATGAATCATCTGAAAGACTTAACAGAGAGGAGCCAGCAGTGTTACCCCCAAGTCTAACATCACATCCTACTAGTTTAACGAAGGGCCTCATGCAGGAAATAGAGGAGGGTAAGGAAGGGATGAAAGGGGAAAGGGCTGGTCCAGAGGAAACCAAGAAAAAAAAGGGTAGAAAGAAAGCCGGGGAAGATGACTCAGAGTGGGAGGATTTGGAATTAGAAGAAATTATAGAGGATCCTGAAGAAATGATGGGGGCAGGAATATCTGTGAAGAGGGATTGCGGTGAAGAGATGAGGAGGGGTAAGAAATTTAAGAAATAAACCATGGCTGCCTTGTCCTTAATCTTTGCAACTCTGAATGTAGCCAGCATAAAGGCAGAGAGAACTAGATTTGTCGCCTTTAGCGATTTGACCCAGTGCAAGGTAGACTGCATCCTGTTGCAGGAGACTCATTTGGATTCTTTGCAGCTCCTGCACCGGGCCAAGAGAGATTGGAAAGGGGGGCCCTCATTCTGGTCTCTGGCCAAAGAAAGATGCGCAGGGGTGGCTATTCTTTTTGCCACCCGAGAAGTGGAGATTACGAGGGAAATAGAGGTGGAGATAGGGAGGTGTGTTGTCTTAGACGTTTTCATTAGAGGGGTAGCAGTGCGAATCATTAACTTTTATGGGCCCCAGATTAGTTGGGAACGCAAGCAGCTGTTGCTCCGGGTGAAACCGTATTTATATACAAGCAAATTGGTGGTATTTGGAGGAGACTTTAATATGGTCTTACAGCAAGCAGATAGAAAGGGGTCCAGGCGTCAGGTGGGTTATGACAGCCTCCAGCTGGCAGCAATTGTAAAACAGGCAAGACTGGAGGTGGCGGGAGGGAAGGGGTTCACTTTTAGAAGGGGAGACACGGAGAGCCGTATTGACTGGCTCTTTGTAGGCGGGTTGGCTAAGTTTCAGGGGCAGCCGAATAGATGGACGGAATATTCAGATCATGCCTTAGTTTCCACAGTCTTAACAATATGCGAAGGGGCGCAGAAAGGCCCAGGATTTTGGAAACTGAGTGCAAAGTTATTAGAAGTAGAGGAAAACAGACAAATATTTGAGGGTTTTTTAGCAGACCAAGAAACACTATGGGAGGTGATGGATGATAAGGGAGCCTGGTGGGACATGGTAAAGGGGCGAGTCAAGGCCCTTTTCCGGTCCCTAGCCAGGAAGCAGAGTCTGGGGTTACAGGCACAGTGCTGTCGTCTTCGTAAGCAATTGGACCACGCGGTCTCCAACCATCTAGAGAAGGGAGAGATAGAAGCTTTGCAGGCCCAGTTGAGGCTGTTGCAATATGATCGATACGCTGCTTTGCTTCTGGAAAGGGAATATGGGCATCGGTATTCCCCGGATCCTTTCCAGAATTGCAAGGTAGCAGTAGGACACAAGGTCATTTATGCTATGAGAGATGAAGCAGGGCAGCGATTGACGAACCAACGTTCAATCGAGGCCAGGGTCATTCGGTTTTACACCCAATTGTGGGGGAAAGAGAGCTTGGTTTCTAACTTCATGCTATCATACGTGCAGAGTGCCCCAGGCTTGGAAAAGGTTTCGGAGGGGGAGATGGAACAACTGCTTAGGCCCATTACCACAGGAGAGGTAGATGATGCTATTGATACGCTATCAGCACGTACAACTCCGGGTCCCGATGGGCTGACCCCAGAGTTCTACAAAAAATTCCGTGTGGTCCTGATTCCAGTGTTAGCTGCAATTTTTAATAATTGTTTGCAGAACGGGCGTTTGGCCCCTTCACAGCAGTGTTCTATTTTGGTTCTCCTCGCAAAGAAGGGAAATCTGGAACTTATCGAGAACTGAAGACCCATAAGTCTTCTGAATGTAGATAGGAAAATAATGGCCAGGATTATTTACAACCGCCTGGCTGGGGCAGTGGGTGGTCTCTTGTCCTCAGCACAGTTTTGCTCGGTGAAGGGGAAAGGGGCAGTGGAAGCAGTTTGTACCATCCGTGAAATAGTGGAAAGGAGTCAAGGTGGGACAAAGGGAAAGTATTTGCTGACCCTTGATCAGTCTAAGGCTTTTGACAGGGTGTCCCAGGAGTACCTATGGCTAGTGCTTCGGTGCTATGGGATACCCGACCAGTTTATAGGGTGGATCCAGACTTTGTATCGCAATGCAAGGAGTAGCACTCTAATAAATGGTTGGGTGGGCAAGAGCTTTGCAGTGAGGTCAGGGGTACGGCAGGGGTGTCCCCTCAGCCCCTTGCTGTACATCCTTTCCTTAGATCCTTTCCTCAGAAGGTTGAGTGGAGGGTTTAGCGGTCAACTAGAGGGCATCTCTTTGGGTTCACACACATGGCGATGTGTCGCCTACGCAGATGATGTCACAGTAGTAATCAGTAGCAAGGAGGAAGCCGAGCGAGTTCAGACCTGGATGGCAGAATACACACAGGCTGCAGGGGCCCAGATAAACCAGGATAAGAGCTCCGCAATTTGGGTAGGACAGGGCAGACCAGCTTTCAAACTTCCCAGTCAGTACCCAGTAGCAAGGGATGAAGTACGGATCCTGGGTCTCTGGGTAGGCAGACAGGACTATGATACGATCAACTGGGAGAAGGGGCTGGGGAGAGTCGAGGAAAGGGTGGCCCAGTGGAAATCATATAAGTTGCGGTTTGTGGAAAAACTGCATGTCATTAAGACCTATCTGATACCCCTTCTCCTGTTCATATCCAAGGTCTGTTTACTGCCTATATCGTTACATGCCAGAGTATACAGCTTGTTTTTCCAACAGCTATGGGGGAACAGGATGAATATTATCCGGAGGGAGGTGACCTATTTGCCCAAAAGGGAGGGGGGGTTGGGAATGGTCAACCCTGTGGTACATTTTAGTTGTTTCTTTTTCCAACAAAATCTGGGAGGGGTCTTGCGGGAAGGGAGGCCGGCTTGGGCAGACTGCATGGCCTCCTGGCTTCAGCGGTACTTGAGGGATTGGGTGAGGGGAGGTCAGGCAATGCCCCTGCGAGGGAAGGCGGGATACTTGCCACAGTACATCTCACCTCTGTTGAGATTGGTGAAGAGATGGGGTATCACAGTACAGGAAATCCAGAAGGAGGACAGGAGGCAGCTACAACACCGCATTATTCAGACACACTTTTCAACACGTCTAGCCTTGAGGGACTGCCCAGGTCCAATACAGGAGGAAGGTCTGGCTTTCCTCAATTCATCACGCCTCCCCCGGAAGATTGCGGACATGGCCTGGCTGACTTTCCACAGCCGGCTTTATGTTCGAGCTAACATGAAAAATAGAAACAGCAATGATCGTAAGTGCCCGAGGGGGGAGTGCGTGACGGAGGATGAAACAATGGACCACTTCCTCCTCAAGTGCCCGTTCAATCAACAAGTCTGTCAGGCAGTAGCCCGCCAATTAGGGATTCCTTTCTTCCACCAGCTATCTTATGCAGAATGGGCCTATGGAGGGTTTCCAAAAGGAAAGGGGTGGTGTAGGGAGACACTGTATATCATCGCTGCAGCCCTTTGTTACTTCCTGTGGCAGGCACGCTGCCAAGCTTCATTATATCGGAAGTGGCTGTCTGTACAGGAGGTGGCAGGGGATGTGGTACATTTTGTCCAGCAGCTGGCAGTGAGGGAGAAGGAGCATTGTTCTGGACTACAGTGGGCAAGGCATTGGAGGGGTTTTTCGTTTCAGCCTCCCTGAGTGGGAGGGTTTGTTGAGGGGCGGGGGTATTGGCCAGTAAGGTTTTATTTATGTATTAGTTAGCGGGTTTTATTGCTTGTTTTATCGCTTGTTTGTATGCTTGGTTTGTCTTGTTGCAAGTTTCAATAAAGACAATATGACACACTTTTAAATTAGCAATATATAACACCAGGGCCTTCTATGTGCCTGACCTGGGTACTCCTGGATCCAGGGTCTGACCTGGTTGAAGCCTCCTGAAGACGGTCTCCGTTGGTCCCTTACTCTCTTGGTGCTCAGTGCCTCCACCTGGGCATTAGCGGGTGGGATTATCCTCTTCTCCCTCAGGAACCCCAAAGCAAGTCCAAATGCAAACTGGGGGAAAAAAGGCTGGCAGTTATGTTGGGCAGACTTGGGAGACTTATTTTCTCTTGAATCTAATAATCACTCTAGAGTCAGCGGTTCATCAAACTCAAAACAGTTTTTTCTCCAACTCCGAAACTTCAGGAACATCAACCAGGATCAGCTCTCCAACATTTAAGACAAGTCTTATAAAACCACAATACTTCTGTTATTCCTCAATAGAACTCCAGTATTCTCCTTCCTTGTGTTTATGTACAGAGGCTTTTCGGCAGGACTATATACACTGTACAGACTCCTGTCCATGCCTACCCCAGAGAATAGAGCCCCTAAAGGCTGTGCTCCTTATTTTTACAGGTCCAGACCCTCCTGGCCTGACCTGACCTCCCTCCAAGGTAACCTTTGTGTTTTTTCACCCTGGTTCTGGGAGGGCACTCCATCGCTCCTTTCCCATGCTCCTGGGCTGGGTCTCTCCTCTGCCCACTCAGACCTCTCCTCTGTCATAGTTGCCGCTTTGCTGAGCCACAACTCCTCTTTATAGCCAAAAGTTTACTTCTCTTAGATGGGATTCCCCTTATTTCTCCAGGTCAGTGGCAGGGTACCATCAGGCAAACAAAACCTGCAGGAAACCAATGCACCCCCCCTCTAAATGGCAAACACACTTACCTTTATCTCCTCCTAATCTCCCCCCCCCCCATCACTCTTCAGCCTTATGGCACTATCTCTCTGCATTTAATTTCCATCTACTCCCTTTGGGCTGGACTCCCCCCCCCCCCCAGGGACCTCCCAATCACTCATCCCAGTGACTCTCTACAGGGACTTAATCTCTCAGTAATCCCTAACCTAACAGGGGATTACTTTTACATAACCTCCCGGATGTTTAGGATACCAGGTAAAACCGCCATTTTAACTGATAGCATCATTCAACAAATTCTTCAGTGTGGGAGTGAAGTCTGGATTTTTTTTATTGGATTGGACATAATCTCAGTATAAACCCTGCACTTCCAGTTCTGTATCACAAATTCCATACTCCCCCTTACAAAAAATATGCAGATTGTGATATCACCTCAGGAACAGCACACACTGTTTAAATTAGACAGGTTTTAGATTCTTTGGTGACTCTACTGGATGTGGAGACCACAAGTCTTTAGTTTTTCTACTTTAGGTGTCAAGGACCTGCTTTTAAATAGGGACAGACTTTTGCAAAATAACACAAAACCCTGCAAAAGACATTCAAAATGTATACAGGAAACTTACCAAACCTTAACAGCCCTAACTCACCTATGAAAAGATAGTGCTGTAAATATTACATTGGGCCAGAGGTTCTCATCCTAGTCCTCGGGACACACCAAGCCAGTTAGGTTTTCAGGCTACCCACAATGAATATGCATGGATTAGATTTGCATATGATTGAGGTAGTGCATGCAAATCTATCTCATGCATATTCATCATGGGTATCTTGAAAACCTGACTGGCAAGATGTGTCCTGAGGACTGGGTTAAGATCCCTTGTACTGGGCCCTTAAGCTGTACTGTTATACATTCCTACACAGAAACCTCAGTCACATGTGCAGAGCATAGACAGACCTTCATGTGATAAAATATAGGGGATCCCAGAAACATGCAGACAGAAACGGGAAATAAAGACACCCTCTTCCCAAGAAAGCCAAATCTATAAGCAATGAAAATACTGGTTAAAACCAATCAAACGAACAAAACCAGAAATGCATTTTCTCCTGTACTCTACAAAAATAGAAAAGATAGTTATTCAAACAAACAAAAAAAAAGTATGAAAGGGTATATATACAACAAATCCCAACCAAATCCTCTTTCATATAATATGCAAAAGTAATGTGCATGCACTACCTCTATTGTATGTAAATCTAATCCATGCATATTCAAAACCTGACTGACTTGGAGGCTTATTTTCGAAAGAGAAAAACGCCCAAATTCCGACCTAAATCGAGAGATGGACGTCTTTCTCTTGTGGGTGCCCAAATCGGTATAATCGAAAGCCGATTTTGGGCGTTTCCAACTGCACTCCGTCGCGGGAACGCATAAAGTTGACGGGGGCGTGTCGGAGGCGTGGTGAAGGTGGAACTGAGGCGTGGTTATTGGCTGAGCAGAGATGTGCGTGCTCGACCGATAATGGAAAAAAGAAAGGCGTTTTCAGAGAGAATTTAGGTCACTTTTGTTGGACCCGTTTTTTTCACGAACAGGTCCCAAAAAAGTGCCCTAAATGACCAGATGACCACCGGAGGGAACCGGGGATGACCTCCCCTGACTCCCCCAGTGGTCACTAACCCCCTCCCACCCAAAAAAAACGAATGTTAAACACTTTTTTCCCAACTTGTAAGCCAGCCTCAAATGTCATCCCCAGCTCCATGACAGCAGTATGCAGGTCCCCGAAGTAATTTTAGTTTAGTTAGTGCTGTGCGGGACCCATGCAGAGAGGAAAAATCGGAAGAAAAAAAAAAACAAGCAAGTGCAGTCAGGGACATCTAAATTACCAGGATAGTAAAAGGGGAAATCGAACCAGCAACCTTCTGATTATAAGCTCAGTGCTCTAGCCAGTGCACCACTGATTAGAGGTCCTTTCCTCTCCATTAAGTCTCTCCAAGTTTCTGTCAGCCAATCACCGCTGTTTAGCTGACACAGATGTCAGCTAAATGAGCTGTGATTGGCTGACAGAAACTTGGAGAGACTTAATGGAAAGGGAAGGACGTCTAATCAGTGGTGCACAGGCTAGAGCACTGAGTTTGTAATCAAAAGGTTGCTGGTTCAATTCCCCCTTTTACTATCTTTTAATTTGGACGTCCATGACTGCACTTGCTTGCTTGTTTTTTTTTTCTTACGATTTTTCCTCTCTGCATGGGTCCCGCGCAGCACCAACTAAAGTAAAATTGCTCTGGGGACCTGCATACTACTGTCATGGAGCTAGGTATGATATTTGAGGCTGGCATAGAGGCATCTCAGGGGGACCAGTGCACTAGGAATGCTGGCCCCTCCCACAACCAAATGCCTTGGATTTGGTCGTTTTTGAGCTGGGACGCTTCGGTTTCGATTATCGCTGAAAAACAAAAACGCCCAGCTCAAAAAACGCCCTAATCCAATGTATTTTCGAAAAAAAAGATGGACGTCCATTTTTTTCGAAAATACAGTTCGGCCCGCCCCTTCACGGACCCGATCTCAGAGATGGACGTTTTTACAAATGGGCGTTAGCGTTTGATTATGCCCCTCTTGGTGTGTCCCGAGGACTAGGTTGAGAAACTCTGGCCCAGGGTATTTATAGCACTACTTTTTCATAGGTATTGTAATTTATATACTATATTCAGTCTTGTGGAGTACAAAACATATGAAAGGGGAAAAGCGTCTGCACCCTCACCTCCGTCATATAGAGAATCTTACTGGGTGTAAAGGACTTTAGACAGAGTCAGTTATTTTCATAGGCATAAAAAACCCTTTCACATAAAATATTATAAAAGCTCCACTTAGAGTTCAATTTCAACTGGATCTACCCAAATAAGCATGACAAAAATCATAAAGATGTCAAACACTTAGCTTGTATTTTAAAAGAAGATGCACTTTAACTTCTGTGAATCAGGCACACTGACTGTGGCCAGAGTTTCGCTATTTCAGCTGTCTCAAGGCGCGACTTGAAGATTGTGCTGAAATAAACTGATTGTTTGTTCACGCCTTTAGACAGCTGAAATAGCGAAACTCTTTTCACAGTCATTGTGACAGACTAACAGAAGTAAAAGTGCATTTTTTTTTAAAGATACAAGCGAAGTGTTTGACACCTTTATGATTTTATCACATTTATTTGGGTGGATCCAGTTGAAATTGAATTCTAAGTGGAGCTTTAACAATATTTTATGTGAAAGGGTTTTTTTTTATGCATATGAAAATAACTGACCCTATCTAAAATTCATTTCACCAGCAAGATTCTCTATATGGGTGGAGGTGAGGGTGCTGAGGTTTTTTCCATTTCATATGTTTTGTACTCCACAAAGGTGAATATAGTGTATAAAGTATTTTTGCATATTATATAAAAGAGAAATTGGTTGGGATTTGCAAAATAGAAAAGATGTACATTTCCCAAATTGAACACTTCCAATCCTTAAAGTATTAAATAATATTTTTCTCTTTACCTTTGATGTCTGGGAATTTTATTTTTCTAAGTTGGTTGGTTCCAGTCTCTTCTCCACTTTCCATGTGTCAGTCTTCTCCTAAATTCTTTTCTAGGTTTGTCTTTCCATTTCTTCTCTTTCTTTCTTTCTTCTTTCTTTCTTTCTTTCTTTCTTTCTTTCTTTCTTTCTTTCTTTCTTTCTTCTTTCTTCTTTCTTTCTTTCTTTCTTTCTTTCTTCCTTTCCTTTCCTTCTTTACAACTATCTGGTACTAATCTATCTTTTTATGTTTTTTTTGTAACATTTTTTTTCTCTGCCTTCATATTTACCCATTTGATTTTAGTAGTTCCAGAGTACATTTATAGGATGGAGAGTTGGTCATTGTTCCACACTTATAAAACATTACAAGATTGATGTGCCTGCCAAGGATGAAGTATCCTTTGGCAGAACCATCATTTAAGGGGGGGGGGGGGGGTTGTCTTCCCCCATCCTATAAAGAACTGCTTTTGTACATCTCATTTGTTTGGACTGGTCAGCAGGCATGGAAAGGAAAGTGATACAATGAGTTTATCTTGTTGGGCAGACTGGATGGACTGTACAGGTCTTTATTTGCTGTCATCTACTATGTTACTATATCCTTATTCTCCCTTTCTCTCACCCTCTAATCCTTAGTCTCCTTTTTTTCACCTCTCATCTACCTAACAGCTGTTTCTATCGCTCTCATCCCTTTCCAGCATTCCCATTGTGCCCCTCTGTCTCTCGCCTTCCCTTATATAAATGTTCTGGCCAATGTTCAAAACTATTTAACTGGTCAGGAATAGCCCCTGACTGGTTAAATAACGTTTTTAGTGCCTAATTGGCTATATTGCACCATATAGCCGGGGAGGTGCAGATATTCAGTGCCAAATCGACTTTGCCCCCTATGCTAGTACTTTTAAACCTCCTTGCCTCCTGATGACAGCACTTCTAAACCTCTTTGCCCCCTGATGCCAGCACCTCTCTCTCCCTTCTTGTCCTCCCATTCTCCGAGGACAAGCAGGCTGCTTGTTCTCACTGATGGGTTGACGTCCTCGGCAGCCCCCTCCATCGGAAAGTTTACTAGCAAAGGCCTTTGCTAGTCCTCGCGCGCCCATGCGCACCGCGCATGCGCGGCCGTCTTCCCGCCCGAAACCGGCTCGAGCCGGCCAGTCTTCTTTCGTCCGCGCTCGGTACGGTTGTGTTACGCCGTTCGTGCCCCAGAGAGTCGACCTCGCGCGTCCTTTTCGATGTGTTTTTTCCTTGTTTTTCTTTCAAAAAGTTCGGGAAGCGCTCCGGAAGTGTTCCGGAAGACCCTTTCGGGTTTTCTGCCCTTCCCGTATTTTTCTCAACTTTTGCCCCGTAAGTTTTCTTTCGTTGTCGGGGTAGGCCTAGTTTGGCCTCGGTCGAGATTTTTCTCCCTTTAAATTTTGGTGCTTCAATTTTCGCCATTTCGGCTTTTGATTTCGCCGGCGTGATTTTTCCGCCCATGACATCGAAGCCTTCCAGCGGCTTCAAGAAGTGCACCCAGTGCGCCCGGGTAATCTCGCTCACTGATAGGCACTCTGCGTGTCTTCAGTGTCTAGGGGCCCAGCACCGCCCTCAGAACTGCAGTCTGTGTTCCCTGTTACAAAGGCGGACTCAGGTAGCGAGATTAGCCCAGTGGAACGTTTTGTTCTCGGGCTCTTCGTCGACATCGGCACCGGAGGCATCGAGTGCATCGACGTCGTCAGCGTCCGGACCATCTTCCTTGGCTGCCGCTCCATCGACTGCATCGAGGCATCGGACCTCTGCATCGGCGCCGAGGCATCGGGCGACTGCATCGACGTCGGTGGTACCGAGACTTCGTCTGCTGATGTTGTCGGACGGAGGTGCATCGTCAGGAGTGCAGGTGAGGGCTGTCCATTCCCCTGCTGGTGGCGGTGAGCCTTCGGGTGGGTCTCCTCCGACCCTGAGGGCTCCTGCGGTACAGCCCCCCCGGGATCGACCCTCTTCGGTCTCGGCCCCGAGGAAGCGACAGATGGATTCTACGTCCTCCTCGTCGGTGCCGGGGAGCTTCGATGACATGCTTCGGAAGAAGTCGAAGAAGCATCGACACCGGTCTCCTCCCCGTGTCGGCACCGAGAGCTCTGGGTCGCCGAGGGATTCGGCACCCAGCAGGCATCGGCACCGAGAGGACCGCTCACCATCTGTTCAGGAGGTGTCGATGCGCTCCACTCTGGACAGCCCGGAACAGCCTCCTCGCCCGGAACAGGTTCTGACGTCGACGCCTGCATCGACCTCTCAGCCTTTTTCTGCAGCCACTCTGAACGAGAGCCTCCGGGCCGTTCTCCCGGAGATTCTGGGAGAGCTGTTGCGCCCTACCCCTCCGGTACCGGCGGTGCTTGCGCCTCCGGTACCGTCGAGCGTGGCGCCGGCTGGTCCATCGCCCAGGTTGAGGTCCCCGACGTCGGTACCGCGTGCGGTGCCGACCGCGGCCACCTCCCAGGAAGGCTCCCCGACTACGTCGGCGGAGGGAGCTTCGCCGATGCGGGCGAGGGAGTCTACCTCTCGACGCCCCCATCGTGGACGTGGCTCCACGGAGTCGAGCCGGGCGAGGTTGCAGACACAGGTCCGTGAACTTGTGTCTGACACCGAGGGTGAGGCCTCGTGGGAGGACGAAGAAGACCCCAGATATTTCTCTGACGAGGAGTCTGAGGGTCTTCCTTCTGATCCCACTCCCTCTCCTGAAAGGCAGCTTTCTCCTCCTGAGAGTCTGTCTTTCGCTTCCTTTGTCCGGGAGATGTCTACGGCCATCCCCTTCCCGGTGGTTGTGGAGGACGAGCCCAGGGCTGAAATGTTTGAGCTCCTGGACTATCCTTCTCCACCTAAGGAAGCGTCCACTGTTCCCTTGCACCATGTCCTGAAAAAGACATTGCTTGCGAACTGGACCAAGCCATTAAGTAATCCCCACATTCCCAAGAAGATCGAGTCCCAGTACCGGATCCATGGGGACCCAGAGCTGATGCGCACTCAGTTGCCTCATGACTCTGGAGTTGTGGATTTGGCCCTAAAGAAGGCTAAGAGTTCTAGGGAGCATGCTTCGGCGCCCCCGGGCAAAGACCCAAGAACCTTAGACTCCTTTGGGAGGAAGGCCTACCATTCTTCTATGCTCGTGGCCAAGATCCAGTCTTACCAGCTCTACACGAGCATACACATGCGGAACAATGTGCGGCAGTTGGCAGGGTTGGTTGATGCTCTTCCCCCTGAGCAAGCCAAGCCTTTTCAGGAGGTGGTCAGGCAGCTGAAGGCGTGCAGAAAATTCCTGGCCAGAGGAGTTTATGACACTTTTGATGTTGCGTCCAGGGCCGCTGCTCAAGGTGTGGTGATGCGCAGGCTCTCATGGCTGCGTGCCGCCGACCTGGAGAATAGACTCCAGCAGCGGATTGCGGACTCGCCTTGCCGTGCGGACAACATTTTTGGAGAAAAAGTCGAGCAGGTGGTAGAGTCTCTCCACCAGCGGGACACCGCATTCGACAAGTTCTCCCGCCGGCAGCCTTCAGCATCTACCTCTACAGGTAGAAGATTTTTCGGGGGAAGGAAGACTGGTCCCTATGCTTCTGGTAAGCGTAGGTACAATCCTCCTTCCCGACAGCCTGCGGCCCAGGCTAAGCCCCAGCGCGCTCGCTCTCGTCAGCAGCGTGCGCCTCAGCAAGGCCCCGCGGCTCCCCAGCAAAAGCAAGGGGCGAGCTTTTGACTGGCTCCAGCAGAGCATAGCCGACATCCAAGTGTCAGTGCCGGGCGACCTGCCGGTCGGGGGGAGGTTGATAGCTTTTCACCAAAGGTGGCCTCTCATAACCTCCGATCAGTGGGTTCTCCAAATAGTCCGGCAAGGATACACCCTCAATTTGGCCTCAAAACCTCCAAATTGTCCACCGGGAGCTCAGTCTTACAGCTTCCAGCACAAGCAGGTACTTGCAGAGGAACTCTCCGCCCTTCTCAGCGCTAATGCGGTCGAGCCCGTGCCATCCGGGCAGGAAGGGCTGGGATTCTATTCCAGGTACTTCCTTGTGGAAAAGAAAACAGGGGGGATGCGTCCCATCCTAGACCTAAGGGCCCTGAACAAATATCTCGTAAAAGAAAAGTTCAGGATGCTTTCCCTGGGCACCCTCCTCCCCATGATTCAGCAAAACGATTGGCTATGCTCTCTGGACTTGAAGGATGCCTACACTCACATCCCGATACTGCCAGCTCACAGATAGTATCTGCGGTTTCAGCTGGGCACACGCCACTTCCAGTACTGTGTGCTACCCTTTGGGCTCGCCTCTGCGCCCAGGGTGTTCACAAAGTGCCTAGCTGTGGTAGCAGCGGCACTTCGCAGGCTGGGGGGTGCATGTGTTCCCATATCTCGACGATTGGCTGGTGAAGAACACATCCGAGGCAGGAGCCCTGCAGTCCATGCAGATGACTATTCGCCTACTGGAGCTACTGGGGTTTGTGATAAACTATCCAAAGTCCCATCTTCTCCCAATGCAGAGACTCGAATTCATAGGAGCTCTGCTGGATTCTCGGACGGCTCGCGCCTATCTCCCAGAGACGAGAGCCAACAGCTTGTTGTCCCTCGTCTTGCGGGTGCGAGCGTCCCAGCAGATCACAGCTCGGCAGATGTTGAGATTGCTGGGCCACATGGCCTCCACAGTTCATGTGACTCCCATGGCCCGCCTTCACATGAGATCTGCTCAATGGACCCTAGCCTCCCAGTGGTATCAGGCCGCTGGGGGTCTAGAGGACGTGATCCACCTGTCCACGAGTTTTCTCAAGTCCCTATATTGGTGGACGATTTGCTCCAGTTTGACTCTGGGACGTCCCTTCCAAATTCCTCAGCCACAAAAGGTGCTGACCACGGATGCGTCCCTCCTGGGATGGGGAGCTCATGTCGATGGGCTTCACACCCAAGGAAGCTGGTCCCTCCAGGAACGCGATCTGCAGATCAATCTTCTGGAGTTACGAGCGATCTGGAACGCTCTGAAGGCTTTCAGAGATCGGCTGTCCCACCAAATTATCCAAATTCAGACAGACAACCAGGTTGCCATGTACTATGTCAACAAGCAGGGGGGCACCGGATCTCGCCCCCTGTGTCAGGAAGCCGTCAGCATGTGGCTCTGGGCTCGCCGTCACGGCATGGTGCTCCAAGCCACATATCTGGCAGGCGTAAACAACAGTCTGGCCGACAGGTTGAGCAGGATTATGCAACCTCACGAGTGGTCGCTCAATTCCCGTGTGGTACGACAGATCTTCCAGGTGTGGGGCACCCCCTTGGTAGATCTCTTCGCATCTCGAGTGAACCACAAAGTCCCTCAGTTCTGTTCCAGGCTTCAGGCCCACGGCAGACTGGCATCGGATGCCTTCCTCCTGGACTGGGGGGAGGGTCTGCTGTATGCTTATCCTCCCATACCTCTGGTGGGGAAGACTTTGTTGAAACTCAAGCAAGACCGAGGCACCATGATTCTGATTGCTCCTTTTTGGCCGCGTCAGATCTGGTTCCCTCTTCTTCTGGAGTTGTCCTCCGAAGAACCGTGGAGATTGGACTGTTTTCCGACCCTCATCACACAGGACGAAGGGGCGCTTCTGCATCCCAGCCTCCAGTCGCTGGCTCTTACGGCCTGGATGTTGAGGGCGTAGACTTTGCCTCTTTGGGTCTGTCAGAGGGTGTCTCCCGCATCTTGCTTGCTTCCAGGAAAGATTCCACTAAGAGAAGTTACTTCTTCCATTGGAGGAGGTTTGCCGTCTGGTGTGACAGCAAGGCCCTAGATCCTCGCTCTTGTCCTACACAGACCCTGCTTGAATACCTTCTGCACTTGTCTGAGTCTGGTCTCAAGACCAACTCTGTAAGGGTTCACCTTAGTGCGATCAGTGCATACCATTACCGTGTGGAAGGTAAGCCGATCTCAGGACAGCCTTTAGTTGTTCGCTTCATGAGAGGTTTGCTTTTGTCAAAGCCCCCTGTCAAGCCTCCTACAGTGTCATGGGATCTCAATGTCGTTCTCACCCAGCTGATGAAACCTCCTTTCGAGCCACTGAATTCCTGCCATCTGAAGTACTTGACTTGGAAGGTCATTTTCTTGGTGGCAGTTACTTCAGCTCGTAGAGTCAGTGAGCTTCAGGCCCTGGTAGCCCAGGCCCCTTACACCAAATTTCATCATAACAGAGTAGTCCTCCGCACTCACCCTAAGTTCTTGCCAAAGGTCGTGTCGGAGTTCCATCTGAACCAGTCAATTGTCTTGCCAACATTCTTTCCCCGTCCTCATTCCTGCCCTGCTGAACGTCAGCTGCACACATTGGACTGCAAGAGAGCATTGGCCTTCTATCTGGAGCGGACACAGCCCCACAGACAGTCTGCCCAATTGTTTGTTTCTTTTGATCCCAATAGGAGGGGAGTGGCTGTAGGGAAACGCACCATATCCAATTGGCTAGCAGATTGCATTTCCTTCACTTACGCCCAGGCGGGGCTGGCTCTTGAGGGTCATGTCACGGCTCATAATGTTAGAGCCATGGCTGCGTCGGTAGCCCACTTGAAGTCAGCCTCTATTGAAGAAATTTGCAAAGCTGCGACGTGGTCATCTGTCCACACATTCACATCTCATTACTGCCTGCAGCAGGATACCCGACACGACAGTCGGTTCGGGCAGTCAGTTCTTCAGAACCTGTTTGGGCTTTAGGATCCAACTCCACCCCCCGAGGGCCCTGTTTGTTCTGTTCCAGGCTGCACTCTCAGTTAGTTGGTAAATTTTTTAGGTCAATCTCAGTTATGTCCTCGCTGTTGCGAGGCCCAATTGACCATGGTTGTTGTTTTGAGTGAGCCTGGGGGCTAGGGATACCCCATCAGTGAGAACAAGCAGCCTGCTTGTCCTCGGAGAAAGCGAATGCTACATACCTGTAGAAGGTATTCTCCGAGGACAGCAGGCTGATTGTTCTCACAAACCCGCCCGCCTCCCCTTGGAGTTGTGTCTTCCCTTGGAGTGTATTGTCTTGCTACATACTGGACTGGCCGGCTCGAGCCGGTTTCGGGCGGGAAGACGGCCGCGCATGCGCGGTGCGCATGGGCGCGCGAGGACTAGCAAAGGCCTTTGCTAGTAAACTTTCCGATGGGGGGGCTGCCGAGGACGTCAACCCATCAGTGAGAACAATCAGCCTGCTGTCCTCGGAGAATACCTTCTACAGGTATGTAGCATTCGCTTTCCAGCAACTCTCCCTTCCTTGAACTCCTTGGATGCCAACTTCTCTCCCCCTTCTTGCCCCCCCCCCCCCGATTCCAGCATCCATCTCTCTCTCTCTCTGCCTCATCCCCACTCCTGCCTCTGCAGCCCTGCACCTGTCTCTCTCCCTTCCCTTCTCTGTTTCCTGCATCTAAGTTTCTTCTGCATCGCAGCAGCAAATTAAGCAGGCTGCTTCAGCCAACCCCGAGGACCTTCCATCAGCTGCATCCCACCTCCTCTGAAGCAACTTCCTGTTTCCTCGAGGATGGGACATGGCTGTCAGAAGGTCCCCAGGGTTGGCTGAGACAGCCTGCTTATTTTGCTTCCATGACGCAGATGTTTAGATGCAAGAAGTAGCTAAGGGAAGGGGAGCAAGAAGTGCCAGGTTGCAGCAAGGGGAGGGGGAGGGGAAAGCACAGAGAGAGAAAGAGAAGCTGACTCAGGGGAGGTGGGGACAAGGATGGAGAGAGAGATGTTGAACTGTGCGAGGCAGGGAGGGATTGGTGGTTGGTGGGAGAAGGCAACTGGCAGGGCCGGCTTAACCATTGTTACAGGTGAGGCTCTGGCCTAGGGCACCAGCAGCAGGGGCATAGCCAGACACCCAATTTTGGGTGGGCCTGGGCCCAAGATGGGTGGGCCGAAGAACTCTGCCTTGTCCAACAAGTGATTTGGTCTCTCCCTCGCTCGCCTGCATGCCATATGGCCTCTCAAATATCCCCCTCCCCTGCATACCTTGTAAATAGCAGGTTTTCACCTGCAGCGAGCAGCAGCCAATACACACTGTTCATGTTGGCCCCACAGCCTTCCCTCTGATGCAACCTCCTGTTTCCGCATAGGTGGGAATACATCAGAGGGAAGGTCATGGGGCCAGTGCAAACAGTATGGATCAGTCGCTGCTCACTGCAGGCTAAGATCTGTTACCTAAAAGGTATGCAGGCAGGCAGTGGCGCTCCGACCCTAGCTGACACCCGGGGTGGATCGCTGATGCGCCCCCCCCCCGGGTGCAGCGCGACCCCCCCCCCCCCCCCCGGCGAAATGACACCTCTTCCCCCCCCCCTCAGCGAAATGACACCCCTCCCGGGTGCACGCCGCTGGGGGGGGGGGGGGTGCCGCGGAGAGATGTTGAACCCACAGGGGGGAGCAGGTAAGGGGCACTGGAAGTGATGCAATGGGGGGATGCACCACCAAAGCAAGTTGGCTCAGGGTACTGCTATCCCTTGAGCCGTCCCTGGTGACTGAAGAGATAACGGATCTGCAGAGGGAGTGGAGAGTAGCTTGGTGCAACAGGATAAACATGGCTTGTAGTGGCATTTGGTGCCGTTCCAAAAGTTGGTGCCCCCTGCCATGCTTACTGTGTTTACTGGGTTGCTCCGACCCTGGTTGCAGTGTTCTGAATCAATTGGAGTTGGTGCAAACATTTTATAGTCAGATCAATGTAGAGAACAAAAAAAAAAAAACCAAAAAGGCACACAACTGCTTACAAAACAGTATATAAAAAACCAACAAAGCAATGGAATCAAATGCATTTATTGGAACAATACCCGACGTGGCCACGTTTCGCCCTCAGGCTGCGTCAGGGGTACAAACTATGAAAACAAAACACAAGTATAAAAACATATATAGCCATACATAATAACAATGTCATAAGCATGATTCAACAAATAAAAAACAATTATTTATAAATTGATTCAACATATATAAAACAATCATTTAAAAATTCTAAAAAACATGTATAGACATACATGATATCATCTGTAAAACAAATACTTATAATCATCATTAAAATCATAAAACATCACATGTAAAATTTCATCAGAACATCTACAGTTACATCACATTTATAGCTCTCAATAAAGAAATGTTACGATAATACAGTTGAATCGAAACAATTTAATGAAGAGGGGAAGAAATTTCTTTATACATACAGTACCTATCAAAAGTGTATATAAATAGTGGGATGAGAACCGTTATTCCAAAAATCTAGTTCTACACAGATACAAAAACAAAAAATAAAAGTGTCATCAGGTAAAATGCATATCTAAGTGTGCACAAAATATACTAGACAGACTACCAGATAAGCCTACTTAATACAAAATCCCAAAAACACTAGTATAGAAAATTCATAATATAGGCATATTCAATACCATTCAAACCTCTTTTATTTTATAATATATCAGCCTATCATGCCATAACAATTACAAAGCATAATTAGAAATCTTTAAAAAAAATCGCTACGAAATCCAAACTTAACATCAGCAATGAACACGTGATTAATAACACACGAACATCACATTAATCTACTGAAAAACCCAAGAATATCCTTATTTTTACACTGAGCACATAAACTCATTTAAAATAAATTATCTGTTCGCATTTTAAATATTTAATAAATTTGCTGCAATTAATCTCTGGACATCTATTTTATTGGTTGGCCTACATCCCTTCCCTACTACCTTGGTCTCTTTGTTCCAATTTTTTAGGGCACTATCCCTTCCCCTTGTGGTGTGTTATTGTGCCATTTTGAACCTTGCACTAGAAGGCAAAGGAGTGAGTGTGGATTGTTCCTGCCCTGAACCCACTAGATACCAGGGATTAAGAAGTAGGCCCAGAGGGACCTGAGGAGAGCTTTGGCTATATGTAGAGGTTCTTTAAGGAGGGAGAATGTCATTGGGAATGTCTTTAGGGCTTGGATAATACTTGAGGTGGGGTCAGCTTCAGAGTGGAGGAAATGCTTTGGGATGGGGCCTTTGGGGTCGGAGGATGTCACTTAGCGAGAAAGAGGAAGTAGGCAGCCCTTCATTGCAAGCATAGCTCCTTTAAGATGCGGCCTAAGAGCAACAGGCTGTGGCTTTTCAGTTCAATGCTTTCAAGATGGAAAAATACTGCCAGCTTTTTGCTGGTGGTATTTTTTTCAGGAACAACATGATTTAAAGTGTTCACCACAAGCTTTGTCATTGAATTTACATATTAATGAGCTATTTTGCAGGCATTTCATGCTCTGCATCTCATTACTATATAACCCAAGGTAACTTTAATGTGTGTTACAGTAATATAATATGCATTAGTGCTCTTTAACATGCATTAAGGGGCAAATAACATGTGTTAATACCATAAACCACCTTGATAACTACCCCTCTGAATATGGATATAACATAATCAATCATATTTACCTTCCTGCTGTATATATGAATATCTGCCTACTTAATATACCTTTGTTGGTGATGGAATTCACTTGTATTATTCTTTCAGTTACTAGACATCACACAAAATTTTGTGCTGCTTCAAGCAGTGCTTAAACTTGAAATACATCTGTCGTTATACTGTATACGGTTTTCTCATTATGGTAAGTGCTTTGATGTCTCAATGACTGTTCAGCATTTTAAACACTGTAACTTAAAACCCACATAAGGCAAAGTGATGACTGAAAAGCTTGCAATAATCACAACTGTGCTTCTTCTTGGAGAGTCATAAAATATACAATGGGAATTGGAAAAATGCATTGATTGTTATGTGGAGTGTTCTACATACTTGTAAGCATCAGATTGTTTCCCTGTCATTGAAGGTTTGCAGAAACCAGTTATCAAAGAAAAAAAAATAATAATACACACACACAAGTCATTTAAAATTTCTTACTTCCTGATGAAAAGCATCCTTCATCACTGAGAAATGCTCTTCCGAGGAACATTCAATGCAATCCACTTTAATGTGAAAATGTTTAGCCAAACGTGGGCATGAGCTCTTTAGTTTACATGCTACAGGGATAGAAATTATGCTCTGTAGATGTTACCAACTTAAAATATGCAATTTATGTGAAACTTATTGCTATTCACTATAATGCAGAGTGTTTGGTTCAGATAGTAGACCATGTCATAAAGGAATGTTTCACAATGCAGTAAGGATATGCATGTGTGAGGTAGAGAGTTGCATGTGGACAGAAATCTAACCTGTACCCACCCATCCCCACTGGAATCTTACTTGTCCTCACCCATCTCCGCATGAATTTAACCCATTCCCACCATCTCAACAAGAACTTAATTGTACTTTAAAAAAATTCTGGTTGGCTCTCTGTCTCTTTCTCTGGATTTTCTGGGTTTCAGACACAGCACTGCAGGTAAGGAAGGAACGAAAGTTCGATGGCAGAACAATCTGGTATGCACATTTAAGACTCATCTCTGATTCACTGGCACTGTGTGCTGATAGGTTGCCACATACACACGCCAGTCAGTCAGGTGACCTCTGATGCTCGTGCCTGTGTCAGAGCTGAGGCCTGTACATCAGCCTGGGAGCAGAGAGGATTAATAGAAGACTTTCCACATCTGCAGTGTGTGAGGAACCCCTGAGGGTCAGGGAAGAAGGGATACGGGAGAGGAGCAAGATGGGTAGATTTCATACCCAGGATTCAAACTACAAGTCCCAGGATCCTAGAGGCTGGGAAGCCACGCCCCCACGGAGGCATAAGTTTCCCAAGAGCCGGAGAAGGGAGGACTACATTTCCCAAGAACCCCTGCAAAGCCCTGGGGGCAAGCAAAGGGAGCAGCAAGGACTACAAGTCCCAGGATCCCGAGGGAGAGGAGGGGGATTGGCTGAGGAGGAATAATCAGGAGGGAGAGGACCAGCTGGGGACCATAAAGTAAGAGGAGCCCATGGAATGGGAGGTGGAGAAAGAGATCGGAAAGCAGATCCAAGTCCAAGATGACTGAGGAAGTGAGCCCATGGTGACTGCTGCTCTAGCTCAGGTACAAGGGAAGAAGTTGAAAGGCTTCATAACAAACCTTCTTCAAGGCTGGGGAAAGCTTGGAGGAAAACTTAAGCAGCTGTTCCACTCAAGGGGGAGAGAGGTGCCGGGCTGTAAGGCAGTGAATGGTTTCAGCTGTGGTCAGAAGTCAGACCCGGCTGGAGAAACAGGTAGTGACTTGAACTGTGTCCAGGAACCTGGCCATACTGGGGAAGCAGTGAGTGATTTGAACTATGTCCAGAAGTCATGCCATGTTGGGGAGGCAGTGAGTGATTTAAACTGTATCCAGAAGTCATGCCATGCTAGGAAGCAGTGAGTATTTTAAACTGTGTCCAGAAGTGGGGTCATGCTGGGGAAACAGTGAGTGATTTAAAACTGTGTCCAGGAATCAGGCCATGCTGGGGAAGTAGTGAATGATTTAAACTGTATCCAGAAACTGTGGCCGGCGGGGGGGAAGGAACAAGGGGTGATATGTGCTGTAACCAAGGACAGTGTCTGGAAGAGGAAATGTCTTGGCCTTGCTGATGGAATAAAGTGGTTTTAAGCATATTTTTGGAGTCTGCTTCTGGGAGTGCTGAGTCCAGGGAAGGGCCCTTCCAGGGTCAGCCGAGTTCATACCTGCAGGAAGGCCTGAAGGTGGTGGCCTGTTGACAGGTGTTAAATCAAGGTACTTGGTAGGTGAGAGGATTGTGAAGGTGCAGATTACACTTCCACAAGAACCCCACAGGAACTGCTTCCATCCCCATGGGAACCCCACAGAACTGCTTCCATCCCTGTGGGAATCCTGCAGCCCTGGAGGGGATTCCCACAGGATTCCTGCAGATTCTGTAGGATTCCCGTAAAACCCCATTCTGGTGCAGGTCTCTAGTGTGCGGTCCTTTAAGTGGTAGGGATGAAAGAGTGCCAAAACACTGAAGTCGTTCATTGTATTCATTTCAGAGAAAGGAATAACACTATTCCCATAGCCAAAACCAATATATGTGAGTGAAATCTATTATATTCCACTCCAGCTTTTAAAATGATCAAGAAATTGATTGCTTATTCTATAGCAACATGCAAAAATTACATTAGCATAGTTTGGGAAACAAGACGAAGCATTCATGTTTGTGTGTTCTATCACCCTAATCTTCAAGATACTATTCGGAATGGCACCCAAATATATGCTTAACATGACTGAACTATCCTCAAGAAATACCAGCCCAGAAAACAGAAACTACCTACTCCTACATCTCCTGCATCTACCCAACTGCAAAAATACCATCTACAAAACTATCTACACAGTAGGATTTAGCTACCTGGGTTCTAAATACCAAAAACCATAAGAAACATCACAAATCTCCTCCAATTCAGGAAAAAAAATGAAAACCTACCTCAAAAATTCTACAGCTAATCACAAAGATATCGTCGCCTTCCCTTCAAATCTACCTCTTCAAAAACTATGGGCCCCTTTTACCATGTTGCGGCAAAAGGGGGCCTGTGCTGGTGTCAGCACGTGTTTTTCACATGTGCTGAGGCCTTCTTTTACTGCAGTGGGTAAAAGGGAAGTCTTTCTTCCCTGCAGGAAATAGTCATGTGGCAAGTAAAGCACTTGCCGTGCGGCCATTTCAGGGGGAGGGGGAGCACTTACCACTACCCATTGAGGTGGCAGTAAGGGCTCCCACACTAACCCGGAGGTAACTGGGCAGTGCACGGCATTGCCAATTTACTGCAGGGTACACCCTGGTGCTACAAAAATAAATATATTTTTGTAGCACTGGATGTGACGGCACACTAGGGGTGGGAAGTACCATTGGGCTGCTGTGGTAGCCCGGCGGTACTTCCTGTTTAGCGAGCAGTAAGCCCTCATTGGGCATACTGCCACTTAGTAAAAGAAGCCCTATATGAATAAATATCACCAAAACTCTACAACTGAACACAAAAGCTACCGCTGCCTCTTCCTCTTCAAATCTCTCTTCAAAAACTCTGTGAATAACCACACGATCTATAGATGCCCTCTCTACATTGCACAACACTGTAACTCCACCAAAATGTAAATTGTAAGCCACTGTGAACCGAAACTTGTTTTTGGATAATAGTGGGATACAAGAATGCATAAATAAAGAAATAAATACATAGATAAATATCAGTAAATCTTTAGTACCACTGAATATCTGGACAAAAATGAAGTGATGGATATCACAGACCTTAGAGACAAAAGTGTTGCAGTGGCAATTTGTTTAATTTTCTTATGAAGAAAAATCAAGTCTGGGAAGTTTCTGAGTTCTCAGGATTTGGATTAAATGAATAGATCGGGCATGTTAAGGATATAAATCCAAGCAATAAAATCAAGAATATAGTAACATCATACACAATAACAGGTAAGGACCAATTTGCCCATCCTGTCTGCTTGGTTGGTTTCCTCTCTGTACCTCTGTGTTTAATGCTAATTTTTATTGGTGCCAATTGTTTGGTGCCATATATAGAATTTAGTCCTAAGTTGCTTGCCTGAGGCAACAAATAGTGTCAGTGAAATTTGTACCTGGCCTCTCTGGTTCACAACCTGCTTCTCTAACCACTAGACTACACTTCTGGGGCTACTGCTATTGTATTTTCTAGATCATGGCACTGGAAAGCTGGTTCTGGCCCTGGTAAGAGGCATTTCAGTGTCACTTCTATCTGTATAAGTGTTGTTGAGTATCAGGATCATACTGTATAAAATATACCCATAGATATACAAAATAAACTGGGAAATCTGTATGTATTAGGTAACAGGTGTTAATGTGTCCATATACTTTCCATGGGGTAAGTTTCAGAGGGAAATCTTCTTTTAAGATTGCTGCAATTTATGGGCTTATTTGCTATAAAAGTTACATGTTATGCTATAAAATTACCATCTGTACCTGACAGGATAAGTTCAAAAGTTACTGTCCAGTATCTATCATCCCATTTCTTAGAAAATGTTTAGAACAGTTCAGATTAACAACTGGCTAAAAGAGAGAAACTGGCTACATCGGTGCCAGTCTAGATTCAGACCTAGATATGGAATGGATTATCTACTAGATTATCTTTAGATTCATCTCAGTGTTAGAACTGATGGATTTCTCAGTTAATTTAGACACTGTGTACCAGAATATCATGCTAGCACAACTGGCAGGAATAGATGCATTAACACAATACTTCATCAAAGCCTTGCTCAAAGCCCACATCTTCAATGTTGTCTTCAGCACCTAACCATCATACCTCTATTCAGGAAATCTAGACTGCCCTACTTGACATTTCGCCCATTAGATTGTAAGCTCCTTGGAGCAGGGACTGTCCTTTTTTGTTAATCTGTACAGCGCTGTGTAACCCTAGTAGCGCTCTAGAAATGTTAAGTAGTAGTAGTAGATCCTATCTATCATACTGTTTGGCAATACCTAATTGCCATCATGGGCGCTGACCTGCAGGGTACGTTTAGGGATCAATATTGTCACCTATTTTGTTGCATATCTATTTCAAGCCACTAGAGGAGCTGATTTTAATCCATGGATAATCAGCTCTACATCTATGCAAATGACATGCAGCTACTCATAGCCATTAAACTTTGCCAGAATCCAAATAAAACTGAGCTCCTGTGCATCTCTAACACAAGCAGTCACATACCTGACATCCAATTCCTTTTAAGAGCTATAAACTCCCCCTTAAATCACAGGCCAGGGACCTTGGGGTACAGCTAGGCTCAATATTTACCCTGATTTCTCAAATCCAAGCAATCTTCAGGAGCTGCATCTATTGTCTACAATAACTATACTGTCTCTCTCTTCACATATCAAGGAGGCAAGTCTTGTAACATCATAGGCGCCCCATATAAGAGGCTTGGGGAGGCTAAGCCTCCCCAGCCCAATCGTGGACTTCCATTTTTTGTGACCCCCCAGCCCGCCCTCCCAGATAGAGCAGGGAGGCAAATAAGAACAGGAAATTCTGAACCTGTTTCCTTGTCTCCTCTTGCAACCTCCCAGCCCCAGAATCAGCATGACAATGCCCATAGCCTCCTTGTGTCATTTTCCACCTCCTAGAGGAAGGCAATGCAAAGGTGCAGGGTAATGCACTGGATTCATGTCAGAAAATGGTACCTTGTCTCCTCTTGCAGCCTCCCAGCCCCAGAATCAGCATGATATTACCCATCTTGCCCATAGCCTCCTTATGTCATTTTCCACCTCCTAGAGGAAGGCAATGCACAGGTGCAGGGTAATGCACTGGAGTCTTGTCAGGATGTTCTGTAGTTTATAAATTTGCCCTACTGCCTTTATTAACTAGCAGAACAGGGTGGTTTTCTTTATTTGGATTTTGCTGTCCCTGAAGGGTTCACAATCTAATTTTGTACCTGAAAATCCTAGGAAGCACAAAGAAGACCGTGACCAAAATATGTACCTGTTTACATCAAGGTGAGCTCATCTTTCAATTTTTTTTTGTTTTAGCTGATGTTAGTGTCAAATTTCCAAGTAGACAAGTGCACGGGGACATAATCTGGTCCCTATCTCCTCCTATTCCTATCTTCTTTTGATCATCCCTTCCCATTCCCATGGGAGTAATGACTTTTTTGTCCCCATCCCTGTGGATTTCCGCCAGTTTTCTATTGTCTCCATCCCCTTGTACACCCATACCATAGACTACCTCATCAATACCTAGATAGTCAGAGCTGATATTCAGTGGCACTAAATTATTAAGTGCCACTGAATATTAATAGTCTGGATGGCCAGTGTGATTTTGTTGGATTATTTGTAGTAAATAATTAGCAGATTTTATACACACAGCTTCAGCTTTAGAAATGTTAATTTCTTTTCTTCATCTCTCTCACATACACCCCAGAATAATTCACTGCTGAGTCACTTTAAAGTTGAAGTAACAAAACATCTGTTTACTCACAGTTTGTAGTTAGATTATATTCAGACAGGCTTATATATACATAATACTATACATTTGGATTATCAGCTCTTTCCATGTGCTTAGATGGTAATGGATGCTCACACACCATAGATCCTCAGCTTAGAGGGATCATGAGCTCCATGTGCTGTGCCTAACCCCCACAGGAAGTTGCATGGGTGTGACCTCTCAGAACAATTCACATTAGAGGTCACAGAGTAATCACAGAGAAAGAATTGGTGACAGGCAATGCATGTAAAATACAATACATTATTCCAACAAACCCCTTCTCATGCATAACTGTCATGCAATTATTAATTCACACAAAGTCCAAGCTTTATTCGCAGATTCTCAAAACGTTCTCTGGGTAACGGTTTGGTCATGGTGTCAGCTGTCATCTCACTGGTGTGACAATAGTCTAGACTGATGACCCCTTCTTTCGCCAGCTCTCGCACGTTGTGATATTTCGTTGCGATGTGCTTGGTGCGTGACTGAACCTTGTCATTCTGTGACAGTCTGATGCAGCTCTGATTATCTTCCATTATCTGGATTGGTCTCTGTTCAGCTATTCCAAAATCCAGCAAAAGTTTTTCAATCCACATCAGTTCTCTGCATGCTTCTGATACGGCCACATATTCAGCTTCTGTAGAAGACAGACTCACAATACTTTGTTTATGACTGGCCCAAGAAATTTGTACATTTCCATACATAAACACATATCCACTTGTGGATTTATAATCAGAATGATCCCCTGCCCAATCTGAATCACAGTAACATATTAGTTTTGGATTACTATTGGCTGAAATCTTTAATTTACAATCAATGGTACCTTTTAAATACCTTACCATCCTTTTAACTGCAGTCCAATCTGATTTGGTAGGTGAGCTGACCCTTCTGCTCAAAATTCCTACTGCATTTGCTATATCAGCCCTGTATGTGGTAGTCAGATATAAAAGCTTACCTATGGCTGATCTATATTGGATGTTATCTGGTAAAGGTTCTCTTACTGTTTCATCCTTCAGAAAATCAGTGATCATGGGAGTGCTTACAACTTGGGCATCTTGCATACCTAAACTTTCAATAAGCTCATTTATTTTCTGCTTCTGCCTTAGAAGATAAGAACCATCATTTTGTTTCTCAATTTCTATACCAAGATAGTATGACACATTACCAAGTTCTTTTATCTCAACATTCAGGTTTAAACAGTGCTTTTTTAGTAGAAAAAAAGGTGCCGGTACTCATTATGGGCGGGGTCACCACATATGGCTCCACCCCTATGATAGCCACACCCACATTAACCACACCCCCTATACCAGCCATGGCGCATATAAACAGACATCATTGAAAATATTATAGTACTATAGGAGAAAAAAATAACGTGATTTTTTTTCATTATAAATAATCTCTGTAAGCTCTTACAGCTCCAGTATACCCAGTGCAAAATAAGACAGCCAATGTAAATTCTCAAATTGGACATATTACAAACACTAAAATGAAAATAAAATTATTTTTTTCTACCTTTGTTGTCTGGTGACTGTTTTTCTTTCCATATTGGTCCCAGTCTGTGATTCTGCTTTCCTTTGTTTTCGCTTAACTCTTCTGTGCCATTTGTCATTTTTGTCTCCTTTTTCTTTGCTTTCTTCAATATTTTTCAGGCTCTCTCTCTGTCCAGATTTAATTCATTCTTACTATCCATTCTTTAATTTCCTTCATCTACCTGTGGCTTTTCATCTTTTCCTCACCCTTGTTCTCCCCATGCCCCTTCCTCTTATTCTCCAGTCTTTCTCTATTCCCCTTTTCCATCCAGCAGCTCTGCTTTCTCTCCCTATCCTTCCAGCGTCTCCCCTATTTCTTTCTGCATTCTTCCATCCAGCGTCTTCCCTCTTTCTCTCCCCATCTTTCCGTTTTCCCTCTCTCCCCATCCTTCCATCTGTTTTCCCCTCTCTCTCCCCATCCTTCCATCTGTTTTCCCTCTCTCTTTCCCCATCCTTCCATCTGTTTTCCCTCTCTCTTTCCCCATCCTTCCGTTTTCCCTCTTTCCCCATCCTTCCATCTGTTTTCCCCTCTCTCCCCAATCCTTCCATCTGTTTTTCCCTCTCTGTTTCCCCATCCTTCCATCTGATTTTCCCTCTCTCCCCAATCCTTCCATCTGTGTTTTTCCCTCTCTCTCCCCATCCTTCCATCTGTTTTTCCCCTCTCTCCCCAATCCTTCCATCTGTTTTTCCCTCTCTCTCCCCATCCTTCCATCTGTTTTTCCCTCTCTCTCCCCAACCTTCCATCTGTTTTCCCTTCTCTCTTCCCAATCCTTCCCTCTGTTGGTTTCCCTCTCTCCCCAATCCTTCCCTCTGTTGTTTTCCCTCTCTCTCCCCAATCCTTCCCTCTGTTGTTTTCCCTCTTTCTCTCTCCCCAATCCTTCCCTCTGTTGGTTTCCCTCTCTCTCTCTCTCCCCAATCCTTCCCTCTGTTGGTTTCCCTCTTTCTCTCTCTCCCCAATCCTTCCCTCTGTTGGTTTCCCTCTCTCTCTCTCTCTCCCCAATCCTTCCCTCTGTTGGTTTCCCTCTTTCTCTCTCTCCCCAATCCTTCCCTCTGTTGGTTTCCCCCTCTCTCTCTCTCCCCAATCCTTCCCTCTGTTGGTTTCCCTCTTTCTCTCTCTCCCCAATCCTTCCCTCTGTTGTTTTCCCTCTTTCTCTCTCTCCCCAATACTTCCCTCTGTTGTTTTCCCTCTCCTTGCCAAGTTTCCCGCGAACGGCGCGAAGTCGCGACGCACGCGGCACCAGCCCCTATTTCCGGCCGCTGCTGCTTCTCCTGTTGAGCAGCAGCAGTGGCCGCTACACAAAGAAAAAGAAGATTTAAAAAAAAAAATTTCAAACCTGGCTGAAACGCGGCACCCCGGCACTGTAGACAGCCATTACGCATTGGCTGTTGCCCTGCAGCCGCTCCTCCTCTTGCCTCTACGTCACTGCCCCTGGAGGAAGACCCCGGAGGAGTGCAGTGACGTAGAGGCAAGAGGAGGAGCGGCTGCGGGGCAACAGCCAATGCCTAATGGCTGTCTGCAATGCCGGGGTGCCGCGTTTCAGCCAGGTTTGAAGTTTTTTTTTTAAATCTTTTTCTTTGTGTAGCGGCCGCTGCTGCTCAACAAGAGAAGCAGCAGCGGCCGGAAATGGGGGCTGGCACTGCGACTGCGTGCGGGACATGGACTCACTGGGCGGGGGGGGGGGGGGAGCAAAAAAAAAAGGTGCCGGTACGCCGTACCGTTACGTACCGGCACAAAAAAAGCACTGGGTTTAAATATTTTACAATGTCCTTGTACTCTTGCTCACTTTCGCTTGCAATGAGCAGATCATCAACAAAAGCTAAAATGTATGCATATTGTCCATTTCTGCACCTAGTGTACAAGCATTTATCTGCTTCACCTTGCTTAAATCCTAAATTTGTCAATATTTCATGCAATTTGTCATTCCAACATTTTGCACTTTGCTTTAGTCCATAAAGACCTTTGTTTAATTTACACACTAGCTGTCTTTGTTTTGTATTTATGAAACCTGTTGGCTGTTCCATGTACAAGTCTTCAGTTATATCTCCATGAAGAAATGCTGTTTTCACATCAATGTGGTTGACTTGCATGCCTTTTGAGACTGCAATGCTCAGAAGTGTTCTAATTGTCGTGTGTTTCACTACAGGTGCAAACACTTCATCAAAATCTTCTCCATATTTTTGAAGATATCCCTTTGCGACTAATCTGGCTTTATACCTTTCCACTTTTCCTTGTGCATTCCTTTTTAACTTGAATACCCATTTGCATCCTATAGCTTTCTTGCCAGGAGGTAATTTTGTAAGAATCCAAGTTTTATTTTTATGCAATGAATCAATTTCTTCTTGTGCAGCTTTACGCCATTCAGCAGCTTCTTCTGCTGGCATTTTCTCAATCTCATCCCATGTTAAGGGCTCTTGAGCTTCTGCTGACTTTGTTAGGTAAGACAGTCTTGGGGGTGGAACACCTTTGTTTTCCCTGGATGAGCGTCTGACAACAGGTTGGTCCGACCTTTCCGCATCCTCTAAATCTGAGAGTCCTTCTCCAATTGATTCCCCTTCTCCAACTGTACTGTCTTCTGCAATGATCCTTTCTGTGTCTGCTTCCTCTGCCTGTTCCTCATTAGATACAGATGAGTTGCTTTCAGACATCTGCCTTGGTATGGCATTTATATACACTGGCATGTCTATTATGGTTCTAGTTTCATATTCTGGATGATAAGGCTCATCTGGGATAATCCAGCCTTTATCAACCCTTTTGTTTTCATCAAAATATGTAACATGTCTTATGCCAACAATGCCAGTTTTCAGATTCAAAATTCTATATCCTTTGTGTCCTGGAGCATAGCCAACTAAAATGCCCCTTTCTGTTGTGGAATCCAGCTTATGCCTTCTTTGCTTTGGTACATGAGCATATGCTGTACTTCCAAATGTTCTTATGTGTGACAGGTTTGGCTTCCTACCATGCCATGTCTCATGTGGTGTGCGCTCAGCGCCTTTAGTTGGCATTCTGTTTTGTAGGTACACTGCTGTGAGAATGGCTTCCCCCCATAGTCTTTTAGGGAGATTGCTATCTGACAGCATACATCTGGTCATTTCCACAAGTGACCTAAATTTTCTCTCTGCAACAGAATTTTGCTCTGGTGTATAAGCTACTGTTGTGATATGCTGAATGCCTTCTTGTTCTAGAAATGTGCGCATGCTTTGTGAAGTGAACTCACCACCATTGTCGGTCTGAAGAACCTTTGGTTTTCTTTCAAATTTATTGCTCACCATGGCTACGTATTTCTTCAGCATGTCTGTGACTTGACTTTTTTCTTTCAGCAAATAAGCCACACAATATCTAGAGAAATCATCCAAGAATATTAGCACAAATCTGTTATTTCCCAATGATGGGATATTAAACGGTCCACATAAGTCACTGTGTATTAAGTCCAGTACTTTATTACTCCTATTTCCTGTGTATGCAGGAAATGAGGGTCTTACACCTTTTTGAGTAACACAGTCTATGTATTTCTCCATTTTACCAGCATCTTCACTTATTTCAATGCCGGTGGCAAGTTGCTTACTGTAAAGATCCTGGATCACCTTAAAATCACGATGTCCCAGGCGGCGGTGCCAGATTTCCAGACTACATTTACCATCATTCTTCCTTACTTGCGCCAGATGTGAGGCTTCACCTGAAATGCTCAGTTTATAAACATCATTATGCATAAAAGCTTCAGCATACACTTCATCATTTTTAGAGATTGTGCACTTACTGTTTTCAAAATGAATCACAAATCCCTTCTTATCTAATGTAGATACACTAAGCATATTGCAAACTGCTTGGGGAATATACAAGACATCACTTACAGGAATTTCTTTAACTTCATTAGACACTTTGCATTTTAAGAATCCAATGCCCTTTGCTTGGATCTGAGCAGTCCCTGCGTTTGCAGTATTAAGAATATCTTCCTCTGGACACATTTCCTGAAAGAAATCCTTACAATTGGTTAAATGGCATGTGCTCCCCGAATCCAAAATCCAAGTACTTTCATTTGAATTATTATTTACCATAGTCAAAGATTTTTCTGCCATTAGAAAGCTGTTATGTTTATCATTGTTCTTTATACATTTCCTGCTTGGAAAATTCTTTTGTTCCATTGGCTTAGGTGAGCTAGAGGGGGTGTTTTGTGTTTCCTTACACCATTTAGATACATGTCCCTCCTTTCCACATGAATAGCAAATCAGCTTGCCCTTGGGTGGAGTTTTCCCATAGCTCCGCCTTCCTCTATTCTTTGCCAAGAAATTTGTTTCATTTCTCTCTGACTGTCTTTGAGAACACATCTCCTCAGAATCATTAATTATGCATTCCTGCCTCAGTTTTGATGCTGCCTGTTCAAAAGATTGCCCTTCAATGGCTTCATTTACAGACCTAAAAACATCAAACTTCTTTGATAGTGAGGTAAAAAGAAATGCTCTTTTCAATGCATCACACATGGGAATTCCAGAAAGTTCTAGCTTTTGAAATGAAGACATAAGATGCATAATGTGATCATTACACTTACTTTTATCCCTTAATTTGGTTTCATTCAACTCTGCCAACCAAATTGGTTGCTGTTTTGCATATGTAGTTGCATACATAGTTCTCAGTTTTTCTAAAATTTCCTTTGCTGTATCTTTTGCCTCCACCAATATGGCTTGTTTCTCTGAGAGAGCTTCAAAAAACATGCACTTCACATAATAGTTTGCATTGTCCCATTCAGCCATATTTTCAGCTGTTCTGTTTTGGTCTAAACATATGCTTAATTTCTTTGCTTGAAGGAGACATCTGAATCTTAGTTCCCATTGCTGATAATTAAATTCAGTTAATTTAGGCACCTTGAGAGAGTGGAAAAATGGTGAATTTCTTCCCTCAGCCATTGCTTTCTGTTTGGTGTGTGGGGGGGAGAGAGAGAGACAGACTGAATCTTTCTTTTAAAACTTAAGAGAAAAATTTGGCTTTTTCACTGCCTGGTAATATTTCTCTTCTTCCTTTTTCAATTCCTGGGCCGATAACCCTTTTGTTGGATTATTTGTAGTAAATAATTAGCAGATTTTATACACACAGCTTCAGCTTTAGAAATGTTAATTTCTTTTCTTCATCTCTCTCACATACACCCCAGAATAATTCACTGCTGAGTCACTTTAAAGTTGAAGTAACAAAACATCTGTTTACTCACAGTTTGTAGTTAGATTATATTCAGACAGGCTTATATATACATAATACTATACATTGGATTATCAGCTCTTTCCATGTGCTTAGATGGTAATGGATGCTCACACACCATAGATCCTCAGCTTAGAGGGATCATGAGCTCCATGTGCTGTGCCTAACCCCCACAGGAAGTTGCATGGGTGTGACCTCTCAGAACAATTCACATCAGAGGTCACAGAGTAATCACAGAGAAAGAATTGGTGACAGGCAATGCATGTAAAATACAATACATTATTCCAACAGATTTAACTAGGCAGAAGCCTCTCATGCCTGGTTAAAGGAAAAGGGATTGGATATGATATACCACATTTCTGTGGTTTCAATCAAAGCAGTTTACATATTATCTACAGGTACTTATTTTGTATCTGGGGCAGTGGAGGGTTTAGTGGCTTACCCATAGTCACAGGGAGCTGCAGTGGAAATTGAACCCAGTTCTTCTGGTTCTCAGGCTGCTGCACTAACTCCTTCACTTGAACCAGTTTAAATATTGACCCATAAAGTCTATATTCTCATCAGTGACCAGTTGTGTATATTTTGCAAATATTACATTTGACTCCTCCATATTGAATACATTTTATGATAGGTACTGTTCTCTCTAAGCTGAGCAGGAGTCCTCCAATTGCATTGCTGTCAGCGGGGGAGGTATTTCAATATTGTGTTTTCAATGGCTAGAGACAGGCAGGTTCCCTAGAGTCCTGCAGAGCTTGCATGTCCCCCTACTGTTGAATATGTGATAGTGAAACAACACCACCTACTGGCAGGACTGTAGGTGGAGGACTTCCACTCAGAGGGAATAGTGATGATAGGTTCACTTCTGCGTTGCCCGGCTGTCAGCCAGCATGTTCCAGGTCATCATCATCTCTTCTCATGGTCTTCGTGAAGGCAGGTGTTGGTGTCTTGATTATAGAGTGATCTGAAGGCTACTTCCTTATTTCATTTTCTTTTATTGGCAATGGGCAGTGGCCTCAGAAATGATGTTTAACCAGCCCATACAGCTTTGGAGCTTCAGTAATTGTCCAAAGACGGAGTTCTTACAAGACCCCAGGCCCTTTCTTATGGAAACGTTATTGTCAGGGCTTTGAGTTGTGCTTAATGAATTCTTTTTACCCATGACAGGCCTGTTACTGTGAGGCCTTGCAGGTGCAATGCTGCCCTGCAAGGCCCCCTTCTAAACATCTGAATTGGGGGGTGACACATCTAGTAAAAGCAGTTCTTTATTCTTCTTCCTATGTAAGCTGTGCTTAGCTACTGGGCTATTCAGGGGGAAGTTATCACAAGTTGAGTTATTTTCACACAGGGTCCCGTTTTATACAATGAGACCCTGTGCTAAAATAACCCGACTTAACAGTAACCCACACTGATAACTTCCCTCCTCAGAGTCATCTTGTCTAGACTCACTTTCCAGTTGAGAAAGAAACTTCATAGTGTTGATGAAGCAAGCTGCATGTTGTTATCCACAGTTCTGTAATACACAAAAATGGATGCCATAATATTCTGAGCTGATAGTCAGGGTCTGGCTTCTAAAGATGTATATTCCCCATACCTTTTTATGTCATTTTTTTTACCCAACACAACAGGAAAAAAAAATCTAAATGCTTGTGGTTTCTTATATTGTTAATAATGCACACTCTTCCCAAAGAATGCACATTTTCAAAAGAGTGCACAATATTGGGAAAACAGATGCACTCTTGGAAGGAGTGCACACTGTTTCTAGATGGTGTGTGCATGTGCATACAAATGCACATGCATGAATAGTGTGTACATGTGTGTACTATCAGGAAAACATGGGCACTCTTTCCAAAAGAGTGTGCCATCTTTGCAAATAGTGCATACTCATCATTAAAGTGTGCATTCTTTATAAAGAGTGCACACTTTTCCCAAAAGACTGCATCCTCTTAATGATATTGCTCCCATAACAAGAAAAAAAAAGGGGGGGGGGCCGGGAACCCAAGCAAAGTAAAAATTCCCAGAAATAATACAGAAAGCAACATGACATGACATGACATTTTTTGGGCTGCACACCCCTCCTGGCTACTTGAGGATTTCAGATTTAGGGGCACTTTTACTAAGCCGCATATGCACGCCCAACATGCGTCAATTTTGAGTTACCGCCCAGCTACTGCGTGGCCCTTGCGGTAATTTCATTGTTGACATGCGTCCTCTAGGGGGGCCAGAAATATTTTTATTTTCTTGCGCGCAGGCAGTAATAGGGCGGTAATCATCATTCTACGTGCATAGACCAATACCGCCCAGCTACCACGTGAGACCTTACCACTAGTTCAATGGCTGGCGGTAAGGTCTCAGACCCAAAATGGATACACGGCAATTTTCATTTTGCTGCACGTCCATTTTCGGCAAAAATTTAAAAAGGCATTTTTTTACAGGTGCGCTGAAAATGATTCTGCACGCACCCAAAACATGCATCTACACTACTGCAGGCCGTTTTTCAGCATGCCTTTGTAAAAGGGCCCCTTGGAGTTCATCCATCCATCATACTTATTTTAACCTATTCCATAAACCATCAAAGTTAGGCAGTGGTTCTTCAGCAACATTGGACTTGCCTACTACACACAAACTAAAAAGAATTATATGGTTCCCTCCCTGACAGGCACCCAGTGGTCACCTTTCTTACCACTTCTTCAAATCTGGGTCTGCCTGCTCTTTTTTTTTTCCCAAAAGAGAAAAAAAAGTCTCAAAAATGGCATAAAGTGGCATTTGAATATTTTTCTCTGAAAAACATCAAAATCATGATTTTTGAAACTTGAATTTGAGACATTGTGCTCTGCAGTACTGGCAAATCACAAGAGGACTGGTGGGGGCATGTTGGGTATGGAATCTCCCAAAATTTGAATGTCCTTCTGCCATAGTGGAACAAAGCAAAACTGTCCAGAGCTAAGTACATGAGTACATAAGTATATAAGTATTGTCATACTGGGACAGACCAAAGGTCCATCAAGTCCAGTATCCTGTTTCCAACAGTGGCCAATCCAGGTCACAAATACCTGTCAAGATCTCAGAAAAGCTCAATACATTTTATGATGCTTATCCCAGAAATAAGCAGTGGATTTTCCCATGTCAATTTAATAATGGTCTATGGACTTTTCCTTTAGGAAGCTGTCCAGACCCTTTTTAAACCCTTTTAAAAGGTAGATGTTTTGATGTAAACCTGTTTCATTCACATCTAAGTCACAAAAAGGTGTCCTAAATGACCAGATAACCACTGGAAAGATTAAGGCATGATCCCTTACTCTTCCAGTGGTCACTGACCCCCTCCCACCCCTACCTCCAAAGATGTGAAAGAAGCAGTACATAGCAGCCTCTATGACAGCTTCAGATGTAATGGCCAGTCCTATTAGAGCAGCTAGCAGGTCCCTGGAGTAGCTTAGTGGTAGGTGCAGTGCACTGTAGAGAAAGGGACCCCTGCAGGCATAAGGGCTATTGTAGTGGTGTATAGTTGGTTGCTAGTTTTGGAGGGCTCACTATGCAGTATAAGGAGGTAAAGGTGAGGTGTGTACCTGGGACCTTTTATGTGAAATCCATTGTAGTGCCCCCTAGGCTGCCTCACTGATCTGCTTGGATGTCTGTGTAGCCAGTCTATTAAGAATGCTGCCTCCCCCCCCCCCCCCCCCCCCCATACATCCCAATAGCTTGTTTTTATGTTTTTTTTTCCCTTGGATTTTTTTTTTTAATGGTCCTAAAAGATAGGTGCACTGAACATAAAATCATCTAGCAAATGGCCATTTTTGAAACAAAAAGTTAGACATTTTTCTTGTTTGAAAATAGCTATGTTCACTACTGGATTTTTGGACATTTTCCCAAAAGGTCCAAAATCAGAATTAGACGGTATATCAAAAATGTCCCTCCACACCTGTCGTACAGTGCTACATTTAATGGTTTAGTTAAACCATATTGGATTCTGAATAATATTGATTTTCAGTTTACCAACTTTCACATCACAGTTTTATGAGCCTCAAATTTAGCAAGTTATTTTACCGAGAAGCTGACTCCTTAAAACTAGTCATGCAGTGCTGTTTGTCAGACGCATTATTTTGTTGCATTTTTTTTTTTGCGTCTCTGTATAAATGTCCAAACTGAAACAATGCTACAATGGACAAATAAGATTCTGCATGCAAATTCTGTGTGGCATTATTATTATTTGTTACATTTGTATCCCACATTTTCCCACCTTTTGCAGGCTCAATGTGGCTTACATATAACCGTTAACTGTGTTAGCCGATTACGGTTTGAACAAATACATAGTATGAATGAATACAAACTGATATTGTGGTATAATGAGGTATATGTATGGTAGGAAACAGTTGGGGGGAACTTAGAGAGGGAAAGGGGGAAGAAGAGTCAGGTAATGTCCGTTGCAGTCTTTGGTTATGTTGTGTCGCAAGTGACCGGTATTTTTATGTTGGGTCAGTGAGGTATGTTCTTCTGAACAGATCTGTCTTTAGTGCTTTCCGAAAATTTAGGTGGTCGAGCGTAGTTTTTACTGCTTTTGGCAATGCGTTCCATAGTTGTGCGCTTAGGTAGGAAAAGCTGGTTGCATAGGTGGATTTGCATTGGAGTCCTTTGCTGCTTGGATAGTGGAGGTTTAGATATGATCGTGCAGATTTTGTGGAGTTTCTGGTTGGCAGGTCGATGAGGTCTGTCATGTATTCTGGTGCCTTGCCGTAAATAATTTTGTGAACAGTCGTGCAGATTTTGAAAGTGATGCGTTCTTTGATTGGTAGCCAACTAATTTTTCTCTGAGTGGTTTGGCACTGTCAAAATGTGTTTTTCCAAATATAAGCCTGGCTGCTGTATTTTGGGCGGTCTGAAGTTTCTTTATGATTTGATCTTTGCATCCCACATAGATTCCATTACAGTAATCTGCGTGGCTTAATACCAAGGACTGTACCAGGTTACGAAATATTTCCCTCGGGAAGAATGGTTTTACGCGTTTGAGTTTCCACATTGAGAAAAACATTTTCTTTATGGTGGATTTTGCTTGGGTCTCTAGTGATAGGCTACGGTCGATTGTTATTCCGAGAATTTTCAGGCTGTCTGAGACAAGGAGGGTGTATCCTGGGGTGTTAATGTTTGTGGGTTTGTATGTATTGTATTGGGATGAGATGATGAGACAGTGTGTTTTTTCTCTATTGCAAGTGCTGCGGTTCCACTTACAAAATGGGACATATCATTTATACCACATTGTTCTTTCTGTCTACCATCATACAGGAGATAAGGTGTAAACTTCAAGCAGTGAAGAAAATGATTAATAGTGATGACACTTTCATAAAGCAAATGCAATACTAGGATAAAGATAACTGAAAGCCTAGCTGAGATTGGGTGGCAGAGCCGGTGGTGGGAGGCGGGGCTGGTGGTTTGGAGGCGGGGCTGGTGGTTTGGAGGCGGGGCTAGTGCTGGGCAGACTTCTATGGTCTGTGCCCTGAAAATGGCAGATACAAATCAAGGTAAGGTATACACAAAAAGTAGCACATATGAGTTTATCTTGTTCGGCAGACTGGATGGACCGAGCAGGTCTTTTTCTGTCATCATCTACTATGTATGAAAGTGTCCATAATTGTTAGGATACTGCAGTTAAAAAAACCAACATAAGAACCTAAGAAAAGCCATGCTGAGTCAGATCAAAGTTCATTAAGCCCAGCATCCTGTCTCTGACAGTGGCCAGTCCAGGTCACCAGTATCTGGTAAGTCTCCCAAAATAGATGTTATTCATGGCTCTTCCTTGTCTACCTGGTGAATAATTTTTGATGGGCTTTTCCTCCAGGAATCCTGATGTTTAGTCACCTTAACTACACCCATTGGCAACCCAAATTCCACAGCATAATTATGTAAGGATTAAAGAAAACAGAAAGTTTTCAATCTACTAATTATTAGTTTCATGTTTTTGTGTGGTTTTGAAAGATTAAACAACAGTTCTCTATTCCAGGGCTTCTCAACCCAGTCCTTGAAGTGCACACCTAGTCCCATCAGATTTTCAGGATATCTACAATGAATATGTATGAGATACATTTGCATATAAATCATGTATATTCATTGTGGATGCATTGTTGTTGCTGGAGGAAATCTGAAAATGCTTCAAATGCCTAGTTGTTGTCAGAGTCTATGTAGATGTGTCTTCGGCCATCTTTCATTTCCTTGCTCTGCTTCCGGTCCTTCCCATCATCTTTGCAGCTTCCTTATTCATAGTGTCTGGGTCTCTTCTCCCCCCCCCCCCCCCCCCCCAGGATAGGCTTCCCTCAAACAGTGACTAAACCACTTTGTATGTGTATGTGTGGGGGGCTGACTGTCTCACAGAAAGTCTGAGTGTTTCAGTGTGTGGGGGCTTCCATTGTACAGCATACCTGAGTGCTGGTGAACAGCCACCCAGCATGCTGGTGGTGGAACAGAGGAGTCCACGTGACTCACTTAGCTGGTCTGTGCAGCTCATGCTTCTGCAGGCATGCATAGAACAAAAAAAGGGCCAGGAACAGGCAGAGGATTTACAGTTTAGGCCTGGGACCCAGTTCCTGGTTCTCACAGATGAGCAATGCCTCAGTAGGTTCTGCCTTGATTAGGTCGCCATTCACCATCTCTGCCAACCAATCTCATCCTCCTCCTTTGCTCCATCATACAGAGATGACAGGCCATACCAGTCCACATAAAGGCTACCACAGCCCTTCCTTTTTTGCCACTGGCAGCTTTCAGTCTGTGTTGGCAGCAGTGGCGTAACCAGATCCAGTATTTTGGATGGGCCCAGAGTTAATTTGGATGGGCCCTTCCATCCCCCCCCCCCCCCCCAATCTTCCTGGAGATATTTTAAAATATACAGTTTTTCACCTACCCCACATCCAACATTGTTCCCTGTCTTCTCCGCGGTGTCCGTCCTTCTGTCTCTGAACGCCGTCCCTCCCTGGTATATCTTACAGGCATCCCTGGCACCTGCAGTAATTTATTTTTTCTGCCTCCACCAGCCCCTCAGGCTTCCATTTTCCATGTCCCGCCAGACAGGAAACAGGCAATGATGTCAGCAAGAGCAGGACATTTCAGATGGAAGCCTGCGGGGCCGGAGCAAAGAACAAAAATAAGTCACTGCAGGAGCCAAAGATGCCTGTAAGGTATACTAGGGAGAGGCAGGGTTCAGAGACAGGAGGGATGATACCAGTATCCCACAAAGGAGAGAGCAGTATGGTGCTGCTGCTGGGTAGACCTGAGCCAAGAATGGGTGGCCACCTGTAGCTACACCACTGGTTGGCAATTAATTTGGGCCTCAGCCAGTCTGCAACCTCACTGTGTATCATCCAGTTTCTCTGGGCTTTTCTCACTCATGATTCAAAATATATCACCCTGAATGAAGGGAGAGGGTGGGCCTATGGAATAATACAGTGGGAAAGGGAAATAAGTGAAAACAAGTGTTTTATTTAGTTTAATCCTGAGGCCTCTTATATCACAGGACCAGGCACAAAAGACAGAATGCCTCTGTCTTTCAATATAATTGACAAAACAAACAATTGTGCCTGTGCTCTGTCGAGCATCAAAATATAACAAAATGTTTAAACACACATGAATACAAGTGTATTGCTTCTTCAGCTTATTGAGAGTGGAGTAGTCTCATATGTAACACACGATAAAGATTATTTGATTCAATAAGCAGTCTTAAGCAGGCCTTAACCTAGTCTATGGCTAGTAGGTTGGTCTCACCCCAAATACAGCCTGGGCGTCTTTCTTGGTTCTTCTCCGAGTACTAGGGTCTGGCTTCAGCCAAACCTCAGAGCAAGGCTTTTCAGTCTCAAACAAGAAGCAAAAGCATCTTAGTTCAGCCAGGCTACAATTCTTAATCATAGGTGGAGGCATCCACTGGGCTTCTATTCCTTCTTCTCTCTGGCCCCCCTTAACCTCAGTCAGGCCCTGTCTTGTATACTTCCTCCTCCCAACTCACTTCCTCTTGGGTGGGACAAGTGTTCTTAAGGTGGCTCAACCTGTCTATGGAAGCATTCTTAAGGGTGAAGGGCAGAGTCCTATATACCCTGTCACAAGCACATAAAGATGTAAATTCCTAGATTGTTGCCATGATGCACACATCCTGACTCACTCTAGCATCTATGACAGGTTTATGAATAGCCAAATTACCAGGAGATGGCTGCTAAGTAAGCCTTGCAATTGTTTAATGTTTATTAAAACTTGATATACCACTATTCTTGGATAGGTCAAAGTGATTTACAAAACAAAATACTTCTTTAAAAGAAAGGAGCTCCATTATAAGCAGAATATACCTAATCATCATACACACATACCAAGAAACTCATGTCTCAAAGATTTTCACTTCCCAGGGTTAAGGACCCATTCCATTTCCTCTGCTCTTATCTTTCAGTATTGAGTCAATGAGCATCAACCAAACTCATGACAGCCTGGTCAAAGGCTTGTATAAAGAAATCAGTTTTCAGCAGTGTTTTAAATTACTTGAAGGAAGACTCCCCCTAATAGAGGCAGAACAGTGATGAGGAACTAACCCCCCCCCAAAAAAAAAACAAAAATACTATTTCTAGTGATTGTCTTTTCGAGCCGTAGCCATAGAAGTAATCATCATGTGGCAATCATTTGCAGATACAAACTTCTGCTGGGTACATATGAAGTAGCCAAGAAAACCAAATATGAAGTACAATCATAACATGCCCTATGTACCAGTGTCAATAGCTTAAACTGTATGCTATGTTTTATAGGCAACCAATTGTAATGTATAAAATGCGGGGTTACATGGTCAAACTTCGTAGCACCATTTAACAGTTTAACAGCCATGTTCTGTAGTGTCTGTAACCATTTAATAAAAGAGGAAAGTAACCCAGCATAAATTAAATTACCAGAATCAAGACATGAAATTAACAGTACATGTAACAATGAATATATAAAAGATTCATCCAAATTGTGTTTTATGGCATGTAATTGATGTAAGATAATGAAACCCTTTTTCACCAACATAGAAATCTGTTCAGAGAATGACAATTGGTAGTCAATTAATATTCCTAGGTATTTAAATGTATCCAGAAATGGAACTGCTCAACTAAATAATATTATAAATCAATTTCAGTAGGCCAACATAGGAATCTCAATTTCAATAGATGGGAGCAGAATACACAATTAGCAGTCTCATATAGCCCAGCATCTTATACTTCTAAAAAACAGAATTAGAGCAGGTTTTTTTTTTTTTTTTAGAATGAAAGGTCATAGACATCAGTGGCAACTCGTTTCATAAGAGCCAAATCAACTCTTAGCTCGCCTTGCCTCTTCACTGGTCTATAGTGACTTTAGATTTGAACTCACTTTTAAACTCTATTATTATTTTATTAAGATTTATTTTCATTTTTTACATTTCTTACTTTTTTGACTTGTTTGTAACTTTAAAACAAATTTGTATCCGATCATTGAACTGCTTAGCTTAGCTCATATCTCATAAAAGATTCCAATAATATTTGACTTAGGTTTTGTTTGCAGCTATAGACAGTAGGACCGCTGGCCGACATGCGACATGTTTCGTTTGTGCTGTGTCAGGGTCCGGTCCACTAGAAAAACAAATTCAAGACACTTATTAATAAAAAAGTAACCTGACTCAAGAATAAGCGTGATATGCATTTATAACCTACTTACCGCAGTGCTCGCCTTGATATACATCTCTTTAAACATGGTGGCAAGGTGGAATTATTTAAATAATTGAAACCACAATTCAGTGGCGTAGCCAGACCTGACATTTTGGGTGGGCCCAGAGCTAATATGGGTGGGCACTATGTATGAGTAGTTTATCTTGGGATATTATAAAATAATGCCTTAGAATGCACTTGATGATGGATTTCTACGTAGTCTGCCCAACAGCTGCCCTGCATCAACATAAACCACATACATACTTAAAGGAGGGGAAAAAAAACAATATTTTTAAATACAGTTACATTATACCATAATCCATCAGAGCCATCATTTTGATTACAACTGGTAGTGGGCTTCTGGGTGGGGGTGGGATCTTTATTGCCTATGGCAAAAAAAAGTATATTTAATCATTAAATATACCTTTTTTGCCCTAGGCAGTGAAGTGCTTACCCCACCCAGAAGCCCACCACTAGCCAGCATTCTGATTACACTCTTGAGTATGAACACATTACATGACACGCTAAAATATAAAAAATATATGTATTTTACCTGCTGGGCAGCTGCTTGCACATGGTGCAGAAAAGCACCCTGGCTCCTGTTCCTGTTGTGTGGGGCCACAAGGGAGTGCTGCTATGATCGATTCGATAATCGAGAGGAGACTAATAAATAAAATCATCTAGACCCAGCTGGCAGGCACAGGGTGGACTGTGGAGGAGCCGCACTCGCGACACTGCCGACAGCTTTTCCCATGCGGCACTGCGTGCGGCGCCATCGTGCCGTGTGCACTGCAGGGAGCGTGGGGGTGCTAGGCTTACTTACTCAAGTTTCCTGAAGCCCTCTCCACCCCTGGCCACATACACCTCATCACTCTGCAGGTCGTCAGCGAGGTGATCCAGTGAACAGCCCACGGCGTGTATAGATTGTGAACGGCGCCAAAGGGAGCATGCCCGTCACCTCCTGCAGGAAGATGTCAAAGTTGCCCACCTTCCTCTCGTGGATGAGCATGCGGTGACCCCGGTAGAAGGGATCCCCGTTGCGATAACCCACCACGCTCTTCACCTGTGGCTGCTGAGCCAACCCAGCTGCACTGCCGCTTCCCCGACCCGAGCCCGACTCTCCCATCCTCCTCCTGATAAATGTACACACAAAAATAAATAAACAACAGCAGCCGCTTAACTGAAAACTAACGATGCGACTTTCTAGAGAACAAAGGGAGGGGTCTTCTCGTCCAAATCAGAACTCGCCAGCTTCAGCAAAAACTTCTCTGGCACTGCTCGAAAAGCGGCAAAGTCCAAAGCTCACAGAGAGCTGTACGGACAGCAGCCTAAGCATCATTTAAACCAAAACAACAACAACTGGAGCAAAATAGCAACTGGGAGCTGAGCCACGACAGCAGAAAGGCTGTGGCTGTGTACTTTTTGGCGCTTAAACTGGGTGGGCCTAAGGCGAGATTGGGTGGGCCTGGGCCCACCCAGGCCCACCCATAGCTACGCCCCTGCCACAATTCCCAACCAATCAGAAAAAAAACAGAAAAACAAAAGAACCAATCAGAAAATCTAAAATGTTTGACGTCACAGATCCTTATTGTGACGTCAAAATTTGTTGAACTAATTGGCTATTTATTAATATTCCTTCTATTTCCCGTAGCTGGATGTCTGCAACTACATGCACTGTACTTGTGGAACATGCAGCTATGGGAAATATAAGGAACATACATATTTTATTGTGTATATATGAAGAGGTTTGCAATTGATATTGATCCATATAAGGAAGACTCCGCACGTATGAACATATACTCGGCCAGATAAGGCCCCACAAGCGTGGCGATGGTCCATGCACGATGGCCGTCCACGTGTGGACCCATTATATGTGCCAGGACGTCCACGTGCTGGCCTGTCTTTATATGGGATGGTTCGTCCATTTATGGAACTGTGCATGTAAGGACGTCCATCACGCATGGACGTCCATATAAGGCGATGCACATTTTCCAACGGTTATTCCCTGACAAACATGTCTTTATGGCGAGAGCCAAACTTCAGCTTGTGCCTGGTGCACCTTTGTTTAAAACACTGGCACATTCTTTTATGCTCCACCACCACCTGCCCCCCAGGACTGTCTCTATCCAAGCCTGGTGTCAAATCATAGACAGGTTGGAAAGGTAAGCATTTGCGTCCCCCCCCCCCAGGCTATCAGGTCCCCCTCCTGTAGCTACACATATAAGAGCTCCCTCAGCAATGTAAGCACTAACTGTAGTCTGCATTCAAAGGTAATCAGTGATACGTGCACATGCACATTCATTAATAGAATCTATGTACTAGAAAGGAAAAATATTCTCACAGATGTACAATACTGCACACAAACGGTACTCTCTGTCCTCATGTCCACCTCAATGACATCACCTGTACCAGTATAATGCCCCCCCCCCACTCCAATTAGTGTAGTATGTCTCTCCTATTTGATTACCAAATGAAGTTGTGTGCTGAAGGCAAGAAGGGCCATCCCCTGACTCCTGGTGTACAAACTTATATCTTGCAGAAGATTTGGCATTTGGAGGGACCTCGAGTCCTTGCGGTGCAGGGTTCGCCGATTAAAGCGAGAGAGCCCTGACATAAGGGCAGTGAGATGGAGCCTCAGGGCTCAACGTAAGTATTATAAACTCTCACACAAAACTTGTCTTGATCAGTCTTTGCCTGGCTCTGATCCCCAGCTGGTGTACACTCTACTCTGCTCTGTGGGAGAGAGGTGGAGGGGGCTCCTCATCCTGTTCATCTGGGGCCTGCTGCTGTGGTGGCTGTGGCTCTTCTGGGAGGGCCTGTCCTGTGCGCATTGCCAAATTAAGTAGCATGCAGCAGACCAGGAATATCTTTGCCACCTTTTGGGGGTTGTACAGGAGCTCCCCTCCAGAACGATCCAGACATCGGAACCTGTTCTTAAGTTGTCTGAAGGTGCGCTTGATGATGCCACGGGTGGTCCGATGTCTACTGTTGTTCTCCTCCGACCCTGTTTGTGGGTGCACTATGGGGGTCATGAGCCAATTCCGCTGTGGGTAGCCTCTGTCACCCTCGGGGAGAAGCAGGATGAGAAAGATGAGTGTGTATTGTTTGGAGTGGGTACCTTGTGGAGGTGAGGGGGGGGGGGGAAATAGTGGGTTTTGGAGCGTTGCCCAGTGGAGAAGGTATAGTTTGGGCAGATCCATGCTGCACTTACCTAAGAGACATCCACTGGTGATCTCCCCTCAGTCAAACCTGAGGAAGATTCCTGAGTGCTGCAATATATAGGCGTCATGGGTGGAACCTGGGTATCGGGCACACACGTCTAGAATCTCACCCTGGGCGTCACACACAACTTGCATATTGAGTGAGTGGAATGTTTTCCTTTTCCTATAAGTGGCCTCTCGTGTCTGGGGGGGGGGGGGGGGGGGTTGAGTGCGACATGTGTGCAGTCAATGGCGCCTATGACCGAGGGGAAGTGAGCTATGGCGTAGAAGTCACCAATGTTGTTCTGCAGGGCCTGGGATGGGGGTGGGGAAGGTGATGTACGCAGAGGTATGGGTAAGAAAGGCATCAAGGAACTGGGTGAGGCAGTTGGAAATGGAAGCCTGGGTGAGACCCGTGTTCACAGATAGGACAGACTGGAAACTCCCAGTGGCCAGAAAAGATAGAGAAGCAGTGATCTTTAGGTGCACAGGGATGGGGTTGTTCCTATGGGTCCTGGGCTGCAGGAGGGGTTGGAGCTGGTCACAAAGGTGCTGAATGGAAGCCCTATCAAAGCGGTACCTAGTGAGACACTGCAGGTCAGTGAGATCTAGGAAACTGCTACGGGGCCTGAAAACTCTGGGGCATGAGTACCTCCTGCGGTGCCTCCCCTCTTCCTCCAACATGTAAGCTACCTGTACATTTAGTGCCTCCATTTCCCCACACTACAGGTGCAATGCAGTGACACCAGTGCTCACCTCTCCCTACCAACTTGGTGAAACACAGCAGCAACAAACAGAAGCTGACACTCACTCTCCCAGCACCAACAAACAATGCGATCACACACAACAGAGCCACACTGCAAGCACTCTCTGACCCACTACAAACTCTCCTGCCACACCTTCTAGCCACTCACTCTCCAAGCAGCAAACAACAGTCTTCACAAACACGCTGCAGCAGTACACAGGACAAAGAGACAAACAGAGACTTCAAACAGGTAAGGGAATGAAATATGAACTTGGGGACAGTGAATGGAGAGGGATAGGGGGAGGGGATGGGGGAGATAGAGGAAGGAGTAGTGGTGTCTGGGTTTGGGGGCTGGAAGGGGTAGGGAAAGCTGAAAAGGTAAAACACAAATGAGGCAGGTGAGGGAGAAAACGTTCTGACTATGGCACACAGACAAACGTAACAGGTACTGAACAAACTCTCAGCTTTCTCTACAAACAATGATTTAGCTTTCTCTCCCAACAACGCTCTCACCACTCTCCAACTCCACAAAATCGCTAATGGGTCTAAAGACGACTTCCCCCTTACCCTGGTTGCTTTTATTTCAGGTCTAACTAAGGACGCCCATATTCCCACCCATGTGAAACCATTTTGCTAGCCGTTATACGCTGGAGGCGCCCATCTCGTAACGCCGCCCATAACACACTCCTTGTGGGGACGACCATAGACGGGCGTCCTTGCGCTGAGGACGTCCTTACGGCCCTGTTTCGATTATTGGATTTGGGCGACCTTCTTTCACAGGCCCATGTGCCTTTTGTGTTGCTCTTTCGAAAATGAGCCTGAAAGTATCCAGGGTGTAAATCCAACATTGCTCTTTATAATTAAGACGTTTACAAATATCGCCACCCTCCCACCCCATTGTGACAGTGTCAATAATTCTCCAGCATATATCTGATATCACATGTTCTTCATCCAACCAATGCTGTACAGTAGGAGCTGTCAGTATTTTAGTGATGATTCAGGATTTATGTTCAGCTAATCTAAGTTTTATGGTCTCAGAAGGGATGCTACCTCCTAAGATAGGAAATCCAACCAAGTCAGCAGCCACTCATTCAACTCCATATGCTGTCTCTTTGGGCAAGAAGCTTCTTGTTCTGTGATAAAAGTTGGTCACCAAATTGAACAAGTTGTTCTGATCCCCTAGTTATTCACCACAATGTAGCATAAGAAGAATCAGCTTAGGAGATTCAACCTGACTTTCCTAATTCTCTCCTGGAAGCATGTTGAAGAAATATTTTTAAGAGCACTTGAGAGTTGCTACAGAAGCTTGCAATAGCCCATCATTATGTGTGTTTCACGAGTAAGCCAAATCGGGAGAGAAATGGAAATGAGTAAGGATGAAATCTCTATGAACAGCCTTGACAGATTCGGATTCTTGAAAAAGTTTGCAGGAGGTGAAAATGTTCCTTGCAACGTTTTTGTTAGAGCCTGACTGGAATGTTATGATGTTTTTATACGTCAAACACATGAATGAGCTATTTTAGAGGAAGGGGGCAGGGAACCTCAACTATGAAATTTCCCTAATCTGTCTAAAGCAGTACTGCAGAAGCACAAGGACTTAATTAAGAGGCATATTTTCAAAGCACTTAGCCTTCCAAAGTTCCATAGAAATCTATGGAACTTTGGAAGGCTAAGTGCTTTGAAAATATTTTGTCTCTTAAGTCTAAAGGCCTACCTCTGGTAGCTAGTTTTGCTTTATAATTTTCTTGTAAATGCATTTATCTTTAAGTGATGAAAGATATTTGTATTTGAACTCCAAGCAGCTACAAGAATTTGCATTGGCTAAGGAAGTTACAAATGTGGCTGTTGCTCCTTTAGAACTAAGGGATCCTTTTATTAAGCAGCAGTAAGCACTAATGTGTGCTTTCCATGCACCAAAATGCACTACCACGGAGTGTGCTCATGCGTCCTGCAGTTCTGGTATCTGCACATGCTTCCCTGGCACTATAAATTATTTTATATTTTTTAGCGCCGGGGGTGTGTTTGGGGAGTTGAAAAGTAGGCGTACCCAGCGCTAATCGGTTAGCATAGCTACATTGCTGCACACCAACAGATTAACAAATGGCTAGTATGTGAGCCCTTTCTGCCTATTAAATAGGTGTTGGTAAGGGCTCACATGCTAATTAGGAAAAAAAACAAAAGCCTTTCTTTTTTACTCAGGTGATTCCAGTAGACGTTTGAGGTCTTTTGTATCCTCAGCATTTCTTATTGTGAAGATATGGATATTGAGTCTTGTCATTGTGTCATTTCTTAATTTAATTCAGATTTTTTATTGTAACCCATCTAAAATTATATGCAATAGTTGGAATAGAAATATTTAACATGAAATAGATAGATAGATAGATAGATAGATAGATATGGCTACTAACCCTCTAATTCTATAAACATATATGCACAATTTTATGTTTAGTGCTCAAAGATGCACAATCAAGTTATAGAATAGTGTCAGTCATGCATGTAACTTAACCCTTTAGTGTCTAATGTTCCCGTAATAAGCCACATGGGAACAGATTGATGGGAACATTGGACACTAATGTTATATAATGATCAGCAACAACCAATTATTGGCAGCAATTGATGTTAATTGGTGCTAACTGGCATTAATTATCAGTTATGCCCTTAACTGCCCTTAGTCAGTATTTTGCAAATCGAACACATAAACTGCCAAATTCTATATAGCGTGCCTTGAGATCTGCACCAAAATCCAGGCATAATCTATAAGAATGTGCGTAATTTAATTGGCTTAACAAACTAATCAGCACTTCACAAGCAACAATGAGCACTAATTGGCAATAATTAGAATTTATGCACACAACTTGCTAAGTGTATTCTGTAATAAATGTGCCTAAATTCTAATGTATGCTGTTCAAAAGGGGGAGTGGCTATAGGCAGGGAAATGGGCATTACGTGGGCATTACCAATTTTACGTGCGTAGTTATAGAATATGGCCCATTGCGTGTAAACCTACATGATGGGGATTTACATCACATTTTTATTGGTGTAAATACTACTACTACTACTTATCATTTCTATAGCGCTACTAGACATATGTAGCAGCATGTAGTTTTAGGCACTGGGATTTCAATTAAGCGTATTTTATATACCATGCCTAAATCTAGGCGCTGCCTATAGAATACACTTAGTCAGATTTTTTAGGCGACTTATATAGAATCTGACCCAAAATTCATAGTGTGCACCTTTAAGGAGCATTGACCTGGAAATGGCATGAGCGGGTCAGGGGTGCTCCTAGCAGTTACAGAATACTACCAGCTAGGTGTCTAAGTGACAGCAGTGAGATGCAAGCATTTACACCAACCTTTGAGCTAACGCAGGTGATCACACTTAAAGCTAGACGTTTAACTACTGACTTATACTCTATTCTACAATGGTAATTGCAGGCATAATTACCGTGATAGAATTTGTGCTTACTGAGCATCAACCCAGTGTCTAATTTTAGACCACCTGTAGAGAAATACCCCTGACTACAGTCATGATTCTGTTTCCTCATATCCTTGTATATTCTATAAAAACCAGGAATTTGTCCCAGAGTAGGCAACATTCAAATTCATTACCAAAAACAGAGATATTACAGAAGAATGATAGCTAGTTAGATGCAAGAGACCTGTATAGCCCCAGTAAATGATTGATGGTATTCAACCACCATGATGCTTATTTTTAAATTCCCTTGACACAGATTGATTAAAGGCAAGGACCTATTTGAACATATGAAAAATTTATGGATTTTGAAAGCACTTAAACATGTTCCATTTGAGCACAAATCATTTCTTGGCTGTTATTGCTTTTCCCAATCTCTTTGTCAGTAATATAACTTTAATAATCAAAACCTGATGCTCTGGATTAAAGAATCAAGATGCTATAGAATAAGGTAAAAAAGAGAAATTAGATTTGTGCGATTTTAACTATTCTTTAATCTGCTTCTGGGCAACAAAAGTGATTTGTGTCAGCTATTATTGCATTACAGTTTAATTTTCTTCCATGAGCACAGGATTATATAAAGGACTATTGGATTGCACTCAGCATGGATTAGCGGAGCGATGTCTTTGCTGCCAAGGACCAAATGGATTTCCTTCATTTTCTGATTTATGCTTCTATTGCTGTTTCTTTTTCTTCTTTGCTAATTCCCTATACCATTCTGTTTGCCAGCAGTGAGATACCCTCCAGGAGCAGCAGAATGGTAGACAGAATTATTTCCTTATTGCATATATTTATGTTCCAGGGATCCTTACCAAGCTGAGTTCTGAGTGCAAAGCAGCTATTAACCATTCACACTGTTGGCTAGCTAGTCTAAAACTATAAAATACATTACTTCAATATCTTATTGCTTATTTAAAAGTCTGGTTTTAATTCAGGGTAACTTTAGCATATCACACTATTTACCTCAGTTGAATGACCTTGTGAAGCCCCGGTTAATTGCTGTATATTGCCACAATGTACTTTAAGGGACTCTTTTACTAAAGTGTTTTAGCACTTTGGGGGTAATTCTATGAAGTGGTCACAACATTTATGCACCAAGAATGCTGTAAATCATGCCTAAAAAATAGGTACCAAAAAATCCTGCTTAAGCATTATTCTATAAGCTGTGCCTAAAGTTAGGTACAGTTCATAGAATAGTGCTTAAGTGCAGGAGTCACACATAAATTTAGGTTTGTCCATTTGCACCAATGAAAAAGTGATGCAGATGCCCCTGCCAAAATTTACATTCAGTGCTCCCTTATTCTATAATTGTGTGCATTGCTCAAATCCACACCAATGCTCTGCCCTGAAATGCCTATGACCGCCCATTTCCAAGCCCACGTTTCTGGGACACAGGCAAAATTTAGGCACATAAATGTTAATTCATTTCAATTAACATCAATATTTGCTTGTTAAAAAGCCAATTATTAGTGCTAATTGAAAAAGAGGCTGAAAAGGGGTCATGGATTTGATATACCACCTTTCTGTGGTACAGCCAAAGCGGTTTACATTTTAATTATTTGCAGGTAATTTCTCTGTCCCTTCACCTCCAATTTCAAAGATTTGTGAACAAGAATGACCACACCATCTCTCCTACCAGTAGTGGGTAAAAATGCCTTTATTTCATATATCTTATTCCCTAATCAAGAGACTCCTAATGTGAGACTCCTAGATAAAAGCCATATCTATATATCAGGGTTATTAAAACTTAACATGCATGAAAGTTATTCTCATTGTTAAAAATACTGAAAATACCATGGACTCCACATGTTGAAAAGAAAAGCTGTGGTTGATGCAACAGAACACATATTTTAAATAGGCCATTGTACTAATTGCTAGAAATAAAAATGTATTCTTATGCCAGATTATAGCAAGAAAATGACGCTTGGAATGCCCTCCCGCGGGAGGTGGTGGAGATGAAAACGGTAACGGAGTTCAAACGTGTGGGATATGCATAGAGGAATCCTGTGCAGAAGGAATGGATCCTCAGAAGCTTAGCTGAAATTGGGTGGCGGAGCAGGTGGGGGGAAGAGGGAGTGGTGGTTGGGAGGCGAGGATAGGGGAGGGCAGACTTATACGGTCTGTACCAGAGCCGGTAATGGGAGGCGGGACTGGTGGTTGGGAGGCGGGAAATACTGCTGGGCAGACTTATATGGTCTGTGCCCTGAAAAGGACAGGTACAAATTCAAGGTAAGGTATACACATATGAGTTTGTCTTGGGCAGACTGGATGGACCATGCAGGTCTTTTTCTGCCGTCATCTACTATGTTATTATGTTACTATGTATGTTACTATGTAAAACAACTCAATTAGAAATCGCATCGCTGCAACAGGCAGCATCATAATTCCTATGTGCTAATAAGCAACCCTGATAGAGCTGCCCAACTCTCAGGATGGCAGATGAAATGCTCACAGTAACATCCCAAGGAACTCACACACAACTAAACTCTGTACCCCATGAAATATATAGACTGCCCAACTCACTCCATCATACCAAAAAAGAAAGCAACCAGTCAAACAAACCAACACATGATGGTTATATAGGTAGGCAGACAACCCCCCATCAGTGCATTTCTTAATACAATCTACAACTTAGTCATTCAACCGTTCCCCAACTAATCCATAAAAACACACACACCTAGTTTGAGCGTATTTCTCCTTGTACCCCCAAGCAAACCTTAGAATACCAATATTACCATAAAAAAGAATCATTATTCACTAGAACTTAAATATGCCATATGTCCACATTGATCCAACAAAAACTGAAGGATGCAATTGACTAAGACAAAAGGCAGAGATCAATTTGATACATGAGCAATTGAAATTGTAGCACTACTTCACTGTGATATAACAAGAGTTAATGGACTGATCTCAGGGTATGATTTGCCTTAGCGTGCTCAGCCAGTCCCAGTGTATGTCAGCTAAATTTGCTTCTTCATCAGAACTTTTCCCTTCCAGCATTTCCAAGTAGCATAGCGAAGTAGATTTCTAGCTCAAATGCGTCATCAATATTTCTTGTGGAGTTGTACACTGTGAACCTAATTCTGGCTGAAAAGCATAAGCCAAACTGTACACCACGCTTCAAGAATTCTCATTGCATCAGAAACCACTTCCCTTCTCTGATTAATTTGTCAGGGTCAGGGAAAATCATGATCTTAGCTCTTTCAAAATGGAGTAGAGCCTTAAGTATTTTTTTTTAAGTTCAACATTTTATTAGATGTTAAAGCAGCAACAACAAATAACACATAACATAATGTGTATAGAAATCTTGAATTAACATTACAAGTGAGGTGCAGGCAATTTCAAATAACATTCAAGGGTTCCTACATCTTGCAATATGATTAAATGTGATTGAGATGCTCAGCAGCTACAGCTTCACACTTAGCAGTATGACAAACCATATTCCACCATGCATTATAATCAATAGCCAAAAAGTCTTTCCAATTGAAAAAAAAAATAACTTGAAGAGTCAAGGCATTAGTGCTTACCACAGCTTAGTGAAGGGGCCCCTAAATGTTTAACATGGATTAGTTCAGTAAGTTGAAAAACAGCACTAAGATTCCCCCATATTCTCTGCCAATAGCCGCAAAGCAGCAGTATAACATATGAGAGAATGTTTCTATCTCATGTTGACTAAATCAACAATGAGCATTAGGATGACCAGACAACTTGACAACTTTATAGGGCATCCAAATTGCAAAACTGCCAACACTTGGGTGTAGTTATCAATAGTCAAACCTGGTACAGAGAGTCAAGGATAAACAATCATACAAAAGAATACACTGTGACACCTGGATCACAAATTGCCTTGGAAATTAAGCACCAACAGGCCTAGAAGGTGGCATAAGATGGGTGGTCAAACTGCATGTCCAGACATTTTGGCAGTAGGGTCTCAACAAACCTTACTAGGTCTGTGCCGTTCACACCTTCTCTGATAACTGAGTATCCAGAGGTTGTTTTATCAAGAGCAGTTATTTAAGTCCTCCATGGAGTTTTGTAACTGCTTTGAGCATATAGAGGTACATTCTATAAATGGTGCCTACAAAATCATTGCTGAAAAAATAGTGCTATTTTATAAATGACACTTAGGAGCTGTTTATAGAATAGCGCATAGCGCCAGGAACTGCAACTACTTTTAGGTGTGGCCATTTACACCAATGAAACCCTGGTGTAAATCCTCACACCTAAATTAGGCACAGATCCCCCCAAATTCTATAACAACACACATTAATGGAATGCCCCTGATCCACCCATGACCCTCCCATGGCTGTGCCCTCTTTATGGACTCATGCCTAAATTTAGGCATGCAACTTTTAATTGAAGCCAATTAGCACTGATAATTTCTTGTTAAAATTCTAATTATCAGTGCTAATTGGCTTGTGATTCAATTAAATTGGGCAATTGAAATCACCATTTATAAAAGTCAGGGGATAGTTTAGTGAGAAATGACTTTTGTGCTGGTGGCGCATTTTTGTGGAAGTGTTTTAGTATGCTTCTTTTTCTCTCAGTTTAGATTAAGCGTTGCTGTTTTCTCTAAGGATTTTGTTTGAATGATAGCAGCTCCTCCATTATAGTTTGCAGGATGACCTCCATTTCTATAGTTACCAAGATTTTCTGCAGGGAGAACAGGACCAATTTGATGTGCTTAGTTGCTGGGCGGAGTACATCCCAGCTCCATTGAACAAAGCCTGTGGAGTTAGATTTGGCTGCAAGTGCAGAAAAAAAATTGAAGTCTACAAGCAGAGGATTATATGGTATTTGGGAGCTCCACACTTAGGCAACCATGTGCATTAGTGCTTACTACCCCCCCCCCCCCCCCATGTGTAATTTATATCCATAAGCACATTATTGGGGAATAGTTCACCTACTGATAAATATTGCATGCTGTGAAGTGATTATGCAGGCTACTGAGCAATAACATAGTTAATGACATTGCCCTTAAAATTAAAATTTTAAAAAGAAAAACAAAATAAAATGAAAGGAATGGAAAGTGGGAAGGTTATGAATGTAGATAGTACTCACAGCACACAGTAAGTTATCATAGTTGTTACCACTACAGATAATGCAGGTACAGTAGTGACAACAGAGGAGGCAGTAAGTGTACCCATGTTATCACCATGCAGTTGCCCTGGCCTGCCTCTTAAAAAAAAATGTCCCAGATCAATGTTCCCAACACCCAACCCTCAATTAGCATCCAGACCCTCTAACCCCTCGCATAAGCATCAAGATCCCCCTCAAACCCCTCCCCCTATTAACATCCAGACCTCTCCAACCCCAATCAGCATCATGGACCTTCCACAATGCTGATTAGCATCTTTCAACTCCTCTCCCCAACCACAATCAACATCCTGAACCCTCCTCCAATCCCATGATCAGCATCTTCCAGGTGATGCATAGTTTCCATATATTATAAAACAGGATGAAATTTATTATAATGTATATCAATAATCACTCAAAAAGCATACCCTCATGTGGTGATTCTAGCCCTTCAAGTGAAAAATTCATACTCCCAGAAAACTCTCTCCCTAGTCCCCCCTCCCTTGACAACGTGGAGGGGCATAATCAAACAGGGCGCCCATCTTTAAGGGCGCCCCGCGAAGGGGCGGGGCATCCCATATTATTGAAACAAGATGGGCGTTCATCTTTCGTTTCAATAATACGGTCGGGGCCAGCCAAATCTCAACATTTAAGTCAACGTTAGAGATGGCCGACTTTAGTTAGGATGGCCATCTCAAAAATGAACAAATCCAAGCCATTTGGTCATGGAAGGAGCCAGCATTCGTAGTGCACTGGTCCCCCTCACATGCCAGGACACCAACCGGGCACCCTAGGGGGCACTGCAGTGGACTTCACAAATTGATCCCAGGTGCATAGCTCCCTTACCTTGGGTGCTGAGCCCCCCAACTCCCCCCCCAAAAAACCCACTACCCACAACTGTACAATACTACCATAGCCCATAAAGGGTAAAGGAGGGCACCTAGATGTGGGTACAGTGGGTTTTGGGTGGGTTTTGGAGGGCTCCCATTTACCACCACAAGTGTAACAGGTAGGGGGGATGGACCTCTGTCCGCCTGCCTGAATTGCATTGCAGTACCCACTAAAAACTGCTCCAGGGACCTGCATATTGCTGTGATGGAGCTGGGTATGACATTTGAGGCTAGCATAGAGGCTGGAAAAAAATATTTTTAATGTGTGTTTTGGGTGGGAGGGGGTTGGTGACCACTGGGGGAGTAAGGGGAGGTCATCCCCGATTCCCTCCAGTGGTCATCTGGTCAGTTTGGGCCCTTCTTTTTTCCATTATCGTCCGAGGACGCCCATCTCTTAACCATGCCCCGTCCCGCCTTCGGTACACTGCCGACACCCCCCCCCCCCCCGTGAACTTTGGTCATCCCTGTGACAGAAAGCAGTTGAGGATGGCCAAAATCGGCTTTTGATTATGCCGATTTGGCCTCCCCTAGGAGAAGGACGCCCATCTCCCAATTTGGATTGGAAAATGGGCGCCACTTGCTTCTGCTCCAGATGCTGCCATGTTTCAAAAGACAACACCTGACCATTAGCAGTACATTAAAATGTATTGCTATAGGTCAATCTGCCAAATAAAGCTGCCCTTTTAACAAGCTAAACAAATCTGATAAGCTAATATAGCACTGGACAACATATGGAAATTTTCCTAGGGTGATTTATCTGAAAAGCTCTGTATATTATCCATACACAATGAAACAACATAACAGTTGTTTAGAAATACCATTGTGGAAGCCCAGACCAGATGTATTTCACGTATTAACAAAGGTGGAAAGAAGAGCAAATAACAGCCAGCATGGTTAAAAGGTGAAATGAAAGAGGCTGTTAGAGCCTAAAGAACAGCCTTCAAGGAGTGGATAAAAGGATCTGAATGAAAAAAAATAAGAAGCAACATATGTACTGGCAAGCTAGATACAAAGCACTGATAAGGTTAAAAGAGAATATAAACAGAAACTTACCACAAAGGCAAAAACTCAAAGTAACAACTTTTTGCAGGTACACCAGAAGCAGAAAGCCTATGAGGAAATCCATGGGACCATTAGATCATCTAGGAGCAACAGGAACATTCAGGGAGGACAAGGCCATTGCAGAGACTGAATGAATTCTTTGCTTTGCTTTGATCTTTACAGAAGAAGATGTAAGAGATCTCCCTGTAATAAAAATGGTTTTCAAGAGTGATGATATGGAGGAACTGAAAGAAATCTTGGTGAACCTGGAAGATATACTGACTCAAATCAATAAATTAAATTAAATCACCTGGACTGGATGGTATACACCCTAGGGTACTGAGAAAACTCAAATATGAAATTGCAGATCTCCTGTTAGTGATCTGTAACATGTCATTATTACAGATCACTTTCCCTATGCTGTATCAGAGTGCTTGATTCCCTTCTGACACACTGTGCAGCTTCCTACATTCTGCTGACAGGCTCTATCACCAACATTCTAACCCTGTCACTCACTGTACACACACACAGGCTCAGACTTCTGTTTTCTCTCAGCTCTCTCAGGACAGTTTCACAGCTCACTATCACTCTCACAGACTTCCCAAACCTCCCTCAACCAGTAGTTTAATTAAATCCCTCACTCTTTTACTGGACCACCAAGACAACCCCTCCAACCCCTGAAATTTAATAAGGAAAACTCCACCCAAATCAAACTCACACACCTTTCAACTGCTTTAGCACATCCAACCTTTCAAATCACCCCAAAATTCCTCTCTTCCCTTTCTTTTACCAAAATCACCCTTCACCTGCTCACACACAGCACAACAGCTCCTCGCACCTTGGCAATCAGAAGCACTCTGCCTAACTGTCAGCTGTGCTGTCTCCTAGGTTACGACCTCCACGCTTGGGATTCCGCACCCCCTGGACCAATCAGGAAACACCAAAAAAATTCCATTTTTTTCTAAAAACGGATTGGAATGTTCACCCAAACAGCCCAAACCCCATTTTAATTTTATTTTTTCCTAGTATCTGAAGATTGGAAGGTGGCCAATGTAACACTGATTTTTAAAAAGGGTTCCTAGGGTGATCCGGGAAATTACAGACCAGTAAGCCTGAGTTCAGTGCCAGGCAAAATAGTAGAAACAATTATAAAGAATAAAATTATGGAACCCATAGACAAACATAGTTTAATGTGTTCAGCCAAGTGAAATCTGATCTCAACAATCTACTTTATTTCTTTGAAGGTGTGAATAAATATGTGGACAAAGGTGAGCTAGTTAATGTAGTGTATCTAGATTTTCAGAAAGCTTTAGACAAAGTTCCTTATGATAGCTTCCTGAAAAAATTAAAAAGTAATGAGATAGGACATAATGTTCTTTTGTGGACTAGGAATTGGTTATTGGACAGAAATAGAGGGTAGGGTTAAATGGCCATTTTTCTAAATGGATGAGGATGAATAGTGGAGTGCCACAGGGATCAGTACTGGGACCGGTGCTATTTAACATATTTATAAATGATTTGGAAATCAGAATGACAACAAGTGAGGTAATTAAGGGCCTCTTTTATCAAGCCATGCTAGTAAATGGGCTTTGTCAGAATTACTGCATCAGGGACCACTAGCGTGGTTTGATAAAAGAAGCCCTAAATTTGTAGATGACATAAAACTATTCAAAGCTGTTAAAACACATGTGGACTATAAAAAAAATTGCAGGAAGACATTAGGAAATTGGAAGACTGGCCATCTAAATGGCAGATGAAATTTAATGAGGATACATGCAAAGTGATGTACCTTTGGAAAAAAATAATCTAAATCATAGTTACCTGATGCTAGGGTCCAACTTAGGAGTCAGCAACCAAGAAAAAGATCTAGGTGTCATTGTAGACAATGCATTGAAATCTTCAGTTCAGTGTATGATGGCAGCCAAAAAAGCAATTACCATGAAAGGGATGCAAAATAAGACAATGAATATTATAATGCCTCTGTATTGTTCCATGGTGCGATCTCACCTTGAGTACTGCGTTCAGTTCTGGTTGCTGTATCTCAAAAAAGATATAGCGGAATTAGACAAGGTTCTAAGAAGAGTGACCAAAATGATAAAGGGGATGGAATTTCTCTCATATGAATAAAGGCTAAAGAGATTTTTCACTCTTTCAAAAAGTACAACGACCAGGGGACAGAATTCAAAAATGCATGGGATAAACACAAAGAAATCCTGTTTAGATGGAATGGATCCAAAGAAGCTTAATAGAGATTCGAAAGCAACACTGATAATTGGGAAGCAAAGCCAGTACTGGGCAAACTTTTACAGTCTGTGATCTGATCATGGCTGGACAGATTCAGCTTCAGAAGTTGGAGAACAAGGCAAACTTCTATGGTCTGTGCCTTGCTCATGGTTTTATAGATTTGGATGGGCTGGAGTGGAGCCTTTTCAGGGGCTTGAACGTTAATATCAGAAATTTTAGAACAAGGACAGTGCTGGGCAGACTTCTATGGTCAATGCCTTGAAAATGGCAAGGACAAAACAAGATTAGATATCCATATAAAGTATCACATACCATATGTAATTATTATTATTAGCATTTGTATAGCGCTACCAGATGCACGCAGCGCTAAACACCTGACACATAGAGACAGTCCCTGCTCAAAAGAGCTTACAATCTAAAAAATACAGACAGACAAGACAATAAGGGCGAGGGAAGTACTGGGTGAGAAGGAACAAGGGAGAGGCAAATGAGTAGTGGCTAGGAGCCAAAAGCAGCATTGAAAAGGTGGGTTTTCAGCATAGATTTGAAAACAGGTAGAGATGGAGCTAGACGTACAGGCTCAGGAAGTTTATTCCAGGCATAAGGTGCTGCGAGAGAAAAGGAACGAAGCCTGGAGTTGGCAGTAGAGGAGAAGGGGGACGACAAGAGAGATTTGTCCAGCAAGCGGAGGTCACGGGGAGGATTGTAAGGAGAGATGAGAGTGGAGAGGTAATGGGGGGCTGCAGAATGGATGCATTTAAAGGTCAGTAAGAGAAGTTTGAACTGTATACGGAAGTGGACAGGGAGCCAGTGAAGTGACTTGAGGAGTGGGCTAGTGTGGGTATAACGATTTTGGTGGAAAATAAGCTGTGCTGCGGAATTTTGGACAGACTGGAGAAGAGAGAGATGACTGAGCGGAAGACCAGTAAGAAGTAAATTGCAATAATCCAAGCGAGAGGTGACAAGGGTGTGGATAGGGGTTTTGGCAGCATATTCAGAAAGGAAGGGGCGAATTTTGCTAATGTTGTAGATAAAGAAACAACAGGTTTTGGCGATCTGTTGAATATATAATGAGTTTAACTTGTTGGGCAGACTGGATGGACTATACAGGTCTTTATCTGCCATCATCTACTATGTTACCATGTTACTATGTATTTAACTGGCAAGGATATGCACCTGGCTGGTTAAATGCCCCATAACTGGGTATATGCAAATTTTCAGCAGGATATGACTGGTCATAACCCACTGAAAATTTGTGGTTATCAGCTAGTGGATACCTGGTTATATTGTGTGAAATTACTAGCTGTCCACCGATTTTCAGTTCATCGGCTAAGTTTGGTGGCCATATCTGGCTGCATGAATACCAGGCAAGTGCTGAATATTGGCTTGACTAGTTAAGTTTGAACCACTCAAAAATAAAGTGTATATTCAATGCTGGTCACCGGAAACGGCCCGTCATTGAATCTCTGGGCTCAACCCCGTTTTTCTCTCCTACCTTCTCCCAGCGGGGTGCCCCTTTCCCGTCGGGCAGGCGAACACCTATTACCTTTCCTGGGCACCCCGCTGGCCTGAGCGCGCATGCCCCCTCGGTGCACGGCGCCATGTTATCTTTGGCTCCGTGCACCCAAGGGGGCACTGCGCCTTTCTGTGAATTTAGCAGTAGAATAAGGATAAAATGTTAACAGCAATTAGGATGACTAAACAGCAGAGTCACTAATGGAATACACTTGTTCAAAAAGTTTAGCTTGAAGATTTATTGTTATTTGGTTGAGTAAGACATTGAACCAATTCTGCACTTTGCATCAATGTGAAAATCTGATCTAAAAATGAAAAATGCAAATCTTCAAGCAAGTGTCCAAGATTTATAGTGACCCTCTTTGGATGCCTCATTAGGGACCTTGGGTAAACAACTATAATGTTTAATCATTCAAGCTTGAAACATTCTTTAGGTTTTGTCAATACAAATTAAGGAGCAGGGAGGTAATGATAATATACTCACAATGTTATGCAACAGCTCTTGAATCTCAAACCTACAGAATTGTGACCTGATAAATGAACAAGCTCCCATTCTGATCTTGTAATCTTCAGGTATCATTTAGCAGCCTTAATTGAACTGAAATAGATATTCATCACTCTTTCAAACACTTCAAGACTTGGATCAGTGGGGTTAATTTTTTAAGTATGTTGAACAGCATAAACAGTATTTTATAAGCTTTGCCTAAAATTCAGCATGGTTTATAGAATTAACCCTTAAGTGGAGAGGTCACACATAAATTTAAGCATGGCTATTTGAACCAACGAAAATGTGGTGCAAATGCCCAAACCTAAATCTATGCAAGGAGCACAGTTATTCTACAATTATGTGGGTAACTGAAAACCATGCCCCTGATCTGCACTGAAATGCCCATGACCCTCCCGTTTTTGCACCACCTTTTTTGAATCGTACATAAATTTTAGGCACAGATCCTGTGTCTAACTTTAAGCAGGTAAGTCCCAATTAAATCTAATTAGTGCCAGTAATTGATTGTTAAAAAAAACCAATTACTAATATGAATTGGCTAATTGGCTCATTATTCTATTAAACTGTGTGCACAAATCAGGAACATGCCTAAATTTACATGCACAATTTTTGGTAACCTTTATCATTATAGAATCATGGGGTTTATGAGCTCAAACAGGATCTTATCAAAAATTGCTTCAGAGCATATGTTCATAAAAAGTGGTGGGCAGAAACATGACGCCTACTTTCATTCAATATGTGCATACTACTACTACTACTACTTAACATTTCTAGAGCGCTACTAGGGTTACGCAGCGCTGTACAAATTAACAAATAAGGGCAGTCCCTGCTCAGAAGAGCTTACAATCTAAAGGACGAAATGTCAAGTTGGGGTAGTTTAGATTTCCTGAGAAAAGGTGTAGTGATTAGGTGCCGAAGGCGACATTGAAGAGGTGGGCTTTGAGCAATGATTTGAAGATGGGTAGGGAGGGGGCCCGGCGTATGGGCTCAGGGAGTTTGTTCCAAGCATGGGGTGAAGCGAGGCAGAAAGGGTGAAGCCTAGAGTTGGCGGTGGTGGAGAAGGGTACTGAAAGGAGGGATTTGTCAAGAGAGCGGAGGTTACGGGTGGGGACATAAGGGGAGATGAGAGTAGAGAGATAAGGAGGGGCTGCAGATCGAGTGCATTTGTAGGTGAGTAGGAGAAGCTTGAACTGTATGCATAGATATTCTTGGGGGAGGATTAGTGGTTATGCATGTATTTTCATAAAATGCACATATGAACCTTTTCTTATTATTATATACACATACATTTACACTTGCTTCAATGCAGGTGTATACATGTGTGTACAGATACAAAGGGGTTCATTTTCAAAAGAGAAACACGTATAAAAAGTGGCATAAACCAGCATTTGAACATTTTGATTGCCAGAATGTTGAAATCACTATTTTCAAAACCTATTTTGCAAATGTTTATCTATGCATTTCATCTGCAGTGCATCCAAATTATTGTAGGTGAATTAGGGCATTTAGACTTTTTTCTGCCATAATGGAACAAAACCAAAATTTCCATGACTGAAACTAAAACGTTTTGAACTAGACCTGTTTTAATAATGACTAAAGTACAAATCAAAGTCCAAAGAAGAAAAAAACAAAAAGTACCAGGGGCCTTCAAAAAAAGGGAACATCTTTATTCATATATTTTGTTGAAAACAATCCTTGAATGGACCCGACACGGTCCGTGTTTTGGCGCCCAGTGCCTGCGTCAGGGGTCATAAAGCGTAGCAGATAACATACAACTGTATTGTAGAATTCAATACATATGCTTCACCGTTCATGCAACTAGAGGAGTTCCTTCATGAGAGTATCACTCTGTTCAATCGTGTGAGAACTGTTGGTATCCATATAATATGTCTCTTTAAGGGACAACACGGCGGTGTGAAACATCGCTTCAAGCATATGTATTGAATAATTTAAATAAAAGACTAGTGCATGCGAAATTGCAAGGTAGTAACATGGTACAATATTTGAAGACGGTGGTGATCCCACGTGGATTGCATATAATGAAAAATCCGAAGACTATAACATTGGACAAGCCCTTTTTGGAGAAATGGATAAGCTATACTGAATCGTTGTAGTAGGGATCTAATGATTCTTATTGTGATAGCTACTGTGGAAGTAGAGGAGGAGCTATGGTCAAACATTTCTGAAGTTGAGACAGAAATATTCTAAATTTGAAACTCTGGAGTATGATAAACATTGGCAGATTTACAATGTAATATAGCACAATTTGGAGATTATGTGAAACAAATGAAGATCTGAAAGTTGAAACTGGATGACAAATATTATCAATTAGATCATGTTTACTCATGGAATAAGAGAGAATTGCTTTCAGGTACAAACAAGATTTGATACAGATAAAGCTACAACAGGGTAAGTTGACATCTAAAGAGGCTCAAATTTATAATTGAACAGCATCCGAGAGCACCTACCATATATTTTGTTCCAAATATACATAAGATATTGAATACTCCACCCAGACAGCCAGTTGGGAATGCTAGAGGTTCAGTATTGGAACCTTTTTCCAAGTTTATTGACTTTCTTTTGTGAAATGAAGTGATGCAAGTACCTTCCTATATAAAGGATTCTTCACATTTTTTATGGGTGTTAGAGACTTATTCAGGGCTAGTAAATGCTACTTGGATGATCACATTAAATGTTACATCATTATACACTCAGATACTATAACAAGGAGTGATGGAAGTGATTGCTGAGGCACTGAGGTGTAGATCTGAACCACAAAGAATTTCAATAGCATTTTTTTTTAATTGGCTGACTGGGTTATTTGTCAAAATTTTTTTTTATCAAGATACTTGGTATAAACAAGTACAAGGTGTGACAACGGGAGATACCTTAGCTCCCTCAGTAGCTACATTGTATGTGGCATGGCTTGAGGCTCAACAGTTATATGCATCTATGCAGTTTCATCTGATCCCATTGTGGTGACGGTTTCTACGTAAGAACATAAGTGTTGCCATGCTGGGACAGATCGAAGGTCCATCAAGCCAAACATCCTGTTTCCAACAGTGGTCAATCCAAGTTACAAGTACCTGGCAACCAAAACAATACATTTTATGCTGCTTATCCTAGAAATAAGCAGTGGATTTTCCCCAAGTCCATCTTAATAATGGCTTACTGACTTTTCTTTTAGGAAGCTGGCCAAACCTTTTTTAAAACCCACTCTAACTGCTTTTACTACATTTTCTGACAAAGAATTCCAGAGTTTAATCACACATTGAGTGAAGAAATATTTTCTATGATTTGTTTTAAATTTACTACTTTGTAGCTTCATTGCATGCCCCCTAGTCCTAGTATTTTTGGAAAGAGTAAATAACCGATTCACATCTACCCATTCAACTCCACTCATTATTTTATAGACCTCTATCATATCTCCCCTCAGTCATCTTTTCTCCAAGCTGAAGAGCCCTAGCTGTTTTATCCTTTCCTCATAGGGAAGTTGTCCCATCCACTTTATCATTTTTGTCACCCTTCTCTGTACCTTTTCTAATTCCAATATGTCTTTTTTTTGAGATGCAGTGACCAAAATTGCACACAGTATTCAAGGTGCGGTCGCACCATGGAGCGATAAAAAGTCATTATAACATCTTCATTTTTGTTTTCCATTTCTTTCCTATACCTAACATTCTATTTGCTTTCTTAGCCACCATAACACACTGAACAGAGGATTTCAACGTATCATCAACAATGACACATAGATTCCTTTCCTGGTCGGTGACTCCTAATGTGGAAACTTGCATCGTGTAACTATAGTTCAGGTTCCTCTTTCCCACATGCATCAGTTTGCGCTTGCTCACATTAAATGTCATCTGCCATTTAGATGTCCAGTCTTCTAGTCTAGTAAGGTTCTCTTGTAATTTTTCACAATCTTCTTGAAATTTAACAACTTTGAATAACTTTCCTGCTTATTTTCGAAAGAGAAGGATGCCCATCTTCCGACACAAATTGGGAGATGGGTGCCCTTCTCTCAGATGCGGCCAAATCGGCATAATCGAAAGCTGAGTTTGGCAGCCCTCAACTGCAGTCCGTCGCAGGAGCGGCCAGAGTTTAAGGGGGCGTGTCGGAGACATAGCGAAGGCAGGCCTGGGGTGTGGTTAACACATGGGCGCCCTTGGCCGATAATGGAAAAAAGAAGGGCGGCCCTGACAAGCATTTGGCCAACTTTACTTGGTCCATTTATTTTCAGGACCAAGCCTCAAAAAGGTGTTCGAACTGACCAGATGACCACCGGAGGGAATTGGGGATGACCTCCCCGTACTCCCCCAGTGGTCACCAACCCTTAAAAAAATTTTTTTAACATATTTTGCCAGCCTCAAACGTCATATCCAGCTCCATGACAGCAGTATGATGGTCCCTGGAGCAGTTTTAGAGGGTGCAGTGCACTTCAGGTAGGCAGACCCAGGCCCATCCCCTTCCCACCTGTTACACTTGTGGTGGTAAATGGGAACCCTCCAAAACCACCCGAAACCCACTGTACCCACATGTAGGTGTCCCCCTTCACCCCTTAGGGCTATGGTAGTGGTGTACAGTTGTGGGGAATGGGTTTTGGGGGGCTCAGCACTCAAGGGAAGGGAGCTATGTACCTGGGACAAATTAATGAAGTCCACTGCAGTGCCCCCTAGGGTGCCCGGTTGGTATCCTGGCATGTGAGGGGGACCAGTGCACTACAAATGCTGGCTCCTCCCATGACCAAATGGCTTGGATTTGGTCGGTTTTGAGATGGCCGGCCTCGTTTCCATTATCGGTGAAAACCGAGGCCGGCCATCTCTAAATCCGGTGATCTCAACATTTAGGTCGACCATCTCTAAGGTTGACCTAAATGTTGAGATTTGGCCGGCCCCGACCGTATTATCGAAATGAAAGATGGGCGCCCATCTTGTTCGATAATACGGCTGGCTCTGCCCCTTCCTGGGGCCATCCCCGGAGAAGGATGCCTTAGAGATGGGCGCCCCCATTCGATGATGCCCCTCTTTGTCATCTAAACATTTAATTGCCTCATTAGTTACTCCCACCTCTAGATCATTTATAAATATAGATGATCTATTTTCCTCTGGACTGGATCAGAGGAGGAGCTGAAACATTTTGAAATCTAGTTGAATTCATTGGATTCTAACTTGCACTTTGTGATGTCATATAGTGACACAGGGCCCTTTTACTAAGCTGTATAAACATCTATGCATGCCCAATGCGCGACAAGATGGAGTTACCGTACGGCTACCGCGTGGCTCTTGCAGTAATTTCATTTTTGGTGCACATCCGATATGCGTGTCTGAAAAATATTTTTTATTTTTGGATGCGCGTATCGGACACACGCCAAATGGCATTTAACGCGCATAGGTCATTACCGCCCAGTTGCCATGTGAAACTTTACTGATAGGTCAATGGCTAGCAGTAAGGTCTCAGACCCAAAATGGACGCGCAGCAATTTTCATTTTGCCGCATGTCCATTTGGGCAAAAATATAAAAATACATTTTTTACAGGTGCGCTGAAAAATGATTCTGTGCGTACCCAAAACACACAGCTACATTACCGCAGGCCATTTTTTAGTCACCTTTGTGAAAGGGCCATGAATTAGAAATTCTGGATTTACAGATTGTGAAGACATTGGAGGAGTTCCAGACATCGGCATAGAGAAAATCAGTAGATAGAAATACCTTATTACATTTATCACTCTTCCACCCTTCTCAAGTTTCCACCTTTATAACCTAAAATTTAATTTATCGATTAGTCGCATCATCTCTGTACCAGGGGCGTATCTGGAATCCGGCGGTAGGGGGGGCCAGAGCCAGAGAGGGGGGGCACATTTTTGCCTGCCTCCCCCCCCCCGCCGCCGCCGCCGCCTCTCTCCACCCCCTCCCCGCCGTCAACCCTCCCCCGTTGCTTACTTTTGCTGGCGGGGGGCCCCAACCCTCGCCAGCCGAGGTCCGACCCGCAATCTCCATATTTCGTCTTCCTCCGTGGCCATGTGCTTCAAGGAAGTAACGCTGCAGTGCTGATTGGTTGAATCCAGTTCGGCGTCAGACGCCGAACTGGATTCAACCAATCAGCACTGCAGCGTTACTTCCTTGAAGCACATGGCCACGGAGGAAGACGAAATATGGAGATTGCGGGTCGGACCTCGGCTGGCGGGGGTTGGGGCCCCCCGCCAGCAAAAGTAAGCAGCGGGGGAGGGTTGATGGCGGGGAGGGGGGCCAGGGCGAAATCTGCGGGGGCCCAGGCCCCTGTGGCCCCACGCAGATACGCCCCTGCTCTGTACTACCATGGATGAATTTGAAGTTCAAGAAGCTATGTTAAAAAGATAACACCTTTTGGAGTATTATTTTCCAATGTGGTTTTACACAGATGGTATTACTCATTTTGCATAATAATGATCTGCCTTGTATGCATTTGCATGATATACATCTCATTATTATTTAATGACTGTTGCAGTCAAAAATATCCTGCACTAAGCAGCATTATAATGCATTTTATTGCCAATTATCCTGTGTTAATTGAGAACACACATTCTAGTAAATTTTCAAAAAGGCCATTTAGGAGCATAACTCCTTTAAATATCATACCAATTTTCTCATATTTGTAAAGGATTGTTTAAGTACAAATCCTATTATATGTGTATAAAATGCTTTATAAAACCACTTCATGGGTAAAAGTATGAATGATGATAAGATGTGTACTTTTACTTAACCAGAGGGTAGGCATGTTCAGGTGAGGAGTTTGAGTGGAATGTGAGTAAAGTCATGAAGTCCACATATAGGTTCTAACATAATCAGACACATACTTCAGCTGTGTACATTTACACCAGCTCTTGAATATCAAGGATATCAGAACCAGAAACTCTAAAGTTCATACCTGCAACCCGTGAGTTAAAAATTTATTTTAACTACATAATCTACTTCTATAACTCTAAATTTTTAGATTCCTTAAAACTAAAGGAGACCTATGCACTGTCTCCAAGATTTCACATAGAAGTACTAAGTGCAGCCATTTGTGTCGACACAAATCGGAAGATGGGCGTCCTTCTCACAGGGTCTCCCAAATCGGTATAATCGAAAGCCAATTTTGGGCATCCCCAACTGCTTTCCGTCGCGGGGACGACCAAAGTTCATGGGGGTGTGTCGGAGGGGTGGCAAAGGCGGGACTTGGGCGTGCCTAACACATAGACGTCCTTGACCCATAATGGAAAAAAAAGGCATCCCTGACAAGCACTTTACCTGCTCCTGTTTGTTTTACGACCAAGGCACAAAAAGGTGCCTGAACTGACCAGATGACCACCAGAGAGAATTGGGGATGACCTCCCCTTACTCCCCAGTAGTAACTAACTCCCTCCCACCTTAAAAAAACATCTTTCAAAATATTTTTTGACAGCCACTATGCCAGCCTCAAATGTCATACTCAAGTCCATCACAGCAGTATGCAGGTCCCTGGAGCAGTTTTAGTGGGTGCAGGGCACTTCAGGCAGGCAGACCCAGGCCCATCCCCTCCCCCACCTGTTACACTTGTGGTGGTAAATGTGAGCCCTCCAAAACCCACCAGAAACCCACTGTACCCACATGTAGGTGCCCCCCTTCTCCCGTTTTTTTTAAACTTTATTTTTATTAAACTTACACAGATGGCAAGTACTCAGACCCTATGCATACACAACCATTTTATAAAGTATGCGTCTATCTATACATGTTTTATAGAATGGAGGTGTACACCTGGGAGTGCCCATTTTTGGGTACACTGATATTGCTGTGTGGTCGTAATATAATTTCCCTCCATATTTGGATACTTTTGCCATCATGCTCAAGTTTTGGGCAGCCCCACTTATGATGACCATGCTGATTTATACAGCTACATAGTATTACACTTTCTATGTGCAACTGCAGTGACATTATTGCCAATTTTCAAATTAGGAGGAAGAGCTTTTATAATCACAGGAATCACTTCAGAACATGAGCCAGACAAATCTGAACAGATTTTTAGCAAAACTCTAAGTCAGTTTGAATTACACATCTGAGACAGCTCGCTTAAACAATTAAGAACTGTGCCAAGCTTGGGAAATCTAAGCTGGCTAAGGAAATTTTGACTTTAATGCGATCAATATCATATCTGGCTCTGATAACTGAATATAAAATTCCATCTGGAACAACCTAGTCTGAATGAGGTCAAAGGCAGACGGCCCAGATCTAGTTATTGTTGAAGCGAGGGAAAACTAATAATTCTTCATTTTTGTGGGAATTTTAAATTTGTAGCCAAGAAGTGTGAAAGTGGGAAACTTTGCATCCAAAAAATACAGAAATGTAAATACAACTGTAATTTTCAGGAGATCTAGAATTTCCAAATATCAACTTTAGATTAATTCCCCATGGGGAATTCAATTCTGTAGTTCACATTTGGCAGTTCTACGAATTATAAGCTGAATTTAGCCAAACTCATGACTTATAAAAAGAAAGATATTCCTTGATTTGGGGAAATATAAATATTCAAATTGTTTGCTAAATACGTGGCTCAGGGAAAAGTGAATATGTAATTTTTAAGACTGACCAAGCTTTAAATCATGTGTTATCTTTTCAGCTTCATTACAACATGCATATGTTTTATTGTCTTTTGCTAGATATACTTGGAGGGGCATTTTCAAAAGGACATCAAAGTGTTAAAAAAAAGGTCTATCTGGGTCTGTCCAAAAATGCATTTTCAAACAGGAAAGATGCCCATATTTCCTATTTGAAAATACATGAGATGAATGTTTTTGCACTAAAAACATCCAAAGTGAACAACCATTTTCCAAAATGAAAAGTCCAACTTACGAATGGCGAAAAAACAGAGATAAGAACGCTTGTCTGGCAATATTTATACAAAAATGGCCACACAGATTTCCCTGCAGAGCACAGGGGCAGCTTAGTAGTCAGTGCAGTGGACTTTAAAAAGGCACCCAGGTATGAATCCCACCATAACTCCTTTATTATGTATTGTGAGCTCTCCAGGAACAGAAAAAAAACTTAATGTATCTAAGTGTGCACCAGTACTATAAACTTCAAGCCTGCAAGTGTCTCCTGGATGAACAGTTCGAGTCTTTATCTGTATTTCTATGTTATTATATGTAGATATAGTGGGTATTTTGTATTTGGAGGGTTCACAGTTTCCACCAAAAGGGGTCTAGAGGGGGTTTAGGCCCCTTGTGTGCAGTCCACTGCACTGACCAGTAGGCTACTCCTGGGACCTGCTTGCTATATCCCCTTTCAGTTTCACTTCTTAGTGGGCGGGAGGGAGGTAGAGGACAGAATCCACTAGGAGATTAAGGAGAGGTCAAGTCTTAATCCCTCCAGTGGTCAGCTGGTCATTCAGAGCATCATTTTGTAATATGAATGTGATTGAAACAGGTCTAGAGAAAAACACCCTTCTTTTTCCCCTTGGACATTTCTTCCTGTTCCATTATTGCTGTTGGAGGTTCTAATTTTTGTCCCTCCCTAGGCCCTCCCAGAACACGCCTCCAGCCCATCCGCTTGCTATTTGGATTCATTGCAGTGTAAAATATCTTATTTCTGCCTTTTGAAAATCGCTATTTGGATGTTTTCGGCAGTAGGACTTTTTTCGCCTTTTAAAATGTCCATATGCTTCAAAAATGAGCACCATAGTTAATCTTTTGTCATCATCAGCACCTCATAGTTGATGTCAGTGAAAAATATTTGGCCACACTCGAATCACTACACTGACTCATTTAAATATGCACTTAAATAAGCATTTAAATAAGCAATGCTTTAGAATCAATGGAAAACCAATAAAGTGTTCATCTATTCTGCAATTAAACACAGTGCAGAGACCTGAGAACCAGGGGAACTGGGTTCAATTCCCACTGTAGCTCCTTGTGACTCTAGGAAAGTCACTTAACTCTCCATTACCCCAGGTACAAAATAAGTACCTGTATATTATAAGTAAACTGCTTTGTAATCACAGAAAGGCAGTATATCAAATTCCATCCCCTTTCCCTATATGTTTAAGACAGAGAAGTGTTTTGATGAAATTTGAGGTAAAATAAGAGTCTCATCGTAAGTATTGCTCAATAGCAACAAATGTGCAGTGTTGTTTGCCCAACAAAAATGGGCCTTCAGGAGGCTGAAAAAGTGCTCAATAATTTCTCTGGAAGACTCCCAGACAAAATTAAATTGCTTTTCTGAGTTTTTTTAAATCAATAAGTCTAAGTCTATAATAATGTTCATCTCTCATTTCTTACATTGTACACAACACACAACAGATATTCACATTGAGAATCATGACCATAGATATAGTCATTAAGGATGCTCATTTGTTAGCATGCATCCACTTCTTTAGCACTTCCTAAAAAATGTATGCGCTGATATTTGAACACTGTGGTCAGAGTTAAGTTCAAAAGCTGACTACAGGGTTTAAAGTCACACTAGCCTACTTATTTTCGAAGGAGAAGGCCGGCCATCTTCCGACACAAATCAGGAGATGGCTGGCCATCTCCTAAACCCGGCCAAATCAGTATAATCGAAAGCCGATTTTGGCTGACTTCAACTGCTTTCCGTTGCAGGGCTGGCCAAAGTTAAAGGGGGTGTGTCGGCAGGGTACCGAAGGTGGGATGGGGGCGTGGTTAAGAGATGGCCTGCTTCGGCCGATAATGGAAAAAAGAAGGCCGGCTCTGACGAGCACTTGGCCGGCTTTACTTGGTCCATTTATTTTTATGACCAAGCCTCAAAAAAGTGCCCCAACAGACCAGATGACCACCTGAGGGAATTGGGGATCACCTCCCCTTACTCCTCTAGTGGTCACCAACCTCCTCCCACCCAAAAAGAAAATTATAAACATTTTTGTGCCAGCCTCTATGCCAGCCTCAAATGTCATACCCAGCTCCATCACAGCACTATGCAGGTCCCTGGAGCAGTTTTTAGTGGGTATTGCAGTGGACTTCAGGGAGGCGGACCCAGGCCCATCCCCCCCACCTGTTACACTTGTGGTGGTAAATGTGAGCCCTCCAAAACCCACCCGAAACCCACTGTACCCACATGTAGGTACCCCCCTTCACCCATAAGGGCTATGGTAGTATTGTGGGGAGTGGGTTTGGGGTTTTTTGGGGAGTTCAGCACACAATATAAGGGAGCTATGCACCTGGGAACAATTTGTGAAGTCCACTACAGTGCCCCCTAGGGTGCCCAGTTGGTGTCCTGGCATGTGAGGGGGACCACTGCACTATAAATGTTGGCTCCTCCCATGACCAAATGGCTTGGATTTGACCGGGTTTGAGATGGCCACCGTTAGTTTCCATTATCGGCGGAAACCAATGGCGGCGATCTCTAATGCTGGCCATCTCTAACACCAGCCAAAATGTTTAGATTTGGGCGTCCCCGACTGTATTATCGAAACGAAAGATGGCTGGCCATCTTGTTTCGATAATACGGTCGGGTATGCAGCTTTACGGGGCCGGCCTTAGAGATGGCCGCCCCTATAGATGTCCGGCCCCTCTAGGTTATTCAGTGCCAGGTGATGTCTGGATATTGGCCTAATTCTATAAAAAGCACTAAAAATTGCAGGCGTATATTTGGCTCCATGACTAATTTGAGCTAATTAGTGCCAATAAATAGATATGAACCATGCAATGTATGTGTGTAAATTTAAAGGTCTAAGAAAACAGGTAGACAGGCGACTTATAAAATCCAGTACGGAGTGAAGAAAGAAGCAAATCACCACAGAGTTCTCTCTCTCTCTCTCAGTGGTGAATAAATTGATTTTTTAATGAGAACTCTGTGGTGATTTGCTTTTTTTTTCACTCTGTGTGCAAATTTAGGCACAGGACCCGTGCCTAAACTATACGTGCGAGTCAAAAAAGGGGAAATGGAAATGGGAGGGTCATGGGCGGATCGAGGACGTTCCTTTCAATTATGTGCATAATTATAGAATAAAGTGGGATACATGCCTAATTTAGGAACAAGCATTTGCACCACGTTTCTGTTGGTCTAAATGATCACGCTTAACTGTAGCCGCAGTTCCGGGGTGTAAGTGCTATTCAATAAGCCACTTCTAACTTAAGGCACAGTTTATAAAATAGTGCTGAGTGTATTTTTTGGGATACTGGTTTTTTTTTGCACCAAATATACAATTTAGTCCTATAAGGGTACCACCCAGAGTCAGCACTGGGATCCGGATAGTTATCCAGGCATCATGCCTGGATAACTATCCAGATCCCAGTGCTGAATCTTATCAGCACCTGAAAAACTTTTAGCTCCATTCTGATAGTATGTGGATAGTTCTGGCATGGTCAGTAAAGATTTTCCTACCACTAAAAATCTGAGGCTGGCCCCTGTGAGCATCACTTATCTGTGTGGAAATCGCTCCTTCCTGGATAAGTACAATTGAATATTGACCCCTTAGTGCTCACAAAACTGTTGAAACATGAGTTAACTTACAAATTAATGCACATGAAATTGATTTTGCATGTATTTAAAAGATTTAACATGCATCAAAATTATTATTAACAATGATATGTGAAACAAACTGAAAATATTTCCAAAGATTAAAAAACAAATGGCCAAAAATATGAAAGTGAACCAGGAGATTAGGTAGGAAAGCCGGTGCTGGGCACACTTCTACGGTCTGTGCCCTGATCTAGGCTGAATAGATTTGGATGGACTGGAGTGGAGCTACTCAGGGGCTTTGACAACAACTTCAGAAATTTTAGAAGAAGGCCAGTGCCGGGCAGGCGTTTACCGTGTATGCCCTAAAAATGGCAAGGATAAATCAAGGTCAGATATACATAAGATGTATTACTTCATACATATGCAATGAGTTTATCTTATTGGGCAGACTGGGTGGACCATACAGGTCTTTATCTGTCGTCATCTATTATGTTACTATATAAGAATGGAGGAATAGCCTAGTGGTTAGAACACCAGTCTTACCATCCAGAAGTGCCTGGTTCAAATCCCACTGCTGCTCCTTGTGATCTTGGGCAAGTCACTTAACCCTCCATTGCCTTAGGTACAAAATTAGATTGTGAGTCCAATACTCAGTGTATCTCAGTGTAACTCACCTTGAGCTATTACTGAAAAAGGTGTGAGCAAAATCCTAATAAATAAATAAGATGTTTTTCTCTGTGCATTACTTGCATACCAGTCTTTCTTACTATATGGATATCATAAGAAATCATGGAATACAGTCAGCAAATTTATCATCATCTGGTGCTCTTATGTGTGATATGAAGAAGGAGTGGACATGTATATATGTATATATAGATTAGCTTGAGTGACTGAGAAATCACTGAGGGGGTCTTTTACAAAGGCACACTAGCATTTTTAGAATGCACTAATGGCTAGCGCATGCCCACAGGAATATATGAGCGTCTTTAGTGTTTACTGCATGCTAAAAATGTTAGCGTGCCTTTGTAAAAGGGCCCTGAATGCATTTGGCCAAGATACCATTTGGAAACCAGTAAAAGTCAAAGAGATGTAATGAACACTGAACGCATTAAACGTTCTCCAAATGAAGGGTTGCATAGCATTTGCATGTGCAAATGGCCCACAAATATACTGACACAATAATGAACTGAAACCCAACGTAATATGCTGAACAGAATCAGACACAGGATGGATCCCTGAGGCATAGCACTACTCACTTTTTTTGTTTTTTTTGAGTAAATTTTATTTGCCACCATCCTCTGTCGCCTTTCAGTCAACCAATTTCTAATCCAATTTACTACCTTGGTAAAGCTTATTCATCAGCCTCCTATGAAGAACAGTATCACAAGCTTTGCTGAAATCTAAGTACAGTACATCCAGCACATACCTTAAGCCCAGTTCTTTTGTTACCTAGATAAACAAAGCAATCACATTTGATTGGCACTCTTTTCCTTTGGTAAAACCATGTTGCCTCAGATCTTGTAACTCACTGAAGTGTAGAAAGTTGACTAATCTTCCTTCAGCAGCATCTCCATTACCTGTCTCACCATCAAAGTAAGGTTTGTGTGTATGTATATATTTCCAATTTTGCAACTGAAATACATCTAGGGCCAAACTCTATATAAGGCACCTAAAAACTCTGTGCAGTAAATATTTCTGCCTAGATTTAGACGCGGTATATAGAATATGTTTAGTTGACATCCCAGCGCCTAAAACTACATGCCTCCATTTACAGCAATGAAAATGTGACGTAAATCTCTGTATGTAGATTTGCATACACTGGGCCATATTATATAACTATGCGTGTAAATTTTGGAATGCCCCTTAGCCACGCCCCTTTTGAACTGCACGCATTAGAATTTAGGCACAGTTCATTACAGAATATACTTAGCTACTACTACTACTATTTATCATTTCTATAGCGCTACTAGACGTACGCAGCGCTGTACACTTGAACATGAAGAGACAGTCCCTGCTCGAAAGAGCTTACAATCTAATTAGGACAGACAAACAGGACAAACAAGAGATAAGGGAATATTAAAGTGAGGATGATAAAATAAGGGTTCTGAACAAGTGAACAAGGGTTAGGAGTTAAAAGCAGCATCAAAAAGGTGGGCTTTTAGCTTAGATTTGAAGACGGTCAGAGATGGAGCTTGATGTACCGGCTCAGGAAGTCTATTTCAGGCATATGGTTCAGCAAGATAAAAGGAACAGAGTCTGGAGTTAGCATTGGAGGAGAAGGGTGCAGATAAGAGAGATTTACCCAGTGAACGGAGTTCCCGGGGAGGAATGTAGGGAGAGATGAGAGTGGAGAGGTACTGAGGAGCTGCAGAGTGAATGCACTTATAGGTCAATAAGAGGAGTTTGAACTGTATGCGGAAACGGATAGGAAGCCAGTGAAGTGACTTGAGGAGAGGGCTAATATGAGCATAACGAGTTGTGTGTGTGTAAATTCAAATTATTACCAATTAGTGCTTATTATTGTTTGTTAAGTGCTGTTATCAAAGCTGATTAGCTTGTTAAGCCAATTAAGTTACACACGTTGTTATAGAATATGCCTGGATTTTGGCGCAGATCTCTAGGCGTGCTGTATAGAATCCGGGGGCTACTGCATAAAATCAAGATGTTTGCATTTACACCTGCTCCAAGGCATGTATAAGTATTGGTTAAGTGCTTATTTGGACCTGGGTTTTGAAGGAGTGATAGGAGTATATTACTGAAAGTTTTATACCTTTGCTCCTTAATTGGCTTTCATTACCCATACAATTTTGTAAAGCCCATCATTTACACATACAGGTGCCTGCACTTACAGGCAAAGGAATGCAAAAAACTCCAAGTGATGCTGCTCTTTGTGTGTGTGTGTGTGTGTGTGTGTTAATTTGTAAATGGCTATTCCTGCTAGCAGGGCTGAAAATTACATTTGTTTTTCCAGTGCCCTTATATGTGCTTTACAAAAATTTTGCCTTCAATGAGACTTTCGTAAAATACACTGCAAACTGTGACCGCCCTTTTTCTACCTAGATAAGAACACAAACATTGCCATTCAGGGACAGACCAAAGGTCCACCAAGCCCAGCATCCTGTTTCCAACAGTGGCCAATCCAGGTCATAAGTACCTGGCAAGATCCCATGACAGTAAAACAGATTTTATGTTGCTTATCTTAGAAATAAGCAGTGGATTTTCCCAAGTCCATCTTAATAATGGCTTATGGACTTTGCTTTTAGGAAATTATCTAACCCTTTTTAAAACCCTGCTAAGCTACCTGCTTTTATACCACATTCTTTGGCAACGAATTCCAGAGTTTAGTTACACACTGAGTGACAAAATATTTTCTCTGGTTTGTTTTAAATGTACTACTTAGTAGCTTCATTGCATGCCCCCCTAGTCCTAGTATTTTTGGAAAGAGTCAACAAGTGATTCACGTCTACCCATTCCACTGTACTCAGTATGACCTATACAAATTAGCCGTAAAATGTATCTTACAAGCTCTCTTCTACATATTTATTGAGGAGAGGAGTCAAAAACCACTAATCCAGTGTGGCCAAGAAAGACAATAAAAAGAAAATCTGGGGTTAAAGACTCAAAACTTACTAATGACTAATTAAAAATAAGAAATAAAGCTAAACATACTCATAAGAAACCAAAATTTAGGAATAGTTTAGATAACTGAATAATAAGAAACACTCATCACTCATGTGATTTATGAATGCTAATAAGTATATTTACAAAGCATGTGTTAAACATAAATTAATACATGTTGAAACCTGTGAGTTATTTAGCATAACAAATGAAAATCTGATCCAATGTGTGTTAAAGAAAATTAATTAGATGTATCAACTGCAAGTGTATTCAAAGCAGCTCATTCTTGTTGACTCATAAACAAACTGAGCACCTTTGTTAGAAATTTTAAAATGACGTATTGAGTCAGAAACTGGTTGAGTGGAAGATGACAAGGGGTGGTAGTAAATGGAGTCCACTCTGTGAAAAATCAATGTTACCAGTGGTGTCAGCAGGGATCAGTCATCCAGAGGGTTATTCTGTTTCTACTCTGGAAGGAGTGCATAAATTATTCTTCAGTAAAAGATTACACAATGCACTCTATAACCATGGGTGCTTTTTATTGGTGCCAATTTTTTTTGGCATCATATATAGAATTCACCCCAAAGTGCCCTAACAGCAAAAATCAGCGCAGGTTAGGTGCGCTAATTGTTGGGTTCATGTTCAGCATGTCCTCCAGAATTAACACATGGACATGTACATTAGCATGCGTAGAGCCTGGTTGTTAAGTGAAGCCGCGCTAAATGTACAAAATGAAAGTGTGTGCTATTTACCATGTGTTCACCACATTATGCAATCCACACCCATTCTCTACCCACGATCCACCTAGTTTCTGCTGTCTAACACAATGTGCAGTTAAGGTTTGAATTAGCACACGTGAACCTTCATGCCACTGCTTGTTTTTTCATCCATTTCTGCATTCTGCTCAAGCTTCTCCAAACCCTTGATTAATTTTTTTCTCTGATAACTTCCTACATCCTTCCTCCTGAACTCTGTTCATTGGGCAGGCTGCTTTTATTTTACCCTTTTCCTCCATCTCTAGCTCTGGATTTCTCACTTTCCCCTTGCTGCATTACCCCCCTGATTCTATAAAGGTCGCCAAAAATTGTGCATGCAAATTTAGGCACATTCCTAATTTGTTCATTCAATTTAATTGAATAGCAACCAATGAGTGCCAACAATTGATTTCTTAACAAGCAATTATTGGCAGTAATTAGATTTAATTAGGAACAATGCACATAAAGTTAGGCACGGGATACACGCCTACAATTTATGCTGCTCCAAAAAAGGGGGCATGGAAATGGGAAGGTCATGATTGTTTCGGGGTGCTACGGGAGTGTGGCTTCGAGTTACGTGCATAATTATAGAATAATGGTGCTCTGCACATCATTTTTCATTGGTGCAAATGGCCATACCTAAATTTACACGTGACTCTCCATATAAGCATGTATTCTATAAACTGTGCTGAAATATAGGCACTGCTTATAGGATACTATTTAAGCTGGATGTTTGGGCACCAATTTTTGCCATATATAGAGTCTAGTACTATACGCCTGAAATACACTTTCATTGTCGGTGCATCATGCTCCCTCTCTAATCATGTTTAATTCTCACCTACAAAACCATCTCAAACCCTGGTTATCTCTGATTGTAACATTGTTTACTTGTGATTTATATGTTACCTGAAATCTCTAGTTTGTCTTTGTATTTCAACTGTATTGAAAGTTTTATGGAGTCTCTTGGGTGTATCTGCACAGGAGTTTGTTTTGTCATCATACTGAAATGATAAGTAGTAGTAGACATAACTAATGCAGTTTACAATAAAACAACTCCATCGCAACCAGGTACATAGCCAAACCTGAGTTCTGGGGGGGGGGGGGGGGGGGGGGGGGGAGATGACAAAATTTTGCACCATCCTGCTTCATCTCTTCACATTCTATACCCCCACATAGCTGAGCAGGCAGGGGTTCCCAAGCCCCACCAGAGGAAGCACCCCTCCATCTGTGGCCTGCATGTTCCCTGGGCAGCTGCACAATACCAAGCTCCCCCCCCCCCCTCTTCCCTGTGCATGCTCAATTTCCACATAGCAGATCATGCATACGAGAGGCCCGCCCCCTCTGCGCATTCCTGGTTTCTACAAAACTGAGCATATGTGAGAAAGGCCCACACCCTGCACATGATCAGTTTTATTAAAACCAAGCATGTGCATGTGTTGGGGTGGGGTGGGGGCACGATTGCCAATGGAAAGTGTAGGCTATGGTGGAAAAGTGCTTCTGCTGGCAGGACTTGGGGACCCCCACCAGCCAAGGGCCTGAACCTAAATGGGGGGGCCCAGATCCCCAAGACCTCCCTGTGGCTACATCCCTGTTTTCAATCATATATTGAATGCTTCTTATTTTTCTTTCTTCTTGCAAATCCATTCTATTTTTTGTTGTGATAGTTAATTCCTCATGAAGAACAATTTTGTTTCCTTGGTTTAAGTTGTTCTCTCTTTCTCATTTAGAATTCTGTTGGATCATTCACACATCCTTCACATCTCCTTTTACAATGTCCAGTCAATAAATGCAAAAGCCTAAATGCTCCTTTACACTTCAAGGCTATTCCCTTATCACTTGCATTTTATGCTGCCTCAGGGCAGAGCTGTAAAATTATTGTTGTTGATTTTTTTTTCATCAGACAGATGGAGAATGTGGAAATATGGGTAAAGAATGAGAATAATATTAACTTGGTTTCTAATGTCCCAGGAGCCACCTTGTCTCCAAGATTCCATCTGAACCAACATGAAACAAATATCAGCATTTCCAATACAGAAGCAAAGAAATGTAGCACATTTTTGTTTTCCATTCTTACATGTGTTTTGCAGTGGCGTAGCCAGAAGGCAATTTTTGGGTGGGCCAACAAGTTGGATGGGTGGGCACTAGAGTTGCCAACTTTTTGAAAGAAAAAAAAACCCAGCCACCTAATACACCCATGCTTTACCCCTATCCCACCCCATGCTCCACCTCTACCTCACTCCCCATTACTTCAACGAGGGTAGCAGTGCAGGCTTCAGTGGCCAATTAATTGAGAGCTAAAGGAAGTACAAGGAACTGCACTCTTCTTCAGCCCCCATTGAGCCAAGGTCCTCCAACACACATATGGTATTGAAAGCCAAACACTGAACGCCAAACATATTCTGCATCCAGAGCACCTCCTGGCCTTCCATCAATAATGGATGCAGAGCACAGCAAGGACATTTCCCCTTAAAACTCACCATACAAAGAAATTCTGGTAATCTCAATAATAGACATGTTGAAAAGTAATTTAAAAAAAATCTACAAACAAAAAGTCACTCAGAATCTAGAGCAAATCTACCATGCCAGCACTAACTTCCAAAACAAGGATCCTCTACCTATGAAAAGCGGCTCTAAAATATTGATACATCTATCAAGAAAACTGAACAAGCCAAATTACTACAGAATGCTACATAGAAACTTCATGGTGACAGAATACCTCGGGGCCACACACACAGAACACAAGAGCCAAATACAGAATAAGTGACCACAAACTCTATAAATATAAATTAAACTGAAACCCCAAGAAACCAGACCTTGCATGTAGTACATGCTCCCATCCAATGCTCATCCCTTCTGTTTCTTTGTACCTCTCTGTCCCCTTTCTCCCTCCCACACACCTTTCCTCTCTAACCAGCAACTTTCCTTCTCTCTTCCCTCCCCCTTATGCATCTGGTTCATTCTCCACTGTGGGTTCAGCATTTGACCCCCCCCCCCCCCATTCCTTTATCTCCTTGATCCAACATCCTTCTCCCTTTCCTCTAACACTAACCCTTCCCCCTCTCATAGGTCCAGTACTTCTCTCCCTTCGTTCTCGCCCCCCTTGCAGGTCCACATCTCTCCCTCTTCCCTCCAGTCCTCCCCTGCATATCCAGCACTTCTCTCCCTTTGCTGCAGCCTCCCTTGCATGCCCAGCACCTCTCCCCCTTCCCGCCTGCCCTCCCCCACAAATCCAGCAGCTCTCTCCCTTCCCTCCCACACCCTTACCCAGCACATCTCTCCCTTCTCTCCCGCCTATATATCCAGCACCTCTCTCCCTTCCCTCCCACCCACATATCCAGCACCTCTCTCCCTTCCCTCCCACCCACATATCCAGCACCTCTATCCCTTCCCTCCAGCACCTCCTTACATGACCAACACCTCTCTCCCTTCTCTCCAACCTCCCACCCACAAGCATACATGTCCAGGGCCCCTTCCCTCCCCTCCAACCCCCATGTCCAGCACCTCTCTCCCCTCCCACAGTTCAGGCACCGCCACCTTCAATCTCTCAGTATTGCTGATCTCGCATTTATGTATCCTATGGGCAGTGCTTTTTTTGTGCCGGTACGGCATGCTGGCACTTTTGTTTTGCCCTGCACTTCTTCTCAGTCCCCCATGGGCATGGTGTGCTGGAGCCGGCTCGCAAGAGCTCTTGCGAGCCGGTTGTTGTAGCAGGCGAGCCGGCGGTAAGTGAGGTAAGCATGGCAGGAGGGCGCTACAAGCCGTGCTTACCTCATCTCCCTCGCTCTGGGGGGGGGGGGGTTAAATCATCATTGTTGATCATTTACCTCCACAGCAGCCGCAGTGAAAGGCCGTCTCTAGCCTTCCCTTAATTTCCAGTGTCCCGCTTTCTTCTGACGTCATTTCCTCTTTCCGTGAAGGAGGGACACTGACTGGAAATTAAGGGAAGGCTAGAGACGGCCTTTCACTGCAGCTGCTGCGACAGAGGCAGGGGACTTCGCTGGGTGGGTATGGATGCATGGAGGGGGCAGGGCAGCAAAGGGAATCGGGTGGGTATGGATGCCTGGAGGGGGGGCAGGGGAGCAAAGGAAATCGCTGGGTGGATATGGATGCCTGGAGAGGGGGGCAGGGGAGCCAAGCGAATCGCTGGGTGGGTGTGGATGGCTGGAGGGGGGCAGGGGAGCGAAGGGAATCGCTGGGTGGGTATGGATGCCTGGAGGGGGCCAGGTGAGATAAGGGAATCGCTGGGTAGGTATGGATGGCTGGAGGGGGGCAGGGGAGAGAAGAGAGTTGCAGGACATGGATGGAGGAGAGGGAAGGGAGAGAGAAGAAATGCTGGACATGGATGGTGGGGAGGGAAGAGTGAGAAATGAGATGAGATGAGGGAAAAGGAAGAGAGGAGAAAAACTGCACATGGATGAAGAAAATAGGCAGAAGCTGGATCCAGTGGACAGCTTTTACTTACGGATGTAGGACAAGAAATGAAGAAGAAAGGCGGAAAGTAAAGAAATAAATGGAAAGGAAGCCCTGGAAACGGAGTTAAGGATGCCTGGAGGGGTCAGGGGAGAGAAGGGAATCGCTGGGTGGGTATGGATGGCTGGAGGGGGGGGGGGCAGGGCAGCAAAGGGAATCGCTGGGTGGGTATGGATGCCTGGAGGGGGCAGGGAAGCAAAGGGAATTGCTGGGTGGGTATGGATGGCTGGAGGGGGGCAGGGGAACAAAGGGAATCGCTGGGTGGGTATGGATGCCTGGAGGGGGCCAGGTGAGAGAAGGGAATCGCTGGGTAGGTATGGATGGCTGGAGGGGGGGCAGGGGAGCGAAGGGAATCGCTGGGTAGGTGTGGATGGCTGGAGGGGGCAGGGAAGCAAAGGAAATTGCTGGGTGGGTATGGATGCCTGGAGGGGGCAGGAAAGCAAAGGGAGTTGCTGGGTGGGTATGGATGGCTGGAGGGGGGCAGGGGAGCCAAGGGAATCGCTGGGTGGGTATGGATGGCTGGAGGGGGGCAGGGGAGCAAAGGGAATCGCTGGGTGGGTATGGATGCCTGGAGGGGGCCAGGTGAGAGAAGGGAATTGCTGGGTAGGTATGGATGGCTGGAGGGGGCAGGGGAGAGAAGGGAATCGCTGGGTGGGTATGGATGGCTGGAGGGGGGCAGGGGAGAGAAGGGAATCGCTGGGTGGGTATGGATGGCTGGAGGGGGGCAGGGGAGAGAAGAGAGTTGCAGGACATGGATGGAGGAGAGGGAAGGGAGAGAGAAGAAATGCTGGACATGGATGGTGGGGAGGGAAGAGTGAGAAATGAGATGAGATGAGGGAAAAGGAAGAGAGGAGAAAAACTGCACATGGATGAAGAAAATAGGCAGAAACTGGATCCAGTGGACAGCTTTTACTTACGGATGTAGGACAAGAAATGAAGAAGAAAGGCGGAAAGTAAAGAAATAAATGGAAAGGAAGCCCTGGAAACGGAGTTAAGGGAACAGATAGAGAGTAGCAGAATCAGACTCTGGGACCAATATGGAAAGAAAAACAAAGTCACCAGACAACAAAGGTAGAAAAAAATCATTTTATTTTCATTTTAGTGTTTGAAATATGTCCAATTTGAGAACTTACATCTGCTGTCTTATTTTGCACTGGGTATACTGGAGCTGTAACAGCTTACAGAAATTATTTATAATGAAAAAAAATCACGTTATTTTGTTCCCCTATACTAGTATAATATTTTCAATGATGTCTGTTTATATGCACCATAGCTGGTATAAGGGGTGTGGCTAATGTGGGTGTGGCTATTATATGGGTGGAGCCATGTGTGGTGACCCCGCCCATAATGAGTACCGGCACCTTTTTTTCTACAAAAAAAGCACTGCCTATGGGTATCGGGATGTAGGTATCATATTTGATGTTGGAGTGTTTAACAGTTTGTAGTTGTCTGTGTGGTCTGTTCGTTTTAGGATTTTGGTCTTGTGGTTGTTGTTTAGGCTTAGTTTTATGCTATTGGTTGTTGGCTTGGCCTCTGTTTTGTTTTGAAAGTTGTTGATATGAGCATTATCTCACTGTGATTCGTACAGGAATTGTATTCCATTCTTTGGGTGAGGCAGCTGGTATTCCCATTATCCATATTATTATTATGTAACAAAATGCCCATGTCCTTAGGTTGGCCATTTTGGAGGGTGCTTAATGGAGTCTCTCTGTATTTATTTTCAGTATTAATGTTTCTCCCTTTCAGGTTGATTTCTTCTGCTGTGTCGTGTGTGTGTGTGTGTGTGTATGTGTACGAATTTGTGATTCTGGGGTGTTTGTGTATGTGTGTGTGGGGGGAGGGGTTAGCTGGTCTTCATTTGTCTACCTGGGTTGCTGCTGATTTTTTTTTTTTGTTTCTCTATCTCTTTGGTTTCCTGTATTGGAAGATGTCACTGAGTTGGTGTGATGTCATTTGCCTCGATGCTCCTACATAGCCCTGGTCTCTCAGAATCTCTTTCTGCCAGCAGCCGCTTTTTTGGTTTTGCTAGGTCAGTCACTTCCAGCTCCACTGGCGCTTTTGTGTGTCCTAGTCGGTTGAGGTTGATATCCTCCTGCTGCGCCAGCATTGGGAGCAGGTTGCTTTATTCGTGATCCCATTGCCCAATGGTGGGCCACCTCTCGTGCTTGTGCCTTGGCTCTGGCTCTCATCCTCCTCTGTGGTAGAGGTCCATGAGGTCTTCTGCAGGTCTGTGCTTGTTCGCCGCAGGCTACCCTTTCCAAACATAATTTTCAAAGATACACACACTTTATCCATTATAGAGAGTATACTAACACTATAAGTTTTTACATTTCTGGATGTATATATGTATGTCTATAAATGAACTGAGATATAGATATATGTGTATGTGGATATATGTATGTAGAACCTTGGGATTATTTATATGCATACAATAAGCCAATCATGGCAAATTTTAAATTTGGAATTGTCAAATTATTCACTGAAATCTTTCTGTATACTCTAAATTCCAATATGACATCTACTTTTATCTACATGATGTTAAGTTTTTAATCATTTGCATTATAGATTTTTTTTTGCTTTTTCTGGTTGTTGTCATTTTGTTTTTAATATGATATATTATTGATATTCTATCAATATCATTTTTATTTTGAAATATATTGTCTATTGTCTGTTTTAAAATTGACATGATGCGTCCATTATTTTTATTGTGTATCATTGTATTAATCTCTACATGTATTTATATGTTTATTTAGACCCCTGAGGCAGGCGCCTTTGTTGGCACTGAAACACGGCCCATGTCGGGTCATTGATTAATAAAGTACTCCTGTTGTCCTAGTTCTGAAGGCCCAGTGTTGCTTTTTTCTTTTGGTCTATCTACTTTACGTAACATAACATAACATAGCAAACTTTGCATATCATGGTACTCATGTTCAAAGTATATGGGTGTCTCAAAATGCTGAAATGGATACTCATGTGCTTAAAAATACAAGTCCTGATTTCACAAAGACAGAAAAGGGATGTCCAACACTGCAGTACATCCAAGTAGCACTCAGAGTATGTTCTGAGTGTTTTGTGCAAGACAAGTGAGGGCCTGAAATCTGGACGTCCAACAGAGTACATAAGTACTTAAGTATTGCCATACTGGGACAGACCAAAAGTCCATTAAGCCCAGCATCCTGTTTCTAACAGTGGCCAATCCAGGTCACAAATACCTGGCAAGATCCCCCAAAAAGTACAAAATATTTTATACTGCTTATCCCAGAAATAGTGGATTTTCCCGAAGTCCAATTTAATAATGATCTATAGACTTTTCCTTTAGGAAGCCGTCCAAACCTTTTTAAAACTCTGCTAAGCTAACCACCTTTACCACATTGTCCGGCAATGAATTCCAGAGTTTAATTACATGTTGAGTGAAGAAAACGTTTCTCCGATTCATTTAAATTTACTACTTTATAGCATCATTGCATGCCCTTGTATTTTTGGAAAGCATAAACAGACGTTTCACATCTACCCCTTCAACTCCACTCATTATTTTATAGACATCTATCATATCTCCCCTCAGCCGCCTTTTCTCCAAGCTGAAAGTCCCTAGCCACTTTAGCCTTTCCTCATTTTTGTCACCTTTCTCTGCACCTTTTCTAATTCCATTATATCGTGGCAACCAAATTGAACACAATATTTGAGGTGTGGTCGCACCATGGATCGATACAAAGGCATTATAATGTCCTCATTTTTGTTTTCCATTCCTTTCCTAATAATACCTAACATTCTATTTGCTTTCTTAGCCGCAGCAGCATACTGAGCAGGTTTCAACGTATCATCTACGACGACACCTAGATCCCTTTTTTGGTTTGTAACTCCTAATGTGGAACCTTGCATGACGTAGCTATAATTCTGGTTCTTCTTTCCCAAATGCATCACTTTGCACTTGCTCACATTAAACGTCATCTGCCATTTAGATGCCCAGTCTCCCAGTCTTGTAAGGTCCTCTTGTAATTTTTCACAATCCTCCCATGATTTAACGACTTTGAATAACTTTGTGTCATCAGCAAATTTAATTACCTCACTAGTTACTCCCATCTCTAGGTCATGTATTTGTTAAAAAGCAGCGGTCCCAGCACAGACCCCAGGGGAACCCCACTAACTACCCTTCTTGTACAGATGACCATATTCCTTGTTTCTCCCCCTCCCCGTTCAAAATTTGGACATTTCAATTTGTAAATGGATTTTCATGCTGGATATTTCCAGCATATGGACATCCATCTCATGCATTTTCGAATGGGTTGTATATTGTTCAAAATACATGTGAGATGGACATTTGGAATGTTCTGTCTTGGACGTCTCTATTATGATTTTGACATCCTTTTGAAAATACCCCTCCATGCCAAACCATATCGCTCAGAACACAACTTAAGTAATAAAGCAGATAATAAATCTACCAAAAATATTTAAAAAATCACATAACTAATGATATAGTATAAGTAACAAAAGATAATCATCAAGTATTTGTTCAACAACCTTGTTTTTAATAGTTTACAAAATTTTAAGTAATCATATTCCAGTTGAAGCTCAGTTGGAAGTGAATTCCAGTGTTTTATAGTGACAAAACTAAATATCTTCTTACAAGAGGGGATACATTTCAATGAAAAATAAACATGAAAAGGAAGTTTATTTTTGTGCATTAGCCTACTGAAATGATAATCAGTAGACTTATGATAAATAAACTGAGTACAATGCATAAAGAATTTTAAAAACTAAATGTGACGTCTTAAACTCGATTCTTGCTCCTATCGAGAGTCTATGTAAAGATTGTTACAATGGGATGACATTGTCATGCCGAGATTATATAAGATAATTCTTGCAATGGTATTTTATAGTAATTGAATTTTTCCCAAAGAATTTTTAGTAAGACTTTTATGTAAAGAGAATTACAATGGAGACAGATACGATCACATTTAAAAAATAAATCTTTTTTTTTTTAAACAATATCAACAACCAATACTTTCTTGTCCCGCAGAGATCCTCTGTGATTATCTTCATGGATTCCTGAATTCATATACAGTCCTCATATCTACCAGTAAAACTGGGATGACATTTCACTCATCTACCACCCTGAATTTATCTCCTCTCACCTTCTTCCTATGCCCTCTTATTCCAGAGTTTACTTTCAGTTGAAGGAGACTTGCCTCCTGTGTGTTTCTGCCATTTACATTTATCATATCTCTGCTATGCCATCTTTCTTCTGAAGTATACATATTGAGATCTTTATGTTTATCTCCATATACGTTTTGTCTAAGGACCACTGACCATTTTAGCAGCATCCCTCTGAACCAACTCCATCCTATTTATGTGGTTTTGAAAGGTGTAATCTCAAGAACTATACACAGTAATTGAAATGAGGTCTAATCGAAAACTTACACATAGACACTACCACTTCTGGACACCGCACCTACAGAAAGATATAAACAGGATGGAGTCAGTCCAGAGGGCAGCTACAAAATTAGTAAGTGGTCTCTGTCATAAAACAGTCTCATGAACCTCAACACGTACACACTGGAAGAGAGGCGGGAGAGATGGGATATGATAGAGACATTTAAATACCTCAGTGGCATTAATGTACAGGAGGAGAGGCTTTCTCAAATGAAGGAAAACTCTGGAATGAGAAGGCATACGATGAAGTTAAGAGGAAATAGGCTTAGCAGAAATCTAAGCTAATACTCTTTCATAGAAAGAGTAGTGGATTCATGGAATAGCCTCCCAGTGGAGGTCGTGGAGACAAAATCTGTGTCAGAATTTTAAAAAGCGTAGGGCAGGCACGTGGGATCTCCTAGGAAAATGAGGGGTTACTGAGGATGAGCAGACTACATGAGTCATTTTGGCCTTTAACTGTCTTCATGTTTCTATGTTTCTACTTCCTTTTTTCTGGTAGTTATTTCTTTTCTATTCACTAAAGTATCCTGGCTTTTGCCATTGCTTTTTCTACCTGAAAAAAAGGCTTTCAATGTGGACAAACTTCATAAAATGACCTCCCACTTATGCTTAAGCTTGGCTGCATATTGGATGTGCAGTTTTATAAACACCTATTTCCATGCATAAAACATTGTTCTGTATTCTGAAATGGCTTTTATAAGTACCCTCTTAAGTAGGCTTGTGGTATCTATAAGCATAAAAATACTAGTCTAGAAATAACTTATCTAGAATTCTGTTTGTCACTTCTGATCTACCTTACAGTCAGGCTCTCATGTAATGTTGAGCACAAGTAAATCTCTTACATTTCTATGTTTACTATCATTGCAATATATTTCAACAGCCATAAAACTTGATTCTCAACACTACTCTATATCCTAACATAAATATTTTATTATGCACATGAATGTCAAAATAATTGTTAGAAGATACCATTGGAGCATCTTTGAAATATATCTATGTGTTATAAAACTAATAAAAACCTCTGTGAGAAGGGGCTGATATTCCTCACACCAAGAGTATATAACACTCAAGGGACTGAAAAGTTCCATGGAGCTGCTGAGTCAGCTGTTTAAAAGAGGAGCTGAAAAACAAACAACATACCCTCCCTTGCCTTCTTCCCCTTCTCTTTCACACACATAGAAAAAAAAAGCTGCAGTAGATTTGAGAAAGACCATGTGCAAGCAGAAACTACTGGGAGTAGCAGTGCCTTTGTGTCTCTAAATTAACAGCTGAGATAGCTGTGCCTTGCTGTAAGGACAGGGCATCCTAAAAGTTGAGATATTCAGCCTTGCTAGTTCCATGGTGGGCCTGGGGATGTTATTGGTTGTGCCATTTGGCTTTTATTTGGCTGGGATGCACATGTTACTACTACTATTTAGCATTTCTATAGCGCTACAAGGCATACGCAGCGCTGCACAAACATAGAAGAAAGACAGTCCCTGCTCAAAGAGCTTACAATCTAATAGACAAAAAATAAATAAAGTAAGCAAATCAAATCAATTAATGTGAACGGGAAGGAAGAGAGGAGGGTAGGTGGAGGCGAGTGGTTACAAGTGGTTACGAGTCAAAAGCAATGTTAAAGAGGTGGGCTTTCAGTCTAGATTTAAAGGTGGCCAAGGATGGGGCAAGACGTAGGGGCTCAGGAAGTTTATTCCAGGCGTAGGGTGCAGCCATGTTTGTAATGAGAATCATTTGTATTCTCAGCCCTCCAGGGACAGAAAAATACCTAGAGTACCTGAATGTACCCCGCTTCGATAGCTCTTGGGCTTGCATACAGTACATGAGAAATAAAATTCATAAAATAAGAATATTCTTGTGCATCGTGTATATTGTCCCTTTTCAGTAACTCACACTGTGCATTATCCTAAGAAGACAACAAATCAAATAAACATACATAAATAAATAAACACCAGCTTACTAGTGTAATGGAAAGGGTTTTGGAAAGTACAATTCTAAGTTTGGGACGCATTCTTTCTGAGTGTGACATCAAAATTGGGGATAAGATTGGGAAGGCAGTGACATCACAGCCTGAGATGGCAGCCTCAATTTGTGGGTCTTGATTCACTTGCTTAATTATGGTGATGATGATGATGATTATTATTATTATTATGACATTTGTATCCCACATTATCCTGAACAAGCTCATGTTCAACGTGGCTTACATTAAAGAAAAAAAACATCAAAAATATAATACAGTCAGATAATTAGTAATAACATTTAACATATTAGGAATAATCGTTTGTGTGTAATGAAACTAGGGTAGAGTATTAGTTATGTTGAAACATATAAGAGAGACAGCAACATTAGTTTATTGTCTTTTGATAAGATATATATTTAATAGAAAAGCCTTTAGTAATTTAGGGAATCTCAGATAATCTTCTAAGTACCTTAATTGCTTGGGTAGAGAATTCCAAAGTTCGATACTCTGACACGTGGAGCCTGCAACAAGGATTGATTTGTAAGAAAGAATTTGCAGTTTGGATAATCAACTTCAATCTGCAGTTTTTATTGCTGATACCCTCTTCAAATTTGCATCCCACTGCTCTAATCTAGCCATGTAGCAGAAATTCAAAATTAGTGATGGAAAGGAGAGCAGTAAGGTGACTTGGAGGGGAATAATTGAACGGCGCCGGCGAAATAGATTGCTGGCGATCTATTTTGGCGGTGCCGCAAGCAGCTGGCCGAACCGTATTATCGAAAAAGATGGTCGGCCATCTTTTCTTTCAATAATACGGTTTGGCCCGGCCAAATGCCAGATTTCGCCGGGTTTGAGATGGCCGGTTTTGTTTTTCAGCGATAATGGAAACTAAAAGCGGCCATCTCAACCCAAGCTAAATCCAAGGCATTTGCTCGTGTGAGGAGCCAGCATTTGTAGTGCACTGGTTCCCCTGACATGCCAGGACACCAACTGGGCACCGTAGGGGGCACTTCTAAAAATTAAAAAAATATATACAAATAGCTCCCAGGTGCATAGCTCCCTTACCTTGGGTGCTGAGCCCCCCAAATCCCCTCCAAAACCCACTCCCCACAACTCTACACCACTACCATAGCCCTTATGGGTGAAGGGGGCACCTACATGTGGGTAGAGTGGGTTTTGGAGGGGGGGTTGGAGGGCTCAACACTTACCACCACAAGTGTAACAGGTGGGGGGATGGGCCTGGGTCGGCCTACCTGAAGTCCACTGCAACCAACAAAAACTGTTCTAGGGACCTGCATACTGCTGTCAGGGAGCTGGGTATGACATTTGAGGCTGGCATACAGGCTGGCAAAAAAGGTCTGCTGGACCTACAGCCCCCCTAGTCACTGTCTGAGGGGGCACTAGACCACCAGGGCCTCGGCAATGGGGGTTCCGGGGGTCACACAGATTTCCATTTCCTGTGTTTGACAGGCCCAGCCTTTTGACAGGCACAATCCTCCCACACTTAAATTTGCATGTTATTAGCATTGATCATTGGGGACTTAATTCCCCAAGCTGTTCCGGTGCTATATTTAGGGCACTGTTTCTGAACAGTGTGGGGAATTGATCATGTGAGCCTTGGAACCTTGTGAGAGTGTAAAAATTTCTTAGTGGCACAAGTTGCTAATCTTCAATATAAGCTGGACGATTTGGAGAATCGGGACAGAAGAATCTTCACATTTGGTGTATTCCTGAGGTGGCTGATCAGGAGGATGTTTTACAACTGGTGCAAACTTTCTGCACTCAAGTATTGGAGACATTGAGAGAGTACATAGGGCACTGGGGAAACCACCTACAATAAACCCCATGATGTGCTAGTGTGGTTCTCTAAGTTCCGTGATAAGGAGTGTGTCTTTCAACTTGCCCGACAAAAAATAAAATTGATGTTTAATGAATCTTCAGAGCAAGTTGATCAAGACTTGTCTTTCTACACTTTACAGCAGCAAAGGGAAATGATACCAGTTTTGGAACTTCTTACAACTCATAAAATGCATTATCAATGGGCTTTTCCTGTGCTTTTTGTTTTTTTTTCTGCTGGAAAGCTGCATAAAGTACATATAGTGGAAGGCCACCTCAAAGTATCGTGTGATGCAGGGCCGGTCTTAGGCAGAGGCGACCAAGGCGGCCGCATAGGGCCCCGCGCCTAAGGGGGCACCGCTCAGCGTGCCTCAACTCTGCCTCGTGCCTCCGCTCCGACACGGGCCAGGACCGCATCGAGTCACTCAACCTCTCTCCAGCCATAGGCAGATAAAGCATTCCTGGCATACCTTGTACACTGTAGCACTGTGCTGGATCTTTTCTTAATATTTTTCCTTATTTTCTCCTTTGTTATGAGAATTGGAACTACTAATTGTAGTGGACTTGAACTGAATAATTTCTGGGGAGGGGAGGTTTCATGATGATAGCATTGTGCTTATTATTTCAATCAGTTTTGTTGTACAAGTTTAGCTTCATTTGTCTTTATTTGAAATTTCATAAATAAAAAAAATTTCTAAAAATGGAATAATCTTATCAATGGGGCGGAGCTAGGGTGGGAGCAGAGCTAGGGTGGGGTGGGGCTAGGATGGGGCCCCACCAAATTGGTCTGCACAGGGCCCCGCACTTGCTAAGACCGGCCTTGGTGTGATGTGTACCTGGTTACCAAAGAGAAGCCTGTTACAGTAGCGGAGTGAGCAGCGAAGGACAAAGTGCAACAGTGGCAAAACATTTTTAGTAAGGTACTGCAAAAGCTGCTACATGACGTCTTTGTAGGTGCAAGATTTGAAAAGTGTGTAATTTCTGGGGCTTCTTAGCCCTTTTTTACTGTTGGATTCGAAGTGTATCAAATAATGTAGATTGTTAATACAGTTGTTTGTTGTACATGGTGGGTTAATGAACGGTCCACTCGGGATGCTGTGGGTCAATGGGGGTTTGGGGCAGAAGGGTGGGGGAGGGGATTGAGAATATAGGTCTTACAGCACACCACACCGCTAATGGTGATTATTAGGCTTGGTCCTTATCTGCTATGAGCTCTAATTTGAATTTACTTACTATAAATGTGAAGAGTCTTAACCTCCCTCATAAGAGGCAATTGCTCTTTCAAGAGTTGTCTAGGCTGTCTCCACAGGTGGTCGTGCTTCAGGAAAAACATTTTCAATGACAGCGTGAATACCTGCTGCGACACCTGCATTATCCTAAAATCATTTTTTCTTTTGATGTATCCAATGCCAGAAAGCATGGTATCACTTTATTGTTTCATATGCACCTAACTGTGCAGGTGCAACAGGTGAAGTGAGACCCATCTAGGTGATTTGTTCTCACTCGTGTACTTATTAATGATCAGGAGATCACATTTGGTTTGATATATGCTCCCAATATGAATCAGCCATTCTTTTTCAGGACTCTCAGGCATCAGGTTCACTCTATATTGGGGGGAAATTAATCCTGGCTAGGGATTTTAATGGCTCTAAAAGTCCAGCTTTGGATCATATGGGGCCTGTCTCTGTGAAAGACCACAGCAATGCAAATGTACTCAGTTTAATGACACAGAATTCGGGTCTTTTTTGATTCTTGGAGGGAGCATTTTCCATCTGCTAAAGATTTTACTTATTATTCGCAGATACATAACTCTTATTCCCACATTGATTTTACATTTTTAGATAAATGTCTTGGGGGAAAAATGTTATCTGCAGATATAGGGAATATTACTTTTTTGGACAATGCCTACTGCAGGGTCACCTTGACTGATTTACGTGATGATCATAGGGAGAGACATTAGACCTTGAATAACTGCTTGTTGCATCAAGAGGAAACTAAGCTAGCTTACATAAATATGTTTAAAGAATATTTGGAATTTAATCAAAACTCTAGACCTTCAACAGCACACATTTGGAATGCCTTTAAAGCAGTAATGAGTTTTTCCCCCTTTTTTTTATTCAGCATTTAAGATCTTTGAGGCATCAGAGAGGAAGAGATTGTTAGGTGGTTGTGAAGAAACAGTGTGTTTTAAGACTGTAAAATGTATTGGATGTTTTCCTGCATTGATTATGTTCTGAATTGGATTTCTTCTATATGGCCAGTAGATGGTGCATGTTTATGCTTAAAGATGTTACAGAAGACTGACTTCTCTTTCTTTTAGTTGGCACACAGATAATAGGAAGTTCCTGTAGTGATATAACCAGTTTTTATTTGAAACTTGACTGTTCTGGGCACTGATTGGCTTGGAGTTTGAAATTACCCAGCAGATGCTGGTTGTTGATTCAGTCTTATCCTGGAAGGAAAGAGAGAGATCACTTTGCTGAGGCTCTGTGAACAGTTCTATATCCTGACCTTCCCAGGTACTATTTAGACAGTATATAGATGTTTAGCTAGTGTTACAATTGATCCAAATTTCAGTTTCTTGTTACTGTTTGCTTATTGTACAATTTTTTCCACTGTTCCAAGTTCTGAGAATAAACACAATTGTTTGTTTTCCCTGCTTGTCTGGACTGATAAAGAATCCTGGTGGTTTGTATGTTAGGCCTATGAGTGCTTTCTGGGAACTGTGGAACCACTGGGAGTGTGGCCCCAGTAAACTAGAAATCACTGGGGATAATTTGAAAGCGGGAGACTTGCCCAGAGGCAGTTGTGACCCAGTCAGTGGGAGGAGGGTGCTAGTGTAGAGCACGAACAGCAGGTGCAGGTGGACCTGAGCTGTGCTGGGGATAGACCCTCTGAGTGGCCATTGGGTAATTCCAGGTGGATGGCTAGGCATTTCCTAGATGTGGTAATCTCAGATCTGAGAGTTGGAAGCTCAGCATAAAACCAATGGCTCAGCTATAGAGCTTTGCAGAGTACCATTTAAATTTAGATGGCCTTCTTTCTAATGAAGAAACTAAAACTGGCTAAATATGAAAAGAGTAATAAAATAAGCAGGTTTTTAGCCATAAAGTTGTGTAAGCTGCAGACAGAATGGAATGTATTTAAGATTCAGGATAGGCAAGGAGTCCTCTTGAAGGCTTTCCCTGCAATTAGGGAATGTTTTCCAGAGTATTATATGGAGCTTTATACACTAATGATCAGCAGATTGTTGAATGGGACATTTTGGATTATTTGGGTGGTGTAAGGCTGCCAGCACAATGCTCCTTGCTTGATGATCTGGTTACTTTCCAGGAAGTGATCAAAGCTATCCAGTCCTTGCCCTCAGGTAAGACACCTTTGCTATCCAGGTGGCTCCTCTATTAACAGGGGTGTTGAACTCTGTTAGATAGGGTGAGGATCTTCCTCACTCTATGCGAGAAGCCTGGATAGCCATTATACCCAAACCTGGCCTATCTCAGTGTTAAATACTGATGTTATGATACTAGCTAAGATGCTAGGGTTGAGATTGGTGGAAATTATGCCATCAATGATCCATTCAGACCAAGTGGGGTTTACCCTGACAACATTTGTAGGACCCTAGATTTGTTGTACTTCACCAGAACCAGGAAAGAGCAGTTTTCAGTGTTGGGAATCAATGCTGAGAAAGTGTTTGAATGGGTCCATTGGGGGGTTTTGGAATATACTTTAGGCAATTTTGGTTTTGGGCAATATTTTAGGGACTGGATTTAGGCATTTATACAGAACCTCAAGCATGTGTTAGGGTTAATGTGGGCAACTCTGCTGTTTTCAGCCTGTAGGGCCGTCCCCTGTGTTATTTGCTCTTACTATAGAGCCTTTGGGTGCAAATCTTAGACAGAATGGTACTATAACCGGAGTAGTACTCAGGGACTGTAAATATAAAATAGTTTATTTGCAGATGATGTTATATTGATGTTGGCACATCCAATGGCTTCTTTGCCATTGATCTTTCAAGAGCTGGACTATTATGGCCAGGTTTATGGTTTTAAGATTATTTTGTTCAAGATGGAGGCCATGGCTGTGGGACTATCATTATGGGAACAAAACCTTCTTCAACATTGTTATAATTTTCAAATGGGTGGATAAAGGATTGTGTTATTTAGGGGTTGATATTTCCAAGAATTTAGTAGCTTTAGCTGAAGCCAATTATAATCCACTTCTTGGAGAAGGGCAAGCAGATCTTCAGTGATGGGAATCTCTGTCTCTTTCCTGGTTTGGCAGGATAGCCACTGTGAAAATGAACATTCTACCCCGATTTCTTATATATTTCAAAGTTTTGCCAGTCCTCTTGCTCTACCGGACTCTAGAGACCTTGCATGCTCGTGGATACAATGGACAAAAAAAAAAGGACTTTCAATTAGCAAAATTTACCCCATTTGCTCAATCCATATTTTTCTCCTGGTTGCAATGTTTCTGCTTTTCATAGGTGACAATGCCTAAGTTTGGAATATTGGGTACAGATGGTGGATGATGAACATTTTATTTCCTTTGAAGAGCTAGCCTAGCTTTGTGACTTGCCTCAGAGTGAGTTCTTGGCATATCGTCAATTACTCCATTTTCTCTCTCCCAAAGCCTTCAAATCAAAGCTACTAACAGAGGAGACATTTTTGGAGGGTATATGTGAATAGTTTGTGGACACCAAGTTTTTGATTTCTAGATTATATAGATATCTGCGTGATGTGCTTCTGCTCATGTGGACACACTGTTGCAAATGGGAGTCTGAATTGGGAGTCCAGTATATAGACGAGGAATGGATTCTCATGGAGGTTGCTTCTACACATGTGGCCACAGCTATTCATATTCAGGAGAATAGTATAAAAGTTTTATATAGATAGTATTTGACACCAGTGCATCTCCATCATATGTACACTCTTGCTTCTCCCCCAGTGTTGGGTGCCTGTGGGGAACTTGGCACTATTGGTGGACATGTCATAAGGTGAAAGTGTTTTGGAAATCTATGCAGACTTGATTACAGGTGTGGTTAGGTTGCAAGATTCCATTTGACTCTGCCACTTTTCTATTTAATAAATCTGTTCCTGGGGCATGGAGGGATGAGTGATTACTGGCTAAACAATAGAACATGTAAACAATCTTGCTGACCATCATTGATTAAATGGTACAATTTGCTGTGGTACATTTGTGAAATGGAAAAGTTAAATGCCAAGCAATGGATTTGGACTCAGTTTATGCATGTGAAGATAATTGCAAATATTGTGGTTGGGGTTTTGTAAGGCTATGTTGTGGTGTGGTGTGCTGGGGATTGTACTGTTTGTGGGGATTCTGCGAAATGAGGGATGGAGGGGTGGGGGTGGGGTTATTTTTTTCCCTTTTATTTCCTTACATTTTATTTTCTACATGGTAAACAACAAAAATGAAGGTACTTCCTTTGTCCGTATCTTCTCTATGAATAGTTGGTGGTGTACTTGTTTCTGCTTATTGTTGGCTTCTTTATTGTACCCACCATTTTCAATAAAGTTAACTTTTAAAATTAAAATTGTGGATAAGATTGACCTTTCCTTCTAGGTATTGAGAATTGTTTACTAGAAGTTCTGTCAAATTGAATCACACAGAGGCTAAATATATAATAAAGAAGAAGGCACACAGGTGTATGTGCCTTTAGAAAATTACCCCAATTAAAGTTTGTACACAAATTTATACCTACTGAAAGGTGGGTATCCTTGTGTGATTATATGTGCTGTAAATAAGTGCTTCTCAACCCTCTCCTGGATGCATATCTAGCCAGTCAGGTTTGCAAGATATCCACAATAAATATGCATGAGAGTGATTTGCATAAAATGGGTGTCCAATATATGCAGATTTATCTCATGCATATTCACTGTGGTAATCCTGAAAACCTGAATGGAGTGAGTGTGCCTCCAGGAGAGGGTTGAAAAGCACCAATGTAAAGAATATGTACATATGCATGCAATTTATAAATTATATAAGTAAGCGACAATTCCTGCCCGTTCATACCTAACCCTCCATTACCCTGCGTGTTCAAGGCTGAAATATAAGACCATGTGTGCTTCCACCTTTACCTACGTCAGCACTCACTTGTGGAATACCCTACCAAAGTCAATGAAAATGGTACAGGATCATCTGATTTTTAGGAAATCACTTAAGACATGTTTATTTGAGCAAGCTTACCCCAGAGATCCTGTCTACCCTCATTAATTTCAGGAAGCCGCCAGTATGGACTGACACTACTATTGAGAACTGACCCATCTACTTATCTTTACCTCTCTACCCTACTTGCCCCTTTCCAAATATTGTGCCCTGTCTATTTGTTGTTCAAATGTTGTAAGCCTCATTGAGCCTGCCAGAGGTGGGAAATTGTGGGATATAAGCACTGTAAATAAATAAATAAATAAATCCCTGCTTCACCTACTCTTCCCTGTTCTCTCTAAACTGAGCGAGTGCCCTCCAACTGCATTGCTGTCAGTGGGGGATGGGGGGAGTGGTACTTCAATATTGTGCTTTCAATTGTATGGTACAGGCTGGTTCCCTGGAGTCCTGCAGAACTTGCCTGTCCGTCACTAATAAAAATGTGATAGTGAAACAGCACCCCTCACTGGCAGGACAGTAGATAGCGAACTCCAGCTCAGTTTACAGGGAGCACTGCTGCTCTCCATCTCTGGAGATGTCTAGCCATATCTCAGGTAAAAGTAGGCACTATGGGGATAGTTTTCTAAAGGATTTTTCAATTGTATATGCCAGTATATGCGCACAGAATGCTTATTACAAAATTACCTACCATGTATATGAAGAGATAAGGGGCATGGACTTGTACTGAACCCAAGTTTAAACATGTTTAGAGGCATAGTTTGAGCAGAGCCTGGGTGGCATGGTGAGATTCTATTCTATTACAGCATCTGTGTTCCCAGATTCCATCATAGAATACTAGTTTAATCTGATATCAGCATGCCTTACATTTAGGTATATGCAATTATACATGCCATAGATTTAGTACAATTGTGGGAGTCATGGAGGGGCATTTTTGATATGATGTCCAAATCCAATTTTACAAATAAATAAATACATAAATTTTGGACATTGTGCAAAAGATATCCAAAAATCCCGTGCCAAACATGGTCATTTTCAAACCAGAAAAAAAATGTCTTATCTTTTTGGTTCAAAAATAACCTTATTATAGACATTTTTGTGCTCAGCGCATCTTTTATTAAGGGTCATTTCCAAACACAAAACATCCAAGGGAAAAACACACAAAAACAAGTCACTGGGATGTGTAGGGACCAGCAGTCTTACTAGGCTAGCATCACAGACATCCCAGCAGAGCAGTAGGGCACCCTAGGGGGCATTGAGGTAAACTTCACATAAAAGGTCCCTGGTACACATCACAATATAACTCCCTTATGTTGTATGGTGAGCCCTCCAGGAATAGCAAAAAATGTACCGTACACCACGAGAATAGTCCTTATGCCTGCAGGTGTATGTATATGTTGGTTCAGTAAGTATTTTGTGGGTTTTGAGGTGCTCATATTTTCCACCCTAAGTATACCAGTTAGAGTGGGATATGGGTCTGAGTCCCTTTCTCTACAGTCAACTGCACCAACCACTAGGCCACTCTAGGGACCTGTTGCTACTCTAACAGGAATGGCCATTATATCTGCAGCTTTCATAGAGGCTGGTATGTACTGTCACTTTTGCCTCTTGGGAGGGGTCAGTGACTACTGGGGGATTAAGGGGAGGTCACGCCTTTATGCCTCCAGTTTCATCTGATCAGTCTGGACACCTCTTTGGTACTTAGTCATTATTGAAACAAGTTTAGCTAAAAATGTTGGGGTTTTGCCTTGGGCATTTTTACAATATTCCATTATCACAGAAAAAATGTTGAAATCATAAGCCTGCTCTAGTCCCGCCCAAACACCCTCCCTTGAGATTTATAGTTTATAGTGTATTAAAAACTTGATATACTGCTTATACAATAAGTTGGCCAAAGCAGTTTACAATATAAAATCATATTAATAAAAGCATGAAAGAAACACTATTAAAAAAAAGCAGGAGAGTAAACCTACATCTAAGGGAAAGAGGTGGGGAGTTGACATGCGGTGTTGACCTTAGCAAGAATAAAATATGACTCTTATAAAGGAGAAACATCCACTTCAGATATTAATGTTAATATGTCCAAAGGCTAGTTGAAAAAAATGGGTCTTTAAGAGTTGCTTAAATTTGGAAATGAAGATTCCGCTCTAATCGAGACTGGGAAATCATTCCAAGATTTCAGGGCCAGATATAAAAAAGCTGCAGGATGTGTTGAATCATAATGAGCTGACTTAGGTGGTGGGGATTTAGGTGAACTGCATGGAAAAACATCTTTAAAATGCAATTTGGACATTTTTGCAAAAAACAAAATGTCTATCTGCTGCTTTGTGCCACTTTTTGGACATTTTTCTGTTTCAAAAATAACCCTTTAATGTGGCAAAGGTGCATGTAACTTACAGCATTCTATACAAAAGAAATCACAGTAAGGATATGCTCATACTCTGGCCCAGGAAGAAATCAGGTAAAGATCTTACAGGAAAGTGCATCTGTATTTGTTGGTTGAGTCACAAAAGAATAAGGTGGAACCAATTGATTCCAATGGTTGATTTGCTTTGTGTTCCCTTGGTGGCAATAATATGGACAGTATGAAAAGCATTTGATGGCTCAGGCAGGAATATGATATAGCTCAAGGGACTATTGCCTGGCATATAAACCATTTGGTTGGACATCAATTTGAGGAGGATTTGAGATCTGATATTCAATCCTCCAGTGACTGATAGAAGTAGGAAAAAGATTTAAAAGGTCAGCAATGATTTAATAGGTATTGGGGGGGGGGGGGGGGAAGCTTTGCCATTTAGCATGAATTGCTAATATCAAACTGTGCAGATTTTTGTATGAAGGATGAGCTCACCTGCTAGGGATCTATAATAACACACAGGAGAAGATTTCTATATGTCTCTTGGAGGCCATAAGCTATAGATTAGATAATGGTGAGGAAAGGATTCTTGAGGTATTGCTGCCCATTTGCTAATATTGGGTTGATAAGACCAGAGTTATACTCATGCATAAATGCAAATGAAAGACAAGTAGTATCACTGGATTCATTTGGTTCAGAGATATCCCCTCACCTACTTATACAACATCTGTAGAATAACCTCACCCACCCACTGCTATCCAAATGCTACTTTATCATTACTGTGCATGGGTCTCAAGCTTGAGGATCTTAAGTGCAGTGGTCAGTCCTGGATCCAGGAGAACCGATTTCAGAACCCCAACCTGAAGGAACTCCAGGTTTAGGACTATGCTGGTATTATACGGACTGACACTGTGAGTTAGCGTTTCTATACTTTTGACCCAGGAGTTAAAGTTTCAGCAGTAAACGTCACTTATAATAATAATTTTAAAAAAACCAAATCAAACTTTAAAAGCACAAATATTAAGCCTTGGGCCTGTAACATATCTTGCTGCACTGGGAAATAACAGCTAATCCCTTCATTTAAATGGAATTTACATTGATATATGCTTATTTTAGTACACTCCAAGTTCTGTTAAATTCTGAGAAGTACTGGCATGTGAGAAAGGGGAACTTTCTCACCAGTGACAACCAAGCTTATGTTGTGCTAATGACTGGGCACACTGTGGCTGCTCAAATACCTAATCTAACCCAGCATGGTAGGAAGGACAAGAACATATGACACTGTTAGAAAGAAAAAAACCTGGCATTTCCAACATTGGGAATGCTGCATTGAGAAATTGTAAAATGTAATTTAGAGTCTGATATTCAGCAGAGTCAGTCAGCATACAGGGGATAATTCCATGAGGAGCTATGCAGATTTAGGAGGCAAGTGTACATTTAAATGCTGGTATTCTAATCATTGAGATACAGCATTAACCAATAGACTCTAAAAGGTACAGCAGAGCCTACTTCAGTCTTAGAAAAAAAAACAATAAAAAAGAGAGAAGCAAGCATTAATAACTAGTTTCTATAGTGTACTACCCTTTTCCCCATAGTTTTAAATTGAAACTTTCTCTAGAGGTAGAAACTTAACAGCCAAGAGTATTATAAAGGATAGTAGCAAGACTCAAACTTTGTCCTAAAAAGAAAGTTATTTTCTGTTCTTTGCCTGCTGGAGAAGTAGCATTGCTACTGACCTGAATTAGGTGTTAATGAAGGTGTGAGGAAGTAGAATAGTTACAAAGGTTACTAAGGGCAATATGATTACTGGGTTAGCTTCAAAGGGTTTGTTTGAAACAGTCCCCTTAGAATCCAAACTATATAGAGAGGAAAGGTCCCACTTAACTTTATTTCTGAGAAGTTCTGAGAGAAGAGGACATTTCTCTGGGCAAGTGACATTATTTTATTCTTTGTTTGGTAACTTAAAGATTGAGTTTAAAAGAGGAATTTTAGGCTATTGATAAACACAGAATTTTTTATTTAAAAAGCAAACTTTATTAACTAGTCTCCATACCCTTTTCCCCATAGTTTTAAAACTTGAATTTTCTGCCACAGCATTAACTCTAGAAGGCACCGCAGGGCCTAGTTCATTCTTCATTCCCAGTCGATATTGTGCATCTGTATTTTCAAAAGACATTTGACAAAGTACCTCATAAAAGACTCCAGAGGAACTTAGAGAGTCATAGGATAGGAGATAGTGTTCTATTGTAGAATAAAAGCTGGTTAAAAGATAGAAAAGAGAGAGTAGGGTTAAATGGTCAGTATTCTCAAAGGAGAAAGGTAGATAGTGGGTTTCCACAGAGGTCTGTGCCGGGACTGCTGCTTTTTAACATATTTATAAATGATCTAGAGATGGGAGAAACTAGTGAGGTAATTAAATTTGCTGACGACACAAAGTTATTCAAAGTTGTTAATCGCAAAAGGATTGTGAAGGAATGCAGGGGAACCTTATGAGATGGAGGCTGGGCATCCAAATGGCAGATGGCATTTAATGTGAGCAAGTGCAAAGTGATGCATGTGGGAAAGAGGAACCTGAATTATAGCTACATGATGCAAGGTTCCACATTAGGAGTCACTGACCAGGGAAAAGGATCTAGGTGTCATCATTGATGATATATTTAAATCCTCTGCTCAGTGTGTGGCTGTGCCACGAGAGCAAATAGAATGTTAGGTATTATTAGGAAAGGAATGGAAATCAAAAATGAGGACATTATAATGCCTTTGTATTGCTCCACGGTGCAATCCCATGTTGAATACTGTGTGCAATTCTGGTCACCGCATCTCAAAAAAGATATAGTGGAATTAGAAAAGGTAGAGAGAAGGGGCGCCAGCTGAAGCAATGTTTTAAAAAGCCGGAGGAAGCGGACCTCGGGGTAGGTGACGGCGGTAGGTGAGGGAGGGAGGGAGGGAGGGAATGTTAATGGCGGTAGGGGGGGGTTGACGGCGGTGGGGGGGGTTGACGGCGGTGGGGGGGTTGACGGCGGTAGGGGGCGGCTGACGGCAGTAGGGGGGGGCTATAATGTGCCCCCTCACTCTAGCCCCTGCCCCCCCTACCGCCGAACCTCAGATACGTCCCTCGTGACATCCTGCTCATAACATCCAAAAAAAAGTCCATCTCACAGTCATTTTTGAACAGGAAAAATGTCAGGGTTTCCTGTTCGAAAATACATGAGAACATCCAAGAACATGAATATGAATATGAAGATGAAACAAAAAAGTGAGGAGAATGGATGAGGATACCAACTGTTTTATATTTATTCACTTAAAAAATTATGTGTACATAACAGCGATGAACATCCAAGAACAGCCATTGTCCAAAATAAAATGTCCGAATTATGAACGCTGATAAAGCATAGACAAGGACATCTGTCTGGCAGCATTTGTACTAAAACAGTCACACAGACATCCCTGCAGAGCAGAGTGGCAGACTAGTGGTCAGTGCGGTGGACTTTAATCCAGGGCACCCAGGTTCATATTCCACTGCAACTCTGTTATTGCAAATGATGAGCCCTCCAGAGACAGGAGCTACTGTACCTGAATGTGCACCACCTCGATAGTTTGCAGGCTTGCAGGTGTCTTTAATATTTAGGTACAGTAGGTATATCTCTATTTTTTTGAGAGCTCATAATTTAAAAGTGAAAAAAAAGAGAACTGAAGTGTGATTTGAACCTGGGTCCCTTAGTTTATAGTTCATTGCACTGACCACAAGGCTACCCTTCAGACCTGCTTGCTGTTATGCTCAGAATGCCCATAATACCTGATGTCAGTGAGCCTAGTTTCCCTTTACTCTCTCACTTTCAGGGGTGAAAGAGAGGGACAGTAACCACTGGGGATTAAGGAGGGGGGGGGGGGGTCATGACTTTATCTCTCCAGTGGTCAACTACTCAGTCAGGGCACCTTTTAATACCCTGAATGTGATTGCAACAGGTCTTAATTAGAACACCCTTCTTCCCATTTGATTATCGCTTTTGGACATCCTAAATTTGGGCCTTCCTTAGTCATGCCCTAAACATGCCCACAACACGCTCCCTTGCTATTTGGATGAACTTCAGTGTAGGACATCCAAATTCTGCCTTTCAAAAATCGCAATGTGGACGTTTTGGGGAGATGGACATTTTTTTGGTCATTTTGAGATGCCCGTCTACTTAAAAAATGAGTGCCTTAGACATGTTTCCCCTCTCGTTAGCACTGATTGTTGTCCTAAAACTGATTAAAATACCAATCCATTTTAAACTGAAATGAATTGATTCAAATACCACTCTATTATTTAAATGTGAAATGGCTTGTGATAATCTTATTTAATAGCTCATTAACATGAAAAGTTAACTACACTTCAAGAATTGAAGATAAGAGGGCTTTTTTAGGGGGGGGGGGGGGCATCAGCATGTGAGTGGCAACAGAGTTAGGTCAGGCAGTATTATTTGACACCTCAAAGCCAGATGGCCTAGAGTCAGTGGGGATTGCCTCAGTCACAAAATCAAAGAAAAACACTTTGAATATGATAAGGGAACTGTGTGGTCAGAGCTGGGGTGCTTCTGCCAGGTGAAGATGGCTGAATTTACTCCAGGTGGATAAGTGTCTCTGTTGGGCAGGAAAGGGGCTTTACTGGTGTACCAAGGGCGGGGCGGTGGAGGCGGTCTGCCCCGGGTGTCAGCACGAGGGGGGGTGCTCCATTCCCGCTGCTCCCACCCAAAGGCGGCTGGCACCGCAGTCCCCAGTCCCCACCTGCCTACCCTCAGCTCCGTCGACAGCCCTTTTCTCTCTGCCACTTGGCACCCTGCCTTTAAAAAAAAAAAAATCTCTGAAGCAGCGGCACAGAGCCTCGCGTCTGCATGTAAAGAGAGCAGATCGCCTCATCGGGCCTTCCCTCACTGTGTCCCGCCCTCGCGGAAATAGGAAGTTACATTAGAGGAGGGTGGGACACAGTGAGGGAAGGCCCGACGAGGCGATCCACTTCTTTTACACGCAGATGTGAGGCGCTGTGCCACCGCTTCAGAGATTTTTTTTTTAAAGGCAGGGTGGCAGAGAGAAGAGGGCTGTTGATGGAGCTGAGGGTAGGCAGGTGGGGACTGGGTCGAGGGGGGGGAGCTCAGATGGGAAAAGGGGACTGGGTCAAAGGGGGGGCTCAGATGGGAGAAGGGGCTTGGAGCTGGAACTGGGGTCTGAGAAGGGGGCAGGAGAGAGAATGGGGCCATGCCTGGGGCAGGGGCAAGTGGGAGAACGGGTCTGTGGCTGAAAAAGAGGGTAGGTGAGAGAACTGGGCTTGAGCTGAAAAGGGGGGCCCTAATGCAAGGCATGTGGATGAAGGGGACTGGAACTGGGGGCTGAAAAAAAGGGTAGGTGGGATAAGGGATCTAGTACTGGAACGGGGGGCTGAAAAGGGGCAGGGGCTGAAACTGTGGGGACTGGAGGCTGAAAAGGGGACAGGGAGAAGTGGCTGGGGCTGAAGTTTGGGACTGGTGGGAGAAAAGGGTTGGGGCTGAAACGGGGGACTGATGGGATAGTGGGGCTGGAACTGGAGGCCGAAAAGAGGGGGCAGAGAGAGGGGGGACAGATCCTGGATGGCAGAGAGAGAGCAAAGACAGATGCTGGATGGAAGGAAGACAGTGAAAAGAAGATGAGGAAAACAGAAACCAGAGACAACAAACTGGAAATAAAATATGTCTTTTTTAATTTTTTGCTTTAGGATAAAGTAGCATTGTAGCTCTGTTAATAAATGTTTATAAATAGAACATGGAAATAAGGTAATCTTTTTATTGAATTAATTTTAATACATTTTGACTAACTTTCAAAGAACAACCCCCCCCCCCCCCCCCCCCCTTCCTCGGGTCAGGATAGGATACTGTAACAGCACTATACTGTATTGACCTGAGGAAGGAGGTTTTGGCCTCTGAAAGCTAAATGTATTAGTCCAATAAAATGGTATTATTTTATTTTGCTATATTTGTTTTATTTCTATTTGTTAATTTGTAAAGTGGTGGTTGGTATTTGTTAGTTTTTTTCAAATTTACATCTGCTGTGTTTATATTTTGCACAGTACTAGGGGACATTTTCTGTTTCTGTGGTGTTGCATTGTATGCATAGTCTGGCATCTTGGGGGTTCAGTTTAATATTTGTCTAAATAGAAAGTTTATGATTACTTATTCTATAGTGGATTAGGGTGTATCTGTGTTTGTGAAAAAGACATGGCTTTCAGTTGGCATTGACTGTGCAGGATCGACGATCTGTACTATTCTGTCTGGTTTCGTTTTACAATAGGTGAATAGATGTTCTAGTGCTCACTGCAGTGTTTAAGATGCTTTCCTTTTCCTTGTGTGACTCATAGAAATGACTGCTTATGGTATGGTAGAATTGATCTATAGGTCCTGAGTGTTTTGTATTCTCAGTATGCCTAGCACTGGATTTTGCAGTGGGGTGTTAAAAAATGACCAGCCCCAGGTGTTAGTTACCCTAAGTACACCACTGCTTTGCTCTGAGGGCTACTTCAGGTAAGCAGTAGCTTCCCCATGTCTATCTCAATAACAGACTATAGACTTTTCTTCTAGGAACTTGTCCAAACCTTTTTTTAAAGCCAGACATGCTAACCGCTGTTACCACATCCTTCAACAATGAGTTCCGTAGCTTAACTATTTGAGTGAAAAAATATTTCCTCCTATTTGTTTTAAAAGTATTTCCATGTAACTTCATTGAGTGTTCCCTAGTCTTTGCACTTTTTGAAAGAGTAAAAAATTGATTCACTACTTGTTCTACACCACTCAGGATTTTGTAGACCTCACTCATAGCTCCCCTCAGCCATCTCTTTTCTGAGTTGAAGAGCCTAACCTCTTTAGCCATTCCTTATATGAGAGGAGTTCCATTCCCTTTATCATGTTAATCTTTCTTCTTTGAACCTTTTCTATTTCCACTATATCTTTTTTGAGATATGGTAAGCAGAATTGAATGCAATACTCAAGGTGAGGTTGCACCATGGAGCGATACAGAGGCATTATAGTATTCATGGTCTTATTTACATCCCTTTCCTAATTATTCATAGCATCCTGTTTGCTTTTTGGACCACCACCGCACACTGGGCAGAAGATTGCAACATATTGTCTAAAATGACACCTAGATTTTTTTACCCCAAGGTAACTATGATTTGAATTATTCTTCCTGATGTGTATCAATTTTCATTTGTCCACATTAAAGTTCATCTGCCATTTGAATGTTCAGTCTTCCAGTTTTCTAAAGTCTTCCTGCAATTTTTCACAGTCCGCTTGTGTTTTAACAACTTTGAATAGTTTTGTATCATCTGCAAATTAATCACCTCACTTATCATTCTGATTTTCAAATTGTTTGAGTTCTTTCGATACCTTTGGTGTATGCCACCCAGTCCAGGTGATTTATTACTCTTTAATTTGTCGATTTGCTTAGTACATCTTCCAGGTTCACAAAGATTTTGTTCAGTTCCTCCACATCATCATCCTTGAAAACCATTTCTGGTACAGGCTGATCTCCTACATCTTCTTCCGTAAAGACCGAAGCAAAGAATTCATTCAGCCTCTCTGCTGTGGTCTTGTCCTCTCTGAGTGCCCCTTTTGTTCCTTTATGATCTAATGAACCCAAGGATTCCCTCACAAGATTTCTGGTTCTGATGTATCTGAAAAAGTTGTTCCTATGAGTTTTTGCCTCTGTGGTAAGTTTCTCTTCATATTGCACAAATATTTAAAATACTAGCATATACATGCGTAAGTATGCACTTAAGCAAATAAAAATACTAGCATGTTACCTAAGCACTATTCTGTACTAACACACATAATATGCAACTTGCATAGTATGTAAATAGAGTATTCACAGGGGTGGAGGAAGGGAGTGTACACAGGGGCGGAGCATAGACAGACATAGGCAGGGCTTCTACTTATGTGCATAGCTTACAAAATGCTTTCCGTTATACATGTTCCTGCCATACTTAGGCACTAACACATGTCTGGCATAAGTGATCACACCTAAGTGTTAGGCACATTAATATCCAGATACACTAGTATTCTTTCAAGGAACATAGAGGCACCTACATTCCTTCATAGAATAGGCTCCTAAAAGGTGACCTGTTATAGAATTTTTCTCAATTTGTAATTAAACTCTGGAATTTGTTGTCAGAGAATGTGGTAAAAGCAGGTTAACTGAGCAGGGTTTAAAAAAGGTTTGGATTTCCTGCAAGAAAAGTCCGTAAACCATTATTAAGATGGACTTGGGAAAATTCACTACTTACTTCTAGGATAAGCAACATAAAATCTGTTTTACTATTCTGGGATCTTGCCAGCTACTTGTGACCTAGATTGGCCACTATTGGAAATAAGATACTGGTCTTGATGGACCTTTGGTCTGAGTATGGCAACACTTATGTTCTTATATTCTTATGTTTTTAAGCCTATGGTAACTGTAGCTGGTAATACTAAGGTATGTATTATCAGTGGATATTAACATTGGTACATTCCTGTGACCAGAAACATCCACATGTTACCGAGGGCAGTAAGTATTGCTGTAATACAGTATTCACTAATCTGTGGCAACCACTTGCTATAGTTTAGTGATCATTGAATCAATTAATGTACATTAAAACTATATTTGGAGAGCTGCATCAGGTTATGCTGTCACCTTGTAAGTCACTAATACACTGTAAAAAATGCCCTAAGGGAAGTAAATGAAGAACGTACAATCAAATTGTAAAAATTTATAAGCAATTGATGTGACCCTACCATGACCTTTTTAAACAAACGCATGTGCTCTAAAATACTCTTTAAAAAAAATAGCTTAAAAAAGATATTGAAAAGGACCACCATTTCTCGGATCAGATCATATCTCAGGATTATAGAACTGTAGGGGAGAGCATTCATATTTTATAAATTAGATTGGATTATGAATTACAAATCTTTAAAGTATTGAGTGCAGGAAGCATCGCAAGAAAACATTAAATTATCTCAGGAAATAATGCATACTGCAAGAGAGGCATGGTTTTGGGATTAATCTCTTTAAAAACATTAATAACAGTCAATTCAGCACAGATCCTGTAAGTATAGTCTCATAGTTCCTAACACAGCTGGGGATCTACCTCCTACTGTAGAAGAGTTGCCACAATGAAATGAAAGGAAATCTACAAACTAAAAATAAAACAGAAGTATTAATGAGCAATGTGCTATTGGTTATGGTGTTTTCTAAGAAAAAGTGCAAAGAGATTAATTACCTACTTTGTAGCCAAATTTTATTTATTTATTCACACTTGATTACACTCATATCTGCAAAGCTTCCAGCTAATCATGATAAAAATTCAAATATAGTCAAAGATAAATAGCTGTTTGAAGTATGCGAAGAAGTGGATGGCATAGCGATGAGCATTTCCTGACTGAGGGTGCAGTTTAGCTGCCTGAAAGCAGAGGGCACTAAACTGCCACAACAGGTCCTGAGTCAGAAGGGCAGGGCACAGAGAGAAGGAAGGTTAAATGCCCTGAGAGTGTGTAGAGGCTTCCAGGAGAGAGTTCCTGAAGCAAGAGGTCTTTGGAAGGGAAGGTCCTGAGGGCAAGGATTGTTCCAGCGTGTCCTGTTGGCTGTAGTACCTGAGGGAAGTGGAGTGGCCTTCAGTGGACATTGCTACCCTGAGTTTGGAGGATCCACTAAGGTAAGAGAAGTCCCTTGGAACCTAAGTTAGGAGACTCTGAGAATTGACTGTTTTAACCTGTGAGAGCTCTGTGAGAGCTATAGGGGTTCCGATTATTGAGGGAAAACAGTATATAGTGAAGTGTGGAACCTGGTGAGGACAGAGTACAAGGACTGTATTTGAGAGACTTTACTGAGAGTGCAGAACCTGTGAAGAAACAAGCCTGTTTATTTTCCCCTTGGTACAGAAATAGTTTTACTTTTGACCTTTTCACTACCCTCTGTCTGTATTTTATGAGGACTCCATGTCTTGCAATCGCTCACATTACTACAAAGTAGAAAACAAATACAAATTTTGGGGGCAATTCTTTAACTTGGTGCCAAGATCTAGGTATCACAATGGTGTGCATTTATCCCCACATTCTATAAAGGGTGCTAAAATTGGGCACGCAAGGGTCATATACGTGTATAACTAAATTAACTAATTGACACTAAATTGGCATTAAGTACTGATAATTGATATCAACAAGCACTAATTGGCACTAATTTGTACTAATTGGCACGTTGATTACTGTAATAGTATCTTCGTTGGATATAAGGCCCAAATCATGAAAAAACTTCAGACTGCCCAGGACACGGCAGCTTGACTTATTTATGGGAAGCCTAGATTCAAAAGTGCAACACCCCTCCGTATGAAACTTCATTGGCTCCCTATTAGAGAATGAGTCAACTTTAAGGCCATCACACTAATCCACAAGATCATCCATGGAGTATCACCAAGTTACATGTGCAATCTATTAAATCTTCCAACCAGAAACATGTCAACATCTTCACGATCATACCTTAACCTGCACCTTCCCAATTGCAAAGGGCTAAAGTGCAAAACCTACCATGCATCTAACTTCCCCTACCTGGGATCTCAACTTTGGAATGTTCTACCCAGATACATTCGGTCAATTAGTGAATATCTTCCCTTTAGGAAACTCATCTATTCAAATATGTTTACTCGAATGACTTGACATACCATAAGCAAACATAAGCAATACATCTATTTACCGGTGCAACTAATAATCAACAATGACTCAGAAAATATCTCCTACCAACCTTCTTACCCTCCATACTTGTCCCAACTTCTCCTTTATTGCCCCACCTCCTTACCAATCACTATCCTTTCTCTCACACCTCTTCTATCCCATTTACTCCTTATCCATTTGTCCTATCACATGCCTCCTTTGATGATTCTGATACTACAGATTGTATTTTCTTGTTACTATGTAAGCCACATTGAGCCTGCGATGAGCGGGAAAGCGTGGGGTACAAATGTAATAAATAAATAAATAGTTATGAGGTTAAATGACTTCTGTGCCCATTCTATAGTAACATAGTAACATAGTAGATGACGGCAGAAAAAGACCTGCGCGGTCCATCCAGTCTGCCCAACAAGATAAACTCACATGTGCTACTTTTTGTGTATACCTTACCTTGATTTGTACCTGTCCTTTTCCGGGCACAGACCGTATAAGTCTGCCCAGCACTATCCCTGCCTCCCAACCACGAGCCCCGCCTCCCACCACCGGTTCTGGCACAGACCGTATAAGTCTGCCCAGCACCATCTCCGTCTCCCGCCACCGGCTTTGCCACCCAATCTCGTCTAAGCTCCTTAGGATCCATTCCTTCTGAGCAGGATTCCTTTATGTTTATCCCACGCATGTTTGAATTCCGTTACCGTTTTTGTTTCCACCACCTCCCGCGGGAGGGCATTCCAAGCATCCATTACTCTCTCCGTGAAAAAATACTTCCTGACATTTTTCTTGAGTCTGCCCCCCTTCAATCTCATTTCATGTCCTCTCGTTCTACTGCCTTCGCATCTCCGGAAAAGGTTCGTTTGCAGATTAATACCTTTCAAATATTTGAACGTCTGTATCGTATCACCCCTGTTTCTCCTTTCCTCCAGAGTGTACATGTTCAGGTCCGCAAGTCTCTCCTCATACGTCTTGTAACGCAAATCCCATACCATTCTCGTAGCTTTTCTTTGCACCGCTTCAATTCTTTTTACATCCTTAACAAGATACTGCCTCCAGAACTGAACACAATACTCCAGGTGGGGCCTCACCAACGACTTATACAGGGGCATCAACACCCCCTTTCTTCTGCTGGTCACACCTCTCTCTATAAGGCTTAGGGCCTTATTCTATAAGGGTTATGCTCCTAAATTTGCACTCCTACATTTATGAGCATAATTTATACTCATAAATTTATGCACCTAAATTTACATTCATAAATTTAGGAGAGCAATTTATGCTCCTAAATGTATGTAGAAACATAGATTATGCATGTAATTTAGGAGTGTAAATTTAGGAGCATAAGTTATGTTCATAAATTAGGAGCATAAAATTAGGAGCATAACCTTTATAGAATAAGACCCTTAGTGCTTAATATCTATAGCATGCAACTCCAAGGGGGTGTGAAAGTGGGAGTAGCATAGTCAGGGTCATGCCAAGCAATTAATTGCTAAGTTATAGAATACTGTCAGTTATGAAAGAAAAGCTACAAAAATGGTATGGGATTTGCATTGCAAACCATATGAGGAGAGACTTGCTGACCTGATCATATATACCTTGGAGGAAAGGAGAAACAGGGGTGATATGATACAGTCGTTCAAATATTTGAAAGGTATTAATCCGCAAACGAACCTTTTCCGGAGACAGGAAGGCTGTAGAACTAGAGGACATGAATTGAGGCTGAAGGGGGGCAGACTCAGGATTATTGTCAGGAAGTATTTTTTCACAGAGAGGGTAGTGGATATATGGAATGCCCTCCCGCGGGAGGTGGTGGAGATGAAAACGGTAATGGAATTCAAACATTCGTGGGATAAACACAAAGGAATCCTGTTTAGAAGAAATGGTTCCGTGGAATCTTAGCAGAGATTGGGTGGCAACGCCAGTAATTGGAAACAAAACGGGAGCTGGCCAGACTTCTACTGTCTATGCCCTGATCGTGACTGAATAGATAGAGATGGGTGTTACTATATTTGACATGGTTCTAAATGCTCATGCCTAGAGATAGGTTCCAAAATATGGACTTATACTTCTATTCTATAATGGCAGCTATGTGTTATGTTTCTATTATAGATTTGGTGCTTAGTGCCCAAATTTTTGGCGTCTGAGTTTTAGCATCCTTTACTGAATTGAGTTCTAAGCACTAATTCTATAGTGGCACTTAGGTGTGCCTAATCCATTATGGAATGCTTGCACAAAGCCTCACTGGCATGCCAAAATGTAGTTGCACCCAATTATGGCAGGTGTGACCAACAGCGGCATAATCGAAAGAGAAGGACGGCCATCTTCCAACACAAATCGGGAGAAAGGCGTCCTTCTCTCAGGGACGCCCAAATTGGCATAATCGAAAGCCGATTTTGGGCGTCTTCAACTGCTTTCAGTTGCGAGGACAACCAAAGTTCACGGGGGCGTGTCGGCAGTGTACCGAAAGCGGGATGGGGGGCATGGTTAACAGATGGGTGTCCTTGGCTGATAATGTAAAAAAGAAGGGTGTCCCTGATGAGCATTTGGCCGACTTTACTTGGTCCAATTGTTTTCACAACCAAGCCTCGAAAAAGTGCCCGAACTGACCAGATGACCACCGGAGGGAATCAGAGTTCACCTCCCCTTACTCCCCAGTGGTCACCAACCCCCTCCCACCCAAAAAAAACAAATTAAAAAACATTTTTCCAGCCTCTATGCCAGCCTCAAATGTCATACCCAGCTCCATCACAGCAGTATGCAGGTCCCTGGAGCAGTTTTTAGTGGGTACTGCAGTGCACTTCAGGCCCATCCCCCCCTACCTGTTACACTTGTGGTGGTAAATGGGAGCCCTCCAAAACCCACCCGAAACCCACTGTACCCACATGTAGGTGCCCCCCCTTTACCCTTTAAGGGCTATGGTAGTGTTGTACAGTTGTGGGTAGTGGGGTTTTTTTTTGGGGGGGGGTGGGGGGGCTCAGCACCCAAGGTAAGGGAGCTATGCACCTGGGAGCAATTTGTGAAGTCCACTGCAGTGCCCCCTAGGGTGCCCGGTTGGTGTCTTGGCATGTGAGGGGGGACCAGTGCACTAAGAATGCTGGCTCCTTCCATGACCAGCTTGGATTTGGTCGTTTTTGAGATGCGCGTCCTCGGTTTCCATTATCGGCGAAAACCGAGGTCGTCCATTTCTAAGGTCGACCATCTCAACATTTAGGTCGACCTAAATGTTGAGATTTGGGCGTCCCTGACCGTATTATCGAAACAAAAGATGGACGCCCATCTTGTTTCGATAATACAGGTTTCCCCGCCCCTTCGCGGGGACATCCTCAGAGATGGACGCCCTTAGAGATGGGTGTCCCCATTTGAAAATGCCCCTCCAAGTGTGCCATGCAACACACACAACTGAAATAAGTTGCATGCATCACTTGGTGACATGTACATGGCTTGTCCATGCTCCACCTATAACTTTATAGAATAACACCTAGCACTTAGGTGCATAAATGTGAATTATTTGCACCTCTGACCTGCGTGCTTTTATTCTATAAACTACATGTGCACTTGCCCCCAAATTCTATGTAGTATGACCTAAGTTGTGTGCACAAATCTGGTTGTATAGCGTGCACAGCTTATTTGGCTTAACAAGCCAATCAGCACCAATAATTGCCACTTAACAAGCAATTATTGTGACTAATTAGCTTTAATTAGAAATTATGGACACAACTTTCTAAGCATATTCTATAAAGTGATGTGTATAAATTCTAATATGCAGATCTGAAAAGGGGGCCTGGCCATGGGAGGGGCAAGGGTGGGTCATGGGCATTCTAGAATTTATGAGCAGTGTTATAGAATATGCTTGTTCCATATGTAACTTAGGCATCAGCATTTATACCAGTTTTTGGTTGCCATTTCCAGTGCATCAAAAAATATTTTTGGAACTGTTACCATGGTGCTAACCTAGCAGTATTCAAATGGCATGCACCGCCATGTTACCGAGGGAGCCCTTACAACCTCCATAATGGGTGGTGATAAGCGCTCTCTGCTGAATGGCCACACAATAAGTGTAATCATACCGCATGGCCATTTTTGTTTTATGGGCTTTTTACCCGCTGCGGTAAAAAGGGCCCTGGTGCATGGAAAGAATGCCCCTTGCTACTGAAAGAGCCCTTTTTACCGCAACTTGGTAAAAGGACCCCAATAGTAAATGATGGCAGATAAAGACCTGAATGGCCCATCCAATCTGCCCCAAAGTCACACTCATTATTAAGTCATGATTAAACCAACTTAATTTACTACTTCTTATGATATAGCAAAATTCATGGTCCATTACTGTACTTTTTTACTACATCTGTTGCTTTATATTCAATTTACTTACAGGATTACTATTATATTGTCAATTTGCATTTTAATTTTTCGACATTGTGTAAGCCACATTGAGCCTGCAACTAAGTGGGAAAATGTAGGGTATAAATGTGTTAAATTAATAAATAAATACATGATCATTGTCTCTCTCTGGCATTTCTGGGACATAGACTGTAGAAGTCCAACCGACCCTGTCCTTAGGTTCCAGCTACTGAAGTTGCCATCAAAGCCCACTCCGGCCTATCCAAATCCATCTTCTCATTTGTTAAATTAAAAAAAAGTAAACTTCTAAATATTTTACATCAACAGTGCATCTGATTAGCCAGTTATAACATGTTGCATTGCTATATAGCCAAAACTGAGGAACTGGGAAGCTTAGACCTCCACCAGCACAGTCAATTAGAGACTCATCTCCCTCGCTGGTTGCTGCTCTGTATCATTCCCATGGTACACTAATGTATTTGTTACCCAAGGTTGGTATAATCCTATAAAGCTGGACATCTGAAAACAAGCAGCATAAAAGTAATACAGATTTTGTTGCAGTCAGCAGTGGCAAGCACTCAAAGCTGGACCTGTAGATGCCAGCCAAGATAGTGGCATCCAAGGAGTTCCAGAACTTAGCAGCCTATCATGGCAAAGTTCATAACCATCAAGACAAAATGGCAAAAATTAGTCTAGTTGAGTACCTTCTTGACTTGGAGCAAACTTGGAATTTCAAAGATGATGTTTTAAAGATGGAAAGAGACTGCAAGGTGCTAGAGGAGCTTCAGCGAGTGAAGGAGAGGAATAATCATAGCCACAGAAATAATGTCCACATTTTAGGCCTACTTAAGGGAATGGAGGGCCTGTGGTCTATAGAGTTCATAGAGGACGTTATGCTGAGGATTTTAGACTTACATTTCAAAAATCTTTTCAAAGTTCAGTATGCCCAGGGCATCCTACAGGGAGTCTGAAAGGGCCATGGCCCTCTATCTTCAAAGTACTCCGCTATCCTCAATCACTGTAAATTTTGACCAAGACAGATGCAAGACTGTTGCTGAAATGGCACGGGCTAAACTTATTATTTTAATGGATCTCACCAAAACTACAGAGCGACAGTGTGAACAACTGTTGGCACTGCAGCCCCAGTTCAAAATGCTTGGAGCCAGGTACAGACCCCCTGATATTCAGCCAGTTGCACACTGCATTTTTAAGTGCTGACAGCTTCCAGCTAAATTAGATCCAGATATTCAAGGCCAAGCCATGTCTGGGCACCAGTATTAAATATCTGGGAATGACCAGCCAAGAGCTAGTCGCTGGCAGTTATCTGAGTCCTGGGAACCTTACAAACATTTATCTGAGTCCTGGCTGAATATCGGCTAGGACTCGGATAAGTATGTCTGTCAGTCAGACACCCCCATTACATTCCATGATTTCTCTGATACCCCTCCAGGCCAACAACACCTTCAATTCTTATACCCCCATCTCAAAACCCCCTTATTCCAATCCCCTCTCATATTACAACACCCCCTACCCAATCACCAATCCAACCTCCTCCTCGCATGGAAAGGTAGCTGAGAAGCCTCCTTCTTCCTATCCCCCAAACCCCCTACCACATTTGGGACTTATCTGAAGGTGATCCTTGGTGGTCTGGTTGGACAGAGCAAGAACAGTCTCCCTCTACTGCTGCTCCATCCAGCTTTGGGTTAAAAAAGGACAGCAACGACCCCTAGCAGTAGCCTCATGCGGCTATCATTAGAAGTCAGACTTCCATATATGGGGAACATAAAGCATGATATATATTTGTATGTCACTAGATAAAACAAGGAACATTTGAGAGCTAAAATAAAAATTGAGGAAACACCTATCTAGAGCAATGGTTTTCATCCAAGTCTCCAGGACACACCTAGCCTGTCAGTGTTCAGGATATCACGATGTATGCAAGAGGAAGATTTGTATAATGGGATTATATGCACATTGATCTCATGTATATTCATTTATATATTCAGAAATCCTTATGGGCCAGGTTTGTCCAGAGGAATGGGTTGAGAATTATTGATCTAGAGTAATGTTTTTATTTTGAAAATGTGCTCCATGAAAAGAAGAAAAAAAAAAAAAGAAAAGAAAAAAAATAAATGTGTCCTTGAATCAGGGCTGTTTGGAAGACTGCATTCTATTTCCCCTCCTGGAATCTGTCATAGAGTCATTGTGGAAGTGTACCTCTCATTGATACAGTTCATAATGGTTTGGAGAACCTTCATAGAGGGAATAGAGATCTTTTGACTTGTGCCAAATTCCAAACCTCAGAGAAAATAAATGTAGTTTACATTTTTTTTTCCTGTTGATAGTACACAATGCTATATTTTTAAATCAAATGATGTTAACGGGATTAGCAACACTGCCATTTAAGCCTTAAGCACACTAAAACAAAGGCATTTCCTAGTGGTATTGAATTATTAAGAAAAAACAGAAATGTTTAATCTTCAAAGCATAAATGACAGGAAATTAGTGTTTGGAGCCTGTGAATCACAAGGCTTTCCCTTTTATCCAGCCTCATTTCTGGTTTATGTATTTTTTTTCTGTGGGAAGATGTTCTGGAATAGGGTATGACCCATAATCCTAAATATCTTGTACGGTGGGAGCAGGATTTAAGGGAGGTGATGACTTTAAAACAGTGGTTCTGTTTCAGACTGTTACTGGAGGGGGTGTGACCAGTTGAGCACATTTACACTTACTGGGTCCAATATTCAAAGCGATTGAAGCAGGCAGGAGAGCTTCTGCCCGCTCAAATCTCTCTGGGACACCCAACTGCCAATGTTCATCAGCACTTAACCGGGCAGTGCTGCTGAATATTGGCTCTGAATGGCCCTAAAAAAAGTGGCCTGGTAAGGGACAGTAAAGGGGAGCAGCTGGCATTTATATCGGTGCTGGTAATAGTCATTGCCACAACCTGCATAGATAACGGGCAAATTTAGGACAGCTCAAAAGCTGTATTTTAGAAGCTTTTCCATTAATTTACTTACCTCAGAGATGAGACTAATTGGCCTGTAGTTCCAAACCTCCTCCTTACTTCCGCTTTTATTGAGAGGGAACACTTCTGCTCTTCTCCAGGCCTCCAGGACCACTCCCAACTTTAGAAAAGCATTGAAATGATCAGAAAGAAGAACTGCCAGAACTTCCCTATGCTCCAGATATATGCCATCCTGTCCCAATCATTTTGCCCACCTTTAGTTTAGCTAGCCCCTCTGAAAATCATTCAGGTTCTACCACACTTGCATTACTCTTTGTGCTTTTTTTCTGCAGTCCTGCTCCTGGTCCTTCATTTGTGAACACAGAACATAAATATTTGTTAAGCAGCTTTTACATATTCATCCCCTTCACCTTTGTGTCTCACAGTGCCACTTTTGCACTTCCTCCTATCACGAACACAATAAAATGGAGGGACAAGACATTTTTAAAAATATATCAGCTGGGTTTTTTTCCACTTGCATCTTTGTTTTCCTAATTTACCATCATCTCTTAGCTTTTCCAGATATTGTTGCCTGTCTTCCTCGTTCTGTAATCCCTTGTTTATGAAGGCTAACCTTTTTCCTTACCTTTTCAGCTTGTTTGTTCATTGTTCAGAAAATTGAAAAAAAAAACATTTTTTTGTCTCTTTTTGAATAATTCTTTCCAACTTTAATTGTGTTGCAAAGTATAATAAAGGAATTAGAAATGAATGGTCAGATCCACACATACTGTAAGTCATATTGTTAAATAAAATGCCATAGAGTAAACACATTAGTGGCAATTCGGTAAAGTAGTGCATAATGTTGAGTCACAAGGGAACGCACTTAGCATCTATTCTGTAACAGCTTCAGGGCACACTTAAGCCATTACAGAACAGTAGAGTAAACTCACTTTGGTGCACCTAATGGTAGACGTGGTCACTTACCTCTTGTCAATGGCAGGTGTAAGTGGGCATGCCTAAGTTTGCCTTTTAGTGTATGAGGAAAGGCTAAAGAGGTTAGGGTTCTTCAGCTTGGAAAAGAGATGACTGAAAGGCGGATATGATAGAGGTCTACAAAATCCGGAGTGATGTAGATCGAGCAGAAGTGAATCGATGTTTTACTTTTTCAAAAAAAAAGTCAATCCCAAACAAGAAAATGTGAAAGTCTGGCAAAGCAAGAAAAAGACAGATATAAGCAGAGATCGCCACAATACACAATCAAGTATATAATAATGATAATTTATAATTTTTGTAAGAGTTCAAAGGAGGGTTCAGTATAGGCTGTACCTATAGCCGAGCCAAACTTCAGTGAGTCAGGCTGCCAAAAAGCGTCTCACTTAAACGCTCTATGCGTTATAGGGTACTCTCCTACCAGAACTCTCAATTTAAACTGTGATTAAATATCGTGCATAAACCCGAAAGTGATGAAATCAAAAACTAAACATGTAAATAGTAGTAAAGTTCTCTGCAAACATCTTGCGTCGCCAGAGTCCACCTAATGGAGGAAAAGGTAAATGTCTTTATATGTTGAGTGAAGTTAATGTTTTTCAACCTCATTAGTTCTGGCAAACACTGGAAAATGAGAAACAAACAGGAGCAGACTTATCTGAACTTGCAACTCCATCACTCATACACTGTAAGTTCCAAATGTCCTACAGAAGATTCCATTTCAAAAATCTTCCTCAGGGACACCAATGTGCAAGTTAAGTCTGCTGTTACAACCCCCCTGGATATCTGTCACTCCTATCTCTTCCACTACTGCATGACAATGACTGAGAATGGTAGAGGCAGGCTTGGATTCCTATGAAAAATGCAGCACATCTTATATTTTCAGTTTCTAGATTTGAATCTGCTTCTTAGGAAGCGTCACTGGCTTCCGATTGAAGCTAGGGCTGTGCTCTTTTGTTTACAGAGTAAAAACTGGGTTAGCCCCTTTCTATCTTACTGATTGGGCAAATTTGCTTTGTACTAATTCCTCTTATTCTGTGTGTAAATTGATGTTGCTACAGTTTTCTTCAATCAGACAGCTTAGATATAAATCTGTATTCAATTCTTCTTTATATTATCAAGCTGTGGTACTTTGGAATCTTCTGTCTCTGGAAATTCGCACTATCTGGAGTTACTTAACCTTTCGTAAATTGTTCTAAAGATAGCAATTTGAGAAGTTTTTTTGGAGTTTAATTTTGTTTAATTGTAGAACGTGTAAAATCCAAATTTTAATCTCAGCTATTAAAAGGGCCCCTTAGATTGTACTGAAAAAAACACAAGCTAAATCTAAAATTTAAAAAAAATAACATAGTAAAATAAAAAATGATGGCAGATAAAAATCAGCATCTCATCTTCTCTGTAAGGTAGTTAAGGTTGTAACTGCCACTACAATCAGGTTACCTCTGGGTCAGACAGATGAAAAATAAAGTACAATTGCAGGCAAAGTAATATTGGTAATTGGACAAATTGCCAAGGTGTTAAGTTTTCAATAAGAGGTGGCCACATCTGCTAAGATTTTGTATTAAATTATTGGCCTTTCCAAACCAGTGATTAAAGGTGCATTACAGTTTGTATTTCTCTATTCCAGAGGGTTTAAAATCTAAGAGGAAGATAGATTAAAGAGTGTATATTTTCACACATGGGATCTTACAAAAGAACACAAAAACCAGTCCAAAACGTGAAAAATAAAAGTGAGAGGTTCAGGTTTTTAAGCAAATTGACATTCATGGGGTCTTTTTGTTAAAATGTGAGCATCTTGGCTAGTCTGAGTAATAGGTTTTCACATACAGCCTGCCATGTATGAAAATGTTTTCATATTAATAATGGGCTGCTGCAATGCAAAAGGATGCAAAGTAACTCACTATATATGAATTGTTTGAAAATCACAGCATAAAAAACTTCTTCCCGTGATGCTTTTTTCTTTTTTTTTTTGGCAAAGAAAACAAAAAAGATAACTAAACTTCCATAGATAATTATCTTTTCACAAAGTTGTCTGTAAGAAATGTATTTGTTAATTTCCACCAGGTTTATTTTATTTTTTTGTTACATTTGTACCCTGTGCTTTCCCACTCATGGCAGGCTCAATGCAGCTTACATGGGGCAACGGAGGGTTAAGTGGTTTGGCCAGAGTCACAAGGAGCTGCCTGTGCCTGAAGTGGGAACTGAACTCAGTTTCTCAGGACCAAAGTCCACCACCCTAACCACTAGGCCACTCCTCCACTTGCATTTCAGTTCTTGTATAAATCTTCTAAGTAGAAAATCACTTTTTGGAGGTGATTCAATAAAGAGCTATCTAGTTTTATGTGGCAGGAAGGCATGTAAATGGTGTTATTCTAGTCATTTATGCCCATGTGGCTTCTCGATGGTTTCCAAGGGTCCAAGATTTTCACCACTTAAAAACATAAATTAATAAATGCCCCACACTGCCATGTTTCGCCTTTTCCAAGGACTTTGTCAGAGACTATAAAAAACCAAGAGGTGTATTCCAGAAGAATCACCTAATGGTAAAAGCATAACTCTAAAGCAGCAGAAATTCAAAATGAATCTTTTTACATTCCCTGGCACAGCCATTGGAAAGGGCAAAACATGGATGTGTCAGGCTTTAAATTATTTATTTATATTTGTTTATGGTGAATAAACTTGGATCCTTCCGTGCAACACTGATCTGCTGTTTTGTTGTCCATCTTGGAATTTGTAGATTGCTTGCCTATCAGGTTTTTTTTTGGACCATAAGTAGCTACTTACACCTGTAAATTACCTCTTATGGAATACCGACTAATAGAAAAGCATGCACCATGATATGAATATAAAAATATAAGAATACTATACTGGGTCAGACCAATGGTCCATCTAGCCCAGTATCCTTCTTCCAACAGTGGCCAATCCAGGTCACAAGTAACAGGCAGAAACCCAATTAGTAGCAACATTCCAAGCTATCAATCCCAGGGCAATCAGTAGCTTTCCCATCTCAATAACAGACTATGGATTTTTCCTCCAGGAACTTGTCCAATCCTTTTTTAAACCAAGACACGCTAACCACTGTTACTAAATCCTCAGAAATGAGTTCCAGAACTTAACTATTCTTTGAGTGAAAAATATATATTTCCTCCTATTTATTTTAAAAGTACAGTACACTCCATTTAAGTGCACATCGGATAAGCACATGCTCTGTTTAACTGCATGCCATACTTCGATGGTTTTTGGCGCCATCAATTTCTATGGGGGAAAACTTCGGTTTAGCGCACCACTGATAAGTGCAAGATTCACTTATATGCATGGTTTAAGACCGCTTCTCTGCAGGAAAGACTCCGCATAAACTTGCACACGGAATATGGAAGCTGATTGGCACATGACAACCAACGAGATTTCAGATTTACCACCCCTTTAACTGCCACAGGCAGAATAAGCAAAAGAACGTTGTTAGAGTGTACACTGGAGTCGTCATAGCGGCAGAACTGTAAGACTTTAACACTGGCTGAACGAATAGAAGTTCTTAAAAAATTAGAAAACAAACAAAGTCAAGCATCTATTGCTAAAGAATATGGTATCAATCCCAGTCAAATTTCATGTATCTTGAAGCAGAAAGACCAGCTTCTGGAAGACTGGCAAAACAATACAAATCCACACTGGAAACGAAAACAGGCGGGAAAAGCTGAGGAGGTAGAAGATTCTCTTCTTCGGCGGTTTTCTCAAGTCAGGAGCAGACAGTTTCCTGTCAGTGGTCCACTGCTTATGGAGAAAGCTAATCAGCTAGCTGAAAGTCTTGCACTAACTGAATTCAAAGCCACTGTTGGATGGTTGGAAAGATGGAAGGAGAGGAACAACATAAAATTCAAGAAACAGCATGGTGAAAAACAAGACGCTGATGACTTTGGTGCTGAAAATTGGGTTGTTTCAGTTCTTCCTACCATCTTAAACGAGTTTGCACCTCGTGACAATTTCAATGCTGATGAAGATGGTCTCTACTGGCGAGCGATTCCTGATGGAACACTTGCATTCAAACAAGCCGAAACTACAGGAGGTAAAACGTCGAAGGACCGACTGACGAACCTCCTTTGCTGCAATATGGATGGGAGTGAGAAGTTGGAACCACTCGTCATTGGAAAGAGCAAACAGCCCCGTTGCTTCAAGAATGTTAAGCAACTTCCTGTGTCATACGAGGCTAACGCAAATGGATGACTGGGGAAATTTGGAAGCAGTGGCTAAAGAAGTTAGACACTAGAATGCGGGCACAAAAGCGTCAGATTTTGTTGCTTTGTGATAATTGTGCTGCACACAGTGATGATGTCAGGCTGTCTAACGTCAAGGTGGTCTTTCTGCCACCAAACACTACCTCTCTGATCCAACCTATGGATCAGGGCATAATAGCCAATTTCAAACAACATTATCGGGCTCTTGTGCTACGTCATCTGATGAGCATTATGGATGACCAGACTGGCAAGGATAAACGTGCTGTTGAACTGGCTCGTAATCTATCACTGTTGGATTCCCTACATATGCAGAAAGAAACCTGGAATCATGTTACACAGGCAACCATTGTGAACTGCTGCAAGCGGGCAAGCTTTGTTAGGGATCTGGAGAGGGACGAAACAGATGCAGCTGTTGCAAACGCGTCAGATGAACAGGCTATTGACATCCCAGGCTGTGTTACTGAAGAGAAGTTTCATCACTACATAGCTGTTGATTACGATCTACAAACAGCTGACGACAGCACTGATGTCCAGATATGTGCCTACACGCAGGCAATGGCTGATGATGAAACAGATGATGAAATGAGCAGCGAGGCATATGCTGACAAAATTCAACAACCTCCTGTCACTTTTGCAAGAGCGCTGGAGAGTCTCAACACCGTGTGGGCCTATCTGGAGGCCACTGGATGTCAGTGCTATGACAGTTTTTACCATCTGGCAGACATAGTCTATGGAACTCACAGACACAAGAGTGTACAGAGGACTATGACTGAATACTTCAAGTAAGCCTAACGTCAGTTAACGGAGACTGTATAATGTCAGTTAACGGAGAGTGTATACTGTACATATAATAAACAGTACTGTACATATGTTTATCAGATATCAAGCTTCTTTGGGTCAGAACTGTTAAGTGCATTCTCTAGTTAACTGCATGTATTTCTTTGGTCCCAGACCCTTTCACTTAAGCGGATTGCACTGTATTTCCATGTAATTTCAGTGAGTGTCCCCTGGTCTTTCTATTTTTTGAAAGAGTGAAAAATCAATTCACTTGTACCTGTTCTACTCAACTCAAGATTTTATAGACCTCAATCATATCCCTCCTTAGCTTTCTCTTTTCCAAGCTGAAGAGTCCTAACCTCTTTAGCCTTTCCTCATATGGGAGGAGTTCCATCTCCTTTAACATTTTGGTCGCTCTTCTTTGAATCTTTTCTAATTCTGCTATATCTTTTTTAAGATATGGCGAACAGAATTGAAAGCAATATTCAAGGTGAGGTCGCACCATAGAGGGATACAGAGGAATTATAATATTCATGGACTTATTTTGCATCCCTAATAATTCCTAGCATCCTATCTGCTTTCTTGGCCACTGCCACATACTGGGCAGAAGATTTCAGCGTATTGTCTTTTTCAGCACTCAAGATCTTTATCTCGATTGCTGACTCCTAAGGTGGGCCCCAGCATCAGGTAACTATGATTTGGATGATTATTCTCAATGTGCATCACTTTGTATTTGTCTACATTAAATGTCATCTGCCATTTGGAACACAATCATCCAGTTTCCTAAGGTCTTCCTGCAATTTTTCACAATCCACATGTTTTGACAACTTTGAATAGTTTTGTGTCATCTGCAAATTTAATCACCTCACTTATCGTTCCGATTTCCAGATCATTTATAAATATGTTAAACAGCACCAGTCCCAGCATAGGTCCCTGTGGCACTCCACTATTCACCCTTCTCCACTAAGAAAAATGGCGATTTAACCCTACCCCCTGTTTTCTGTCCAATAACCAATTCTTTTTAATTTTCTCAAGAGTCTCTTATGAGGAACTTTGGGCATGCACATGGGTACAGATCAGGCATGTTCTGCATCTACTTACTATGTAACATGGGATGACCTATTTATTACTGCTTTTGGGCACTGCAGCCAGCATTAGAGCTCTTTAATAAGCAGTAAGGGGCAAATAACATGGGTTAGCGGCATGGAGGAGTAGCCTAGCGGTTAGTGCAGTGGACACTGATCCTGGTAAGCTGGGTTAAATTCCCACTGCAGTTCCTTGTGATTCTGGGCAAGTCACTTAATCCTCCATTGTTCCAGGTACAAATAAGTACCTGTATATAATATGTAAAGCACTTTGAATGTAGTTGGAAAAACCACAGAAAGGCAGTATATCATTCCCTTTCCCCTAACACAGGTTAATAACATCCCCCTAAATCCCAGTTTTATAATTCCGGGATATATGTCTAAAACTGAAAAAAATGTATCTGACAAGAGGGTGTGGTCTGTGTATGTTTTGGGTAGGAGTAGGGAAGGTCTAAAACATATATTTTCTCATTTCAGAAGAAGAATGCATGTCTATGTCCAAAAATATGGACATGAGACTTTACACCTCCTACCTGTGACATCTAGGTTTCAGAAAAATGATCACATTGAGGAGCACTACAGAAAAGGAATTAGGGGAGGTCACCCCCTTAATCCTCCAGTGGTTGATGTCATCCCCCCCTAAACCAAAACTGGTAAGGGATACCATGCTCTTTGCCATAGATGTTTATATTTTAACATGGCTAACATTTATATTGCTGTTTCAAAGAAATTAAAAACAAAGAAAAGTTCCCATAAACACATGAAATGACACAAAATGAAAAATTCTGGTCTATGCATCCTTAGATGGGCATAAAGATCACCTCTGCTTTAGAAGAAACAATTCCAGAGGGTACCCTGTATGATACCTTTAGAACGACAAGCCTAAATAAATGAGGTTTGTCACTTAAGGAAACTGGATATCAATATGTTTTTATAGTTTTGTTTTCTATTCAGTATTTATTTTTGGTGAATCGGGTGTGATTTACCACACTTTTTCATAATACAAGAAAAATTTCCAAATACCTTCTCACAGCTAGATTGAAGCAACTAGTCAAAGCACTGTTAAAATTTTTTGCATGGAATCAATCAACCAATTCTGTTGTATATGAAGTAAAGTCTGGAATCTATACTGAATGGAATAGAATGCCAGTTTAAGTTCTACACCTGTAATTCTTTAACATACAATTCACAGCAGTGGAGCTCAGACATTACACCTTACAACTCACCATGGAAAAATTATATATATATAATCTATGCCGACAATATTACAGTCTACATCCCCTTTCGCACCACCGTGTCGGAAATTGTTCACCTCATTGATGCCTGTTTCTCCACCATAGAACATTGGGCCCAGGTCTTCCATTTCAAACTAAACAAGGACAAAACACAGTGTCTCATCCTCTCATCCATCCACACCCCAGTACTTGACACGGTGCTCCCAGTAATGGGCTCTGCCCTTCCGATTGCCACCAGCCTGTGGCTTTTAGGAGTGCAACTTGACACACACCTCCAGCTGGACACTCATGTGCAGTTGGTCTCCAAAAAAATGTTTAATGCCATGTGGAGGCTTCGGCGCATAAGATACTTCCTTACTAGAGATTTGTTCCGCACACTTGTCCACTGGCTTGTCCTCTCCCACTTCGACTACTGCAGCGGAATTTATGCGGGCTGCCAGGCCTCATTGTTGAAAAAGTTCCAAACAGTTCAGAACACTGCCACGAGACTCATCCTAGGAGAGCGACGCTTTGCTCATGCCAAACCCTTGCACTTCAGATTACACTGGCTGCCTGTACAGGAGCACATTGCCTTTAAGCTCTGCTCCTTGACCCATAAAATCATCTATGGGCTTGCCCCGGAATATATGCACCCCTTGATCGATCTTCCGCCCAGGAATGCCAATCCTGCCGCTCATTCCTATCTCCATCTGCACTTCCCAAACTGTAAGGGTATCAAGTACAAGAAGATCTTCGCCTCGTCCTTCCACTATTGGAGCCCTAAGCACTGGAATGCTCTCCCGCATCACCTCAAAACTCAAGCGGACCACGCCCTCTTCAAGAAGTTGTTGAAGACCCACTTCTTTGCCAAGACCTACTCCTCACTTTATACCGCTGCCTGATGCACCCTCCCTGACCCTTACTCTGCTAGTTTGCCCTGTTAGATGCTTTTCCCCTGCTTACTTCCTGTATACTTTTCTAAGTTTCCTATTTTGTAATCTTATTAATGTTTTGTAAGCCACATTGTGACTGCATGAGTGGGAAAATGTGGGATATAAGCGAACAATATATATATATATATATATATAAACTGTGGTATCACCTTACTAATAACAAGGCACATTCCTTCTACTGGAAACACCAGAAGAGGAACAAAACATTCTGCAGTGCAGAAAGCTGCAAAGCAGTACAAAGAAGAGCAGAACACACGTCTAATATGATTTTTAAAAAGGCTTTATTTGTGCCACTCTGTAAAATGTCCTGACGTGGCCATGTTTCGCCTCACTAGAGGCCGCGTCGGGGGCTAAAACAGCTATTGTGGTTCCAAAGGGCACATACATGCAATAGAGCTAAAATCCAATGAAAGCAGCAGCAAACAGCCTTGCAGCTCACAGGGTTGATAGAAACACAGCACCTGTCTCTCTCATTCAAAAGAACACATCGGCACATTTTACAGAGTGGCACAAATAAAGCCTTTTAAAAATATATATATTAAATGTGTGTTCTGCTCTTCTTTGGACTACATCCCTTCTACTGCCAATTAGTGAACTATCACAAAATTGCAAAAAAGACATTCAGAACCTATAAAACAAATCTAACATGTCATAACAGCATTAACTTAGGATTCAAATAGCAACAGAAGCAAATCATCCAAAGGCTATATTTGATGTTACAGAAGGACTGCATTCCCATTCGAGTGTGTCCTTGCTCATTCTAAAAATTGGTCATTCTTTGAATTCTTGTACATTTGCAAAATTGTTCAGATTCAGGGGAAATTAGTCTAATTGAAGACGAAGGGCTCCTCTTACTAAGCTGCAGTAGAAAGTGGCCTTAGCACATTCTTACGTGGGTCTTTCCCGCACGCTAAGGCCATTTCTACTGCAGCCAGAAAATAGCCGATTTTCTATGTTCTGAATTAATGGCTGTACACTAATGTTGCCATTAGCATGCATGCACTATTAAAAATTAGTGTGTGATTCTCTACTGACACTTATTTTGTAGGCGGCCGGGGCTCACACGTTAATCCTGCTCTAATCAGTTAGGATGTGGCAGTGTAGCTGCACTAAGGGGTCCTTTTACTAAGATGCGCTGAAACATGGCCTGCGCTGTTGTAGGCATGTGTATTGGACACATGCAGGTCCATTTTTCAGCGTGCCTGCAAAAAGGCCCTATTTTTGGCCGAAAATAGACATGCGTCCATTTTGGGCCTGAGACATTACCACCACCCATTGACTTAGCGATAAGGTCTCACACGTTAACTGGGCGGTAATCATCAGTGCGTATATGCTACCGATTACCACCTGGTTAGCACCACACGGTAGAAAATAAAAAATATTTTCTGCTGTGTGTATCGGACACATGTACTACTACTACTACTACTACTAAACATTTCTATAGCGCTACTAGACTTACGCAGCGCTGTACAAATTAACATGAAAAGACAGTCCCTGCTCAACAGAGCTTACAATCTAAATTGGACAGATGAACAGACAGCTAGGGGTGGGGAAATTGCAGTGGTAGGGGTGATAAGTGAGGGTGTTGAGTAAGAGAGTCATGGTTAGGAGTCGAAAGCATGTAAAAAATGGAATTACCGCCCAGGGCTTGCGGTAGCCGGGCGGTAGTTCCAAATTGACATGCATTGGATGCACGTAGGTGCCTATCAGGCTTATTTTCGAAAGTGATCGCCGGCCATTTTCCGACATAAATCGGGAGATGGCTGGCGATCTCTCAAAAGTGTCGAAATAGGTATAATCGAAAGCGGCTTTTTTGACACCATCGCTGCTTTCCCCTCGACGTGCCAGTGAAAGTTCAAGAGAACGTGTCGGCAGCGTAGCGAAGGCGGGACATGGGCGGGCACTTGTGGTACTAAGTGTTGAGCCCTCCAACCCCCCAAAACCCACTGTACCCACATGTAGGTGCCCCCCTTCACTCATAAGGGCTATGGCAATGGTATAGAGTTGTGGGGAGTAGGTTTGGGGGGGATTTAGGGGGCTCAGCACCCAAGGTAAGGGAGCTATGCAGTTGGGAGCTATTTGTGTATTTTTTAAACATTTTTAGAAGTGCCCCTAGGATGCCCGGTTGGTGTCCTGGCATGTGAGGGGGACCAGTGCACTACAAATGCTGGCTCCTCCCATGACCAAATGCCTTGGATTTCGCCGGGTTTGAGATGGCCAGCATTTTTTTCCATTATCGCTGAAAAACAAAACCGGCAATTTGAAACCCGGCGAACTCTGGCATTTGGCCAGGCTAAACTGTATTATCGAAAAAAAAGATGGCCGGCCATCTTTTTCGATAATACGTTTCCGGCCAGCTGTTGCGCCGCCGCCAAAATAGATTGCCGGCGATCTATTTAGCTGGTGACGTTCGATTATGCCCCTCCACGTACCTTAGTAAAAAGGGCCCCTAACTGATTAGCTTACAAATGCCTACTCACCCCCCCACCCCAGATATGTCCCCTCTGAACAAAAATAAAATTAATTTTTTAGCATGTGGTTTGCATGTGCACATTGGGCTTTTATTGTAGGACACCTCAGCGTGTCCTGTGGTAAGCCCTTTTCAGTTACGGTAAGGAAGCACTAGTGCTTTTGCAGCTTAGTAAAAGAGCCCTAAGAAAGATATGACTGGTACAACTGTTGTGTTCCGTTCTAAGATGGATTCCCCTATGTCTTTTGTTTCATGCTCTAAATATTTCATTGACCTAGCACAAAGTATTTTAGCATTCTCTTCAAATACTAAGATTGATTCTTTTGACCCTATTTCTCATAAAGGTGTTAGCTGTCTGACAGCTTTTGTAAAGCCAAGTGGCTGTTATCTTGATCCATGCCCGGCCTTGTTGATTAAAGAAAGTATTTTGGCCTTGCATATACAATGCTGTGCATTATAAATTCTTCTCTTGACTCAGGAATTTTCAGAGTGATTGAAAGAAAACCATTATTTATCCAGTATTAAAAATGCTAATATAGATGAGTCAATAATGGTAAATTATAGGCCTATTTCAAATTGACCATAATTAGTAATCTAATTGAAAGGGCTGTGATAAGGCAGCTTCGACAATAATTGGAGGAACAAAATTTACTAGATAGATGTCAAGATTTGGTACTGAGAAAGACCTTTTAGCTTTGACCTATAGAGGAGCTTATTAGCTTTCCCTACCAGGACCCATGCCCTTGGGTGCCAGCCTGAGGAGGATGATGGAAGACCGAAAAACAAAAACTTTGGGTTTTATGGTATGGAGTGTCTTAGTACATAAGTACATAAGTACATAAGTAATGCCATACTGGGAAAAGACCAAGGGTCCATCGAGCCCAGCATCTTGTCCACGACAGCGGCCAATCCAGGCCAAGGGCACCTGGCAAGCTTCCCAAACGTACAAACATTCTATACATGTTATTCCTGGGATTTTGGATTTTTCCAAGTCCGTTTAGTAGCGGTTTATGGACTTGTCCTTTAGAAAACCATCCAACCCCTTTTTAAACTCTGCTAAGCTAACCGCCTTCACCACATTTTCCGGCAATGAATTCCAGAATTTAATTACACATTGGGTGAAGAAAAATTTTCTCAGATTTGTTTTAAATTTACTACACTGTAGTTTAATCGCATGCCCCCTAGTCCTAGTATTTTTGGAAAGCGTGAACAGACGCTTCACATCCACCTGTTCCACTCCACTCATTATTTTATATACCTCTATCATGTCTCCCCTCAGCCGTCTCTTCTCCAAGCTGAATAGCCCTAGCCTCCTTAATCTTTCTTCATAGGGAAGTCGTCCCATCCCCGCTATCATTTTAGTCGCCCTTTGCTGCACCTTTTCCAATTCTACTATATCTTTCTTGAGATGCGGCGACCAGAATTGAACACAATACTCAAGGTGCGGTCGCACCATGGAGCGATACAACGGCATTATAACATCCTCACACCTGTTTTCCATACCTTTCCTAATAATACCCAACATTCTATTCGCTTTCCTAGCCGCAGCAGCACACTGAGCAGAAGGTTTCAGTGTGTTATCAACGATGACACCCAGATCCCTTTCTTGGTCCGTAACTCCTAACGTGGAACCTTGCATGACGTAGCTATAATTTGGGTTCTTTTTTCCCACATGCATCACCTTGCACTTGCTCACATTAAACGTCATCTGCCATTTAGTCGCCCAGTCTCCCAGTCTCGTAAGGTCCTCTTGTAATTTTTCACAATCCTGTCGCGAGTTAAAGACTTTGAATAACTTTGTGTCATCAGCAAATTTAATTACCTCGCTAGTTACTCCCATCTCTAAATCATTTATAAATATATTAAAAAGCAGCGGTCCTAGCACAGACCCCTGAGGAACCTCACTAACTACCCTTCTCCATTTTGAATACTGCCCATTTAACCCCACTCTCTGTTTCCTATCCTTCAACCAGATTTTAATCCACAATAGGACATTTCCTCCTATCCCATGACCCTCCAATTTCCTCTGTAGCCTTTCATGAGGTACCTTGTCAAACGCCTTTTGAAAATCCAGATACACAATATCAACCGGCTCCCCTTTGTCCACATGTTTGTTTACTCCTTCAAAGAATTGAAGTAAATTGGTCAGGCAAGATTTCCCCACACAAAAGCCGTGCTGACTCGGTCTCAGTAATCCATGTCCTCGGATGTGCTCTGTAATTTTGTTTTTAATAATAGCCTCTACCATTTTCCCCGGCACCGACGTCAGACTCACCGGTCTATAATTTCCCGGATCTCCCCTGGAGCCTTTTTTAAAAATGGGCGTTACATTGGCCACCCTCCAATCTTCCGGTACCACGCTCGATTTGAAGGATAAGTTGCATATCACTAGCAGTAGCTCCGCAAGCTCATTTTTCAGTTCTATCAGTACTCTAGGATGAATACCATCCGGTCCAGGAGATTTGCTACTCTTCAGTTTGCCGAACTGCCCCATTACGTCCTCCAGGTTTACCGTGAAGTCAGTAAGTTTCTCCAACTCGTCCGCTTGAAATACCATTTCCGACACTGGTATCCCACCCAAATCTTCCTCGGGGAAGACCGAAGCAAAGAATTCATTCAGTCTCTCCGCTACGTCTTTGTCTTCCTTGATCGCCCCTTTTACCCCTCGGTCATCCAGCGGCCCAACCGATTCTTTTGCCGGCTTCCTGCTTTTAATATACCGAAAAAAGTTTTTACTATGTTTTTTTGCCTCTAATGCTATCTTTTTTTCGTAATCCCTCTTGACCTTCTTTATCTGCGCCTTGCATTTGCTTTGACACTCCTTATGCTGCTTCTTGTTATTTTCAGACAGTTCCTTCTTCCATTTTCTGAAGGCATTTCTTTTAGCCCTAATAGCTTCCTTCACCTCACTTTTCAACCAGGCCGGCTGTCTTTTGGAGTTCCGTCTTTCTTTTCTAATTCACGGAATATGTATGGCCTGGGCCTCCAGGATGGTATTTTTGAACAGCGTCCATGTCTGTTGTACAGTTTTTACTCTCTCAGTTGCCCCCCTAAGTCTTAGGGGAGCACAAGCATAAACATTGGCCTCCAGGCACTGGAGACCCATGGTACACCACTGGTCCTTGGGAAAAAGGAGAGTTCTGTAATAAGCTTGGAGATAGCAAGCAGAATACTATGGTCTTTCTTAGAATTTAGGGGAAGAAAGAAAGAGAGAGAGAGAGAGAGAGAGAGAGAGAGAGAGAGAGAGAGAGGTGGTGGGGAAATGTGTGTAAGAAAGTATGGAAGGGATAACAGGAGAGAGAGATAGCATACTACCCCTTATTCACATATTGGCTTATATGAAGCAGGAGGTGGTCAGTGTTTGGTTTTTGTTTTTTTAATGCTGACTGTTGCTGGCTAAATTAGCCCAGGATATTAAGTGCTGGGTCACATCTGGGCACCAGCACTGAATACCCAGGGCTAATTGCATTTGTACTGCTCATAGGAACTTATGTTGGTTCTGGTCGATATTCAGCCAGGATCTGCATAAGACAGATATGCAGACCTCAGTTGAATATTGACTGGGACCTGTATAAGGGATGCAGGTGCCCTCTGTTTCCTCATTCCCCTGATCCCTCCTCCTCCTTCCCGCCCTCCCTCCCTCTGAGAAGCACACAGCCCTTCCAATTCTCCTTCCTCCCACCATACCACAAGGCAAGACTCCCCAAGGTCTCTACCCCTCTCCCCCCACTCAGAATAAGCCTCCGCAAGGCTTATTTGAAGCTCCTAGTAGTCCAGTGAAGGCGATGGGGCAGGAGCCAACCCACTTCCTCCTGTCCCTAGTAGCTGCCTTTAGAAAAGGGCTGCTGCTACCACTAGTGGCATCCTCATGGTACTTTGCCCTTCACCACCTCTGTGCTGTTTGTCTTCTTATTTCATCTTCACATGTACGCCCCCTCATTCTTGTACTTGATATATCCCACCTAGACTACTGTAATTTCCTTTACTCTGGTCTTCCTCTGCAATCTCTCAAATGCCTTCAGCTCATTCAGTCAACTGTTGTCAACTCCTGTACAATGCAACCCACTTTGATCGTGTGACCCCCCTCCCCCTCCTCCGCTATGAACATTGGCTCCCGGTCATCACTCACATCAAATACTAAATCCTCCTTATGGTCTATAAATCCCATCAACCACTTGCCCTCTCCTATTTGCATCTCTCATCATTCCTTATACCCCTCTCCACTGTCTCCACTCTGTGGATGAGAACCTATTGACCCTTTCCCCACCCTCTGTAATTCATTTTAAAGTCTCAAGGAACTCCACCTTTAGATACATAGGACCCAAACTTTGGAACGACTTGCTCCTCTCCATCAGATACCAACCAACCCTCACCTCTTTTAAGAAACTACTTAAGACCTACTTTTTCCTAGAGTCCTTCTCATCCTCCGCTACCTTGGTCTCTGCTCGGCCATATTCTGTCTAGTACCTCCTTTCCTCTTAACTCCTTTTTATTGAAACCAGCCATGCTGCCTAAGCTAAGGCTAGCATGCATTATATCAAGTGGCTTAAATAAATAAACAAAATAAAATTCTGATGCCCAGATTTTATTATAGAATTGGTACTCAGCGCATGGCATTAGCATGACTACATGGAAGTGCCCAGCTATAAATGCCCCCTACTCTGGAAGAAGAGGAAAGGAGAGAGACTCTTTACTTTTCTTGCATCCTCATGGTCCCCTTGGGATGATTTAAAACTTTTTTTCTGCCTTTTTCACTCCAAAAATTATTCAGAGCGGATTAAAATGTAAATTTACAATTATAAAATACTATGTATAATAAAAGTAAGCACTGAATACTTTACAATTCATCTCGTTTATCATTTATTACATTTGCTTAACTGCTTGACTTATCCAGAACACAGCTCAGTTCTCAATTGCCACAATCTACCCTTGACCAGAGTGCAGCTCGTCAATTCAAAAGGGTGGGTAGCAGCTTATTAGACTGTTATATCTGATCTAAATATTGAATAGGTCATGGAGGTGTATAATATCCACTAGAAAGAAAGCAATCAGGCATTCCTTAATAAGTTTCTATATCTTACAAAAAAAACATTCAGTTCTACTAATTTTCAATAAGTACATTCATTTATTCAACTTACCATTCAAGAAACATCTTCAAGCCGCTATTAATTAGAAAAAAAAAAGCGTAAACAAAAGCTTCACTAATCAGCACCAGATTACACTAATGCTGTTTGAGAACCAAGAAGGGGGGGGAAAACTCCCTAGCAATTCATGAAGTCGGCAGTAAATCTCTCCGACAGAAGATAAACTTCTCTGGCACTGAAGCAATGAAAGTGTGGTTGATCTATAGAGCTGCAGATGTGGCTCCAGGGTGCAATCTGTCCAGCTGCTCAATATAAACACTGCCACATGGGTACTGCAACAGTAAAGATAAATAATAGACCTCTTAGTCAAGGAGATAAATACAATTGGAAGCTGCTAGTTTCTACAGCAAAGGTCTACTGATTTTCATTGTTAAGGAGGGGAAAAATGTGTTATTGAGAAGCAGCTGATCACAGAGGGTAGAGTGGAGAGCCTTCACATTTGCCTGCAGGCTTGGCAAATTTGATTTTCTAAGATGATTTCAAAATGTTGTTCTTATTTTTCAATTGAAAAACATATATAGAGAGAAACTGGTAAAGCAAGCTGCTAAATCCAAGTAAGGTAATTTCATTCGAACTGATTTTCAGCAGCTGTAGTCAAAGGCTACAATAAATGGTGCCACTGAATATATAGATATTTAGCGACTGCACTGCCACTCCTGCACATAAGCTAGGCCTGCTATTTCACTGGCCTAACTTACAGAGTGGCTGAATTTAGCCACTTAACTATTTCTGGCCCTTCTTAATCTTACTTTCTTTAATGATTAATTTTGGCATTCCTTTCTTCCCCTTTAATTTTAAATAACCACTGGTCTCCAAGTAGGAATCCTTATAGATTGATAAAGAAACTGTCCTCACATGTAATTCATTAAGGAACCTTTTTACTTTACCATGTTAAGCACTAAAATGTGTTTTAACATGAGAAAAAAAGAAAGGCTTTTCGCAAAACACATCAAAGCATTTTGCAGTAATTTGCCTGTCAACATGCGCTAGTCATGTCATTTGTTTTGGTAGGAAGCATGTCATGGGTGGGGAATGGGTGTGGAAATGTTATCCGATTAGTATATTCACATTTGTATCGCTATCTGGATAATGCAAACTTAATGCTATGTCATGCAAGTTTCCACATTAGGAGTCACAGACCAAGAAAGGGATCTAGGTGTCGTCGTTGATGATACGTTGAAACCTTCTGCTCAGTGTATTGCTGCGGCTAAGAAAGCAAATAGAATGTTAGGTATTATTAGGAAAGGAATGGAAAATAAAAAATGAGGATGTAATAATGCCTTTGTATCACTCCATGGTGCGACTGCACCTCGAATATTGTGTTCAATTCTGGTTGCCACATCTCAAAAAAGATATAGTGGAATTAGAAAAGGTGCAGAGAAGGGTGATGAAAATGATAAAGGGGATGGGACGACTTCCCTATGAGGAAAGGCTAAAGCGTCTAGGGCTCTTCAGCTTGGAGAAAAGGCGGCTGAGGGGAGATATGATAGAGGTCTACAAAATAATGAGTGGAGTTGAACGGGTAGATGTGAAGTGTCTGTTCATGCTTTCCAAAAATACTAGGACTAGGGGGCATGCGATGAAGCTACAATGTAGTAAATTTAAAACGAATCGGAGAAAATTTTTCTTCACTCAACATGTAATTAAACTCTGGAATTTATTGCCAGAGAATGTGGTAAAGGCGGTTAGCTTAGCGGGGTTTTAAAGAGGTTTGGACGGCTTCCTAAAGGAAAAGTCCATAGACCGTTATTAAATGGACTTGGGGAAAATCCACTATTTCTGGGATAAGCAGTATAAAATGTTTTGCACATTTTGGGATCTTGCCAGGTACTTGTGACCTGGATTGGCCACTGTTGGAAACAGGATGCTGGGCTCGATGGACCTTTGGTCTTTCCCAGTATGGCAATACTTAGGTACTTATGTACTTATGCACTTAGCAGTTCCTAAATAACAGGTGGTAAGTTCTCCTGCTTAAATATTTTTGCAGGTCTCACACACTAATGAAACAATTAGCGCGGGACCTTCAAAAATAATAAAGTATAAAGCCCTATTTTTAGGTCATATTAGAAATGGACTTAGCACATGGAAAAGACCTGCGTTAAAACGACTGTTCTCTCTGAGTGGGAGTCCTCCACCTATAGTCCTGTCAGTGGGTGGTGCTGTTGTCTTGATGCTTTTTGCTTGGTGGCCACTTTTTCTTTCTGCTTAGCTTCTTTTCTGTTGTCCTTTCTACTCTTTAGTGGTATGATCCTAAAAGGAGAACTACAAGAGAAAAAATAAAATAGCAAAATTAAAGATGGTCAGAAGTTGCCTTTGCTTGTTATTTGATGAACATTTTAAACATTCTGGGGAACATGGGGCAAGATGGCGCCTGAAAGGTGGTGTTAAGACTACTCTCTCTCTGACTGCTGCTGGTTATTTTCCTTCCCGTAAGTTTTCTTTTCAACTCAATATGGTTAAAATAAAGGGGAAGAAGCACACTTACCCTGCAGTCTCATCTGATCCCCCTGCAGTTTGGACCAATGGATATGTTTATCACCACAGGCAGTGAAATCTCCAGTGCTGAGGCCGTGTTGCAGGGAACACTGAGGGAAGAGTGTCAGCAACTTTGCCTATGGCAGACATCACTCTGAGCCTGGAAGAGCGGTTTAGTCCTGCAGATCCAGCACAACAGTTTAGAACATTTTCTGGGCCGTTGCTCGTTAATGATGCAAGCAACTGCCAATGAGTCAGATGCAGCTATCTCTGTGGGACCGACTGGCCTTGAGGAGGAAGCTCGAGACAGCTTGCTCAATGGAGAAAGGAGTAAAGTCATGGAAAGACTAACTTTGGGGTAAAACCATCTCTTGTAACTGCGGATACATTTTGGGAGGCCTTTGCTAAATTTGAGTTATCTATTTTGAAAAGTTTTCCTTATCAGTTGCTTTGACACAAAAATTATGCAAGCTTGGAGCAGAGGGTTATTTCTTTAGAAGGTAAACTGTCCTCAATGGAAGCTTCCTCCAATTCGCTGTCTGGTCAGCAGCTGGCTGTGATTAAAGATAATGTTGCTTTGCACCATAAGCTTGAAAATTTGGAAAATGTTATTTGTAGGAAGATGTTAAGCTTTATTAACTTTCCTAATATTCTTCGGTAGCTGCTTCACTTATATTAAAAAGGATATTTTTAGAGATATTAGAAATTGCAGGACATTCTTGCCCTCCTCTTTCTAGAGTGTATTATATTCTACCTTTTGCAAAGAAGGAAGAAGGACAACAAGGCGTATTGGGATCTGAAATTTATTAACTTGATATACCACTTTGTATCAAGTATTAAAGTGGTATACAATAAATACCAACAATAATCACAAGTTATAATAAAATATAAAACATTCCTTAAATGTTACTCAACTTTTAGAAAGAGACGATGAAGGCATTATACCAGCTACTTTAATTGCTAATTTTGTTTTGGAACCTGATAGAAATTGGGTATTAAAGCTTTTTTTTCCAAAACAGAGGGTCTCTCTTCTTAAACTGCAGGGTTTAAGTCTTTCCAGATGTCTCATGTCTCGCACAAAAAAAGAAGGCAACAATTTCTCTAATTAAAACCTTGTGTGATACAGCTTGGTGCACTGTTTTGGTTGAACTATCCGTGTAAATGTGTTATTAAATATCAACCTGTAAAGTACATTTTTTAAATCTTGATCAGTTGTCTACTTTTTTGGACTCTAAGAGTAGAGAGTCACTTCCCTTATCCAGTGAGCCAGCAAGGACTTCCACTCCATGGGAATAATACACCGTTAATTACTTCCATTTGGGCTATGTTTTGTTGTGTAGGATAATTTCCTGATATTATTTCTTGCCTCCCTCTACTAGTTGTGGATTGGGCTGAAAGGGGTGGTGAAATGTTTTTCTTTATATGTTTTGTATTTCTTCTTTGTTATTTTTTTTTTTTTAATCCCTTCTTGTTTCTGTATCAAGAGATATCATCTTGGAACAACATGTATATAAGCATATAAAAATTAAAATAAAAAAAAATTCTGGTAGCTGTGGGGGAGCATTTTTGAAAAGACATCCAAGTCAGAATTAGGATGTCCCACTCATGGCATCCAAAAAACAAAAATTGCCCCCCCCCCCCCCCCCCAAGTCCATGTCAGAGCCATTTTTGATCAGGAAAGAAGTTGGAGTTTCCTGTTCAAAAATATGTAAGAACGTCCAAAATGAACCTCCAAATTATGAATGCTAAAATGCCAGGGTTAAGGATGTCTATCTGGTAGTATTTGTACAGCAACACCCACACTGACATCCTTACAGAGCAGAGGAGAAGCCTAGTGGTTAGTACAGTAGACTGTAAACCAGGGCACCCAGGTTCAATTCCCACTTCAGCTTGTTTTTTTTTTTTTAATTTTCTTTAAATTATAAACTCTCCTGAAACAGATATATACATACTGTACCTAAATATCTATGACACCTGCAAGCCTAAAGGCTATTGGGGTGGTGTACAGTCGAGTACAGTAAATATTTCCCTGTTCTTGGAGGGTCCAGCTTTTCAAATAAAACAGTTGTAAGGAGATATGAACCTGGGTGTCCTGGTTTACAGTCCACTGCGCTGACTACTAGGCTACTGTTTAGATCTGCTTTTTGCTTTGTTCAGAATGATCATAGTACCTGATGCTGTCGTACAGTCTGGTATTCCCAGTTTCATTTTCAGAGGAGAGGGAGGGGGACAGCTACTCTGGGGGATTCAAGAGATGTCATGCCTTTATCTCTCCAGTAATCAGCTGCTCAATCAAATCACATTTTTGTACCTCCTTCTTAGACTTGGATCTTTCTTCCCATTCGATTATCACTGTTGGGTGTCCTAATTTTGGGCCCTCCCTAGTCCCACCCAAAACAAGCTCACAACATGCAGTCTAGGACGTCCAAATTCTACCATTCCAAAATTGCAATTTGGACGTTTTTGGCAGATGGATTTTTTTTGGACATTTTGAGATGTAATGCCCCATGGTGTAATCACACCTTGAGTACTGAGTGCAATTCTGGTCTCTGCAAATCTGAAAAAGATGTGGCAGAATTAGAAAAGGTAAAGAGAAGGGCAACCAAAATGATTAAAGGGCATGGAACTTCTATCATGAAAAAAAGGCTAAAGAGATTAGGGTTCTTCATCTTAGAGAAGAATCAGCTGTGGGGGGATATGATAGAGGTCTAAAAAATCCTAAGTGGAGTGCAATGGGTGAATATGAATCGATTCAGAAAGTGCAAGAACTAGGGGACACACCATGAAGTTACATAGTAATATATTTAAAGCAAATAGGAGAAAGGGGAGGGACACCAACCGAGTCTATAAGAACACAAGGCTCGGCTGGGAGATACATGCAACCTGGGGTGGGTGGGTGGGAGGGAGGAGGGGAGAAAATGTTCAAAAGTTTGATGATGGACGTTATCACTGTTTTGTAAGATTGGAAGTATTTGGGGCAACACTTTGTGTACCCGTGACTATGTTTGTGATAATATGTGTTTATTATCAATAAAAAATGTTGAAACATAAAGCAAATAGGAGAAAATATCATGAATTCAGGTTGCAGGGTGGTAGACTTAGGAGTAACATCAGAAAATTATTTTTCATGGAGAGGGTGGTTGATGCCTGGAATGCCCTCCTGAGGGAGGTGGTGAAGAAAAAAAACTGTGGCGGAATTCAAAATGGCTTGGGATGAACACAGAGGATTTCTAATTAGAAAATGAATGGTATAAAAAAAACAAAACTTAAAGGGTTGCATATGTTTTTGCATATCAAGTGGTGCTTAGATGGTGACTCTGGATGTATCAACTAAAGCCAGTGCTGGGCTTCCTTGCATGGTCTGCCTCCCACATATATAGCAATCTGGTTTAGGGTATGCTGTAGAGAGTTTTGACGGAAACTACAGTAATTTGGATCGTGAGGACAGTGCCAGGCAGACATTTATGGTCTGTGTCCTTCAAATGACAAGACGGATTTGGATAGGCTTTGATGGCAACTCCAGTAGTTGGAACATAAGGACAGAGCTGGGCAGACTTCTACAGTCTGTGTACCAGAAACAACAAAGAAAGACCATGATCAAGTATATAATATCACGTTCATTGTTGATTTAATCTAGAATTGAGAATGAATGTGACTGTTCGGCAGTCTGCATGGACCATTCAGGTCTTTATCTGCTGTCACTCAATTAATCAATGCACAGTTAAGTTCTGGAATTTGTTGCCAGAGGCTGTGGTAAATTTAGTTAATATATCTGTGTTTAGAAAAGATTTTGACAAACTCCTGGAGGTAAAGCCCATAAACTATTATTAAGACAGACCCAGGAAAAGTTAGTTACCCCTGGAGTAAGCAACATGGAATTGCTACCTTGGTCGATTCTGCCAAGATCTTGTGATCTTGATTGACCACTGTTAGGAACAGGATACTGGGTAAGAATGACCTTTGTTCTAACTCAGTAGGACAATTTTTATGCTCTTAAGCTCTGATGCTCAAAACTTTGGTACTGTTCTGAATAGTGTCGTAAAAATACCACTGGAACAGTGCAGAAGAACAACGCCCTAATGCTCTATGCTAATGAGTTGCAAATGTAGGCACACTCATTGCGTTGGGCATTAGGGAGTTCAGCAGGAAGATTGTGCTGGCATATAATACTGACATTGGGGTCCCAACCCTTGATTTGCATTAAAAGTGATCCAGCATTATATTGAGCCATGTTATATGGAGTCTACAGAGTATTCAGATTTAATGTATGTGAATACTGAACTTATCAAAACACACCTTTATGTGAAAGTCTCATCCTAATCCTACCCCTAGGAATGCCTCCACTTAGTTTGGATAAATATACCCATGTACAGGTTGCAGGCAGAAAGGTTGACCCACATTGGACTAGATTCTATATATCACACCTAAAAATTGGCAGCAAAACAAAATGCACCTAGGCATATTCTATAAAGTACATCTACATTTAGGCATACTTTATAGAATAAGCTGAAATTTCCACATGATTTATAGAATATGCCAAGTGTCCATCCACACAACTAAACTGAATCACCGGCAATTACACCAAGTAAAATATGGAGTAAATGCCAATGTCTAAATTAGGCATGCTCCGGGTGTATTCTATAACAACACACATAGATTTTAGAAATGCCCACAACCCACCCATTCCATATCTATGGCCACACCCCTTTTCAACTAAGCGACTTAGAATTTCTGTGCATGACATTATAGAATACGCTTAGACAGCTGTGCGTGTAAATTCTAATTAATGCCAATTAGTTCAACAATTGATTACGCTAAACAGGAAGTATTGCTGGGCTACCACAGCAGCCCGGCAGTACTTCCCACCCCTAGCGTGCAGTCATATCCGGCGCTACAAAAATATATTTATTTTTGTAGCACCGGAGTGTACCCGGTGGTAATCTGGCAGTGCTGTGTGCTGTCTGGTTACCGCCGGGTTAGCACGGGAGCCCTTACCACCACCTCAATGGGTGGTGGTAAGGACTCCCCCCAAAATGACCACGTAGCAAGTGCTTTACTTGCCGCATGGCCATTTCCTGCAGGAAAGAGAGACATCTCTTTTACCCTCAGCAGTAAAAGGGGGCCTTAGCATGCGTAAAAAACATACACCAATGCAGTCCCCCTTTTGCCACAGCTTGGCCCTGAGTTGGCAATGCAAATCCAGAATATGACCAGATTTGTGTGCGCAACAAGTCACACTATATAGAATCCAGGAGATATTGACCAGGGGTTTTTTTTTTACAAAAGTCTATTCTTTTTGGTAAAGCAGTTCTACCTTTGGAAATACTGTTGAAAACTATTTTCCCTGAATCTCTCCTGTAAAAGTAACAAATTACCTAAAAAATTTGGAAGGCCACATTTTTTTATATTGCTATTCCAGGTGTTTGACTTTAGTCTTAATGCACTCCACTGCATTTTGGTGAGTTTACATGCTTCCAATATCAGCATTTCAGAATCCCATAGATGACATTACATACTGTCTGGTTATCATTAAACTTGCAAAATTTCACTAATGATATTTGCCACTCTCTCCTTGGTCACTGCTTCTTTTGAGAGAGTTATTCAGGGGTGAAACTGATTTGGAGGTGGAAGATGAGGAGGCCAATATGCCTATACTACCCCGCTCATCCTACAATGAGCAAGCAGAGCCAGCCAAGGGTGCCACAGAATGTGAACAAGAGGATTTTCATCATGCAGGTTGATGAAGGCAGCAATGGTTAGCTCTGGTAAATGCCTTCAGTAGCAAAAACAACTACTGTTTACCCTGCAGGAAAAGAAACTTCAGTCACAGCAGTGAATGCTGGCACTCTCAGAGTGACAAGTCAACCTGTAAGAAAGAAAGGTAAATGTAAACAAAATGATGGTGAATTGGATGTGGTCCCTCACATGGGGTTGTGGCCCTGCATGAGGAGACTAAAGATCTGCACAAGGACCTGCTGAAACATAAGACCACTCATTCTACCTCACAGCCATCTCTAGTAATATCACCACCACCACCACCAGGAAGATCTACTTCTGCTGCCTCTCTACAATGCACACTTGTGATTCACTCAGCTTTCAAACTCATTTCCTCTGTGGCTGCTGCCACCAGGGAGGCTTCTCCACCATCACAGCCATTGCCAATGCATTTTAGTGGAGCACAAGGCTTTATAGAGTTTTCTGACTTTTATGGGACTGCATAACATGCAGGACAGCTGGATGATTCATCACAGACCACATCTAAGAGCAGTGGCACCCCATCTAACACCCCTTTATTTCACAGCAGCCATGGTTTGCAAAGAGTACAGAGTAGAAACTTTCAATAATTCTGGGGGACAGTGAAGAGAAGGAGAACGAAAAGTCACTTCACAACTGGGGAGATGGGAAGGGGTAAATGAATTATCAGCACTATTAATTTAAATACATTCATATACCTTCACTGAAAAAACCTGTGTATCAGTTCATTTATTTCTGTCTGGCCAAGTTAACGAGTATGGGCTGGTTCCTTCTATATAGATGGACAGCATTCTTTTCTGTCCTGATTTTGCATCTCTACTCCTTCAGGAAAGGATAGTCTGTGTTTTTCTGTCAAATTATGGAGTATGGGGCAGGATGCATGCCATGAATACGTGATGTATTTTGGCTGGGCTACACAGTTCTCCCCTGAATGGTGCAGGTACCAGACGTGACTTCTAAGTAGACCAAAGGTCCTCTCTATAATGGTCCTAGTTTGCTAGTGGACACTATTTTATTTATTTATTTATTTATTTTTGTTACATTTGTACCCCCGCGCTTTCCCACTCATGGCAGGCTCAATGCGGCTTACATGGGGCAATAGAGGGTTAAGTGACTTGCCCAGAGTCACAAGGAGCTGCCTGTGCCTGAAGTGGGAATCAAACTCAGTTCCTCAGTTCCCCAGGACCAAAGTCCACCACCCTAACCACTAGGCCACTCCTCCACACAATATTCCTCTGCATTTGTATGCAGGGGTGGATTGACCATTCAAGCAACTGGGCAGTGCCTGAAACCTAGAGCAGTAGGGGCCCAGTTGCTCCACCCATGTCATCTAGCATGTCCCTAACTATCTCCTCTATGCCATAGGTGCCCAGCATCACCATAAGCTTCCCCACCTTTCTCCCATTGTACCTTCACCGTGGATATGCTGCTTCTCAAGACCAGCAGCAGCAGTGGCAAAACAAAAGAATACAGGCATAGGGTCACAGTCTCTATGCACACCCCTGCTTCTGCCAGTTTTCCCCCTCCTGTTTAGAGGGGCAGGACTGGAAGAGTTGGCAGGGGTGTACATGAAGACCATGGCCCCATGCCTGTTTTCTTTGGTTTGACCCTATTGGGTCTAAGTCATACAGTCTTAAACACACGACTGATTGTTACAGTACCCACGTAGTGTATGTTCTTCAATGGCCATGCCCTAAATTATATGTTGGTAAGACAACTAGGGCTTTGAAGCATAGACTACGTGATCATAAGTTTAATATCGTGCATCAGAAGTGAGAGGCTCCCCTTGTAGCCCACAGTATAGATCAGGCACACACTTTCTCTGACTACCGTTGTATAGTTATTGATCAACTGCAAATATCGATTAGAGGGGATAATCTGGACCGGGTTTTGATTCAGAGGGAGCAGAGGTGGATCTATCACTTGAAGACTCTCATTCCTAAAGGGCTGAATAGTCGTATAGAGTGGGATGCGTTTCTATGATCCTTCCCTGCTCCCTCAGTGTTAGCGCTGGTTCTTGTATTTTCCTGCCTTTGAGTCTGTTCCTTTAATTCCTCCTTCTCAATTGATTGGGGGTTAGCGTCAGCGTCTTTTTAAATTCTGGACGCCATTTTGGTTCTCCAGTGGGGTTGGATAAGTCCGATCAGCTCCCTGAAGGTAGGCGCTCTGTGGAACTTCTCTGTCCATTAGGCCGTGAGTTTAGCATTATGTCCGTGTTCCATCCTTTATTTGTTTAAGAGTGCTCTCTATGCTATCTTTTTAGGGCATTTTTCTGGCGTTCGAGGGCGGAGCTCCTGATGAAGCGTTTTGGGAAACAGGAGCTTTCTGTCGAGCACACCCTCCAGTTCACGCATAGCCCAGATAGGTGTTATCATTTATTTGGTATTTGAGTTATATTAATACCATTGTTCTAACATTGATGATGTTAACGGAGGTTTTGACTAATGAGGAACCTGTATCATGATCTCTACAGTAAAGCTATGCTAGAGATCATTGACAGTTTGTAATTCACAAGTATATACAGTGAATACAGAGTTTCTGAAGTCTTTCCTCCTTAAATAACAGCACTCACAATGGTTGCATAGGAAGATTGAGGCGTTGGAAAATCGGCAGAGGGCTAATACTCTGCGGTTGATTAATTTTCCTAAATTACAGCTGACTGCACCGCTACAGACTTTTAAAAAATATCTCATTGAAGTGTTACAAGTGTCTGAACCGGCATGCCCACCTATCTCGCAGATTTATTATCTGCAGCCCTTTAAGCGAGCGGTCCGGGGTGTGCAGGCCGCTGGTGAGGATGTCACTGGGCGGTATGACACGCTGGACTTTATTCGGGAGTTGGAGGGTGAAGAGGAGCGACGGGAGCGAGCCACTCTTATAGTGACATTTGTTTCTCAGTTTGATAGAGATAGGATTATGAAGCTATTCTTTAAATTTCGGAAGGAAAAGTTTTTGAATGTTCAAATACGGATGTATCCTGATGTGACCAAGGTAACGCAGAGGAGGCGACAAGCTTTTCTTAAGTTGCGCCCTACTGTGTTACAGTTGGGGGGCCTCTTCTGGCTCAATTATCCCTGTAAATGTGTGGTGAAGATGAATACTGTAAAGTATGTGTTTTTTGAACCTGTGCAGTTGACAGCATTCCTGGAGTCCCGGGGAGGTGGGGGAGCGCCTTCTCTAGAGGTTGGGGCGGAGGATGTATCCCCACCTCAGTTATAAATTGCTGCCCATTACTCCCTTCAGAGTCTCTTTTTGTGTTAGATTAATAGGGTTTAAACTTTGCCCAGAATAGTGACTTGGTTTCCTGGCTCTAGTTGTGGACTAATGGGGGAGGCGGGTGAGTGAGTGTGGGTTGAGATTTCCTGTGAAAAGATGTACTTACAGTTCTCCTAGATTGTACAAGAGGTGTTCTTGTTAATGTATATATGAAATGTATAAATAAAGAAATAAAAAAAAATAAATAAATAACAGCACACACTTTTCCTTCTTGCCTTTACGATTTTGAAGCATCTCTCTAAAATCACAATTTTTGTGTGGATGTCATTTGCGCATATAAATGACTGATTTTGCAGGTGAAAATTGAGAATGTATTCAAAAACTAGTAAAAAAGGCCCGTTTCTGACACAAATGAAACGGGCGCTAGCAAGGTTTTCCTCATTTTGCTGTTGCCTGTGAGGTGCGATGCCCCCCTCCTGGCGCCATCCCACCCACGGCGATGCAGCCGGCCGCAGCCATCCGACCCACCGTGCCCATTGCACCCACCTTCGCGTTGGTTTGGCGGCGGGGGACCCGGAACCCCGCCAGCACAAGTCCTGTGTGCTGACTAAGGCGTCATCTTTGGCATTGGTAGCTGTGCAGGGCGGAGTTCTGTGCGTCTGACGTCATGCACGTGCAGGACATCAGACGCACAGAAGCCCTGCCTCCACAGGCTTGGAACACCGAAGATGACGCCGTAGTGAGCAGACAGGGCTTGTGCTGGCGGGGTTTCGGGTCCCCCGCCGGCAAAGCAACGCGAAGGTGGGTGTCTCAGGAGGGGGTTGTTGCGGGGGGGGGGGGGTGTTGGAGGTCCTTGTTTTCAGCTGCAGCTTTGGGGGGGTGTACGAATCTGTGGGCGGGGCTTGTATTTTTTGAGGTTTGGTGCGCGGGGAGGGGGGTGGTGTTTGATGTGGGAACAACTTGAATGTTTTGAGGTTTGGTGCGCGGGGGGGGGGGGGTGTTGGATGTGGGAACAGTGGTCTCCACAGTCATTTGCACTCCAGAGCTTTGGAGGTGCGTCCCCTTTCCGCAGGTGGGTTGGCAGGGAGAGGAGTAGAGCGTGTTTCCCTACTCCTCCTCCCCCTGCGTGGGTGCTAACCGTTTGTTTAGTTGAGTTCTTTTTTCCTGCCCTCGACGTCATGACGTTTGACGCGAGGGCGGGGCACGGGTCAGTGGGGTGGCTTCACCACCATGAATCCACGAACCGTTCTGGGAGACTGACTGACTTCAGTGACGTCAGTGTCCTCAGAACGTTGAGGTTGCGTTTTATTATAGTAGTTGAACTCCAAAACATACTGTAAATTGAGTAGAATGGGATCTTGGGAGGGAGAAAGTTATATATTGCAGGGGCATAGCCAGATACCCAATTTTTGACGGGCCTGAGCCCAAAGTAGGTGGGCACAACAATCCAACCTTCCATCTCCCCCCTGCCCAGCATCTCTCCTCCCCCCCCAGGTGATCAGGGGGTCACTTAACTCCACTCCCCAAGCCTTTAGGTCTTCGCCAGCAGCAAGCAGCAACTCATTTCCCTTGCTGGTGAGGGCTCCAAACCTTCCCTCTGACACAACTTTCTTGTTCCGCAAAAGGGAAGGAAGGCTCAGGCTGGCACAAGCAAGAGGCAGGGCCGGTCTTAGCAAGTGCGGGGCCCTATGCAGACCAATTTGGTGAGGCCCCATCCTAGCCCTGCCCCACTGTAGTCCTGCCCCCACCGTAGCCCCGCCCCTACCCTAGCTCCACCCCATTGATAAGATTATTCCATTTTTAGAACATTTTTTATTTATGAAATTTCAAATAAAGACAAATGAAGCTAAACTTGTATAAAAAAACTGATTGAAATAATAAGCACAATGCTATCATGAAACCTCCCCTCCCCAGAAATTATTCAGTTCAAGTCCACTACAATTAGTAGTTCCAATTATCATAACAAACGAGAATAAAGGAAAAATATTAAGAAAAGATTCAGTACTTTCAAATTCCCCTATTACTCTGTAACCCATATATGCAATAAAATAATAATGAAATGAAAAGATATACAATAAAATAAAGTGATGTGTGAAATATAATGTACAATATAAAAACATATAGACCACCAAGGTATTAAAATTGTTTTAAAACATATACCACAGCTCTCTGACTCAAGACGACTCCGACTCTGTCTGTCATCCATAATTGTCTGACAACACACAGAAAAAAAGTAAGTAAAAACAAATTGTCACAATTAATACCTTATACACCAACATACCAGCCATACGGAAAATGCAGACCATCAACAATATAAAGCTAGCAAGGGATCATAATATCACAATTCTCATGTAGAGCCACAAAACACCCTTTTAGAGGTAGTGTGTCATGATTTAGGCTCTACACCCTTTCTGATGTTTGGTGCCACCTTAGTAAGGCCAACACACAATCTCTCCACTGCAAAACACTATACACAAACTTGTGCAAAAACACACTCATAACCTTAACAAACCATAAACAGCACTAATTCCAAGGACAGAATGAGCTGCAACCTTATGCGTGGCGTGGAAAGGCAACTGTAATTACACCTGGCTCTAAAACACCAGTGCACAACCTAGTGAAAAAAAACAAACAAAAAGGGATTCAAACTATACGCTAGCAGAATACTGCACCTTCCTTGATCACACCTGAAAAACACATGAAGGCAAAATACTGAACTGGAAAGTTACCTCAAGAAGTCAGACTCAGCATGCAACAATACTACAAAAATTGAAACGTACATGAAAAATATCACAGATGCACATTTCCAAAAACTGACATATTCCAATTAATAAATCCTGAATAAAATAGTTTTTTCTACCTTTGTTGTCTGGTGACTTTGCTTTTCTGATCATGCTGGCTCAGTATCCGATTGTGCTGCTATCTGTCCTCTTAACTCCGTTTCCAGGGCTTCCTTTCCATTTATTTCTTGACTTTCCGCCTTTCTTCTTCATTTCTTGCCCTACATCCGTAAGTAAAAGCTGGTCCTCCGCAGACTTGACTGTCCAGTGGATCCAGCTTCTGCCTATTTTCTATATCGATGTGCACTTTTTCTCCTCTCTTCCTTTTCCCTCACCCTATCTCCTTCCTCACTCTTCCCTCACCTCCATCCATGTCCAGCATTTCTTCTCTCTCCTCCATCCACCCATGTCCAGTGACCCTCCTGTCCCCCCTGCCATCCATCTATGTCCAGCAACCCCCCCCGTCCCCTCTGCCCTCCCCTGCCATTCACCTATGTCCAGAAACCCCCTTCCCATGCCATCCACCCATGTTCAGAAACCCCCCTCCCCTGCCATCCACCTATGTCCAGAAACCCCCTCCCCTGCCATCCACCCAAGTCCAGCGATCTTCCTGTGCCCCCTGCCCTCCCCTGCCATCCACCTATGTCCAGAAACCCCCTCCCTTGCCATCCACCCATGTCCAGCGACCCTCCTGTGCCCCCTGCCCTTCTCTGCCATCCACCTATGTCCAGAAACCCCCTCCTCTGCCATCCACCCATGTCCAGCAACCCTCCTGTGCCCCTGCCCTCCACCTATGTCCAGAAACCCCCTCCCCTGCCATCCACCCATGTCCAGTGACCCTCCTGTGCCCCCTGCCCTCCCCTGCCATCCACCTATGTCCAGAACCCCCTCCCCTGCCATCCACCCATGTCCAGCGACCCTCCTGTGCCCCCTGCCCTCCCCTGCCATCTACCTATGTCCAGAAGCCTCTCCCCTGCCATCCAGCCATGTCCAGTGACCCTCCTGTGCCCCTGCCCTCAACCTATGTCCAGAAACCCCCTCCCCTGCCATTCACTCATGTCCAGCGACCCTCCTGTGCCCCTGCCCTCAACCTATGTCCAGAAACCCCCTTCCCATGCCATCCACCCATGTCCAGAAACCCCCCTCCCCTGCCATCCACCTATGTCCAGAAACCCCCTCCCCTGCCATCCACCCATGTTCAGTAACCCTCCTGTGCCCCCTGCCCTCCACCTATGTCCAGAAACCCCCTCCCCTGCCATCCACCCATGTCCAGTGATCTTCCTGTGCCCCCTGCCCTCCCCTGCCATCCACCTATGTCCAGAAACCCCCCTCCCTTGCCATCCACCCATGTCCAGCGACCCTCCTGTGCCCCCTGCCCTTCTCTGCCATCCACCTATGTCCAGAAACCCCCTCCTCTGCCATCCACCCATGTCCAATGACCCTCCTGTGCCCCCTGCCCTCCACCTATGTCCAGAAACCCCCTCCCCTGCCATCCACCCATGTCCAGTGACCCTCCTGTGCCCCTGCCCTCCCCTGCCATCCACCTATGTCCAGAACCCCCCTCCCCTGCCATCCACCCATGTCCAGTGACCCTCCTGTGCCCCCTGCCCTCCCCTGCCATCCACCTATGTCCAGAAACCCCCTCCCCTGCCATCCACCCATGTCCAGCGACCCTCCTGTGCCCCTGCCCTCCCCTGCCATCCACCTATGTCCAGAAGCCCCTCCCCTGCCATCCACCCATGTCCAGTGACCCTCCTGTGCCCCTGCCCTCAACCTATGTCCAGAAACCCCCTCCCCTGCCATCCACCCATGTCCAGCGACCCTCCTGTGCCCCCTGCCCTCCCCTGCCATCCACCTATTTCCAGAAACCCCCCTCCCCTGCTATCCCCCCATGTCCAGCGACCCTCCTGTGCCTCCTGCCCTCCCCTGTCCTCCACCCATGTCCAGCGACGTGACTCTCCTAGTTCCCCTGCTCCCCCTCCCTCCAGCCACCTGAGCCCCCCTCCCATCTGAGCCCCCCCCCCGACCCGCCAAACGACCCTCTTCTACCACCCGACCTGCCGGCACCTCACCTGACCCAGCATTTTTAAAAAATCTACAAGTGGCGGTGCCTCGCGGCTGTAAAAGAAGAAAAATCGCTTTGTCCATTGGCCGGCCTTCCCTCATGTCCCGCCCTTGCGGAAGTTACATCAGAGGGTGGGACATGAGGGAAGACCGGCCAATGGACGAAGCGATGTTTCTTCTTTTACAGACTCGAGGCACTGGACCGCCGCTTGCAGATTTTTAAAAAATGCTGGGTCAGGTGAGGTGCCGGCAGGTCGGGTGGTAGAAGAGGGTCGTTTGGCGGGTCGGGCAAGGGGGGCTCAGATGGGGGAGGGGCTCAGACGGCTGGAGGGAAGTGAAGCAGGGGAATGAGGACTGGAGAGTTGCGTCGCTGGGCATGGAGGGCAGGCGAGCAGTGGTGGTGGTCGGAGAGGCGAGGCAGACGAGGCACGCCGCGCGGGGCCCCCTTAGGCGTGGGGCCCTATGCAGCCGCCTCGGTCGCCTCTGCCTAAGACCGGCCCTGGCAAGAGGAATGTGTTGTTCTGTGTTGCTGGTGAAGAACTAAAGGATTTAAAGATACCGGGGGAGGGGGAGAGTCAGGGGAATGGAGTTAAGTGACACCCCCCTCCCAATCTCCTAGATAGATAGATGCCAGGAGTCTTCAGCTGGCAGGGCTTGGGGATCCTTGCCAACCACATCACTGCTGTGCTGCTGCTGGGTGGGCCTGAGTCCAAAGTGGGCCCCACCCGGGCCCACCCATGGCTACGCCTCTAAATATTGTAGTTGATTACAACAGTAGGAAATATTGACCACTAAATCCAAACCAAGAGAGAACCATTTTATTTTTCATTTTTATGTTCTGTTAATTTCTAAGAAGCAATGGCTACAGTATTAATAACTTATGGCACATTATGTTCTCCTATTTAATATGCTCTGCTGGGATTAAGATCCTCCAGCGTCAACCTGGGTTTTACTCTCTCCTGTCTATTACTAATTGCTAAGAAATGCCCTCATTCCCTGCCAATATAGCTGAAATGATATTAAACTAATGAAAAACAGGCTAAAAGTAATTTTTGAAAAGCAGGTTTATGACATCTTGTTGGATCTTCAATGCTTTTCTTTATATCAGAATTGTATAGAATAGTCAGTTGATGGTGGAAATGTAAAAGTTTAGAAAATTCAAAGGAAGGGTGAAACAACTTAAAATAAAAATATGTCTGTGATGTTCAGGTAGCAACATTCCAACAGACATGCACCTGTGTGTTACACAAAGGCTAACTCAAAAAAGCAGATTAAAAATAAAACAGAATCAGAATTGTCTTGTCAGATAAATAATTGGTCTCTGTATGTCCTTAAAAGTAGCCTATCAATAATTGTTCTTCTCATTCTGGATCACTATCTCTTAGTCCTGGCCCAGTTAACTTGCATTGATGTCTTTTTAATTTCGGTATGCTTGACAAGCTTATAAAACTAGAATCCCACTGATGCAGCTTGTGTACAGTGAGAATGTATGCTAGGAATTCCAGATAGAGTAATTATTCTATTTGTCAGTGTCATGATTAATGTGTGACAGCTGCTATGACAGCTGTGCTGCTGTTTTGTCACAACACTGTTTTCATTCATAACAAAATGAGGTGTCTTATCTTAAGTACACACTAGCTGCTGTTTATTTCGCTAATCAACAAAGAAGAAAATCAAGACAGAATTTTACATGAACTCCAACAAATGCAAAAGCTAAAATCTCTATTTTTGTTTTATTTAGGTAGAAGATGCCATTGCTATATTACAGTGAAAATGTAACTAACTCACCTTGGGCAAACAAGCTGTCATATGGAACCACCTCAGTGCTAATCTGACTAACAAGGTTCCCGCATTTGAAGGGATGGCTTCGTAATTGGAATTTACTTTGTCAGGCAAAGTTTCAGATGCTGTTCTTAAATTAACATTGACTTTAACTTTCCTGTCTGTCAGGCTGCCAAAAGAAAGAAAAAATTTCAAGCAAGCCTGGAACAGAAATGTAGGGGAGGCTCATCCTTTCAGCAGCTAGTCAACCAAAGCAAAATAAATTGCTTGCTTGACTAGATTTCATACTATTAAAAAGATTATTTACATTTCCATTCTGACTCTGAAACTATGACAAAAAATGCAACTAACGAATATGAAATACTGCTGATGTTTTGAAGCCATAAGAGGATGGGGGGGGGGGGGGGGGGACAGATCCTGATAGGAAGGAACAGATTGTTTTGTTAATAACATCATTATTCTATGACTGAGAGTGAAATTATTTCCCCATTTCCTTCACCATTTGTTTTCTTTAATGCAGAGGTTGTCTACACTGTCCTGGAGGCACACCTAACCACTCTGGTTGTGAGGATATTCATAATGAATATGCATGAGCTGCATTTGCATATATCATAGGACCAGTTTATGCAAATCTCACTCATACATATTCACTATGACTCTCCAGAAAAACAGATTGTTTAGGTGTGCCTCCAGGACTGGCTTGAGAATCACGGCTGTTAAAGATGAAGAAAATCTGTCAGCAGTATATGATAAGGGCTTCAGTCTTCACAGAAAGGACAGTATACACATACAACTAGGGATGGGCAGTCAGAACATTTTTGCGTCATTTTCTTCCAGGGTTTTTTTTTTGTTGTTGTTGTTATGGAACGAATGTCTTTACGAGTGTGCACTCTTCTTAAAGAGTTCACACTGGGGAAAATTCAATAAGTGGCACCAAAATATAAATGCCAGGATGATGCACGCTGAACACAAATTCTATAATGGCAGTTCTGTGTGAACTGCTATTATAAAATACTAGCATAAGGTCGCAAATTTGCACCTAACCTTATGCATGAGAACTTAAGCCATGTCAGAGACTGGTGTAAGTGTTGGCAGTTAGGCACATACCCCTGGATTCTATATAGCGCGACTGAAATTGTGCATGCAAATCCGGTCATATTCTGGATTTGCACATGCAATTTAATTACTTAACAAGACAATCAGCGCCAATAATTGCTAGTTAACAAGCAACTATTAACACTAATTGACATTCTTTAGAATTTACATGTACAACTTGCTAGGCATATTATATAAAGTGGTGTGCATAAATTCTAATGCATGCTGCCAAAAAGGGGACACGACCATCGGTGTGGAGTGGGTGGACTGTGGACATTCTGAAAATCTATGCGCACAGTTATAGAATACACCTGCTCCATGACTAACTTAGGCACTGGTATTTACACCAAGTTTTACTTGGCGTAAATGGATGCACCTAGAGTTAGGCACAGGCATGGCCGCTAGGCATATTCTATAAACCGGATAGGCATATTCGATAAACCAAGCCTAAATCTAGGTGCGGTTTACAGAATATGCCTAGGCAGAAATATTTTCAGCATCGTATATAGAATCAAGTCCATAACCCTTAGTATTCTATAACCTGCACAAGTAACCCATAAGCAATCCCCTCACCCATCCATGCCCCTCCCATGGCTATGACCCTCCAAGAAGTTCCATGTGACAGAAATTGTGCTTGCAGCTTCTAGAATAGCAACTCCAATTAACAGCCGTGGGAGTCTGCAATCAGCCAGGCCTGCTAGGGAGGTCAGCTGTGTGGGTCCTTCATGCCAGCAAGACCCCCAGGCTCTGCAGAGCATGCTCAGCCCACATGACTGATTGGACACTCCTTCTTACCCCCATCCCAGCCAGAGCAGTGTATCCTGCTCAAAGGGTGAAGGGGAGCACTGGGACTCGCTGCGGCAGCATATCAACTCCTGCAATCAAAGAAATCTCACACCAGGCGCTGGATATGGAAGGACCGGACTGGCCCGACAGCATGGGATTGAGCAGCAGAAGTGAGGAGAGGGGTCGGCGTCTGAGCAAGTTGGAGGAAATAATTTCACTCGAACCACCGTGGTGGACAGACTGGAGAGGAACCAGCATTCCTGGGGATTGACTGGCATCCCTGTGGGTCAGCTCGCAGGAGTCTGGTGGGAAGTGGGAAGTAGAACAGCCACTGCCTGATGTGAGCGCACTTGTGCTGAGAACGACGGAAAGTATCTGAGGGACAATAAAGACATCTATCTGCACGAGCAGCCAGAATGAAGGAACAGCCAAGAAACTGCATCAACCTAATAACAGCCAAGGTAGATAACTGATAACTATCTATCCCACGCACACACACACACACACACACACACACACACACACACAAAACCATAAAGACACACACACTCAAAAAAAACCAAATGAACCCTGACCAGGAAACACACCGAAATGGAGAAAAAACATAGAGAGCCCCCACTACACCCAAGCACCCATATCCCTAAGCTACCTGCATAATGGCCTGCCTAAGAATATGGGTTGTCTACTACATAATAGCAAAGTACAAAAAGTGGGAGAGTGACCAAGGATATCAGAAACTGGACGATGTGCTTAAATCAAAAGTTTATTGGAGGTTTTGAAGACTCGACACAACGTCGTGTTTCGGCCGTCAGGAGTCTGCTGTGCAGGATGTTGCAGAAAAATGATGATGAAGAAACTTTTGAAGACGTCACAACAGTCTCTTGCACAAAAGATGACTGAAAGATGATGAAAATAATCCTTCAACAATAGCGTAATAGTCTTGAAAAAGACTGTTTTGTAGATAATCCGCTGCACACGTTGCTAGGTATCCAAAAGATAAACTTTGTTGTCTCTGCCATGGGGTGTTTGAGTTCTCCGCTTGCCAGCGGATCTTCTACTACATAATAGCATCATGGACACTGAGGATACCAGCTGCGTCACCTAAAGAATGGAACAAAATCCCTATACGTATCACCGCCAGATGGTGCTCATACCAGCAACTGGAAGAGCTCAGTCACAATCCCCACAAGAACGAAGAAGCCAACCCAACAACCAACAACACAAAACTAAACCAATACAATAATCAACAAGCCTGCAGCATCAAAACGGAGAAACAAAACAGACAATTGCAAACAGTCAAACACACCAACATTAAATATGAATAATATGCCCTGATTCCCATTGGATATTTAAATGGAAAACTGGCAGTAAACAAGATAATACTACTCAGAGATTGGATAGAAATGGAGAAACTAGGTTTACTGCTCATAATAGAAACATGGCTACACCTCGAAGATGACCCAGCAGCACTGAATGAACTATGCCCACAGGGATACAAAACAATACACCTCAACAGAATGAAAAAGAAGGGAGGAGGAGTTACAGTAATATACAAATCCTCCTTTAAAGTAGAACTGGTTGCTAACATATATCCCCAGCATTAGAAATCTTGGCATGCAAAATCACAGATACAATACTAGCTGATCAAATATGAATCACACCGTTCTACCAACCACCAGGAAGCTGGTCAAATGTGCAAGATGATTTCATGGATTTCATATGGAACATTTGCACAAATCATCCAAATGTCATAATACTGGGAGACATCAACCTACATCTAGAAAAACAAAATGACAACAACACCAGATCGCTAATGAACTTCATAAACCAATGGAACTTCACAACAGCGCAAGGCACCTCAACTAACACGAAGCGCCACCTACTAGACATACTTGCATACAGATTTGCAACAAGCAAAAAACACATACTAGAAAACCACAAATGGGAAGATGTACCATGGTCATACCATAGCAAGCTCACATTTACACTACAATGGACAGAAAAGGGCAAGAGCAGGGAGTCAAGGAAAACAATCATGTTCACTACCAGAGGGAAGGTGGATAATCAGACCTTCTGGAAAATAGTGATGAATGAACACAGGAACATATCATCCAAGGACACTCACTTCACCAACTATCTCCTGTTCAGAAAAGCTATGAAAACCTACCTATTCAAAACATTCTACAACTAACAACACAAACTATGGACAACCTCCCTTACGTCACAAATGCAATTCACTAATGTAACTCCACCAAAATGTAAACTGTAAGCCACTTTGCACTGAAACTAATGAAATACATTGAATTATGCACACAGCTAACTTTATTTTATAAATTGGGTGTCCAACTTTGCTCACTAAGCATAAAGTTAGGCACTCAAGTTTATAGAATTAAGCTGACTATATGCCAGAAGTGCAAACGTATTAAAGAGTATCCACTATGCACTCCTTCCTGATAGTATGAACATGTGTGGACCCTTATGCATGTGTGAACCATCATGTATGAGCACATCAGAAAGAGTGCTCCCTCTTTGCACATAGTACACATTTTTAATAAGAGTGTGCTCTCTTTGCACATAGTGCACATTCTGTAAGAAATGTACACACTATCACTGGACAACTTTCATTGCAAACAACAGCCCATCCCTAATAACAATATTTGAAGACTATTTTTATTAGATTAGGAGAGGCCTAGTGGTTAGGGTGGTGGACTTCGGTCCTGAGGAACTGAGTTCGATTCCCACTTCAGGCACAGGCAGCTCCTTGTGACTCTGGGCAAGTCACTTAACCCTCCATTGCCCCAGGTACAAATAAGTACCTGTATACAATATGTAAGCAGCATTGAGCCTGCCATGAGTGGGAAAGCACAGGGTACAAATGTAACAAAAAAAATTTGGCAACAACAAGGCTGAGGAATTAACAGGGTGTCTGAGTAAGACTTGGGTTCTGGGTGCTCCCAAGTTTGAGAGCTTTTTTTTTGCTTATAATCTTGAAAAGTATATTTCCTAAAAATGCCTAAGTGTAGGGGGAAGCTTAATGAATACCTCTTTTTCCTTCAGCTGCTGTGAACTTCACAAAGTTGAAATTACATCTTTTGTGGTGTCTTCCTTGAGTGTTTCTGCTGCTAGTGCTAGGAAGAGCTCTAGCTTGGACAGCGAGGTACTGCAGAGCCAAGGCAGACAAGCTACTCCTCTCTTGAGCGACCACAACTGCAGGGTTTGGGGTACACAGATGTTTCTGTCAGTGTCATGGGTCAGGCTGTGCAATCGAGTACTGGAGAACAAATACCAACTGCAGTGCTTCTCGGAGGAGAACCAAGCCTGGTCACTAGCGAGTGTGCGTATATGTAGAGGGTGAGAGATTGACACTGGAGAATTATCACAAGCAGAACTTTCTTCTTTCTCCAGCAGTTTTGACCCCATTGATATCACTTGAGCTGGCGGTAATGGCCCTTGAGACACTGTGGTCGACCATGGAGAGTTTTCACCAGGTTTGCTTCTCGTTTGTTAATATTTCTCTTTCTTCCATTACTTAGTTGCAGGATTTGGAGACTAAACTGTTCTCTCAAGCTTCCAGGATTGAAGAGGTTGATAAATTTGTGACTGATTTAAAATCTCAGTCAATTTTATTTCGAGATAAAAATCTTTTGTTAAGAAAGATTGAAAATTTGGAAAATATTCATAGAGGTTTGAACTTGAGGCTTCTTAATTTTCCACAGTATTAACTGACCTCTTCCAGGGATCTTTTTAATAAGATTTTGCAACTGGCATTGAAATATCCTGAGGCAGCTTTTCCAGCTATCCAGAAGATGTATTATATTCTATGCACTCAAACGACAACAACAGAAGCTTCAATGGATTTAAACACATCTATTATTTTGGAATTATCAAAGATTGAAGTCTCAGTGAGATTTACTGTTCTGGTGACTTTTGTTTTTCATCAGGCTAGGGAGTCAATATTGAGATTATATAATAAGACAGCAGATATAACATTCATGGGAGGCAAAGTTTAAATGTTTCCAGATGTTTGCAATGGACACAGATTAGAAGAAAGAAGTTTTTGGAATTACGTTCAGTGGTTATTTTTTTGGGAGCATCCTTCCAACTTAGGTTTCCTTGTAAATGTTCTGTGTTGTATCAGAATAATCATTATATTTTTATGAATCTGTCCCACTGAGGTTCTTTTTGGCAGGGAAAGGAGTAACTCTTACTTAACTGACATGAAGGTGCATTTTTTTATTTGATGTTTAAGTTCTACTTTGGACATTTTCACTAACCGTCCCAAAGCAAAGGTGCATAATAAAAAAATAAATAAAACATAATAAAAAAATAAATAAAACATTTCTCTATGTACAAAAATACCGAAAATAAAACATCTGCAACCAGTGATGGGAAGCATCCTCAGTGTTCGAAAATATACAGCATAGAACACCCATCATCACTAGATGTCCCTGAGTTTACAAATAATGTGCACGCTCACGGCAAGATGTCCCCTCCACGTGCAAAACATCCATATATAGCATTGCACGTGGAAGAGCATTCATTGCTGTGGCAGGAGGTCCCTCAGGTGAGAGCCTAAGTACTCTTTCCAGGAGATCCACCTACAGGTACAACTGTGCCTAAGGCACATAATATACATCTTCAAGAGGCACCACCATCTGCCCCCTAGGAATGTGTCTATCATAGCATGGAGTCACATTAGAGACATCTTGGCAAGGTAAGTGTCCAGCAATGCCCCACCCTCCCAGATCACAGCACAATTCATGTATAAGCACTAGATATGGACAGGGTACAGGCACCTAGGTCCCTTTCCTATTGAAGTACATGTAAGTGCTCCCTCACCAGTACAAGGTCTTACTGTAGTTCCTCATTCAAGAGTAATCATGGATGTATATGTGCACATCCATAAATATAAAATGGAAGGAAAAAAAATTATCTATTGGTGAAATCAGAATGTACACCACATCCAATGCCCAGAAAGTATGGGGGATGCCCCTGTTACCATCCATGGAAATCTATCACGAGGGACCACACAGACCTGCACCCTTTTTCCCCTTCCCTGGCCCTGCTTAATAGTGATGGCAACATTAGCAGCAGCTCCCTAAAGTATATTCAGATGCCCAAAGTAACACCATCTGTACCTCGTTGCCCATCCCCACATCCCTGTAATACTACACATGCTGCACAGAAAGGTCACCATGTAACTCTCTGTCCTCATATCCACCTCAGCTCTGATATCACCTGTGCTTGTGGAATGCATTTCCCCCCTTCTGTCCGTTGAAAGCTGTCACATCCAATGTAGGGAGCATTGCACAACTTAGATTCCAAAACAATGATATATGTGAAGGTAAGAAGGCTCATCACCTGAACCTTGGTCCACAAACTTGTGTTTTGCAGGTGGTATGGCATCTAAAGGGAGCTATAGTCACTGGTACCGGTGTGTCTGGATCGACAACCCAGTGATGATCCAGCATGTGCAGTGGTACCTCCAGGCCCCATGCAAATATCACAAACAGAGCACCCCTGTAACACCTCTGTCCCAAATCAAGGGCTGAGAATGCAGCTACCCTCCTTAGAGTGTGCCCACAACCCTTATATGTGTTGCCCCCAACACCCAAACTATGAGATGACATGGAAAGGAACAGGGAAGGGAGGAACCATTGCTCACTCTCCACCAGCAACCAAAACCAAAGGGCAATGTATAGTACACACATCTACCTGGCACATTACAACCTCTACAGCAGGGGATATAAAAAAGTTACCACTTAAGTAGTTATTGCTCTTCTGGTATTATCAATTCTCGGATCCATTTCCCTTATTGTAGAGAATCATGGTGGTTACTTTTTCTATCTCCCTTCCTAGGGTGGATATTGTTTCCTGATTTTATTAACTGAATTTCTCGTAATTGCGTATATTGGATGGGATTGTATAATTTGAAAGTCATCACATAAAATAGTACAAAAATAACCATCACCACAAACCACCACAGTGGAAATTGAATCCACAACCTTTATATGCAGGTACTAAAGCCCTAACCCTTACCTCAAATATACTGCTGATGAAGAACTGGGCACTGGCCATGTATCCTGTGTGCTCATTGCCAGACCACCCTCCATAGTTCCCTGCCATGTCATCGCATTGATCCCACATCTCAGACATATCCCCCAGGTAACCACCACTGCCCATACCTGTCTCCATACTTGGCTCGCGACATCCAGTTGCTGCACCATGCAAGCCATATAGGATGTACATAGCCTGGAAACAATTTGTATCAGTATCACAGTCCACTGCTGTCCCTTCTGTTCCTGCTGACCAATTTCTGTCTTGTTCTGTATCTAGGTCCTACAAAAGGCAAGGAGGCCTTGGTTAGCAGATACATAGGGAATAGCATGTGTCAAGTCTGTTTCCTAGCAGAAAGCAGAAGGGGAAGGGTGGGATGAGAGGTCTGTGCTTACCTGTAGAATATGGCAACAGTGGAGTCCATCTGGCTCAAGGCTTCCTAGGTGCAACAGGGTGATTCTTGGGGAAAGAATGGAGGGCAAAGGAATCAAGTATGGAAATCTGTGAGCAGAAGAAAAGCCAACTCCCACTTTGCAACCATTATAAGAAGGGGGAAGATCATCACCCAAACAATTCTACCTCATTGAAGTGCAATGCCCCTAAGACATCTATACCTGAGACCCATAATCGAATCGCATCTATATCGCTAACTATTTCCTGCAGATGTTTTCGGGTGTGGGTCATAATCAAAAAAAAAAAAAAAAATCCATAAGAACATCTAGCTATCCCCAACCTAAACGTTTCCAGAAGCCTACTTAAATGTTCATCACAGTATTTTCAAATCTGCCTCTGCTGTTCTCACAATGGCTCCAAAGAGAGCAGCTCCTAGCTGAGATTGACCTGCTAGTAAGGGAGATCAAGAGACATTCAAACTTGTTTGTCCCCAGGGAACAGAGGCTTTCAGCCTCCACCAAGGGGAGGGAGTGGGGTGTCATCTGTGATCACCTCAATGCAGTTCATCATGGCAAAAGGGAGGTTGTGGACTGCAAGAGGAAATGGCACCAGCTGATGCAGAAGGTACACTGCAAGGCAGGCACCAATCCTCAAGGTGACACCAGTAACCTCAGCCCCATGGAACAGAAGGTGCACACTCTCCTCCCCCAGGGAGGGGATACATGGAGTTGGGAGCCAAGACATGTTGGCCCAGCCTGAGGAGTCAGGTATGTTTGGTACATGCAAGATATCCTGGCTCTCTTCTGTATCACCCTCCCTTCTACAAGCAGGGTCATTGGAATGGGAGGGGGGCCTTGGTAGGGGCCTCATTGATCACACTCCCATGTGTAGGCCAGGTTCTACGAAAGTTGGAAGAGGGGGGCAGAAGGCACACCAGAAGACATGGTAAAAGGCCTAAATATCAGGGGTCATGTCCCACATGATCCACAGGGAGGAGGCAATTGTGGGCAGTTTGTGGGTACCCAATATCTGCCTCATTTTGGTGCCTTCTTTCTTCCCCTCCACTTGACCCATCTCCAACTAGTATGTATGCCCTCTGTATCCCATCCACAATCCTTATTTCTCTACCCACCTATATGTGTGGCTGTCTGGCACTTTGGGCTCTCCAGTATACAGTGTCCCATACCCCTTGGCTCTAGCTAGCAGTTTTGCATATGAAGGCAGACATTTTTGGGTTCATGAGAATGGCATTCCTCAATGTGCTGGAGGTGCCCATGGAGAGGTCTGAAAGAGAAGGGTGAAGCACAGTGACAAGTTAGTTTCTATATAAAACACCTTTCATCCACTCAGAGGGCGAGTCAGAACCTAGCAGCCCAGCCAGCCAGCCACATGCTGCAGAGGAGGGGGCAGCAGCAATACTGACATCAGGAGCATAGGCAGTCGGTGGCCCAACTGTTTGGGGAGGCTAAAGAGGGTGGGGTTAGGGATGGGGCCAGAGGTGGAGCTTAAATCCATAATTGTCTGATAACACGCAGAAAAAATAAATAAATAAAAATAAAAGTCACAATTAATACCTTTTATTAAATTTAGATATTAGATATGTATCATATGTCAAAGAATAAAGTGGTTGTTCAAAGCATATTCTAACCACAATTGCTCAACTGCAAAACACTATGCACAACTTTGTCCAAAAACACACTCAGAACCTTACTGTACCATAAATATTACACTGGGCAGATCTAATACACCAATATACCACCCATACGGAAAATGCAGACTGTCAACAATATGAAACAAGGGATCATATCATCATAATTCTCATGTAGAGCCACAAAACACCCTAATTCATGTTTAATGTGGGATAAAATGCCATAAATAAGTAAATAAATATAAACTTTTAATGTTGAGCACCTGATTTTCAAAGTAGACATATTCCAAGCACTATAATGAAAATAAAATGATATTTTCTACCTTTGTTGTCTGATGACTTTTTCTGATCATGCTGGCCCAGTATCCGTTCTGCTGCTATCTGTCCTCAGTGCAGGTCAGGAAGTCATCCTCCTTAAATATCTCCCTGGCAACCAAGGACACCTCCAGCCAACCCCCCCTGCTTTCCCAGCAGTAAGGTAAACAAACCATAAACCAATTTCTACAACTGCTAGAGGGCTTTCACTGCAGCTTCTGCTGTGAGGATGGAGGTAAATCAACAATTTAATCCCCTCAGAGCAGCTGGACTCCACAGCTGATCCATTCTGCTGCAGCAGGGGGGAGGCTTAGCCTCTCCAAGGCTCTTATACCGGGCGCCTATGATCAGGAGAGCAGCTATGGAGGTAAAGGAGGCCACTGGGGGACAAGATGGAACATGAGGCAACTGAGGAGTAATCAGAAGTGGACTTCCTACCCCCCCCCCCCCCCCCCAAGCATTTGCTGATCTAGCTAATGACAGGAACAGGAACATGGATAAGGGTCATGAGGAGCCACAAGCCAGACAGAGAGGTAGGTGATCAGGCTGGCCACCAGATGTCTGGCACAAAACCAAGTCCTGGCTGAGTATTGGCAAAGGAGGTAGAAATCATGCTTTGGGGGGTCCGGGCCCTGCAGGCTAATAATGAGCAGAGATAGCGCATTATGGAGGAGCACCCACTTGGCACAAAGCCCACCTGATCTTCATGCACAATCGTGGGTAGATACTTGGTCAACCTATTTGCCAGAATCTTGGCCAAAATATTAGTGTCTAGATTTAAAAGGAATATGGGCCTATATGATCCTCAAGACATTGGATCTCTACCCAGTTTGGGTAGTACTAGGACCCCGGCCATGAGCATATCTGCCCCCAGTTCACACCACATTGAATAAATCTGTTAATCTGGGCATCAGCTGCTGCTGAAAGCATTTATACAAATTTTACAGTAAGGCCGTCTAATGTAGGTGCCTTTCTATCTTTTTTTTAGCTCTTTAATGGCCCCCTTCACTTCTGTCCCTGTGATAACCCTTTCTAGTATTTCCACCTGCTCAGGTTGTAAATGCTTCAGTTCCACCAACTCTAAATATTCCGTAATCCTTGCATGCGTAATGGAAGGGTCACCATGATGCAGATCCTGATAAAATTTCTGGAAACACCCTTTGATCTGATCATCCTCTTCACAAACCCCCTCTCATCTTTAATTTGTAGTATCTGAGCCTGCAGGCATTTTGGCTTGAGTATATTCGCCAGTAGCATATCCACCTTGTTCATAAAATCTCTATTGTAATAACTCAAGCTGAAACATTCTTCCGTGTACTTCAAATTCCACAATGCCTGATATACCATGGTAACTCTTTATATCCCAACACAGTTCTCTGGGCCTTATGCTTTTGTTCCAATACCCTCAGCCTCTGCCTTAGTTCCGCTTATGTTGGAAGCACAAGTTCTGCTTGTGTTGGTTGAATGTAATGGAAATCATCACCCCCTCTAAGGTATGTTTTCATTCTCTCTTATAGAACTCCCGGTTTTATATCTTCTCTTCATTTAGTTGAAAATAACTCTTAATCTCTTGGCTAATTTTCAGATAACTATCCTCTTGAACTAGTATAGATTCATTCAACCTTTAGAGTCCCTTGGACCTTTGGTCCCCCTGCTGGTACAATTCAAGTCATACTGCTCCAGGATCCAACCACAGTATTGGTTCGGTCCCTACATCACAGTCCATGATTGTTCCAGGAAAATATTGATTCTGGAATAGAATTGATGTGTACAGGAGAAAAATGAGAAGTCTTTAGTTGAGCCTTTATATTGCCATCCACCAGATAGAAATTTCTCATAAAATCAACTATACTGTTGGGGTAGCATGGGCGCCCAATAGTAATTCCAAAGTTGGCGCATGCAGCTTCCCGTGGTAAAAAATATTTTTTTATTTTCTACCATGGGGGCACTCCTGGCAGTAATTGGCAGCGCAGCCACAGTACCACGTGCTGCTTGATTACCACATGAGTAGCGTGTGAGCCCTTACCACCAAGTAAATAGATGGTGGTAAGGGCTCAGGCAGTAAATAACCGCATGCAACTTTTAATAATTGTGCAAGGCCATTTACTGCTCAATTTTAAATAAGGCCTTTATACCCACCATGGTAAACAATGCCCCAGTGTGTGCCAATTTCATGTACCCACACTAGCACAGGCTAATTTTTATCACACATTAGTAAAAGGGCCCCTCAGCATTTAGGGGCCCTTTTACCAAATGGCAGTAAAAGGGGCCCTGCAGTGTGGTTTTTCTGCATGTGGGTTTGCCACGTGCCAAGGCCTCCTTTTACCACTGCTGGTAGCCTTTTTTTTTTTTTTTAAAGAAGTGGTCATGCGGTAAGTTAAATACTTGCCGAGTGGCCATTTCCAGGAGGAGTGTTAGTCTGGTTGTGAGCCCTTGAGCGCAGGCCGAGGCCTAGAATAGGTGTTAGGTCAAGGCCGGGGTGGACTGAGCGGGCACTACACACTACCCCAGCTACCAAGTCCTGCACACACATGCAGCAACCAATTTGCACCTCCAGAAAAGGGAAGATAGGGCATTCAGGCGGGCCTCATGGCCAATCGGGAACCCATTTACTCAGAATTCAAGCATGCGGCCCTCACGGCCTAACTGGAACCGACTCATACGAAGGAAGGGGAGAAAGAGGAAAAAACAAGGCGGTCTCCACGGGAACTAGAGCACCAGCACACCTACGGTGCTGGTTAAGGACACATAGGAAAAGGAACTGACAGACGTATCAACAAGAAACAATCAAGGAGAACAGGATGCACACACAGAAACACGTCAAGCAGTACCCCACGGCACACAAAGGAAATGAGGGACTGTGAAATAAAGATACTGTAAGCAGAGACCCTCAGCGGACAGGAGAGGGAAAAGACAGCAAAACGGAGTGCGGTGCTTAACACATCCCCAGCACAGAAAGTAACAGTGCTCAGCAATACAGAAGATAATTACAGCAAAGAAAGTACTGACAGTCACAAGAGAAAACTGCACCAAGCAGACAACTGCCAGAAGCAGGGAAACTCTGCAGACAAAGGGTTAAACCAAGCTCAAACACACAGCTGCCAGAGGCAGGGAACACTGCAAACAATGGGTTAATTGGAGTACAGGGAAAGAGCAAACAAAAATCCCCACAGGGAGAAACAAAGGGTCCCAAGCCTGTTGCAAGGGCAGGACATACAAATCATAATATAAACACAGCAACAAAGGGTAACTCCTAAGGAAGGGAAACCAAAACAAACAAACTGGAACAGAATGAGGTAGGAACTCACCACACAGCACCACAGCCAAACAGAGAGAATTCCAGGTGCAGTGTAGAGAGATAATTAGACACACGTTAGAAGCAGCCAGCAAACAGAGACAGAGGAACAGAAACTGCAAGCAAGGTAAGGAGTAATCAAACCCCACGAAAGCACAGAGCTAATAGCTCAGACAGAGCATAGGTAAGGCTTCAGCAGAATAGGAATAACGCCAAAGCAGGGGTTGCAGGGAAAGGTAAGCTTAAGTAGATCAGACTGGCATCAACTCAGCCCCTGACGGACCAATCAGGAGTGATTCCAAACATTCCCCTGTCTGACTAGCAGAATTCTAACAGAATCATAACAAGGAGCCCTTGCTGCCTCCTGTTTAGGAGGCAGTAGGGGCTCCAGGGGTAGCTTGGCGATAACCAGTCAGCATGGGCACACCCCCTAATCACAGCATACCAGAAAACAAAATTGCCACCAAGCTCCTGAGCGAGTCCGGTGGTAGGACCAATTTGGCAGTGTTTCTAAATAAATATATGGAGTAGCCTTGATAGAAAACACACAAAGAGTGAACAAATACAGATTGTACAACATTAGACTACTGAATGACAACTGCAAGAGATATTTATTTATTTATTTACAACATTTGTATCCCACGTTTTCCCACCTATTTGCAGGCTCAATGTGGCTTACATATTTCCGTAATGGTGATTACCAGTTCCGGAGAAAAAAGAAATACATAGTTAGGTAGAGGAGACAGAATGGAGTAAGTATTCAGGAAGGAAAGTTCATCTTATAATAAAAAATCGGGATAACTTAGTTTGAAACAATCATGAATATTAAACTTCAAAATTAGTATGAGCGATAGGAAATAAAGAATTAGATATTGTGAAAGACCAATGTACATCTTGTACATAATAAAATCATGTGTTGATCCTTCCAAAGCACTTTATATACCTTCTGCTCCCAATCTGGCTATGAGAATAAGTATATGCTGGGTTTTATTTTCTTTCAACAAGATAATATATTTGAGGTATATCCATAAATCTGCTCGGAGGAGACTAGAGGAAGATTACCTTTTTGCTATGTATACAGCAATGTCCTGACATTATGGCAGTGTGTCATGCTACAAAGGCTTGCTTTCTTTGGATTATGACACATGGCACCATCGAGGATTGCTCCAATACTTCATGTCAATGACTGTATGCCTGAAACTGACATAAATCAAGTCCAATCAGAAGAAGACATGATGCAGAAGAGCTGGTTCTAAATTCTAATACCTGAGGTGTTGTGTTACAGATATTGAATTTAAAAAAAAAAACCTCTTTGCAATGAATTTTAAATTAAGCAAAACCTTTCACCAGAGATTTGTTAAAAGCAGACTAACAGTTGTTCTCTTCTTTTCCCTTTTAGTAGAGGTGCTTTAAATTATATATTAACCAAAAAAGTAAACAGAATAAAATAGTCAATTAAATATTAATGGAAGATGTAGTAGAATTGTCCTGTGGTACACTTAAAACATCCTGAATGATTGAGCTGTGAATTGCATTCCCAGAGGTATTGAAATATTCATCAGTGCTATTTAATAAATGTTCAAAGACACTCATGTTTATACTACAGTGCTTGCAGGAGAGTGCTTACTACTGAAAATAGTTTAATGGAAGATGAACTTTTCTGATCAGTGAGTCACCTTAAATTATACAGAGTACACAGCAGAGAGGGTAGCGAAATCTCTGCACTGACAAATTGGACAGCTGAGAACATTCTTTTCCTAAAAGAATAATGCACAGTAAAGTCTTTCCTGTCTCCAGAACCATTACAGGGGACTTGTTAAAATGAATATTTTTGCACCTTATAATATTCAGCTAGAGATTATATTACCCAGAGCCACTTATCACGAGGGATGAAATTTATAATACAATAACAAGGAAATGTAGGGATGTGTATTCATTAGTGTGTATTAGGTTCAATAGCATGCCTTAACAAAGTAAAGCATGCATCATCAATTTTATGCACATTAACCTGCAAATGAATGTGCATTCATTAAAAGTTCTAATGTGCTTTATAAAGTTTTTATTAAAATGAATATATGAAATAAAAATAACATAGTAACATAGTAGATGACGGCAGAAAAAGACCTGCACGGTTCATCCAGTCTGCCCAACAAGATAAACTCATATGTGCTACTTTTTGTGTATACCTTACCTTGATTTGTACCTGTCCTTTTCAGGGCATAGACCGTATAAGTCTGCCCAGCACTATCCCCACCTCCCAACCACCAGTCCTGCCTCCCACCACTGGCTCTGGCACAGACCGTATAAGTCTGCTCAGCACCATCCCCACCTCCTAACCACTAGCCCCGCCTCCCACCACCAGTTCTGGCACAGACCGTATAAGTCTGCTCAGCACTATCCCCACCTCCCAACCACCAGTCCTGCCTCCCACCACCGGTTCTGGCACAGACCGTATAAGTCTGCTCAGCACCATCCCCACCTCCCAACCACCATCCCCGCCTCCCGCCACCGGCTCTGCCACCCAATCTCGGCTAAGCTCCTTAGGATCCATTTCTTCTTAAAAGGATTCCTTTATGTTTATCACATGCATGTTTGAATTCCATTACCGTTTTCATTTCCACCACCTCCCGCAGGAGGGCATTCCAAGCATCCACTACTCTCTCCGTGAAAAAATACTTCCTGACATTTTTCTTGAGTCTGCCCCTCTTCAATCTCATTTCATCAAAAATACGAAACAATTTCTAAAAATTTAGACATTTTTTAAATTTTATTTTCCTGTGTATGTCTGTAATTAAATGATACTTACGGAGAAAACAATTCTGAAATATTTGTTTTAGATAAAAATTCTTAGCCACGGGTTCACCAAGGTTCCTCTTCCTTTCTTGACAGACTCTATGGCATAATTCCTTCCATATCTTCTATTTTCAACATTTTTATGGTAATTCAAAGTATAAAAGGTATCCAGGTTCTGTGGGGATGAAATAAACTTAACCAGATAAGTCATCCTGTTAAATTTTATTTTTGTAACCCAATTTATGAGGGTAGATACTAAAATGCATAAAGAAAATAGTACACATTTTTGGCTAAATAATGAGCATCAAATATCATAACTGGCTATTATTTGAATTTAGCACATGCCATTATTTGGCAGCAAAGGTGTACAGTAGGGCAGGAGCTACTGGGAATTGCTCCTGCTCACTCAATAAACAGAAGATGTTGAGTGGCCGAGATAGGAGTGAAGATATGGATAGGGTGGGAGGGATGGGACAACATAAATGGATAGGGTATCTGGGGGGGGGGGGGGTACTGAGGGGCCCTTTTACAAAGTGGTGGTAAGCCTAACGTGGGTTTACTGCTCACTAAAAGGGAAGTACCAACGGGCTACCACAGCAGCCCTGCGGTAGTTCCCACCCCCAACGTGCGCCATTTCCGGTGCTACAAAAATATGTATTTTTTGAAGCACCGGTGTGTACCAGTGCCATGTGCTACCCAGTTACCATTGGGGTAGCGAGGGAGCCCTTATCACCACCTCAATGGGTGGCGGTAAGTGCTCCCACCCGAAATGGGCTTGCCCATTTCTTAAAAAAAAAAAAAACCCTGCCTTTTACTCGCTGCAGTAAAAAGGGACTTAGGCACACATCAAAAAACATACGCCGACACCAGTGCAGGCCCCCTTTTGCTGCAGCTTCATAAAAGGACCCCTCAGATTGGGAAGGCATGTATGAATGAAGTGTCTGTAGGATGTCAGGGAATGAGATTGCAGCAGGTATTTTCACCATGGCCCCTTTAAGAGACAGCAGGTCCACTATCTATGTTACAGCAACCAGGAATGAATGATGTTCCCGGCTACAGGAACAGAAATTTATATTTATATGGGACTTACTAACCTGTGGTATTGATGTACCACAGATTACTCCTGTGGTCCTGTGGTCAATATCACTGGAATGAAATGTATTACTCTAGGTTTGTAACTATTCCACTTAACTGGTTAACTTTATAAAGTAAGTATATGCATAGAAAAATATTTGGTTAATTTCCTAATTTGGGGATTAAAAAAAAAATCCTGCCATAGATTTATTTGATTTACATAGTAATGTTAGCAGATAAAGACCTGCACAGTCCATCCAGGCTGCCCAACAAGGTGGCCGGAGTCGAATTTGGTACCCTGTATATGTTCCACTTCTTCATGATTAAACACTGGTATATGTGGAAGGGCATTTTGAATATGACATCTAAATCTGATTTTGGATGTTTTGTGCAAAAATCCAGTAGCGAACATGACCATTTCTAAACCAGAAATACGTCCAACTTTTTCAGGACCATTTTCAAATGTCCAAGGGAAAAATGCACAAAAAGAAGCCATTGGGTGTATGGGGAGCCAGTATTCTTATTAGACTGGCCATATAGACATCCCAGCTGAGAAGTGGGGCACTCTAGGGGGCACTGCAGTGGACTTCTCACAAAAGGTTCTGGGTACACATCTCACCGTTACGCCTTTATATTGTATGGTGAGCCCTCCAAAAACAACCAAAAACCTACTGAACCCAACTTGTACATTACTACAATAGACCTTACGCCTGCAGGGGTCACCTCTATGTAGGTACAGTAGGTTTTTGGTGGGTTTTGGAGGGCTCACACTTTCTACCACAAGTGTAACAGAGTGGGATATGGGCCTGGATCCCCTTCTCTACAGTCCACTGCACCGACCACTAGGCTACACCAGGGACCTGCTTGTTGCTCTTACAGGACTGACCATAGCATTTGAAGCTGACATAGAGGCTGGTATGTACTGTTTCTTGCACAGCTTTGGGGAGTGAGAGGTGGTCTGTGACCACTAGGGAAGTAATGGGGGATGCAATGCCTTAATCCCTCCAAGGGTCATATGGTCATTTAGGGTACCTTTTTGTGACATATGCATGATAGAAACAGGTCAAAACACCTAACTTTTAGCCCTAGATGTTTTTGTTTTGTTCCATTATGGCAGAAAAACGTCCATGTTTTTGGAATGCCCAAATCTCACCCCCAACATGCCCCCTTGTGTGATTTGGATGCACTGCAGAGAAAGGTGTCTCAAATCTGAGTTTCAAAAATTGCTATTTAGACATTTTTGGGGGGAGAAAACATATCCAAATGCCAATGTATGCCATTTTTGAGACATTTTTCTTCTTTTGAAAATGAGCCCCTTAATCTTTGTTTCTCCCTGCCAATTTTGGGGCACAGACCATAGAAATCTGCTCAGCACCAGCCATACTACTCAAATACTGGAGTTGCCCTCCAGCCTTGAACCTGATTTGTCTTTGCCAGTTACTGGATCCAAACTGATGAAATCTGACAAGCATTGGTATTACTTCCCAGCCTCTGAAGCTGCTATCAAAGCTCATTCCAGTTATGAGATCATTTAAGTTTTACTTTAACTGGCTTCCATGCTTTTTCTACAGAGTAATCCTCTTTGTTTATCTTATGTATTATTGAATTCCATTATCGTTTTTGTTTTTACAACCTCCCGCGGGAGGGCATTCTAGGCATCTATCACTCTTTCTGTGAAAAAGTATTTCCTGATGTTGCTCCCTAGTCTCCCACCCTACAAACTGAACTCATGACCTCTAGTTCTACCACTTCCTCATATCTAAAAGAGATTAGTTTTTAAACATCTGTATCATATCCCCCTATCTCTTCTTTCCTCTAGGGTATACATATTGAGATCTTCAAGTCTCTTCTTATGTCTTTTGCACAAGCCCTGTGTCATTTTTGACATCTTCCTTTGAACCACCTCAGTTTTTTTATGTCTTTAGTAAGATACACCCCTGAAAATTGAACATAATACTCCAAATCGGGCTTCACCAATGACTTGTACAGGAGCATTAACACCTCCTTTCTTCTACTGGATGTGCTTCTCTCTTGCAGCCTAGCATTCTTTTGGCTATGGCCACTGAATGTCACATTGTTTTGTTGCCTTAGGATCCTCTATCACCTCTAGGTCCTTCTCCTGGTCTGTGCCTATTAGCCTCTCATCCCTTAGCAAATACAGCTCTTTGGGGGGCCCTTTTACTAAACCGTGTAAGCATCTACACGTGCCCAATGTGCGCCAAAATGGAGTTAGCGCTCGACTACCGCGTGGCTCTTGTGGTAATTTCATTTTTGGCGGGCATCCGATACGCGCATCTGAAAAGTATTTTTTAATTTTGGGCGCGCATAATGGACGCGCACCACGTGTCATTTGACATGCATAGGTCATTACCACCCGGATTCTTTACCACTAGGTCAATGGCTGGTGGTAAGGTCTCAGACCCAAAATGGATGCACGGCAATTTTGATTTTGCCGCTCATCCATTTTGGGCAAAAAAAGGCCTTTTTTACAGGTGCGCTAAAAAAATGGATCGACGCACTCCCAAAACCTGCGCCTACACTACCGCAAGCCATTTTTCAGTACACCTTTGTAAAAGGACACCTGGGTTTCTACAACTCATGTGCATCGCTCTTCACTTAAATTTTAAATACCAAACATTAAATTATTCTAATCTTTTTTGATCACTTCTAATGTCCACACCCTCCAGGTTGTCCATTCCCTCCAGGGTGTCAAGTCTTCATGTCATCTGCAAAAAGGCAAACTTTCCCTCAACATGCTGGAACTTATTAACACCACATCACACGATCACAGACATAATTAAACCAGGCTTGTAAAAACCCTCACAACTTGATACTTGTCTACCTAAATTAATTGTAAGCCACATTGAATTTACCACTAGGTTGGAAAATGTGGTGTACAAATGCAGAAATAAAATAAATTAAATTGATATCGCTTGGGAATAGATATAAATGTACATGTACAAATGCATGCTTTTTAAATAATATCAATCATTTTAGATAGTTCCCAATAATATCAATCCTAAAATAATATCAATCCTAATTCTCATTTTGGTGTTGTCTAGTGTACAAGCCTTAAGAGTCTTGTCTAGTAGCTGGCGACACCCAGGTTGTGACCCTGGGCAAGTCACAACTCTCCATTGCCCCATGTACAGAAAACACCTTAGATTATGAGCTCACTAGGGACAGAGAAAGAACCTGAATATAATGTGTACAGTACTGCATATATCTAGTAGCACTATAGAAATGATAAGTAGTAGTGCTAAGTTATCCGGCTAGCAGATTGAGTATAGCCATTATCCCAATAAATTCCACAACCACCCCAGGACTCTCTGCACAGTGCAGGGACAGATAAGTGTAGCTTAATTTTGAAAGGGAAGGACGCCCATCTTCCGACACAAATCGGGAGATGGGTGTCCTTCTCCCGAGGTCGCCCAAATCGGCACAATCGAAAGCCGTTTTTTTGTGTCCTCAACTGCTTTCCGTCGCGGGGATGACTAAAGTTCACGGGGGCGTGTTGACAGTGTACCGAAGGCGGGATGAGGGTGTAGTTAAGAGATGGGCATCCTCGGCCGATAATGGAAAAAAGAAGGGCGTCCCTCACGTGCATTTGGTCGATTTTACTTGGTCCCTTTTTTTTCACGACCAAGCCTCGAAAAGGTGCCCGAACTGACCAGATGACCACCGGAGGGAATTGAGGATGACCTCCCCTTACTCCCCCAGTGGTCACCAACCCCCTCCCACCCTAAAAAAAATAAAAATAAAAAAACATTTTTTTCCAGCCTCTATGCCAGAATGTCATACCCAGCTCAATCACAGCAGTATGCAGGTCCCTGGAGCAGTTTTTAGTGGGTGCAGTGCACTTCAGACAGGCGGACCCAGGCCCACCCCCCCCCCCCCATCTGTTACACTTGTGCTAGTAAATGTGAGCCCTCCAAAACCCACCCAGAACCCACTGTATCCACATGTAGGTGCCCCCCTTCATCCCTAAGGGTTATGGTAGTGTTGTACAGTTGTGGGGAGTGGGTTTGGGGGGGGGGTTGTGGGACTCAGCACCCAAGGTAAGGGAGCTATGCACCTGGGAGCAATTTGTGAAGTCCACTGCAGTGACCCTTGGGTGCCCAGTTGGTGTCCTGGCATGTGAGGAGGACCAGTGCACTACGAATGCTGGCTCCTCCAATGACCAAAGGGCTTGGATTTGGTTGTTTTTGAGATGGGCGTCCTCGGTTTCCTTTATGGCCGAAAACCGGGGATGACCATCTCTAAGGTCGACCATCTCAACATTTAGGTCGACCATCTCTAAGGTCGACCTAAATGTTGAGATTTGGACGTCTCCGACCGTATTATCGAAACAAAAGATGGACATCCATCTTGTTTCAATAATACGGGTTTCCCCGCCCCTTCGCCGGAACGTCCTTAGAGATGGACGCCCTTAGAGATGGTTGTCCCCATTCGATTATGCCCCTCACAGTGTCTCTGAATGTCCAGCCATAAGTGTGCGTGTGTGTATTTATCTATATCTTTACATATCAAGTTTCAAGTTTAATGACATTTGATATACTGTTCATCAAACATATGTGACTATCTCTGTGAAAAGATGTCTCTGGAAATTAGACTTTAATAAATTCTGTTAGAGCAAACAATTTGTAATACAACAGTCAAAACCCCATCCTTTTATGTGAAAAAATAGAAAAGATACAGAAGTGTAAATATGAAAATGCTTTAGACTCCTTATTGGATGCGTAGCCAGGTTGAGGGCACGGTGGAAGCGGAGAGTGGACTGCTGATGGCACTGGCACATTTATTTTATTTTTTTATTTATTAGGATTTATTTACCGCCTTTTTGAAGGAATTCACTCAAGGCGGTGTACAGTAAGAATAGAACAAATATGAGCAATAGGCAATTACAGCAGAAAAAATATTCAAATAACAATACAAAGTATGGCATGGTATACTAATTACATAATAGAACGTTTTAATTGATAGTGAAGGGTAAAGCAAAAATGTAACATGTAGATAGGTAAGAGAGTAAGAAGAGTTAGAAAGTATGTGACTGATTTAAAAAAAGTTGCACATGAGGTCAGAGAGATGGTTAAATATTATCTCATCTAGGGTAGGAGTGGATAAACATGTCCTGCTGCAGTATTTGCAGCCTTTGTTACTCCTTGTGCGTGTGAGTGAGACTAACAAGTTAATTACTTCTTCCATGGCCTGGTTGAAGAGCCAAGCTTTCACCTGCTTCCTGATGTAGAGATAGTCTTGTGTTAAGCGGAGCCTTTCAGGCAGTGCATTCCAGAGTGTGGGAGCTACACCGGGGGTATCACATCGTGTAATGTCTTTTGGAGAAGGTGTGGTTAGTGATAGTCCTTGGGAAGACCTTAGTGTCCTTGGCGGTGTGTGGAGGATCATCCTATTCAAAATAGGCACCGCTGCCATCAGAAATCCATTTGGAGGAGTGGCCACCCCCCTCCCCCCCCCCCCCGGTGGCACACCTAGCTACGCCTCTGCTCCTTATGTACACATGACATGAAAAATCAGCCATTCTCAACATTTTGGATCCACTTCTTTAGTCACCTTTTCCCAGAGATGGTCACATCTCTCTCTCTCTCTCTCTCTATATATATATATATCTATGTATATACACATACATATAAATATATAAAGAGAAAGATAAATATACATGTTTGTGTATGGGCCAGGGGCGTATCTGCGTGGGGCCTCAGGGGCCTGGGCCCCCGCAGATTTTGCCCTGGCCCCCCCTACCGCCATCAACCCTCCCCCGCTGCCGTTCTTACTTTTGCTGGCGGGGGACCCCAACCCCCGCCAGCCGAGGTCTGCTTCCACCTGCCGCTGCCTTCAAAACTTCTTCTTCAGCCGGCGGGGGACCCCAAACCCCCGCCAGCCGCCCCGCGCTGTTTAAAATTCATCTTCGGCCTCCGTGGCCGTGCTGCTGGGATAGGCGGCGCTGTTGAAATCCACTTCGGAGTCTGACGTCGCAGCACGTACAACGTACAACGACGTCAGACTCCGAAGTGGATTTCAACAGCGCCGCCTATCCCAGCAGCACGGCCACGGAGGCCGAAGATGAATTTTAAACAGCGCGGGGCGGCTGGCGGGGGTTTGGGGTCCCCCGCCGGCTGAAGAAGAAGTTTTGAAGGCAGCGGCAGGTGGAAGCAGACCTCGGCTGGCGGGGGTTGGGGTCCCCCGCCAGCAAAAGTAAGAACGGCAGCGGGGGAGGGTTGGCGGCGGGAGGGGGGTGGAGAGACTAAGTTATTGGTGGCGGTGGGGGCTCGGCGGCGGCGGGGGGGGGGCGGGGGGGGGCGCTAAAATGTGCCCCCTCCCTCTGGCTCTGGCCCCCCCTACCGCCGGAGTCCAGATACGCCCCTGGTGTGGGCGTGTGTTTGCTCTAAGGGGCCCTTTTACTAAAAGTTTGGCGTGCAGCAATGGGTTTGCCGTATACCAATCTGGAACTACCACCGGGCTACTGCAGGAGCCTGGCTTGTGCCATTTCTGGCACTACAAAAATATTTTCTATTTTTGCAGCACCTAGTGCTTACCCGGCGGTAATTGGGCAGCACTGCACGCTGCCTGGTTACGTCGTGTAAGTGCTCCCCTCCCCCAAATGGCCATGCGGTAAGTGGTTTACTTACTGCATGGCCATTTCTTGTTGAGAAAAAAAAACCTTTTACCCACTGCAGTAAAAGGGGGCCTGAGCACATGTCAAAAAAGCACACGCTGACGCTAGTGTAGGCCCCCTTTTATCGCAGCTAAGGACCCCTTAGTGTTACTTAATCTCAGTGATGCACCCACAGTTGGAAAATGTTTAAACTTGTCTAGGTTAAGTACCTGGTCTTCTTTGCTGCTTCCCACACAGAATAACCAAAACTAGAACATGTGCGTAGCCATCATTTAATTACTGTTTCATCAAGCTAGATAAATATAGACAAACTGTCAGGCATGCCAGTTGTGCCCTAGTTTACAGCAGCACTGCCAAGAAGAAGAGGGGGAGATGTTGTCAGAGCATGAAGAGCAGTTAACAGTGCAGTTGAGTAAAACTAATGGAATGCATCCTGGAGTAAATTAGATGTTTTAAGATATGGGATTAATGTGAATCATTGCTAATTGCTGCTTATTGCAAACATAATAAACAGGCAATTTAGCTTGCTATAATCAAATATCTTCATTCATAACAAAAAAAGTGAGGCATCTACCGAAACCAAATGAAAGAGTATTAGTGCAGGATGGAAACACACTGGAGAGTGATAACAAAACAATGTTTTTCTTTTAATGAAAAGAATTTACTACCTTCCAAAAAAAAAAAAAAAAAAAAATAGCAAGTACATAGCCTATATGGAATCCAGCCATGACATGTTAAGGAAATTAGAAATTTCACAAAAGCATGGCCTTTGGGTGTCGTTAAAGAAGATGCTTATTCATTAACCAATAAACCCCAATGAATTACTTCAATGCAGGGGTTTTCCATCGGGACACATCCAACCAGTCAATTTTTCAGGAAATCCACAATGAATATGCATGAGATAGATTTGTATATAGTGGAGATAGTGTACAAAAATGTATTCAATGCATATTCATTGTGGATACCCTGAACTCTTGACTAACTGGGGCTGTCCTGATGACTGTGTTGAGAACCCCTGCTCCAATGTGAAAAATTGGGGCTATCGGTTTTAACTGATAAATACCACCAAGAGATAGAGATGCTAACCTGCTGGTGACCCTTCCTTCTAAAGCATCACTCTTCCCTTGACCCTTAATTCCTCTCCCGTGCAATCATTTTTTATTGAAATTGGGAGTTGGTCTGATCAAGTCAGTGGCAACATGATCTGAAGCTATGAGGACTAAACCTGCTGGAGAAGGAGCCATGATGAATTCTGCTCACACCTCCTGTATGATAGCCAAGAAAGGATGGGAGCACAGTAGAGGCCTGGGAATGGAGCAGACACTGGATGCATCCTCATGTCCACAGTCAAGCATCAATAAAATCCAGCTTCAATGGAAAGGTTCTGTTAGGTATGAGCAGCTGTATGGGATGGGGAGGGAAATGGGCTGAGACTGTTCTGGTACTTTATTTATTTATTTGTTACATTTATACCCCACATCTTCCCACCTATTTGCAGGCTCAATGTGGCTTACAAGTAACCATAAAGGCATTTGCCTTTATGGTTGATAACAAATATAAGATTGTGTTGTGGTCAGATGAGGTGGATGTGATTCAGGCATCATTGGGTTGAGGGGAATGATAATAGTAAGTTGTCCAGTGCGATGCTTGATTATGTTGTGTTGCTGAGTGTGGGGAGTTATGTTGGATCGGAGGGATAGGCTTTTTTGAAGAGGTGAGTTTTTAATGATTTCCTGAAGTTTAGGTGGTCATGTATTGTTCCCACAGCATGCGGGAGTCCATTCCATAGTTGTATGCTCAAGTAGGAGAGGCTAGATGCAAATGTTGTTTTATATTTTAGCCCTTTGCAGTTGGGGTAATGTAGGTTTAGGTATGATCGCGCTGATCTGGATCTATTTCTAGTTGGTCTAGTTCTATGAGGTCTGTCATGTATCCTGGGACTACGCCATAGATGATTTTATGGACCAAAGTGCAGATTTTGAAGAAGATTCATTCTTTGATTGGGAAGGAGCATTTAGTTGTAGTGGGAGAATGTTTGAGGCTATGGGGAGATCTGCTGAGAATATACTAGGTGTGGAAATATATTTTGCTGGGACAGCGCTGGGGCTATATGAGAAATATGTACTGGAACTGTGGGAGAGTTTATAAGTGCGGCTATGCTGAGACTTTGCTTATGGTGATGGGATGTTTGCTGGGACAATGAGAAGGAGTGCTAGAGTTATGGAGAAAAGAGCTGGCTTTGTGGGGTGGGAATATTCCGGGGATGTGGGATGAAGAGCATGTTTGAGCTAAGGAATGAAGTGCTTGTGTGATGGCAAAGTGTTGGAAATGAGGTAAAAGAATGATGGAACTATAGTGGTCTGTGCTGGGAGCACAGAATGCTGAGGCTGAGTGGAATCGTGGATTAGAAAATATTGTATGTCTAGCTTCTGATAATAAGACAATAATCAATGTTGTTAATGTGGGTAAACCAACATTTGCCCATCCCCCCCCCCCCCCCCCCCCCCCAGCAGGAAGAACAGGTTGTATGTCAAAGAGAGTTTCTTGCTGTGATAAATGGTTGTAGTCAAAAAGAAGACTTCTGTTTTGCTTGAACAGACATAGCCTGCTTTTGTAGAGCTTTCTCATTGTTAAGCAATGACAAAACCAGACATTGCATCTGCCGAGGCAATTTTTTTTGGCAAGGGTAAAAGATCCTCTTACAGTAATAAAAACCCCTGTTGTACTGATTTGATGCAGGTTATGCTAGTATTCTGTAACAGAATGTGAGTGTCCAGATGTCATTATAGAATAGCTAGACTACCCACCCTGATTGTTGTTCTCTGCTTCACCTCTTTCCTATTTACATTGTAGTTCTGCCTATTCCTATTGTTTCTTGTCTGTACCGTATGTCTGTCCCCTCTCTTTCATATTTTTTCTTTTTAGATTGTATGCCGCCCAGATAGTATGTTCTGTTGGGTGGGATAGAAAGTCGAGTAAACTTGAAACTCTTACCACGTGTCCTCAGGGTGCCTAAATGGGCATGTTCAGTTCTAGAAATGTCTTGGTAGATAATTCAAGTACACCCAGGCTATCTTCCAAGGCATGTAATGTGGAGCCTGTGCAAAAATGAAAAAAAATGGTTGCTGTGACATCAAGTCCCCCCCAATTATTCCCCCCTGATTGCTCTATTTTATTGATAAAGATGAAGACGGCCATTAAGTGGCTTAAGGTTGGGAAGGCATGTGGTTTGATGAGCTTGGGATAGGGTCATATAAGAAGTTCTGTGGGTAAGTGGCTATTATGATGGTCTGAGTGTTGCAGAGGGTATGAGAGGGGAGTGGCCTCCATGATCTTTGTATGAGGTTTTATTTTATATTAATTCATAAAGAAGGGAGATCTATGAAGGAATGTGGTGAATATGGTCCAATTTTGCAAATGAATTTGGATATAAAAACACAACTGGAGGGGATGATAGGGACCCTAGAACATAGGGACTAAGTTAGGTTCATAGGAGACCTTCATTCTTCAGATAATTTGATTCAATCCCTATGTGTTATTCATAGGGTGAAGGTAATAAGGATTGATGCAGCCTTGGAGCCTCTGGATGCCAAGAAGACATTTGATGGGGTGCAATTTAATTAAATAATGAGCTAATTAGTGCCAATAATTGGCTTTATAACAAGCAATTATTGGCACTAATTAGATTTAATTGGAATTTACATATGTAAATTTAGGTGCAGGATCCGTGCTTAAATTTTACATGCAAGTTAAAAAAAGGGGTGCAGAAATAGGAGTGTCATAGGCGGAACGAGGGTGTTCCTAAAATCTACACGTTGATATAGAATAAAGGGGGATATGTGCCTAATTTAGGCACACATATTTGCATCATTTCAGTTGGTGCAAATGGCCACACCTAAAGTTAGGAGTGATTCCCGGACATAAGCACTATTCTATAAGCCTAACTTTAAGCACAGCTTATAGAATAGCATTTTTTTTAGTGCCAACTTTTTTGGCACCATATATGGAATTCACCGCTAACTGGATAACACAGGCTTTTTATTATTACTATTACTAGTAAAAAAGGCCCGTTTCTTAACGCAATGAAATGGGCGCTGGCAATGTAATGAGTTCCTGCCATTAATGTTTCCACGGTTGTATTCTGAATATAATTGTTGTTTACATGTGTAAGATTTCTTTATATACAATATTTTTCGTGTAAACTGTGTTACAATGTGGTAAAAGTTTTCCTTGTTCAGGCCCTTCAATCAGTTTAACAATCACATCAGAAGAGCTCCTTACTCATGAGAATGCAACATACAGTTGCCCATGTGAGAGACTGAGAGTGACAGTATGTTTTACAGACAGTGTAAGAGAGAGATACACAGAGTGATTGAGTGTGTGTGTGTGTGTGTGTGTGATGTCTGTGTGTATGTGATGTGTGTGTGACAAAGTGATTACATGTTTGTCTTCCCTTCCGTTCTGTGCACTTGCCTCCACTAATGTTCGTACCTCCCTGTATATGATTGTTTGTTAGAGATTCAATCCACTCCACTTCAGGGACGCCGAGAGGGGGGGACAGGGGGGACAAAATTCCCGGGGCCTGGGCCTCCAAGGGGGCCCGGCGCCACAGTCCCACCCACCACCACCACCGGGCCCCTTTCACCGCTGTCTACAGCAAGAACTCACGGCCCATTTATATCATCCCCCGTCCTCCTCATCACTGCAATACCCTACCCACCACCCCCGTCCCTCATCCCCTCACCATCTCTCCTATCCCCCTCCTCCTTCCTAGCTCTCAACCTTCAACACTTCCTTCCTGCCATTAACCCATCCCCATTTCTCCTAAGCACATCCCGTCTTCGTTGCCTTCGTCGCCCCTCCTCCCCCCTCCCTCTCCGCACTCTCTTGCTCCTTCTCCTGCTATCCGCGGGAGACATCAATCCCAATCCAGGTCCCCCACATCTGTCCTCATCCTATCCATGCAATCGACTCCGGGATGTCTCCAACCTCATCTCTATTCCCCTCCTCCCCCCCCCCCCTTCCCTCTCGTTCTCATGTGCCCTGTGGAATGCCCGCTCGGTCTGTAACAAACTTTCCTTCACCCATGATCTCTTCATCTCCTGTTCCCTTCAACTGCTCTCCCTAACTTAAACCTGGCTCACCCCTGATGACTCTGCCTCAGTCGCGGCTCTATCCCATGGAGGGTATCTTTTATCCCACACTCCCCGCCCAGTTGGCCGCGGAGGAGGCGTCGGGTTTCTACTTTCGCCCTCCTGTAGTTTTCAACCCCTCCTCTTACCACAGTCTCACTGCTTCTCATCCTTTGAAGTTCACTCCATCCGTCTATTCTACCCGCTGCCAGTCCGAGTTGCAGTCATTTACCGCCCCCCTGATAAGTCCCTCCCCTCCTTACTTACTGACTTTGACGCCTGGCTCTCCGTTTTTCTTGAACCCTCATCTCCATCCCTCATTCTTGGAGACTTTAGCATACACGCTGATGATCCAACTGACTCTTACGCTTCTCAGTTCCTCACTCTGACATCCTCCTTCAACCTCCAGCTGAGCCCTACCACCACTACTCACCAAACTGTCCATTGTCTTGACCTCGTCCTCTTCTCCACCTGCTCACCCTCCAATTTCTGCGCCTCAGCTCTTCCTTTCTCTGATCATCACCTGATCACCTTCACACTTCATCACCCTCCCCCTCAGTCCCGCCCAACACTAACCACTACCTCCAGGAATCTCCAGGCTGTCGACCCTCCCACCTTATTCTCTAGTATCTCTAATCTCCTCCCTTCCATCAAGTCCTCCGAGTCTGTCGACATGGCTGTCTCTGCCTACAATGCCACTCTCTCCACTGCTCTGGACACCCTTGCACCATCCACCTCCCGTCCCACAAGGCGTACTAATCCCCAGCCATGGCTGACCCCCTGCATCCGATACCTTCACGCCTGCACCCGATCTGCTGAACGCCTCTGGAGGAAATCTCGCACCCATACCAATTTCATTCATTACAAATTCATGCTATCCTCCTTCCAGTCCTCCCTTTTCCTTGCCAAACAGGACTATTACACCCAATTGACTAATTCTCTTGGCTCCAACCCTCGCTGTCTCTTCGCCACCCTTAACTCCCTCCTCAAAGTGCCCTCCACTCCCCCCCCCCCTCACTCTCTCCTCAATCACTGGCTGACTATTTCCGCGACAAAGTACAGAAGATCAACCTCGAATTTACTACCAAGCCACCTCCTCCTCTTCACCCTTTAACCCACTCCCTTATCCAACCATTCCAGGCCTCCTTCTCCTCTTTTCCTGATACCACCGAGGAGGAATCCGCCCACCCCAACCACCCATCCCAGGCCTCCTTCTCTTCTTTCCCTGATGTCACTGAGGAGGAAACCGCCCTCGCCCTCGTCCTCTCCTCCTCGAAATGCACCACCTGCTCCTCTGATCCCATCCCCACCAACTTACTAAACTCCATCTCTTCCAATGTCACCCCCGCCCCATCTGTCATATCCTTAACCTCTCTCTCTCCACTGCAACTGTCCCTGACACCTTCAAGCATGCTGTAGTCACACCACTCCTCAAAAAACCATCACTAGACCCTACCTGTCCTTCCAACTACCGCCCCATCTTCCTACTACCCTTCCTCTCCAAGATACTTGAACACGCTGTTCACAGCCGCTGCCTTGATTTTCTCTCCTCTCATGCCATCCTCGACCTGCTTCAATCCGGTTTTCGCCCTCTACACTCGACAGAAACGGCACTCACTAAAGTCTGTAATGACCTGTTCCTTGCCAAATCCAAAGGTCACTATTCCATACTCATCCTCCTCGACCTATCCACCACTTTTGACACTGTCAATCACAACCTACTCCTTACCACACTATCCTCATTTGGATTCCGAGGCTCTGTCCTCTCCTGGTTCTCCTCTTATCTCTCCCACGGTACCTTCAGAGTACATTCCCATGGATCTTCCTCTACCCCCATCCCGCTCTCTGTCGGAGTTCCTCAAGGATCTGTCCTCGGACCCCTTCTTTTCTCAATCTACACCTCTTCCCTGGACTCGTTGATCTCATCTCATGGGTTCCAATATCATCTCTATGCTGACAACACCCAGCTTTATCTCTCCACACCAGACATCACTACAGAAACCCAGGCCAAAGTATCGGCCTGCTTATCCGACACTGCTGCCTGGATGTCCAACCGTCACCTGAAACTGAATATGGCCAAGACGGAGCTCATTGTCTTTCCACCCAAACCCACCTCTCCTCTCCCTCCACTCTCTATCTCAGTTGACAATACCCTCATCCTCCCCGTCTCATCTGCCCGCAACCTCGGAGTCATCTTCGACTCCTCTCTCTCCTTCTCTGCGCATATCCAGCAGACAGCCAAGACCTGTCGCTTCTTTCTCTATAACATCAGCAAAATTTGCCCCTTCCTCTCTGAGCACACCACCCGAACTCTCATCCACTCTCTCATTACCTCTTGCCTTGACTATTGAAACCTACTCCTCACTGGCCTCCCACTTAGCCATCTATCCCCCCTTCAATTTGTTCAGAACTCTGCTGCATGTCTTATCTTCTGCCTTGACCGATATGCTCATATCACCCCTCTCCTCAAGTCACTTCACTGGGTCCCCATCAGGTCCCCATCAGTTCAAGCTTTTCCTACTAACTTACAAATGCACTCGATCTGCAGCCTCTCAATACCCTCATCTCCCCTTACACTCCTACCCGTAACCTCTGCTCACAGGACAAATCCCTCCTCTCAGTGCCCTTCTCCACCACCGCCAACTCCAGGCTCTGCCCTTTCTGCCTCGCCTCACCCTATGCTTGGAATAAACTCCCTGAGCCCATACGCCAAGCCTCCTCCCTGCTCAAATCCTTACTCAAAGCCCACTTCTTCAATGTCGCCTTCGGCACCTAACCATGATACCTCCATTCAGGAAATCTAGACTGCCCTGATTTGACTGACTGTATTTTTGTGTCCTTTAGACTGTAAGCTCTTTTGAGCAGGGACTGTCCTTCTTTGTTTAATTGTACAGCGCTGCGTAACCCTAGTAGCGCTTTAGATGCATATGACTAAATTTCACTAGCTTTTCCTTTTCCGAGGAGCTCCGGACTATATATTAGATTGTAAGCTCTTTTGAGCAGGGACTGTCTCTTTGTATCAGGTGTTCAGCACTGCGTGCATCTGGTAGCACTATACAAATGCTAATAATAATAATAATATAAGCCCCCTTCCATTTTGTTTTCTCCCTCCAGCTGCACTATCATTAATGGATTTCTCCCCTTTTTCCTTTTTCGTCCAGTCCTATCTGTCTCTGTAAAGGTTTGTTCTCTGTTTTTATGTTATCTTAGATTGTAAACCATCCTGAAAGCTCCCAAAGGGTGGGGTAGAAAATGGAAAATAAACTTGGAAACTTATCTGGGCATCAGCTGATACTCAGTGCCAGTGTCAGGAGAGTTAATCAGGCAAAAATAGGACTGCTTTTATGTGGTCTATCTGCCTGGTTAGCTATCAGCTATCAGTGCCTGGATAAGTGCTGGCTCAGTCCACACTCTGCCTCTGCACCAGCACTATCTGGTTACATGCTGCTTAATCTCAGTGGACAGTCAGGCACAAATGATTTAACTAGGCAGGAGCCTCTCCTGCCCGTTTAAGTCACTTTGAATATTGATCCCGTTGTTCATTCAGTGTACTATTGAAGTTTTCAACACTATTATCTTTTAGGCACTGTGCCTAAGATTTTTATTTTTTGAAATGTCATCTTTTCGGTTATGCCCTTTTTGCCATACTTCGGTCCCGTTTTTGGCGGTCCATGAGTCAATTGTAGCAGACAATGGAAAAGGTGCCAGAACTCAGTACCCCCAAGTACCTCCTCAAAAAAAGCCCTGCATACGAGGCTAATGCAAATTCATGGATGACTGGGGAAATTTGGAAGCAGTGGCCAAAGAAGTTAGACACTAGAATGCGGACACAAAAGCGTCAGATTTTGTTGCTTTGTGATAATTGTGCTGCACACAGGGATGATGTCAGGCTGTCTAACGTCAAGGTGGTCTTCCTGACACCAAACACTACCTCTCTGATCCAACCTATGGATCAGGGCATAATAGCCAATTTCAAACAACACTATCGGGGTCTTCTGCTACGTTGTCTGATGAGCGCTATGGATGATCTGACTGGCAAGGATAAACGTGCTGTTGAACTGGCTCGTAATCTGTCACTGTTGGATTCCCTACATATGCAGAAGGAAACCTGGAATCATGTTACACAGGCAACCATTGTGAAGTGCTGCAAGCGGGCAAGTTTTGTTAAGGATGTGGAGAGGGAAGAAACAGATGCAGCTGTTGCAAATGCGTCAGATGAACAGGTTATTGACATCCCAGCCGGTGTTACCGAAGAGGAGTTTCATCGCTACGTAGCTGTTGATTATGATCTACAAACAGCTGATGACAGCACTGATGTCGAGATATGCGCCTACATGCAGGCAACAACGGCTGATGATGAGACAGATGATGAAATGAGCAGTGAGGCACATGCTGATGGAATTCAACAACCTCCTCCTGTCACTTTTGTAAGAGCGCCGAAGAGTCTCAACACCATGCGGGCCTATCTGGTGGCCACTGGATGTCAGTGCTATGACAGTTTTTACCGTCTGGCAGACGTAGTCTATGGAACTCACAGATTCAATAGTGTACAGAGGACTATAACTGATTACTTCAAGTAAGCCTAACATCAGTTAACGGAGGCTGTAAACTGTACATGTAATAATAAATAGTACTGTACATATGTTTATCAGATGTCAAGCTTCTTTGGGTCACAACGGTTAAGTGCATGCTCTGGTTAACTGCATGCATTTCTTTGGTCCCAGACCCTTGCACTTAAGCGGATTGCACTGTATATATATATTCCATTTCAACTGAGGGATCCCAATAATCACCTGGAAAACTATACATTCTGCATGATCTTCTCAATAGCCAAACAAAGTATCAGGATTGACCATCTTGAACGCTATCAAGACCACCTTTATGACTTACAAAATCAGATGAGGCCATGTCTCTTACTTGACTTGGAGTGCTGCCTCAGGTGAATACCTCCCACTTGAGATCTCTGTCCATAGAGAGGAATTATGCCCCAGATTCTATATTGCATGACTGAAATTCCTTGTGCAAATCCAGTTGTATTCTGGATTTGTGCATGTAATTTAATTTCTTAAGCCAATCAGTGCTGATAATTTTCACTTAACAAGCAATTATTGACACTAATTGTCTTTAATTAAAATGTATGCGCACAACTTGCTAGGCATATTCTGTCAAGTGGTGTGCGTAAATTCTAATATGCGCTGCAAAAAAGGGGGTATGGATACGGGCATGGAATAGGTGGACCATGGGCGTTCTGAAAATCTACATGCAGGGTTATAGAATGCACCTGCTCTGTGCCTAACTTAGGTGCCAGTATTTACATCAAGTTTTACATGGCGTAAATGGATTCGCCTTAGGCACATCCATTTACACCTAAATCTAGGTGCAGTTTACAGAATACACCTAGGCAGAAATATGTTCTGGCACCAATTTTTCAGGCACCATATATAGAATCTGGTCCTATATGGCAACTACTTATCCTTGTTCTAACAGGAAGATTCTTATGTTTTAAGAATCAGAGCTTTCCTTGGGACTTCAGCAGATAACATTTGTGCAATCAGTTCATTTATCCCTTACAGATTTGACCTGTATAGCCTTTCAGATGGACATGGTAACCACCATGCTTTTGCATTGAAATCCTTCTGTGCAGAAAACCAGGCCTATGCTGAATCGCTGCAAACTTCCACTGCACAGTCGTCGGACAAAATCATCACTTATTTCTCTGCTCAGCACCAGCAGTTTTGATGCACCCAATTCTGTAGAGATGCTGCCAGCTTATCTCTTTTTGCAGGACATGCTCTGTTGCTATTGAAAGGATGATACCCTCCTTTTTGGTTGTGAGTCAGATCACTACTACTTGCATAGTGCGACATCTTCCTTCAAATTCAGAGATATATACAGTTTTCCTGATAAGCTTGTTCAGTTCACTTTCGTGTTGTGCTCAGTTAAACAAAAGGTGATATCTCCACCTCATATCTTCTTCACTTGATTTAAGAATGGCTTATATTGTGTGATTAATGATCTTCATTTCAGTTGTGCTCTCTTCATCTCATATTCACTGAAGCATCATGTGATATGGATGGCCTGCATTTTGGTTAGCATGTAACAGTAGATCGAGCACAACTAAATTGTGTAAACTCCATCAAGTTGTTTTTTTTTTCTTTTTCTTTCTTTTTGTACTCTGATCACTCTCCAAAACAAGAAAACCAACACAAAGAAGAAGGAGGGATAGAGATAACAGGTTTGCATTTCACTATTCACCTCATATATCTGCCTCAGTGGCGCGATTAGCTATGCATCAGTAGCAATGTTCATATATAAATGACTTATTACATAATTGAATAAATAAGTACATGAGAGAATACAAGAGAATTAGACAAAGGGGTATTTATTCTTTGTTCTCCATCTCTAAGCACTGTGCAGTTCCAAAAGGAACAAATCATTCATATGAAACAATGGTTTCCCACCATTTTTTAAAGATTGTGGCAAGTACTTAACATTTAAAAAAAGAATGTGACAGGATTTCTCCATTCACAGCTAGAATTCATCACTTAACACTGTTTTTATTCAATACACCATGCATTCTGTAGAGATGTGGGTATCCTAGCAAGCCATTCAAACTTTATTTTTAAAACATTTTCTTTAGACGTCCCTTTGACAGTGTTCAAAAAGTCTGATTTTCCTGTTTTAGCATTGACTGTGAATCATATCACACTGGATAATTATTCATACACTTTCTGGAGTTCCATAATTGGCCTTTTTTTGCTTGGAAAGGCAAAATAATCTGATATTTGACCAAGAGGCGTAGCTAGGTGGGGTACAAGGGGAGCAGCCGCTCCCCCAAATGGATTTTGAATGAAATGGTGCCTCTGCAGATAAGCCCTTCATCCTTGCATTGGCACCTGTTTTACAAAAGGTTTGCTCCCAATGACATCAAAACCTGACTATGCTTCTGATCCTGATCTGACCCTGCTCCCAAGAGCTCTAGTTCCTGAGGCTCTGCTGTGCAAAACTCTCTTTGCAGCCATGCCCTACTGACCCCTCTCATTTTGCTGCCTATGAATTCTGATCAGAGCATTAAATCTCCCTGAAGGGATCACGGGTGATGGCTGGGGGCGTGTCAAGATGGCGGCACGCAACTGATCGGTGTTGAAATCGCCGTGCTGTAGAAGAAAATTTATTATATATGCCGCATACAAAGAGAAAGGGATTAGTCCGGGTGGAAGCCTCAACACCCCGGACTTCATCCCCCCGTCAGCAGTCGATTGTGAGGTACACCTCGAGAAGTAATACCCAAAACGTCGGGAGGAGTACTGCTGTCCTCCAGCAAGGGGAAACGCTGGAGGACTTGGGTCTAAACGTCACTCTCTCTCCCCCGACACTTTATCCACCACCCCCTCCGGAAGGACGCCCGACCCAGAGAGGCCCTTCCGAAACCAAAGAGTGTAACGAAGGGACCTTGGTTGAAGGTGCTGGGAAGGCAGATCCTGAAGGGAGGCGAGGGCCTTCGAGCCTGAGCATTGATTTGAAGCAAATGAGAGCTGCTTCTGGGACGGTGTCGTTGGAGAACATATAGACTGCTCTCCAACAGTTGGCTGCAAACGTCGACAATTCCACAAAAGAAATGTCTACCCTAGTGAGTACTATGAATGCTTTTTCTGAATCTTTATCCACAATAAAAACAGAATTTACAATACAAACGACAAAGATTAATCAAGATGTTAAAAAGTTACAAGAACTGTCTTCTGAAATGATAAAGGATAAAACAATGATTAAAAGAAGGATTGATCAAATAGAGAATTATAATCGGAGACTTAATTTGCGTGTTTTGAACTTTCCGAGAGAACTGGGAATTTCCCCTACTGAAGTCTTCAAAAAATATCTTACCGAGATTTTAAAATATTCCCCAGAATCTTTGCCTCCTATCAACAAAATTTACTATATACAAAATAAAATTCCCTCGGAGAGTCAACCATCTGCAAACAAAGTAACTGATAAGAGTTTAAATGTATCTGAACTTTTGGAAGCAACCATGTCAGAACACTCTGAAAGAATGACTCTTTTAGTGCAATTTGTTTTTCAACAAGATGTGGATGCTATAAAACGATTATATTTTCGTAAAATTAATGATTTGTTTTATGGAAAAAATGTGCATATTTTTCAAGATGTTACAAAACAAACATAGGACACTAGAAAACTATTTTTGAGTATGAGAAAAGAGGCCCAGGAGTTAGGTGCCTCATTTTTCCTGAACTATCCATGCAAATGTGTTCTAAAATATGAAGGTTTAAAGTATATTTTGTTTCAGCCGGAACAGTTAAGAGTATTCATAGACTCTAGGAAACATTAGCCTAATACATTTTACAGCCAATGGATAAATGAAAATATAGAGGGTTAAGAATTGCGTGCGAAGTCTGTACTTTTTCATTTTTTTTTTCCTCTTTAGTAATAATTTTCCCAAATATTCCTGACTAAGCCCCCTTATGCTTTATTCTTATTTGTGATCTAAAGAAGACATTTAAAAAACTATGATTTGCATATTACTTATTGATGTTATTATCTGTAAGATAATTCCTGTTTGTTTTTCTGTAGCAAGAAATTCTTGTAATAATATATTATTTGAAATTATAAATAAAAAAATAATTTAAAAAAACCTCCCTGAAGGTTGTTCCTGCAGTTTTGTCACACTGCTGAAACCTTGGTACTATCTTCAAGTTTCATCAAACTCATCTGTAAATATCCTTCTTAGATCCAGTTAGATTCCAGTCATATTTGGGGTGATTCTATAACATCGGTGCTAACATTTACATGTTGATTATGTGCATAAACATTTAGAAAAATGACACTTACACATGTATTCTACCTAAGCACTAATCTGTAAATACCTGCTTAATTTACTGTATATACCATATATTTGGATGTATGCATGGGCAGAGCTTAGGTAGAGCGTGGGAACGGGTAGACATGAATCACTTGTTTACTCTTTCCAAAAATACTAGGACTAGGGGCCATGCAATGAAGCTACTAAGTAAATTTAAAACAAACTGGAGAAAATATTACTTCACTCAACATGTAATTAAACTCTGGAATTTGTTGTCAGGTAATGTGGAAAAAGCAATTAGCTTAGCAGGGTTTAAAAAGGTTTGGATAATTTTCTAAAAGTCCATAAGCCATTATTAAGATGGACTTGGGAAAATCCACTGCTTATTTTTAAGATAAGCAGCATAAAATCTGTTTTGCAGCATAAAATCTGTTTTACTGTTCTGGGATTTTGCCAGCTACTTGTGCCCTGCATTGGCCACTGTTAGAAACAGGATACTAGGCTTGATGGATCTTTGATCTGTCCCTATATGGCAATGCTTATGTTCTTAATGACTCACACCTATGGGTGTAACTTATAGAATGTATCCAGTCATTTAGAGAGTGAAAAGAGATTAACTAATTTAGGCTGATAATACTTCAATACATCAATATACAAATGGAGTGCAAACAAACAAAACTTGAAGGGGAAAAAGCCTCCGCTTCCACTCCTCCACCCTTACTTTTAATATACAAGGTGACAGGATATTTAGCAGGTTTAAATTTCTTCATAGGCATTAAAAAAAATAACCCTTTCAAAAAGGATTGCTAAAACTCCATTCATCTTCAATTTAAAGGGACCAGAACATGTAGCTTTAGAGAAAGAGAACATTATGCACAAAAGCATGATGCAGAGAAATGGGTGCACTGTAATGCCAATAAGAATTTTTTCATCACATCTTGATACAGCAGTTATGATGAAACTTTGGCCACATTCAATGTGGACGTAATGGGGCAGTTCAACAAACTGAAGAGTAGCAAATCTTCTGGACCGGATGGCCTGGATTGGCTGCTGTCGTGGACAGGATGCTGGGCTCGATGGACCCTTGGTCTTTTCCCAGTGTGGCATTACTTATGTACTTATCTAAGTTAAAGACACATCTCTTTAACATGACATACCATAATGATTCATAATTGGAACTGTAATTCTCCATCATATACTTAACAATTAGATTATTTTCTCCCTATATAGTATTGCCTAATTTATGATGTATTCCATGTTCAATATGTAATACGAATTGCATGCTCTCCCCTTTTGCACCTAATTGTTCATTATATCATCCATGTTTCTATATATATTACCAATTGTATTTGTACTCTGAAATGGCATAAGTCATGACGGAAATTGTAAGCCACATTGAGCCTGCAAATAGGTGGGAAAATGTGAGATACAAATGCAACAAATAAATAAATAAAATAAAAAAATAAAGAGCACCTTTTCACCAAAGGTAAGTTTGCTTTTGTGTATAATATTCTCTTTCTTTAAAGCCTCATGTTCTGGTCCCTTTAAATTGAAGTCAAATGGAGTTTTAGTCTTTTTTAAAAGGGTTTTTTTATACCTATGAAGAAATTCAAACCTGCTAAGTATCATATCACCTTGTATATTAAAAGTAAGGGTGGAGGAGCAGGAGCTGAGGCATGATTGCACTCCATTTCTATATTGATGTATTGAAGTACTATCAGCCTAAGTTTGTGGAAAGAGTATATGTAGATTATAGAATACTATAAGTTACATTCATACTTGCTACATTTAGGCCCTAGTACTTACAGCAATTATATGGCTGGTGTAAGTGCTCACACCTAACTTTTAAGCATATATTTAAGTGGTTACACAGATAATCTGTAATGGAAAGTAGATATCTACATTTCTTTACAGAAGATCCTCCCAGGTGCCCAGTTATAGAATTGCCCTCTTTATGAGGCTCCATGTCAAACTTAAATTTCCCAACCATTCTTTTGGGTAGATACTCCCATATCTTACATTAGTAAGGGATGAAACAGCTTTGTGCACTGCTTTGAGGCTATATATTGCTTCTTTTTTTTTTTCTGCTCAACTTGATATCCCAGCCATTTGTCATCCTACAATGACCGCTGAGTGTGGCTCTTACCTTATCACAACTGATGACAAGGCCTTTGTCCCACACGTCTGCAAGACTACTAGGCACCTTTGCCTTATGAATTACTGCCTTCTGTGACAGTATCTACTCCAAATGGGTCTACATATAGGTGCCCTATATTGGGTTATGTTTTCCCTTAGACTTTACTGGCAAATGAAATTTAAAAAGATAAAATAAAAACTTATTCTTTGTAACAGTCTTTATTTTCCTTTACTACAAGTACAATTTTTGTTTTCAAATAAATGCATGTGTCTATTATAGTAACTAAAGATCACGGAGACAGTGCAAGCATCAAGCGCTAGAGCACATGAGTGCCATCTTTCCCTCTCACAAGCCCACCTGGCTCTAGCTTTTCTAGAAGGTTTGATCTTATTCATACCATAAAGCCTGCAAGGACTGCTTTTGTGTACATATTTATTCCTTTTCCATAAAACGCTAGCCCAGGTGGTATCCCTATGTCCAATTGTTTAATGAGAGTAAGTCAGATACTGTGGTATGAAAGAGTCTACTGCATAGATGCTGGAAAATAGGAGCCATTTTGTTTCACTGTGCATCAATGTGTGCAGTCAGCCATGGCATCCATTGGCAAGAAAGAGACACTAGAGCTTTTAGAGGAGTTAATGCCTGATGTATATCTCTTGCCTCCGGAAGTGTCCTTTAGGGAATGTGAGATACAGAATGAATCAATGCCAGGGCAGACCCATCACAGTAAAGCCAGGCCTCCCCTGCCCCCCTCCCTATAAATGCAGGATCCTGGACAGTTTCTGCATCCCCCTCCCCTTTTAGGAACGACCTGCTTATATCTTACCTGCTTGAAAATCTTCAGGCAGTATTCTGGAATGAATGGGTTCTCTGGTCGGAACCATAGGTGGCTTCTTTGGAAAGCAGAGCAGGGCAGCCTGTGTCTGCAACCAAAACAAACTCAGAATGAGAAGCAGGCTAGGCCACTTCCTGGCAGGAGCCTCCATAAGAGACGGGAAAAGGTACACATATTGTACAAGCAACAAATAGCTCAATCATCCATCTGTGGACCTGACTTCCGCTCATTGAATTGTCCCAGATGTGCAGAAGGAATCTTCTGGAAGATTTAGATTAGTGTCAGCAAAAAGAATATAGAGGTTGTTGCAGGCAAGCACAATTTCTACCATTTGTGTAGGCAAACATTCTAAGGTACTACCAGATCTGCTGAAACATCTGAAACAATTTTTGTAGGTATGCTCAGTGACAGAGACAACTTCCAAGATGTGCTCATAACAGAGTGAGCAAATATTTGTGACTTGTATCTCTTCTCTAAATATGACCTACGGTTAGCTATAGGAGTAAGAGGCCTCACCAGCAGCTGTGGTCTGCATCACGTATACAAAAGAGAGGATGGTTTATGAGGTGGGAGTATGAACTAGTGTATGTTTCTTAGAAAGCTTGATGCATGGATAAAAGTTGTGCTAGGTTGGCACTGGCTGCAGCTATACTTGACATCTTGATTCTTATCTGCATTGCTATATAGTTAGATTATTCTGATAGTGTTGCCATAAAAACACAAAACAATGAACTTGTAGTAACCTGTAAAGCTGAACAGTAGATTCCTAGAAGGAAAAAGCTAGACAGAAAGGTGAGAAAGAAAACAGAACTTACCAAACATCTGCTGCTGAACCTGCCCCCCAAAATCTCTGAAGAGGGTACTGTGAGGCAAGAAATCAGTTGGAGCATGACCCAGGTTGTTGGGGAACTACATTCATGATAGTCATGTTCATCTCTGCTGAGGTCCTGCCATTGTCGCGTCTGATGCAGGAGTTTTTTGTTTTTTTTTTAGAAGTTTATTTTTTTTTTATCATAAAATAGCACCAAAATTTACAAAGCTCTCATGAGCACATAATTTAGATCAACAATTACCGTATGAACAGAATTAACAAACTCTGCATTCTTTGATATCATTGTTCTTTAAGCCTCCTCTCCCCTTCCCATCACTTCCCACCCCCTCCCTGCCTCCCCTTCAAGATACGTTCTTTCAATTTATTGTGTCAGCTCTTTTCAACACACATCTTAGATTCTCAGTACATTTACTCTTTAACAATGACTAGCTTTTTATGATGCCCACCTCTGCTCATGTTTCTGGTTGGTGCCTTCAATTGCTAGATATTTTTTTAAAAAAATAATATAGTATTTTATCACATATGTAGCTTTCCATAGTGTTAAAGAAGGTCCTGATTCTTAACAGGCTTATAAACCTCAACATGTATACGCTGGAAGAGAGGCGGGAGAAAAGGGATATGATAGAGACGTTTAAATACCTCCGATGCATCAATGTACAGGAGGTGAACATTTTTCAAATGAAGGAAAACCCTGGAATGAGAGGTCATAAGAAGAAGATGAGAGGAAATACACTTAGGAGGAATCTAAGAAAATTCTCCTTCACGGAAAGGGTGGTGGATGCGTGAAATGGCCTCCCGGTGGAGGTAGGGGAGATGAAGAATTTAAGGAAGTGTGGGACAGGCATGTGGGATCCCTTAGAAAAAGGAGGAGTTAGTGGTTACTGAGGTAGGGCAGACTGGATGAGTCATTTGGCCCTTATCTGCCGTTATAGTAAACATAGTAAACATGGTAGATGACTGCAGAAAAAGACCTGCACGGTCCATCCAGTCTGCCCAAGAAGATAAATTCATATGTGCTACTTTTTTATTTGTACTGTCCTCTTTAGTGCACAGACCTTATATGTCTGGCCAGCCCTATCCCCGCCTCCCAACCACCAGCTCTGGCACAGACCCTATAAGTCTGCCCAGCACTATCCCCGCCTCCCAACTACCAGTCCCGCCTCCCACCACCAGCTCTGGCACAGACCGTATAAGTCTGCCCAGCACTATCCCTGCCTCCCAACCACCAGCTCTGGCACAGACCCTATAAGTCTGCCCAGCACTATCCCCGCCTCCCAACTACCAGTCCCGCCTCCCACCACCAGCCCCGGCACAGACCGTATAAGTCTGCCTAGCACTAGTCCCGCCTCCCAACCACCAGCCCTAGCACAGACCGTATAAGTCTGCCCAGCACTAGCCCCGCCTCCCAACCACCAGCTCTGCCACCCATTCTAGGCTAAGCTTCTGAGGATCCCTTCCTTCTGCACAGGATTCCTTTATGTTTATCCCACGCATGTTTGAATTCCGTTACCGTTTTCATCTCCACCACCTCCAGCGGGAGGGCATTCCAAGGATCCACCACCCTCTCCGTGAAAAAATACTTCCTGACATTCTTTTTGAGTCTGCCACCCTTCAATCTCATTGCAACTAATGTTAGGATCGAAGCCAATTTGAGCTCCTCGTCTATTGAGGATTTTGGCCGATGATGAATGGCTGTTCTACTGGATACTGTATCTCTATGAAGATATGATTAGTACTGAAGACTAGTTGAGGTTTTTTCCTTCAATTTAAATAAAAAAAGTTCAATAAAATAAAATACTTCTGGTGGGGGTGTTTATGGGGATCTTCATTCACTATTTTGTGGAATGTTCTGGAGGTTTTGAGGTGTATAGAAAGTGTCCCTAACATTATGATTTCTAGAGGCCATCTCTCTGCGTTTATTAATCTACATTTTGCACAGGCAAATGAGAATAAAAACCTGTGTGATTTAAGACAGGCTGCATTTTGTGGCCATGGTGATTTTGTTAATTTAACACAATTGTGTTAACGTTAATGAATTGGACTGATAGTAGACTGTGGGCGAAATGAATTCACTTGCTCTTGTGCAATCTTCTAACCATACAGGTTTCCTCATTCATGCCTCTTTTTTTGCTCTCTGTATCTGGTCTCACACTGAGATCTGCAGGGAATGCTCAGATCTACCCTCAGGTCTCCCATTAAAGGCTTCAACCACAAGAGAGTGTCCCAGACTATACTTAAAGAGAAGATATTCAATTATTGCTAAAATCATTGTTCAGAGTGAGAATTTGTTTATTAAATATACTGGTATCTTCTAAACATTGTGGTGTACATGTTTAAAAGTGAAGAAATATGCTGGACACCTATTACCAATTAGTGTTTTGTTCCAGTCTGCTGGACATGTTGCTTGCTTCAGAGGTAATTTGCTTCTTACCATATTAATCCTAGCTGAGTTGCTAGAGACAGAGGAAGCTAGCTGTGAGTCCTATATATATATATATATATATATTATTATTTTTTTTTTTTGCTAGATTCCCTATTCAGGAAAATTACTAACAAGCCCTGGAAGAAACTTGCTAGCTAGAAGAAATTTATTTAAAAATCATGGAAAAGGTTTAGGTTTGTGTAGTGATGGAATTGGGTTGAATGTTTTACCAAACTGTAGGTTTTGAAGTCAGTAACAGGGTCTGTATTGTCCATTACAGAAAAAGAAAATCGGATGATGCAGAATATTCCAATCAAATCCTAGGAAAAAGCACGTGACTGCAGGAGATGCACTGGTGTGGACTTCTAAGTAGCAGGAGGATTAAGAACACAATCAAATCTTCAGCTGAGCTGGCAATTGGAGAAGGGGGCCTTTATGAAATAACCACTCCTAACAGGTTGTGAAATAACTGAACCTAAACGCTATAACTTACAATAAAATGAACTAAAAACAAGAGGAGAGAGAAAAATGGAAAGTGAGAGCCTTTTCTAACATCCATCGTAGGGGGTCATATGATGTCTGCCTCTAAAGAATATAAAAGAAATTACACCAAGATGTATAGGACTGTTTAGTAGAAAATAATCACACAAAATGGAGAAGGGCTAGATAGATATAAACCAACACAGCAATAACACCACTAGCCCAAAATTTAATGAAGAGAAAGCCAAGAAGTGTTTGAATTTCAACTGGTATCTATTTGATTATGTACTACCTTGTACTTCCCTGAAGCAGTTGTCGAAACCCTGGTCACTGTCGGAAGTGAGGATTGCTATGCTGAACAGATAAGTTTTTTTTCCACTGCAGTACGATTTTGGCAATAAAAGTTTTGGAAAGTTTTTTCCCATGCGTGAGATACAGGACCGCATTACCTTCATTTGTTTTACCTGAGGATTTTCCTTCCCATACATGAATTTTAAGGCTAATATTGTTGTTATTGCTGTAAGACTGCAAAGTACCAGGCTTAGGGGCACTTTTACTAAGCTGTGGTAAATGAGGCCCTGTGCTAGTGACAGTGGCCATTTCTACTGCATGCCAGGGCCCCTTTTACCACAGCAGATGAAAATTTGAAAAAGAAAATGAAATGACCGTGCGTAAGTTTGCACTTGCTGCATAGTCATTTCGGAGGGAGCACCTACTGCCACCCATTGAGGCTGCGGTAAGGGCTCCCGTGCTAACCCTGCGGTAACCGAGCAATGCGTGGCACTACCCGATTACTGCTGGGTAACCCCCTGCAGTAATATTTTTCCCTAATTACTGCTAGCGCTGGAAATATTGTGCACCGGGGGGGCGGAACAACCGCAGGCACCCATGTTGGATTGGCGGAAGTTCTGGATTGGCATGCGGTAAGCCCGTTGCCGCACATCAACCTTTTAGTAAAAGTGCCCCTTTTGAGAGAGCCACATATTGCCAGCTTCCAAACATACAAACCAAACATACAAACCAACTCCTAGACCAACTGTAGAGGCTCTTCATTTTCCTTTTTCTTACCTTTTTTGTTTGTTATATCTGTTACTTTGGGACCTGACATTCAAAAAGATTTAACTGGATAAGGGGTCCTTTTATTTAGCCACAATAGGCTCTAGGTGCATGCAGCATGAGCCCAAATGAGACTTCTGCCAGGCCAACGCACCGCCCTGGTGGTAATTTCAGATTTTGGGTGCGCCCATAATGCCTGGATGAATTATTTATTTTCTCCCATGTGCGTTGTTTCCGACAGTAATCGGCAGTTGGCACACGCCGACCAGTCACAATGTGTGTAGCGGGTGAGCCCTTACCGTAGATCAATGGGTGGTGTTAAGGGCTCAGGCCAGTTTTAGATGCGCACTGGTTTCAGTTTTAACACATGCCTTTTTCCCATCAAATTAAAAAAAACAAACCTTTTTTGCAGACACAATAAAAGCTGGTCCTGCGTGCACCTAATACACGCGCCTACGAGACACTTTTTACCACGTGTTAGTAAAATGGCCCCTAAGAGAGGCTTCTGCCTGGTTAAATCATGCAAATTGAGTCAGAAGGAGATATTCAGAGGCGCTTAACTGGATAGTATCACTGAATATCTACTGCTGGGCAGTAAGTACCAAGGTAGTCTGGGAACAGAGTCTAAGCAGAGCTGGGATTATTCAATGCCAGTGCTCACATATCTAGCTAGGCAAGTAGAACCACTTAAACATTAGTCCTAAGCTCTTCGAGCAGGGACTGTCCTTCCATGTTAAATTGTACAGCGCTGCGTTTTACCCTAGTAGCGCTTTAGAAATGTTAAGTAGTAGTAGTAGTAGTAGTACCTTCACCTGGTTAGCTATGCAGGACTGAATATCAGCCAGCCACTGCATAACTTCCAGGTGCCTCTGCTTATTCAATGCCACTGCGTGGATATGACTTGACACTGATATCTAGGTGTAAATTACATGGTGGCTCAATATTGACCCAGTAATATATAGCTTTTATGTTAAGTTAGCCAGCAGCCCATTTGGAATGGTTATTTTATTAAGGTCCTTTTGCTTATTAAGGGGCCCTTTTACTATGCTGTGCTTAAAAGTGGCCTGTGCTATGACTAGCACGTGGATTTCTTGAGCATTGAGGTCACATCTAGCCTAGCTGCAAAATGACCACATTTTCCATTTATTCCATTAATGGCTATGCACTAATTTCCAAATTAACACATGGCCATTAGCACTTGAGTCCTTAATTACACCTATTTTCTAGGCGGTAAGGGCTCATGCACTAACCATGTGCTAATCAGTTAGCGCACATCGATGTAGCTGTGCTAACCAATTAGGGGTAGATTCTATATATGGTGCCTTAAAAATCAGCGCTGAAAACAAGTAAGGCTAAACGTATTCAATAAATTTTATCTAAAGTTAGGCGCGGTTTATAGAATATGCATAGTAGCCATTATTGTGACTAAATATAAATGCATCCAGTTATGCCAAATAAAACCTGGTATAAATACCGGTACCTAATTAAGGCACAGAACAGTTATTTCTATAACACTGCATGTAAATTTTGGGAATACCCGTGACGCACCCATGCTTCTCGCATGGCCACACCCACTTTTCAGATCTGTGCATTAGAATTTATTCGCATCACTTTATAGAATTTGCTTAGCGAGTTATGCATGTAAATTCTAATTATTGCCAATTAGTGTCAATAATTGCTTGTTAGGGCCCAATTATTGGCACTCATTAGCTCATTACTCAATTAAGTTATGCACGCAAATGTAGCCGTGTGGCCAGATTTGCACTCATAACCCTAGTTGCCATATATAGAATCCAGGGGTTAGCGCTGGACATGCCTACTCTCTGCCACCAAACTTGCCCGCAGTACTAAAAAAGTCATTTTTAGTGTGTAGGAAGTGCATGCAGATGCCAAAACTAACATGGGATGCCTGAGTGTGCCCCATGGTAATGGTTTTTGACCTGCAGTAAGCACACATTAGTGCTTACCGTGGCTTAGCAAAAGGCCCCCTAAAGATTTTACATCTTTTTTTTCCTTTTGTTCTTCTTAATTTCATTTTTATTTGGATTATTGCTTTTGTCTTTCATTTTAATTAAACATATTTTGATAAGTTTTTGTTTGTACTATTTTAGCTTCCCACCTTCCCTCTCCCACTTACCCCCATTTTTATTCCATGGTTCTTGTGATGGTCAGAATCATGTCTAGATTATGAATTACTAGGCATGATGCCCCTGAAGCGAGTGGCAGAATCAACATATGTCGGTCTTTGTTTTGAACTGAACTGTAACTGGACTCTTAGAAGCTGTGTGTGGCTCATTTTCCCATTGGGTTGGCGTGTTTTATTATATTTGTGTTTTATTTGTATGAAATAAATTTATTGGTTATTGTCTGATATTCTTCTACTTTTTCCTACTCATATTAACTTGTGGTTGGAATTTGCTTTTTCTTTTTTTTTTTTTACATGCTAATTTTTTCAACCCCTATGTGTTTTTCCTACTTTTCCTTTGACTTTCCCCACAATCTTTGCAATGCTGCTATCTTTTTCCTTGTTCATTTCATTAATCAGCCATCTGCTTGTTGGCTTATGCTTCCACACGTTCTTTTTCCCATTGAATCATGAGTTTATTCTCATTCATTTTGTTCCTTACCTCCAATCCTCTAAGAACTTGTTCACATAGGTGTTGGGGGGAGGGGGGATTTCCACATTTCCAAAGCCATTTATGCACAAAAATGTATTGTTATAAATGGTGAATTCTATATATGGTGCTGAAAAAAGCACTATTTTATAAACTATGCTTAAAGTTAGTTGTGGTTTATAGTACACTGCATGTGCTTCGGGATCACATCTAAGTTTAGGTGTGGCCATTTGCACCAACTGAAATGTAGTGCAAATGTATGCACCTATTTATCCCCATTATTCTATAACAATGTGTGTAAATGCTAGGAATGCCCCCATCCCACCCATAACCCTTCTGTTTCCGTACACCCTTTTTCAAATTGCATGTAAATGCTATGCCTAAATTTACGTGCATAAAATTCAATTCAATCTAGTTAGTGCCAATAATTGCTTGTTAAAAAAACAATTATTGGTGCTCATTAGCTCATTGTTTATTCAATTAAATTACACATGCAAATTAGGAACACACCCAAATTTGTGCATGCAATTTTTGGCAACTTTTATATAATTGGGAGTAAAATGCTTAGAGTGTTTGTAAGTAAAGTACATACTCAATGCCATGATGTTCCACAAACCTTTATCTGTGATTAGAGGCGACTTGAATACTTTCAAAAAAATCAGTGTGTCTTAAATAGCAGAGTCCTAGCCTGAGATACAAGTTTTATAATGAGATTTCCTTGTTGATGTCTTGTATCTTTTCATGGTAAACATTTTTTTTCTTTGATTCCCAATAATTGGTGAAATTTCTAGAAGCTAGAGAAGATAAAACAAAACCAATGATTGAGTCTCTAAGTGTCTACTTAAATCTCAGTTTGTGATTACCATTTGTATTCTACTGCCTGTTTGGCAACCTTTTTGTTCGTTTTCCATTTATATATATATTTCCTTTTCTTGGCTCTACTTTGTGGATGAAAGTTATTACTTTTTAATTTATGTTGTTATTATGTAAAATGTTATTGCCTTAACTATGTGTTTGTTTGTATTATTGAAGGATAAATTTATGTTAAATTCAAAACATAGAAAATAAAAACATAAATAAATAGCAGATATAAATATGTTCATGTAATTTCAGTGGGGTAATCTTCAAAGGGAAAGTATGCATCTTGGTTTTGAAAGGGCTTTGGTTAAAAGAGTTATATCAAACTGAAAATAAAATGTAAAGTGGATGATACTGCATATGAAAAATTAGGGCACGGACAGAGAACTGAAAGATCAAGCTATAATGTTAAAAAATAAGAAAGCTGCCATTTTAAACTATCTAGGTATGTGTGCTGCTCAAAGCTATTGCAAGCAAGTAAATCAATTAGTTTTTTGAAGTCACACATAGAATTTGCAAATTGATAGTCATACTGTGAGCAAGAACACATCCTGTAAAAGCAGCTTTAAAGGCCAGAAATCACACAAACAGTTTGGCTACAAAATGAATGTGTGAAAGAATAGATATAATCAGTTCTTTTAAGCTCATTAGGGAACCAATTTAAGGTAAAATGCCTACAAATAGGTGGGAAAATGTGGGATACAAATGTAACAAATAATAATAATAAATAATAAAACCAGGATATTAATCATTAAAGTGAAATCACGATTAATGGTCTCAGACCCGCAATTTAACAACTAATTTTTTTAGCACAGATAAATGTTAACAGCCAGGCAGGGGAAAGCCACACTCTGGCAGCTCTGCAACATACAGAGAGTAATGAAACTTTGCAACCACATGCTGCTAGGTAGCTGAAAAATAAGAGTACAGCTGGAGGACCACCTCACAGAGGGATCCTTTTATCAAGCTGCGGGAAAAGGGGCCCTGCGGTAGCGGTGGGAGCCATTTTTTCCAATGCACCGGGGCCCTTTTTACCACAGTGGGTAAAAAGCCCCCAAAACAAAATGGTCATGCGCTAAGAAAACTCTTGCCACATGGCCATGTGGTGGGGAGCCCTTACTGCCACCCACTGATATGGCAGTAAGGGGTCCCACAGTAACCGGGCAGTGCACGATGATGCCCGATTACCGCTGGGTTATTGCCACACTAAACATTTCTGGTTTTTTTCCCCCCAGAAATGGAACGCTCTTAACCCAGAACTACTATCAACGGCTTTGTTGGGCCAGCGGTAGTCCTGGAATAGCAAGCGGTAAGCCCAAGTTTAATATTATCATAGCATATAACACCACTACTCCTCCCTCACCATTACTATCTGCCATTCCTGAATAGATTATAGACTGGTATAACTATATTCCTTTGTGTCTATCCCAAGCATGTTTGAATTCTATTACTGTTTTCATCTGAACCACCTCCCACGGGAGGGCATTCCATGTATTCACCACCCTCTTTGTACTATAATAGGTAGCATGGAAAATTACCCATATAATATAGATACGGCGCTCACAATATTAGGACAATAACAGTGAAACACCTTAATAAACATGCATTAGTACATTGAAGTAACATAGATATGATGTTAATACTGTTCTACAATAGAGTAAAACAGTTGAGATAAATAGACAGGATAAGATGGGTAGTACAAAGTAATTTGGATAAATACGTGGGTGGCTAAACTTAAGACAGGTTACTCATGTACAGATGAATAAGATATGAGAAACTGGTCTAAGTTACAGGGAATGCAGCAAGCTAGTCCAGATGCAGAGTGAGTGCATAGTCAGGTTGCACATGAATTAAAGGCATAGGAGAAGATCCAGGCTTTCACTTGCTTCCTGAAGTAGAGGTAGCCTTGAGTTCAGTGTAGCCTCTCTGGGAAGTGAATTCCAGTGTATGGGAGCTACTCTTGAGAAGTTTATTGATGGGTATCAGATTGTGCAATTTCTTCTGACAAGGGTTCAGATAGCGATGCTCCTTCAGAGGATCTTAGAGGCCTCAAAGGTGTGTAGGGGCTAACTTATTCTTCTAAGTGTTTGGCCCATTTTGTCTGAGGATCTTGAAAATTTGGCCCTGTAAGGTACTGATAGTGTTTGCAGAAAAGGTGTGATGTGGTCACACAGCTTGCAGCCCTCTATCAGTCATGCTGCAGCATTCGTAATTAGTTGAAGCTAATGCAAACTCTTTTTTTTTTGTTTGACCGATGTAACCAATCATGACATTATCGCAGCATGGACCACTGCAATCACTCATCCTGGGATTTTGTCATTGCCATAGGTGATGGAAACCATTTTTAAAGGTTGTTTGAATTTGCAGGATTGAGCTGAGTGATAAGACTAGCAGTATCTTGAGGTTCCTAACCTGTGATATTTGCATAAACTCTATAACATTTGCATGTATTTGTGTGTGGCATCAAAGAAAGGTGTGCACTTTTCTGTTAATTGATATAAGCATGTATGTGGCTACTTATGCATTTAAATGAGTGGAATACCTCCATTTACTTGTGTTTCTGCCTCCTAATTATTACCTATGTGCCTACTTTTATGCACGTATGTCCTGAGGCAATGTTATAGATTCCTGTTTGAGCATATGAAAAGCTCTTCTACATGCTCAGGTCACTTTTAGCGGTGCTAAAAAGTGGCCGCTGCTACTTTTAGCCTGTGGGTTTTCTGTGTGCTGCTGTCACTTTTAGCATAGCGATAAAATGTCCGGTTTTCAATCTGTTAATAACCCCAGACTCATTTCCTAATTAGTGCATGGCTATTACCACGGGAGCCCTAACTTCCATCTATTTAGTAGGTGCTAAGGGGTCTCATGCTAACACCACGCTAATCGGGCAGCGTGAGGTAATGTACCCATACTATCCAATTAGCGCAGGGCATGTCTACTCTTCACCCATAGACAAAGCTCCCATGCCAAAAAAATTATTTTTTAGCATTGGATTAGTGTGCATTGATGGGCACACTACCGCAGGAAGACCCAGCACTTCCAGCGGCAGTGCTTTTTACCACACGGGAAGCAGGCACTAGCGCCTAATGTGGCTTAGTACAAGGGCCCCTTAGAAAATTACCACCTCATTATGCACAAGATCCCTTTCACATTCTTCAAATTATAAGTACATATTTACTGTAAAATTCCAGTTAATGTGAGGTATTTCTTGTATGTCAGGGAAAAGATTATTACCACTTTCGATATTATCTGTCTTTCAGACAAGGTATCAAACAAAAGACCAGGATTTCTTGAATGCGCAAAAACTTTATGTTGTGTGACTCAGTGATGAGCAGGGCTTCTGCTGATGAAGGGTCATTAAGAAAGTAACCAGACGAGGAAAGATTAATAGAGCCTTCCTCAGAGGTATCATGTCATTTGTTTTATTATATCAAGAGATTCACTGGTACGTCTTAGAACATTCATTTTGGTGAAATAACTGTCCCAATTTTGACATTAGTAACAATAGAATGCTTCACAATCTATGCATAACATAGCTTTATGGCGTACATCATTAATTCTTTCACCAACAGTTCTAATACTTCTGTATGGAATGGCTTTGTCCTTTTTGGAAAGGAAAGGAAAATTTCTTCAGCCATTGTTTCTCATGCTAAAATAGCTGCAAACCTCTAAAGTAGTTTTATAGACCTATAATCATAATATATTATATGATCTGTTTATCAAGCTGTTTATCCGCAGACATACTCCCAGATTCTATATATCGAGCCTAATGTTCCACGCAGAAGCCCAAACATAACAATATGCATAACTTAATTGGCTTAACAAACTAATCAGCATTGATTACAGCACTTAACAAGCAATAAAGAACACTAGTTGGCAATAATTCGAATTTACGTGCTCAACTCGCTAAGTGTATTCTGTAATGCAGAGTGTCTAAATTTTTCATGCACATAGCCAAAAAAGAGTGTGGTTATGGGCAGGGAAATGGGCATTTTGTGGGCATTCCAAAATGTATACGCACTGTTATAGAGTATGACCCTCTGTGCCTAAATCTACATGCCAGTATTTCTGCCACATTTTCCTTGGTGTAAATGGATGCACGCAGTTGTAGGCACTGGAATATCATTTAAGCGTATTCTACATACCGTGCTTAAATCTAGGCACCCCTTATAGAGTACACTTATAAGTCAGAAATTTGTTCTGTGTGGATTTTTCAGGTGCCATATATTGAATCTGGCCCATAGTGCTAGTAGAATATGCATCTCTCACTGTACCAAAAGATTATGCATTAGAAACATAGACATATAGAAAATGACAGCAGAAATAGACCACATGGCTTAGCCACCTATCCCCCCTTCAATCTGTTCAGAACTCTGCTGCACGTCTTATATTCTGCCAGAACCGATATACTCATATCACCCCTCTCCTCAGGTCACTTCACTGGCTTCCAATCAGATACCGCATTCAGTTCAAGCTTCTCCTTCTTACCTACAAATGCACTCAGTCTGCTGCCCCTCACTACCTCTCTACCCTCATCTCCCCTTACGTTCCCGCCCGAAACCTCCATTCACAGGATAAATCCCTCCTCTCATTACCCTTCTCCACCACTGCCAACTCCAGGCTCCGCTCATTCTGCCTCGCCTCACCCTATGCTTGGAACAACCTTCCCGAGCCCATACGTCAAGCCCCCTCCCTGCCCATCTTCAAGTCTTTGCTTAAAGCCCACCTCTTCAATGCTGCGTTCGGCACCTAACTCTTTCAGGAAATCCAGACTGTCCCAATTTGACCGCCCATATCAGACTCACTGTTCACGTGTCCTTTAGATTGTAAGCTCTTTGAGCAGGGACTGTCCTTCTATGTTAAATTGTACAGCGCTGCGTAACCCTTGTAGCGCTTTAGAAATGTTAAGTAGTAGTAGTAGTATTCAGTCTGCCCATCCAAACCAAAATCCTAGTCTCTATTTCCTTTTCTTCTCCCTTAGATATCTTTGATGCTTGCCCTGTGCTTTATTGAATTCTAATTCTGGAAATCTGTTCCAAACATACACCACCCTTCTGTAAAAAAAAAAAAATAGTTCCTTACATTAACCCTGAATTTGCCCCCTTTAACTCTCATCTTATAACCCCTCATTCCAGATCCTCCATTCCACTGATGAAGGTCTGACTCCCATGTAATCACACCATTGAGGTATTTAACTGTTTAAATGATATAATCTTTCTCAACTCTTATTCAGGGTTTTCAAGTTGAGATCTTTAATTATATCCCTCTACGCTTCATGATGAAGACCACTGACCATTTTAGTAGTCACCCTCTGAGCTGATTTTATCTGGTTTATATCTTATTCACAGTATGTTATCCTGACTTGCACACAGTAATTCAAATGAGCCTTTCAGGGAGTGCATTTCAGAGTGTGGGGGCTACTCTAGAGAAGGCTTGCTTGTGGGTATCACATTGTGTGATGTCCTTTGGAGAGGGTATGGTTGGGGAAACTCCTTGGGAGGACCTTCATGACCTTGAAGGTGTGTAGAGTGAGATCCTGTTCTTCAAGTACTCTGGGCCATTTCTTTTAAGGACCTTGAAGGTTAAAAAGAGAATTTTAAATTTGGCTCTGTATTGTACTGGTAGCCAGTGAAGTTTATGCAAAAATGGTGTGATGTGGTCAAGTCACTTATAACCTTCATTTAGTCTTGCTCCAGCACTCTGAATTAATTGGAGCTGGTGCAAACACTTTCAGGCTTATTTTCAAAAGAGAAGGACACCCATCTTTCGACACAAATCGCAAGATGGGCGTCCTTCTCACAGGGTCACCCAAATCGGCATAATCGAAAGCCGATTTTGGGCGTCCTCTACTGCTTTCCATTACTGGGATGACCAAAATTTACGGGGACATGTCAGAAGCATAGTGAAGGCGGGACTGAGGCGTGCCTAACACATGGGCGTCCTCGACCCATAATGGAAAAAAGAAGGGCGTCCCTGACGAACACTTGGACGACTTTACCTGGTCCTATTTTTCTTACGACCAAGCCATAAAAATATGCCCTAAATGACCAGATGACCACCGGAGGGAATCGGGGATGACCTCCCCTTACTGCCCAAGTGGTCACCAACCCCCTCCCACCCTAAAAAAAATTAAAAAAACATTTTTTCCAGCCTCTATGCTAGAATATCATACCCAGCTCCATGACAGCAGTATGCAGATCCCTGGTGCAGTTTTAGTGGGTGCAGTGTACTTCATGCAGGTGGACCCAGGCCCATCCCCCCCACCTGTTACACTTGTGGTGGTAAATGTGAGCCCTTCAAAACCCACCAGAAGCCCACTGTACCCACAAGTAGGTGCCCCCTTCACCCCTTAGGGCTATGGTAGTGGTGTACAGTTGTGGGGAGTGGGTTTGGGGGGGGGGGGCTCATCACACAAGGTAAGGGAGCTATGCACCTGGGAGCAATTTATGAAGTCCACTGCAGTGCCCCCTAGGGTGCCCAGTTGGTGTCTTGGCATGTCAGGGGGACCAGTGCACTACGAATGCTGGCTCCTCCCATGACCAAATGGCTTGGATTTGGTCATTTCTGAGATGGGCGTCCTCGGTTTCCATTATCGCTGAAAATCGGGGATGACCATGTCTAGGGACGTCCAAATGTAGGGGCGGCGAAATTTAAGGATTTGGACGTCCCTGATGGTATTTTCGAAATGAAAGATGGACGTCCATCTTGTTTCGAAAATACAGGTTTCCCTGCCCCTGGATTTGGATGCTTTGCAAGGACGTCCAAAATGGAACTTGGACGTCCCTTTCGAAAATTCCCCTCAAAATGCCCCCGACATTCACCTTATGATTTGGATGCATAGATAAACTTCTGGAAAATAGGTTTTGAAAATACTGATTTGGACATTTTGAGAAGAAATCAGTCCAAATGGTGCTTTATGACACTTTTGCATATTTTTCTCTTTCAAAAATGAGCCTCATAGTTACTATCAATACTAAAAAGAATTCTGCTTTAAGGGAGATACATTCTAAAAAAAAAAAAAAGTTAACTTGGTCCTTCTACTTCAGCCTTCCACAACTCTAAATGGCTCCTCTTTGCCTTCCTTCCCTTCTCTTATGCTTTTTTTTCTTTTCTATCTCCTCTTAACTTCTTTATCTGTCTCGTCCTGTTAAACGTACCAAACTTCAACCTTGGCTGACCCCTACTATCCGTCACCTACGCTCTTGTGCCCGCTCTGCTGAACGCCTCTGGCTTAAATCTCGTGCCCATGCTGACTTCATACACTTCACGTTCTTGCTGACCTCCTTCCAGTCTGCTCTCCAACTTGCCAAGCAGGACTACTACATCCAATTGATTAACTCTATTGGTTCAAACCCTAAACGTCTCTTTGCCACGCTTAACTCTCTCCTCAAAGCGCCTTCTCCTCCAACTCCCCCTTCACTTTCTCCCCAGACTTTGGCTGATTACTTTCAAGATAAGGTTCACAAAATAAAACTTGAATTCGCAACCAGCTCTCCTCCACCCATTCTTCCCTTAGTCCACTCTCCCAACCCTTTTACCTCTGCCTCCCTTTCTTCCTTTTCTCAAATCATTGAAGTAGAAACTTTACTTCTTCTTCAATCCTCTAAACTAACCACCTGCTTCTCTGACCCTATTCCCACTCACCTACTCAACACTATCTCTCCTGCTATCTCCCCTTTCATCTGTCATATCCACTTTCCACTGCGACTGTCCCTGATGCCTTTAAGCATGTCGTAGTCACCCCGCTCCTCAAAAAACTTTCTCTGGATCCTACCTCTCCTTCTATCGCCCCCATCTCCCTCCTTCCTTTCTTATCCAAGTTACTAGAATGTGCTGTCCACCGTCGCTGCCTCGACTTACTTTCTTCTCAACCTATTCTTGATCCACTCCAATCTGGCTTTCGTCCCCTTCATTCAACTGAAACAGCACTTACTAAAGTCTCCAATGATCTATTCCTGGCTAAATCCAAAGGGCTCTATTTTATCCTCCTCTTTCTCGATCTTTCTGCTGCTTTTGATACTGTTGATCACAGCCTACTCCTTGACATGCTGTCCTCACTTGGATTTTGGAATTCTGCTCTCTCCTGGTTCTCTTCTTATCTCTCACAGCGTACTTTTAGTGTATACTCTGGTGGTTCCTCCTCTTCCTCTATTCCGCTGTCAGTGGGTGTACCTCAACGATCTGTTCTAGGACCTCTCCTTTTCTCCATCTATACCTCCTCCCTTGGTGCTTTGATCTCATCACACGGCTTTCAGTATCACCTTTACGCTGATGACTCCCAGATCTACCTCTCCACACCAGTAATCTCGGCAGAAATCCAATCCAGGGTATCTGCCTGCCTCTCTGACATTGCTGCATGGATGTTTCACCACCACCTGAAACTCAATATGTCCAAAACTGAACTCCTTATCTTCCCTCCTAAACCAACCTCTCCCCTTCCTCCATTCTCTATTTCTGTTGACAGCATGCTCATTCTTCCTGTCTCGTCTGCTCGCAACCTTGGGGTCATCTTCGACTCCTCCCTCTCCTTCTCTGCCCATATTCAGCAGATTGCTGGAACCTGTCATTTCCTCCTTTATAACATCGCCAGAATTCGCTCTTTCCTTTCTGAGCGTGCTATCAGAACCCTCACCCACACTCTCGTCACCTCTCGCTTAGGCTACTGCAACTTGCTTCTCACAGGTCTTCCGCTCAGCTATCTCTCTCCTCTTCAATCTGTTCAAAACTCTGCTGCATGACTAATATTTCGCCAAAGTCGTTATGCCCATATCAGCCCTCTCCTGAAATCGCTTCACTGGCTCCCTATCCGTTTCCGTATACAATTCAAGCTCCTCTTATTGACCTATAAGTGCATTCACTCTGCAGCCCCTCACTACCTTTCCACCCTCATCTCTCCCTACAGTCCTTCCCTAGAATTCCGTTCACTAGGCAAATCTCTCCTAGTTGCACCCTTCTCCTTCATTGCTAACTCCAGAATCCGCTCCTTCTATCTCGCCGCACCTTATGCCTGGAATAGGCTTCCTGAGCCATTAAGTCTAGCTCCATCCCTGGCTGCCTTCAAATCCGGGCTAAAGGCCTACCTGTTTGTTGCTGCTTTCGACTCCTGACTTGTCACTTTTATCTTATCCTTGTGTCCTTCTGTCTGTCCTTCCCTTATCCTTATTGATCCTGTCTGTTTGTCCTGATTTAGATTGTAAGCTCTTTTGAGCAGGGACTGTCTTTCTTCATGTTCAATTGTAAAGCGCTGCGTACGACTGGTAGCGCTATAGAAGTGATTTATAGTAGTAGTAGTAGTAGTAGTAGTAGTAGTTTTTAATCAAGCTGGTGGCACCCAATTCAATTGAGACAATTTCTGTATCTTTCCACCTCATTTTCTTAGCCTCTGATTGCAGTACTTTGGTAGTTGAGGATCTTTTCTTTTTCTGAATATAATACAAAAAAGTCATATGGTCCTGACACTTCTATTAACAACGACCTTTTCATTTTTTGTGTTATTTTTTTTGTTGTTGCTTAACAGTATGCTCAATTCTCTTACATCAAGCTTTTTTTTATCAGTGGGAATGAATATAGTCCAGGTTATCACACCTTCATCATACTCTACACTTCCATCAAGGGACATTATCTCAGTATTTTTCTGGCCTAGCAATGCACATTTTCTCTTATTGTATTTTTAAGAAATTGAGACTTAAGTATAAGATAAACCTCTGGCAAGAAAAACACCAGATAATCACGGGTGCAAAGAAAAATGTAACAATGTTGTGTAATGTTTACACAGATTCAAAGTTAAACATGTTTTCAGCATATATTCAAAGGGATTAGATAATTTTATAGAAGAAATATCAATTAAAGTTTATTTAGGGCCCTTTTTACTAAGGCGTGCTAGCAAATTCAGCGCATGCTAAAAATTAGTGTGCACTAAACATTAAGATGCCCATAGGAAAATATTGCAGGATTCTATATAGCACGCCTACCGTTTCACACCAAAATCTAAGCATATTCCATAACAACGTGTATCTTAATTGGATTAACAAGCTAATCAGCGTTGATAACAGCACTTAACAAACAATAATGATCACTAATTGGCAATAATTAGAATTTACGTGCAAACTAGCTAACCAGCTCATTTTCGAAAGTGATCGCCATCCATCTTCCAACATAAATCAGGATATGGCCGGCGATCTCTCAAAAGCGACAAAATCGGTAAAATCAAAAGGTGCTTTTTTGACACCTTTGCCGCTTTCCCGTCGCCAAGCCAGCGAAAGTTCAAGGAGGCGTAGCGAAGGTGGGACATGGGCGGGCATGGGCGTGGCTACCAGATGGCCGGCTTTCACGGATAATGGGAAAAAAAAGCAGCGTTAATCAGTATTTCGCCAGTTTTACTTGGTCTTTTTATTTTCACGACCAAGCCTCAAAAAGGTGCCCCAACTCACCAGATGACCACGGGAGGGAATGGGGGATTACCTCCCCGTACTCCCCCAGTGGTCACCAACTTCCTCCCACACTAAGAAAATAAAAATAAAAACCTATTTGCCAGCCTGTATGCCAGCCTCAAATGTCATACCCAGCTCCCTGACAGCAGTATGCAGGTCCCTAGAACAGTTTTTGTTGGTTGCAGTGGAATTCAGGCAGGCGGACCCAGGCCCATCCCCCCTACCTGTTACAGGGTGCCCGGTTGGTGTCCTGGCATGTCAGGGGGACCAGTGCACTACAAATGCTGGCTCCTGCCACAAGCAAATGCCTTGGATTTAGCGGGGTTGAAATGGCCTCTTTTTGTTTCCATTATCGCTGAAAAACAAAACTGGCCATCTCAAACCCGGCGAACTCTGTCATTTGGCTAGGTCAAACCGTATTATCGAAAAAAAAGATGACCGGCCATCTTTTTCGATAATACGGTTCAGCTAGCTGTTTGCGGCGGCGCCAAAATAGATCGCTGGCAATCTATTTCGCCGGCGCCATTCGATTATTCCCCTCTAAGTGTATTCAGTAACGTTCTGTGCTTAAATTCTAATCTGCACAGTTCAAAAAGGCATGGTTATGGGTGGGGAAATGGGCATTTTATGGACATTCCGAAATGTACGTGTGGAGTTATAGAATATGGCCCTGTGCACATAAATCTACATGCAGGGAATTACACCATGTTTTCACTGGTGTAAATGGATGCACCTACTTTTAGGCGCTGAGATATCAAAAGCGTATTCTATATACCACACCTAAATCTAGGTGCTGCTTATAGAATTCACTTAGGCAGAAAAGTTTACGTGTGGATTTTTTAGGTACCTTATATAGAATCTGGCCCGTAATGGGCATCTTAGCGTTTAATGCATGCTAGTTTTTAGTGTGCACAAAATCCGCTAGCACACCTTCATAAAAGGTGCCCTTAATGTAATCTAGGTTGCTCTCACTTTGCGCTCACTGCATCCATAAAATAACTGCTAAAAACTAGAAGGACATGACAGCAGACATATCAACTCTATTTCTCACATACTTCTAAACACCACTGTCAGAGAAATAATGTTGTCCTCGACTGGACTTTTACTGTGACCCATTTTGGTGATTCATAGATTCTTGTCATGACTGGGTCTCATATGCCAATACAAACAACCAAGCCACTGTGAAACTTCCAATCTGCTGAACAGACCACAAAAGAGAAAATAATGTGATAGATGTCCTTGTCTTACCATATCTTTTCAGTGAAACAGTTTTTATGCTAATGATAAGGAGAAGTAAATAAGAAGTTGACACTATTGAGCACAATTATGGCTTTACGTATAAACTCAATTTCATAAATGCCACTTTCATACTAATTTTAATTAATTTGATGGCTACTTTCCCAGCAAGTAACTGAACTGAAAACAACAAGTGCATATGTTAACTGACAAAATTAACATTTCATCATTCTCAATAAATTGCTTCGTGTTTTATATGTCAGAAAATACTAATTACAATTTTCTATGTACAGGAAATAGACTATTTGAGTGTGTTCAGCTGGTCATAAAAATATGTTAGTGAATGTTTTTGTTTCCATTTAAGTTTGATCTGAATCCAAAGTTTAATAAAGTTTAGTATAATTGAGCTAGCACAATCTGTCATCTATCATCTGTGTATCTACTTTTTCTAATTTAGCCTATCTGTCATATATATGTAGTTTATCTCAATGACTTAGGTATCATTAGAAATCCATAACATCAGGTTGTTAATTCCAGGGAATTTTAGGCTCGGTTTCAACAGTGAGAAAATGGATAGGAAAAAATGCACTTGAAATCTTTTTACTAAGGCGCACTAAGAGATTTAGCGTGCACTAACATAGTAACATAGTAGATGACGGCAGAAAAAGACCTGCAGGGTCCATCCAGTCTGCGCAACAAGATGAACTCATATGTGCTACTTTTTGTGTATACCTTACCTTGATTTGTATCTGCCATTTTCAGGGCACAGATCGTAGAAGTCTGCCCAGCACTAGCCCCGCCTCCCACCACCAGCTCTGCCACCCAATCTCGGCTAAGCTTCAGAGGATCCATAAACTCTGAACAGGATTCCTTTATGTTTATCCCATGCATGTTTGAATTCCGTTACCGTTTTCATCTCCACCACCTCCTGCGGGAGGGCATTCCAAGTATCCACCACTCTCTCCATGAAAAAATACTTCCTGACATTTTTCTTGAGTCTGCCCCCCTTCAATTTTCTCCATGTTCAATTTTAGTCTAAAGTCTGAGGCCAAGGTTCCAAAAGGATAAGAATTGTTTTGGTTCTATTTGTGATTTCTTGGATTTCTTTAACAAAAGGGATATATATGGTAATATCATCTGCATACATAAAAGCGTGGAATCCTGCTGATTCTAATTTAGAGCCTAGAGGAGACATCATAACATTAAACAGGATGGACATGCCGCAATCTGGTGGCCAAGGGGAGGATAAAGAAGCAGCAGGCCTTGGCAGTGAAAGATGAGGTTAGCCATAAAATGCATTTTAATGTCAGGTTGGTAGTGCTAGAAGGTGCCAGGTATTATAATCCTATATAACTTGGTTATATAGTGGCATGTAGTACGCATATAGTGCCTTTTGTTCCTACATCCTCCCTTTTCAAGGGGTGCAGCTCTAAAAGGAGCTGAGCAGAATGAAACACTAGCTAGGAAAAATAGTATGTGTTTACTCATGGTATCAGGTAAAGTAAGAGGCAGCCTTTAACACATGGAGGGGCATTTTCAATATGGTGTATGTCTGAATTTGGACGTTTTGCACAAAATGTCCAAAATTCGAATAGGAAAGAAGGTCATTTTTGAAAAAGAAAAACATCTTTTTTTTTTTTTCAAAAATACTATTTCAAACAAGGTTTTGTGCTTTGGACATTTTGGTTTTTGGTCCATTTTGAAAAAAAAAAAGAATCAAATAAGTTCAAAATGTAGAAAATCAAGCCATTGGGATGTAGGATGAGCCAGCATTTTTAGCAGACTAGTTCCCCAAACTATAGAAGAGAGCAATGGGACACCCTAGGGGGCACTTCTGTGCATTTCATAAAAATGCTCCCAGGTACACAGCTCGCCTTTGCTCCCTTGTCTTGTCCCTTGAGCTCTCTAAAGCCTACCCAAAACACACTGTCCCCCACTGTACACTACTACAATAGCCCTTATGGGTGAAGGGGGCACTTATATGTGGGCACAGTAGGGTTTTAGTGACTTTAGGAGGGGTCACAGTTGCCAACACAAGTGTGACAGGTAGCGGGAGATAGGGACCTGAGTCCCCCACTCCATAGTGTACTGCACCGACCACTACATTACTCCAGGGACCTGCAAGCTGCTCTAATATACCTGGCTATAACATCTGGGGCTGTCATACAGGTTGGAAGTCATATTTTTTTTATTATTTTATTTATCATTTTACTTAATTACATTCACATTTATCACATAAATGTAAGGAAAAATAGAAATTAATATAAAGGAAAAAAGAAAACATTTTCTCTCATCAATATATTATATAATTGTCCACAATTGGGAGATCCAAGATCAGGAAAACAATCTCAAAGAAAATAAGAAAAACTCAAAATGGTTAATCTTACAATTCACATTTTCTGAAGGAGGAAGGTTAATCGGTAATTGCAGCCGGTACAGTGGTAACTAAAGGAAGTTGCTGCAGAGGGTTCTTCATCTGTTCTTTCAACTCCACAAACTCTTGTAATTTCTTAGGTTCAACAAATAAGTAATAAGGAAATAAAACACTTACAAGGGAATCACACTAGGAAGGCCCCACCTAGGGCAATGATTCCTGGCTTAAAAACCAAGAATTCACGCCTCCTAGTCTGCGATTCCCTTGATATGTCAGGAAATATATTCATCTTTGAACCCAAAAAACTATCAGCCATGTGTCGGAAATATAATTTCAAAACATTGTTCCTATCTAAATCAAAGGCGAAAGTCACTAATAATATAACTCTATCTGTAATTTCTGAATTTTCCAAAATGTCAGTTAAGTTCACATCTCTTTTCTCTGATAAAGAAAAATTTAAGGGAAATATAAATCACTTTAGACACCAGAGGGTGGCTATCAGAAGGTATTTGCAAAATATCAGAGAAATATTTCTTCAACAGTTCAGTAGCTGATATATAGGATGTTATAGGAAAATTTATCATTCTCAAGTTATTTTTTCTTAATTGGTTCTCCAGAAATTCCAATTTTTACAAGAAACATGGCTGTCCTTCATTACCAAATTAACTGATTTTCATAGAGAAACCATTTCCGTAGTCAAAGTCTCTATTTTTATATCTTGGATTTCCACTTTGTTAGATAAGTATTAATATAAATTCTTTAACTCACATGTTTATTCCTGAAAAATTTTAAACATCTGAAGAAGAGAGTTATTCACACTCTACAGCACTTCCCATAGTACATCCATTGTGACATTATTGGCTTCACCAGATCCAATTTCTCCACAGAAACCGCTCCAGATATCTTCGGGGAGAAGAGCTCACTCTCCAATCCCCCAGTTGGTTTATTATCCGGAGTCGATGCTGCACCAGGACCTTCTCGGGTCTCATGAAAATCCTAACCCACTTCGGGCGTTTCCACTGTCGACCTCCATAGCGAAGCGTTACTGTTTCCGGGTCTTGGAGGGGTCAAGCCAGCAGGGGGACTCAAAGTCACTCCCTCTCCACTGAGATTTGGCGATAAAGCCTTGCTGTTCCCCAAAGCAGGAAACGATATCCCCGAAGTTATGACCCCGAATCTCTCCAAAGTAGGCTGAGAAGTGGTGGGAACCCCAGCTATGTTCAAGGAGGACAACACCATGGCTTTGCTTTTTCTCTTCCCCATTCTCTGGGGAGCGCGCCTACTTCTTCAGGTATTCTGGTGTAAAACGGGAACTCAACTAACGTACGTCCTCCCTCAACACCATCTTGGATCCTCCAGTTTGGGACACTCTTTGTCTGTTTTCTCCTCAGAGACCTGTCTGATATGGGTAACCCTTCAGCATAGCCCTCTGAGTCATTGAAACACGGAAGCCCCTCCACCCCTACAAGGTGGTGTCCCTTCGAAGGGGATAAGTCATATTTTTATTCACATTTTTTGGGTGTGGGAGGGGGTATTTGGGGGTCATACCTGATTCTCTCCAGTGGTCATCTGGTCATTTAGGGCAACTATTTGTGCCTTATTCATTATAAAAACAGGTCTAGCTCAAAACATCTTAGTTTTAGTTTTGTTTTGTTCCATTATGGCTGAAAAACATCTAAGTCTTAGAAATGCCAAAATCCCACCCTTAACATGCCCCTGACAAGTCCCCTTGAGATTTGGATGTACTGCAGATGAATAGTATAGAAGAAAAATCTGAAAAATAGTTTTTGAAAATACTGATTTGGACGTTTTTGTGAGAAAAATGTCCAAATGCTGCTTTATGCCACTTTTTAGATGGGTTTCTCTTTCAAAAATTAGTCCCAAAGGCAAGGTCCATTCTTTATACATTGACATATAATGGGACAGCTGTTCCCAGATGATAGGCAAGCTAAACTTATATAGGTTCAATAGTACTCTTGGTTATCTTGCTGAATACTTCCTTCATGACATCTGGGGACACCAGATAGCTTGGTATCTGGCCTTTAATCCCACTATCTAGCTCCCTTTAAACTTGATATGCTCCATGTCTGTTTGTAGGTCTTGGACAATCCCTTTCAGATCATTATCATGTTCACTGCCAATACAGCTGAACTGAACAAAGATCCTAAAACTGAAAATATAAGTGCTATGGTCACAAACCCTAAAAAATGTTTTAACCTAGTGTTTATTCCCTGCTTGTCTGACTGAGAATATTCTGAACATTGACAGTGAAATGACTCAAATTATCCCTCATTAATTGCTGAGTACTAGATGAGAGCTTGTCAATGACATAGTTTATAGTTTATTAGAAATGTACTATACCATACAGACTAACTGGCAAGTCTCGGCAGTTTACATAAATCATAAAATAAAAATCATAAGAAAAAGGAAAAGAACCGTCATAAATTGATAGGACAGGTATACAGACAGCAAAGAGCAAGCACACTTCAAACTACATTGGCTAGGGTAATGGGTGGGCTGTGGGCATGCAAGGGAAGCATAGAGAGGGAAGGGAGTGAGAGTGTGATAGGGAGAGTAAGGAAGAGGGAACAGTTAGGCAACTGTGGCAACCACACCAGAGAAATATAGGCTGGGTGAAAGGCTTAGGTAAAGAGTCAAGCCTTCAATCTGGATTTGAAAACCTTGAAAGAAAGTTCTACATGGACGTGTAAGGGAAGTGAATTCCAGGAAGATGGTGCAAGAAAAAAGAAGGCACAATGCTTAGTTGTCTCATGTTGGGCAAGTTTGGGACCAGGTAGAACCAAATGGTGATCATTGATAGAAAGTAGCAGGTAAGCTAGGGAGTACGGAATGGTAAGAGAGAATAAGTAGATAAGGTAGCCCATTCTGTCGGTTTTAAATGTAAGTGTTAGGAGTTTGAAAAGAAGACATTGTTGAATGGGAAGCCAATGGTATTCTTGTAGCAAAGGGGAGGAATGGTCATGGCACTGGGTGTGACATAGCAGTCATATAGTCATGTTTTGCAGAGACCGATGCATTTTAATATTAGATTGAGTACAGCCTATGTAAACAATATTACAGTAATCTAATCTGGTTGTTATTAGTGACAATATCAAAGAATGAAAAATATCAGAATTGAAATAACCACAAATTGAATGGAGCTGGCAAAGAATTAAAAACCCAGTTTTGCACAGACATTTATAGTTTATACTTTATAAGCATTTGCTGTACCTCCATTAACTAATTTGTAGATTGTACAATTCTAAAAAAAACACCAATAAGACAGAAAGGAACTACAATATATCGATAGGACAGTTTTAGTTAACTCACTTATACAAAAAGGAAGGAACGCTCAACAATAAACATTGGAGAAAAGGAGGGGGAGGGGAGGAAAAAGGGTATCATGAAAACAATAAATTTATGTTACACAAGAAAAGAGGCTATCGAAACAGCTACTAAATGGAAGGGGAAATGGGGGTATTGCAGGAGGACAGATGACAGGTCATGAATGCCTCAGGTGAGATTAAAAGCTTGATGAAATAGCCAGGTCTTAAGGACTGCTTTAATTTTTTTAAATGGTGGCTCAGCATGCATTGTGAGTGGCAGAGAATTCCAAAGGAAGGGCGTTACAAAAAGAAGGACCGATATCGGGTTGATTCCAATTGAGCAAAATGGGGACTGGGCAGACATAATCTGTGATCATTCACTGACTGAAGGTGATGTATAGGGGAGTAAGGAATAGTGAGATTGGATAAATATTGGGGAGAGACCTAACCTATAAGCTTTAAAAGCAATAGTAAGTGTCTTGAAGATAATATGTTGCTCAACTGGGAGCCAGTGGGATTTTAGGAATAGAGGGGAGACATGATCAAATTTATGGGCGTGATGGAGCAATTTAATGGTCGTATTTTGGAGGGTCTGGAGTTTTTTGAGGAGTGAATGGGAGCAGCCTAGATAAATGGTGTTGCAGTAATCAAGACTAGTGATAAGAAATGAAAGAATCAGTGAGTGAAAAGTGTCATGATCAAAGAATCTGTGAACACTGACTTTGAAGTTGACTTAGAATAAAAAAAATCTGTTTTGCGTAACCCAGAAATGTGTTGAGAGAAGCTAAGTTCAGAGTCCAATGTCACTTCTAGATAGTGAAAAGACTTTACTGGGGATAGTGTATGACCAAAAGAGGTTAAGGGTAGGGACAGTGATGGAAGCCCGTCCGTAAACCAACATACTACTGTCTTATCCCTGTTTAAGACCAGACCATGAGAGTGTAGTCACTCTGAAACTAGGGCAAGACAGTCCAGAAGAGGCTGGATAGATGGTGAGGATGGATTCGTAGGATGAATCAACAAAATGTTGTCCGCATAGATGTGAAAATAAATCCCAAAAGATTGAATCAGGGTTGCCAAAGGACTAAGGAAAAGATAAAAGGGGGAGAAAGGACTGACTCTTGTGGGACTCCACAATTGAGAGACTGAAATAAGGAGGAGGAGGATGGCATTTGAATCTGAAAAGAGCGGTTTGTAAGAAAGGAAGTGAACCATGCGAGTACTGTGCCTGACACACTCAAAGCGTCAAGATGAGAAAGTAAAAGGGAGTGATTCAACAAATCAAAAGCTGTTGAAAGGTCAAGTGAGATAGCCATAACTACATTGTGTCTATCAAGGTGAATATGAAATTCACTAGGAAGAGCAGTTAGAATCATTTCCGTGCTAAAATGAGACTAAAAACCGAACTGTTGAGGATGAAGCTAATCAAGAAATGCATTAAGTTATGTCCAATAAAAAAGGTATCATCTTATTTTCTTTTCCATGTTTTATTTTGTTTGATTTCTATTGATAATCTATGAAATCAGAAACTTGAAGAAAGACTATCTTTTCTAGAAGTTTGGATAAAAAACATAAATTAGAGACTGGGTGATAGTGTGCAGATAATAGAGGATCAATGGAGGTTTTTTTTCAAGATGAGGAGGACTACAGCAGATTTCCAATGAGTGGGGACTTGGCCTATAGAAAGGCTTTGGTTAATAATAATAAGAATTTTAGGAAGAAGTTCCAATTCATATATTTTTAGCCACTGCAATGGAAAAGGATCTAAGGAGCAGGAAGTAATTTTCATTGATTGTAGAACGTTAAAGAGAGAAACAATAGGCCGGAGTTGAGAGGATGAGAGGGAGGATAAAAGTACAGCAGAGGGAGATATTTTAAAAGGTGATTTTGATGAAGGAGAAATCTGTGAATGTGGAGAAGGAATTAAGGGCAGGGGGTAAGTAAAAGGATGGAGGAAAAGATTGGAGAAGAGTCACTACCTTTGATGTGAAGAACTGTGCAAGAGATTCGGCAGAAGGGGCCAATTTCTCCTGGGTGAGATTTGGGGAGTGAATGTAAGAGTCAAGAAGAATGCCCAAGTAGCAGGGTGAGTCTACAGGCTGGATGGTGATGCCAAAGAAATTCAGGGGGTTGGATGGTGTAGAAAGACCCCTTTGGTTTTGTCTTTGTTGTAGGTCTAACAACATGTATACTTGTCAATCTGGGACAGTGTGATCAGAAATTCCAGGATCTCTTACAATACCACAACTGTTGTAAGGCCCAGTCCCTAGCTCAGGTTTCACTACCTCAGACACACAAATGACAAACAGCAGAAGCATGAGAAATAACACTTTTTAACTTTCTCATGCCTGTTTGAGTCCAAGTTGCAGTCTGTGGCACAGGACTTCTAATCTCACCCCCTCTATCTAGAGTGTTTGGTCTTTCCCTTTTCCTGGCTGTACTGCAACCCAGTTCTGAATCTTTGTATATCTGCAGCCCTCCAGCAATAAATCTTGAATGTGTTTTTCTTGTTCTTTCTAAACCTGCTCTGCCTAACGTCACTGACCAGTCCTGTTGGGAACAATTTAAGCTGACTTGTATGACCAATGGGTTTACTCTGAATGTCTTGTACTTTTATCTTAGAAGAAAGAGATACAGGGTTATGCAATGCTTTCTGCCTTAGAGACCTGTAGTTGCTCATGTTAGACAGGCTCTGGGCATGCGGTGGCACAATTTCACAAGAATTTCTTTCTGAAAGAGAAACAGCTTTTGGGAAAGAGGGAGATGTGTTAGTTTTAATCAAAAGATCTGAACTAACAATAGAACTTTCTCCATTTGAATCTATTACACTATCTACACTGGACAGCAAAGGCATTTGCAAAGCCCCCCCCCCCCCCTTTCTCTGTCCCCTGCTGCATTATAACTCCTGCACAGCTGAGCTCAGACAGTTTGGCATCAGCACTCTCTCTGGTAGGGAGAGCACTGGGTGTTCTTTCTTCACTGTTCTTAATTGTAGGCGAGACTGGTACAGTTAAATCATATTCTGATAAGAGCACAGAAGCAGCATCAATCTCTGGCTGTCTCATGACATTGAAGAAAGAGGAGTCACGAACTGGACTTTCTCTCTCAGTGCTGCATTTCTCCCTGCCAGTTTAAGATAACAATGAAGTTTGTTTTAACATTATGTTAGAGCTTTTCTGTTCCGGAGTGCAGTCTGTCTGCACTGAAGACAAATCAACGCTATGGATATCGTTTATCATTTATTAATTTTCCTATACGTGTCTATTTGCTGAGCAAGTCAGAATGGTTTACAATATTAAATAATCAAGCATAACAGGAAAAGAACTCCGTATAATTATAGGACAGATTCTATCCAACTACAAATTCACACAAGGTAAATAAAGCCGATTCAAAGATCAATGAAATCATTCATACAAGATAAAATAATGTCAGTCATTCCAATGAGTAGCATTTAAATGAGTACAATTTATCTTCCATATTTCTCATTACAGAGACCCAATAGGAGAGGTATGAATGAAAATCAGGGGTATCACAAAAGGTTTGTGATGGTTCTGTTAGTAAACAAGAACTTTTCTCTGTATCTACTAAAAGAGATCCTTGTTTGGGGGCACTGTTTCCTAGCTGGGGAACAGAAGCTAATCTAGTATACTGCCCTGGTTCACAACACTCCTCTAGCTCCGCTTCTCTTATGGGTTCACAAAAAAGTGCTTTCCTCCTCACAGGGAAAGGCTAGAATTAACTCTTCTCTATCTCCTTGTAAAGATCTACATCCAACTCATTGACCGTCCTCAGTATTGTTACACAATCAGAAGAACAGGGGCAGTCTCATCCGTCTTTTATAGAGGGAGCAGGGCTAGTGACATTCTTAAACAGTAATGGCAAATCTTGTTTAATTTCTGAATATCCCAATATAATGCTTGCAGTTATGACCCCACAGGCAGTTATCTTGGATAGGAATACCCATATCAGGATGCCATAATTATTTCCTGACCAGGGACCTTAGCAGTGGGTTGTACAATTAATACCTTGAAAACCACAGAGTCATCTGCTGTTGGAGTAGAACTCAAAACAGGTAGGGGGGGCCGAATTAAGATCCTCACCCCCTTGAGTGCTATAGTAGCCTTTATATACAGAGAGAGAGTGCCATAAATCAAAATATTTAACAGGGTCATGGACCTCTAGATACTGTTCACAAAGCTTTACTGCCTCATCCGTCTTTCTTTCAGCTCTGGTTTCATCTTAGCTCACTGAGCCCTGAACATGGAACATATACTCTGGTAATAACTGTCCCATGTCATCTTGAAGAAAGCCAAGGGTAAATAATGAATATGTGCTATCATCTTTGTCATCCTGAATGCTGGCCCATTTTAAAGTTAAACTATACAGATATGCTGCTACTCGGAGCTAAGCCTTGGGAATTGACTGTACGCTTGGAAAGTGATTATAGCAGGAAAGTAAGAAACCAGAAGCATTGTTTCATTAATGACTGGCATTAATGTGCTTTCATTCTGCTTACAGAAATGTTTCTTTTATTTTGCTGCTGTTATTCAGTAGCATCTAATTTAAATTACAACCTGTTAGTATTAATTTAGCCTCTATACTTAATTGTTCTGATAGGGAGAAGCTCTTACACCTGCAATGTACTCACAGTTTTTTATTCAGTAAATAGGCACCTGTGCTTATGGACATATGAAACAATGCTTTTTATGTAATATCTGGGGTCTATACAAGGAGCTTGCTCCCTTAAAATTGGTCTCTTATGACTGTTTTCTAACCAAGAATGCAAAACTTTAGCTTCAAGGATTCCTTCTCAGAGAAAGCTGCTAAAGCAGGATTATTTACCAAATATGTTCCCAGTGTACTATCAACAAAGATACCACAGCCCAGGAAGGACTCCAAACTTTCACTTAAGTTAAAACAGAATAGACAATAAATGAAAAGTGAACCAGATCCCCAAACCCCATATATATATAATACTGGGGCACAGGTTAATCCTTATCTGATAAGAGATCTAATCTAATTTCTTATCTTAGTGGAACCTTCAAACTGCGGGGCATACAAATATTAGAGGTATAATTAGGAAAGTGACACTTAGTATAAATTACAGAAAATATGACACATGCATGCTTTGGTATTAGACAGTGTAGTGTCTGGAAAGTAACTGAACTCTCTTTATCAATAGACCTGAATTCATAGCAGCAAATAATGACACAGATGATCTTATCATAGAAACTGCTTACAGTAAACACAAATCCCTAAGCTAGATTTCTAATACAGCCAGCTAATCCCATAGCACTATACAATAATTACATGGCAGCTATACAGCCTTGATAGTGATGGCACATGATGTCCGGCAGGTCGCAGAGAACAACTCAGACAGGTCAGTCAGATGACAGAGAAGGGCTAAACTTCATATCAGATGGAATCTGAACAGACATTTACCTCAGATATGAGCTTCTTTTTATACAGAAGTTGCTGGCTGCAGCTGAGTGAGTGATATGCTTTCTTGGCCTTGTTGTTGATGCACAACAAACTTTGTCTCAGATGTTGTGGTTTGAGGGGACACAATATTGCCTCACTGGCACCACATTGAAGGGGCACTTCAACCATGAGGTCATTGTTTAAGCAAACACTGTGCTTTTCTTGGATGGAAACAAGCCTTGAAGTCTGCAACCACCAGTTTGTGAATTCCCCTTGTGGTGATATAATGTAATTGTTATTCTCCTCATCCACTGGCAGCTTTAGTAATATTTTGCAATGTCCTTTTAGATTACACACAAGTCTGGGGCCTAACAATAGGACACATAGATAAAGGGGAGATGTTAGATATAGGTGAGCATATGAAGACAGGGGGGTGTAAGGAGATAAAAGAAGATGGATGAACAGAGAGGGAAACAGAGATGGAGAAGAAATCTTGGACCTTTGCATTGGTGTGATATGCAGGCCTCCTTCACAGACAGAAGTGGACAGAGATTTAATTAAAGACATTCAAAATATAGCTGTGAAAGGGGAAGTTCTACTAATAGGTGATTTTAATATACCTGATGTTGATTGGAGTACCCTTATTGTGAAGTCTTTTGGAAGTAGGGAGATCCTGTATTCTTTACAGGGGGAACTATTCCAGCAGTTGGTAATGGAACCCATTTTCCAATATGGGTCAAGGACGCCCATGTGTTAGGCACACCCAAGTCCCGCCTTTGCTATGCCTCCGACACGCCCCCAGGAACTTTGGTCATCCCCGCGACGGAAAGCAGTTGGAGACGCCCAAATCGGCTTTCGATTATGCCAATTTGGGCGACCCTGTGAGAAGGATGCCCATCTTCCGATTTATGTCGAAAGATGAGCCTCCTTCTCTTTTGAAAATAAGCCTGGTAGGCACCTATGTGCATACAACATGCATGAAATTAGTTCTAATTTCACGCACATTATACATGCATAGCGCCCAGCTATTGTGTGCCCTGGGCAGTAATTCTACTTTTGACACTCATCCAAAACGCATGGCAAAATAATTTCTATTTTCTACCGCATGGCGATAATCGGCAGTGTGCCCGGTTAACGCGTGAGACCTAACCCCTAAGTCAAAGGGTGGCGGTAAGGTCTCAGGCCCAAAATGGATGTGTGCTGATTTTAATTTTGCTGCACATCCGTTTTCGGCAAAAAAAGGCCTTTTTTGCAGGCACGCTGATAAATGGACCTGCGTGCATCCAATATATGCGTCTACGCCAGCCAGGTCATTTTTCAGCACACCTTAGTAAAAGGGCCCCTTATGCCCACAGTTATGGCAGGACTATGGTTGGTATAACTGTGGGCACCAGATGCTATTATAGAATAGGCTCTCATCATGCAGCATCATGGCACCTTAAAGGGCGTGCCAGCTTGTAGAATTGCTCCTGTGGAATGCCTCTATTTACACTTATTGAAGCTACGCAAGCCTTCTAAAATGATGCCCTTATTGTACTGATTTTTAACTTTCTTTTCATTGCAGATTATGGTTATTTTTGGTAACTGAAAAACTATAAATGCACACATATATTTTTGCTAGCAATAACATCTTGGGTTGTCTGAGTCATATTTTAATCAACCTGCTACCTCACATAGAATAATTGTATTCTTGCAATTCTGTGAAACCATGTAGGTGTTATATGTTTGGGAACATTAATTTATAGCAGCAGAGAGCTTAAATAGTTTTAACTTAGCTACAAAGTAGTCTATAGTGAAGTTATAGCATGTCAACCTATAAATTATAGCATCTAAATGGAAAAAAACTGTATAAATCACATAATGAAATATATATACATATACAAAAATTTTTCTTTTCTCCTACAAAGCCACTCACTGTGAAGGTTTTTTTCTTCCAGCTTTTATTCTTGTTGACTAAAGTGGTGTGGTAGCCATGCTAGTCCATTTTTAAAGGTAATAAATAGAAATAGAACTTAGAAAAGAAAATAAGATGACCTTTTTTACTGGACTAACATAATACTTTTTTTTTATTAATATTAGCTTTTCAAGGTAACCTTTCTTCTTCAGATCAGAAATGTGCAAACGAAGAGGGTGAGGTGGGTTAGGTGAGAGAAAGGAAGAGATGGGTAGGGAATAAGAGGGGACAAAGCAGTATAATTTTATGGGTTATAGAACATAACATAAGAATACTGGGTCAAACCAATGGTCCATCTAGCCCAGTATCCTACTTCCAGCAGTGACCAATCCAGGTCACAAGTACCTGGCAGAAACGCAATTAATTGAACCATTTCATGCTACCAATCTCAGGGCAAACAGTGGCTTCCCCCAGTCCTCTTTCCTGGGACAGCCTCCTAATTACCGGCCCCCTTATATTTGAGCACCAGTGTTTTGTGTCCGGGATTGCAGTGAGCATGCTCAGTTCAGTACAGGAGGGACTCAGATTGAGTGAAGGGACCAGGATTCGAATTGAGTGGGAGGAACCTGCAACTGTGGATCTTCACCTCACAACATCCCTGCACAGAAGGTGCTGAGAGCAGGTGTGTGTGTCGGGGGGGGGGGGGGGGGCACTAGCCATGCGGCGTTTGGGGGAAGCCAGGAGGAGCTGCCCCTCGGGCCTCCTTCTGTGCCTGGCCTTGACCCTATGGATCTGCTTGCAGGCCCGGAACACATCTCCCCACAGCATTATTTTTTAAAAAAAGCTACACTCAGCTTTCATACACGCAGCTTGTATGCGTGCATGAAAGTCGTGTGTAGCACACGCTGTTCTGAGCATGTGCAGAGCAGCCAGGCTTAGTGATTGGCTGTTCCGCATGTGCACTGCTTAGCGACTGGTCGAGCTGCTCACTGTTTTTGCAAGCAGCTCATTTGTATGTGATTTCCTATGGGAAGCACTCGCTATTTCCACCTCGGTAATTTTTACCAGGGTGGAAATAGGAGGTGGTTACCTACGTGTACTTACTGCATCAGCCCCCCGAGCGTTAGAAGTTTGGAGGAATCACTGTGAGGCCCTTTTACTAACCTGTGGTAGGTACTAGCGCTTACCTACCGTGTGGCAAAAAGGATTGACGCGAGACGCACTGAGGTGTCCCGCAGTAGTTTGCCCATCAGCGCACATTAATCCTGTACTGGAAAATATTTTTTAATTTTTCAGCACAGGAAGCGTGGTTATGGGCTGAGAGGAGGTGTACCTTGCACTAATTGGGTAGCATGGGCACATTGCCGTGTGCTGCCCAATTACCACAGGGTTAGCGCCAATAAAATAGGTGTGTTAATTGGAAAATTAACCTGTGGCCATTAAAGAAAAATATGGAAATACGGCCATTTCACCACCCACTAAAAGTGGCCACAGCACATGGAAAACCAATGTGCTGGCAACAGCGCCAGCCATTTTTTAGCATGGCTTAGTAAAAGGGCCGCTATGACAGCAGTTCTTTAAATTGATGCCTTATTCTAAGCACCACAAATGGACTCGCTTAGCACCAATTCTATAACGGCTTAAAGGCGTGTGTAAGCTATTATAGAATATTAGCACAAAGCAATGAGGTTTTATGACAGGAGTCAGCATGAGCCTATCTGGCCCATTCAGTGGGCTGAAGCCAGTGGGCGGAGCTTGCTGCCATATTGTGTAACCCCAAACATTCGAAGACGCCATTGAAAACAATAGTAAACTTATGCGGTTTATGACTGCCTATGTGTGTGGGGTTTTTTTTTTAATTATTTTATTTATGATTTTCAATATACATTTATGAATATACATAAATGTATGCAATTTAGAAAATAATAAATGAAGATATATATTATAATTGTTGATTTTAAATTTAAATATTTGTCCACAAAACAGTTAGATCCAAGAACAAAGAATATGTAATATAGAAGAAATTAAAGTGATTAATATACATCAAGTGGAAGGAAAAAAAAATCATGCACAATTCGACATAACGTATGCTACCAAGAGAATCAACCTTGTTCTTTACTAGAAATAAATTGAACTAAGTTCTTTGGGTCCAAAAATATATAACTCGATGAATTCATGGAGATCACACACTTGCATGGGAATTTGAGGAGAAAAGTTGCTCCTAATCGGGCAACTCTCTCCTTTAACATTAGAAATTCCTTTCTCCTTCTCTGAGTGTCTTTGGAAATATCCGGAAAAATCTGTATTTTGGCACCCAGGAACTCTGAATTTAAGTGGCAGAAATACAGATGAAATATTCTGTTCCGATCATGTTCAAGTGCAAATGAAACAATCATTGTGATTCTATCAGTAATAGTTTCAATTGAGTTCTCCAGAAAAGCAGTTAAATTTAACTCAGGTTGCGTATTTACTGGCAATTTTCTTAAGGTAGTTATATATTGGGCATTAGTAATAGGTGGAAGAGCTTCAGGGGATAAGCCCAAAACTTCTTTGAAATATTTATTCAGCATATCTCTACCAGAATTAAGAGGAGATTTAGGGAAATTCAAGAAATGCAAGATGTTTCTCCTGGTTTGATTTTTCTAGATACTCAAGTTTCCGTGACTGAACATTGTTAGTTTTTACCATATCTGAAGAAAATTGTTTGAGGGATTTAATTTCAGTCTCCAAAAATTCCACTTTAGTATTTTGTTCTACAGCCTTTTCGGTAATTAGTTGTTGTGATTTTTTTATCTCCGCCACTTTTCCTCCCCAAAAATTAGAACTTTGTTGAATGTTCTTATTTAACACTTGGATAGCGTCCTATAACGTTTCAAGGGTTATAACAGACGGTCTCACAATACCTCTAATATTCTGGGAAGAGTCCTCCTGTAAGTTCATCGGCATAGGAGATGTTAATGCTGCTTGCACTGATGTTCCAACAGGAGTAGAAGTGGCTGTTGGGCCTCCACCTGCAGCCGCCGGGACAATACCCACCATAGGAGTTCCCGTAAGCTGTAGCTCCCCAGCCTCCAGTTCTCTCCCCGGTCTTGGAGGCGCTGTCAACGAAGGAGGGGTAAGCGTCACTCCTTTGACGCTATGCGCGAGCTCCTCTAAGGGGCTTCCCAAAGGTTATGATTGTTCTCCCGGCGTCCGCGCTCGCATCTCATCAAGCGTCAACTGGCGCATGGCTGGGGCATGTACCGCAGTCGTGGAGGTGAGTGTCCCGGATTTCCCCTTCCTTTTCCCCATCGAAGCTGGGTTCAAGGGTTCTCCACGGCCTAGGAGACTTCAGGGAGATCAGAGCTAACGTAGTGCACGTCCACTCAGAAGCGCCATCTTGGATCGTGTGTGTGTTTTTTAATTTGACAGCTTAAAAAAAAATTTTGACAGCTTTTTTATTTATTTGAAAGCCTCCCCCTTACCTTGGGATGGAGGGGTTCTGGAGGGTGAGCCGTAGTTATGGGCACTCCGGAACGGCAGACCTGGTTTTGGAGCAGTGGGAATCCCCACAACTCGACCCCAAGGCTCGCTGGGGCCTTTCTTAAAGCTGCCCCTATAGAAATTGAACCTCCCATGGCTCCAAAAACAAGTCTACTGCTCAAGAGCACCCGCACCCGCAGTGGCACTGTGGTTAACCACCCCCCAGGACCCCCCCCCCCCCCCAGAGGTTAAAGAAAACCTCAGGCTACCTATGGGAAACGTTCAAATAAATTTTTAAAAAACATACATACATAGGCAGTCATAAACCTCACAAATGTGCTATTGTTTTCAATAGTGTCTGCAAATATTTGGGGTCACACAATATGGCGGCTGTGTGGGGCAGACGGCTTCAACTTTTTGACATCATGCCATCTACTGTCATAAAACCTCTTTGGCGCAAAGCTTAGGTTCACCTACTTACTGTGCAACAAGCCAATGGTAGACACAATTGATATGCCTAAATACGCCATGCAATGTGTGCAACTGATAGAATTCTACAAGATGCACTTATCACTTGGTGATACACCCATCATATGACTATGCTCTGCTCATATGTACTATCCCCATGACAGTTGCATGCTAACCCCTGGAATCTATAAAGGATGCCTATATTTGGATAATCAAATTTGCATGGGATCAGGTGTTGCATGCACAACTAAATTAGGTAGTTAACAACCAATTGAGTGCTAACAATGAATTATTGGCATTAATTGGCACTAATTTGAAGTTGCACACACAACTGTCTATGAGCAATTCTATAAAGAACCACGCTTACATCTCGCCTGCAAACAAGAAGGGGGCATGGCCATTAGAGAGGCATGGGTGGGTCAGGGGCATTCTCAACAGTTAGGCACACTTACAGAATATTGTCTTTTCTTCACCTAAGCTGAGTACAAGAATTAAACCAGGTTTCCCAAAGTTAGGCACAGGAATTGGCACTAAGCACTATACAATTCTGTATGGAAGAATGGACCAAAATTCCTCAACTGATCAACAGTTACAGAAATCATTTTAAGTTACTACAGAAATCGTTTATTTAAGTTATTGTCACTCAAAGAGCTGCCATCACTTGCTGAATGAAGGTCTCACACAAAGGGCCTATTTTATGAAGATGAGGCAAAAGGGGGCCTGAGCTGGCATCGGCACACGCTGAGGCCCCCTTTTACCGCAGCTGGTAAAAGTGTATTTCTTTTCTGCAGGAAATGGTCATGTGGCAAGTAAAGCACTTGCTGCACAGCCATTTCAGGGGGAGCCCTTACTACCACCCATTAAGGTGACGATAACGACTCCCATGCTAACCTGGCGGTAACTGGTGCCAATTACCACCAGGTACACCCCAGCGCTACAAAAATAAATATATATTGTAATTCCACCTCCTTTCCTAACTGATGTTGTCTGCACGCATCTCCACCCCTTCTCCTTAGTATGCAAACCACTCAGACTTACCCATTGATGGGCTGGATTGGAAGTCCTAATAAACTTTGAAACTTGTTTCAAAATACATCTTTTTTGTCTGAATTATTTATTCGGCAGAGTTATCTTTCTCTTCTATCATGATTTAGATTAGGATCTGATCATATTTTGAGTTTGAATTTTGCAAAATGCAGACCATGGCAGGGAATTCACAAAATTTTCTCTGCACTGTATGAACTCAGGGCAGATGCACTAAACTTAATGAGCCATTAATGAGCAAGTAGTAAACCATGGCATGCACTAAATGCTTCTCCGAGCCATTTTCTGATCACAGTAGTAGCTAACGAAAACAGAATGCAGATGAGCAAATTAGTACCCCAATGTGTATAAATCGTATTGTAATGAGATGCACTACCATTTTCCAATTGCCTAACCGTGGAAAATCTAACGGGAAGTCCATAGGCGTAGACTGGGGAGGGCGAGGGGGGGCAGTGCCCCCCCAAACGACGCGAGGCGCTGCCGCGCCATTAGTTAAAAAAAAAAAAAAAGTTAAAAAAAAAAAAAAAACACATGCAGGCACGCGCTCCTCTCCGTCCGCTTGGCTTCCCTGCCCTCTCTATCTGCGTCCCGCCTTCCTCTGACGTCATTTCCTTTCGGGCGGGACGCAGACAGAGAGGGCAGGGAAGCCAAGCGGACGGAGAGGAGCGTCTCCGTCTACTCCTCTCTCTTCCTCCCTCCCTTCGGCGCAGGCAGCAGTCTTTTCCAGCGTTCCTGGCAGCGGTAGCGTTGTACACGCTGCCTTTGGCTCTGCCCCGAAGCCTTCTCTTCAAGTTCCTGTTCCCGCATAGGTGGGAACAGGAACTTGAAGAGAAGGCTTCCGGGGCAGACCGAAGGCAGCGTGTATATCGCTACAGCTGCCAGGAACGCTGGAAAAGACTGCTGCCTGCGCCGGAGGGAGGGAGGAAGAGAGGGGGTAAACGGAGTCACCATCTTGGACCTCGCGCGGGGGGGAGGGGTGGGGAGCAGAGGGAAGATGGATAGTACTGGGAGGGGTGGGGAGCAGAGGGAAGGAGCAAGAGATGGATGGGACTGGGAGGGTGGGAAGCAGTGGGAAGGAGCAGGAGATGGATGGGACTGGGAGGGTGGGAAGCAGTGGGAAGGAGCAGGAGATGGATGGGACTGGGAGGGTGGGAAGCAGTGGGAAGGAGCAGGAGATGGATGGGACTGGGAGGGGTGGGGAGCAACGGGAAGGAGCAAGAGATGGTTGGGACTGGGAGGGGTGGGGAGCAGAGGGAAGGAGCAGGAGATGGATGGGACTGGGAGGGTGGGAAGCAGTGGGAAGGAGCAGGAGATGGATGGGACTGGGAGGGGTGGGGAGCAGCGGGAAGGAGCAAGAGATGGTTGGGACTGGGAGGGGTGGGGAGCAGAGGAAAGGAGCAAGAGATGGATGGGACTGCGAGGGGTGGGGAGCAGAGGGATGGACCAGGAGATGGATGGGATTTGGAGAGGTCAGGCACAGCAGAGGGAAGGAGCAAGAGATGGATGGGACGGAGGGATGGTGAGCAGAGGGAAGGAACAGAAGATGGATGGGACTGGGAGGGGTGGGGAGCAGAGGGAAGGAGCAAGAGATGGATGGGACTGGGAGGGTGGGGAGCAGAGGGAAGCCTACTGGAAAGAAGACACTGCATAAAACAGAAGACACTGGGATCAAAGCGAATAGAAAAACTACATGATCAGACAACAAAGGTAAATAAAAGTTTATTTTATTCATAATTTATTAATTGAAATGTCAGCTTTTTGAAATGTGCATCTGTGATATTTTGCCTGTAAATTTCATTTCCTTCCTCCATATTAGCATATTCATTTGCATATGTATATATGCAAATGATATGCTAATATGCTCCGCCCATTTTTTGCCCCCCCAAATGAAACAGTCAAACTACGCCTATGGGGAAGTCTGTACCTCTTGTTGGGGCTGCGCAGTCTCTAAAAACTTCTATAAATGTAACAAAAAGAAAATCGGGGAAAAAAAACGTCCAAGTGCTCATCAGGGACGTCTAACATGAGTTGGATGTCTTCCTGCAGCTTCTGTGATGGGCGTCCTTCTTGGATGTGTTTTTCTTACCTGCAATTAGGAAGGACTTCTCTGAAGAAGAAAAAAAAAAGGGCGTCCCTGTTTTTCTTACCAGCCTAAACTGACCACAACCACAGTTCTCTCAACAGTCCCCTCCAAGTTTGTTTTCTGCTTGTGCCCCCCCCCCCCCCACAAGATCGGGACGTGCGAGGACATCCAAATCAAACCTTTTTGGATGTCCCTCCCTCCAGGTCTCTCTTAGCCAATCACAGCACATTTAGCTGTTACCGGTCTTCTCCTATATAAATGGGATTGAAACATTTGCTTATTTGCATAAATTGCAAGAAAGATACTAGCTGAAAACTGAACAAGAAAGAGGTCTACAAACTAGAGACCTTTCCTTGTAAGATCATAAGAATACCATACTGGGTCAGACCAATGGTCCATCTAGCCCAGTATCCTGCTTCCAACAGTGGTCAATCCGGGTCACAAGTAACTGGCAGAAACCCAATTAATACCAACATTCCATATTACCAATCCCAGGGCAAGCAATGGCTTCCCCCATGTCTATCTCAATAACAGACTATTGACTTTTTCTTCAGGAGCTTGTCCCCAACCCATTTTTAAACCCAGATTGTTACCACATCCTCCAGCAATGAGTTCCAGATCTTAGCTATTCTTTGAATGAAAAAATATTTCCTCCTGTTTGTTTTATTAGTATTTCCATGTAATTTCATTGAATGTCTCATCGTCTTTGTGCTTTTGAAAGAGTGAAAAGTTGATTCACTTCTACACGTTCTACACCACTCAGGATGTAATAGACCTCAATCATATCCCCCCTCAGCTGTCTTTGTTTCACGCTAAAGAGCCCTAACCTCTTTAGCCTTTCCTCATACGGGAGTAGTTCCATCGCCTTTATCATTTTGTTCACTCCTTTAAACCTTTTATTTAAACTCCACTAAATCTTTTCTGAGATACGGTGACCAGAATTGAATGCAATTTTCAAGGTGAGGTCACACCATAGAGCGATACAGAGGCATTATATTTTTCTCGGTCTTATTTTGCATCCCTTTCCTAATAATTCCTAACATCCTGTTTGCTTTTTTGGCTGCCGCCGCACACTGAACAGAAGATTTCAGTGTATTGTCCTACAGCAATACCTAGATCTTTTTCTTGAGTGCTGACTCCTAAAGCAGACCCCATCATCAGGTAACTATGATTCGGATTATTCTTCCCAATGTGCATCACTTTGCATTTATCCATATTAAATTTCATCTGCCATTTGGATGCCCAGTCTTCCAGTTTCCTAAGGTCTTCCTGCAATTTTTCACAATCCACATGTGTTTTGATAACTTTGAATAGTTTTGTGTCATCTGCAAATTTAATCACCTCACTCGTTTTTCCAATTTCCAGATCATTTATAAATATGTTAAATAGCACCAGTACCAGTGCAGATCCCTGTGGCACTCCACTATAGTTCTACATACATCTTGGAGCACTCTGGATTAGATTTACTAATGTATTTTACTGCATTAGCATACAGTAAGACGTATTAATGGGCATTAACTGCAGATCCTATTTTATGCAAGAGGATATATTTGTACATAATGGTCCTTATTCTATAAAGGTTATGCTCCTAAATTTACACTACTAAATTTTATGCTTCTAAATTTATGAGCATCATTTATGCTCCTAAATTTACGCTCCTAAATTTATATTCATAAATTACTAGCATAATCTATTTTGGAGCATAGATTAGGCTCGTAATTTAGGAGCATAAATTTTATAGAATAAGGCCCAATGTGTATTAATGGCTTTACGGAACCACAAACTAACATGGTAGCAGATTCAGTAAATGATGCCAAATTTGGGCACTGGGAATAATCGATGCTCAGTGCTATTCTGTAAAGGGCACTCTGGGAGAAGCGCTCGTTATAGAATAGTGCATAATTCCAATTCTCTCAACTAAATTTAGCCACCAGGACTTATACCTGCTGAGACCAGGCATAAATCTTGGGGTGAATCCCTCCAATTCTGTAACATTGTGCGTAACATTTGGGAACACCTATGTCTCTACCATGGCCACACCCCCATTTAGGTTGCACACAAGAGAATTTAGGCATGGTTCTTTATAGAATTGTGCATAGGCAGTTGCACGTGCAACTCCAAATTAGTGCCAGTTAACGCCAATAATTTATTGTTAGTAGCCAATTATTGAGCGTTGATGGCTAATTAACTAGTTTAGTTGCATGCACAACTCAGTATCACACCCAAATTTGTGTGAATTTTACAGAATCCTTTTTTAAAATTGAATTTCAAATTCATTTACAGAATATAATTCCAGAAAATGAAAGAATACCCATCTTAAAGCTTTATGAAATAAGAAATCATTTAGTCCACATCTTGGGAACTACCGAAACCTGAGCTATTGAGAAATGGAAATAAGTCTTTACAATATATATGTCCAGGGGGACAGAGTATAAACTAGATAAGTCATCCACTTTTAATCTCCTACCCCCCCCCCAAAACAAATATTTAATATATCATATTAAGTAACATTATCCTGAAGAAGAGGTTTATCTAAAAGAAAATTTTCCGATCCAAGATGGCATTTGGGAAGGTTGTATGAACGCCAGCTCCTGCTGCCCGTTGCGAAATTACAAGCGGATAACTTACCTATTTTATAATGGGTAAGAGAAAGGTGAAGCTTGGAACACCCTGCTCCACGGGTCAGGCGAATCCCCCAGCCGCTCGTCAAACGACGCTAGAGCAGTCAGGTCTGGTTGTTCAGAGGATTCAAGCCGGCGCTTCGAGTGGTCCAACGGAGATCTTGGACCTTAGTACAGAGGGAGTGACATTGAGCCCCCCTCTGAGGATAACCCCCTTGAGACCAGGAGGAACTTTGTTGGCGACGGAGAACCAGCCGATGGTGGTATCCGGAAATGTGACCCCTGCGGTTGGCAGTGGAGACCCCGTTGCTACTTCGTCTCCGATCAGAACATCATTGCAGGCAGGCTTGATGCCGAAGGCCTCTCAGCCTGTACGGAATCGGGACGAATCCTCTGTGGGAAATCGGGAGATAGTGAAACCAGCGGTTATCACCATGGACTCCATTTGGGAGGCAATTCAAGGGTTAAACGCCACGCTACTCCAGGTAGCAGGTTCTTTGGAGAAGCTGTCACAGGCTCAGTTTGAGATATCTGGAAAGGTGACTGAGCAAACATCTAGGGTGGACTCCATTGAAACTGAGGTAAACTCTAATAAGAACTTTATTCAAGCTATAATGAAGGACAATAATGCTCAAAGGAAAAAAAATTGAATATATGGAGAACCAGCAGAGGAGAAATAACCTTTGGTTTTTGAATTTCCCTAAGTCCCCTTTAATCCCTGCCAAAGAGATGTTGAAAAAGTATTTCACTGAAATTCTGGGGATTCCCTCAGAAGCTTTTCCTCCATTAACTCGAGTTCTTTACATCTCTGGGGCAGGAAAGGGGATAATATCTTCTCCTCAGCTAAATTTAACTCAGTTCCTCGAAAACTCAATGGAGGTTATCACAGAGAGGACGACACTGCTGGTAGTTTTTGCTCTGGAATTGGACCGCAATAATATTTTTAGGTTGTTTTTCCGCCATATTTCCACACCTTTTCTGGGTTCGAAAATTCAGGTTTTTCCTGATCTCTCTCGAGAGACACAAAGAAAAAGGAAAGCTTTTTTATTATTAAAAGCAAGAGTCCTACAATTAGGTGGGACCTTTAATCTCAAGTTTCCATGTAAATGCTATATTTCCTTACAATCCACTAATTATATTTTTTTCGAACCTGAAAAACTTAGAATATTTATAGCTAGCAAGGAGTAATTTGGCGTTAACTTGAATTGTATTTATCGGCTGCCCTGACTTGAGTTCTTGCCCTTTCCTGTTAAACCACTTCATTTTGGAGTTTAAATATGTACCTATATCTTGGATCAATAATTTGTGGTCTAATATAATATATTGTTTTTTCCTTTTCTTTTTCTTTTCCTTTTTGGATATATGTCTATGAAAATTAGACTTTTGTAATGCCATTTATGTTTATGATGTAAATGTAATGAAAAATCAATAAATAGAATAATTAAAAAAAAAAAAAGAAAATTTTCCAAATGGGTGGGATTTGTAAACACATATCGCTTATTTCCATACATGACTAGGCACTTGCAAGGAAACCTCAAGAAAAAAGTATCCCGATAGCCAAAACTCGAGGTTTCAGCCATAGGAATTGCTTCCTAGAAAGGAACATTTTTTCTTAGCAAAATACATTTTTAGAATAGTATTCTTTTCAACTTCAGAATGAAATTTCACCAACAATGTAGCTCACTTAGTAAATAAATCTCAAGATTACTCTAGAGACTGAGAAAAATCCAAGCTATCAACAGTGACTATCTGATCAAATTCTCCTTCTTCATTGAACACTCTCAAACTTCTCATAACATAAAATATATTCTCAACAGATAAATTATCAGCTTGAGGATATTGAAAATTCTTCTTCAAATGCATTTTTAAAAGTTCAAGAGGAGCCAAATAGTGGGTCACTGGAAAATTTAACATTCTGAGATTCCTACTCCTAAAACAGTTTTCTATTAGTTTCAACTATGAATGCAATAAACTGTTGTCTTTAACAGCTCAAAAAGCTGCAGATTGCAAAGTAGTCAAAGAAACCTCAACTTTTGGTGACCATTTATCTAAATCCAAAAGCCTATCTTCATGCTCAGAAAGCATGATGACTCCTTCTTATGTAAATATACATAAAGCAGAATGGTCCCTCGAATAGTGTTCGATTCTAGTAAATACTTACTAAATATCTTGCAAGGAAACTGATGTATCTTTAATAGTCACTTTCACTGTTGCCATGCTTGAGATCATCTTGACTGCAACAGGCATAAAGGCCCTATCATGGGCCTTAGCCCAATTGAAAGACCAGATACTCCACCCATTGTGATATGTAAATCAGTAAAGGAAATTTTTGCTCCTTCATCAGGAGTATTGCCTCTACTGAAAGTAGTTATTGTAGGCTGAGGAGGCAGCGTTCAATCTACAGAAGAGAGTGAAGAAGCAGTATGGGATAAAGGACTCACAGTTACTGATGTTGTCACTAGAGGAAGTACCTTCACATGTTAATCCAGATAGCAGATAAAGCCAACTTCCTTTCACTGGAGATTTGATCTTTCCTTTTCTTTCCCATATTAGTTGGTCATAATCTCCTGCTCTTGCTCCTTTGGGCTCTGAAGGGGCATGGTCTGCCCCTTTGGTCATACCCCTTTAGGCCCGTGGCTGTGGGCCACATTCCACAGCAGGAACTTGGCTTTGAAGAGTATCAAGCCTCAGATGATGTCACCACATAGGTGCCCATGGTGGTGCCTTTCCCACTAGAAGAACCTGGACCACTCACGCCTCAGCTTGCTGGCAAGTTCCAATACTCCATGTCAGGGACTCGGCTTTGAAGAGCATTAAGCCCCAGATGTCACTGCATAGGTGTCCGCACTAGTGCCTGTCCCGCTAGAAGAACTGGGACCACTTACACCTCAGGTTGCTGGCAAGTTCCCATGTTTATTTGGGTCTTATTATACCACCTTTCAGGATGTAAATCAAAACAGTGTACATGCACTGAGAAGAGGAAAGGAACTACAAACCCATGAGAGGACAGTTTTGTACATATTAATGTTATCACTAAAGAAGAAAAAAGTATTGCATGATTTAAAAAAACAAACAAACAAACAAACCTCTGATAAGAAGGGCTAGAAGCTCAGAAGTAAGACACTGTCCAATAAATTAGTTCCGCAAAACACCTTCAGTCAGTGAATGTCATGGGCTCTAGCTTATGGAATAGCCTGTCTCCCCAGCTCCGCTTAGAAACATCTTACTCGATTTTTCATTCCTCCTTTAAAATATTTCTCTTTCAAGATGCGTTTGGATCTTCGACTTTTTTGAGCCATGCTATTATACCTCCGGCAGGGGATGCGGTGTGCAACGTGGAAGAACACCAGATTACTTCTTTTCTGTCTTTCTGACTCTCCTATTCCCTATACTGTCCACCAATGAATTTCACTCTTTGTTTCTCCCTGTACTTATTTCTATAGCTTTACATTTTCCTTCAGTTATTTTAAGTTCGTAAACCACATTGAAAGAACTGCTCTCTAGTGCAGCATCAAAGTTGTAATAAACCTGAAACCTGAATCAGTATCATGAAATTTTTAAACTTCTTCAAATTCAGCATCTTTTAAAAATGAAAAGATCATGCAAATGAGAGATTTATTGAGCCCCTTAATCATTCTGTACAATATGCATGAGGACTTCTCTACATTCAAAGGTGAACAGGCTGACAGCTGGAATGACTGCAAGTGTTTAAGTTTGTGTTCTTAACTATTTTCAATCTCATTATGTAAAGAAGGAGGGAGGGAGACAAAGACAGATGAAGTACAAGGAAGGAGGAGAGAAAAACAGAGCAGAGCGGATGCTAATATGCTGTCGCTGACTGAACATTTGTATTTTGGTCCATCTCCTACCCAATAACAGCATGTGGTGAAATAAAGGACCATTCTGTAGGTAATTGTAGTATGAGCTAGAATATAAACAAGCCATATACTGCGGTGTATTTACCATAGTACATATTTATGAGGCAACTTTAATTAAAAATTGGGAGCTCTAGAGCCATTTTTTAACTAGGTGCCTATTATCTGGTGTCAAATGCTGAGTTTTAATCATGCATTTTATATCATTGTGACCTAGATCACTGCCTGTGACATATGAGATAGCGTGTTGTCTTTCTGGAGAAGATGTAGCAGAGCTTGATGGATGTTTTCTCATTCCTAACCTCATTACTACTGGCTTCCTATCTATCTAATAAAATGCTATGATAGAGAGTGGGAAGGTGCAATAAATCATAATATTCCAGCCGCTGCAAGCGGATTCATTAGTATTGCTGACTATATATCTCACGAACAGAAAGTCAACACACAAAGTAGGTTGCGGCTTCTTGCCAGACCAAAGTTCTCCCCCACCTCCTTCTTTCCCTATGGTTTTACTACTAGGATTTGTTTTTAATAGCAAATATGACATTTAATAAAGTTCTAGGTGGCAGGCTGATTTGACCTGATTAACCTAATAAATATTCCAGAAGCTGGGGCTTTTAAACTATGCCGTTACTCTTGAAAGGAAACTTCTCTTAGTAATGCAACTGCTTGTGCCTATGGGGGAGAAATAAAAAAGAACGAAAATTACATTTCCTTTGTGGTATTCATTTTTCATGTGAAAGGGTGCGCTCCCATTTTTCTTTTAAGGGTAAAGTGGAGCACTTTATGAGCTATATCTTTTTCTACAGTAACAAAATGAGTCCTGTGTACTAACCCCAAAATTCTGTATATGGCGCCTTAAGTTGTGTGCACTAATTTGGCCGCATGGCCAAATTGCGTGCACAACTTAATTGATTAACAAGCCATTCAGTGGTGATGATTGGTACTTAACAACCAATTAGCAGCACTAATTGGCTTTAATTAGAATTTACACGCATACATTTCTAGCATATTCTATAGCATGGTGCGTATAAATTCTAATGTGCACAATAGAAAGGGGACCATGGGCGTGGAATGGGTGGGTTGTGTGCATTGCAAAAAACTATGTGCACTATTATAGAATACACCCGATCTGCACCTAACTTAGTTGCAGGTATTTAGACCTGGTTTTAGGTGACCTAAACGGGTGCACCTAAATTTTAGGTGCAAAAACGGCGCTTGAGCATAAGCCACACCTAACTTTAGGTGTAGTTTATATAATCACGCTAACCGTGTGGTTTTACAGCGCCGATTTTTAAGGCTCCATAGGTACAATTTTCCCCTAAGCATGCAAGTCCATATTTAATTTCTTATATACTACCTGAAAACCTGAAAGCTATCAAATCAACATACATTCAGATGCAGTAAGTATTTCTCTGCCCCTTGTAGGTTCACAATCTGAGTTTGTACCTGAGGCAATGAAGGATTAAGGGCTAGATTTAATAAGTGATGCCCAAAGTTAGGTGCTGGGATGAGCTACACTAAGCTAGTATGCTGTAAAGGGATCCCTGTCAGAGTGTCCTTTATAGAATACTAGCTTAGCATGTATTTTGTGCTTAACTTTGGATGTGAGCACTTCTGCCTGCCAAAGGCTGGTTTAAAGGCTGGCCCCAACTAATTGCAGTTAAGCATGCAAATCCAGGTATTCTATAACATTGGGGCCAATAGTCAGACCGTGGTAGTTAGACTGGCTAACTCCCGCAGTCAGTACTAAGCATGGATAATCAATGGTGGGCTATTTCCAGTGACATTGAATATCCAGTTTATTTTTGCCAGTTTGAAGATAACCAGTGAAGTCAATATTCAGATATCAAAAAATCCTTCAATCTCTGGTACACTACTTGACACTACTTGAGCACCCCCTCCCCACCTGCTGACACCCGGGGCGGACCGCCCCCACCGCCCCGCCCTTGCTACGCCACTGACCATGATGTCCACATTGATTGCTTTGTACTCTTGAAAGCCTATGAATATTTGAAAGCGACGTCATAATGAGGAGCCAGACTTCCGTTGAAGATCTTGCGTATAAGAGAGCGTCTATTAATTGCCTTTTAAATGATCATATCAAGGTTGAAATGAGATGGAAGGAAGTTAGCAGCAAGAAGTAACACTGTTGGTGAAATGCCTCACACCCGAGTCCCTGAGGAAATATTTTGAAACCCGCGGTGTCGGGCGTCTCTTGTAGGGGGAGGCTACGGAATAACAATTTTTGATTCTACAAGGTAGAACTTCCATGGACTATAAGATAAGTGTTTGAGAGTTATTTATTAGAAGTAACAGCATTGGTTACCAGTTTTTAGTCACAAATAATCACATTGACTAAGCAGGTGAATGGCAAATTAGATATCACCTGAGCAGCACTAAAATATTCACATAAAAGATTACCCAATGAAAGAAATGCTGACCCACCAAGCAGCGATGTTATCATATGCAGCGATGGGTGGAATGTCTGAGGGTAGTAATAAAAAAATCTTTTGAAAATAAATGTATATTCATGGTATACCATTGCTGTGAATTTGTATTTGAATAAATTTTGATAGGGCAACTTGTTTGGATGTTTAATATTCAGACTTAGTCAGTTATGCTTCAAACTGGCCAAAAATATACCAGGTTTTCAAGCGGCCAAATATGACCATTAAACCTGGTTTAAAAATTGGCGGATAGATGGCTATTCCCCACTGAATATCGGCGGATAGCTGGTTAAGCACTATTTAACCGGTCAGTAGCCTTCTGGCTGGTTAAATAGCACTGAATATAGGGCAGATTGTGTCTAAATTCTGGGAATGCCCCTGACCTTAAAATTGAGCACAGTACCAGAAGATTGGAGGGTGGCCAATGTAATGCTGATTTTTAAAAAAGGTTCCAGGGGAGATCCGGGAAATTATAGACCGGTGAGTCTTACGTCGGTGCCAGGCAAAATGGTACAGACTATTATAACGAACAAAATTACAGAACATATTCAAAAGTATGGATTAATGAGACAAAGCCAACATGGATTTAGTGAAGGAAAATCTTGCCTCACCAATCTACTACATTTCTTTGATGGGGTGAACAAACATGTGGATAAAGGTGAGCCGGTTGATATTGTGTTTCTGGTTTTTCAGAAGGCGTTCGACAAAGTACCTCATGAAAGACTCCAGAGGAAATTGGAGAGTCATGGGATAGGAGGTAGTGTCCTATTGTGGATTAAAAACTGATTAAAAGATAGAAAACAGTGAGTAGGGTTAAATGGTCAGTATTCTCAATGGAGAAGGGTAGTTAGTGGGGTTCCCCAGGGGTCTGTGCTGGGACTGCTGCTTTTTAACATATTTATAAATGACCTAGAAATGGAAGTAACTAGTGAGGTAATAAAATTTGCTGATGACACAAAGTTATTCAAAGTAGTTAAATTGAGAAGGATTGTAAAATATTACAAGAGGACATTACGAGACTGGGAGACTGGGCGTCTAAATGGCAGATGATGTTTAATGTAAGCAAGTGTAAAGTGATGCATATGGGAAAGAGGAACCTACCAAGGAGTCACCGACCAAGAAAGGGATCTAGGTGTCGTCATTGATGATACGTTGAAACCTTCTGCTCAGTGTGCTATGGCGGCTAAGAAAGCAAATAGAATGTTAGGTATTATTAAGAAAGGAATGGAAAACAAAAATGAGGACATTATAATGCCTTTGTATCACTCCATGGTGCGACCGCACCTCAAATATTGTGTTCAATTCTGGTTGCCGCATCTCAAAAAAGATATAGTGGAATTAGAAAAGGTGCAGAGAAGGGCAAAGAAAATGATAAAGGGGATGGGACGACTTCCCTATGAGGAAAGGCTAAAGTGGCTGGGGCTCTTCAGCTTGGAGAAAAGACGGCTGAGGGGAGATATGATAGAGGTCTATAAAATAATGAGTGGAGTGGAATGGGTAGAAGTGAAGCATTTGTTTACGCTTTCCAAAAATACTAGGACTAGGGGGCATGCGATGAAGCTACAAAGTAGTAAATTTAAAACGAATCAGAAAAAACTTTCTTCACTCAACGTGTAATGCAAATCTGGAATTTGTTGCCAGAAAATGTGGTAAAGGCAGTAAGCTTAGCAGAGTTTTATAAAAGTTTGGACGGCTTTCTAAAGGAAAAGTCCATAGACCATTATTAAATTGGACTTGGGGAAAATCCACTATTTTTGGGATAAGCAGCTTAAAATGTTTTGTACTTTTTTGGGATCTTGCCAGGTATTTCTGACCTGGATTGGCCACTGGTGGAAACAGGATGCTGGGCTTGATGGACCTTTGGTCTGTCCCAGTATGGCAATACTTATGTACTTATATGTACTTATGACCAGCCCATGCCCCTCCCTTAGCCACAACCCCTTTGGAGTTGCACACTATGAAATTTAGAAGCACATATTATAGAATAGAGTGTGGGGCAGATCCACTCGTACTACTAATTACTGCCAATTAAGTGCTTGTTAACTCCAATTATTGCTTTTTAGCACATGATTAAGTTATGGAGAAAATTTTTCTTCACCCAATGCGTAATTAAACTCTGGAATTCGTTGCCGGAGAACGTGGTGAAGGTGGTTAGCTTGGCAGAGTTTAAAAGGGGGTTAAATGGTTTCCTAAAGGACAAGTCCATAACCCGCTACTAAATGGACTTGGGAAAAATCCACAATTCCAGGAATAACATGTATAGAATGTTTGTACATTTGGGAAGCTTGCCAGGTGCCCTTGGCCTGGATTGGCCGCTGTCGTGGACAGGATGCTGGGCTGGATGGACCCTTGGTCTTTTCCCAGTGTGGCATTACTTATGTACTTATGTAGTTTACACCCAGCTCTAGGATCTGCACCCAAATCAAGGCATCTTATACAGAATACGGGGGTTAATGATTTGCCCAAGATCACAAGGCTTTACAGTTGGATTTGAACCTGGCTCTCCTAGTTCTCTGCTCACTGCTCTAACCATTAAGCAAATCCTCCATAGACACAAGCTGGAAAAAACTGGTTAATACATCTGGTCCAATAGAAGAAAAAAAAAAAAGACTAGCAAGCAAAGCTGCAATCTTTATATAATAATATCATAACTGAATTTATATGTGCATATGCAGTTAAGTATGAGCACGGAGGTGAGCCGTAGAGCTGGTATAAATGTTTATGTGTTTATCTCTGGCATTTAAGCACAAAGTTATGCGCATGTGAGTTCTTCCCATTCTCTGCCCACTTGAACACCCACTTATAAAATATATGTAATAGGAGACAAGTGCATATTTACAGAATATCCAGACTTAAAGATTTTATGCACATAACTGCTGATACATAAACAGGTATTCTAGTTGTTTATGCTTATATTTGCCACATATTTATCAGTGTCCTCTTTATAAAATTGCCATATGGCCATTCTCCATATGGCTGGAGCAGAGATGGACTGACAGTGATCTGGGCTCCCCCCAACTGCTGCCCACCGCCCCATCCACTGCCATGCTTCCACCCCTTACTGCTGCAGCTGCCACTCCCCTCCCACACTCCACAGTCCCCCGAGCCTCAGTGAGCCCTTCCAGGTCCTACCTATAAGGGCCCTGGGGGTCTGGTGGCTTCTTCAAGAGCAGAAAAGAACCCCACTCTTTCCTGCCCACTGCTGCTATTCTGCCCAGTGCTGTTGTGTTTTCAAAATGGCAGCTGAGACTTCCAACAGTAGTCTTGTGGGTCTCAACAGTCTCACGAGACTGCCGCAGGGAGTCTCTGCAGCCATTTTTAAAACACTGTGGCACCAGTCAGAATAGCAGCAGTGGGCAGGAAGAGTGTTGTTCTTTCCTGACCTCCCCCCCCCCCCATCTCTACAGTGTCCACTAGACCACCAGGGCCTTTCACGGTAGGACTGGGGGGGGTGAGTTGTAGTATGCAGGAGCAGTGGGCAACCGGGCAGAGTCACTGGGCCCCCTAGAGCCTCTGAGCCCTCGGACACTGCCCGGTTGCCCGAATGGTCAGTCTACTCCTGTGCTGGACAAACTATTTTGCAAATGTAAACATACAGCATCAACTCTGCAATTTCCAAGGAGAAATGTTGGCATATCAATGTGTTGAAGGACCATTTTACAAAATGATAAGCAAAAGTACTGCCAATTAACTAGTGAATCTACAATTTGTTTTTAACATTTAGGGGGAAGTTACTAAGCTGTATAAAATATGGCATTTTATTGCAGCTTAATGAAGAGATTATTAACCTGTGGTTACTCTGTACTGCAGGTTAGTGACTACCACAGTAAAAGAAGAGCTGAGTTTACAATCAGTCTCACAAGCTGCTTTATTCTGCAAAAGGCCCTTATGGTAGCTTTATGTCTATCTGCAGTACTACAAGACTACCATTAGGGGTCACAGGTGCCATTTTCAACCTGGTGCCGACAGAGTCAGGAGCAGCTGAGAATCACTCCTGCCTGGTACTGTATGTTCATCATGAAATTGTTGAGGGCCCACAGGATGTTGGAGTCTTCAAGGATCATAATTGGAAATCCAAGTAGGGGGAGGGCCTTGGGGAATATAGGGCTTAGAATTAGCCAATAACATATGTCTTTGGGGACCTTGGGGGTATCTGTGGAGGAGTGGGAGTCTTTGCTGACAGGGTGGAAGAGGGGGGAGAGGCTATCAAGGACTTCATATATTGTTCTATAGCGCCTCCCCTTTATGATAGCCGCTGAGGACTTTGGGCTGCATTTTAGTAGCACAATAGTGTTGAGCAGGAAAAGTAATGTTAGCTTTGAGCTGGCATAAAGTTTTCCTAAAAGAACACAGCTTGCAAATTTCAACACAAACTGCACTATTCAATTTACGTAATAATGAGATGTTTTGCATGCATTTGCATTTCATTATTATGTATCTTATGGTAACATGTTAATGTGTATTATTGTAATACAATGCACTAAATTGCCATTTAACTCATACTACGAGGCAAACATTATGCATTATTTCCTCAGTACACATTAATAACTACCCCCTTTAAAGGCCAGATTAAAAACAGTGATTAATGAGAATTACTCCCTTAATCCCTCATGTAAAGTCTTGGCCAAAACAAGCACTTTTTTAAAAAATACTATGCATGCTTGTAAAGTATTAGAAACTCTGACAATTAAATTTGTCTGCATATATGTGTATTCCTATTTTAAGATGGGGAATACATTTAGCCTGCCCAAACCACACCTATATATATAGCCCCGTAAAATGTCTGCATGCCAACCATTTCCATGAGTAAATAGCAGCTTTCTGAAAATGCCATTTACATCAGCAGCTAACCTACAAGTGTAAATGCTGGTACATATACATTGAGAATCTTTTAAAACAACCTCCTATGTGTCTATGGGGAAATAAAGCTTAGTAAATCAAGGTCAAAATGAGAAAATCCTTTAGTATACAGGTCCCTAAGACAGAGGCAACTGCAGATCTTGAAATACACTTGGGAGTGGGGAGCACAAAACACTATCTATGCTTTTGGATCCAATTGATTCATTTCAAGTTCTCTGTTTTATTAGCAAACATTTGCATTTTCACAGCTGAACCAGCTATGACTTTGATGTTTGTAATGGGAAGAATCACAGAGAAAGGCTGAAAGCAAAATTTTATTTGTAGAAGTCTATGGCAACATTTCAAAAACAAAGCTGAACAAAGCAACATGACACTTAACTAAGATTAGTCAACTGCAAATTACCTTCTAAACAAGCGTAATTAGTTTCTCAAGCTGGAACCTGCCCAACTCTATGAGTTTAGAAATGTATATGGAGATAATCTTCAGAGGGATAAAGCTTTCTGACCATATTCAAATCCATTGTAAATACTCACCTTTTTGAAGCTGTGCTTAAATCCTGACCACTTATCTATAATCAACACATTTTCCTAGACTTGCATCACAGTATTTACCCCGACTAGACCATAAACTCTACAGAGCAAGAGCTGTCCTTCATGTATACCTGCACCGGTCTGTGTGCATTTAACAGTGCTTTAAAAGAGAGAAAAAGGTAGCAGACTGAAGGGTTAAGCAGTTAGATCACCGAGGTGAAAACTGTGCCTCATAGAATAGATGAGTTCAAGAAAGAGTGGTTGGGTGGGGGGAGGGGGGATTGTAAATCTGCACATATATTTAATTTTCAGATTATGAGGGTAATAATAAATGCCCTTTCCCCTCCCACCCACCCCCAACAAGGTTCAGACTCCCTTCCACCACTCTCCAATAAGAATAGGCTCCCCGGGGCCTACTTTATCCTCATTGGTGGTCCAACAGGGCAATGAAGGCAGGGACGAAACCCATTCACTGCTGCATCTTGAAAATGGTCGCTGTGACCTCTAGCAATAGTCTTGTGGCACTACTTATTGGTAAAATTCAGAACTTTAATGCACTTTAATAACTCCCTCCCCTCCTTTTGTCCTATATTTCAAGCACATAATTTGACCACCCAGTATACTGCAAGTTGGCACTGCACACACACACACACACACGCACACTTTCACAGTGTGCTGTGACTGTTTTAATGAACCAGTGGAATATAAATTCTATAAAATAAATAATGAAGTAAATAAATAAATATTGTTCTGGTTGTAATTGGAAAACTTCAAACAACAAATATTAGAAGCTTAAAAAAAAAAAACAGGACAGGCCAAAAGTTTCCTTCCAAAAACAGGATCATATCTGAGGCATATTATGAAATTAGCATGATGAATGGCCTAGCCTTCTTATTAATATAATAGCATGTTATTTTCATGTATCATTAAGCATACATAAAATCCAGGGATGATTATATTTTATACTCTCCTCCCTTTCCGTGTGTTATGCTTTTTCCCCTCCATCCTTAGATAGTCTATAATTAAAATGTTGAAATTAGGTGGGGTTAATGTTGAATTATTGCATACCTAGATTATCCTCTACAGTAAATTACTGCCTCTCACACACAGAGCTATGAAAGGAAGCTCCGAGGCAAAAATATGAAATGCTCCCTTGTAATCTTCCATAGTGCTTCAGATTAACTCACACACCTGCCATGTAGTTACATGAAGGCTAATCAAAAGACCGCAGGTGCCCTGCCATGCTGAACTGCTCGTTTGAACTGAACCCTTCTCTTGCAGCTCAAAGACAGAAGAGATGTTCAGTGGATGTGATTAAACAGACTGCTCTCTCATTATGCAGATTCCTCTGTGCAGCATCAAAAGGTTTCCTTATTATTATTATTTACCCTGTTCTGGTGGTTTGACAGCGATATTTTCATTTGACAATGGCAGGGCTCTTCGCTGGCACAGATCACCAGAAAAGCCAACGTGCTTCCCATGTCATCTGCAGACATATTAATGCTCGTGTGGAGGAGTGGAAGTAATGTAACAAGATTAGATGGTGCAGATAGAAAGAGACGTCTCCAAAACCATGAATAACCGAGAAAGTGCTAGTGACAACTGTCAATTATTTATTGCTGCTGTCCAGAACATTATTAACAAAAGGAAGAGCCTTTATCTTCTCTGCCTTTCTCTCATTATTTTTACCTTGTTACACTGAAGCTTTTTGTCTTTACAGTTTTGCAAAACTAAAAGCCTTTCCAAGTAATTTGCTGTCCATTATCTTTAGATGATCAGCAGCAGAAGCAAACTGGTCCTCACTCAGCTTATCACTAGAATTGATTTGTTGCTTTTTCCAGTAACTTGGCTCTCCTCTAGCCTCACCTATCTGACTTCATGCTTTCTTCGGGTGGCATAAATGCACAGGCCATATATATGACTGAATAAAATATTTCAGTTCTGTTTCGTTCTTTTTTTGAAGAAAGTTGTTAAAATCCAGTGCAACCCTGAATTATATTCATATGTCATCCAGCTGCCAAACAGGTGCTGACCTTGTTTTTCAGTAGAACATGATTAAGCTGCATACAGTACACATGGGACAGAAAAGATGCAATATAATGGGTTTAGGTAAGTTTGTGTCATTTTTCAAAATGAGATATGCACCTGTGGTTCAGAAACTATGGGTCTTCTTCAATAAAGATTTTTTTTTTCTGCGAGCAGAGAATATGGAAAAATCATTGTTCCATAAAGCCACACATCAGCAAAACTTTGACCACCAATTATACTGCTGATCTTGAGATCTTTAACCTCGGTATAGTAATAATCCCACCTCGTCTTTATATTTTTTCATTTCATTGGTCTCTTCTGTTAAGAGAGCAACTCAAGAAGAGAGAATGCACAATATTAACTTTTGACCCAAGATTCAAAAGACTTACCTGCCTGATATGCAGCGCTATTTAACTGAACAGGAATGGCTCCTGGCCGGTTAAATAGATAACTATCTCCCGCTGAATATTCACAATCTTTGCATACCCCTGGATGCTATATAGTGCAATCGGAGTTGTGCACGCAAATCAAGTCATATTCTGATTTGTGCATGCAATTTAATTATCTTAACAAATCAATCAGCCCTGATAATTGCCGCTTAACATGTAATTGACACTAATTGGAATTAATTAGAATTTAAACACACAATGTGCTAAGGGTATTCTGTAAAGTGAAGCATGGAAATTGTAAGGCGCAGAACCAAAAAGGGGGTGTAGCCATGGGTGTGGAATAGGCGGATCAAAAATCTATGCACGCTTTTATAGAATACACTCGGTACCATGGGAACAGTAAAAAGTTTTGTTTTCACAGTAAAAAGTGTCTGTCTCTTCCTCCCCACAGGTCTCAACTACGGGATCCTGAATTCACAGTCAGAAGCTGCCTCCGTGGTTTTCTTTCTGCCGCATCCCGCCCTCTCTATTGCAATGTCCTGTTTAGCGTCAAAATAGGAAGTTGCAGTAGCGAGGGTGGGAAGCGGCAGAAGGAAGGCCATAGAGGTGGCCTCTGACTGTAAATTACTACCAGTTGCAGGAAGCTGTAGGTGAGACCAGCGGGGAGGAGAAAGGGAGGGAAGAAAAGCAGCAGTGGCTAGAGGTGATAGCAGCAGTGGTGGTGGGGAGTAACAGTGACAGGGTGGTGGTGAGGGCAGCAGTGGTAGTGGTAGGGGCAGCGGGGGGCCCTGAAGATTTTTTGCCCCTGGCTCAGCTTTGTCTCTTGGTGGCTCTGCTGCCTATTCTAGAAATAAACCGTGTATTTTCTCAAGTCCAACTTAATAATGGCTTATGGACTTTTAGGAAATTATCCAAATCTTTTTTAAACCCTGCTAAGCTAACTGCTTCTACCACATTCTGTGGTAATGAATTCCACAGTTTAATTACATGTTGAGTGTATTCAGCTGCTATCCCCTGCATTCTATGACAGGACACCTAAAGTTTAGGCATAGATTGCACACATATATGATAGAATAATGTCACTTACACATGTAGCTGTTACAGTTACACACATAAGTGCTAGCTCTGAGCAAAGTGGTATTCTATACCATACACACAAAACCATCTTAGTGCGTAAATGGAAGGGGGCATTCACAGGGGGAGGATCATGGGTAGGGCATTAATGGGACTGACATTTACCGAATACTGTAATTTACGCATTTAACTGTTGCATCTAGGTGCACATTTACACCTGCTACTGACATGGTGTAAGTGTGCATGCCTAGTGTAGGGCATTTAAATACCAACTTATACTAGTATTCGATAAGAGTAAGTGGCACTGAATATACGTACATATGGATAGAAGTGATTCAGTCCACTATCCAGATAGCTCTTCATTTAAATTCAGGACAACCTTTTTGCTGGCATAAACTTATCCAGATATTTTTATTTATTTTTATTTATTGCATTTGTACCCCACATTATCCCACCTTTTTGCAGGCTCAATGTGGCTTACAGGATGTGAATTTGGTATGATCGTTACATAGATAAGTCTGTATAGTGGATGGAATATCACTGTTCTCTGAAGAATTGGGCAAAACACCCATACTCTGGCCTCACTCCATCCTGGCACTATCTAGATAATCCCACACTGGCTATGTAAAAATCCTGTGAGGCAACACACTGTTACCTTCTGGTCAATCTTATAGATGGAGAAAAAAAGCTTCAGTTTCGCCACCCGACCAGCCCAACATCAGGCTATAAGGTTTAAGTACAGCGTGCCATCATATAGCTTCAAAAAAACTCCATCAAAATGACTGACCACTTCCTAATTGGCAATTGTGTGTGTCTCAACCAGCATATAAGTCAATTTCTTGTGCACTCCTAATTCAAATTCCCACAGATGCTTGTAGTGCTTATATGAGACAAAGCCGGGGACCCCGCAAGAAATCACTTAGCTTTTTCCAACTGCTGTAGTGTTCCGCTCATTTCAGTGGTCTTGGCTCTTCAACCCGACAGGGAGCCCCGTTTCGCGAATGCAATCCGGAACTGCCACCGGCCCAACGCGAGTGCCGGTGGTAATTCCACCCCAGCGGGTGCCAATTCCGGCACTAGTGGAAATTTAGAAAAAATATTAATGCAGGCAGTTACCCAGCGGTAATTGGGCAGCATCACATGCTGCCCAGCTACCATTGGGTTAGCATGGGTGACCTTACCGCCACCTCAATGGGTAAGTGCTCCCCCTGAAATGGCTGCATGGCAAGTGCAAACTTGCTGTACAGCCATTTCATTTTTGGATGTTTTCACCCGCTATAGTAAATTTTTTTTTGTTACATTTGTACCCCTTGCTTTCCCACTCATGGCAGGCTCAATGTGGCTTACATGGGGCAATGGAGGGTTAAGTGATTTGCCCAGAGTCACAAGGAGCTGCCTGTGCCTGAAGTGGGAATTGAACTCAGCTCCAAAGTCCACCACTCTAACCACTAGGCCATTCCTCCACTCCACTCCACTAAAAGAGGACCTGGGCAGTAAAAATGGCTGCCATTACTAGTGCAGGGCCCCTTTTAAGCAGCTTAGTAAAAGGGACTCTTAATGCACTGCTTTACCCATGGAAATGGCTTTTAAAATTCCTCTCTGTAGGGAAAATGTACATTAACATACAGCACACACACACACACACACGTTAGAATTGGAACCTTCTTCTTTTACTGCCCCAAATAACTCTGCTTTTCCTGCAACCTGGTACCTGAACTACCAAAATAACAAAATTATATGGCACTTCAGGGGGGTGAAGATAACTGAGTTATTTATAATCCACTTCACAAATAACAACAATTTTATCTTGTGATGTGTTTTTGAGAGAACAATAAATAACTTGTTATTCACACCCCCTGAAGTACCGTAACACTTAATAATAACAGCAAAAATACATTTGAATGGAAGGTCATGGAATGTTAATTTTAAATATGTTGATTATTTAATATAAAATATAGGAGAATATTTATAACTACAATCAGGATTCCTGTAACAGACATGAAAGCAGTTTTACACCTGAGCCCCAGAGTATTTTATTTATTCAACATATTTATAATTGCTTCACCTACAATTCTAAGCAAGGTAGCAGCATATATGCACAATGAGACCAAATGAAAGCCTGTGGTTTGCCATTTACTTCTGATAAAGTAGAGGAGTGTGGTAGCCGTGTTAGTCCACTCTTAAGGTTATCAATAGAAATCAAACAAAATAAAACATGGAAAAGAAAATAAGATGATACCTTTTTTATTGGACATACTTCCTACCCACCCTCCTCCTCCCACCCTGTCAGACTGTCATAGTAATGCTTGAATGTTTTCACTTATATACACTGTCAGCTAGCACATTTGCTTATTTCCGATCTGAGGAAGAAGGGCAACCTTCGAAAGCTAATCAAGAAATGTATTAAGTTATGTCCAATAAAAAAGGTATCATCTTATTTTCTTTTCCATGTTTTATTTTGTTTGATTTCTATTGATAAACTTCTGATAAAGAAATGCCAGATACTCAATACTAATATTCAGATACCGGCTGTTGCTGAATTCTAATAACTAATAGTAACACAAGTTTTTATATATTCCTCTGGCATTCAATTTCATAGTTCTTGGGCCACAATTGAAAAAAAAAAACCCTCACTCTCAGCCTCACATGATGAAGTGACAGTTTTGCTGAAAATCTTTATAGGCTGCCTTGACATTATCCAGATAGTGACCAATAATTCACTCAAGCTTTAATTTATTTAAACTGAAAATCCCAATGCAACCTCACACTGGCTATGTAAAAATCCTGTGAGGCAACACACTCTGTTACCTTCTGGTCAATCTTATAGATGGAGAAAAAAGCTTCAGTTTCGCCACCTGACCAGCCCAACACAGGAGGCTATAAGGCTTAAGTACGGCGTGCCATCATATAGCTTCAAAAAAACTCCATCAAAATGACTGACCACTTCCTAATTGGCAATTGTGTGTGTCTCAACCAACATATAAGTCAGTTTCTTGTGCACTCCTAATTCAAATTCCCACAAATGCTTGTACTGCTTATATGAGATAAAGCCGGGGACCCCGCAAGAAATCACTTAGCTTTTTCCAATTGCTGTAGTGTTCCGCTCATTTTGGTGGTCTCAGCTCTTCAACCCAACAGGGAGCTCCCGTTTCGCGAATGCTGCGTCAGGGGTTATACTTATATCTCGTATCTACAACTCAAAGCCTGTCTTCGCTCTGCTGCATCCAAGAACCACTGCTACCCATTGAGGTGGCGATAAGGTCTCCCATGCTAACCCAACGGTAGCCAGGCAGTATGTGATGCTGTCCAATTACCGCTGGGTAACTGCCTGCATTCATATTTTTTCTAAATTTCCACTAGTGCCGGAATTGGCACCCGCTGGGGTGGAATTACCGCCGGCACCCGCATTGGGCCGGTGGCAGTTCCGGATTGCAGCAACCCTTTAGTAAAAGAGTCCCTAAATAAATAATCAAAATGTCCTACAAAGTTAAAAATAAATATAGAATTGGCCGGATTCTATATATGGTGACTAAAATCTAGGCGCGTCCAATTCACGTGCCTAGCAGTATTCTATAAGTCATGTCTACATTCAGATACAGTTTATAGAATAGCACATAGGCTGGGTGGAAGCACCCAGATTTAGGAACAGTCATTTACGCCAGTGAAAAGCTGGTGGAAATGCCTGTGCCTAAATCTAAAATATGTAGAGTGTCCCAAACATTAATATTAGTGCAGGAGAATCAACTACAGAATCTGCAACAATAATGAATTATTCACTTGTTTTTAAATGCGTTTTTTTGGGGATCATCAGATCTTAATGCAACTCACACCATTAGAACATCTCGTTCTTTCTTCATATTGAGGAAAATGGTTGCAGTGCAAATCGTCAATAGATCACCCTAGTTTTTTTTTAATTATAGCATATATTTTATGCAGTATTTCATAATTAATCACAAAAAGTGTAATATAGCAGAGCACAGCACTTATCTTAATAGGCTAGCTACAATGTTTAGTAGCAGGAGAACCTCCACCGACATGGCCAGGTTTCGTAGAAAAACTTCCTCAGGGAAGAGGTTCTCAGAGCATATGTCTCATGTACTCCTGCATAGAAACAAAATGGCCCCACATTTATTATCTTGTGGTCTATTAATTGGATTGTGCCTAAATCTAGGCACACTCCCTTGAATTCTATAATCACCTGCGTAGATGTGATTGATGGCTCCGAAACCCGACATGCCCACATTCCTTTCTTGTCTGTGCCCCCTTTTTGACAGCATATGTGGGGAATTTACATGTACCGCTTTTTAGAATACGCCTAAAAAGTAGTGCATGTAAATTCCAATTATGCCCAGTTAGTGTTGATAACTGGCTGTCATCAGTTAATTATCAAGACTAATTGGCTTGTTACTTAATTTAGTAGCATGCATAAATTGGCCACATGCACAAATTTATACACGCTACTCGACATGCCACATAGAGAATTCAGGAGAATGTGTGTAGGGGGAAAAGACCTCAGTAGTGTTACTACTGAAAATATTTTTAAACTTATAACTTAAATATTGAAAACCACATCATAGGCCATAACCCCCCCCCCCCCCCCCCCCATTTACATTTATGTATTTTTTAAAATTTCAACTATTTGTAGCAATTTATTACAAATCAACACTTATCTTCATGTCTATAGCAAAATGACCTGAAAATAGCCATTGTTTTGCATGATTATTTATTTAAAGACTACGGGTGGGTTAGGGGCATTCCCAAAATTTAGGTTCACCGTTATAGCATAGTCAGTTATGTGCCCAACTGCCATTGGTTGAACACCAGCATTTACACCAGGTTTCAGCATGTGATTTTCCCGCATATTCAAGCCACCTCTTAGTGCGTCTGCATAAATGCCAAAATTCTATTTTCGATAAATCCTTGTTGATTGGCCAATATAATATAAATGGCAGAGGTAACTCAATAACACCAATAAACACATTACCCAACTCCAACAGATCTTCTAAATGATTCCTTACTATAAAGCAGGCTTAATCAAATTAATGCAACTCAAGACCTTACTCAGGAATCATTTGGAAGATTTTTTTGGCGTTGGGTAATATAGTTATTGGTGAAATTCTATTTACAGAATTAATAGCCAGGTGCTAAGTTTCATTTACTTGGTGGTAAGGGCTTACATGCTAACCCCACAGTAACCAGGCAGCACGTGGTAATGTGGCTGCACTGGCAATTGCAGCCGGGAACGCTCCGCGCAATAGAAAATGATTTTCTACCACGGGAAACTGTGCATGCCAACTTCAGAACTACTGCCAGGCTCCTGCAGTACCCCAGTGATAGGGCCAATTTGGCATGTGGTAGCACTACTGTGCCTTTGTAAGAGGGCCCCTATATTAGGGCTACATAGAGGGGCATAATTGAACGAAAACGTCTATCTCCATGGGCATTTATCTCCGAGAACGGGTCCGTGAAGGGGCGGACCGAACCGTATTTTCGAAAAAAATAGACGTCCATGTTTTATTCGACAATTTGTGAGCTGGGCGTTTTTGTTTTTCAGTGATAATGGAAAATGAAAGCGCCCAGCTCAAAAACGAATAAATCCAAGGCATTTGTTCGTGGGAGGGGCCAGGAGTCGTAGTGCACTGGTCCCCCTCACATGCCAGGACACCAACCGGGCACCCTAGGGGGCACTTTTACAAAAACAAAAAAAAGGTAAAAGAGCTCCCAGGTGCATAGCACCCTTCCCTTGTGTGTTGAGCCCCCCAAATCCCCCTCAAAACCCACTGCCCACAAGTCTACACCATTACTATAGCCCTAAGGGGTGAAGGGGGGCACCTACATGTGGGTACAGTGGGTTTGGGGGGGTTGGACGACTAAGCATTAAGCAGCACAATTGTAACAGGTAGGGTGAGGGGATGGGCCTGGGTCCACCTGCCTGAAGTCCACTGCACCCCCTAACAACTGCTCCAGGGACCTGCATACTGCTGCCAGGCAGGTGGTTATGACATTTGAGGGTGAAAATAAAAAGTTGTGAAACATCATTTTTTGTGGTGGGAGGGGGTTAGTGACCACTGGGGGAGTCAGGGGAGGTCATCCCCGATTCCCTCTGGTGGTAATCTGGTCATTTAGGACACTTTTTGGGGCCTTATTCGTGAAAAAACAGGGTCCAGGAAAAGTGCCCTAAATTCTAGCTACAAACGCATACTTTTTTCCCATTATCGGCGAAAGGAGCCCATCTCTCCTCGGCCGATAACCACGCCCCAGTTCCACCTTCACCACGCTTCCGACACGCCCCCATCAACTTTGTACGCTTCCGCGATGGAGTGCAGTTGAAAACGTCCAAAATCGGCTTTCCATTATACTGATTTATTCGTTTTTGTGAGATAAACGTCTATCTCCTGATTTGGGTCGAAATCTAGGCGTTTTTCTCTTTCAATTATAAGGTGGTCAGGCACCTATATGCCTTTCTAAAATAGGCTTCTTAAAAGGAGAATGAATGTCTATGTGCCAAATGATGGATGTTGGGATATAGAACTGCTATCAATGTCCTGACCTAGATTTCTCAAGTCCTATTTGTACATCTTTTCTAAAATTCTGCTACACATGTCTTTATGAAATAAACAAATATGGTTGTCTTTCTGCTCTATTAACCGAGGTGTCCTATTATAAAATCACCCCTCTATATTCATACAGAAATGTACACTTTCCTGAGAAGGTGTACATTTATACATGAGGTCGGGTTCTGTTTGAATATTTTCTAATGGCAAATAGAAGCCTATCCAGCTTATTTTTGAAGGAGAAGGGCGCCCATCTTCCGACACAAATCGGGAGTTGGGCATCCTTCTCCTAAGGGCGCACAAATCGGCATAATCGAAAGCCGATTTTGGCCATCCTCTACCGCTTTCCATCGCAGGGATGACCAAAGTTCAAGGGGGTGTGTTGGCAGTGTACCGAAGGCAGGACGAGGGCGTGGTTAACAGATGGGCGTCCTCAGCCGATAATGGAAAAAAGAAGGGCGTCCCTGATGAGCATTTGGCCAACTTTACTTGGTCCCTTTTTGTTCACGACCAAGCCTCGAAAAGGTGCCCGAACTGACCAGATGACCACCAGAGGTAATCGGGATCACCTCCCCTTACTCCCCCAGTGGTCACCAACCCTCACCCACCCAAAAAAACTAATTAAAAAATATTTTTCTAGCCTATATGCCAGCCTCAAATGTCATACCCAGATCCATCACAGCAGTATGCAGGTCCCTGGAGCAGTTTTTAGTGGGTACTGCAGTGCACTTCAGGCAGGTGGACCCAGGCCCATCCCCTCCTGCCTGTTACACTTGTGGTGGTAAATGGGAGCCCTCCAAAACCCACTGTACCCACATCTAGGTGCCCCCCGTTACCCTTTAAGGGCTATGGTAGTGTAGTACAGTTGTGGGTAGTGGTTTTTTTTTTTGGGGGGGGGGGGGTTGGGGGACTCAGCACCAAAGGTAAGGGAGTTACGCACCTGGGATCAATTTGTGAAGTCCACTGCAGAGTCCCCTAGGGTGCTCGGTTGGTGTCCTGGCATGTGAGAGGGGACCAGTGCACTATGAATGCTGGCTCCTCCCACGACCAAATGGCTTGGATTTGGACATTTTTGAGATGGTCGTCCTCGGTTTCTAATATCCGCGAAAACCGAGGTCAGCCATCTCTAAGGTCAGAGATCTCAACATTTAGGTCGACCTAAATGTTGAGATTTGGGTGTCCCCGACCGTATTATCAAAACGAAAGATGGACGCCCATCTTGTTTCGATAATATGGGATGCCCTGCCCCTTCGCCAGGGTGCCCTTAAAGATGGGCGCTCAGTTTGTTTATGTCCCTCCACGGTGCTCATATTTTTTTCCATGAAATTTTATTTATTTATTATTGTGTAGTAACAAAAGTATAACATTACAATAAAATGCTACATATAAAAACAAAAATCTATTGAAACAATGGATGGAAATTTGTACAGTGAAAAAGTATATATAGTTTCTCCATTCTAACAGAATAATGATATTTATGGAATTGAAGAAATATGAAGAATTTGTGTTTGAAAAAATTCTTCTATAGGATTCCATTTCTTGCCTTTCTTGAGAAGGGATCTAGCTGATGTTGTGTATGGCACTCATTTTTAAAAGAGAAAACTGTCTGGCAAGTGGCACAAAGCGCCAAATGGATGTTTTTCACAGGAAAACATCCAAGCTATGATCTTGAAAACTCAGAATTGAGACAGATTTCTCAGAAGTTTATCTGAATTGCAAAGGGGTGTGTTTTGGGCAGGATTTGAGCAAGCCTGAATTTGCATGTTTTCACGGGATAATAGAAAAAGACAAAATCGTCTAGGGCAAAAATTGGGACATTTTTATCTGGACATGTTTCAATCGCAGCTAAGTTACAAAAAGGTGCCCTAACTGACCGGTGGAAAGATTAAGGCATGACCCCCCTTAATCCCCCTATGGTCACTGACCCCCTCCCACCCCCCCCAAAGATGTGACAGTGATAGTACATACCAGGCTCTGTGACAGCTTTAGATAGTATGGCCATTCTTTTAAGAGTAGCAATCTGGTTCCAGGAGTAGGCTAGTGGTCAGTGTGGTGGTCAGTAGAGGAAAGGACCCAAGTCTATATCCCACTCTCTTAACTAGTACACTTGTGGTGGAAGTTGTGAGTCTTCTAAAACCCCACAAAATATCAACTATACCTGTCGATGGGAGACACCTGCAGACCTGAGGGCTCTTGTAGTGGTGTAAAGTTAGTCATAGTAGGTTTTTAGTTGTTCCTGTCGTGCTCACAATACAAAATAAGAGTGATAAGGTAGGATTTGTATCTGAGACCCTTTCTGTAAAGTCCACTGCACTGACCACTAAGCTTCCCCTCTGCTTTACTGAGATGTCTGTGCTACGAATGGTGCCACACAGCCATCCCTATGGCTTCTTTTTGTGTGTTTTTCTTGATGCAATCTATCTATCTATATCAAAAGAAATATGTACTGAGCACAAAAATGTCAAGAAATTAGTGATTTTCAAACCAGAAAAAAACAGACATTTTTCTGGTTTGAAAATTACTATGTTCAGGATGAGAATTTTAGACGTTTTCACCAAAGTGTCTGCAATTGGACTTGGACGTCATATCAAAAATGCCTCTCCATGTTGCCTTTGCAAAGTGCCTTGTTGATAGGTGCCCAGTTAAAACAATTAGCCCCATGTGCATACATTATTATTGCATAAAATATATGTACACATTATGTCTGCACCCATGCTTCACCCAAACCATGGTTACAAGAAAGGCTATGTGCAGTGAGCATACAAGTATATGCAATCTTGTTGGGGTGCATACTTATGCACTATATTCAATTAAGCAATTTTTTATGCATCATTTTCTGCATGTAAATCATGTTTTATATACATGAAAACATAAAATTACTCCATAAATGCCTAACTGGTAATGCGAAGACTTCAGCAAAGGCCTTGAAGGTTTGTAAAGTATTTCAAGTCAGAGGAATCATTTTTCAAATATCTTCCTACTGTAATGAAAATCAAGAGTGTCTTGAATGTGAGATGCTAGACCAGGTGGGAGCAACAATGTTGTCATTGTGGCCATAAAGCTAGATAAACATTCCAGTTCTCACCCGCTCAGTAATGCTCACATAGTTGAAGAACCCTGGTTTTTAAATGCCAGTGGTTACCTTCAAATACCAGAACAGGAATTGAGAAACTACTTTTAAAACCTTATTTTAATTACAATTGTGCCAAGACAGCAAAGGAAAGCAGGAAATATAGGATCCCATTACATAAAATGGAACCCTGTGGTGAAATAATTCCATTTTAATGTTAGCTCATATTGATTGATACCCCCCTCTCCAATCATTTTTCTCAATGTTAATTGTTGGTTTTCTTTATATATTATTTCCATATATTTGTGTTTCAAATCATTAACTAACAAAATATTTTTAAAACCCGACTACCTTGTTTCCATAGTTCATTTCATCTTCAAAACTCACTGTCTATCCAACATGAAGATGAAGATATAACATCAGCTGCTTACACTGTTTCTTTCAACATATAGGTCTTTGAAGAAAAAAAATGGTGTCCGTGTTCTTCTTTCAAATTAATATGAATTAGAACCAATTAGAACCAATCAGAAGCTATACAAGCTGATGAAAAATGATCCCATAAAAATAAAATTAAAATTAAGGACATCCACTCAAGTTTTGTGTGAATACCATTAGGGATCACTGTCTCGAGAGAAAAAAAAAAAAAGCTAATGCCAGATAGTGAGTTTCAAAGATGAAATAGACTGTAGAAAAGAAATTGGAGTTTTTTCTTTATTTATATTTGATTTGTTAATTCAGGGTGCTTATCTATGTAGGTGGAATATACATTGTGATGAGCTCCTTGGGGCCAACGGCCCACACTCCTGACCTTCTATAGTGCTAACCAGAGCTCTCAACAATAGCAGCTTGTACCTTCAGTGCTTTAGTGTTAGGGATAGGAAGTCCTCTTTACACTTAGGGTGACTTTTCTACAACCCCTGGTCATCCAGTTCCAATACCTCCTAGAAGGTTCTTCATGGATCACGTAACAGTTCTGGTAAGTCACGTATGCCCCCTGGTATGCCATGAGAATAAACAAACTTGGTTAGCAGGCTTTAGATGCTATGCAAATTAGGCAACTGATATGCAGATCTGCTCTTCCTAGCCTTCACTAACCACTTTGTTGGGGCAAATTCTTCATCAAAGAGGTAGTTCAAACAATACTCTTCCGACTGAGCCCTCATTTACTGGAAAACTGGAGTCTCAGTTACAACAGCCTCCACCCCTTTGACAGGATTTTAACTTTCTCTATAACCACATGATCCTGTCCTCCACTTCTGGCTGTTAGTCCAATTCTTAGTTCAAAAGGGTCCAGTGTTATCTCACTCTGGGATCCCTAACATAGCTGCAATATTTATACGTCATAATTTCAAGGTAAGTACCCTTTCCTGCTCTGGAATGTGGCTTCCTGCCTCAAACATCTCGAGGCCTTCAGTGGACATCCTTCTCTCCGGTCAGCAATCCAGCCTCCTTAGGGGTCTATGACCCAGGATTTGCAGCCTCTTCCAACCGGCCTTTTAGGTTACCTCCAGGACTTCTTACTTCTTCAAGGTCCCCTTCTGTTCTCTACATATCTCCTCCCAGGAAGTGCCTTTTATAGGGCTGCTAGTAGGCCACCCCAGAAGGCCACTTCTAGAAGGGTTCAGAACTTTCTTCAGGGTGCTTCCTTCTTAAAGGGGAGCCATCCACTTCCCTCTGCTATGGGCCCTCCTCAGCCTATAGATTCCTAGCTCTTGCTGGAGCTCCTTCTAATGGTCCTTTCACATCATTTCACAGTGAGAGATCCCTCTGGTGGCCTCTTCATGGTGGGGCATTACTGATACTTATCACAACATATACAGTCTCACTATGTTCAGACTTGGATAAAAGTTCCTGGTACAAAGATGAACAGTAATATAACAAAAGAGAGGGAACGAAGTACAAACTAAAGTCCAAACAAAAAAAACAGTACCACGGGCCTTTAAAAATATAACACAGTTCTTTAATGAATGAGCCTTGACAAAAAGACCTGACACTGGCCGTGTTTCAGTGACTAGCACCTGCGTCAGGGGTCACAGTGATGACGTGGAAAACTTGGGGAATAACTCAAATATATTCCTCTACAATATATGATTCCTTACCCCACGTTTCATATAGTAAAAGCTACAAAGCACCAAGGCACTTTCACTTTCTGTATCTAAACGGAGGCAGGAGGCAGCCAATAAGTATGCTTTCCACAGATCGACTATAGGGCAGTGTATGCCATATCCTACTTCATACTTCTGAGCACAAACTGTCAGCCATGCCTGAAATTTTCCAGAAATTCACAATCCAGAGGGAAAAGCTATGGAAAAAATGTTTTTCAGCTGCGTACTGAACTTCCATTGGTCAGGTGATGTCTCAGAGTAGAGTGTGCATGGGTCAAGTTAGAGAGGGGAGGAAAGGGAGGAAAGAGTGCCACTGATGAGGGGAGATAATACACTTTGGAGGGGGAAGGGAGATAGGAAATATACATATTATCTTATCCACATACCATCACACACACTCCATGCATTTCCCCTCTCTCACTTCATACCCAAACATCTGTTCATATACCTTATACTACACCTCACCTACCAGAAATGATTACACAATCCCTCACCCATTATACATCTGAAACATTCATTCATCTGACACACACTCTATCCCCAACCCTTTTTTTTAATTCTTTATTTATAAGTTTTGACATTTATATCATCAAACATAAATGCATTGAAATATCAGAAATATAATAAAATGTATGACATAATACTTTATATCATTCAACAAAATAAGGAAAAAAAATTGTTATATAATTTGTCCACAATTATTTGGTCAAGATACTAAGAAATAGTTCAAATGGAAAATTATGGTAAATTAACAATTTACTAACAGATGGGAGCAACAAATGTACACAGCCGATATTCAGCATATTTAAACTAAGGGAGTGCCTCCACGGTAGGAACAGCCTTTTCCCTTGATTCAATAAACTCCAATAACTTCTTGGGAGTAAAGAAGACATAGTTCACCAGATCAATTGAAATACAACATTTACAAGGAAATCTCAGCACCAATGTGCCTCCTAATTTTAACACCCTAGATTTATACAAAAGAAATTCTTTTCTCCTCTTCTGTGTGACCCTTGCTAAATCTGGGAACACTTGAATCTTTTGTCCCATGAAAGAATCATTAATATGTCGAAAATATAACCGAAGAATATTGTTTCGATCAAACTCTAGGGCAAAAGTTACCAACAATATAGTTCTTTCAGATATCAGTTCGAGAGAGTTCTCCAAGAATTCTGTTAAATTTAATGTAGTGCCAGGAGCTGTTTGAGGTTGTTCGTTTAATTGAGCAGATCTACCAGTTATGTATTGGGTTCTCGTTATGGGGGGAAACCCCTCCACTGGAATCCCCAATACCTCAGTACAATATTTCTTAAGCATATCTGTAGGATTTATCAATGGTGATTTCGGAAAATTCAAAAGTCTCAAATTGTTCCTGCGTGCATTGTTATCAAGATATTCCATTTTTCTATCTTGGATTTCTCTTTCTTTAATCAAGACTGAGGAAATATTTTGTAGTTTTTCAACCTCTCCTTCTATTTTCATAATTTTAACTTGCTGCTCCTGAGTTTGAGCTAACAATGTTTGATTGACCTGTTTCAGGTCCGTTATATCACTTTTAACTGAGTTATTCATCAAGAGTAAAGTATTGTTCATTGCCTGAATGGCATCCCAAAGTGTATTCATAGTTACCACTGCTGGTCTCTTTAGAGCTCCGATAGACGCGGCTGCAATCTCCCGAGAGACAGGAACAGCGGCCTGCACTGAGTCCTGTAATGTTGTTTCCTTTCCCGGGGTTGAAGTGCTCATAGGTCCTCCCTCTACGAGTACCACCGGTCTGGGTAAATCCAGAACCTCAGGTTGTCGTGACCCCACGAGCAAAGAATCGCCTCCGGGTCGCAGAGGTGCAGTGAAAGAAGGAGGACTTAGCGTCACTCCTTCTATGCTGTGCTCGGTACCGTGAGAGACCGAGCCAATCGAAGTGGGCATTTGTTCTCCAAGAGGCACCACTCGAAAGCTCTCCAAGGTCATCTGGCGAGTGGCGGGGGTTGACGGCGGAACCGTGGAGGAAGGAGCCGTCGTTTTCCCCTTTCTCTTCCCCATAGTAAAATCGGGAAGATCAGTCCTCGCGCCAGAGCGTTTTCGAGTCTCAGGAGCTAAGGTGCCTCACTTCCGTTCCTGACGCCATCTTGACCTTCTATCCCCAACCCTTTAAACATACCTACACAATCTCTTACCTATTATATCAGGTATGGGTAACTACGGTCCTCCTCAAGGTCCAAAACCCAGTCAGGTTTTCAAGAGTTCTACAATGAATATGCATGTAATCAATTCTCATACAAAGGAAGTAGTATATGCAAATCAATCTCATGCATATTCATTGTAGAAATCTTGAAAACCTGACTGGGTTTTGGTCCTTGAGGACCATGGCTATCTACCCCTGCACTATATCCTAAGCATCCCTCATCCACCACACATTATACCACACACCACCTCTCATCCCCCACACTCATTTACTTCTCAGTCACCATACACCCTATCCACTATACACACATACACAAACCTAAGTTGGCTGGACTAGGCTGGCTGTGCAGGCTGAATTCCATACCAGGCTCCAGCAACTTAGATTAACAACTATTTAGAATTCAAACTTTTACAGACTTCTGTTCAGTCTGTTTTGAGGTACTATTCCTCAGTTTTACTTTGAGCTTCTTTCATTTATTTTGTATGGGGAAAGGAAACTTTTATCTTCCCTTCATATTACAAACAACTCTCCTCATGACCTGTGATCTGAGCTGGATCTATATTTACATCTAGCCCTTATCCTGGACAACAACAAAAAAAAGCCTACAGCAACCTGTCTCAACTGGACCATCCAAGGATATCAGAAACAAAAACTACAAAGTGCAAAACTACAATCCATAAATGGAAATTTTATTTTAGCTATTTTTAAGATTCTGATTCTTTTAAAACTAAAGTCCACAATTAGCCCCCTCTGCATTAAGTCTCCAAAGAAGTTCACACAGAAGTGCAAAGCACAGTCATTTATTTCTCTATTACTAGAAGCCTTTGATCTCCCAGGCCTGGTCTGAATTTACAATTTTAAAAGTTTGTTTTCTCAGACTTGTTGACTTAAAGCCTTTAATCTTATAGTGACAACTGGTAATATTGTTGCTCTGTAGAGTCTTCCAGTGGAATATGCCTAAGGCCCAGCAAGACCGAGAGACCTCAGAGATCCCAGTGGTATGTGGGAGAGGAAACTATAATTCCTACTAACCAAAGAGAAGACAAAAGTGCAAGAAGTCAAACATCTACATAACGCCTCACTGCCATACCAAAGCTACCCCCCCCCCCCCCCAGCACTCTTAGACCACCCTTTGGAAATATAGGGCTGGTGCATGCCAGATCAGCTGCTAAGAAATCCTCAGTGATCCATGATGTCATCCAAGAACAGCATCTTGACGTCTTAGAAATAAATGAAACCTGACTAGATGAAAGAGAGGATTTATCACTGACTGATCTATGCCCAACAGGTTTCAATTTTCAACATCAACCAAGATCAGGAAGACAGAATGGAGGGGTAGCAGTCATGATCTGGGATACAATCAAACTGCACAGAATCACAATTCCCCAGACAAATGAATCAGAATCTATTTTAATCCAGCTAGAAGAAAAAAACAATCTGGCTGTTTTTGGTATACCAAGTACCTCATACCAACACATCATCTGTGTAAAAACTCCTTGATCTGATTACACAAGTGACCATGAATTAAACTAGGATGGTGATCATGGGAGATTTCATTCTACACATTGAAAATCCAGATACCACCACAGCTGTCTTCCTGAATATTATGACAGCATTAGGATTCACAAAGGTGATCAATTCTCCAACCCATGAAAAGAGTCACATACTAGACTTGGTATTCTACAAAGAGTTGACATCCCAGAATACCGGGATAGCAATATTGAAATAACACCACTATCACTGACAGACCATTTTCTAATTAAGGTTTTCCTAAGTGACCACCTGAAACAAATGGCACCTCCCAGAGTTTGAAAGGAGAAGAGAGACAAGAAAAAGCTGACTTGGATGTGGATGAAAATACAACTACAGTGTCAGAACAGGCTGATATTTGGAATGCACAGTTATCTAAGACCTTAGAGAAAATGGCACCATTAAAAAAAGGTCTTATGCCCCACTCACATTCACCTAAGTTTTCTCCAGAATGTTAGACCCTTAAGCACGAAGAACAGAAACTAGAAAGGAGATGGCATAAATCTGGCATAGATGAGGACAGGCTAAACTGTAGGAAACACATGACAAAGTACCGCCAAGCCTTAACAGCAGCCAAAAAACAATATTTCTCTCAGGCCCAGATGCATTAAACATAACAAGCCAGAAATGTGGTTTTTATACCACTTCTAGCCGGTTTAACGAGCAAGGATTAAAATGAGACATGCACAAAAGGGTTCTCTGAGCTATTTTCCTATCACAGTAGTAGCTAATGAAAATAGAATGAAAAGCTGTTATAATGAGCTAATTATTATACAAATGTGAATGCAAAGCAATGCATAGCCATTTTATAACCTAATGCACAAAAGACATCCTTACCTTTACTGTGGAAAATTTAACGGGAGGTCTGGAGCTGTCGGTCCTGATAGCTCCAGACCTCTCATTAAATTTGAGTGAGCTTCACATACTACAATATCAGGGCAAATGGGAGGAAAGGATCCTGCTTCAGCTGTTAGGAGTAGATCTGCCAGTTTTCCCCCTAATCCCGACTACTGCTGCTTTCTGAAGCAGTCACCAATGGATCAGGTCTTGGACCCAGTATCTCCCTATCCCTTTAAGCTGCTCTCTAGTTTGTACCTCTTGTTTGCTCCTGGACTCCCGGGACACAGCTGCCAGTGCCAGTCTAGCACTTTCTTGCTCGAATCCTCCATGCGGTTCTGGGATCTCCACTGCTCCTAGGGCGGCAAGCAGCAACTGAGCCCACAATCTTGCAAATAAGAGCGAGAAAGCCTAGGGAGCTGCTTTGCTCAAAGCTCTGGTGAGAGGAGACTTGCTGTTGCTGCAAACCCAACCTTTACTGGTTCCTCTAATTGCAGGCTCCTGGCATCAGCAGATCGTGGTAGTATTTGAAATGTAAAAAAAACAAACAATTGTTAAGCTGGCTTTCATACATGCAGCTTGTCAAAGCCCATAAGGCCTCATCCTGGGGAATTATGATACATAAAGATTTAATATCCAAAGTAACCAATTAAATCTCATGAGTAGTTAACATACATTGTTCCAATTTATTTAAAAAATCTGTAGTATCTTTAATATATGCTGGCATTTGTTGTACAAAGGGTCGTAAAAAGCTATCTATATAAATAGATACAGCTTCCAATAGGGAACCTCTACTAAAGACAATTGGACAACCTAGTGGCCTATCAAGGGATTTATGAATTTTCAGTATAGTGTAAAAAACAGGCAGAGCTCTGAAGTCTCAATGCATGGTTGAGACAATGGTGCAGGGATCAGGGATTTAGATTTGTTAGGAACTGGGCAACATTCTGGGGTAGGGGGAGCCTGTTCCAAAAGGATGGACTCCACCTTAACTGGGATGGAACAAGGCTACTGGCATCAACATTTAAAAAGGATATTGAGCAGCTTTTAAACTAGAAATTGGGGGAAGGCCGCCAGTCATTCAAAAGTGCATGGCTCAGAACAAGGTATCTTTAATAGATATCACCAAAACAGAGAAGCTAGGGCATTCCAATAGTGTTGCAATTGAAACCATAGTAGATCAGGTGTCTTTAAATAAAGAGCAGGCAGATTATCAAGATTGCAAATTAACACTGTCAACTGCTAAACAAGTTAGTTGTGAATATGATCAACAAACATTATTTGAAATGTTTATATGCAAATGCCAGAAGCCTAAGAAATAAGATGGTGGAAGGAAGATAACCTGTGGGACACTGTCATATCAGGGTACAAATTATATCATAGTGATAGGGTGGATCAAATTGGTGGAGGGGTAGCATTATATGTTAAGAAGGGCCTTGAATCGAATAGACTAAAAATTCTGCAGGACACGAAACACATCTTAGAATCAATATGGATAGAAATTCCATGTGTAAAGGGGAAAAGGATAGTGATAGGAGTTTCTACTGTCCACCTGGAAGAATTAAAGAAAAAGGAGGCAAATTATATAAAACAGTAGTTTTTAATAAAGTAAAATGCTCCCTGGTCAATAGTCATCTGTGCCCGACATGGCCATGTTTCGCCAACAATACTGGCTGCATCGGAGGTAATGTGAACCAGCTGGTGTACATAGCACACTTCACCTAGTCTGGTCCATTTTAAAAGTATATAGCCAAGTTTTTTGAACTAAAAACCTCCAGGTTCAAGAAATTTGGTTAAATACTTTTAAGCTGGAACAGACTAGGTGAAGTGTGCTATATACACCACTGGTTCATGGAGTGGAGGAGTGGCCTAGTGGTTAGAGTGGTGGACTTTGGAACTGGGTTCGATTCCCACTGCAGGCACAGGCAGCTCCTTGTGACTCTGGGCAAGTCACTTAACCCTCCATTGCCCCATGTAAGCCGCATTGAGCCTGCCATGAGTGGGAAAGCGCAGGGTACAAATGTAATAAAATAAATAAAAATATATACACCACTGGTTCATGTTGCCCCCAACACAGCCAGTATTGTTGGCAAAACATGGCCATGTTGGACACAGATGACTATTGACCTGGGAGCATTTTTCTTTATTAAAGACTACCAAATTATATGATCTGCCTCCAGGTTTTAATTATTCTATATTGGATTTGGCGGATCCTTTGCCTTGTTGTTTTCTGACTACTGTCCACCTGGCCAGGATGAACAGGCTAACAAACTGGGCAACAAACTAATAATGGGTGATTTCAATTACCCTAATATTGACTAGGTAAATTTAACATCAATGCATGCTAGGAAGGTAAAATCCCTTGATGAAATCAATGACTGTTTTATGGAGCAGCTGGTTCAGGATCCAACAAGAGGGGGGAAAATTCTAGACCTAGTCCTTAGTGGAGCACATGATCTGGTGAAGAGGTAATGGTGATGGGAGTGCTTGATAACAGTGATCATAATATGATCAGATGTGATATCAGCTCTGGATTAAGTACACACAGGAAATCCAATACATTATCATTTAACTTTCAGATAGGAGACTATAATAAAATGAAAATGGTCAAAAAAAAAGAACAACAACAACAACAAAAACCTTAGAGGAGCAGCTGCAAAGGTCAAAAATTTACGTCAGGCATGGATGCTGTTCAAAAATACCATCCAGATTAGACATACTCTATGTATTAAAAAAGGAGGAAGGAAGGGCAAACAACAGCCGGCATGGTTAAAAAGTGAGGTGAAGGAAGCTATTAGAGATAAAAGAAAATCCTTCAGAAAATGCAAGAAGGATCCAACTGAAAGTAATAGGAAATAACGTTGATAAGAAAGGCAAAGAGAAACTTTGAAAAGAAGATTGTGTCGGAGGCAAAGCACAGAATAATAACTTTCTTAGGTATATTAGAAGATTGCAAAAGAATCAGTTGGACCACTAGATGACCGAGGGATTAAAGAGGCAATCAGGGAAGATAAGGCCATAGTGAAGAGATTAAATGAATTCCTTGCTTCGGTCTTCATCGAGGAAGATGTTGGAGAAATTCTGGTGTCAAAAATGGTATTCAATGCTGACAAGTCAGAGAAATTTAAAGAAATCTCTGTAAACATGGAAGATGTAATGGAACAATTTGACAAATTGAAGAGTAGCAAATCGCCTGGACTGGATAGCATACATGCCAGAGTACTTATAGAACTGAAAAATGAACTTGGGTGGCCAATGTAACATTGATCTTTTTAAAGGGTTCCAGAGGTAATCCTGGAAATTATAGACAGGTGAGCCTAACATCAGGCAAAATGGTAGAGACTATTATAAAGAACAAAATTATGGAACATATACATAAGTATGGATTAATGAGACAAAGCCAACATGAATTTAGTCAAGGAAAATCTTGCCTCACCAATCTACTACATTTCTTTGATGGGGTGAATAAGCATGTGAATAAAGGTGTGCTGGTCGATTTTGTGTATCTGGATTTTCAAAAGGCATTTAACAAAGTACCTCATGAAAGACTCCTGAGGAAATTAGAAAGTCATGGAATAGGAGGCAGTGTCCTATTGTGGATTAAAAACTGGTTAAAAGATAGAAAACAGAGAGTAGGGTTAAATGGTCAGGATTCTCAATTTGAAAAGAGTAGATAGTGGAGTTCAGCAATGGGTCTGTTCTGGGACCGCTGCTTTTTAACATATTTAAAATTGATATAAGAACATAAGAGTAGCCATAATGGGTTAGACCAATGGTCCATCTTGCCCAGTATCCTGTTTTCCAAACAGTGGCCAAGCCAGGTCGCAAGTACATGGCAGAAACCCGAATCGTGGCACACTCCATACTACAAAACCCAGGGCAAGCAGTTGCTTCCCATGTCTCAATAGCAGTGAAAAAATTCCTCCTATTTCCATGTATCTTCCTCGAGTGTCCCCTAGTCTTTGTACTTTAGGAACAAGTAAAAAATTGATTTACTTCTACCACTAAAGATTTTGTAGACCTCAATCATATCTCCCCTCATCCATCTCTTTTTTTTTTTTTTTTAATGTATTGATTTAAACATATTATACAAGAAACATCTTGTTTGAAAAGCATCCATCAGTAAAGAAATCAATTATAATAATCACAATAACAAACGAAATTAAAGAAATTTCACTAGGAAAAATGATACTCAAGTCCATAAATTGAGATCCAAGACTTCAGAACAACGGAGTACAAAAAAACAAGGAAAAAAAATAAAGGATTTAACATTCTCTGTTAGGTTGAGTTAACAACTTTTCATTTACGCTGTTCCAATTTCACTGAGGTTACAAGCACTGAGACATGGGCAGGCTCTGTAAACACATATTTTTCCCCTCAAGCCTTATTATACACTTGCAGGGGTATCTTAAAAAAAAGGTACCCCCCAAGTGCAAAACTTCAGGCTTGAGGTGCAAAAATTGCTTCCTCCGTGTCTAGTCTCTTTAGAGACATCAGGAAAAAGTAATATATTCAACCCTAAGAAAGGCTTTGCTTTATTTTGAAAAAACAGACGGAAGATCCAATCTCTGTCAGGCAATAGTGCAACTGTCGCCACAAGAGTGGCGGCTGTTGCCATTTCAGTGTCGGAAGTTTCAAGCAAAAGAGAAACATCTATAGGCTGATCAGTCACAAGATTAGAGTCTCTCCCTGGGATATAATAAGCTTGAGAAAATGGTGGTAAATTCTTATCCGGAATATTCAAGTTTTCATGTAGGTAACGTTTTAACATCTCAAGAGGGGCTACATTAGGTACTTTGGGAAAATTAACAAATCTCAGATTATGATTTTTAGTATAATTATCAAATATTTCCATTCTTTACCTGAGATTTGTCAAATCTTTTACCATCATTGGTTGTAATGTTTCCAACTTCACAGTTCTTTGATCTATTTTATCAACTTTAACATCCAAAGCTTTTACTTCTTCCTCTCTTTTTTGTAAATCAACTTCCAGAGATTTTACTCTCGGTACAATGTCATTAATTTGCTTAATAAATGTTTGTCCCAGGGTGGACATTAAGTCCCACAGTGTATCCAATGTCACTTCCTTTGGTTTAACTACCAACTCTTTGGGAAGCTCATACCTTACAGATGACTGTCCAAATATCTCTCCCTGTCCCTCAGTTCCTCTTCTCTCAATCCATGGTGTTTTTTCGGACATACTGCCCTCTGCTCCTTCCATTGTTGTTAAAAGAGTCTCTAACCGAGGTTCTTCTGAGTCCTTGAATCCCACATAGGGTGACCCTTTCGGTTCCAACAGGAAGGAGCTAGCGCCGATCGGCTGAGGAAGTGGACTGTGCGCAGCGGGGCTCAAGGTGGTTTCCAAACCGGGGGAAGCTGATTTCTCCCAACTGCCAGCGTTCCCTACCGGAGGCGTTCCGCCGTCTTGGTCAACTCGCAGTGGTCGCACAAATCGATCCAATGGATCAGGTAACGAGGAAATTTGCGGAGAGGCTCTGCCCGCTATCTTTCCTCGACGCTTAGGCATTATCAGGAGGAGCGCGATTCAAAGCTTCCTAACAGAGGGCAGCCATCTTGGATCTCTCCCTCATCCATCTCTTTTCCAAGCTGAAGAGCCCTAACCTCTTTAGCCTTTTCTCATACGAGAGGAGTTTCATCCCATTTACAATTTTGGCTCTTCTTTGAACCTTTTCTAATTCCGTTAAATGATTTTTGAGATACGGCGACCAGAACTCAATGCAATACTCAAGGTGAGGACACACCATGGAGCTATACAAAGGCATTATAGTATATTTGGTCTTATTCACCATCCCTGTCTTAATTCCTAGCAATTTGTTTGATTTTTTTGGCTGCAGCCACACACTGAGCAGAAGATTTCAACATATTATCTACAATGACAACCAGATCTTTTTCTTGAGTGCTGACCCCCAAGGTGGACCCTATCATCAGGTAACTATGATTTGAATTATTATTTCACCTTGCATTTGTCTACATTAAATCTGCCATTTGGATGCCCAGTCTTCCAATTTCCTAAGGTCTTCCTGCAATATTTCACAATCCACACATGTTTTAACAACCTTGAATAATTTTGTACAATCTGCAAATTTGATCACCTCACTTGTCATCCTGATTTCCCTATCATTTATAAATATGTTAAATAGCACCAGTCAAAGTAGAGATCCTTGTGGCACTCCACTGTTCACCCTCCTGCATTGAGAGAAATGACCATATAACCCGACCCTCTGTTTTCTGTCCAATAAACAATTCCTAATCCACACCAGAACACTGGCTCCTATCCCATGACTCTTTAATTTTCTCAGGAGTCTCTCATGAGAACTTTATCAAAAGCTTTCTGAAAATCTAGATACACTACATCAATGGGCTCACATTTATCTACATGTTTATTCACACCCTCAAAGAAATGAAACAAATTGGATAGGCAAGGCTTACCTCAGCTGAACCATGTTAACTCTGTCCCATTAAACCATGTTTGTCTATGTGTTCTGTAATTTTATTCTTTATAATAGTTTCCACTGTTTTGCCTGGCACTGACATCAGACTTACCGGTCTATAATTTCCCAGATCACCCCTTGAACCCTTTTTAAAAATCGGCATCACATTGGCCACCCTCCAATCTTCAGGTACTATGGATGATTTTAATGACAGGTTACATATTATTAACAGCAGACATATTATTAGCAGCAGATCAGCAATTTCATGCTTGAGTTCTTTGAGTACCCTTGGATGCATGTCATCCAGACCAGGTGATTTACTACTCTTTAATTTGTCGATTTGGCTCAGTACATCTTCCAGATTCATGAATATTTCTTTCAGTTCTTCTGCATCATCATCCTTGAAAACTATTTCCGGTACAGGCAGATCTAGAGATGGGAATAACTAGTGAGGTAATCAAATTTGCTGATGACACAAAGTTGTTAGAAGTGGATTGTGAAAAATTGGAAGATGACCTTATGAGACTAGGAGACTGGACATCCAAATGGCAGATTACTTTTAATGTAAGCAAGTGCAAAATGATGCATATGGGAAAGAGGAACCCAAATCATAGTTACGTGATGTCACCACCCAGGAAAAAGATCTAGGGGTCATTGTTGATGATACATTGAAACCCTCTGCTCAATGTGCAGTGGTGGCTAATAAAGCAAATAGAATGTTAGGAATTATTAGAAAGGAATGGAAAACAATTTATAATGCCTTTGTATCGCTCCATGGTCTGGTCACCGCATCCTAAAAAAGATATATTGGAATTTAAAAAGGTACAGAGAAGGGCAACAAAAATGATAAAGGGGATGGGACAACTTCCCTAAGAGGAAAGGCTAAAGCAGCTAGGGCTCTTCAGCTTGGAGAAGAGACGGCTGAGGGGAAATATAATAGAGGTTTATAAAATACTGAGTGTATTGGAATAGGTAGATGTGAATCACTTGTTTATTCTTTTAAAATACTAGGACTAGAGGGCACGGAAAGATGCTACTAAGTAGTAAATTTAAAACAAATCAGAGAAAATATTTGTTGCCAGAGAATGTGGTAAAAGAAGTTAGTTTAGCAGGGTTTAAAAAAGGTTTGGATAGTTTCCTAAAAGAAAAGTCCATAAGCCATTATTAAGATGGATTTGGGAAAATCCAATGCATATTCTAAGATAAGCACCATAAAATTTGTTTTGCTGTTCTAGGATCTTGCCAGGTCCTTGTGACCTAGATTACCTACTGTTGGAAACAGGATACTGGGCTTGATGGACCTTTGGTCAGTGCCACTATGGCAATGCTTATGTTCTTATAGTCTTCCTTAGTCAAAAATCTATCATCCAGTGCCTGTTTTTACTAACTGAATCATTTTTTTGTAATCTAGGTGTTGGATCATCATCTAAAACCAAATAATCTGATGGATTAGAAAGTTGATTTATTGCCTCCATTAAATATATATATCAATCTAATACAACTATTGCACCACCTTTATCCGCTCTTGGGGTAACTAGATCAGTGCTCTTTCTGAATACAATGTGAGCATTTTTTTTCTTGCTTTGTTCAATTCTTCCCCTTTTCCCCACAAAAAAAGGGGATTCAGAAACTATGATTGCTTGGGGAAGGGGAAGGAGGATTGAGAAAGAGTAAGTGCTGAGACTGAGGGGGGGGGGATGAGTGGGGGAGAGTGAGAGAGGGGGGGTTGGGGTGAGCCCAGTGTTGAGACTAATGATCAAGTCCTTCCATTGAGTTTCAGTGACTCTCCACTAGTACATTGAGGAATGTATATCTTTCTCTTAGAACATATTTTTAATTACAATTAATTTACTAAAACCCAGTGTATCCTAGGCATTTAAAATGCATGTTTTAAATTAACTTACCTCCTCCTCTGGTATGTGTATGCATAGAGAAAAGTTTGGTTAGCCTTCATTTTAAAAATGAAGTTTTTGTGATTTTTTTGTTAAATGGAAATGTTTTAGAACAAATAGGAGGATATATTTTTTCACTCATTGAATAGTTAAGCTCTGGAACTCTTTGCTGGAGGATGTAATAACAGCAGTTAGCGTATCTAGGTTTAAAAACGGTTTGGACAAGCTCCTGGAGGAAACGTCCATAGTCTGCTATTGAGAAAGACATGGGGAAGCCACTGCTTGTCCTGGGATTGATAGCATGGAATCTTGCTACTATTTGGGTTTCTGCCAAGTACTTGTGACCTGGCTTGGCCACTGTTAGAAGCAGGATTCTGGGCTAGATGGACCATTGTCTGACCCAGGATGGCTATTCTTATGCTCTTATGATCTTATGTGTATTTTTGCACACAGTGGCCCTTATTTTAGAAAATCAATTAATGATTTACACATGCATATCAAATACATTTTGGAAAAAGTGTTGCAAATCCAATTTCAGAAAGTCGAGCTTTATATGTGTAAATCTATAATACATGCATATATTAAGGAGGAGGAGTTTCGGAAGGACCAAAAACTACATGTATCTTTCCCATTTCAGAAGGGGAATGTACATCAATGATTATTGTGATCAAGGTTGAGATTTACAGCTGCTTCTTGGTAAGTATGGGTTTTGAAACATGTTTGTTTTGGGCAGTGGTCCACAGGAGTAATTATTTATTTATTTGTTGCATTTGTATCCCACATTTTCCCGCATATTTGTAGGCTCGATGTGGCTTACATAGTACTGGAAGGCGTTTGACGGCTCCGGTGAGAACATTACAAAGTGATATTGTGGGAGGATAGAGTTCATGTGGTACAGTCACACTTAAGGAAGCGTGCAGCGGAGGAAATGAGTTATGTCCATTACGTACTTTAATTTTGTTGTGTCGCAGAGATCAGGCATTTAGGTTGGATTGGCAGGTACTGTATGCCTTTTTGAATAGGTTAGTTTTTAGTGATTTCTGGAAGTTTAGGTGGTTATGCGTCATTTTCAAGGCTTTTGGTAATGCGTTCCAGAGTTGTGTGCTTATGTAGGAAAAGCTGGATGCGTAAGTTGATTTGTATTTGAGGCTTTTGCAGCTTGGGTAGTGCAGATTTAGATATGTTCGTGTTGATGTTGAGGTGTTTCTAGTTGGTAAGTCAATTAGGTCTGTCATATATCCAGGGGCTTCTCCGTAGATTATTTTGTGAACTATGGTGCAGATTTTGAAGGTAATGCGTTCTTTAATTGGGAGCCAGTGTAGTTTTTCATGGAGAGGTTTTGCGCTTTCATATCGCGTTTTTCCACATATAAGCCTAGCTGCCGTGTTCTGAGTGGTCTGAAGCTTGTTTAAGGTCTGTTCCTTGCATCCCGCGTAAATTCCGTTGCAGTAATCTATATGGTTGAGCACCATTGATTATACCAGGTTGCAAAATGTATCACATGGGAAGAATTGTTTCAGGCGTTTGAATTTCCACACTGAGTGGAACATTTTGTTTGTTGTGGATGCCACTTGGGTCTCTAGCATTAAGTTACGGTCTATTGTAACTCCAAGGATTTTCAGGCTGTCTGAGATAGGAAGGGTGTAGTCTGGGGTGTTGATAGTTGTGGGGTTATCCGCGCTGTGTTGGGATGAGAGGATGAGACAGTGTGTTTTTTCTTTGTTGAGTTTTAGCTGAAATGCATTTGCCCATGAGTCCATGATGTTTAAGCTGAGTTTGATTTCATTGGTGATTTCAGTCAGTTTGGATTTGTACGGAATGTCTATTATGACATCGTCTGCATATATGAATGGGTTAAGGTCTAGGGTGGATAAGGATTTGGCTAGCGGGGTCATCATTAGGTTGAAGAGGATTGGTGATAGCGGTGATCCTTGTGGAACTCCACAGTCTGCTTTCCATGGTGATGATATGCTAGAGTTTGATTTTACTTGGTAGGTTCTTGTAGTTAGGAAGCCCTTGATCCAGTTAAGTATGTTTCCACCAATCCCAAAGTTGTCTAATAATCTTATTAATATATTGTGATTTACCATGTCAAATGCACTAGGCATGTTGAATTGGAGGAGAAGGATGTTTTTGCCTATTGCTATTTCCTGCTTGAATTTGGCTAGGAGAGTGAGTAGTACTGTTTCAGTGCTGTGGAGGGGGCGAAAGCCTGACTGTGATTCGTGTAGTATTGAGAATTTGTATATATAATGTTAGTTGTTTGGTTACCATGCTTTCCATCAGTTTGATTACTAACGGGATTGATGCTACTGGACGGTAGTTAGTGATTTCATTTATTTTTTTTAGTGTCTTTTGGTATCAGGGTAAGTAGGATATTTCCATTTTCCTTGGGGAAGAGAACTTTCTGAAGCATGTAATTTAGGTGGGATGTAAGGTCTTCTATGAAGCAGTCAGGGGCAGATTTCATTAGGTAGCTGAGGCAGGTATCTAGTTTGCAGTGAGTTTTGGAGAACCTGTTAATCACCTGGGTGACTGTTTCGATGGTGAGGAGGGCGAAGTTTAGCCAGGTCTGGTCAGCCGGGTATGCTCCAATGGTGGGGTCCAACTCATTGAGGAAGTGATTGATGTCAGTGGTGGCTTGAGGTAATGTATTGCGTAGGTTTATAATTTTATAATTAGGGGAGGTTGCCCCCTTAGTCCCCCAAATCCATTGTGCCAAATAATTGTGGACTAAGGGGGAAATTCTATATATGGGGCCTTAAAAATTGGCGCCATAAAACCAGATGGTTAGTGTGATTCTATAAACCACACCTAAAGCTGGACATAGTTTATAGAATATGCTCACATGCTGTTCTTGTGACTAAAATTTAGGCACACCCATTTAGGCCATCTAAAACCAGGCTTAAATACCTGTGCCTAACTTAGGCGCAGATTGGGTGTATTCCATAATAATGTGCTTAGTTTTTTTGAAATGCCCACCATCCACCCATTCCACACCTATAGCCATACCCCCTTTTCAATTGTGTGCATTAGAATTTATATGCACCATGTTATATAATACACTTAGAGCCTCTTTTACAAAGCCATGCTACCAATTCTTGGTGCGGCAAATGAGAGGAAGCCCATTCAATTCCTGTGGGTATCCTTTCTTTTGCCACGTGGGAATCGCTAGCGTGGCTTTGTAAAAGAAACCTTTAGAATGTTGTGAGCATAAATTCTAATTAAAGCCAATTAGTGTTGCTAATTGTCAAGTACCAATTATCAGCACTGATTGGCTTGTTAATCAATTAATTTGTGAGCACAATTTGACCATGTGGTCAAATTAGCATGCACAACTGTCATGATTGTGGCCATAACTTCCCCCAGACTTACCTTATTCTGGGGGTCAGCTTCTGTGCTGGCTTCTGTTTCTTCTGTCTGTCCTTGCTGAGCTGGCTTTGTGTCTCTGTGCTGGCTGCTTCCAGCAGCATGACTCTAATTGCTTCACTATACTGCACCTGTGTGTGTTGCCTGATAGAGGGTTAGCTCTGTCTCTCTGTGCTGGCTGCTTCCATCAGCATGACTCTAATTGCTTCACTATACGGCAGCTGTGTGGGTTAAGCCTCTCTGGGTTTCAGTGTGCTGGCTGCCTGTGTCTGGTAGTTGTGACATCATCAGGCAGGGCCTTGATAAGGAAGTGGTGTTCTTCCCTTCAGGGCCTTTGCAACATTTGCGTTTGCTTTAGGTCTGGGTTAGTGTTGGTGCAGTGTGCACTGGTGACTTATGTGTTTAGCTTCCCTGCTTTTTCCTTGTGGCTCCCCTGCTTTCCCTTTTAGTGCTAGGAGCACTTCTGTTGTTTAGTGCTTATGAGCATTTCTGGTAGTTTGGTGCTTAGGAACACCTTTGTTAGTTTAGTGCTTAGGAGCACTTTTGTTGGTTTACTGTTAGGAGCACTTCTGTTAGTGTAGCGCTTAGGAGCACCCCTGTTTGTTTAGTGTGTAGGAGCACTTCTGTTAGTTCAGTACCTAGGAGCACTCCTGTTTCAAGCTTGTTCTAGTATCCTGGTCCCTGTGTTATCCTTTATCCGGTAAGTCCTGCCGGCTGCTCGAACCCAGGGGCTCAACTCCTGGGGGGTCAGTGGCTAAGTGCAGGTGAAGCTGTGTGGACTAGTCCGGTGTACTCCAGTCCAGAGTGTTCTGGTCCTGTGTGCTCCAGTCCAGTGTGTTCCAGTCTTTCCAGTCTGTTGTGTTCCAGTCCAGTGCGGACCAGTCCGGTGTCCTCCAGTCCAGAGGGTTCCAGTCCATGTGTTCCGGCTCGCTGCGCTCCTTGTCAGCAGCCCAAGGGCTCACGTTTGCTCCAGTGCCTGTCCCCACGGGCTCTGAACCTGAGAACCTGACAACAAGTTAAGGCACCATATATAGAATTTGGGGTATGTTGTTAATTGGGAGCATTTAGATGCACACATACATTTAGGTTCTGAAATGTCAATGTATATGTGTGAGTGCTGACACTTAGAAATGCATATTGATGAGTTGCCTTCATTGATGTTTTAGATGTTGGCAATTGTAAAATGGTTGCTCCCACCAGACCTATGTCTACCCATGCATTCTTACATGCATTTTAGAAAAGGCTTTACATTAGCAGATACCTTTCTAAAATATTACAAAATTTTGAAGTATCCTGTCCTGATTGCAATTTTTATGTTCTGTGAAAAATGGGGCTGCACATATGCACACCAAAACGTTTTGCATGGCTAAATTGATTGTACATACATGAATTCATAGGTATATATGCATACAAGCAATCTGCACACACTTTAACTTTTAGGTGCCCATATAAATGGAATGCACACTCATGAAAACACATCCCTATGGCTCCAAAGGCCAGAGAAGCCACAGCCACAAAGGTGGCATGAGGAGTGTCGAGGATCCAGAATGTCCTAGAGAGCCACAAACTGTGGCAGCAAATAGAGTTTAATCACTAGGCACGAGAAGAATCATGGTTAAAAGATAGAGAGTAGGGTTAATATTCTCAATGGGGAAGGGTAAGTAGTGGGGTTCCCCAGGGATCTGTGCTGGGACCACTGTTTCTCAATGGAGAAGGGTAAACAAGAATAACGAGTGAGGTGATAAAATTTGTTGAAAGACATAAAGTTATTCAAAGTTATTAAATTACATGAGGATTGTGAAAAATTGAAAGAGAATCTTATGAAACTGGAAGATTAGGCATCCAAATGGCTGATGACATTTAATGTGAGCAAGCGCAAATTAATGCATGTAGGAAACAGGAACCCCAAATATAGCTATATTATACAAGGTTCCACTTCAGGAGTTATCACCCAGGAAAAGAATTTATGTGTCATCGTTGATGATATATTGAAATCCTCTACTAAGTGTGCAGCGGCAGCTAAGAAAGTAAATAGAATGTTAGGAGTTATTAGGAAAGAATGGAGAACAACAATGCCTTTGTATCACCCCATGGTGTAAACACACCTGAAATACTGTGTGCAACTCAGGTCACTGCATCTCAAAAAAAGATATTGCAGAATTAGAGAAGGGCAATGAAAATGAAAAAGAGGATGGGATGACTTCCTTATAACGAAAGGCTAAAGAGGCTAGGCCTCTTCATCTTGGAGAAGACATGACTGAGGGGAGATATGGTAGCAGTCTATAAAATGCTGAGCAGAGTGGAAGGGGTGGACATGAATCACTTGTTTACTCTTTCCAAAAATACAAGGACTAGGGGGCACACAATGAAGTTACTAAGTAGTAAATTTAAAACAACTGGAGAAAATTATTTCTTTACTCAACATGTAATTAAACTCTGGAATCCATTACCAGAGAATGTGGTAAAAGCAGTTAGCTTAGCAGGGTTTAAAAAAGATTTATACCAGTTTCTAAAAGTCCATAAACCATTATTAAACTGTACTTTGGAAAATACACTGCTTATTCATGGGACCAGCAGCATAAAATCTGTTTTGCTGTTTTGGAATCTTGCCAGATACTTATGACCTGGATTGGCCACTGTGGAAATAGGACACGGGGCTTGATGGACCTTCAGCCTATCCCAGTATGGCAATGTTTATGTACTTATGACAGGAAAGAGCCCTGGAAGTGGGAGAAAAGGCAGCAGAGAACAGCCACAGAGAGATACTGTAGCCACAATTACTGTATAACCATCGCAGCAGGAGGAAGACTGCGGGGATAGTGGGACTGAAAAATAGCCAGACAGTCAGGAAAGCTACAGCCATGAGGAACTGGAAGAGGACAGTATTGGCAGGTTGCAAGCAGTCAATTACTGACACATTAGTAGGGATCTAATTACTCTAACATAAAAAGCTAGGACAGCAAAATAAATACACTTTATACAGACAGCTTCTCAGTGACTTTAATTGCAAGAGGGCTGTGAGAGCTTTCAATTAATAAACATTTCAATAACAAATTGATATGGGAGAAAATAATGACACCCATGTGTAGAGCCTTCAACTGTAAGCAGGGCCTCATTCAATTACTTAATTACCTCAATTACAAAATTCTAGCTAGAAAAGGAGTTTGTGTCATTGAGACTGGTTAGAATAAACATCTAGGAATGCTGACACCCAAATAGCATTTAGTAGCACAAGAGTACAGGGATATAGTTTGCCTACCAACACAGAAAAATGTAGCCATTCTGGCAGCTTCTGTCCTGACATGGAGGAGAAAGGTCACCTGAAAGTAAGCATCACGTTGGGGAGGCATGAAGTGATCCTGCAGCCAGGACCTATTCTCCGGGAGATGCAATAACCTCTCACATTAAGGATGTGTTTCCAGGGGTTTCTACCCAGGAAGGAAGAGTTAGGATGACCATTTTAGTTGGAGATTCAATTATTAGTGATATAGGTATCCAGAGAGCTGGTGGATGTGAAGATCGCTTGGTCAATTGTTTGCCTGGTGTGAAGGTGGCAGACCTCACGCATTACCTAGATAAGATTTTAGACAGTGCTGGGGAGGATCCAGCTATTTTAGTACATGTGGGTACCAACAACATAGGAAAATATGTTAGGGAGATTCTGTAAGCCAAATTTGGGCTCTTAGGGTAGCATTTTCAGAAGTGCCCCTCATTCTATGCACATTACCATAAGGCAGACAGAGGTCCAGTGTCAACACATGGCTGAGAAAATGGTGCAGGGATGAGGGATTTAGGAATAGGGCAATATTCTGGGGAAGGAAGATCCTTTTCTGAAAAGATGGGCTCCACCTTAGTGGGATAGAACAAGGCTGCTGGTGATAGAGCAGCTTTTAAACAGCCAGTAGAATCTGGGGAAAGCCAACAGTCGCTCAGGAGCAAATGTTTCAGAATGAGGTATGTCTGAGGGATACTATCAAAGCAGGGATGTCAGGGCATCCTTATAGAGAGGTTACGATCAGCTATTGAGATGAATATTTTTAGCTCTTCCTTACAGAATTTATGTGTATGTTTTACCAGTTTTTCTATGCATTCTGTGAACCCTCTCATCCATAGTCTACTGTCCTGAGTTGCAACTATAAGAAACGCTTGAGGTCAATATTCAGCTGATGGTGGTCAACAGCTTTTTGGCTGCCTCTGGCAGTATCCACAGATATTCAATTCTGGTTAAGCGGGATATTTAGAACTTAATCAAATAAGTTAAACTGGATAAAGATGAGACTGTTTTATGCAGTCCTATTTATCCAGTTAACTTATTTGGTTAAGTACTGAATATTGGAACTTGGGGCCCTTTTACTAAGCCGCATAAGCGTCTATGCGCGTAACGCACGCCAAAATGGAGTTACCACCTGACTACAGCATGTCTCTTGCGTTAATTTCATTTTTGGCACGTCCTATAAGCGAATCTGCAAAATATTTTTTATTTTCAGGTGCACGTAACGGACGCGTGTCAAGTGGCATTTGGCGTACATAGGTTATTACCGCCTGGATACTGCATGAGTCCTTACCACTAGGTCAATGGCTGGCATTAAGGTCTCAGACCCAAAATAGACACATGACAATTTTCATTTTGCCGCACGTCTATTTTCGGCAAAAAAAGTCTTTTTTACAGGTGCACTAAAAAAATGGATTGGCGCATGCCCAAAACCTGCACCTACACTACCGCAAGCCATTTTTCAGCTCACCTTTGTAAAAGGACCCCTTAACCAAGTAAGTGCCAACTCCGTCCCCAGACCGCTCATAACATAGCCAGTTTTGGCCTAGGTGCAAACTGCTAGATTCAATAAATAGCACCCAATTAGGTATCGGGATGATCTGAGCTAAGCTAGTATTCTGTAAAAGGCATTCTGCACAGAGCATCCTTTACAGAATACTATCTTAGCGCCCATTTTGCACCTAACTTTGGGTGCAAGCACTTATGCCTACCAAAGGCTGGTGTAAATGCTGGTACTCAACTAATGACAGGTATTCTAGAAGATTGTGCTTAATTTCTGGAAATGTCCCTGAACCGCCCATACCCCTCCCATGGACACACACCATTGGAGTTGAGCGCTTTGAAATGTAGACATGCATGTTATACAGTAGGGTGTAGGGCAGATACATGCGTGACTCCTAATTACTGGCAATTAAGTGTGTGTTAATTTCAGTAATTGATTGTTAGCACCTAATTGACTAATTAATTTATAAGCGGATCTAGGATCCACACCCAAATTTGGGCAACCTATATAGAATCCAGGGGTAACTGGGTATATTCAGCAGCACTGTTTGGTTAAGTATAAGTGCCCTGGTGGTTGAGCAAGGTATTACACTGATGCTATATAATTTGTCACAGAGCTCTACGCCAAACCAGGGAGATTTACAATAAAAATACATTTTAATTTACCATTAATCATGAGATATCAAATAATTCAGTTGAATTCCAAAACTAGCAGATAACACAATTACACATTTGGTCCTTTTACACATTTGATCCACTTACAGAGTTGCAAGATCGAGCATCTTTTCTTCCAGAACATCAAGAACAAATATAAATAATAATTACTTAAACCATTTATTTGGACTCTTTGGGTAAATTCATTACATATGATACTAGATACCTTAAATTTTCTTGTCCCCCCCCCCCCCCCCCCCCCCCCACCGGTTTCACAGTACAAACATCTCCTGAGACTCCACTTCAGGTAAGTTTTGTTTTCACCCTCACTTCCTCTCTGTATCCCCTCCTATCTATATTTCTGTCTTTTTCTTTATATTTCTTTGTTTTTGTGTGTAAACTTTTAAGAACTCAATCACTTTGGGGTTTTTTCTTCATTTTCAGGGGTATTCTTGTTGTTGGCCGGCTCTTCATGCTCTTCCATGAAGATGTCACAGGTCGGTTCCAGGCTCTCTCTTCAAACCCTACTAGCCTGTCTTTACAAAACCAATGGAGAGAAGCCTATCTCCCTAAATAGGTGTTCAGAGATTCCCTAACTAGCTACCCAAATGAAAAACTAATTTAGCAGCCCTAAACTAGCCCTCCTACAGCAATTCATACAGGCCTCATACAGGCCTTTTTCAGTTTCTAGCCCCTGCTGTATATAATAATTTATTTCTTAGTACCTGAGCATGTACTCACATTCACATATATCAAAACAGCTTCAATAAAAACTGTTGTCATCTTCTTATTAGGCATGGCAGAATACAAGTTTCAGCTGTCTAACTCCAAAGACACTTTAAATTTCACACAAAAGTATACAAGTCTTAAAATTCCTTTCTTAATTACCCAGCTCCCACTCATTCAGCCCCTAACCATGAGCCCCAAAGAAACACCGCAGGCTCAGAATTTTAACTAATCACATTCAGACTTCTCCAGCACTCAGTCCTTACCCAAATTTCTCCGAAATATTTGTTCTCTACACATACACTCAGACAGCAAACACATAAGTCCATTCTCTATTAGTCTTCCATCTCAACAACACTGATCAGCAATGGCAGCAATTACAATGTTTACCCTGATAACCAGGGTAACTAGGAGGCACATGCATGCTTGTCCCTTCACAACTCTACTGCAAAATAAAAACTTTTCCAAAGTTAAATAAATTTAAAAGTTTGTTTGTTAAAAATATATATATTTATATATTATATATATATATATTAAAAATATATATATTTTTAACTGAAAGGGTTACATAAGTGTTGTTAACAATACCTGGCTATCCCTGAACAAATCCTCCTGGCCGTTTAAATCGCTTTGAATATCAACCCCTTGGTGTTAATTTGACTCGTTTTCTGTTGGTGAGTATCACACTATGGGTGATGTGGTAGTTGATTGTTTGCATTGTTCATTTATTTAACATCAATTATATCCTACCAAATCACAAAGTTCAAGGCAGGTTTCAATAAACAAAAAACAGTTCAAGCTTTGCTGTGTTCTACCTTCTCCCTAAAGCATGTTATCATTAGACCAGTCCTTAAGAACTACAAATTAAACCCTTCTTTAGTACAGAGTTATCAACCTATGAGTACACCCTTTTTGGGGCAAGTTTATTGAACAAATATTATTAGTACAGTTTTGGGATTTTGCTGATGAACATAATCCTCTTGATCAACATCAACATGGATTCCAAACTGGAAATGAAAATGTTGCTGATTTTATGATTTGATTCTGGACTCTTGTACCCCTGCTTATTTCCTGATATTATGGGTTATTACTACAGCCTTTTGCATTGTAAGGCATATCATCTTGCTACAGCAGGCTTTTGTGCTATGGGTCGAGCCTGTATATATTTTTTTTAATCTAACTGCATGCAACAAGTTAGAGTTGGTGCTAAATTTTCTATATGGGATCCAGTTACATTTGGTATTTCCCAGGGCTCTCTTCTTTCTTCTCTCGTATCATCTAGTTAAGGACACATTGTGCAATTCTTAATGGTTATAGACTTTACACTGATTACATTATATTATTCTTTTCTGTCAGAGATCCTTCATCCTTTGTCTTCCCTGAAGTTCTCAGCTGTCTTAATATTGTTTCTGTTTGGTTGACTGACAACACGTTGACTATTAATTTTAAAATGTCCGAAGGCCTGTTTGTCTCTGGGGGCCATATCTTAGCCCTGTCTGAATTTTTGGGTTTTGATAGTTTCAAGATTCCATTGTGAACTGAAGTTTGCAATCTTGACATTATACTGGGTTCTCACCTTGATATGAAAGCTAGGGATGAGCAGCCAGAGAAGTTTCGTTTTCATGATATTTCTCATGTCCTTTCCGGAAATGTTTGTTTTGGTCATTTTCTTTTGGGACATGTTTTCATTACAGCAGCAAGCTGTATAGTGCACATTCTTTTGAAAGAGTGCATCCTATTTGGAAAAAGGGCACATTCTCTCTGAAAGATTGCACAATATTATCCCTAATACCATGCACATGTATGCACTATTATTGAGCGTGCAGTGGTTTGCATATGCACAATGATGCACATTGGGAAAATAGTGCACACTCTTTCCGGAAAGAGTGTGCTCTTTTTTATAGAGTATATTCTTTCAAGAGTGTTCATTGTTATTGGCAACTGAAAAAAAATATTAAAATTTTGGGGCTTTAATGATGTGCAATGGCATCGGATATATCATTTGACATTTTTCACGTCATTGCAAACAATAGCCCATCCCTTATGAAAGCTTAGTGAAGCATAACTTTATAAACTGCAGCATTTGCATTAGCTTAAATCCATTTTGGGGCCTTGCCATTTTTTATCAGTGTTGTAACCTTTGTCTTGCATCTTTTATGGACCCTTTTACTAAGCTGCAATAAAGGGAAAGGGAAATGGGACTTCATATACTGCCTTTCTGAGGTTTTTGCAACTACTGTACATTCAAAGTGGTTTACATATATTCATGTACTTATTTTGTACCAGGGGCAATGGAGGGTTAGGTGACTTGCCCAGAGTCACAAGGAGCTGCAGTGGGAATTGAACTCAGTTCCCCAGGATCAAAGTCCAATAAAAAGTGGCCTGCGTTAGTTTTGGTATGAAATTGGTGCTCAGTGGGCAACTTTTTACTGTGGTGAGGAAAAAATGCCTTTTTTAAAAATAAGGCAGTAAATAGCCATGTGCTAATATTAAAATTAGTGTCTGGCTCTTTACTGCCTGAGCCCTTACCGCCACCTATTAAGGAGGTAAGGGCTCACGCACTAACCCTGCAGTAATTGGGAAGCGTGCGACAATGTGGTCACACTGCCAATCATTGCTAGGAACACCCCTTGCAGTACAAAATAGAAAGTTATTTTCTACCTCAGGAAACTGCGCATACTAACTTTGGAACTACTTCCGGGCTCCTTTGTAAAAGAGATCCTTAAACTCTTGAAATTCTTCATATATTGGTCTTCCCTCAGTTTATTACTAGAGCACTCCAGCTCATACAAAATGCAATGGTGCCTCTTTTAACCCCAAGCCTGGTGGCTATGTATCGGTTGCCAGCAAGTCAACATTCTGCATTTAAGTTGTCTACTATATTTAATTTAAGACATTACTGTATGTGGCACCTACCCTTCTTTGTCCTGGATTGATTTACATCAAATTTCTAGTTTACTTTGGGGCAGCATTTGGATATTTTTCTAACCAAAACTGCAAGTCAGAATCTTTGAAACCTACTTTGTAGATGTTTTTCTATGCTGTTTGTAGTGCATCCAAATCTCAAAGGGGCATATCAGGGGTGTGTTAAGGGCGGGATTTAAGCTTTCCTAAGACTTGGACATTTTTCAGCCATAATGGAACAAAACAAAACTGTCCAGGACTAAAACTAAGACGTTTTGAGCTAGACCTGTTTTTAGAATGAATAAGGCACTCTAAATGACCAGATGACCACTGGAGGGAATCAGGGATGACCACCCCTTACTCCCCTAGTTGTCACTGACCCCCTCCCACCACCCAGAAATGTGATTAAAGATATCACTTACCAGACTCTATACCAACCTCGGATGTTATACTCAGGTGCATTAGAGTAGCATGCAGGACCCAGGCTCATATCTCCCCTGCCTGCTACACTTGTGGTGAAAACTGTGAGTCCTCCAAACCTCACTAGAAACCCACTGTACCCACATATAGGTGTCCCCCTTCACCCATGAGGGCTACCGTAGTGGTATACAGTTGGGGTAGTGGTTTTGGGTGGGTTTTAGGGGGCTCAGCACACAAGATAGGGGATCATTTATTTGAAGTCCACTGCAGTGCACTCTAGGGTGCCCCATTGCTCTCCTGGGATGTCTGGGGGACCAGTCTACTAAAAATGCTGGCCCTTCCTACATCCCAATGGCTTGATTTTCTACCTTTTTACTTGGATATTATTTTTTTGAAAATGGTTAAAAAAATGTACAAAGCACAAAACGTGTTCAAAATGGTATTAAAAAAAAAAGACGGAAATTTTCTTTTTTTATAAAATGATCTTCTTTCCTATTCAGATTTTGGACAATTTGTGCAAAACGTCCAAAGTCAGAATTAGACGCCATATCAAAAATGCCCCTCCATGTCTCAGGAAGCCCTACTTAATGTTCCATCTGTTAAATCAATTGTAAGATTGCTGTTCATTCATGTTTTTTTTTCTATCACAGTGCCTTCCTTTTGGAATAGTCTTCTTGCTTATTTGCATCAGGAATTGGATTTGCAGACATTTAGGAGGCAGCTTAGGATAATCTTATTTAAATGTACTTTTGATGTTATTGTTATAGACTTTCATACCTGTTATGTATATTGATTGACTGTGTCTGTTTATGAGGACTATGTCAGCTGTTGATTTGTAATTTGCTCACAATTTTGGATGGCTGAGCTATAAATATAATAATATAAATAAGGAATGATTCTACTCATTGGGATTCTGTTGGATACTTTTGACCTGGATTTGGCCACTATCCGAGACAGGATGCTGGGCTTAATGGACCTTTTGTTTGACCTACAGTAGTATGGCACATATTTTTTTTCTCACAGCTCTTAATGTACATGAAGAGGCAGTTACATTCAACAAAGGCATGGGGGGAACCAGCAGAGAATAAAACTCTTAATTAAGGCATGGGGATGTCCTATAAGGAGCAGCAGTTTCATGTAACTACATTGCTTGGCCAACCAAATGAGCCATTTTGACATTTATATGGCCAGCATTGACTATATTGTCATGAAATGATTTGCAGAATCAGATTTAGTGGCAAAAAAAATCAAAATTGAAAATACTTGCATATATAGAAAAATATATCTATGTGTTTGTCGCCTTTTAAATATGATGGTTGTTTATCTAATTTTCTACTATCTATAAATGAGAGGAGGACTTTTATTCTAAGACTGATTGTTCCGTTTTGAGATTATGCAGCATTTTCAGGGAATATTTTAACCTTCTTGACTCTTTGCTTTGGCCAGATTGAGATGTCTCTAACTCTACTGAATTATGTGGATATGCATAACAAAAATGTTTTCTTCTGACCAGTTTATTCATTTAGCAGGCCATTGTAATTCATTGCTTCAAACTGAGGATTTTCCTTTTAGCAAACTTGAAAAAAGAGATCTCTTCGGGTTTTTCACGTGATTTGTTTTGGAGGATGGAGGAGAATATGTTCTTTTAAGAGGCTCATTCTTTCAACAGATATTTTCTCCTAGATCAATGAGGCAATGAAGTGGGTCCCCCTGCACTTTTCAGCACTACTAGACACCTCTTCACTGCAACAAAGGCTTAACTCTCAACTCTAGTGGTGTCTCATTACCACTTAGTACCAGTATCTGTATAAAAGAGGGAAGTGGAGAAAGAAAAAGATAAAGAACTGATAAACTCAAGAGGAATTCTTGAAAAAAGCTTTCAGCATTTTCACAAAAGCAGAACCATTTTATAATTTCCATTCTTCAAGTATCCCTGGTCTCTTTTCTCCCCAGCTTCGCAATCTTTTTTGAAGAAGCCCTTCTCAAAATATATATTCCATTAGTAGCCTTAGCACTTTCCTCCCCTACTGCTCCATTCTGCCTAATCCCCATCAGTGTCCCACCCAAGGAGTCTATCTTCTTTAAAATATATATCTGCATGATTTCTTTGTCTAGTCTCTACCCTGTTGTCTATCTGCCCAGGGCTGTTTCACTAATCCCATCCCGTTGTATCTTTTCCAGTTGATGATCCCTTATAGACATTTCATGGGCACCCTTCATTTTGCCCAACTACAAGCATATTGTACCATTATTCTCCTTCAGCATGTCTCAGTTGACAATTTCTATCAGGGGCAAGACTATAGAAGGGGCTTGAAACAGGACTCATTCTAGACTTCAGGATGGGAGCTCTAACTTCTATCCTATCTAATAACTTGGAGCAAGTAGAGTTAACAAAGTTAAAAACTGTCAGAACACAGTCAAGGCCATACTCCTTGTTATCCGAGATCAGCTAGAGTGCAGTTAAAAGGGTCTGATGTGAAGTAGGATGTTGTTTGAAGCAAGCTGAAGGCTAAACAACCATCTATTGCTTTTGAACTTCTTGCACAAGTTTCTCTGCTCCAGGCCTCCAGTTCTAGCTTATTACTTCATGCTCTAACCCAAGACCTGCTCACTGACTTTAATTCTAGATCTGGTGTTCTGGTTTACTTAGGCCATCATGTGAGCCTTGTGACGTGTTCTGCCTCCAGTTCCACCAGTTTGGTTACCTCGAGATCATCAGATAAGATCACTCCAAGGTCCCACTCTTCTTTTGTACACAAAAGCACTTCAACCTCTTACTGTAATGAAAGCATTTTTTTTAGCATTGCATCTTTGCTGCCATATTCTAAACCAGTCTTCAAGCTTCACTAGATCCCTACTCATGTTATCCACACCTTCTAGAGTATCTACCCTATTGCAGGTTTTGGTATCATCTGCAAAGAAACAAGCTTATCCCAACAGCCTTTCCATGAAAATCTTCATCTTCTCAATTATTGCACACTTCAAAATGTTTATCAAAATATAGCATCCAGGTTTGACATCTATGACACACAGTCACTGGAGAAATCCCATCCAGTCTCACAGCAACTGGTTTGGCAATACTTCAAGTGTATTCCAACCTGCTAGGGAAAGCTGAAGTTTGTCTCTAGAATCTTCCCTTTGATTGCTATTGAATCCTCACACTCTGTGAGGCTGATATAAGAGTCTATTAAAAATCTGATTTAATTTTTAAAGCATAGGTTTTTTTTTACTTCAGTGTCAATACTTAATTTAATTATGATATAAAGTTATGAGTTACATAGGGCCCCTTTTACAAAGCGGCAGTAAGCCCAATGCAGGCTTACCGCTTGCTAAAAAGGCAGTAGATCCAACCCCCAGCACGCCATGATATCCAGCGCTACAAAAATATATTTATTTTTTGTAGTGCCGATATGTTCCTGGAGGTAATCACTGCCTGGTTACCGTTGAGTTAGCATGGGAGCCCTTACTACCAGCTCAATGGGTTGCAGAAAGGGCTCCCCTCCCCCCTGAAATGGCTGCACGACAAGTGCTTCACTTGCCACACAGCTATTTCCTCAAAAAAAGAAAGACCTACTTTTTACCTGCTGCAGTTAAATGGGGCCTCGGCGCCTGATGACACCCTTTTGCCGCAGCTTGGTAAAAGGGGCCATAGTGCACAACAGCTAAAATTGCACATGGAATCTGAAGTAAATTTTAAAAGTTTATTAAAATGGAAGAAAAATTAAGAGAAATTCTAATCCTGGGCACTCTCCTGTCTGGTTAAACCTTTTTGAATATTACCCCTTACATTTTTATCTTTAGCCTTTTTCCGATGTCATACGGTTATCTTTCTTCTGATATCACAAGATCGAAACGACTAAACAGCAACAAAAATAAAATATTTGCCACACAAATATTAATATTAAAAATTAAAACTGGATAAAATACATTACACTATTTACTAATCACCCAAACATTGTTTTAAAAATAATGTTTGTAGAGATATATCAGCATAACACAATGTTGTTCAATAATCCATAGCCCATAATAATTCTTGTAAATGGGTATCAGAATAAATCAAGTAGGCACCCAGAAAGGCTTAGAACATATTATTCTGTGTTGATTTTCATTTTTTCAACCCAACAGATATAGGAAAGAAATTATACATAAGTGGTTGAGAATATCTATCTGCTGGCAAAATAACTCTAAGAAGATTTAACAGAAAAAAAATCTGAAATCACACAACAAGTTCAAAATTGGACCTCAATTGGACTCAAAAAATAGTTCAATGCTTTTCTCAGGCAGCAGCAGTTCTGCTTCTGCAGCACTGAAAATTTGACAAAATGAAACATTTTGAAAGGGAATTGCTTTTTTCAAACAGCCTTACCTCTCTTTACTCTTTTGGTCACAGACACAAATAGGGCCCAGATTCACATTTTTATTCTCCTGGTAACAGACACACATCAGAGCAAATACACATACCCTCAAAACACAATCACCAATCTACAGACATGTATACACACACATATATCTAGAAAAAATAAGGAGATCCAAATGTCAGGCATCAAAAATAAGCAATACTGGTTCAAAACACTCATAAACGTCCGAGTGTTATACAGAGGAAAGGCCTCGAGAAGCCCCCAGGAGTAGGAAGGATCCGCACTGAATAAATAGTGATGAACACCGCAAAAGCTAAGTAAAACAATTTGGGTGTGAGTTCACGTAACTTAAGTGAGACTATATGGTTACTTTAACTAGAACTGGTCAGACACAGATGTTTTCCAGCCAATAATGAAGTCCAGCCTCCCAAAGTAAAACAAAATACTATATGCTGGGGGCTTCTCAAGGCCTTTCCTCTGCATAACACTCGGACTTTTATGAGTGTTTTGAACCAGTATCGCTTATTTTTGATGCCTGACATTTGAATCTCCCTATTTTTTCTAGATATTAGTTACATTTATAGGGAGTTCTCCTCTATCTGTTTATAGCTCTGAATCTACACACACATATACCCATAGATACAACTATAGACCCCCCCCCCCCCCCCCCCATGCACTCACAGACACAAACACACACATACACAAGAAAGAAATATATATCTAGAGAATTCAGGTTGGAAAGCAAATAAAAAGTAGTTTAAAAAGAAATGTGGCCAGTGCTGGTGTCAGAACGTGGGTTTTCTCACACTGCGTCCACTTTTAGCCCAGCAGTAAAATGGCCGCCCTGCCATATTATTTGTAATAGCCACACACTAATTTCCCCATTAGTGCATGGTTATTACTATGGGAGCCTTACCGCCACCTGTTTATGAGACAGTAAGGGCTTCTGCTCTACTCCCGCGCTAATCAGGTAGCACATGGTAATATACCCACGCTACCCGATTAGGGCAGGCATACCTACTCTATACCCATGGGCACATCTCCTGCACCAGAAAATAAAAAATATTTTAAAGTACAGGATTAGCATACGCTGAGCGGCAATCTACTGCAGGATACCTCAGTGTGTCCTGCGGTAGTGCTCTTTTAGCATGAAGTAGGCCTGCGTTAGGCCTATTTTGCCTTAGTATAAGGGCCCCTAAGTGACATGTTAGGGGTCATTGGGATGTTAGGTTTCTTTTACATTTTAAATTTATTAATATGCGTATTGAAATAATGTATGTCGATTATTTTATGAATGCTTTTTATGTAAACTTCCTTGAGCAAGCACTTTGTATTGTTATAAGTGGTATATAAGATAGATACAGATATAAATGTTTAAGTATATTTACATTTTATATACCACCGTTCATGCAAAAGCAAAGCAGTTTACAATAAAATTATGCAAGATAAAAATGGAAAGGAACTCCATAAAATTATAGGACAGCAACAAATGGGAGAGATGGGAAGAGACATGGAGAAAGTTAGCAGGCAACAACACTGGGCCATGAACCCTTGAGATTTATGGAAGTGGGGAAAGCCTGGGCAAAAAGGTTTATCTTCAGATTGACTTTAAATTTAGCAAAGAGAGTATTCACATTGAAGAGCCATAGGAAACGTATTGCCTAGGGTAAGTGCCAGGAAGAAGAAAGTACATTCCCTATTAGACTCTAGTTTTGAACAAGTTGCAGTAAGGGATAGTCTGGTTCATGGGCGTAGCCAGACAACAGATTTTGGGTGGGCCTAGGCAAGAAGTGGGTGGGCACCAAGTGTTCCCTCCCCCCTCCCCCACCACCAAAACGCTCTTTTCCAACTTGGCAGTCTGCAGCAGGCATGCGCTAAAAGCTGAGCATGCGCAGGTGCCGGTATTGTGGACAGTAGCATTTTCGTTACCATCAGGGGGAAGTCTTCAGCTGTTGGAGCTTGGGATCCCCACCAGCTACCGCTAAACGTGTGCTAATGTTGGGTGGGCATCGGCCCACCCAGGCCCACCTGTGGCTACGCCACTGGTCTGGTTGTAGAGGATGTATGAGGAATAACAAAGAGGACAGGTGAGCTGTATACAGTGGTGGAAATAAGTATTTGATCCCTTGCTGATTTTGTAAGTTTGCCCACTGACAAAGACATGAGCAGCCCATAATTGAAGGGTAGGTTATTGGTAACAGTGAGAGATAGCACATCACAAATTAAATCCGGAAAATCACATTGTGGAAAGTATATGAATTTATTTGCATTCTGCAGAGGGAAATAAGTATTTAATTCCTCTGGCAAACAAGACCTAATACTTGGTGGCAAAACCCTTGTTGGCAAGCACAGCGGTCAGACGTCTTCTGTAGTTGATGATGAGGTTTGCACACATGTCAGGAGGAATTTTGGTCCACTCCTCTTTGCAGATCATCTCTAAATCATTAAGAGTTCTGGGCTGTCGCTTGGCAACTCGCAGCTTCAGCTCCCTCCATAAGTTTTCAATGGGATTAAGGTCTGGTGACTGGCTAGGCCACTCCATGACCCTAATGTGCTTCTTCCTGAGCCACTCCTTTGTTGCCTTGGCTGTATGTTTTGGGTCATTGTCGTGCTGGAAGACCCAGCCACGACCCATTTTTAAGGCCCTGGCGGAGGGAAGGAGGTTGTCACTCAGAATTGTACGGTACATGGCCCCATCCATTCTCCCATTGATGCGGTGAAGTAGTCCTGTGCCCTTAGCAGAGAAACACCCCCAAAACATAACATTTCCACCTCCATGCTTGACAGTGGGGACGGTGTTCTTTGGGTCATAGGCAGCATTTCTCTTCCTCCAAACACGGCGAGTTGAGTTCATGCCAAAGAGCTCAATTTTTGTCTCATCTGACCACAGCACCTTCTCCCAATCACTCTCGGCATCATACAGGTGTTCACTGGCAAACTTCAGACGGGCCGTCACATGTGCCTTCCGGAGCAGGGGGACCTTGCGGGCACTGCAGGATTGCAATCCGTTATGTCGTAATGTGTTACCAATGGTTTTCGTGGTGACAGTGGTCCCAGCTGCCTTGAGATCATTGACAAGTTCCCCCCTTGTAGTTGTAGGCTGATTTCTAACCTTCCTCATGATCAAGGATACCCCACGAGGTGAGATTTTGCATGGAGCCCCAGATCTTTGTCGATTGACAGTCATTTTGTACTTCTTCCATTTTCTTACTATGGCACCAACAGTTGTCTCCTTCTCGCCCAGCGTCTTACTGATGGTTTTGTAGCCCATTCCAGCCTTGTGCAGGTGTATGATCTTGTCCCTGACATCCTTAGACAGCTCCTTGCTCTTGGCCATTTTGTAGAGGTTAGAGTCTGACTGATTCACTGAGTCTGTAGACAGGTGTCTTTCATACAGGTGACCATTGCCGACAGCTGTCTGTCATGCAGGTAACGAGTTGATTTGGAGCATCTACCTGGTCTGTAGGGGCCAGATCTCTTACTGGTTGGTGGGGGATTAAATACTTATTTCCCTCTGCAGAATGCAAATAAATTCATATACTTTCCACAATGTGATTTTCCGGATTTAATTTGTGATGTGCTATCTCTCACTGTTACCAATAACCTACCCTTCAATTATGGGCTGCTCATGTCTTTGTCAGTGGGCAAACTTACAAAATCAGCAAGGGATCAAATACTTATTTCCACCACTGTAGATAGCCCTGTGAGTGATGGATAATACATTAAACTGTATACAAAATATATTTAGAGGCTCACTTTCAAAGCACATAGACTTACAAAGTTACATAAGTTATTATTGGGCTTATTTTAAAAACAGAAAAAAGTCTAAAAAGTAGCATAAAGCAGCATTTGGACGTTTTTCTCACAAATACGTCCAAATCAGTATTTTCGAAAACCTATTTTTAGACGTTTTTCTACGAAGTCCGTCAGAAGTGTGTCCAAGTCTCAAGGGGGCATGTCAGGGGTATGTTCAGGCTGGGACTTGGGCGTTTCTAAGATTTAGACGTTTTTCAGCCATAAACCGTCCAGGACTAAAACTAAGACGTCTTGAGCTAGACCTGTTTTTATAATGAATAAGGCATAAAAAGGTGCCCTAAATAACCAGATGACAACTGGAGGGAATCAAGGATGACCTCCCTTTATTCCCCCAGTGGTCAATAACCCCCTCCCACCCCAAAAAATGTGATTAAAAACATTATTTGCCAGCCTCTATGCCAGTCTCAGATGTTATACTCAGGTCCATTAGAATAGCATGCAGGTCCCTGGAGTAGTCTAGTATTGATGTAGTGCACTGCAGACAGGTGGACCCAGGATTCTACCTCCCCCTACCTGTTACAATTGTGGAGGAAACTGTGACTCCTCCAAAACTCACCAGAAACCCACTGTACCCACATATCGGTGCCCTCTTCACCCGTAAGGGTTGTAGTAATGGTGTACAGTTGGGGGTAGTGGGTTTCGGGGGGGGGTTGGGGGGCTCAGCAGACGAGGCAAGGGAGCAATAGTGAGATGTGTACCTGGGAGCATTTTATGAAGTCCACTGCAGTACCCCCTGGGGTGCCCTATTGCTTTCCTGGGATGTCAGGGGGATCAGTCTACTAAAAATGCTGGCTCCCCCTACATCCTAATGGCTTGATTTTGTGCGTTTTACACTTGGACTTTTTTTTTTCGAAAATGGACAAAAAAACAAAACGTCCAAATAAAAAACCTTGTTCTAAATGGTATTTAAAAAAAAAATAGACATTTTTCTTTTTTTGAAAATTAACTTTTTTCCTATTCAAATTTTGGATGTTTTTTGCAAAATGTCCAAAATCAGATTTAGAAGTCATATCAAAAATGCCCTTGCACGTAAATTTGCATGTCTATGTACTTTGAAAAAGAGCACCATAGAAAGAGACATAGATATAAATATTAGGGCTGCATTTTGATTAAAAATATTTTTAATCTTTATTTTTACTCTTTTTAAAATCACGATTAATTGTGTGCTTAAAAATTTTAATCTCTCGATTAATTGCACAATTAAAGGTGGGGCATATCCAGCAGTCAATGGAGGGGGCACAGGGATGGACTGGGGGTTAACGCATTCCTCCCCCCCCCCCCCCCCCCACACACACACTAAATATCATACCTTTGCTGGTGGGGATGCTGAAGCCAACATTGAAGAAATCCCACTGGTAAAGCAGCCCCCTTCCTCCTTGTGCTGCCTCAGGAGCTGGCACTCCCCAAACATGCTCAATTTATTTACAAACTGAGCATGCTTGGGGAGTGCAAGCTTTGGTAGCTGGAGGAACCTCACTGACTTCCTCGCTCCTGAGGCAGTATGAGGAGAAACAGGGGGACTCAGGTAGTGGATTTCTTTGGCTGGAGGGGCTTGAGCTACCCCACCAGCCATTGAACAGGTACTGCAGCTTTGAAGGGGGCCTGAGCCCAAAGGAGGGGGCCCAGGTTTCCAAGGCCCCTCTCCTCCTCTATGGCTATGCCACTGATTAAAGGTCCAGCATCATCCCTTTCTCCTGCCTCCAGGACCAACTCTCTCTCCCTTCCTCCCCTCTACTCCAAGATCCATTGTCTCTCTCTCTTCCCTCTCTCCCAACCCCACCCCACCAAGTCCAACATTTCTCTCTTTTTATTTCTTCCCTTCACCCACTCTATCCTAGGTCTGAGCCCAATGTCTCTCCCTCTCTCTTCTTTCTCCACTTCCTTCCCTCCATATTTATCTCCCTATTTCCCCCTCCCCCCATGCACAGTCCAGCATCCCTCCCTCCCCTTTTAGCCCTGCCCGTGGTTCTCTCTCCCTCCCTTCCCCCAGGCTACCCAAGGTTTTCTCTCTCTCTCTCTCCCTCCTTCTATCCCCTTGGGTCACTAGAGGTTTTCTCTACGATAGGTTCTCTCCCCTGGGCCACCCGATGTTCTCTCTCTCCCTCCCCCTGCCACCCAAGGTTCCTTCTCTCTCTCCCTCCCTCCTTCCCCACCGCCCAAGTTTTTTTCTATCTCTCCATCCCCTCCTCCACAGCCACCTTTTTCTTGGCCTCCCTCCCTGGCCACCTGAGGTTCTCTCTCCCTCCCCCTACACTCCAGCCACCCAAGCTTCTCTCTCCCTTCCTCTGGGGTTCTCCCTCCCTCCCTTTCTTCCCTTTCCGGCTACCCAAGTTTCTCTCTCCCTCCCCCTGGTCACATAAGGTTCACTCTCCCTCCTCTCCCCCCCAGACACCTGAGGTTCTCCCTCCTTCCCTTATCTTCCCTCAGCTATATGAGGTCTATCTCCCTCCCCCTCCCCTAGCCACCCAAGATTCTATCTCCCTCCCCCTGAGGTTCTTTCTCCCTCCCTTTGTTCCTCCCCTCCCCAGCCACCTGAGGTTATCTCTTTCCCTCCCCATGGCACCTGAAGTTCTCTTTCCCTCCCCCTTCCCCTAGCCAACCAAGGTTCTCTCTCCCTTCCCCTCCTGCCCTAGCCAAACAAGGTTCTTGATCCCCTCCCCCTCCCCTGGCCACTTAAGGTTCTCTCTCCCCCAACCTTGGTCACATGAGGTTCTCTCTCCCTCTCCCTGGCCACACGAGGTTCTCTCTCCCTCCCCCTGGCCTTATGAGGTTCTCTCTACCTCCCCTCCCCCATCTACCCAAGGTTCTCTCTCCCTCTCCCTCTCCCTCTCCCATCTACCCATTCTCTCACCCTCCCTGACTACAATAGGTTAAGTGCATTGCATGACCCACTTAGCCTTACCCATTTACGCTTGGCATTGACCTGGCATAAATAGTTGTGCCTAAATGTAGGCGTGCCAATTCCAGTTTATGCTAGTATTTATAACAGCATCTTGGCACACAGATGTCATTATAGAATTGGCACTCAGCGTGTGGCATAGGCACACCTAACTGGAGAATTTCCCCATTTGAAAAACTTTCATGCCTATTTTCAAGAATTATCATAGTCATGGAATTATATATACCCCCTGTTTACAAAGCCGCACTAGCAGCTGCTGGTGCGCTAATGCTGACACAGCCCGTTCACTTTGAATGGGCTGTGTCAGCATTGCCATGCGGCTTTATAAACAGGAGGGATAGTCAAGTGATACATGATACTTATCTTTACAAAACAAAAATTAAGTTTGGGTGATTAGTAAATTGCAAAATTATTTTACTTTTTGTCGTAGTTGATCTTTCTTCTGGGTGTCTTGACTTCTTTCCCTATTTTTCGTGTTTTCCTTTTTTCTCCAACTTTCCCTCACTACTTCTTTCTCTTTTCACTACGTCTTCAATCAATTATAATGTACACTCTTTTTATTTTGGATCCTATCTCTTTTACCTTTTCATTTATACCATATTTCTCCATCACAACCATCCCAGCCCTCCTTGTCTGATATCTCACTCAATCTAGCCATCTTTCTCTTACTCACACACACACACACACTGCCAACCAGTGCTGTCTCCAATTTCCTAACTCACACCTTATCTTTTTCTCTAGTGCCCCTCTGTCCTTCTCTCTTTGTGTCTAATTTGTCATTCCTTCTTCTATTTCCTTTTTCACTCCCATGCTTCTGAAATAAGTTTCACCTGCATTACCTGTGAGCATCCTACGTTCCTCTCTCCCCCTTTATCACTTTCTCCTTTCTCCTTCTTCTTGCTCCTTCTGTCTTTCTCATTCCTTTTTATTTTATTTGATTTAATTATTTAATATACCGCTTAATACACTCCTTTCTCCCTTTCCTTCTTCCACTGTAATCCCGTTACTCTTGTGTGACTTCATCTATCCATCTTTTCTCCACTTCTCTCTACTCATTCTGCTCTTTCCCCTCTTTCTTTCATCTATTCCTCTCTCCTCCCTTCTTTGTGAGCCTCTCATTACTCTTGCCCGTAGCTGTAATCTGTCCCTACCTCCATGGCCTCTCCTTCTGGCTTCTCTCTCTGGCCTCTCTCTCTCTTGAAGATATTTCCATTCTCCTTCCTCTTGCTCACTCCCCCTTTTCCTTTTTTCTCTTTTGTAGTTATCATATAGGTATTAAAGCAGAAAAAAGAGACTTAACAAGAGAAGCACAATGGTTTATTAAATACTTCAATGTCCAGCATCATAAGATTCAATATATACTGATTTATTACACCTATATCTTTTTTTCACAACTTGAAACATCTAAACCTCACTCTCTGCTATAAAGTCATCAACAAAAATGATAAGTTAGGATTTTACTGCACCTCTTCTCAAGGTCAAGACAAAAGCCACCTTCTCCTTTCAAGATGGCCCCAGTGAAAGAGCCTGAAGTTTCATTGCAATTTCTAATGATTGCAATGAAAGAATCTCTAACTATTGCAATGAAAGAACTTCTGAAAGTGAAAATGGATAACTGAGAAAACGTTGCAGTACAGTGTAAGAAAGAGTGGAATTGGTTGAATAAAAAAACAAGAGGAAGGCATACATAATAAATTGATCATCTCTCTGCAGTGGCAAGTAAAAATTCTCCCAAGTGAAGCAGAGGCAATAATTTGAGAGTGCTTAGCATTCAGGAAGGAGCCGAAAGATGAACATGAACAGATTTATGAAGGAAATTCTGCCCTTACTTCTTGACTTAATGCAGATACTGTCTGCCGAAGAAGTCATTTGTAGTACCTACACCTAATCCAGCAGTTAACTGGACATCCTTTTCTGGTTAACTCTACCTGCTATATTCAGTGGCACTTAAATAGGATGTGTCACTGAATATCTGGGGTAAAAGTTAACTGAATAAAGATATCCTGTGAACTTTATTGCAGACAGTGCTGCTAAATATCTGCCCCTAGCATGCTATATAGTATTATGGTAATAATACCATAAAGCATTTATTATACTTCCCAGGATTAAACTCTCTTGAAAACAAAGACATCAGAAAGCCCATGTTGTCTCTCTTGTTTTATTTAATTTTTATTTTTTATGCACACATAATAAGCATGTTATTTATTTAGCTGTAAGTACATAATAAAGTAAGGATACATTTCCTTTAATCCTTTAATTTAACATGATCATACATTTCAGGAAGCTAAAGACATTATCCTGAGATTAGAACGAGGAGATCTGTTTCCTCTTAGATTAAAGTAGATATCCTGATTATTTTATTTGTAGCATATCATTAAAATTTTGTGTTTGAGCTTTCTCTCACTGGGTTTTAAATTAGTATGTCTATTACAGCCTAGATCAATAGTGTTTTACTCTCTTATTCTTTATATATCAAACAACCTATTAAAAACTGAACTGAATAATAACAAGAGGAACTCCATTTGCTACAGACTTTCATTTCAGATGAGCATAAAACTGTCTCACTTAGAGGCCCTTTTACAAAGCCGTGGGAGGGCTAATGTGTGGGTAGCGTACGCCAAATTGGCACTACCACCGGGGTAGCACATGCGCTCAGTGGTAATTCCGAGTGTAGAATGCGCCAAATCCCGTTGTAGAAAATATTTTTCTATTTTTTTTATCATGAGGGCGTTCCCAGTGGTAATCTGCAGTGCAGCCATGTTGGTTACCATGCACGCTAGACCACTTTTCACCGTGGCTTGGAAAAAGGCCATTTTTTTAATGGGCTGGGAAATGGGCATGTGCAAAAATTAAAATTAGTGTATGCCTATTTAAGGCCTGAGCCCTTTCTGCTAAGTCAATGGCTGGTGGTAAGGGCTCAGGCCATAAATAGGTATGTGCTAGTTTTAAATTTTTGCACATGCCCATTTCCCAGCCCATTAAAAAATGGCCTTTTTTCCCAGCCACGGTAAAAAGTGGCCTAGCACATGCCCAAAGGACTTGCTCACCAGGGGCGTAGATACGTGGGGCCACGGGGGCATGGGCCTCCGTAGATTTGGCCCTGGCCCCCCGCCGCTATCGAGTACCTTTGCTGGCAGGGCTCCCCAACCCCTGCCAGCCAAAGTCCTCTTCTCCGGCGTGCCCACACTGCTGATCTGTAAGGGCAGGCTTCTGTTTTTGTGAGTCTGACATCCTGCACGTTGTAGTGCAGGACGTCAGACTCATAGAAACAGAAGCCTGCCCTTGCAGATCAGCAATGCGGCCGTGCTGGAGAAGAGGACTTCAGTTGGTGGGGGTTGGGGACCCCCGCCAGCAAAGGTACCCGGCGGCGGTGGGGGAGGGTTGGTGATGGCGGGAAGGGGGGTTAAAAGGGTTGATACGGGGTGGGTCAAAGGTGGTGGTGGTGGGGTCAAAATGGCGGGGGGGGGGGGTCGTCGGTGCCGGGGGTGGGCTAAAATGTGCCCCCTCACGTCGGGCTCTGGACCCCCCCTCCCGTCGAAGTCTGGCTACGCCCCTGCGTTATGGACAAAATTCAGTAAATGGAACCCAAATTTGGGCGTCAAAAAATATGTGCACTGAGGCCTATTCTATAAATGGCGCTCCGAGTTGGGTGCTATTCAGAGTATAGTGTGTAGTGCCAACTTTGCGCATGAGGATTTGGCGCAGAACCCTCAAACTCTAAAATACTGCTCTAATCTTTAGTGAAAGCCACTGATCCATCCATGACACTCCCATAGCCACACACCCCTTTTCAGTTAGTCATTAAGGGCCTCTTTTACTAAGCCACGTAAGCATCTACATGCGCCCAACGCACTCCAAAATGGAGTTACTGCCCGACTACCATGTGGCTCTTGCGGTAATTTCATTTTTGGTGTGCATCAGATGCGCGCGTCTAAAAAATTTTTTTTTATATTCGGATGCGTGCAACAGACATGCACCAAGTGGCATTTGACACGCGTAGGTCATTACCACCCAGATTCTTTACAGCTAGGTCTATGGCTGGCGGTAAGGTCTCAGACCCAAAATGGAAGCACGGAAATTTTGATTTTGCTGCACATCCATTTTCGGCAAAAATGCGCTGAAAAATGGATTGGTGTGCGCCCAAAACCCCGCGCCTATACTACTGCAAGCCATTTTTCATCATGCCTTTGTAAAAAGACCCCTAAAAGATTCGCATGTACATATTTAAAGAATAGTGCGTAGCAAGATGTGCGTGCAAATCCAAATGTTTGCCAATTAATGCCAATAATTGATTGCTAGTGCCCAATTATTAGCATGAATAGGCTCATTACTCAATTAAATTGTGCATGCACCCAAATTTGCACACACAACTGTGGGTGCTATATATAGAATCTGGGGGTATACACTCTGCTCACTCACATTCTAGAATTCTACTAGGTGCTCACAGTGCACTTACACACATGAATGTAACTATCACTTATGTAATTGCTAGTGCTCTATAATCTTAGCACACAAATAGACCTTACATTTAGGTGCTAAGATTACATAACCAAGGGGATAGCATCCACTATTGTCAGTGAATGAAATAAACACAAAAAGTAGTGGGATTTTTTTTCTGCTCGTTTTCATTTGGCAATGGGATACGCCATTGTCATTTCCTATGTCATTGCAAATGATAGCCTATCCCTACTGTAAATGTGCATACATGCCACAGGAAAAAAAAGAGAAAAGTAATACATGCATTCAATGGCACGTACTGCAGGAGCAGTCACTTTTCGCAAAGAAGAAAAAAAAATCCAAAAATAGAGCAGCACCACTCAGGGCTTTCTACATGTAAGGAACAGCACCTGCACATGTAAGCAGATTTTGCTTCCTCACTTGTGTATATAAATAATGGATTTTGCAAAAACATACAACCAGAGAGAGCCAGTTAAGCAGCTGAGCTCTGAAAACACAATTTGTTTTGCTTTCTGATGTGGTTTTGAACACTAGAGAGGTAATCACAATTCTCAACTCAATCAGTGCACCAAATCCCAAGTCCAAACAAGCAGTTAGCTGATGGTATGACATGAGGCAAGTGTAAATGCTGATGGGGAAATTTTTGTATTATCATTGCATAATATTTAATTTAATTTATTTACTTATTTACACCACTAGCTATCCCGCACAATCCAGAATGTTCTAAGTGGCTTACAAAAATAAGAACATAAGTATTGCCATATTGGGACAGACCGAAGGTTCATCAAGCCCAGAATCCTGTTTCCAACAGTGGCCAATCCAGATTTACAAGTACCCAAAATAGTACAATACATTTTATGCTGCTTATCCTAGAAATAAGCAGTGGATTTTCCCCCAAGTCCATTTTAATAATGGCTTATGGACTTTTCTTTTAGGAAGCCATCCAAACCTTTTTAAGCACTGCTAAGCTAACTGCTTTTACTACATTCTTTGGCAACGAATTTCAGAGTTTAATTACACATTGAGGGGTCCTTCAACAAAGGCATGTGGTAGTGTAGGCGTGGGTTTTGGGAGTGTGCCGATCCATTTTTCAGTGCACCTGTAAAAAAGGCCTCTTTTTTGGGGGGGGGGGGGCGAAATTGGAAGTGCGGCAAAATCAAAAGTGCCGCTCGTCCATTTTGGGTTTGACACCTTACTGCCAACCATAGACCTAGCGGTAAAGAATCTGGGCGGTAATGACTTTCACGCGTCAAATGCCACTTGGCACATGTCCGTCATGCATACCAGAAAATAAAAAATACTTTCCAGATGCACATACTGGATATGTGCCAAAATTGAAATTACCGCAAGGGCCACACAGTAACCAGGCGGTAACTCCAATCTGGCGTGCGTTCAGCGCACGTAGACGCCTACACAGCTTAGTAAAAGGGGCCCAGAGTGAAGAAATATTTTTTCTGATTAATTTTAAACTTAGTACTTTGTAGCTTCATTGTGTGCTCCCTAGTCCTTGTATTTTTGGAAAGAGCAAACAAGTGATTCACGTCTACCTGTTCCACTCCACTCATTATTTTGTAGACCTCTATCATATCTCCCCTCAGCCATCTTTTCTCCTAGCTGAAGAGCCCTAGCTGCTTTAGCCTTTCCTCATATGGAAGTCATCTCATCCCCTTTATCATTTTTGTCACCCTTCTCTGTGCCTTTTCTAATTCCATTATATCTTTTTGAGAAGCTGTGACCAGAATTGCACAATATTCGAGGTGTGGTCACACCATGAAGCAATACAAAGGCATTATAACATCCTCATTTTTGTTTTCCATTCCTTTCCTAATAATACTTAACATTCTATTTGGTTTTTTTGCCGCCGCCGCACACTGAGAAAAGGGTTTCAACATATCATCAGTGATGACACCTAGATCCTTTTCCTAGTCAGTGACTTCTAATATAGAACCTTGCATCACATAGCTATAGTTTGGGTTCCTCTTTCCCACATGCATCACTTTGCACTTGCTCACATTAAACGTCATCTGCCATTTGGATGACCAGTCTCCCAGTCTCGTAAGATTCTATTGTAATTTATCACAATCCTCTTGCGATTTAACAACTTTGAATAATTTATATGTTGCCAGCAAATTTAATTACCTCACTAGTTAATCCCATCTCTAGATCATTTATAAATATTTTAAAAAGCAACGGACCCAGGACAGACCCCTGAGGAACCCGACTATCTACCCTTCTCCATTGAGAATACTGACCATTTAATCCTACACTCTGTTTTCTATCTTTTAACCAGTTTTTAATCCACAGTAGAACACTACCTCTTATCCCATGACTCTCCAATTTCCTCTGAAGTCTTTCATGAGGTACTTTGTCAAACGCCTGTTGAAAATCCAGACACACAATAACGACCGGCTCACCTTTTCCACATGTTTGTTTACCCCTTCAAAGAAATGTAATGGATTGGTGAGGTAAGATTTCCCTTCACACTAAATCCATGTTTGCTTTGTCTCATTAATCCATGCTTTTGAATATGCTCTGTAATTTTGTTCTTTATAATAGGCTCTACCATTTTGCACGGCACCGACGTCAGGCTCACCGGTCTATAATTTCCTGGATCACTTCTGAAACCTTTTTAAAAAATTGGTGTTACATTGGCCACCCTCCAATTTTACAGTACTTTTTAAAGATAAATTACATATTACTAATAATAGTTCTGCCAGTTCATTTTTCAATTCTATCAGTAATCTGGGATAAATATCATCCATTCCAGTCAATTTGCTACTTTTCAATTTGTCAAATTGTGCCATTACATCTTCTAGGTTTTATAGAGATTTCATTCAGTTTCTTGTCAACTTTGAATACTACTTCTGGCACCAGAATATCTCCGAAATCTTCCTCGGTGAAGACTGAAACAAAATAATTCATTTAATCTCTCTAGTATGGCTTTGTCTTCCCTGATTGCCCCTTTTACTCCTTGGTCATCTAGCGGTCCAAATGATTCTTTTGCCGGCTTCTTACTTTTAATATACCTAAAAACATTTTTACTATCCAGCTTATTTTCGAAAGAGACGGATGCCCATCTTCCGACACAAATTGGGAGATGGACGTCCATCTCAAAAACAGGTATAATCGAAAGCTGAATTTGGATGGCCCCAACTGCTTTCTGTCACGGGGATGGGCAAAATTCTCGGGGGCGTGGCCGAACGGTAGCGAAGGCGGGACAGGGGCGTTCTGGGGCGTGGTTAACAGATGGACCTCCGCACCTGATAATGGAAAGAAGCAAGACGTCCCTGACGAGCATTTAGTCCACACAAAGTTGGTCCTGTTTTTTTCAGGACCAAGCTTCCAAAAAGTGCCCAAACTGACCAGATGACCACCGGAGGGAATCGGGGATGGTCTCCCCTGTCTCCCCCAGTGGTCACTAACCCCCTCCCACCCTAAAAAACAAACTGTTTAAATATTTTTCCAGCCTCTATGTCAGCCTCAAATACCATACCTAGCTCCATGACAGCAGTATGCAGGTCCCCCAAGCAATTTTAGTTTAGTTGGTGTTGTGCGGGACCCATGCAGAGAGCAAAAATCGGAAGAAAAAAAAACATGCAAATGCAGTCAGGGACGCCCCAAAAAAAAAACCATGCAAGTGCAGTCAGGGACTTCCAAATTAAAACAACCGTAATGTGGGGATTTGAACCAGCCACCTTCTGATTACAAGACTTGTGCTCTAACCACTGCACCACTTATTCAGTTGCTTAGATATTTCTTCCCTTACCATTAAGTCCCTCCAAGTTTCTGTCAGCCAATCATAGCTCATTTACCTGACATCCAAATGGCTTGGATTAGGTCCGTTTTTGAGATGGCCAGCAGCGGTTTCGATTATTGCTGAAAACCGCGGACGGTCATCTCTAGGTCCAGCAATCTCACCATTTGTGTCGACTATCTCTAGAGTCGACACAAATGATGGGATTTCAGCGGGCTGAACCGTATAATCGAAACCGAAGATGGACGGCCATCTCGTTTCGATTTTACGGTTCGCTCCGCCTCTTCGCGGAGCCGTCTCCGGAGATGGACGTTTTTACACATGGGCGTTCGCGTTCGATTATGCCCCTCTATGTGTTTTTGCCTATAACGCATTCTTTTTTTCAAAGTCCCTCTTTGTCTTCCTGATTAGCGCTTTGTATTTGACTTGCCATTCCTTATGGCGTTTCTTATTATTTTCAGTCAGTTCCTTCTTTCATTTTCTGAAGGATTTTCTTTTAGCTCTAATAGCTTCCTTCACCTCACTTTTTAACCATGCCAGTTGTCATTTGTTCTTCTTTTCTTTTTTTTTTTTAATGCATGGAATATATTTGGCCTGGGCTTACAGGATTAATCCGCAAACGAATCTTTTCCGGAGATGGGAAGGCGGTAGAACGAGAGGACATGAAATGAGATTGAAGGGGGGCAGACTCAGGAAAGATATCAGGAAGTATTTTTTCACGGAGAGGGTGGTGGACGCTTGGAATGCCCTCCCGCGGGAGGTGGTGGAGATGAAAACGGTAACGGAGTTCAAACATGCGTGGGATATGCATAGAGGAATCCTGTGAAGAAGGAATGGATCCTCAGAAGCTTAGCTGAAATTGGGTGGCGGAGCAGTTGGGGGGAAGAGGGGGTGGTGGTTGGGAGGCGAGGATAGGGGAGGGCAGACTTATACGGTCTGTACCAGAGCCGGTGATGGGAGGCGGGACTGGTGGTTGGGAGGCGGGAAATACTGCTGGGCAGACTTATATGGTCTGTGCCCTGAAAAGGACAGGTACAAATTCAAGGTAAGGTATACACATATGAGTTTGTCATGGGCAGACTGGATGGACCATGCAGGTCTTTTTCTGCCGTCATCTACTATGTTACTATGTTACTATATGTAGGATGGTATTTTTGAAAAGCATTCACGCCTGATGTAAATATTTGACCTTCATACCGTTCTTCTCATTTTATCATAGTCTCCTTTTTTTTCTTTAAATTTATAGAAGTCTTTATTAATAATTGAGAGTATTAACATAGGTAGATAAGGTACAGCCAACAATATCAGCCGAGACAAAGTACAACTTGCACTGCAGCTTAATAAGCATTATAGTGAACTCTCAAAACTAGAGTAACCCCCTTTTCATATACTCCTAGAGTTTATTGACAAAGTGTTCAATATACCTCCCCCCCCCCCCCCCCAATAAAAGCAAAAATAATAGAAAGAAAAGAGAGTGGAGACTGCATGGGTAGGAGCATATGAGGATCGCTCCTGCCCATGCAGTCTCCACTCTCCTCCATAGTCCATACTATTGAAAATGTCTGCAGTGAGTTCCTGCAGCAATCTGACGAGACTGCTGCGAGTTCCCGCTGTGGCAGGTGTGAGGCCTTGAGCATCTGCGCATGCTCAAGGTCTGCCATCTTCTGTCCCCTCCGAAATAGGAAGTTTGGAGAGTGAGGAAGCAGGCAGGCATTGAGAATGCACAGATGCTCAAGGCCCCGCACCCGCTGGCCTCTATAGTAACATAGTAAATGATGGCAGATAAAGACCTGTACAGTCCATCCAGTCTGCCCAACAAGATAAACTCATTTTACATGGTATGTGATACTTTATACGTATACCTGAGTTTGATTTGTCCCTGCCTTTCTCAGGGCACAGTGTGTCCAGCACTGTTCTTGAATTTTCCATATCTGTTCAGTTACGATCAGGGCGTAGACTGTAGAAGTCTGCCCAGCACAGATTTTGCTTCCCAATTACCAGTATTGCCACCCAATCTCCGCTAAGATTCCATAGATCCATTCCTTCTAAACCAGGGGCGTAGCCAGACCTCGACGGGGGGGGGGGGGGGAGGGGGGAGAGCCCAAAGTGGGGGGGGGCACATTTTAGCCTGCCTCCCCCAGCCACCACAGCTCCCCCATCGCTTCTGCCCCCCCCCCCCCCGCTGCTGCCAGGTACCTTTACTGGTAGGGGTCCCCAACCCTCACCATCTGAAGTGTTTATCTGTCCCGAGCTGCTTGTCTTGCACGCGCTTCCTCTCCTGTTTTCAGTGCGCCAGGCACTGCACACTCGTTTTAATGAAACTGAGTACGCGCAAGCATGCTCAGTTTCATTAAAACGAGAGCATGCATGGCATGACTAGAAATAGGAGAGGAGGCAAATGCAAGACCAGCGTGGCACAAACACTTCAGCTGGCAGGGGGTTGTGGTCAGGGACCCCTGCCAGCCAAACCAGGGGCCCCGGAGTCAATTTGGGGGGTCCAGGCCCATGTGCTCCCCCATAGCTATGCCACTGTAACAGGATTCCTTTGTGTGCTTCCTTTCTATGCTTTTGGTGCTGTGCTGGTTGGAGTATCGCCACCCTGGAGAAGGAAGGTAAGGTACTAAACATATCGTGGGGGGTGGGGAGGTGAAGAGAAGTGCTGTAGATCATTGGGAGGGGGTTAGGGAAGGGGAGAAGTGCTGGAGACTATGGGGTAGGGGAGGAAAGAAATGCTGGGTACCATGGTGGGGGGGTTCAAAGGTTGGGAAATATGCTGGATGTTGTGGGAGGGAGCGACTATGGGATGGTAGGTAAGGAGAAATGCTGGAGCTGGGGGGCAGAGCATGGGTGTGGTTGGGGGCAGAGTTTGGTACCCCCAAGCAAAAAGGCATTCTGCTGCCCCTGCCATACAATATAAGGGGGTTATAATGTGATGTGTATCTGGGCCCTCTTATGTGAAGTTCACTGCGATGCTCCCTAGGCTGTACCACTGTTCTGCTGGGGTGTCTGTGAGACTGGTCTGGTGTGACTGCTGGCTCCCAGACATCCCAATGGCTTGTTCTTGTGCATTTTTAAATTGGACATTTTTTTTAAACGACCCTTAAAGAAAGACGCACTGAGCACAAACATGTCTAAATTAGGTTGATTTTCGAACTTGAAAGATAGACAGTTTTCAGGTTAGAAAATGATCATGTTTGATTTTTGGACCTGTTTGCAAAACGTCCAAAATCAGATTTAGACATCATATCGAAAATACCTTTCCATGTCGTTTATTTATTAATTAATAAAGGAGGTCATTTGAGAGACCTTGTGTAGCATCTTCACATGTAAATAGCATCATTTACACGTTTAGACTACATACATTTCAGAATGCCACTGTTCACACATAGAGATCCCACAGAACACCCAAATTCAAAGAGGTGCACATATCTTTTAAACCATTTCCCCACTGGCTTTTGTACCTCCTCCAAGACATGAATAAATTTTAGCAAAGTGCCTTGTCAGCCATGATCTAAAACAAGTAATTGAGGGGGCAATGGTGCTCAGCCTTCTGGTAATTTCTATCACTTTTGGACTGTAAAAATGTCCCTTTCAGACTTAGTCCTTAATTTGCTGCAATTATGTATATAATTGCCTGGAACAGGGCAGAGAAATACCCGCATGGTCAACCTAGTCTTTTTGGACAAACTAGATGGACCATGAGGGTCTTTATCTGCTGTCATACACTATGTTATTTACATACTGAAAAAAAGGAGTTAGCAAAATAAAATAAATATGAAGGTAACAAAAATCAAAACTTATCTATGTAAACAGCAGCTTACATGTAGTAGCTGCCAAGTGATAAAAGTAACATAGTAGATGACAGCAGAAAAAGACCTGCACGGTCCATCCAGTCTGCCCAACAAGATAACTCATATGTGCTACATTTTGTGTATACCCTACTTTGATTTGTACCTGTGCTGTTCAGGGCACAGACCGTATAAGTCTGTCCAGCACTATCCCCGCCTCCCAACCACCAGCCCCGCCTCCCACCACTGGCTCTGGCACAGACCGTATAAGTCTGCCCAGCACTATCCCCGCCTCTCGCCACCGGCTCTGGCACAGACCGTATAAGTCTGCCCAACACTATCCCTGCCTCCCACCACCGGCTCTGGCACAGACCGTATAAGTCTGCCCAGCACTATCCACGCCTCCCAACCACAAGTCCCGTCTCCCACCACCAGCTCTGGCACAGACCGTATAAGTCTGCCCAGCACTATCCCTGCCTCCCAACCACCAGCCCCACCTCCCACCACCGGTTCTGCCACCCGATCTCGACTAAGCTCCTGAGGATCCATTCCTTCTGCACAGGATTCCTTTATGCTTAACCCACGCATGTTTGAATTCCGTTACCGTTTTCATTTTCACCACCTCCTGCGGGAGGGCATTCCAAGCATCCACTACTCTCTCCGTGAAAAAATACTTCCTGACATTTTTCTTGAGTCTGCCCCACTTCAATCTCATTTCATGTCCTCTCGTTCTACCACCTTCGCATCTCCGGAAAAGGTTTGTTTGCGGATTAATAACTTACAAATATTTGAATGTCTGTATCATATCACCCCTGTTTCTCCTTTCCTCCAGAGTATACATGTTTAGTTCAGCAAGTCTCTCCTCATAAGTCTTGTAACGCAAATCCCATACCATTTTTGTAGCTTTTCTTTGCACCACTTCAATTCTTTTTACATCCTTAGCAAGATACGGCCTCCAAAACTGAACACAATACTCCAGGTGGGGCCTCACCAACGACTTATACAGGGGCATCAACACCTCCTTTCGTCTGCTGGTCACACCTCTCTCTATACAGCCTAACAACCTTCTAGCTATGGTCACCGCCTTGTCACACTGTTTCGTCACCTTGAAATCTTCAGATACTATCATGCCAAGATCTCTCTCCCCATCCGTACCTGTCAGACTCTCCCCGCCGCTCTACTTTTAAAAGATAATTCTATAAAGTATTCAAGAACATTTATGCACTGATTACATGTGTATTATGTGCCAAAATTCCACCTAATTGCTATTCTATAAATACACACATATCTTAAATAGCATATGTTTTACAGGTAGGTAAACAAATGGATGTAACTCATGCATGTAACTTATAGAATCCTATAAATTACCCATATATCATTGGGACTTAGATGCAGAAACTTATGTTGGCTCCATGGCTGGCACAAGTTCTCACACCTAACTTATAGCTGTGTATTTTTGCAGGTACCGGTAAACTAGCAGTCTATAAAGGAAAGTAGGTCCTAAGTTCCTTTAGAAGAACATAAGAACAGCCATACTGGGTCAGACCAATAGTCCATCTAACCCAGTATCCTGCTTCCAACAGTGGCCAATCCAGGTCACAGGTACCTGGAAGAAACCCAAATAGTAGCAACATTCCATGCTACCAATCCTGGGGCAAGCAGTGGCTTCCCCATGTCTGTCTCAATAGCAGACTATGGACTTTTCCTCCAGTAACTTGTCCAAACCTTTTTTAAACCCAGATACGCTAACCGCTTTTACCACATCCTCCAGCAACAATTTCCAGAGCTTAACTATTCTTTGAGTGAAAACATATTTCCTCCTACTTGTGTTAAAAGTATTTCCATGTAATTTGATTGAGTGTCCCCTGATCTTTGTACTTTTTGAAGAGTGAAAAATCAATTCACTTTTACCCATTCTACTCCACTCAGGAATAGGCTTTACTATGCACCTAGTGTAGAATTACCCCTGTAAATGCTGGGAAATATACATGTATTTTGCTGGCGTACTTATGTGTATTTTACAAAAGGCTCTGACTTGAGCACAGTCTTTTATAAAATACAAAAGGAATTAAGTAATGCAGTCTATGTGGAAGTGAGTTAGATTTATGGAGGATGCGTATGGTGGAGGTAGTACATGTTCCTCTTTAATCCTCTTTCTTCCACTCACTTTCCTCCTCTCAATTTCTTTTAGTTCTTACTCCTTTGCATCCTATCCCTCTACCCTTCTTCTGTCCTCCTCCTCTTTTCCAATTCCCCTTGCCTGTCTGTCTTTCCTTCCTCCTTGTTTCCTCTGAAGACCCTGCCTTTGCAACTAGCAACTCTTCCTTTTATTTGGCTGGCAGGGCCTGGGCTTCACACCAGCCAACCTGTTCACATCCCCGTGATGCTTCCTTTTCAGCTGTCTGGATATTGGGCTCCACTATAAGGAGCTCAGGGGGCCCTAACAATACTGCTAATTAACCAAGACCCAGATGCACTAAAACCTAATGAGCCAGCAATGTGGTTTTTACACTGGTTCTAGCCAGTTTAGCAAGCATGGAGTTCAGCAAGACATGTACAAAAATGTTCTGTGAGCTCTTTTCCTGTCACAATAGCAGCTAACAAAAATTGTATGCAAAGTTATTATAATGAGGTAATTACTATGCAAAGTGATGCACAACCATTTTCCAAGTGATGCACAGAAGCAGTCCTTACATTTACTGAGGAAAATTTAATGGGAGGTCTGAAGCTGTTGGTCCTGACAGTCCTTCATTGTAGCAAGTACTCCACAGCCACTCCAGAGGTCCTCTGACACTCCTGCAAGAGGAGAAGGATTCATGGGGAGAAACAATATGCACCAGAGCAACCCTGCTGATACCCACCCTTCACCAGATATTATCAAGAAAAAAAAAATACACCCTTCCAAACAACAAACCCACAAATCTACAGATTCAAATCCATCTCGACCTTTGATCGTTTGATCGCTGAAGCAGATTGGACTGCCCACAGCAGTTTTGGAAAAAAAACAAGCTACACCAGCTTTCATACACACAGCTTATTTGCATGTATGAAAGCCATACAGTATACAAGCACCGCTTAGCAATTGGCTGTTCTGTGCATGCTCAGCTGACTGACTGGCTTCCCCCCTATTGAGCTGCTCACTGCTTTTGCAAGCAGCTCATTTGCATGCAAGTTGCTTTGGGAATTGCTCTGTGTTTCCAAATTGGTAATTTTTACTGAGGTGGAAATATAGAGCAATTCTTTACAGGGACCTTTGTGCATCTGGGCCTAAGTATAAGATTTCTAATTAAGCAAAGACCAACTTAACTGCAACTGTTTCACCAGGGTTTAATGTGATAAGCACAATGATGGTGTATACAATAAAGACTGTTATTTTTAGTCTTAGTTGAGGCAAAGAACTGACTTTGTTAGAAAAGATACACTGGTATTTCTTTAAGAAAAGATAATAAATGCCACTATCATTACTCAGACTTGCTCTTGGCACAGAATTGCACATCCCCAAAGCCTTCCTCTATCTTTTGGAGGTAGGCCACTCAAGGAAATGAGAGTAGGATTGCCAGTCATCAGTCTCTCTCTGCAAGCAGTCAGAAGACCAGCACAAAGATATCAAGGAAGATTATTTACATGACATCAGGACTAGTAGTGTTAACCTTTTTCTTGGAGCACTGATAGCCGTGGAGGGGCATAATCGAACGAAAATGTCTATCTCCATGGGCGTTTATCTCCAAGAACGGGTCCGTGAAGGGGCAGACCGAACCGTATTTTCGCAAAAAATAGACGTCCATGTTTTATTCGACAATTTGTGAGCTGGGCGTTTTTGTTTTTCAGCAATATTGGAAAATGAAAGCGCCCAGCTCAAAAACGAATAAATACAAGGCATTTGTTCGTGGGAGGGGCCAGGATTCGTAGTGCACTGGTCCCCCTCACATGCCAGGACACCAACCGGGCACCCTAGGGGGCACTTTTACAAAAACAAAAAAAAAGGTAAAAAAGCTCCCAGGTGCATAGCACCCTTCCCTTGTGTGTTGAGCCCCCCAAATCCCCCTCAAAACCCACTGCCCACAAGTCTACACCATTATTATAGCCCTAAGGGGTGAAGGGGGGCACCTACATGTGGGTACAGTGGGTTTGGGAGGCGGTTTGGAGGGCTCCCATTTACCAGCACAAGTGTAACAGGTAGGGGGGGATGGGCCTGGGTCCACCTGCCTGAAGTCCACTGCACCCCCTAATAACTGCTCCAGTGACCTGCATACTGCTGCCAGGGAGGTGGGTATGACATTTGAGGGTGCAAATAAAAAGTTGTGAAACATCATATTTTGTGGTGGGAGGGGGTTTGTGACCACTGGGGGAGTCAGGGGAGGTCATCCCCGATTCCCTCCAATGGTCATCTGGTCATTTAGGGCACTTTTTGGGGCCTTATTCGTGGAAAAACAGGGTCCAGGAAAAGTGCCCTAAATTCTCGCTAAAAACGCATATTTTTCTTCCATTATCGGCGAAAGGCGCCCATCTCTGATCAGCCAATAACCACACCCCAGTTCCGCCTTCACCACGCCTTCAACACGCCCCCATCAACTTTGTCCGCATCCGCGACGGAGTGCAGTTGAAAACGTCCAAATTTGGCTTTCGATTATACCGCTTTATTCGTTTTTGTGAGATAAACGTCTATCTCCCGATTTGGGTCGCAATATAGGCGTTTTTCTTTTTCAATTATAAGCTGGAGAGTCTTCAAGAAGAATCACAAAGATACACAAAGTTGAGGGACTCATTCAGTTTGCTAGCAAAAACTTTAGGTGCGGGTCAAAGCAAAGCAGAAACAAAGAAAAACGAAGCCCTTGTTGTTCTAGTAGGCTCCTTTTAAGATATTTCTCTTGTACGTTTTAGACAAGGAGACGTTTGTTTGTTGATCCTGAACAGTGCTTTTTTTGAGCATTTTGAAATACATTTTGGAAGTTTCTTCTCCTTCCTGCCAAAGGAGATTGTTTCGCACAGTGGTTCCATTACACCATCTTTTATACTGGGTTTCATCTTTTATATTGATAGTTATATTGTCCTTTTTATCTGGACGTCTTTGAGAGACTGCAAAGTTTCCTGAGGCAGGCCAGTTGGCTGAAACACGGCCTTGTCGAGTCTTTAAAGTTACACATTAAATCTGGACAAATCAAGCATTGTCAAGAGACTTATTTTTGTGTCATCTTCACTGTTTCTTGTGTTCTTGTACGCAAATGTCAGGCTTTTGGAAGTGGCTCCTTTGATTGGCTATACTACTGCTTACTGGTACCAAATGAGCAGAACAAGATGAGACCAGGTGGACGCTGGTGAGAAAACTTATTTGCCGGTTAAGGCTATCTTCATGGTTGCCAAAGCAAGGGGGGAACATGTACATTTTCTATGAGTTGGCTTGTTTATGAAAAAAGAATGTCTTATTTCATAGCCATATTCTGTAGCCCCAGAAACTTTGGCTTGAGATTCCATGTTTTTTGATTCATGTAACAAACAGTTCAACAGAATGGCATAGATGGTAGTCTCTAAACTGCCAGCTACTACATTTCTCAGTTCTGTTGGTATCCAGTTTTTAGTTAATGAGACCTAGGCTCACCACCAGCCATGCTTCGTTCTCGCTGAATGAACCCTCCTGAGCTTATGTTTTATTTTTATCTGCCCATGAAATCACATGTCACGAGCAAAAACTTCCACACATTTTTATTTCACAGAATGCACAAAATGGAGTGGGGTAATCATAATGGATCCTTAATTACTAGAAGTGAAAGGAAAGCCAGAGATCACCTGGGAGTCATGACATTATAAAAGGATGAAAATTGGTCACCCTAGAGCAGTGATCCTTAGCCCAATCTTTGAGACATACGGAACCAGTCTGGCTTTCAAGGCTATCCACAGTGAATAGACACGACATAGATTTGCATGCACTGCCTCCATTGTGGATACCCTGAAAACCCAACCAGCTGGTGGTGTTCCAAGGACTGGGTTGAGAATCTCTGAAGCACAGAAGCCTTCAGGTCATTTTCTGTTTCCATATTCTATGTTTGTACAGAAAGGAATTGAAGAATACAGTGTTGACAAAAAAACGCCTTCCTAAAGAATGGATAGCACTGCCAGCCTTTTAAAACTCAGCTGTAGAACATCAGTCAGCACCTTAAATGGTAAGGTTTTACAACCAAAGGTAGGAAAGATGAGCAAAAATGTCTTGACAATAAACGGTAGGCAGCAACATAGCATAAGGATGCTTTAAGGAACATGTTAATGCAAACTACTGTGCCACAATAAATGGTTTAAAAAATGCCTTTTATGTATTTTTAAAAAATGTCCTTTCGTATGCTCAGTTGGGTTGGTTTTAGTTATTTTAACTATTGTCATGAGATAAAAACATTGGGAAAAACTTAAGAAAAAAATTTGAAAGAATGTGGTTTGCTGTATATCACTCACATCAGCATGGAACCAGACTTTGAGCATCCTGACACTCCTTCTACCGCCCAATAACATGTGGTCAACAGCACGGACGAACTTCAAACAACTTATCTTCACTTGGTGCCGAAACACTTTGGCACTAGCTGTAATGGTGACCTAGATTTAAGTATTGGGTTGCCTCTCTGAAACAGAGAGATCTGAAAAGCAGTCTGTGCCGCTAACCAACGAAAGGAATTCATCTGCCAAAATAAGTTAAAAATATTCCTCCACACCTTCTTCCAGGGATCAGTTTTCAACAATATTTTGAAACCAGATCCTAAGGGAGTCCTCTTCGTATGAGAGGAATAAGTGAAGAGCTTGATGAGATCTTTTGTTGCCCCTCCCCTGCCAATCTCCTGGAGACTTCGTTAAGACTACTTTATCCTAATTTAGAGCTCCATCCCTCACGGAGGAAACAGCTAACCACAGTCTTCTGATCTGTATAATTTGCTACAAAAGAATACAATACAGTGTAATAGAAACCAGCTGCATTAAAATCTACTCTTCCTGGCTGAAGCTGTACTTAACTGCAGACTTCTAGCAGAATCAATGGCATGTTATTAAGCTTATTCGGGTTCCTTACTGTGAAATGGTTTTTAAGTTTGCTTTTTAGCTTTTAACAAGGTAGATGTACTCAGGCCTGCCTTTTCTCAAAAGGTGTTCACAAAAGGCTGTATGAGTGACTTGTGAAATTTGTGTCGGGAAGATGTGTATGATTAGATCAGTTTTCAGCAGTGGTGATGAGCCTATATTTTTAAAAGCCAGCTGCAGCATTTTTTTTCTTTAATTGTATTCAGCACCTCCATACACAGAGGTGGCAGGAATAAATAGATGTGTAGGGTAGTCACAGCCATCAGCTATACTTATGAAGGGCTGAAATCATATATTGTAGGCTATCTGTGGATATTCAGCAGCTTTTAACTGGGCAGTACTGCTGAATATTACAGTAGAATGGGGAGCTCTGGGAGTGAATTTCAGAAGGAGCTGGGAATTATGTAGGTGCCAGCAATTTTCAGGGCTAGTGACTGCATAGGTAATTGAGTATATAGGACTGCATAAATAGCAGTCCTAATTTTGCCCGGTTAGCTATGCAGATAGTGGCACTGAATATTTGCCCAGCACCGGCATAACATCTCGGTTCTGGCCCAAAACTGCTTGTGCTTTCCTCTCCTTCCCCTGAAGAACAGTGGACCCTTCTTCCTTCCCACCTGACTTACAAGACCCCGCCCCCCAAGCACCCCCCCCCCCCCCCCCATTCCCTGCAGCTAGAGATCAAGGCAGCCATTTTGACCATGGAGCCAACCTGGGCAGGAGCAAATGGGCATCACTCCTGCCGTGAAGACCACTTGACCACTAGGGATTGGAATGGTAGGCCCTGGGGAGGCCTACTAGGGGTGGGGGCTATTGCGGGTGCCTTGTTCATTGGGAAGGGGGATGAAAGAAGGGGGAAACCATGCTCTTCAGGGGGAGAACGGGAAGAAGATGGGCTGCTGTTCTAGGGGGGGGGGGAGAGGGAAGAACATAGTACATTCCCTTTTGTGGGTCCCAGCTGAATATTGACTAGGACCCGCATAAGTCCTGTTGGCAAGATGCAGTCTGGCAAGCCCCAAATATTCAATGCTGGTGGCTAGATGGCCTGGCATTGAATATCAGGGCCTAATTCTGCCTGCAGTGGTCAGCATTTAAAAAAATACTCACTACCACTGGCTGAATATTGATCCGATAGTAAGCAACAGCAGAAAAAGAAGACTAATTAATTTACCTATTCTGCCAGCCACGGTGTGTAAATGTATTTAAGAAGTCCTCAGTTACAGGACAGATTGTGTAGTTTTCCTACTTGCAGCCTGTCGGCCACATGACACAGCTGCATGTTTATCTGTATGTCTTTTCTGCCATGACTTCTAATAACTCATATTATTCAAGTTCTGAAATATTAAAAAAGAGGAACAATCTACTGATAATGTGAATTACACAGATGTTTTCAAAACTAAAATTATAAAACAAAAAAATATGGCATTTTTCTGATTTAAAAAAAAAATTGCAAACAAAAACTCTGTGATGTGTTCAATGAAAAGCTGTAAAGCCTTTTAGTGGAAATCAAAGCTAAACTAAAATGAATCAGTTCTCTTTTTAAAGGAATACTGTGCTCTGTCGCTTATGTTACTGGGCATGCAGTCAAAATGCTGTTAAAGCTCCCTGCAACTGATTACTAATACTGTTGTCTCTTACCATGTTCATCCTATGACTGGCTCAGGGGAAATGTAAAGAAAGCAAATGTATGTCCAAGCAACGTTTCACGAGCTCACTGACAATTTCATCATAATAAATATATAAAACTAGTAAAAATGACCCGTTTCTGGCAGCAATGAAACGGGCACTAGCGGACAGGGGACTCCCTTCCCCTCCCCTTACGTGTGTCTCCCTTGTGGTCTAGAGGTACCTGTTCAGTGGGGGCAGGAAAGAAAGAGCCCCCTGTTTCCTGGCCGTAGCGGTGGTGGTAGCATCCTTGCTACATCATATGGGAGTCCGGCTCTCGGCGTTTCAAAATGGCCGCCGAGAGTTGAAGTCTTGCGATGCAGCTTGAACTCTTGGCGGCCATTTTGAAACGCCGAGAGCTGGATTCTCACACGATGTAGCAAGGATGCTACCACCACCGCTACGGGCAGGAAAGAGGGGGCTCTTTCTTTCCTGCCCCACCGAACAGGTACCTCTAGACCACCAGGGAGACAGGCGTAAGGGAAGGGGAGGGGAGGTGACAGGGGGGGAGGGAGGTTGCTGAGGGTGAGTGTGGTACCGTGGGCGGGGTGGTAACTTCAAAGGGGCGGGGCTATGTGGGGAAAGGGGCCGGGTTGATGTGGACGTCCTGGGCGGCTGGGATTTTTTGGAAGGAGAGGAGTAGGGAAACATACTGCTCCCCGTGCGTTAATTAGCCTTGTTTTCGTGTTGCGCCCTCGACGTCATCACGTGTGACGTGAGGGCGGGGCATGAAGATGTTGTGTGGCTTCACCACCATGAAACCATGAACCGGTGTGTGAGTGACTTCAGTGACGTCAGTGTCCTCAGAACGTTGAGGCTGCGTTTTATTATAGTAGATAATCTGTACAATATTATAATCAATTATAAAACAAATTGTTTGGTGCTTCAAGCAGATAGATATGGTAATAACAAAGACCATAACTCAGGGCAAGCAAAGTTCCTTTGTAAAAGATGAAACAGGAAAAGCAAAGAACACAGCTTTGAAAGATGTGTTAAAAGCTTGAAAAATAAAGACAGACAATCAGATGCTAACACATGGCAAAATCTGACTAGACCTAACAAATAATCAACCTGGTCTTCAGCAGTTAGGAGGAGTTTCCAGCTGTACATGCCAGTTCCTTTCTCAAGATGGCTGCCAGAACTATTTTCTGAGCCGGGCATGCGCAGCGCAGGAGCAGGAGCAGAAGCAAGTGGGGATGCTCCTGCATCCACTATCCACCAACGAAAAGGTAGGCCTAGAGGGGGGCTGCTGCTGGAGGGAGTTACCATAGGGGGTGGCTTAGGAAGATAGAGCTGCACCGGGGGGGGGGGGGGGGGGGGAACTTGAGATAGGGGAACTGACACTAATGGGCCTGTCCTCTGCTGGGAGGAGGTGGTGGGAGGATATCATGAGAGAGGGGGAGTTTCGGTTTCAGCCAAAAATGCACTGACATTTTCAGCTGAAACTCAAACCTGAATTTCAGGGCAGTTTTGGTGCCAAATCCAAAACAGAAACAGAAACCAAAATTTGGTTGACCTCTACAAGGGGGTATATTATGGATGTGTTTGGCAACATTAGGGAGGGCCAGAAATCTGGACATCCAAGAGCAATTACCAAAGGGGAAGAATCATCCATGTCTCAAAAGAAAGATTGATTGATTTATCTATCTATCAAATGCAAATCAAGGCAACTCTTGATAAACAGAAATAATTCCTCACTTTGAAATTTTTAACAAATATAACTGAAAGAAGTATCAATAAAAATAAGGAATAATAAACCACAATACTAAAGAAAATTAAGAAATTCTAAGGCGAGGGGACAAGAAAAATTCTAGTTAGCAGGAAACCATAAACTAGTAACAAAGGAAAACTTAAGAAATTGCTTGAAACCAATACTGGCTATACTTCTTTACCTGCAAGACCTTTTAAACTGGAAGAAGGGGTAGAGACTAAAATAGGTTTAGGGGATTTCCTTGCTTACAGAAAATTCTTAAACTGTTCTGGGTCTAAAAACACATACGACAAAGAGTCCATCTTAACCAAACATTTACACAGAAGCTGAAGAAAAAATGTTCCCCCTAGAGCCAGGAGTTCAGACTTTAAAGCTAGAAAGGCCTTTCTCCTAAGCTGCGTGGCTCTACATAACTCAGGAAATACTTGAATTTTGTGTCACAGAAATTCAACATCCTTATAGCAGAAATACAATCTTAGGAGACAGTTACAATCTGGCTCCAAAGGAAAGGAAGCAATCATTGTGGCCAAAGATAATACTGCATACACAATCCACTAAACGTACTCCTCAGTCTGCAGACACCCGAACTCTCTCACACCAGTCTTTCACTGCCACATTCGACCCAGCCACTCTACATCTAAAGTAAATCATATACAGCTACATGCTGAATCACCGCTATATATACAGGAGTACATACATCCTGAACCAAAGTTCATTTTATCACGTCCTTGTATCTTTCACATGTACCGTAGTCCCATGTAAACAGTTTTTCTTTCTCTTCCAACAAGAAATTGGGTCGAATGTGGCAGTGAAAAGCTGGTATGAGAGAGTTCGGGTGTCTGCATAGTGATTTGAATGTATATTCATTAACAAAAGTGTTATTTACAATAAAGTGTTTAAAAGAACTGAGGAGTATGTTTAGTGGATTGTGTATGCAGGAATGTACTTCTGGTTAACTTATTGAATCCCCAAAGAACATACCATTGGACAAGACCCTTCCAAAAAACAGAAAGGTCAAAACTGTCTGGTGACGTTTCTTTGTTTGCTTCCTGAGGAGAACTTCCATAATATATTTCATTATATCTATTAGTGAAAGGCCAGACGATTTAGGAAAATTAATTAACCTCAGGTTGTAACAAGTGTTTCTTGTACTTCTTTCATTGCTAAGACGTCTTCTTCAAATTTCTTAAGATCTTTCTGAAGAGTGTGTTTTTGTTCAGAATGAGTCATAAAGTTCTCATGTTGGGTTACCTGTGTTTTTAGAGAGTCTCTTCCTTGCTGTAACTGATCCAATCTTTATAACATGGAATCCTCCATTTTCCCCACAGTGTCCCACAGTTCTATCAAGGTGATTTTCTCCTCACCATATAGCTAGAAACTTCTCCTAACTGTTGAAGACCAGGTTGAACAGGTAGAAGCTGTCCCACACATTCACCAACCACAGGGAAAGTTTCACAACCACTCCCTTCTGCAGCAGTAGTTGGAAACACCTCTGTCCCACCTTCGGGTTTAGCCACAGCAGTGTCTTCAGTAGCTGCCAGCATCTACTGTAGAAATGCAGTATTAACACTTCCGGGTCAGGGAGAAGTCTCACTGCATTCTGCGCTCAGGATTGCATCCAAGACGGTCTCCATTCAGGGGCACCCCCGCTTGATCCAAGCTAGATGCAGACATTACAAAGTCTGAAATTTTCTGCTGCACCAGGGCTGAGGGACTACTGGACTCAGATGGATAAGTCCAGGGTTTCCCTTTGCGCTTCAACATCATTACTCCCATAAACCTCTGTGCTCAGTAACAGAGTTCAGTAGCATGCTGCCATGGTCAACTCCATCTTAGAAATCTCCAGAATATCCTTATTTAGACTTATTTCAGGCAAAACTAGGGTACAAAAAAGTACCCTGATTGAGCAGCCATCCACTAAAGGGATTAAGAAATAACACCTTCTTTTTTATTTGTTGTTATTATTTATTTATGAAATTTTGAAACACAAATTTACATTTCAAGTATATACACTTTGATCAGAAACTAGAAATTGTACAAAAGAAAAGGCAGAATTCACTTAATTCCAGCACAAGAAAATCGTACTTGCACTCAGGTCCACAACATAAAAAGAAAGAGACAAAATAACCTAGGAAAATTAACCGAGAGAACTAAATAAAGCAAATATCAGAGTATTACTCGTATAGGGAAAGAGGGAAGACATGACACCTTCTTAATCCCCACAGTGGCTGCTGTCCCCCTTCCTCTCCCCTGAAAGTAAAACCAAAAGGGGATACCAGGCTTTATGACAGCTTCAAGTATTATGGGTATTCTTAATAAAAAAAAAAAAAAAAGAACTAGGTCTGAGGAGTAGCCAATTGGTTAAAGCAGTGGTCTATAAACCAAAAGGATCAGAAAAATATATAAACCACCTGAAAGCCTAAATACTACAGAAGTGGTATACATTCAGGTACAATAGCTATGTTGCTATTCCTGGAGGGTTCACAATTACAAAAGAGTTAAAGTGGGATTTAAACCAGTGCTCCTTGGTTTATAGGCTACTACACTAAACACTAGGCTGTACATCTGCTCTGAATTGATGTCTCTGTGGCCAATCTCAAACAATGCTGCCATTCAGACATCCATGTCCCTTCCCCCCCCCCCCCCCCCCCTCCACCTTTCATAATTTTGATGTTCCAGTTTGTAAAATGGATGCTCATGCGGGATGTTTCTAGCTTATGGACATCCATTTCACATAATTTCAGACCAGTGGCATAGCCAGACCTGACATTTTTTTGAGGGGGGAGGGGCCCAGAGTTAACATGGGGGAGGGCACAAGACATATAGGTATGAGTAGTGCTTGGTATACTCCTAAATAATGCCTTAGAGTGTACTTGATGATGGATTTCTAAGTAAACAGTCTGTCCTGCATCAACATAAACCACATATTTATGGAAACTTGGAAGTTCACTAACATTTTTCGCATTATCCCATAATTTAAATTTTACCATTAGAGTAGACTTACGTCTGGTCAACATCTCAACACACATCACAGTATCCTGCAGAATTTCTCTCACTCCCTTGGATCCTCCACCTCCGCTGTGGTCCAGCATTTCTTTCATTCCTGTGTCACTCACCCACCATCAGTGAAACAGAATAATAGAATTCAGTTATTTCATGGGAGAAAGTAGATGGATATGTCTGAAACATTTAACAAAGTTGAGATTAGCATATATACCCAACTTGGTATTTAAAAGTCTGTCCTTTAATGATACCGCATGTTCAGAAGTCACAGCCATAAGTATAGACAATTGTTCAAACATTATCACATGCACACAACAGGACAGGCATCCATACACATATTGCAAAAGTAAACAATAACTTCTGCAGAGTACATCCAAAACTTAATTTTTATTTCCTCATCTCCATCTTCCAAACTTCTAGATAGCAGATGTATAGATCAGTATGACCCAAAGCAGTCCAAAAAAGTAAAGTCAGAAACAACACAGTTTAAACCTAATAGTTCAACCACCCTTTAGATTCACTTTTGGGTTTACAAAGCAAAATCATGTGCATGTAAAGACTAGATAAACAAATTAAAACAAAGTTTAAAGTAAATGCCCTTACTATGCAATACTTGGAAGTAGTAATGAAACAGTGATGGAATATTCACATAGGAAGCAGCCTGAGCCAACATATTTATTTTCCACTGAACATAATTAAGTTTCTATGAACTTAGTGGCTAACAGTGTGCTGAACTGCAAATTTAGACTGACTCTGGACATAACTTCGGAATGAAGAAAGCCATTCACTCATTATTCAATACCACCCTCCCCCCCCCCCCCCCCCTGTGAAATAGTAATAATAAAAGGCAGCTTTCTTTTTAATAGTTCTGACTGGTAGTCTGTGGTAAGATTTAGTTTTGCAGGGGTGGAATTGGGTTGGATGGGTAGAGTTCCAAAAGATCCTTTGTTTTGGTCAAAGGAATAGGAAAATGGGTTAGAGAAGACATGTTTTACTTTTGTCACAGAGGGGGAATTGAAATCTGGAAAGGCTTTGCTCTGGTTGTGGGTGGGAGAGAGGAGACTAGATGTTACAGCTTTGTTGCAGTTCTAGAAGAATAAGGAAGAAGAGTTCAAGGACTAGGAAGTGCTGACTGGAAGAATCAAAGAGCATGAGTCCTCACTATCAACTTTTAGCAAGCCCTTTACCACTGTATTTTATTTATACATAGCTATAAAAAGCTACATAACAATTTTGTTTTATTGAAGAAACTACAGCTGGTATGACTGCTATATACTTCAACTCTAACAGCACCAGCAACAACCCTAAATTTGTGCTCAAAAGAAAAACATTGTGCTCTAAATTGATCCTTCTTCTTTACTGACTACGTTTTAAACCTTGAAAGCAGTGTAAAATAACTGTAATTAGGTGCCTTATACCCTAGCGTGTAGCACCCAACAGCAAGCTTATGCTAAATGTGTGTTTCAAGACCCAGTAGACTTGGTTCATTTAGTTGTGGTTGATCAACAAGAGTGCCAACAGCTCATTAGCATTCTGTTTTAATATTTTGCATGGATATATTCTCATTCTTAGCATGCACACATACCCAATTTAGTGTTGCTTCTCACCTGTGCTAAATTGTTAGTGATTAGAGAATTCAGAATGCAAGCTAAAAGACTGTAGCATGCACAGTGAATGTTAATAGCTTTTAGCAACTCAGCTCCTTTCTATTATATAAACGGACTTCTAATCTACAGTTCATCTCTCATGAGATAACTAGGTAGCAGATGATTCCTCACCAAGCTTTGTAAATTGTGTCTAGCATTAGATAACAGAGGGCTTCGTTTACTAATCTGTGTTAATATTTTAATGCATATTAATGTGATTTATGCATATAGGGCAGGGATTCTCAACCCAGTCCTCAAGACACACCAAGCCAGTGAGGTTTTCAGGATGTCTGCAATGAATCTAGACATAGTCTGGATTTGCGTGCACAACTTAATTAGTTGAGATGACAGAGATTTGCAGTGGAGCCACTGCATGCAAATCTCTCTCATGCATATTCATTGTGGATATCCTGAAAACCTGACTGACTTGTTTACTATGCTCCATTAGCTGTTTAATGGGAGAATTAAGACATTCTAAATGTTACTGGGGCTTCACACTATTAGCACAGCATTTTAACTGTTAACAGAGGCTAATTCCCATATTAAACCTTTTCCGGAGATGGGAGGGCGGTAGAACGAGAGGACATGATATGAGAGTGAAGGGGGGCAGACTCAAGAAAAATGTCAGGAAGTATTTTTTCACGGAGAGAGTGGTAGATACTTGGAATGCCCTCCCGCGGGAGGTGGTGGAGATGAACACGGTAACGGAATTCAAGCATGCGTGGGATAAACACAAAGGAATCCTGTGCAGAAGGAATGGATCGTCAGAAGCTTAGCCGAGATTGGGCGGCGGGGCTGGTGTTTGGGTGGTGGGGCTAGTTCTGGGCAAGACTTCTACGGTCTGTGTCCTGAAAATGGCAGATACAAATCAAGGTAAGGTATACACAAGAAGTAGCACATATGAGTTTATCTTGTTGGGCAGACTAGATGGACCGTGCAGGTCTTTTTCTGCCATCATCTACTATGTTACTATGTTACTATGTAAACACCTAGCATGGAAAACACCATGTTGGGGCTGGTTATTCATGGAAAATTGGTAGGAGAGAGAAGGTCTTTACCGCAGGTTAACTGTTAACATAGAAGATAATGGTGAGCAATTCATGCCACCTCATGAGTTGGAGCTCACCACATCATGCTGTATCAGTCGTGCACTTAATACATGGCAATGAACTTTGGACTGAGTTAGCAGGGTGGCAGCTCAAAAAGAAAAATACAGGGAACACCCATAGCAGTTAACATAGAGGTTTTGCAGTTAACACTGCAATTGTGGATATTACAGAATGGTAAAATAAAACCCAATACTGCACTTATAGTCCACATTTACCTTATAAAGGTTCAATGTGGATAACAAGAAGAAGTAAGCAGAAAAGAGCACCAGGAATGTACAAATTTTAACTTTAAAATTTCAATCTTCTAAGATTTACTAAATAGGAAAGTTTTCTGTTTCTTTTTAAAACTCATATGATTTGCTACTAATTTGATGGCAAAGAATTCTATATCTTTGCTGCCTGAGATCAAGAGATAGTGAAGCTGTAAATATATCTAATCTAAGCAGCTGATGGGAAGCAGAGATTAATTTGAAAAATCAACAATGGAAAAGTCAAAACCAACATTACTAGTACTACTACAACTACTACTTATCATTTCCAAAGGGGCCAAATAATAATAAATATTAATATACATAATTTGAACAATGTCCGAGCCTTAATTGTTAACCAGTGTAATCATCTGAATAAGGGCCCCTTTTACTAAGCTGCGGTACAAGGGGCCCTGTGCTAGTGGCAGCTCACGTTTTGCCACTTGTAGAGTCTACTTTTACCACAGCGGGTAAAAAAGTGGAAAAAAAAAAAGAAATGGCTGTGTGAAGAAACTGTGTGTTTTAAGCCTGTAAAATGTATTGGATATTTTCCTGTTTTAAATATGCCTGAGGTGTATTTCTCCTGTTTGACCAGCAGATGGTGCATGTTTATGATTAAAGCTGTTACAGAGGACTGACTTCTCTTTCTTTTATTTGGCACACAGATAATGGGAAGTGCCTGTAGTGATGTAACCAGCTTTTATTTGAAACTTGATTGTTCTGGGCTCTGATTGGCCTGGAGGTTTGAAATTACCCAGCAGTAGCTGGCTGGTGCTGCAGCGTTTCAGCCTAGGAGAAGGAAAGAGAGATCTCATAAGTACATAAGTATTGCCATACTGGGATAGATCGAAGGTCCATCAAGCCCAGCATCCTGTTTCCAACAGTGGCCAATCCAGGTCACAAGTACCTGAGAAGATCCCAAAAAAGTACAATACATTTTATACTCCTAATCCTAGAAATAAACAGTGGATTTTCCCCACGTCCATTTTAATAATGGTATATGGACTTTTTCTTTAGGAAGCCATCTAAACTACTGGAAAAGGTATGAGCAAAAATATAAATAAATAAAGTAGAGTAGATATATGTCTGTTTCTTGGGGTCTCACAATTTAAAGAAAAATAAAACAGAGAGCTGAAGTGGGAATCAAATCTGGGTCCCCTGGTTTACAGTCCACTGAAATGACCACTAGGCTACTCCTCAGACCTGCTTTCTACTTTGTTCAGAATTCACATGAGTGTGGTTCCAATCCAACCTGGGGGGTAACATACCCTACCTCTGCTCTTGGCTCCTGAGGTCTGTGCGAGGGAATAAGACACCAAAAAAAACACCAAATATACATGTACGTGAGTTAACACTTTAGGAAAGTAAATGCCTAGCAAATGCCCCTATGCAGTCCAGAGAAGAAGGAGAGAGAGGATTCATTCAGGGTACCTGTGGTGACATCCAGGCAGCCTACAACTTAGAGAGTTGCACGGGGACAGAAATCCAACCCATAAATGTCTACCAGCCTTGCTTGACTGACTTCTGAATTCTCTTCTCAGCTCTAGCATTACCAATAAACAGCATGACAGCACATTCCATTACAAGATGACAAATTTTGGTACACTATCAGGCTTATTTTCGAAAGAGAAGGACGCCCATCTTTCGACACAAATTGGAAGATCGGCGTTCTTCTCCCAGGGTCGCCCAAATCAGCATAATCGAAAGCCGATTTTAGGCGTCCCCAACTGCTTTCCATCGCGGGGATGACCAAGGTTCCTGGGGGCGTGTCAGAAGCGTAGTGAAGGTGGGACTGGGGCGTGTTTAACACATGGGCATCCTCGGCCGATAATGGAAAAAAGTAGGGCGTCCCTGACGAACACTTGGCCAACTTTACTTGTTCCATTTTTTTCTTGCGACCAAGCCTTAAAAAGGTGCCCGAACTGACCAGATGACCACCAGAAGGAATCAGGGATGGCCTCCCCTTACTCCCCCAGTGGTCACTAACTCCCTCCCACCCTAAAAAAAAACTTTATTTTTTTCCAGCCTCAAATGTCATACCCAGCTCCCTGACAGCAGTATGCAGGTCCCTGGAGCAGTTTTAGTGGGTACTGCAGTGCACTTCAGGCAGGCGGACCCACGCCCACCCCACCCCCACCTGTTACACTTGTGGTGGCAAATGTGAGCCCCTCAAAACCCACCACAAACCCACTGTACCCACATGTAGGTGCCCCCCTTCACCCCTTAGGGCTATGGTAGTGTTGTACAGTTGTGGGGAGTGGGTTTTGGGGGGGGGGGGCTCAGCACACATGGTAAGGGAGCTATGCACCTGGGAGCAATTTATGAAGTCTACTGCAGTGCCCCTTAGGGTGCCCAGTTGGTGTCCTGGCATGTGAGGGGGAGCAGTGCACTATGAATGCTGGCTCCTCCCATGACCAAATGGCTTGGATTTGGTTGTCTCTGAGATGGGCATCCTCGGTTTCCCTTATCGCCGAAAACCGGGGACGACCATCTCTAAGGATGACCATCTGTAAGGTCGGCCTAAACATTGAGATTTGGGCGTCCCTGACCGTATTATCGAAACGAAAGATGGTCACCCATTTTGTTTCAATAATACGGTTTTCCTGCCCCTTCATGGGGACTTCTTGCGAGGACGCCCTCAGGAAAACTTGGGCGCCCCGTTCGATTATGCCCCTCAATATAATCCCTTCTTTCTCACACATTGCTTGTAATATTTACAGCACACCTTATCTTCTTTGGCTAGATTATACACACATTTCCTTCCTTATGCCTGGTTTCATGTCTAACCTCAAGGTCTTGCATATTACATTTACACTCCGGTTTACTAAGCAGCGCTAGCGGCTGTCCATGCGCTAGTGCCAACATGGCCCATTCACAGCCGCTAGTGCTGCTTCATAAACAAACACGTTAATTTCAGCAGTTATAACATTCACAGTTCATTACCTTCAGTGTTATGGCTCTCATCAGAATTTAACAATTCTTCTTCATATGACTGACACAAACTCTCCACTTCTCCTTGGTCCCCTACTGGCCCCTTCCACATCAATAATACCTGATGGTGTTATAAAGCCTGGTATTCCTTTCTGGTTTCACTTTCAGGGGAGAGAGAGGGGGACTATATAAAAACATCCTTTTTTTTTTACACATGGGTGTTTGTTCCCATTCAATTATCACTGTTGGACATACTAATTTTGGGCCCTCTCTAGTCCTACTCAAAACATGCTCCCAAACACCCCCTCCCCCTTGCTATTTGGATAAACTGCAGTGTAGAATGTTCATGTTCCACCATTTCAAAGGAACAATTTGGATGTTTTTGGCAGGTGGACCTTTTTTTTTTTTTTTTGCCATTTTGAGACATCCATGTGCTTTGAAAAAGAGCCCCATAGTTTATCAAATTTTAAATGTTATTTTAAATTCCTTAATATCAGAGGGTTTTATATTTGTGAAAAGACTATATTCTTCTCCATCTCCTCCGCCTACTACTATAACTATTAAACTTTTATATACACTACTAGTAAAACAGGCCCGTTTCTGACACAAATGAAACGGGCGCTAGCAAGCTTTTCCTCGGAGTGTGTATGTTTGAGAGAGTATGTGTGAGAGTGACTCTGTGAGAGAGAGAGAGTGAATGTGTGAGTGTGTGTGTGTGTGACAGAGAGAGAGTGAGACTGCTGGGTGCGAGTGTGTCTCCTTTGTCCCCCCTCCAGCCACCCAGCGATTCTACTTTTTCCCTTGCCCCCCTCCAGCCACCCACCGATGCTCTTCTCTCCCCTGCCCCCCTCCAGCCACCCACCGAGTCTCCTCTGTCTCCTGCCTCCCTCCAGCCACCCAGCAAGTCTCCTCTGCCCCCTGCTCCCCCTCCAGCCACCCAGCGAGTCTCCTCTGTTTCCTGCCCCCCCTCCAGCCACAAAGCAATTGTCCTATCTCCCCTGCCCCCCCTCTAGCCACTCCTCCACTTTAATCAGCATATATTAAATTCCCCCCATGTGCTACAGAAAAGCACTGAGCACATCCTAAATAATAAAACACACCGCCAACGTTCTGAAGCCGTAGTTCCAGAACATTGCAGGAATGCTTCAAGGCTTGAGGGCTTCACTTTCTTGGCTTCAGAACGTTGGATGTGTGTTTTATTATATAGGATAAGGTTTATGCACTGTACAGGTAGATATAAGACACAGTTCCTGATCTATTGAGCTTACAGTCCAGTAAAGAGAAACACACAAAAAAAACACAAGGAGTATTCATGTTAAGAGAACAGGGTTAAGGTCTGAAAACAATGTAATGTACGATTTATGTAATTACATAAAGCTGCAAGAAATTAGAACTCTACTGCTATCCTAACAAATTGAGTTATGCTACAAAAAAAAAGCTGGGAGTTCTTTATTCTATGTGTACAGTGCTTTAAGGATGTACTTCTCTAGAGATATTCTTTACAACCGTATTTTATTTATTTATACCTATATCTGGTATGACTGATATATTCTTCAGCTACAATAGCAGCAGCAACAACCCTGAATTTGTGCTCACAAGAGAAACATTCTGCTCTAAATTGATCCTTCTTCTTTATAGACTACATTTTTAACCTTGAGAGTAGCATAAAATAACTATAATTAGGTGACTGGCACAAGGACTAAAGCAGAAACTGCAAACTTCCTTGTTTCAGCTTGATGGCTCTACCATTCAGCAGACAGTGTAAGGCAGACTAGTTGTCTTTGTTGCTGATATGGCCCTATCATTTCTGAGCTTCTTAGCATCAGTGAAAGCAAAGCTACCCTGGCTCTACTTGCTGCATACTTTGCTACTGCTCTCCTGTGTCCCCAGTTGGGTAATTGTCCAGTTGATTTTTCACTGTGTTTTAATACTTCATATTAAGACCATCAGGGATGGATGGAGAAAGCCCTAAACTAAGTAAAATATCAAGCATATATAGAAATAGGGAAAAGAACAACATCTAGGTATTATGGTGCCGATATTCAGGCCACGGCAGGTAGCCGGGCTGCCTCCCGCGATCATTGATAAGCCTATATATTCAATGTCAGGTTGTTTCCGGTGACCGGCATTGAATGTTGGTATATTTGTGGCCAGTTACAACTTAACTGGCCAAGCCAATATTCAGTGCTGGCCAGTTAAGTAGGAATTGGCCAAAGATAGGCCTGCTATTTGGCCATGAAAGTTAACCAGCAATGTGCCAAAAACCGGTAGATAGCTGGTTATATCATGCGATATAACAAGCTATCTGCCAGATGCTAACCGGCTATATTCAGCGTGAGACAGCTGGCTATCTCCCACTGAATATCACCAGATAGCCAGCTAAGTACCATTTAACTGGCCAGATATTGTTCCTGGCAGGGGCATAGTCAGATCTTGTGGTGGGAGGGGGCCAGAGCCCAAGGTGGGGGCAAATTATGGTCTGCTGCCCACTGCCGCAGCAAATACCTTGGCTGGCATGGGTCCCCAACCCCAGGCAGCTGAAGCTTTGTCCAGCACCGGTCTCTGGCGCTGCCGAATTGCCTGTCCTGCTCTCTCTTCCCATCACGTCCTGCACACTCCTTTTAGTGAAATTGAGCATGCTCAGTTTCACTAAAAGGAACATGCCGGACATGAGGGGAAGACAGAGCAGGCAACGTGGCAGCGCCAGAGACCAGCGCTGGACAAGGCTTTAGCAGCGGGGGATGGGGACCCCTGCCAGCAAAACTAGGGGCCCAGAGGAAATTGGGGGGGGGGGGGCAGGCCTCCATGGCTCCATTTAGCTATGCCACTGGTTCCTGGCTAGGTAAATGGTTTTGAACATAGGGGAGAGTATGCCTACAGTATTGTGAATAAAGTTCCAAGTCTAGAGGCAGTCATGGAAGAGGTTCTCCTAGATTTAGAGGTACACACTGAGATGTGATACACAGAGAATTATGAGCACAATGTACTCAGCCATAGATGTATCTTTGTCTCTATACAGACAGATTTTGATATCGATATTGTGATATCGATATTGTGGCATTGCTTAGGTGTATGGCACAGTCCAGGTTACTTGGTTAGGTTGCTTCTCCACTCCAACAACAAAATACAAATCCAACTCCCAATCCGGTCCGAGTTGTCAGGTTTCTAAGCAGCTTGCAAAAATCACACGGTGCAAACATAAAGATTCCTTCAAATCTGAATAGAAAGTATAATAAGTTCCACAGTCCTAGGGCCAGGAATACAGTTTCTAAGGAGGGATAAAAGTCAGTCACTATGTTCTTTTCCCTTTCCCTTCTCAGCAGGTAATGATTTGATTTGGTCTGTTACTAAGCTTTCTCCAGCAAACAAAAACACGGTCCTCAAGCAAACATTGTACCTTTAATGCTTGCCCTGAAAAAGAGTTCCCAACTTCAGGGCCATGATTTTCATTCTGGGTACCTGGCAGCTACTCATTGGGCTGTTTGTTAAATTGTAACCAAGTGACATTCAAAGTCACAGTTTAAGTTGAAACTCATTCCGTTGTGACCTCCATCACCTCCTCAGTGCATAGCTCCCATTCCTCCACCACCTCTATGCTTTCCTCCAACTGCTCAGGAGCAGTTCTACTAACCTGCCTGTCTTCTTCACTGAGGGCTTTTTCTCATGGTGCAGTGAGCCTTTCTACCCTCTTCCGGCCTCTTTCTTGTTCTAATGCATTCTTGCCCCAATGCTCAGAAGCAAATGTGGGTGCTAGAGGCCATTAACGTCGGAATAGTGCCCATATTTGCTACTACAGAATGCTGGGAGCCGACTAGCACTTGAAACAACGAGCTTGCTGGCTCACAGTGCAATGAGAATGCAAATGCATGCTAATCGAGTCTCTCCCTGTTCCTTCCCAATGCTCAGCGGGCAGCGTACCAAACAAGGGTGCTCTTGCTGCTGAAAACCTTATGCCAGCAAGGAGCTTGCATCAGGGTTGTGCCGAGCCATGGGGAGGAATGGGGAGACTGTTTTTGAGAGGAGGACGCATAGTCTAGCACAAGGCGTGGGAATGGACCCCTCCAGGACGAGAGAGCAGCACTCCAGTACATTTCAATATATGGACAGCTCTGGAATGAGGGGGCATATGACAAAATTAAGAGGGAATAGGCTTAGGAGTAACCTAAGGAAGTATTATTTCACAGAAAGGGTGGTGGAGGCGTGGAATGGCCTCCCGGTGGAGGTGGTGGAGTCGAGGACTGTTCCAGAATTTAAAAAGGCATGAGATAAGCATGTGAGATCGCTTAGGAACAGGAAGAATTAGGGGTTACAGAGGATGGGCAGACTGGATGGGTCAAATGCCCTTTATCTGCCGTCATGCTTCTATGTTTCTATGCAGATGTTGAGTCACAGGGGGTGGGACAAATCAGAGGAAGTGTTTTGGAGCAGGCAGCAGGCAGCAGGCAGCCTAGATGTACTGCAGCACTTCCGTTCCTCTATAGAAGATAAGTTTGAAGGTACACAGTGATGGTGTGGGGATTGAGATGCCAAACCCAAGGGCTGGTGGAGGGAAGGGAGGAAGAGATGCCAGACCGTGAAGCAGGGAGGTGGAGGGAGCGAGAGAGATTAATGCTAAATAATAGGAGGGAAGGATGTAGGGGAAACAATCTTGGCAGGGAGGGAGAGAGAGAGTGGGAGTAATACTGGACCTGGAAGTGGAAGGGAGGAAGAGGGAGGTCCTGGCCCAGGTGAGGGAAGGAGGGCTGGAGGGGAACCTCAACTTATACATGGGTCATAGCATTTGTGGCCATTTTTAATCCTTATACACGAGTAAATATATGATACCTAAACAAATTCACAATACTACATGAATCACAGTCAGGATTTCGATCCAACCATAGCACTGAAACAGTGCTAACCACCCTCATAACCAAATTCAAACAATTAATTGCTACCAGAAACAGTGTGCTTCTCCTACAATTTGACATGTCCAGCGCGTTCGACATGGTTAGCCACCAAATACTCTCGAACATCCTAGATTACTTTGGGATTGGAGGAAACGTACTTAAATGGTTTAAAGGCTCTTAACAGCAAGAACATATCAAGTAATATCAAACTCGAAAACGTCAACACCATGGAAACCTGAATGCAGAGTACCACAAGGATCACCGCTCTCACCAACCCTCTTTAACCTAATGATGACACCTTTAGCCAAATCACTATCCAACCAAGGTCTCAACCCATACATCTATGCTGATGATGTCATGATATACATCCCGTTCAAACATGATATAACCGAAATCACAAACGAAATCAAACACAGCCTCCGAATAATGAATTCATGGACGGATGCATTCCAACTAAAACTAAATACAGAAGAAACACAATGTCTCATTCTGACCTCACAATATAACACAAACAAACCCAGCACCATAAACATCCCAGACTACACCCTTCCAGTCTCTAAAAATCTGAAGATACTGGGAGTCACAATTGACCGAAATCTCACACTCGAAGGCCATGCGAAAAACACAGCTAAGAAAATGTTTCACTCAATGTGGAAACTAAAAAGAATCAAACCTTTCTTCCCAAGGGACATATTCCGCAGCCTGGCACAATCAATGGTGCTAAGCCATCTAGATTACTGCAATGCCATTTATGCCGAATGCAAAGAACAAATCATTAAAAAGCTTCAAACTGCTCAAAACACAGCTGCCAGACTCATATTTGGGAAAACGAAATACGAAAGTGCCAAACCCCTAACAGAAAAACTACACTGGCTCCCATTAAAAGAACGCATTGCATTCAAAGTTTGCACCCTGGTCCACAAAATCGTACACGGGGAAGCTCCAACCTATATGTCAGACCTCATAGACCTGCCAACCAGGAACACAAAAAGATCAGCACACACATTCCTCAATCTCCATTACCCTAGTTGTAAAGGACTAAAATATAAATCCACGTATGCATCCAGCTTCTCCTACATATGCACACAACTATGGAACGCACCACCAAAGACAATAAAAACAACGCACGATCTAATAAGCTACTGAAAAGGCTACTGAAAACTAACTTGTTCAAGAAAGCATACCACAACGATCCATCAAAATACTAAATAACTAGACTCTACATGAACCTGACAAAACCGAACTCTTGCTACTTGACTGTTTAACTTCATTACTACTAATGAAAGTTACGCAATGCGCACTACCACCTGCTTCTTAAGTTGAAAATGATCTTCTCTATAGTCGACGACCCAACTATGTTACATTTCACTCTATCACGGAAGAACCTCTATGCAATATCATAATGCATTCTTCGTACCATGTACATATGCACCTAAATGCAATACCATTTGTATTTCTTAAGTCGAGAATGATCTCTCTATAGTTGATGACCTTACCTATGTTACAACTTACTCTATCAATCAGGAACCTCTATGCAATATCATAATGTATTCTTCTTACCATGTATGTATGCACCTTAATGCAATACCATTTGTAACCCTGTACCCGGTAATGGCGATCGCCATTATGGCATAATGTAAGCCACATTGAGCCTGCAAATTGGTGGGAAAATGTGGGATACAAATGCTACAAATAAATAAAATAGTTGTGGAGGGCTGAGTCTGAATGCAGAGGCACAGATCTGAAATGCTATGCAGTTAACTTTTCCCCTTTTTCTTATTTGTACTGTAAAATGTGATTGTATTGGCAAATAATCCTCTTACAGTACCAGCCACTATAGATCTTCTAGTGGTATCATGACTCAGCTTTCTTTTGATAATTTGCACTTGGTACCCACCTTGAAACTTACTGGTGGTGCCATAGCGAGACATTGAGCTACAAGACAAACATAGCAGTGAGGAACTCCAATCCTTCACTGGTCCCAAGCTCCTGGTCTGAATTCTCAACTCAGTCCTCGCCACACACCCAGCAGTCCAGTTTTCAGGATACCCACAATAAATAGGCATGAGATAAATTTGCATGCACTATCTGCTTTGCATGCAAACTTATGCATATTCATTGCCAGGTATCCTGAAAACCTGATTGGCTGGATGTGAACCAAGGCTTGGATTGAGCACCTTTGTGCCCCCTGATTGCAACTTTTTTTTAGCTATAGAAGAATGAATGCAATGTATTTCATCCTATGGATTCAGCTTAGGACCTGCTAAAGTAAAACTTCTTGCATTGATTAGAGCCCTTCTGCTGTGGCTTAGTTCTAGACAGAGGCAGTGAATCTTTTTTAATATCCTCCTCTTTCTCAGCAACAGCAATACATCTTTAAATAATTTGTACATGTTTTATAGTATATCTGCCAGGCTGCCACATTGTTATTGAAAGCTCTCCTTTAGCAAATAGTTGACTGTAGTTCCAGATTTCAGCTGTCATCCATTAAATATTGTAATATTGAGAGGGAATTAATGTTTAAATCAATGGCAAGGATGAGAGAAATCAGCTCCATTTAGCTAGAGCAGGAGACGTGCTTAATTTGTCATTTTCTTATTCAACCCTTCCATTTGGTTTTGATTTAGCACAAGACCTCAGAAACCAGAGCTGACATCCTCGCACAAAAGCTGTTTTAAATTATGTGCAGCAAGTTTTTAAGCACATTAGCAACAAGAACAAGCTGTCCTCATGCTAACTGGCTCTGCTTTGTTCTCGATTGTGGAAAATCTCGCTTTAACTGCTCACTAATTTGTTGCAGATCGCTACTGCACCAGCAGCTGTCTTGGCATATGATTAAACACACAGAAAACACAATTTTTCCACACAAATTTGAACTCTGCCAAAAGCCACAAAAAAATCTCTTTTGGAAAATTCTTTTCTCCAACCAGACCAAAAAAGGAGTAAAAAAAATCAACCTTACACCTTAATCTTTTAATAAATGTAAACACACTGAAGTGACATATTGGGTGTTTGGTGTAAAATTCACAGAACCTAATTTGGTGTAAAATTCACAGAACCTAATATTGAGGTCTGAAAAAATATAAACCCCTGAAAGACGGGTGACAGGGAAATGATAGGTCACTGGTTTTTGATACTTTTCTCTCAAGTCACTATCAATAGGGATGGGCAAAGTGACAAAAAGGTTCACAAACTTTAACCTTAAATATTTTTAAAAAACCCATCAGGTGGCCTAGTGGTTAGTGTGGTGGACTTTGGTCCTGGGGAACTGGGTTCAATTCCCACTGCAGGTACAGGCAGCTCCTTGTGACTCTGGGCAAGTCACTTAACCCTCCATTGCCCCAAGTACATATAAGTACCTGTATATAATATGTAAGCCACATTGAACCTGCTATGAGTGGGAAAGCACAGAGTACAAATGTAACAAACAAAAAAAAACACTGAAGGCTCCTTTTACTAAGCCATGGTAATGATTCTTGTGCAGCAAATGTGATGAAGCCCATAGGAACTGAATGTGCTTCCTCGCATTTGCTGCACTGGGAATCACCACTGCGGCTTAGCAAAAGGAGCTCTGAATTTGATATTCATGAATGGAGAAAGTTTGTCTAATGTCCAGGTGAGCACCTATCTGGGTAGCAGTAATCACCGATCCCTATACTATGTGGTTTCTTACAAAAGGTAAGGTGGAGTCTAGACACACCAAACTCTTTCAAACACTCTGACTTTGGTTAAGTGGGGAAATGCCTGAAAGAAGAGCTGGCTAGGTGGGAATAAATAAGAGTAGTGGGAAAACAGTGGGTTAAAATGAAAGGGGCTATATATAAAAAAATTCTACTGATGTTTATGTACATAAGTACATAAGTAATGCCATACTGGGAAAAGACCAAGGGTCCATCCAGCCCAGCATCCTGTCCACGACAGCGGCCAATCCAGGCCAAGGGCACCTGGCAAGCTTCCCAAACGTACAAACATTCTATACATGTTATTCCTGGAATTTTGGAGTTTTCCAAGTCCGTTTAGTAGCGGTTTATGGGCTTGTCCTTTAGGAAACCGTCCAACCCCTTTTTAAACTCTGCTAAGCTAACCGCCTTCACCACTTTCTCCGGCAACGAATTCCAGAGTTTAATTACACGTTGGGTGAAGAAACATTTTCTCCGATTTGTTTTAAATTTACTACACTGTAGTTTCATCACATGCCCCCTAGTCCTAGTATTTTTGGAAAGCATGAACAGACGCTTCACATCCACCTGTTCCACTCCACTCATTATTTTATATACCTCTATCATGTCTCCCCTCAGCCGTCTCTTCTCCAAGCTGTATAGCCCTAGCCTCCTTAGTCTTTCTTCATAGGGAAGTCGTCCCATCCCCGCTATCATTTTAGTCGCCCTTCGCTGCACCTTTTCCAATTCTACTATATCTTTCTTGAGATGCGGCGACCAGAATTGAACACAATACTCAAGGTGCGGTCGCACCATGGAGCGATACAATGGCATTATAACATCCTCACACCTGTTTTCCATACCTTTCCTAATAATACCCAACATTCTATTCGCTTTCTTAGCCGCAGCAGCACACTGAGCAGAAGGTTTCAGTGTGTTATCGACGACGACACCCAGATCCCTTTCTTGGTCCGTAACTCCTAACGTGGAACCTTGCATGACGTAGCTATAATTCGGGTTCTTTTTTCCCACATGCATCACCTTGCACTTGCTCACATTAAACATCATCTGCCATTTAGCCGCCCAGTCTCCCAGTCTTGTAAGGTCCTCTTGTAATTTTTCACAATCCTGTCGTGATTTAACGACTTTGAATAACTTTGTGTCATCAGCAAATTTAATTACCTCGCTAGTTACTCCCATCTCTAAATCATTTATAAATATATTAAAAAGCAGCGGTCCTAGCACGGACCCTTGAGGAACCCCACTAACTACCCTTCTCCATTGTGAATACTGCCCATTTAACCCCACTCTCTGTTTCCTATCCTTCAACCAGTTTTTAATCCACAATAGGACATTTCCTCCTATCCCATGACCCTCCAATTTCCTCTGTAGCCTTTCATGAGGTACCTTGTCAAACGCCTTTTGAAAATCCAGATACACAATATCAACCGACTCCCCTTTGTCCACATGTTTGTTCACTCCTTCAAAGAATTGAAGTAAATTGGTCAGGCAAGATTTCCCCACACAAAAGCCATGCTGACTTGGTCTCAGTAATCCATGTCCTCGGATGTGCTCTGTAATTTTGTTTTTAATAATAGCCTCTACCATTTTGCCAGGCACCGACGTCAGACTCACCGGTCTATAATTTCCCGGATCTCCCCTGGAGCCTTTTTTAAAAATGGGCGTTACATTGGCCACCCTCCAATCTTCCGGTACCACGCTCGATTTTAAGGATAAGTTGCATATCACTAGCAGTAGCTCCGCAAGCTCGTTTTTCAGTTCTATCAGTACTCTAGGATGAATACCATCCGGTCCAGGAGATTTGCTACTCTTCAGTTTGCCGAACTGCCCCATTACGTCCTCCAGGTTTACCGTGAAGTCAGTAAGTTTCTCCGACTCGTCCGCTTGAAATACCATTTCCGACACCGGTATCCCACCCAAATCTTCCTCGGTGAAGACCGAAGCAAAGAATTCATTCAGTCTCTCCGCTACATCTTTGTCTTCCTTGATCGCCCCTTTTACCCCTCGGTCATCCAGCGGCCCAACCGATTCTTTTGCCGGCTTCCTGCTTTTAATATACCGAAAAAGCAAGAGGAAAAGGAAACTGATATAGTTCACCAATGAAGTGGCTGCAAAAATCAAGACATAAAAGCAGGGCCGTGCCAACACGGTAAGCGAGGTAAGCACGGCAGGAGGGCACCGTCTTCTGGGGGGCGCCCCTCCGCACCATGCTTACCTTGCCCTCCCGCTCCAATGTCCCAACTGCCCGCCCTCTTCTCCCCCCCAACAAGATCCCTTTTAAATTTACTTCGGTCCGGCAGCAAAGGCGCAGCGTCAGTGAAGGAGGCGGCGCTCCCGACGTCTCTACTAGTCTTCCCTTCGCTCAGTGTTCCGCCTTCTTCTGACGTCAAGGAAATGACATTGAGCGAAGGGAAGACTAGTAGAGACATCGGGAGCGCCGCCTCCTTCACTGACGCTGCGCCTTCGCTGCCGGACGGAGGTAAATTTAAAAGGGATCTTGGGGGAGAAGAAGAGGGTGAGCAGTTGGGACATGGGAGCGGGAGGCAGGGGAGAGAGGAGCGTGGATGGGAGGGCAGCGATCATTTTTACAGGGGGAGGGGGCGCGCGCGCTCCAACTGTTCATCTGCAGGGGGTGCTGGGGGCGCCAACTGATCTTCTGCAGGGGGGCGCCACAGACCCTTGGCACGGCCCTGCATAAAAGGTAGTGTTCGCAAAATGCAGAAAATCAAAAAAGGAGGAACACAAATGAGCATAACTCATAAAGCAGAAAGAGTCAAAGAAAGAAGTCAGGATAGCAAAAGTACAGGTGGAAGTAAAAATAACTAAAAATGTAAAGAGAGGTACAAGATATTTTTCAGGTGTATTGGGGAAAGGAGGAAGGCCAGAAGTGGAATTATGAGACTCAAAGGTCTTGAGGGCCTATGTGTGGAGAATGATGAAGGAAGATGGAAATGTTAAACAAATACTTTGGTATTCAAGGAAGAAAAACTTGGAAAAGGTTTGCAGATGATTGTCAAAGATGCATAGGGGGTGGCATAGAAACCACACCATTCACAGAGGTAGTGTTTATGAACAGCTTACAAAACTGACATCACGATGCAAAAGCGTGAACAGCGTCATGACATCTCAACATGCTGATTGGTGTATTCAGAGTTGACGTTTTTGTTCAGTACTAGCACCATTTGTAACTGGGTGTTTGCTAAGACATGCCGCTTTGAGTGCTATGAGTAAGTACCGTTGCTCAGCTATTTTGCAAATGAACGATAATATAAGTAACGTGTTGTGGTTCACTTATAGATGAAAGAGAGCACTTACTGAATTTGAGCACTTAGAGGGGCATTTTCGAAAGGGACGTCCAAGTTTCGATTTGGACGTCCTTGCACAACGTCCCGATCCAGGGGAGGGGAAACCCATATTTTCAAAACAAGATGGACGTCCATCTTTCATTTCAAAAATACCGTCAGGGACGTCCATATCCTTAAATGTAGTCGTCCTTAGAGATAGACGTCCCTAGACGTGGACGTTTCTGATTTTCAGCAATTTTTTAAGCCAAAGACGTCCATGTCAGAAACGACCAAATGCAAGCCATTTGGTCGTGGGAGGCGCCAGCATTTCTAGTGCACTGGTCGCCCTGACATGCCATGACAGCAACCGGGCACCCTAGGGGGCACTGCAGTGGACTTCATAAATTACTCCCAGGAACATAGCTCTCTTACCTTGTGCGCTGAGCCCCCCAATCCCCCCCCAAAACCCACTACCCACAACTGTTCACCACTACCATAAACCTTATGGGTGAAGGGGGCACCTAGATGTGGGTACAGTGGGTTTGTGGTAGGTTTTGGAGGGCTCGCTGTTTCTTCCAGAAACATAACAGGTAGGGGGGGATGGTGCTGGGTCCGCCTGTCTGAAGTGCACTCACCCACTAAAACTGCTCTAGGGACCTGCATACTGCTGTCATAGACCTGAGTATGACATCTGAGGCTGGCATAGAGGTTGGCACGGCATATTTTGAAAGATGTTTTTTGAGGGTGGGAGGGGGTTAGCGACCATTGGAGGAGTAACAGGAGGTCATCCCCAATTCTCTCTGGTGGTCATTTCGGGCACCTTTTTGTGCCTTAATTGTAAGAAAAACAGGTCTGGGTGAAAGCGTCCAAGTGCTCATCAGGGACTTCCTTGTTTTTTTCGATTACGGGTCAAGGACGTCCAAGTGTTAGGCATGCCCAAGTACCCGCCTTCGCTACACCTCCGACACGCCACCTTGAACTTTGGCTGTCCCTGTGACGGAGTGCAGTTGGGGATGTCCAAAATCGACTTTCAATTATTCTGATTTGGACGTTTCTGTGAGAACATCCATCTTTCGATTTATGTAGAAAGATGGGCGCCCTCCTCTTTCAAAAATGAGCCCAATAATGAAAGAGAGTGAAATGAATGGTCCCTGTTGGGACTCTTTTTTTGACGTATAGAGATAATGCTTGTTTTGATTCACAATGTTCTATTCTATCAGAGTTTTATATACCACCAATTTCCCAAAGGATTCTAAGCAGTTAACAAAAAAAGAAAAAACTAAGAGTAGAGTACAACTGCTCATTGTAATATTGACATTATGTAATCAGAAACAAATACAAATTACTATATAAACAAACGAGTTTTCAGAACTTTCCTAAAAGACAAATAGGAGGGCAGATTTTTCATATCCAAAGGCAGCAGATTCCACAGTCTTGCCGCATGGATTGGAAAAGAACCTTCATAAATTGATTTGAAGAGGGTATTTTTGAGAGAGTGGAAACCCAGTTTTAAAGCCCAAAGAAATTCCATACTCCATTCAGAATATGGACAGACAAGTAATTCCCCTAAACCCTTTGAATTCAGTCCAAAAATTGATTTAAAAATTAAAGAAGTCATCTCAAAACTAATAAGTTGGCATACCAGCAGCCAATGCAAATCTCGCAAAATGGATGACACACTATCAAACCAAGCCCACAAATCAATCTGGCAGCAGTGTTCTGCATCAACTGCAGGTGGTTATACAACTTACTTGTAACCTGTGAATACAATGAATTATAGTAATCCAACTGAGGCAAGAAAATTCCCTGTGCTAAGATCCTAAATCTTCGGATTGCAAAAATGACATTATTGCTTTCAGTTGTCTGAGTTTAAAGAAAATTCTCTTACTGAGAGCATTTATCTGCTTATCAAATAACAGTTTTGAGTCTAAAATTACACCCAGAACTCTAGAATAATCTTCTGTTTTCAGGATTTCACCTCAATTTAAAACTACCAATTTAGTTGGAATCTTATTTATGTCTTCAAACCACAATATCTTACAAATGTTTGTAAAATATGTAAAACAGAAGAGTTGTTTTTTTTTTTTTTTTTGCTGAATGAAAGAAACAGGAGTCTAAATGGCAGTGTATTCATTAGGTCGCCAAACAATTGTGCTGAAAATGTAAAGCATGCCGTCGACTGCTGAGGTCTTTTCCTTTGGAACAAGTAGCTTGGCTGGACCCATAGTCATTGTTTTGGTTTATTAGCTGTAGTAGGCACTGTGAGTGTTTTTCTTCCTGTATTGGGTTAGTTCTACTTGTATTTCAGCAAAGCCTTTAATACAGTTCTTCACAGGAAGGACATGAACAAATTGAGCAACTTGAGGATGGGATCCAAAGGTTTACTGGATCAGAAATTGGTTGACTGACATAAGTAGTGGAGTGCCACAGGGATCCATCCTAGGTCTGATTCTGTTCAATATTTTTGAAAGCAATATTGCAAGAGGGTTAGAAGCAAAAATATGCCTTTTGCGGATGACATGGAGATTAGCAACAGAGTAGACATCTCAGAGGGAGTGCAAAGCATGAGATAAGTACATAAGTAATGCCACACTGGGAAAAGACCAAGGGTGATCGACACAAATAAGAAGCATGAACTAATGATTGGCACTTAATCTTTAATGCGAAGAAATGTACAGTGATGCATTTGGGGTGCAGAAATCCAAAAGAGCTGTATGTGATAGGAGGTGAGAAGCTGATGTGCATGGACCAAGAAAGGAACCTCTGGGTGATAGTGTCTGAGGATCTTAAAGTGGCAAGACAATGTAATAAGACAGTGGCCAGAGCCAGAAAAGTGCTTGACTGCATTGAGAGGGGCATAACCAACAGAAAGAAGTAGATGATACTGCACAAGTTGTTGGCAAGACCGCACTTGGAGTACTGTGTTCAGTTTTTGAGGACATATCATGTCAAAGACATAAAGAGACTCAAAGTGGTTCAGAGGAAAGCAACAAAAATGGTATGGAGTCTCCGCTGGAAGAACTATGAGAAAAGACTGGAAGATGTAATATACATAAGATGGAGGAGAGGAAAGATAAGCGAGATAGGATACAGACATTTAAATAATTGAGGGGTCCTTTTACTAAGGTGAGTAGGCACCTCCACGGGTCCTGTTTACAAAGGTGTGCTAGTGTTTTTAGCGTGCGCTAAAAATTAGCATGTGCTAACTGTATAGACACCCATAGGAATATTGGGAAAGATTCTATATATGGCGCTGAAATCAGTGCAGACTAAGCGTATTCTATAATCGGCGCCTAGATTTAGGCACTGATTATAAAATACACTTAGTTGACATTTCAGTGCCTAAGCCACACTGGGCCATATTCTATTCTATAACTAGGTGTGTAAATTTTGGAATGCCCACAAAATGCCCATTCCCCTGCTCATAACCATGCCACCTTTTACCTGCGTGTGTTACAGAATAAGCTTAGCGAGTTTTGCACCTAAATTCTAATTAGTGCTGATTAATGCTCATTGTTGCTTATTAAGTGCTGTTATCAGCGCTCATTAGCTTGTTAAGCTTGTTATGTTATACGCATCGTTATAGAATGTGTGCCAATTTCAGCACAGATCTCTAGGCACGCTATATAGAATCTGATTAGCACACTAATTTTTAGTTTGCGCTAAAAACACTAGCGTGCCTTTGTAAACAGGACCCTATGTTTAAATAATACAGTTGTTTCTATGAAATATGAGCTCCAAACAGGTCACATAAAATCAAAGGATCAGTGGTGTTATCTAGCTATCCTGCAGTTATATATTGAGAGGGCTATTTCTAGCTCCCGAAGACTTGCAAGAGGGTTTTGAAAGGAAGCCCCTGTGTAAAATGTGTGGTTAAAGAATGCACCAGAATTTCACAAATGAATATCCTGGCATATAGTTCAAAAGGCTTACCCCAGCTTTACCCTTGCAAATTTTGAATGCGGTGTTTTTGACAAGTAAATACCTATATTCCCATGGAAATTCCTTTCAAATTTAAATTGCCTTCTTAATACACCTTATGCAGAATTACACATGTATTCCAAATTAAAGATGATAGATGAAAATAATGAAGGCAATCATACTAGAGGTTCATAATGGCTGCAAAATGAAGCACTGAATAACTGCATACAGTTTAGTTTATATATTTGAGGCAGTAAAATTGATGAGTCGCAGGAGTATATACATATATATATATATGGAGAAGCTCATAAATTGCTGTTCTCAAACCACACAGACAATCTTAAAATGCTCGAGTCTGACACACACTTGCTTTGACTAGGTGAATGTGCTTGTATTACCATAAAAGAAATATTTGTGTGGTTCCTGAGTAGCCTGAGTTCATCATTCATCTGTCTCTGGGGTCAAAGGCATTAGGAAGAATATTTTGAAACTATTGGCCAAGGCTGGTCTCCTATGATGTCTTTTTTGAAAAATCTGGAATCACTATTCCAAAGGACGTAGAGACTTCCATCCGATGTTAACCATATAAAATAGCACTAGTTACTGGTAAAATAACATATTGATAACAATGCATCCACATCTAGATTCAGAGTGTTTGTTAACTTCAGTTGATAGTGTTATTACAGGGAGACAGGATTGCTGTAACTCTCTATTATTGAGAGTGCATCAGAAACATGTATAGAATGTTTGTGCATTTGGGAAGCTGCCAGGTGCCCTTGACCTGGATTGGCCGCTGTCGGGGACAGGATGCTGGGCTTGATGGGCCTTTGGTCTTTTCCCAGTATGGCATTACTTATGTACTTATGACAGTAGCTGGAGCAGAATACTGCAGCAAGAATTGCATTAGGTTTGTAATGGTAACGATTTGATAATATCACTGCATTGGTTTGAGAGGAGGAATGGCCTAATGGTTAGTGCAGTGGTTGGAGAACTGAGTTTGATTCCCACTGCAGCCCCTTGTCACTCTAGGCAAGTCACTTAACCCTCCATTGCCCCAGGTACAAAATAAGTACCTGTTTATAATATGTAAACCACTTTGATTGTAACCACAGAAAGCTGGTATATTAAGTCCCATCCCCTTTCATTTTTAGCTTCTGCTAGGATGGAAGACAAGATTCTGGGTCTAACTTTTAAGTCTTTAGGGGTAATCAATAGAAATAAAACAAAAGAAAACATGAAAAAGAAAATAAGATGATACCTTTTTTATTGGACATAACTTAGTACATTTCTTGATTAGCTTTCGAAGGTTGCCCTTCTTCGTCAGATCAGAAATAAGCAAATCTTGGTAGATGACAGTATATATAAGTGAGACATCAAAGCATTTCAGTGACAATCTAACAGGGTGGGGATGGAGGTGGATGGATGAGACAGGGGGATATGCATGGAGACAGGAGAGTGACAAACAAAGCAGTACAATTTTATACCTTTAAAAGTGGACTAACACGGCTACCACACCTCTCTACTCAAGTCTTTAGGGGGTAATTTTTTAAATATGTGTAAAAGGGCTTTTATAAAATCACTCCTGGGTTGCCCAGATACAAGTATATGCAGTGACAAGAAAGTGTATATATGCATGCTCAAGGGAGAGTTTGAGCAGAGCATGGGTGGAGTTGTAATTTACATGTGTGCTTTATAAAACAAAGCAGTCTGAAACAGCAGAATACATGTCTTGGTATTGAAGAAACTTTAATTCAAGCAAAGCAGTCCTACAATGGCCTGACGTGAATCATGTGTCACTCTGACAAAGGTGAAAAAATACTCAGTAAAACATATCATAAATAAAAAATATAAGAAAAAAAATTCTACTCACAGTAATCCAAAGATTGTTCTTAAAAGGACTATTTACAAAACTGTTGAAACAGTAATTTTTAATTCAAGCTACAATTTGATTTTGGTATAGTAAGGACACAGCACAGTGATGAGTCTGTTTGTATACTTTTTGTTATTTCCTTGTATATGTTAGTAATTGCTATGGGAGTGCTGGAAATGGAATGAGATGGAGTCAGTAGATAGATGCGGGTGAGAAAAAAGTGTGGAAAAAAAAGCATAAAATTAAAGATCAGTGCCAGACAGATGTAGAGAAGAAAAGGAAGAAGGCAAGAGGAGAGGAAAAATGGAAATGCCACCCTGGAAAAAAAATTTGGGAGAAGACTGACACATGGAGAATGGAAAAGAGACAAGGCAGATGCTGAACAGGAACACAAAGGAGAGATGCTGGACAGAACAGATGGGATGCAGAGAGAAGATAGATGACAGACATGGAGAGAGAAGAAATGTGAAATGAATTGGAAATCCAGAGAAAGCAGAAGAGACACAGACCGAATCAAATGTAAAAATAAAATGCTGAGACTACAAAGGTAGAAAAAGATATTTATTTTTGAATTTATCGGTTGAAACATGTCAAACTTTGGAAAATATGCATCTCTGATATTTTGTATTCCGATTTCCATTTCTCTAGTATTGCTGAATATGCAGAGTCTGACTCCTTGTTTTCCAGTTCAGATTTTTGTCTTCGTATCTCTATTACTGGTCTGTGATTACTTGTTTCATATTTAAACTTAGAAACATGATGGCAGATAAAGGCTAAATGACCCATCCAGTCTTTTCCTAAGCTATCCCACGTGCTTATCCCATGATTTCTTAAATTCTGACACAGTCCTCGACTCTACAACTTCCATCGGGAGGCCATTCCATGCTTCTACCACCCTTTCTGTGAAATAATACGTTCTTCGATTACTCCTAAGCCTATTTCCTCTCAACTTCATTGTATGCCCCCTCGTTCCAGAGTTTTCCTTCAGTTGAAAAAGGCTCACTTCCTGTACATTAATGCCCTTGAGATATTTAAGCATCTCTATCGTATTTCCTCTCTCCCTCTTCTCTTCATATTTGTTGATAGACTGTGTTTCGCATGAGTGATCAAGGTATGTTATTCTGCTAGGCTAGCACGTAGTTTTTGTATAGAGATCTATAGCAGTCCCGTTTGTTCTTTTTTTCTCACCAGTGTATTGGGGTTTTAGGGTATTGTGTAATATTTACAGTGCTGCCTTTTCACAGATAAAGTTGTTTCTCTTTACGTTCTGGGAGTTAGTGCTGTTATGGTACAGTAAGGTTCTGTATATGTTTCTGCACAAGTTTCTGCTTAGCTTTTTGAAGTGGAGGGACTGTGTGATGGCCTTACTGAGGTGATTTCAAAACTTTAATTTTAGTTTGGCATAACATCAGTCAGGGTTTGTGAAATAATCATCAAATGTACATATATGAGTCAATTTTTACAGGCAGGGTAGTGCTAGGTGGGGCAGGGGGCCCCACCAAACTGGTCTGCACAGGACCCCACAGTTGCTAAGACTGGCCCCTCCCTGTACATACACCCAAGTTTCTCCCCTTCTGCTATTAAACCTGCTCTGTTGAGCAGGGACTGTCTCTTCATGTTCAAGTCTACAGCGCTGCGTACGTCTAGTAGTGCTATAGAAATGATAAGTAGTAGTAGCACTCCTGACACCCATTTCTCTCCTCTCCTCTCCTGCTGCTGACCCCTCCAGCATACAGGTCCAGCATCTCCCCTCTGCATTTATGTAAACATTTATTTGGCTCTTCATAGGGTCTCCAGCAGCAATTCCCACATGCTACTTGCAAGTGACACTGGTACCTTCACTCTGCTACATTATTTTATTTATTTATTACATTTGTACCACGCGCTTTCCCACTAAAGCAGGTTCAATGCGGCTTACATAGTAATTGGGATTACATAATATTGATAGAGAAAATATTATGGCAAGATGAAATAGGATAGACAGGGGAGAGAAAACAATGCTGGACAACAGACAAGAGTTAAAAATCATGATTAAAAAATTTAGTCGTAGTTAAAATAAAAACAAATATATCGTATTAATAGTGCACTAAATACCCCTATTGATAAGTGATTAGCATCTAACGTACATACAACTCTCAGTCCAGATGCGATTTCTAACACTTGAAGTAGGTTCCAGTTAACCTTCACACATAGGTGATCTGTATAAAATTACCTCACCATGTCTAGAATTCCTAGTTATTTAAGAGAAACGTTGTAGTGCTATGTTCCAGGTAAATCACTGGGTTCCCATCAAGATAAGTTATTAGTAGCACAATAGTTACATGGGCAAATCAGAAAATGCTGCATGGATAATAGTAGGTGGGACATAGGCACAAGATACAAGCAGTCAGTTCCTTTGAAAAAGCTGGTGGCGAAACGGGTCACCGTCAGGATTGCTGCAAGAAGTGCTAGTTATTTGTGCTTGATAAAACATTAAATGTTGTCCCCGTCCTCTCAGTTAAGGTAAACTGCAATTGCAGAGAGGAAATTTACGTAGAGAAGATAAAACTTCAGAGGGCAGCTAGGCCATTGGGCATACGAACTACAGGTCTCCATCTTACCATTCTCCCAGTTCGGGACACTCTTTGTCTGGTTTCTCCTCAGAGGTATGTCTGATATGGGTAACCCTTCAGCAAAGCCCTCTGAGTCATTGAAACACAGAAGCCCCTCCACCACTACAAGGTGGTGTCCCTTCGGTCAGGCTCCAGGGTGAAGGAGACAAGAAGTTTAACTTTAGAAGCTGCTGCAATCTGTCAGTTCTCTAACAACTCCATATAATTGAGGCTGTCTACAGATACCCTTTCTGGCTGCTACCTGCCAGTTCCTGACCTTCACTGTTAATGTAATGGGCCTGAGAGATGGTAGCGTGGTCTCTTGAGAGATTAACAAAACCTCTGCCATATACTTCTTAATCATATCATTTTGTTAAATTAGGAAATTTTAAGATCCCAAGATTACAATGTGTATTCTGGTTCTCTAAGGCTTTCATTTTCTGATAAATTGACTCTTTAAGCAGAAGAAAATTACAAGCTTAAATGTCCACAAGTTCCTGTTCCATCTGGACCAAACATGCTTCTCCAGACTTTATAATTTTACATTCAAAACTATTCTGATCACAGATAACATACCATAGTAACATAGTAGATGACAGCAGCAAAAGATAAATTAATTCAGGCTGCCTTGTCACACTACTACAGATATACCACAGCTATTAACAGTAGAGCTTCAACACTTTTATCAACATTTTTCCAAAAGCTGGAAAAGTATCTGAGACTGTGAATTCTAACAGCAGATGACAGGTCTGACTGCCACAGGGAACCCGGTTCTGCATTTGGGGGGGGGGGGGGGGGGGAGGAGGGTGAATCTAACTGTAGATGGATGGATGTAACTGTGACTGATGCTCAGATAGTGTCTGACTATGGAAGGAGGCACAGACTGAGAAAGTTCTGAAATCTCCATCCACACAAACTTTGACCAATCTTCTAGTCAGAGAATGCTCCAACCAAGTTATTGCTTCCCAAAACTCATCCAAAGTTACATCCTCCAGCTTCTTAAAACCCATATGTAGTACCTGCTTACCCCCACTGAGGACTGCCCCAAGCAGAGCTCCAGCTGAAGAATTTGCACCTTCATTATTTGGCCTCTTCCATGATCCTCCCCAAATCAGGGCTGGCCTAACCAGTGGGCAGACTGGGCAGTCACCTAAGGCAGCAGCTGCTGGGGAAGGGGGGGGGGGGGGGGAGAGGCAGAAAAAAACACTGCAATTAAAGCAAAGCAATAGATCCTGACAAATCCAGAAAATTCAAAAGAACCGTCAATGCATATTTTTACCTGTAGGAAGAATGGGTAATTTTCAAATATTATTTATTGGGATTTATTAACCACCTTTATGAAGAGATAACCCTTGAAAGTGATTTGTACTATAAGTTTAATTATCAAAGACTTGTGTGGGGAGGGGGTTCAAGGGATCTACAGTTTAATTGAGAGGGGAGCAAGACTGAAGGATGTCAAATATCCTTGAATAGGCTCTGATCCAAGTTGGGTATCAGATCTCCAGCCACTGCACACCACCAATACTGCCCCACTGGCATGTGGAATTGCTCTGGTGCTCTCTACAACTCCCTCACTCACACAGTTCAGATGCTTCCGGGTCATGGGAGGCATCTCATTGTAATCTGGCCTCATCGAGATTTCACTCCTGCTTGTGGGAAGTTCTGCCTGACCAAACTGAAAGCCTATGACTATACCCCTGCAAAGCAGAAACCACAAACTTGATGACAAAAGGCTGTATCAAAGCTGGGAGAGGCTTTGGCAAGGTAAGTGATCTTCCTCATGATAGACAGGAAGCCAAGGGTAACAACAGCAATCCAAACACCAGAGATCACAGCAGTGTTTCTGCCCTTGATGACACCTTGGCTTCCTCTTGCTAGAGTCCAATATTTTTCATAAGTTCATTGCACATTTCAGATATAGATAGCTTGAATCAAAGGAAACTCATTTGGAAGCAATAACTAGATCAAGGCTATAGCCATAAGCAGAATTGAAATACCTCATTCGATCTACCACACATACCTCATTCGGTCACTATACAAGGTTGTATTTGTTAACCACCGACTGGGCAAACGCCTTAACGGTACTATATAAGCCACATTGAGCCTGCAAATAGGTGGGAAAATGTGGGATACAAATGCAACAAATAAAAATAAAATAAATTGAAGGTAGAACTGTGATATTAATACAAAGAGTTTTGATGTATAAGAGCCAATGGGTTATTGGCAGGGACTAAGTCCCCAGGAATGAGGAAAGGAGAAATTCATTCAAAGAAGAAAGTAAACCAGGATTCAAAATTGGTGAAAAAGGAAGAGGGTGCTTTATTGGGTGATCAAGAATTGACAGCTATACAGAGAGGTAGTGGGGTGAATAAGCAGGTGGAGTGTCCCTCAAAGGAAGAAAAGGAGTGGAGCTGAGGTGGAAGAACAGGTTGCAACTTTAGAAAGCAGTATCTTAGGGAAATAGATGTAGTAGAAGTTCTTTATTTTATTTTTTTAATAACTAAGGTTCTTTCTATGCTGTACTTGGCTGTGTTCAAGAACAGTTTGCAGCCACATAATTAAAGGGATTTATTTAATAAGTGAAGTGAATATAATACAGAAAGAATGCAGTTTCATCTTGGCTATAAATAGGTACAAGAAGTTCATGAAGAAGAGAATTTCTACTACACAAGCAAACTCTTTTACTAACTGGTTATATTCCTAGTTTTGTGATACACCAGTGATGAGCAATAGTCATTTGAATGCAATTATTTGACTTAGCAACTTAGACCTTGTCATACAGCTGAAAGTCAGATAATGTTATATCACATGAATACCATCCAAGATTCAATTCTCCCTGGGAAAAACCTTAGAGGATGAGCATCAGATGAAATTGTTTTTTCAGGTGGTTGCTGTTAGTTACTGTGAGTTCTTTCCCAAGCTCAATGAGAAGGAATATCCTGCTTCCACAAATTATAAAGATTTAATTTCTTTGGCTAACAAGATCCATATTCAACCAGTTGCATGCAAGGCATCCAGTCACTAAATATTCACCATGGGAAAAGTAAAATGGGTACATAAAGATCTGACAAGGACGTGTGGTGAAAGAAGTTCTCATCTATGTTCTGTTTAATTCAAATCACAGATACTTTCAAGCATATTGCTGAAGGCTGAAGCATAACTATCAAAGCACAGCTGGAACTACTTTCTCTAAAACCAAAGAACACAGTCATTGCCCTTTTACCTCCCCCAAAATCTCTGTTGACTTTGAAGAATTCTCGTTTATTGTGCAATGCAAGATCCGGGCCTAGTTTATGCAATCATTTACTTTGAAGATGTGCTTGTTCATGATTTCTGAATGCTGTATTTTGCTGTAGAACAGAGAAAAGCTAAAATGACAGTTTTGTCATTGAAAGGTCAGTATTCAATACATTTATCCAGCTAAAACTGAGTTTTAATCAAGTAAAATAATCAATCCATGCCAAGTTTGGTTAATTGTGTGTGCTGAAAAAATTGCAAGCTGCACATGTATTTAGCTGGATAAAGAGAGGTTGAGCCAGAGGTTTTCCCAAGGCAGACTTTCAAATTTAGCAGGTTAATTTAACATTCAGTGCTAATTGCTAAATTTAGCCTTATAACAGTAGTCATGTACATGGCCCCATTATACATATAAGCGCAGGCATTTCTATTTGGAAGCTGCCAAGTTAAAGCCATTCTTTTTGTGAACGTGTATATTTGCAAGCAAAACCACTACTCCTGCTGTTCATGCCAGCAAACATACATGCATTGCTACACCTCACTAAACATATTTTACAAAATGCTTCATGTTTGGCAGAGTCTTTTTAAAAATGCATGGAGAATGGAGCATATCCCAGTGTGGATGTGTCAATTCCAATCTCAACCAGAACTGGTTCCAAGGGACTCATGCCATGTACGAGATATCTGCAAATTGTCCCTCATGAAGCAAGCAGAGGAATTGAAAGAGGAGGCGGTAAGGTTGGGAAGCATCTGTTACAATGAGAAAGGCAAACTCAAAATTCAACAAAATCACTTATGTGTCAAAATGAAGAAAAAAATATTTTTTGAGAAAATTGTATTATGTACTCATAAATTTAAAGACATATATAATATGAACAAGCCATCTCAGTCATTCTAATCATTACATATTATAAATATTACATCTCTGTAAATCCAATAATCAAAATATGAATATTCTGTGCTTTGGAAGTTTTGTTTTTGGTCCATTCTTGAAAAACAAAAACAAAAAAAGAAAAAACGAATCAGTGTAAAACATAGAGATTCATGCCATTGGGATGTAGGAGGAGCCAGAATCTTTAGTAGACCGGTTCCCCAGATATCCCAGGAGAGCAATGGGGCACCCTAGAGTGCACTTCTGTGTACTTCATAAAAACGCTCCCAGGTACACATCTCACCTTTGCTCCCTTATCATGTTCCCTGAGCCCTCCAAAACCCACTACCCCCCCCCCCCCCCCACTATGCACTACTGCAATAGCCCTTATGGGTGAAGGAGGCACCTACATGTGGGTACAGTAGGGTTTTGGTGACTTTGGGAGGGGTACAGTTTCCACCACAAGTGTGACAGGTAGAGAGAGATAGGGACCTGGGTTCCCCACTGTGTACTGCACCCATTGCTAAACTACTCCAGGGACCGGCATACTGCTCTAACAGACCAGACTTTTAACATCTGAGGCTATCATAGAGGTTGATAAGTCATATTTTTATTTACATTTTGGGGGGTGGAAGAGCATCAGTGACCACTGGGAGGGTATTGGGGGTCACTCTTGATTCTCTCCAGTGGTCAACTGGTCATTTAAGGGCACCTTTTTGTGCCTTTTTCATTATAAAAACAGATGTAGCTCAAAGCGTCTTAGTTTTAGTTTAGTTTTGTTCCATTATGGCTGAAAAATGTCTAAGTCTTAGGAACACCCAAATCCCGCTCTTAACATGCCTCCGACACACACCCTTGAGATTTGGATGCACTGTAGATGAACAGAATAGAAAAATATCTTAAAAATAGGTTTGAAAATACTGATTTGGATGTTTTTGTGAGAAAAACATCCAAATGCTGCTTTATGCCACTTTTTAGATGTTTTTCTCTTTTGAAAATGAGCCCAATACTTGTTCTCTTAGTTCACTGTTTTCTATCCCTGACATGGACCTAAACAAACAGTCAAGTATGAAAAGCCTTTCTCCAGACTTCTAATACATCTAAAAATAAAATAAATCAAAATTAGAACCAGAGTGTCAGCATTACAATTCTTATAGCAGGTAGGTAGGATACCTCTGAACTTCTATTTGACTTAACATTCCAAAGATGAGAAATACATCAATAAAATAGTTCTTAAGACATCAAGGATCACCAGCAGGGGAAAGATGTGTGCTGAAAGAGGGAAACTGAACAAAGATTACCAGAGTTCACAGAGTCAACACCATGACGTCATCTTCATTAGAACTGAAGAATCAGTATATAGCTCTGGAAATGGAAGAAGTGAGAACATCCTGGAATAGGAGAATTGAAGCTCAAAAACCAGCAGAGGGAAAGTAGTGTGCTGAAAGAAGGCAACTGGACAGAGACCACCAGAGTCCACAGAGGCAACACCCTGGCTCCACCTTCTCTAGAACAAAGCCCCCAGGTAAGTATAAGCCCTCAAGGAAGTGAAACATTAAATACCTATATAGAAATAGAAAAAAAATCTGGAAACTGTGTACACTAATGCCTGTAATATGGAATATTAAGTTCTGGATGTAGAGGCTGTAATGGAGGAGGTTGACTTGGATGTAGTAGCTGTCATGGAGACATGGATCATGAAGAACCATGACTGGGATATAGTTATACCAGGCTAAAATCTATTCAGGAAGGACTAAGTATTAAGAAAGGGAGGAAAAGGGATATATATTAAAGATAATATTAAAGAGACAGAATTGCAGGACTTACAGGATAAGAAAGAGGTACTGTAGGTTAATCTGGAAGAGGACATAAAACATCTAGTTACGTTGGTGTGATTTACACACACTTCCTTGACAGGCAGGAATAATGAGAGATTTAACTGAAGATATCCACATTATAGCTATGAAAGGGTTAGCACTTATAAAAGGTGATTTCAAAATGCTGGATATTGATTAGGACATCCCTGTTGCAGTGTCATCTAAAAGTAGAGAGATATTGGATTTCCTAAAAGGAAAAGCAGTTGGTAATGAAACCCATGTGGGATAGGACCATCCTGGACCTAACAATTATGAATGGGGAGAGTGTTTCTGATGTTAAAGTGGATGATAATTTGTCATCCAGTGATCACCAAATGGTGTGGTTCAATATGAAGGCACATGTGTAGAGGGTTTATTAAAAAGGGAAGGTTCTAGACTTTTAAAAGAAAACATAACTGAAGGAGTTGTTAGCTGGATGAGAACATCTGGGGGAAATAGAAAATCAGTGGGCAATATTGAATGGCGCTACTTTAAGGGCAACAAACCTTATTGTTAGGAAAGTAAATACAAGCAAGAGAAAAAAGAGGCCACTTTTGGTCTCAAAAGAAGCAGTTGAAAAGATAAGAAAAGAAATTAACCTCCATAAACAACAAGAGTTGTTGCAGAAAAAGGAAGACAGACAATAGATAAGAGAAGCTGGTAAAGTAGTCAGGAAAACAACAATAATAACCAATAAGATAAAATGGGGGAACAACATTTTTTAGATATATTAGTGATAGAACGAAGTGCAAAAGTGGCATTGTGAAACTCAAAGGTGAAAGGGACGAATATGTAGAAGCTGTTGAAAATAAATTAGAATTGTTAACAAATATTTCTGTTCTGTGTTCACAGATGAGGAGCCCAGAGTAGGACTACAGAAGACAAACACAAATATGAATAAAAATGAGGTACACCTTGAATGATTTTCAGAAGACATTATCCAACAGTACTGAAGGAACATAGGGAAGTTTGGGCAGCTCCACTGTTTGACCTTTTCAATGCTTCTTTAGAATTGGGAGTGAATCCAGAGGACTGAAAAAGTGCAGTTTTGGTCCCTCTCCACAAAAGCAGAAGTAAGGAGGAGATTGAGAATTACAGGCTCTATGGTGAGTAGGTTAATGGAAGTGCTACTATCTGCAGTGGCGTTCCTAGCGTGGATGGCACCCGGGGCGGATCGCTGATGCGCCCCCCCCCCCGGGTGCAGTGCCCCCCCCACCTGCGAAATGACACCTTCCCCCCTCCCCGGCGAAATGACACCCCCCCCAGGTGCACGCCGCTGGGGGGGGGGTGCCGCAGCACACACCTGTGGGCTCCGACTTCACGAACTTCGCTCGTTCGCTGCAGCTCCCTCTGTCCCGGAACAGGAAGTAACCTGTTCCGGGGCAGAGGGAGCTGCAGCGAACGAGCGAAGTTCGCGAAGTCGGAGCCCACAGGTGTGCGCTGCGGCACCCCCCAGCGGCATGCACCCGGGGCGCACCGCCCCCACCACCCCCCCCCTCTTGGTACACCACTGACTATCTGTAAAACAGAGGATAGTGTGGTTTCTGGAATCCAGGACTCAAGGCATCATGGTTTTTACTGGAAGTAAGTCCTGTCAGATGAATTTGATTGATTTCCTTTGACTGTATGACCAGAGAGTTGAATTGAGGGAGACCACTAGATATGATGTGCTTAGATTTCAGAAAACCCTTTGACATGATTCTGTATAAGTAACTTATAAATAAACTGAGCACCTTTGCTATGGGCCCTAAAGTGACTGGGTTAGAAACTGGTTGCGTGGAAGGCGACAAAGGTTAATGGTAAATGGAGCCCACTCAGAGAATAACAGTAGTGTGCTGCAGGAATTGGTTCTTGGTCATGTTCTTTTTAACTTTTTTTGTAAGCAATACATTGCGTTCAAGATCTGCTCGATTGTACACAAAATCATCCACGCAGACGCCCCAATCTACATGCTAAACCTCGTAGACCTACCTCCCAGAAACGCCACAAGATCATCCCGCAAATTTCTCAACTTGCACTACCCCAGCTGCAAAGGACTTAAATACAAGCTGATGCATGCCTCTACCTTCTCTTACATGAGCGTGCAGTTATGGAATGCATTACCAACAGACTTGAAAGCAATCAACGAAACAACTATCTTTCAAAAATCTCTGAAGACATTCTTCTTCAACAAGGCCTACAATGAAAACCTATAGCCCACTAATTCACCTCACCAACCCACTCAACTCTGAACGCTTACCCTATAATTTCCCTAAACACTCTCTTCCTTCCTCTTTTTTCCCTTCCTAATCACTACACATTATTAACTGAACCTGATCTGATATCCTGTAATGACAATATTAACAAATTTATGTAAGCCACATTGAGCCTGCAAATAGGTGGGGGAATGTGGGGTACAAATGCAATAAATAATAATAATAATAATAATAAATAAATAGTAGGTAAAGTTTTATATGGATAAGTATCTATATAAAGTTATGGAGGAGACTCTCTCTCTCTCTCTCTATATATATATATATATGGCACCTAATAAATTGGCACTGAAATCAGTGTTGACTTAGTTGATATCTCAGCGCCTAAAACTATGCACATCCATTTACACCAATGAAAATATGGCGTAAATCCTGGTGTGTAGATTTAGGCGCATTTGGCCATATTTAATAAATATGCATGTACATTTTGGAACACCCATGAAATGCCCATTTCCACATCTATAACCATGCCCCTTTTTGAATGAATGTGTTAGAAGTTCGGTGCACTTTGTTACAGAATATGCTTAATGAGTTGTATGTGTAAATTCTAATCAGTGCCAATTAGTGCTAATTATATTTGTTAAGAGCTGTTCTCAACGCTGATTAACTTCTTAAGCTAATTAAGTTACATGCATTGTTATAAAATCTGCGCCGATTTCAGTGCAGATCTCTAGGCATGCTATATAGAATCTGGGAATATACCTGTATCTTCAGTAGTGTCATGTATATGTTTATATGTACAGTTGTATTTGTGACTGTGTTGAAAACCCCTTATCCCACAAAAGTTATATTAAAAAGGCTAGACAAAATGGAGAGATTTATTTTAAATAGGCCTGACACTTCATAAAACATAAAATTCCAAAGCTTTTTCTTTTATGACAAAAAGGGGAATAATAGAGTCATACTTCTCCATGTGATGCTGGAATAATGAACTTCAAACCAGCTATTATTTATTTGTAGCATTTGTATCCCACATTTTCCCACCTATTTGCAGGATCAATGTGGCTTACAATTGTTCCATAACGGTGATCACCAATTTCGGAAAAAGAGAAATGCATAGTTAAAATATGGAGGTGACAGAGTGGATTTAGTCAAATAAATAAAGTTCATTTTCATAATAAGAAATAAAAGATAATTGGATAAAACTTCAATCATGGTAGATTAGACTTGAACAATCAGGAATAAAAAGTTACTTGTTGTGTAGTTCTGGTATAAATTTTGTTATTAGTAATTTAGGATGGATCTTTGTGGTATGCCTTATTGAATAAGTTAGTTTTCAGTAATTTTCGGAAATTATTTATGTCGTGTGTTGTTTTTGTTGATTTTGGTAATTCATTCCATATTTACATGCTTATATAAGAGAAACTGGATGCATACGTTGAGAAACTGATTATTAAACACTTAGTTCATCATCATCCAATATTATTTCTCAAAGTTAAAGGTTCACTGCTTGATTTTACAATCTGATGGTCACTCCTCATATGAGATCAGAATTACTTCAGTTTATAATACTCCGTAATATTACAGGTATCAATTCTGTTTTGGAACCTTTGCCAATATATGTGGATACCTTTTTACAGCCACTGGTATATCAAGCAATCATATATTAAAGGTCCCATGACATTAATTAAGATGTTAGTTGCTATTGATAAAGCAGAACCCTTCTGGAGATTGATTACTTTGGATGTTACATCCTCATTTGTGAATGTCCCTCAAGATGCAATGACAGGATTAATACAATCTAGATTGGAGACTTTAGGTTTTTCTAAATCGTGGGTGACAATTTTAATTGATTTGTTACCTTTAGCATAGAAACACAATTATTTCTGTTTTGAGGATCAAATTTTCATTTTCTAACTGATCTGTGGCACAGATATGGAAGCCTCTGAGAATCTCCCAGTGATCAGTATTTATGTAGCTGATTTTGAGGAGATGTTATTTTTATATTGGGATTTTAATAGTATATTCAATTAAGGACTTGATTTATTGACAAACCTCCAGATTCTATATAGCACGCCTAGAGATCCGTAATGAAATATAGGTGTATTCTACAACAACATGAGTAACTTAATTGGCTTAACAAGCTAATCAGTGTTGATAACAGCACTTAAGCAATAATGAGCACTAATTAGTAATAATTAGAATTTACGCGCGCAACTCGCTAAGCATGTTCTGTAATGAACTGTGCCTAAATTCTAATGCATGCAGTTTAGAAGAGGTATGACTATGGGTGGAGAAATGAGCATTTCAATGGCATTCCAAAATTTGCATGTGCAGTTATAGAATATGGCTCAGTGCATGTAAATCTACGTTCAGGGATTTAGACCACGTTTTCATTGGCCTAAATGGACACGCATTGATATTTATTATTATTTATTTGTTGCATTTGTATCCCACATTTTCCCACCTTGCAGGCTCACTGTGGCTTACATAATGCCGTAATGGCGATTGCCATTTCCAGATTGAGAAATACGAAATGGTTGTTAAGTGACAGAGAGGGGCATAATTGAACGAAAACGTCTATCTCCATGGGCGTTTATCTCCGAGAACGGGTCCGTGAAGGGGCGGACCGAACCATATTTTCGAAAAAAATAGACGTCCATGTTTTATTCGACAATTTGTGAGCTGGGCGTTTTTGTTTTTCAGTGATAATGGAAAATGAAAGCGCCCAGCTCAAAAACGAATAAATCCAAGGCATTTGTTCGTGGGAGGGGCCAGGATTCGTAGTGCACTGGTCCCCCTCACATGCCAGGACACCAACCGGCCACTCTAGGGGGCACTTTTACAAAAACAAAAAAAAAGGTAAAAGAGCTCCCAGGTGCATAGCACCCTTCCCTTGTGTGTTGAGCCCCCCAAATCCCCCTCAAAACCTACTGCCCACAAGTCTACACCATTACTATAGCCCTAAGGGGTGAAAAGGGGCACCTACATGTGGGTACAGTGGGTTTGGGGGGCGGTTTGGAGGGCTCCCATTTACCAGCACAAGTGTAACATGTGGGGGGGGGATGGGCCTGGGTCCACCTGCCTGAAGTCCACTGCACCCCATAATAACTGCTCCAGTGACCTGCATACTGCTGCCAGGGAGGTGGGTATGACATTTGAGGGTGAAAATGAAAAGTTGTGAAACAGCATATTTTGTGGTGGGAGGGGGTTTGTGACCACTGGGGGAGTCAGGGGAGGTCATCCCCGATTCCCTCCAGTGGTCATCTGTTTATTTAGGGCACTTTTTGGGGCCTTATTCGTGGAAAAACAGGGTCCAGGAAAAGTGCCCTAAATTCTCGCTAAAAACACATATTTTTCTTCCATTATCGGCGAAAGGCGCCCATCTCTGATCGCCCGATAACCACGCCCCAGTTCCGCCTTCACCACGCCTTCGACATGCCCCCATCAACTTTGTCCGCATCCGCGACGGAGTGCAGTTGAAAACGTCCAAAATCGGCTTTCGATTATACCGCTTTATTCGTTTTTGTGAGATAAACGTCTATCTCTCGATTTGGGTCGCAATATAGACATTTTTATTTTTCAATTATAAGCTGGAGAGTATATTAAGCAATCAAGTGTAGCGAGTTCATTTTTGGCATGAGAATTAGAGTGGTATTGCTTTGGAATTCATGAGTGACAGGGAAAATTAAGCAATCAAGTGTATAGAGTTTATCCTGGAATGAGAAGTAGAGAGGTATAACGATAAAGTTAATTAGTGCCAAAGTAAAGTTAAGCAATCCAGTGTCGAGAGTTCGGTTTTGTCCTGTTCTGGTTTTGGTTTTCTTGTCAGATTCATGTCAGATCACCTATGGAAGGCTGTATAGCAGCGCAACCTGAAAAATGCTAAGGTTTTTCTTATTGATGACAATTCCTGGTATTTGTGGCTTTTCAGATCAAGTCTGTCTCTCTTCCTAAACACAGAACTTGTAGAGGCACTAGGATTTCTTCCTAAGCGTATTCTATATACCGTGCTTAAATCTAGGCGCCGCTTATAGAATATGCTTAGGTGGACATCTTTACCGCGTGAATTTCTTAGTAGCTACATATAGAATCTGGCCAAAGTGCTTTTCATTTGTACTGAATCATATTGGATCCTTACTGAATTTCTGCAACAGATAAATTGTCAGAATCAAAATCTGCAATTTACTTCTCAGTATCAGATGCAATTCCTTTTTTGGATGCATTGATTTTCAAAATTGATGATACATTTCACACTACAGAAAAGAGATAGAAATAGATTTTTTGCATTGCAAAAGTATTCATTATAAGCACCAAATTTTTTTATGTTTTGTAATTTCAAAAATACAATCTAAGCAAAAACGTGAACAGGAAACAGGATGAAAGATTAGCAAATCATATTTTTATAGAAATATATCTCATAGTACAAAGAAATTCTGATAGTTCCCTAATTGGGGGAAGAACAAAGCAAAATCAAGGAAGGATTATTAATACGGAAAATATACAAAGCAGATCGTTAAAAAACAAAATATATTTTATTGATATAAACCAATGAAAATATGTAAACAATAGCCCGACACAGGCCGTGTTTCGCCCAACTGGGCTGCTTCAGGAGCTACACAATAATCCTTCACTTGTTGAAGTATGATGATGATAAAAATAAGACCAACTGTGACAGACTTAAAAAAAACAGCTCATCCAGAGATGCCAAAATCAATAGTAATCGACACAAAGTCGCACAAACAGCCTCTCGTCTCTGAAAGCTTTTTTTCCAGCGCTTTCAGAGACAAGAGGCTGTTCGTGCGACTTTGTGTCGATTACTATTGATTTTGGCATCTCTGGATGAGCTGTTTTTTTTAAGTCTGTCACAGTTGGTCTTATTTTTATCATCATCATACTTCAACAAGTGAAGGATTATTGTGTAGCCCCTGAAGCAGCCCAGTTGGGCGAAACACGGCCTGTGTCGGGCTATTGTTTACATATTTTCATTGGTTTATATCATTAAAATATATTTTGTTTTTTAACGATCTGCTTTGTATATTTTCCATCTTGGAGCCTGCAGACCGTCTGCCCTTGTGCTTTCTAGGATTATTAATACGACATAATTTCAAGTAAAGGTAACCAGACATGTCACCATCAAACTGCACCATGAATTAGTGAGTCTATTCAACTTGGTCAGCTAACTCCAGCTGTAGCAGAAATTTTGAATCAAGAAAAGACTGCAACTGTTTAGGGTCAAAGAAAAAATACCTTGTACAATCAATTGGAACCAAACATTTCATAGGAGATTGTAAAAAGAAAATTCCACTATTCTGCACAACCCTGTGTCTCAACTGCCGCCAGTGTTCCTGTGTTTCTCTGCTAACATCAGGAAAATATCATATATTCTGCTGGTAAAAAAAATGCAGTTCTATGTTGAATAAAAAGTGACAATATATGATTCATCTTAAGCCCATATGAGATAATATTCCTGCAGGACAATTTTTTTTTATATTTGAGATACATACATGCTACAAAAGCAGAATATAAATGCCTGGCTCAGTGTATGAAATTGTGATACATTGATAAACATTATTCTACATTCATTATTAATAGAGCATACAAGCAAGCAGATCATGCAAATTGGGATTTGTTATTCAACTAAAAACAAGCAAGTACCACCCATCCTTCAATATTTCACTCAAGCCTTCCTCATTAAAAAGATTATCTAACATCATTGGAGTATACTTAGTATTCATGAAATATTTAAGGATCTTTGTGTTTTATGTTTCGAAGAATACAAGATTTGGGGAATATTTTAATGAGATTGGCTCTTCTATGTGTTATGGTATAATATATAGTAATGAGGAACCTCTAACAAGGTGAAGCAAGTAATGACACAGCTATCCATCAAAAAACATTTGCCCAAGAATGCATAAAGTCTAGAAGTCCAACATAAACACGGCAGATGTGTGGTCTGCAAACATATGGACTCTGGCGCATTTTTCCATTCAAATTAATAATTGAAACATACAGTTAAGACACAATGCTGACAGTAACACAGAAGAGGTCACCTAAGCTATTTTATGTTCATATCAACATGTTTTTTGCCATGACTATGTACAACATTAAATCTTGGAACATTATTCAGTTAATCATTGGCAATCACACTCAATTGAAGAAATAGAGTAGACACCAACCCCACAGGATTTAAATTCCAAAGTGAAAAGGCAAATATTTCTTTAAATCTTGCAGCGGTGAGGCCTACATAATTGTGCATTTATTTATTTGAATTTTGCTCACAACATTTTCATTAATAGCTCAAGGCGATTACATTCAGATATTGTAGGTATTTTCCTCTCAGGCTCACAATCTAAGGGGCCCCTCTACTAAGCAGCAGTAAGTTCACCATGGACTTACCACTTGCCAATCCGGAACTACCATCAGGCTACCGCAGGAGCCTGGTGGTAGTTTCCACCCCTAGCGTGCGTCATTTCCAGTGCTATAAAAATATGATCTATTTCTATTGCGCCGGAACTTAACTGGTGGTAATCGGCACTGCCCAGTTACCACCATGTTAGCGCGGGTTCCCTTACCGCCATTTCAATGGGTGGCAGTAAGGGCTCCCCCCAAAATGGTCACACGGTGTTTCACTTACCGCATGGCCATTTCTTTTCTGCAAAAAAAGATAGCCTTTTACCCACTGCGGTAAAATGGGGCCTCAGTGTGTGTCAAAAACACATGCTGATGCTAGCGAAGGCCCCCTTTTACTGTAGCTTAGTAAAAGGGCCCCACATTTTCTACTTGAGGCAATGTAGACTTAAGTAACTTGCCTAAGATCACAAGAAACAGCAGCAATGGGATCTGAAGCATATTCATCTGTATGTTTAGCTCGGTGTTCTAACCACTAGGCTACTCCTTCACTATACTTACTGCTATTTTCTGTTGAATTAATATGGGGAGAGCATTTGTGCTCTGATACAAGTTGGTCATTTTAATGTAATTTTAATTATTGATAAGTGAAGAGAATGTTTAGTACAACTAAATATGTTTACTCAACAGCATTAATGATTTAAATGCTCCCTCATGAAGCCTATATTAAGGTAACACCACCGGCCAGAATGGAACAGGTTCTAAATGGGAATGATATTGATCATTTATTATTCTAAAATTAATAAATGAGAATTGTGCAAAATATGGTTGGGTAAATATTAAACATTGTTGTTTTAAACTGAGGCAGCTCTGATCGCTCATATGAGAATTGACCACCTGATTGTAAAATCAGGCAGTGAAGATTTAATTGGACTTTGAGAAATCATTGGAAGTGAATTATTTTACATTACTTCTAAAATATTTTGGGGGAGCAGTGACATGTTAAAAATAATTATAATTGATTATTTAGATGTGGAGGGGCATTTTCGATATGACACCTAAGTCTGACTTCGGATGTTTTGCACAAAACATCCAAAATCCGAATAGGAAAGGATATTTTCGAAAAAGAATAATGTCTATTTTTTTTTCAAAAGTACTGTTTCAAACAAGGTTTTGTGCTTTAGACATTTTGTTTTTTGGTCCATTTTCAAATAAAAAATGAATAAGTGCAAAATGGAGAGATTCATGCCATTGGAATGTAGGAGGAGCGAGCATTTTTTAGCAGACTGGTCCCCCAGACATCCCAGGAGAGCAATGGTGCACCCTAGAGGTCACTTCTGTGAACTTTATAAAAATGCTCTCACCTGTGCTCCCTTATCATGTTCCCTGAGCACTCCAAAACCCACCCAAACCTACTACCCCCCACTGTACACCACTATAATAGCCCTAGTGATATGCTAGGTCTCTGCTTTCCAGCTGACATAATTCTTCACAATTATACCTGGTTAGGAAGGTAGGAACAGAGACCACATGAACTTCATAGTAGGCCATTCCCTCTGATATACTCCACACATCATGTAGTGTTGTCTAACACCTTCACACTCAAGGGACAGTATAGTGGATTTATCATCTGGTGTCATCTCATACAGTCAGATCACAATTTTGGTAAACCATTTTCCATGTACCCTCTTAACTCCCCAGGTTCTAGGGCATTCAGATCATCACATGGGTCAACATAGCAGGTTCTACTTGAATCATAGCAGGTTCCACTTGAACTGCTACCATCACTTTCACTATCAGTTATGGCAAAAATGGTCTTGGGTCTAGACAGCAAGGAATGGCTTACAGTCTAGCCAGGTGCAGGTAATCACCCAGTGTGTTAATCTGGATGATGGGGGAGGGAGGGGGATTGGGGACATACTAATTATTTTGCTGGAATAAACTATTGGGGAGATATTCAGGGCTATTACTGAAAGCTAGAATAAATTTTCATCACAGGCGAACAAAAGTTACAAACTGTAATATGATTCATCAGTAGGTAACCCAGCAATGGTTGCACTCAGATTAGAGCAAAGTAACTACAGGAGCAGGACATGCAGATTGTTGGCTTTTACTGATAGGAAGAAATCATATGCAACTATTGTTTACACAGATAAATAATATCATGCAAAGCTGAAAGGAAAGAATATATATATTGGACTCTCTACCACAACAAGAAAGGGTAGGATTTTGCCTCAGTACCTGGCTTCATAGCAAATCAGAGTTAAAAGAGAGAGAGAGAGAGAGGTGAGGCTTTGCACATTTGCTTTCTTAGCCCCTGCCTGGCTCTCAAACTTTTGGCTGAGAAGGGAGGTGTTCCTCCAGTCTGGGAAAGCTGAACTGCAGTCCATGTGCTCTGCTGGCTGGAAACTCAGAGTGGAAATTACAAAGTGCTTAATTCACAAAGAGCTAAAGCAAAGATGCAACCCATTGCAAAGGCCACTCCTCCCAAGGAGGAATGGTCTGAAGATTTTAAATTGTGGCTGACAGGTGCCTGGAGCAGGCTGCCCATGAAGTAGGAATGTGATGGCTGAAAAGCAGATGACAGATGATGCCAGATAGCTCAGACTGAAATGCACCTGGAGCAGTGACCATTGCAAGGCAGGAGAGAGATCTAGTGTCACGTTTTCCAAAAGCAGGAACTAGGTTTGTGAGCCCTTGGGCCACTGCCGAGGAGCAGCAGTGGCAGGCAAAACCACCCCACACCGGAGACTAGGCAGAGCAGGACTGGAATCCCGGACTGGAGTTGCAGCAGAGGCAAACAAGCAGGAATAAGCAGAGCAGGCACACTAAAACGTCACCTGCGCTTGGCCGCTTTTCACCAGGAGTTGAACCCCTGGCTGCAGGTAGCCGGCAGGACTTACTGGGCAGGGCCGGGACTCACAACGGACAATACAACACAAGGCAGGGAGTGGACAAGCTAGGGGACAGAGACTGAAAGCTGCAAGCAGCCACTAACACAGGAAACATGTATGGACAGACAAGGGCCAGAACTAGAAGCTGCAAGCAGCCACAGAAGACAGACAACACAGAACCTAAGAACTACACAAAGAACTGCAAACCAAGAACAAGATTAAGAAACAAACAGTAACTCTAAACTAAACTACACACAGACTTACTAGAACCAGACAAGAATCAATACAATAAAACCAGACTAAGCAGACATGCACACAACACACTGACAAACCTCAGGGCCTTAGGCGATGCAAAGGCAAAGGCAGAGAATTTCCAACTGACTAATAAGCCTAGCAGCAGCTGAGGCGCAAGCTGCAGCAATCACCAGGAAACTACAGGTGCTGTGTAGGTTCAACCAAAGCAAGCAAGTCTGGCAGCCCGGAAGATCTGGACCGGACTGGGCTGAAATCTGGAATGGGTGACAATAACCAGACAGTCCATTGCAGCCACCAGGTCTGGCCACCAGGTGGCGAGAGGAAGGAGAGCACGAAACATGGGCACAACCGTGACATCTAGCAGTTGAGAGACAGCAGAGCCACAGCTCTAAGAGGAGCAGAGCAGAGACAGACCAGACTAGTAAATATAGAGCCTCCCAGGATTTCAAGCACTAACCAGTTCAGTTGCACTCCTGTCTATGGGTAAGAGCTGGGGTATGGTGGAAAGAAGAATGAGAAGGACAACTAGTAATGGGATATAAGGGAGACACAAGAGTTCCTTGTCTAGCTGGTAACATTGTGTTTGGGTTGGTACTTTAAATTATTTGAATGGTGTCTGATGCTTTATAGAAATGTACTATATAAGAGATTCTTGCTGTTCTATGAATAGTTATGCTTCACAACTTTTCATCCCTCAACAGTTGTGTATATAGTACCTTCTATAAACTGAATAAACTTTTTAATATTGACAGTTTTGTTCACAGACACACTTCTTTTGCTTTTTCCTGGAGGAAGGGAGGGAACCATGCACCAAGCATTCGGGGATTAATAAAGATTTCCTAGGGGGGGGGGGGGGACTTCTGCCAAGTCAGCCCTGAATCCAAGAATGCCCACAAGGAGAAGCCACAGTATATGGTGTATACACTGATAACGTTAAAGGTTCAATTTATTTGATTATCAGTTTAAGGAAACCATCAAAGTGGAGCACAATAAAATAAAATCACACAATGTTGAAAAGAACTACACAATAAGATAGAAAAGCAGAAGAGTAAAAAAAAGTAAAAAAAAAGAGAGAGAGAGAGAGAAAGAAAAGTAATCAGGCTGCTGTGCTTCCCAACCCCTGATGCCAGTTTCCAGCCAATCAGAATTAGCCTAGAGGAACGCAAACTATGTATTGAAGGCTCTCTAAAACAAGTGTGTTTTAACAAGGTTTTAAAATGCTGTAAGGAGCATATGCCAAAGGGAGATTATTCTATAGAGTAGAACCCTCAATGTTAAACATTGAGTTTCTATAGACATTTTTAAAAATTCTCTGAAAGATGGGATAGTCAATCAATGGTGTTGAGCTGAGCAAAGTGTACGAAAAGGTGTATAGGTAATCAAGCAGCGAGTCAAAAACAAAGGGGCTCCTGTTTGACAAACCTTCTACACTAATATTAAGATGTTGTAAATTATCTGATAGTTAGTTGGCAACTAATGTTTGGTTTTCAATAGCAGGGTCACGGGATCATACGTATTTCTTAGCCTTCAATATCGATTTGATCATGATATTTTGAATCAGCTGAAGCCTGTTAATTTCCCTCTGAGACCATTAAAGACCGCATAGATGATAATACGGAGGGCTTTTGGTCAAACAAATGTTAGATAGATCTAATCAAACACAGTTTAAAGAAACATGTACTGACAACAGTGAAAATGTGCACCCTAAAGCCAATTTAGAGTCAATCGTTATACCTAGTATTTTGAGCATGTCGCTCACAGGAATCACAGAATTGTCAAGAGGTGGGACTGCAAATTAGTCAGTGTTTACTTTCCCAACTTCCAGCCCTCCATTTCTCTTTATGTCACTCCTGATGTAGCTTATGGGTCCAAAATAAATCATCAGTTGATCCTTCTCCTCAAACCTCTAGCTCTTGGTCATGTTACCAGAAAGCTAGCCTTTTCTCCCTTTCTTTGGAGTGAATGTTTCATAGCTATTAACCAGACTCCATCTGAATGATTGAATACTTTCTCAGTTAAAGGTAAGAAAAGTATAGAGTCTCACCCGATTCCTCCACATCACTGTGTTTAATGTCCGCACCTCCCTGTTGCCTATGAGTCAAGACAATGAGATACGTACTTGCTGTTGTGGCTATAGTGCTGCTTCACGATAGACACAGCCATGCTTTCCTCTCAAGTGGCTACTTCCATAATGTTGTATCAGTGGTGAGGGTGGGCTATCTAGTTGCCCTAGCTCAAACATCATAACTTCCTCTGGCTCAAGATCATATAGAGGCTCATGACAAATCATATAGTGAAGCGATATAGCCACACTCCACTGCCCTGCATTCCACATCCATCTTTCCAGATGGTATAGATTTTATCCAAAGTGATTCAGGTGCAGTTGTGTCTTGACAGATAAGGCATCTCTAGCAGATAAGACCTAATGTCATGGATTTAAATCAGATCAATAATTAACTCAGTAGACACACTTAACCCAACAGACTTCTTATCATGTGGTTCAGCAGCATACTAGTTGTAGGAGTGGCATCTGCCATTACTACAGCCAATGTTGCTCCAATATATTTGAGGTTGTGGCTTGGGCTCAGTTCAGTTATGGTCACCTCTATGTGTCTTCCTGTGGCAACCCCAAGAACATGCTTATCATTTATTAAAAATTTTCTATCCTCCTCAATTGCAGTGCAAGTCTAGGCAGTTAACAATAAAAACATATTACTTGATTAAAATTAAGAAACAGGAACTCTATCAAATAATAGAAAAGAAAGAAATTCATTCAAAGTACATACAAACCTAATGTCTTAATAGTAAGTGATTGTAGATGGAACCCCCAATGGACATATTTCCTACAGATGTGACATTTACATCAGCACTTAGCTCATTAGCTGGAATCATGATGCCACTCTTTGGCAGACAAGTGATCACCTGCTCCATCTCACTCTTGGATGAGTGGGACATTCCTCCTCCATGGTGTCAACGCTTCATAGGCTTTTCCTGTCAGGCAAAGATCAGCAGCTACCTTGAATCTTTGGTTCTCAGCTGTATTCCTCATTTTTTCTAAAACATATTCCTTTTTCTGATCAATTGTACCCCACGCATACTAAACATAGCTCTAGTTCTCTGTGAACAATCTCATATCCTGGTTTTGTTAGCTTTCTATAACAGTTGATTTCATGCATCAGACTCTTTTGAGGGGACAGTCCATCACAGACTCTGGATGCCAAAATACTCCTTCATTCTCTACAACTTCCTCTAGTTTCAGTGAAAGTCCTATCTCTCTGGCTTGACAGGAGAAGCAATAGACAATACCTCCTCCTGTTGACATGCAATACAAATATTCAATAAAGTCATACTACCATAGGCCTAAAAGGAAATAATTAAATCCCACGGGGTGTTTGTATTATTTAAGGCAATATTTTTCAACCCTCTCCTAGGGGAACACTTAAGGGGTCTTTTACTAAAGATGAACTCATTTTATCTGCCACAGGACCCATTTCATTCCTATGGGCACTGATACAGATAACATGCGCTAATCTTTAGTAAAAGACCCCCTTATTCAGTCCATTCCTCCAGATTATAACAATGAATATGCATGAGATAGATTGATAAACAAAGGATCTTCAATATCTGAAAATTTATGTTATGTATATTCATTGTGGTAATCCTGAAAACCCAATAGATTTGATGGGCTCCTAGCACTGATTCAAAGTACACATTAACAATGGTCAACAAGTCCTTTAAACTGAATGCATTTTTAGTATATATTCCCTTTTATGAAAATATAAATGTCTCTCCAGGTGCAGTGGAATGGGCAATGGCCCCATTGTAAGAAATTCATAACAGATGATTGATCAGATCTTCTATCATGTAGCTGGGTTGAATCAGCTTCAGCGGCATAAGATAGTTATATATCCCTGACTAGTCTATTTTCTTTTATTGCAGAGTTATGAATCAACACCCTAATGAAAGGATTCCTATTAATGGAATGTCTATGGTTGCCAGACTTCCTGGCAATATTCATAATTGAAGATCCTGTGGAAATACAATATGTGTATGCTCTTTCTACAAATGGCTACCTTAGAAGACAGAGACCTTTTTATTTGCTATATGATGGAATTATCTTCAACAAGAATAATGCCAGGAAATGTGCAGCTTCATTAAGACTTGAAATTCATATGCTGGCTTGATATGGATTTTGTTTGTAAGCACTTTGCCTGAGATCAAATTAGAAAAACAGATTGCACTGAACATTCAAAATCAACAGTACTAGATACTTTAAAATAATGCAGCTGCCTCAAAGCAGTAAAACCATCTCTTGCCATTTCATATAAAAAGCTGTGAGTTGTACATGCATCGTATATATCTGCAACTGTGTATAATATATATATATATATATATATATATATATATATATATATATATTTTTTTTTTTTTTTTTTTAAAGCTCCCAGCCACGGAGGAGCATGATAGGGCCCCCTCACAGCCTGTGTCCTGCTCTGCTCAATCTCTGCATTTTTACAGTCTGGAAGTTTTCTTTTTACCCTCCACGTTCTGGGGTTTTGAATTCCACAAGGTCCTTTGCAATCCACCGGACCACAGGGAGAGCTATATTGTAATCCACAGTCAGGGCTATCTTGCTCAACCACTTTGCTTTTACAGTCTGGAGGTTTTCCCTCTTAGCTGTCCCCTGCTTGGGACTAAGACTCCTAGGTGGGTGTGGTCCCTCAGTGCATCCCGGATTCCACCACCACTTCCCCCACTCAGCTCCAAACTTCCTCTGAAACAATCTCTCTCTCTCTCTCTCTCCCTTCCTCTTACCTACGGAAGGGAAGGAAAGTCTCTGTGTGCTCCCGTCTCCCCCGCTTTTCTCTCAGGTTCCTTCAACTTTCCTGGTTAGGGAGAGAGTCAGTGTTGCAGCACAAATCCCAATTTAAATAGTTCACTTTTATCACTTCAACCTTTTTTCCCCCTGTCCACCTATTACCGGTCCTGGGGAATGTAAGGGTCCCACCCTTTCACTGTCAGCACCAACTGTTGACAACCTCCCACTTGACCCAAGTTGAAACATTCGTTCCTTAATCCCACCTCTGATGCAGACACCTTTTGCCTCCCTGCATCAAGCCAGAGAACCAGGCTGCCATCTACCCTCTCTACCTTTTGCTTTGGCAAGAGCTGAGATATCCATGGGAACCTCTTCCAGGTTCTCCTCTCTCTCTTTCTCCCCACCTTCCCCTGATTGCCAATCCATGGGTTCTTCTACCCTGCCCCCTCCCAGCTGCTCTTCATTCTCCTGATTGAACTTACTCAGAGTCTCCTCCTTCCCCTTAGCCCTCTGGGACTGGTAGTGTGAATAATTCTTACTTGCTCTACTCTGTGTCTCCCTCAGGGGCTGCTGGGAATTGTAGTCCCTGGCTCTACTTGGTGTCTCCCTCAGGGGCTACTGGGAATTGTAGTCCCTGGCTCTACTCTGTGTGTGTGTGTGTCTCTATATATAGATAGATAGATAGATAGATAGATAGATAGATAGATAGATAGATAGATAGATAGATAGATAGATAGATAGATAGATATAATAGGTGTTTATACACAGTAAATTTAGGTGTTTATTTTCTGGCTAATTAGGGGTTCTGTGAAGGTATCAAAGAAATTCTTGCTTATCAATGTTTTGTGCTACAGATACTATTCATGATATATTTTTATGTGGAATCAAATATGTACAGTTGTGTTATGTAGGAGTCATTTGCATACAAGAGACACAAAAACTGAGTTGAGTGGAGGATACAAGATAAGCCAGAGGAGGGACGAAAGAGTACTAGAAGAAGTGATGTTTATCTATTAAACACCTAAATTGGTGCCTCAGTCTAGGCGCCCCACCATGTGCTTAGCACCAATTCTATAATGGCATCTTGGCACCATGATTCCATTATAGAATGCTAGCATAAGTCGGCATTGATGATCCCATGTTTAGGTGTGCCTTTAAACACCATTATCAATAGCAAGAGTACTACTACTACTACTACTACTTAACATTTCTAAAGCGCTACTAGGGTTACGCAGCGCTGCACAATTTAACATAGAAAGACAGTCCCTGCTCAAAGAGCTTAAGTTGGCATATCTTGGTGCACCAAGTGATGTGCGTAATTTATAGTATTCTTTAAACTATGCGTGTAACTAGGAGACATGCCTACAGCCTGCCAATTCTTCACCCATGTGTATGCCCCCTTTCAGTTAGGCACTATGGCACTTAGCCACTACCTTACAGAATAGTGTCTAGTAAGTATAAGTGCCTGTCGATTAATGGTGCTTTGATGTATGTAAGTGCCAGCTTGTAGAATTGCCCTGTTATTTCAATTTTTTTGCATTAGCATTGTTTTATCGGTGTATGACGGATAGTTACTAAGCTGCAGTAATTACCAAAATGATATTTACAGCAAGAGTCATTAACCTGCCTCTAAGTACATGGATAGTTTTTAACCCAGAAGAAATGTCCTTATTATGTTGTATTCACGCAGTTGGATTCACTATATAACATGAGCCTGTCTTCTCTCTCAGGTAGGGAAGCCAGTTTTACACAAGTAATCCTTCAGTGAAACCACCACAACAGACCCGATAATCAGACATACAAATGTGTTCTAGCAGTCTCTGGCACTTACGTATAATGGCCTGTGCTACCTTGCAGGCTGTAGTACTCAAACTCCTTTTTAGCAATAACCCACCTATGGCTGGCCAAGTTTGGAGACTGTTCTCAGCTATGGCTGGAAAGGAATGGAGGATACCCTCAGCCACCATTGGCAGGGCATGAGAGTCTTCCCTCAACTAATGTTCCCTCTAAGCTGTGCAGGACTCTTCCAACTGCTTTCCTGCCAATGGGGGGGGGGGGGGGCTTCAATATTGTGTTTTCAATTGCTATGGACAGGCAGGTTCCCTTTAGTCCTGTAGACCTTGTTTGTCCCTCGCTATTGAAAATGAGATAGTAGAACACTCCCACATAGCTTAGAGGGAACACTGCCCTCGACTCACCCAGGCCTCTCTACTCTCCCATGGTCAGAAGGTTTTTTTCTCCCTGTTCTTGGTCACGCCTTCCTGCCTAGACTTCAAAAGGTTTGGGTCTGTTAGGTGGCCTGGGGAGCATGTGCCTTAAAAGGAATTAGGGTTTGCCTAGACACTTCCTCACACTGTCATATTTCAGTTACCACAAGTTAGTGACTCCCTCAGAAAAGATATATTTGCATTGCTGCTGTCAGGAACATCCATAGGCGGTCGGTGGCCCAACTGTTTGGGAAGGCTAAAGGGGGCAGGGTTAGGGGTGGGGCCAGGGGTGGAGCTTAAATCCATAATTGTCTGATAACATGCAGAAAAAATAAATAAATAAAAATAAAAGTCACAATACCTTTTATTAAATGTAGATATTAGATATGTATCATATGTCAAAGAATAAAGTGGTTGCTCAAAGCATATTCTAACCACAATCGCTCAACTGCAAAACACTATGCACACCTTTGTCCAAAACCACACTCAGAACCTTACTGTACCATAAATATTACACTGGGCAGACCTAATACACCAATATACCACCCTTACGGAAAATGCAGACCGTCAACAATATGAAACAAGGGATCATATCATCACAATTCTCATGTAGAGCCACAAAACACCCTAATTCATGTTTAATGTGGGATAAAATGCCATAAATAAGTAAATAAATATAAACTTTTAATGTTGAGCACCTGATTCTCAAAGTGGACATATTCCAAACACTATAATGAAAATAAAATGATCTTTTCTACCTTTGTTGTCTGGTGACTTTTTCTGATCATGCTGGCCCAGTATCCGTTCTGCTGCTATCTGTCCTCAGTGCAGGTCAGGAAGTCATCCTCCTTAAATATCTCCCTGGCAACCCAGGACACCTCCAGCCAACCCCCCTGCTTTCCCAGCAGTAAGGTAAACAAACCATAAACCAATTTCTACAACTGCTAGAGGGCTTTCACTGCAGCTCCTGCTGTGAGGATTGAGGTAAATAAACAATTTAATCCCCTCAGAGCAGCTGGACTCCACAGCTGATCCATTCTGCTGCAGCAGGGGGGAGGCTTAGCCTCTCCAAGCCTCTTATACCGGGTGGGCGCCTATGGGAACATCATACACTCCTGGCTGAAGGAACACAGTGATAATGGCCTCCAAGTTCAGCCAGCTATTTTTTAAGCCAGCCAGTATGAGGTAAAACCTTCAGGCTAACACCACTTACTGACACAGCTCCAACCCCTACCCCTGATCCCCCCAACAACTCCACCACAACCACCTGAATAAACCCCCTGATCAGATCCCACCTTTTCAAAGCCCCCTGAACTATACCCTTCATCCTCCCAAACAGACCCTCCCATTCACCCAAGGGACCTACTTTGAGTTTCTTTGGTGTCTAGCCAGGTGAGTGGGGGCAGGAGTGATCCTGAGTTGCTTCTATTCCATTAGGCACCCAGATTCAAAATGTTTCCTCTCAACCCCTAGTACGTAGTAGAGATGCATTTCTGAAATAGGCTGTAAAGACTGTAAGGCTGTTCATAGCAATTCTGTATGCTGTTTCAAATCCTTTCATTTGTAATTTTTCAGTTTGTATTTTATATTTCCTATCTTTTCATTACTTTTTATTCTTTAATTTTCTATTTTGATTAAAATTTGAAATCACAATTAATCATGGATCTAATGGCATATTATTAACTTATTTTTATTCCCACTGCAGCTTCATGTGACTCTGAGCAATGAAGTTTAGTTTTAGTTTAGTTTAATAAGGACTTGATATACCTCCCTTCAACAAAGAATGAGAACGGTGTACAATAACAAAAAAAAGGTAAGAAAATGAAAAGAACTCCCAAAACTAGCAAACCAGAGACACAACAGAGTAGAAAATGAAGACAGGTCTATTCTAGGGCAGACCTCCAAACAACACTACATGGTGGCCAACCAGGAGAAGGCCTGAGACAACAAGAGGGGCATAATCGAAAGGGACGCCCAAGTTTTGTTGAGGACGTCCTCACAAAATGTCCAGATGGAGGGGCGGGGAAACCTGTATTATCGAAACATGATGGACGTCCATCTTTCGTTTCGATAATACGGTCGGGGACGCCCAAATCGTGAAATTTTGGTCATCCTTAGAGATGGTCGTCCTTAAACTTAGTCATTTCTGATTTTCGGTGATAATGGAAACCAAGGATGCACATCTCAGAAACGACCAAATGCAAGCCATTTGGTCATGGGAGGAGCCAGCATTTATAGTGCACTGGTCCCCCTGACATGCCAGGGCACCAAACAGGCACCCTAGGGGGCACTGAAGTGGACTTCATAAAATGCTCCCAGGAACATAGCTCCCTTACCTTGTGTGCTGAGCCTCCCAACCCCCCCCCCCCCCAAATCCACTACCCACAACTGTACACCACTACCATAGCCCTTATAGGTAAAGGGGGCACCTAGATGTGCGTACAGTGGGTTTGTGGTGGGTTTTGATTGGCTCGCTGTTTCCTCCACAAACATTACAGGTAGGGAGGGGGATGGGCCTGTGTCTGCCTGCCTGAAGTGCACTGCACCCACTAGAACTGCTCCAGGGACCTGCATACTGCTGTGATGGAGCTGAGTCTGACATCTGAGGCTGGCATAGAGGCTGGCAAAAAATATTTTTTAAGATATTTTTTGAGGGTGGTAGGGGGTTAGTGACCACTGGGGGAGTAATGGGAGGTCATCCTTGATTCTCTCCGGTAGTCATCTGGTCATTTCAGCCACCTTTATGTGCCTTGGTCGTAAGAAAAACAAGTCCAGGTAAAGTCGTCCAAGTGCTCGTCAGGGATGCCCTTTTTTTTCCATTATGGGTCGTGGATGTCCATGTGTTAGGCACGCCCAAGTCCCGCCTTTGCTACGCCTATGATATGCCCCCTTGAACTTTGGCCGTTCATGCGACTGAAAGTAGTTGGGGACATCCAAAATCAGCTTTCAATTATACCGATTTGGACGACCCTGGGAGAAGGACGCCCATCTTCCGATTTGTGTCGAAATATGGGCGTCCTTCTCTTTTAAAAATGAGCCTGCAAGTGAGCTTTCAGAAGGGCTTGGAAATGGGAGTAAGATTGTTCACCATGAAGTTTGACAGGAAGAGCATTCCACAAAGCAGGGGCTGTGCAGAAAAAAGCCACGTGTGGAGTGGACTCAGGATAGAAGCAGCAGACAGGAGGAACAGTCAGGTGAAAGGATAAGGCAGAACACAGGGACCTAGAAGGGGTGTGAGGGGAGAAGAGGGAAAACAAGTAGGATGGATTCCCAGTGTGGAGATTAAGTGACGTCCCCAGAATCACAAGGAGCTTCAGTGGGAACAAACCTAAATAAATAACAGACCTTTAATCGCATAATTAATCATGATTACAATTTTAATTTTAATGCAGCCCTACATAGTAGTAGTAGTTTCATGGTAGTACTCACTAGGGGCCAAGCTCCCAAACGAACGTCCTATGATTTTCAACCTTTCTCTCTCATTTATCCTGCCTTCTTCTTCCAAATATACTCTTGATTCCTATTCTTCCATCTCTGGATTTTCTGTTCATTTATTCCAGTAAAATCTGTCCCCACAGTCACCTCTTTCCTTGATTTCCCTTCAAACTGGTCACCTGTCATCATTTACGTTTTCAAGCAATCACTATTTTCTTCTTCTTCACTCATGACTTTCAGATATGATCTGGTTGTTGCCCTATACAAACATAAATAAATAATTCCAGTGATTCATCTTTCTTTCTTTCTTACCATTATGTTAGTACTGCTGCTACTCCTAATAATAGCAATAATAGTAAAGCAATCATCCCTCTTGATAAATAAAAACGTTTTTATGGTCTTTCACTAAAGTAATTTTCATGCAGCATTTGTTCTAAAAAAAAAATACATCTTAGTATTGCAGGTCCTCTTTATATTAAAGTTGCTGGCACCCTACCAAGTTGTTTCAAAGAAGAATCTCTGTAATAATATTTACTACTTTTGCAGCCTTAATGTACCCAACACTGAGCCAGAAAGGTCATAGCTGCAAAGGCTTCACTTCAACTAAACTGCTATCTAAATTTGTGCATCCATAAAGCAATTCTATAACTGGGAGCCCCATTTCCACTCCACTTGCACATGTAAAATATAGCATACTAGCATTTATGTGTGTAAGTGCTAGCTGGATCCCTAAACACTATCCTGTAATGTGCATAAATGGAATAACATGTAAATGAAGAGGGCATAAACATGGATGGAACATGTATGTAATTTAAAGAATACTGTTAATTAGCACATGTTCCTGCTGCATTTAAGCAACAGCAGTTATGTCAGGTCAATGGTTGGTGTTACTTCAGGCATATAAGTTTAAGGCAAGCCAATGGCAGAAACCCAGATGTCATTATAGTAACATAGTAACATAGTAGATGACGGCAGAAAAAGGCCTGCACGGTCCATCCAGTCTGCCCAACAAGACAACTCATATCTGCTACTTTTTGTGTATACCCTACTTTGATTTGTACCGGTCCTCTTCAGGGCACAGACCGTATAAGTCTGCCCAGCACTATCCCCGCCTCCCAATCACCAGCCCCGCCTCCCAATCTCGACTAAGCTCCTGAGGATCCATTCCTTCTGCACAGGATTCTTTTATGCTTATCCCATGCATGTTTGAATTCCGTTACCGTTTTCATTTCCACCACCTCCCACGGGAGGGCATTCCAAGCATCCACCACCCTCTCCGTGAAAAAATACTTCCTGACATTTTTCTTAAGTCTGCCCCCCTTCAATCTCATTTCATGTCCTCTCGTTCTACCACATTCCTATCTCCGGAAAAGGTTCGTTTGCGGATTAATACCTTTCAAATATTTGAACGTCTGTATCATATCACCCCTGTTTCTCCTTTCCTCCAGAGTATACATGTTTAGTTCAGCAAGTCTCTCCTCATAAGTCCTGTAACGCAAATCCCATACCATTCTTGTAGCTTTTCTTTGCACCGCTTCAATTCTTTTTACATCCTTAGCAAGATACGGCCTCCAAAACTGAACACAATACTCCAGGTGGGGCCTCACCAATGACTTATACAGGGGCATCAACACCCCCTTTCTTCTGCTGGTCACACCTCTCTCTATACAGCCTAAAAACCTTCTAGCTACGGCCACCACCTTGTCACACTGTTTCGTCGCCTTCAAATCCTCAGATACTATCACCCCAAGATCCCTCTCCCCGTCCGTACCTGTCAGACTCTCCCTGCCTAACACATACGTCTCCCATGGATTTCTATTCCCTAAGTGCATCACTTTGCATTTCTTCGCATTGAATTTTAATTGCCAAACCTTAGACCATTCTTCTAGCTTCCTCAGATCCTTTTTCATGTTTTCCACTCCCTCCCAGGTGTCCACTCTGTTACAGATCTCAGTATCATCCGCAAATAGGCAAACTTTACTTTCTAACTCTTCGGCAATGTCACTCACAAATATATTGAACAGAATCGGCCCCAGCACCGATCCCTGAGGCACTCCACTACTCACCTTTCCCTCCTCCGAGCGAATTCCATTCACCACCACCCTCTGGCTTCTGTCCGTCAACCAGTTCCTAATCCAGTTCACCACTTCGGGTCCTATCTTCAGCCCATCCAGTTTATTTAAGAGCCTCCTGTGGGGAACCGTGTCAAAAGCTTTGCTGAAATCTAAGTAGATTACGTCCATAGCTCGTCCCTGATTCAATTCTCCTGTCACCCAATCAAAGAACTCAATGAGATTCATCAGGGCACCTAAGTGGAGACACCCACTTATAGAACTGACCCCACAAAGGTTAAGAACCGGTTTTATGGAGCAATTACAATGACAAGAGTTAATTACAGTATGGCTAAAGATCAATGTATTAAAAAAAACAACAATCATGGCTGCATTTCAGCAATTGTATAGATAAGGGGTATAGTAATATGTCTGTAAAACAAATACTATATAAACAAGTAAGTATATAAAATAATAACATAAACTTAAATGCAATGGTTAACAGAAAAATAAATATAAACCATAATGTGCATCATATACAACATGTCTAAAAAGTTAGAAAAGTCAATAAGAACAGACAAGAACTACCATGCTATCCAAAAAGACTTAAATAGTAAGTGAAAACAAATGTCTGTAAAATTCAAAATTGATACATACAGATTTTAACATACCCACTGTATGGACCTACCAATTTTTTTTGTCCCATATAGCACCAGCATCTGTGGGGTGAGGGAGAGGACTGCAGGGACCAAGCTTGGTTTGTTTGCCCCCCTCCCCCAACCAAGTAAAAAGATATTTTTCTGCTTCTGAGGAAGAGTTCCAGGAGGAGGAAGAAAAAAGAGAAAGGGAGAGAGACGTGAGGAAGAGAGAGGGTATGTTAGAAAGGATTGGAGGGTGAGAGAAAGAATGATTGCCAGGAAGAATGAAGGGACAACAATGTGCCATGAAGAAGAAGGTAAGAGAAGGGAGAGCGATGAGGGGAACATATGAGGAGTGAGAAGGAACCTTTAGTTAAATTTATAGGACACTTGATATACCACCATTTAAACAAAAATCAAAGCGGTTTACATTCAAAGCAAAATGCATAGGAAAGGAAAGGAACTACATGGCATTAACAGGACATTTAAAAAAAGAAAGGAATAAAGGAGAGATAAAAGCTAAAGAGAGGAAGAAAGTGAAATACATCATCAGCTACCAGTCTGCCCAGCCTAATAAGCTCCCTAAAAAGGCCAAAGAAAAGAGGTAGGGCTTTAGAGAAGCTTTACATTTCAGATAGGACTGTTTAGCATGGGGGCCAGCAGGAATGAAGCTCTAAAAAGAAGGAGTAGCATAAAAGAAAGCAGAATGGCATATGGATGCCAGATGGGAGCAGTAGAAAGAAGATGGAGAAAGAAGGTAGTGTGGAGGAGAGAAGAAAGGAGGAAAGAGTGGACGAAGGAGTGGAGAAAGAGTGAGGGAAAGAGGTGAATGATGAGGAGTTATGAAGAGGTGGGGAGGAAGAACATGTATGGAAAGGTGAGGAGTGAGGGGTGTGAGCAGGAGGGGGAGAGGAAAATAGAAAATTATAGGTGGGATAAAGAAAAAGAAATAGAACCTGTAACAAATTAAAGAAAGAAGGCAAATGGATTAGGAAATCTAAATGAAATATTGAGAGAAAAAAATGGATAAAAGAAGAAATCAGAGGTGAGAGTAAATGTAGAAAAAACAAAAGAATCGGTTTCACCGCTAGATGACTGAGGGGTAAAAGGGGCACTCAGGGAAGACAAGGCCATAGCAAAGAGATTAAATGAATTCTTTGCTTTGGTCTTCACCAAGGAAGATGTGGAAGAGATACCAGTGCCAGAAATGGTATTCAGTGCTGATGAGTTAGAGAAACTGAATCAAAACTCTGTAAACTTGGAAGATGTAATGGGGCAATTTGAGAAATGGAAGAGTAGCAAATCACCTGGACCGAATGGTATACATCCCAGAGTATTGATAGAATTGAAAAATGAACTTGCAGAACTATTGTTAGCAATATATACTGTAATTTATCTTTACAATCAAGCAAGGTAGCAGAAGACTGGAGGTTGGCCAATGTAAAATGCTGATTTTTAAAAAGAGTTCCAGAGGTGATCCGGGAAATTACAGACTGGTGAGCCTGATGTCGGTGCCAGGCAAAATGGGAGTCACTGACCAGGAAAAGGATTTAGGTGTCATTGTTGATGACACGTTGAAACCCTCTGCTTAGTGTGCGGCAGTGGCAAAGAAAGCAAATAGAATGTTAGGTATTATTAGGAAAGGAATGGAAAACAAAAATGAGGATCTTATAATGCCTTTGTATCACTCTATTGTGTGACCGCACCTCAAATACTATGTGCAATTCTGGTTACTGCATCTCAAAAAAGATAGTGGAATTGGAAAAGGTACAGAGATGGGTGACGAAAATAATAAAAGGGATGAGACAACTTCTCTATGAGGAAAGGCTAAAGCAGTTAGAGCTCATTAGCTTGGGGAAAAGACAACCGAGAGGAGATATGATAGAGGTCTATAAAACAATGAGTGGAGTGGAATGGGTAGACGTGAATCGCTTGTTTACTCTTTCCAAAAATACTGACTAGAGGGCATGAAATGAAGCTACAAAGTAGTAAATTTAAAACAAATTGAAGAAAATATTTCTTCACTCAATGTGTAATTAAACTCTGGAATTCATTGCCAGACAATGTGGTAAAGGTGATTAGCTTAGCGGAGTTTTAAAAAGGTTTGGATACCTTCCTACAAGAAAAGTCCATAAGCCATTATTAATTTGGACTTGGAAACATCCACTGCTTATTTCTAGGATAAGCAACATAAAATGTACTGTTTTGGGATCTTAATACAACAAAGGAACCAAGAGCCCTCAGAAACGGGACACAGTTCTTTATTTGTAAACATCAATTTTCCAATGTGGACCTGACACGGACCGTGTTTCAGTGCACAGTACCTGCGTCAGGGGTCTAGTGTGTTCAAAGACCAAAACTTCTTCCCTACAAACTAGGGTGATAATCTGTTCGGTTAGAGAGTAGTATCTCAGTGCATCAGGATAATAAAGTCCCTTCGTTCCTTGATTAAGGAACTTGTAACCTGGATTGGCCATTGTTGGAAACAGGATACTGGGCTTGATGGACCTTTGGTCTGTCCCAGTAGGGCACCACTCATGTTCTTATTATGTAAGAAAATGCAAACGTTGAAAATATATTAGTATGCCACTCTGCTACAGCTATGACTAGGCAACTGGGAAAGTTGAAGTTGTTGGTGGCAGGCCTGGGAGGAACCAGTGGGAGCTAAGAGAGTGAAAGAGAGTGTGTATGTTTATATGTGTGGAAAAGAGCATGGATGTTGGGAATGGGAAAATTCACCTTCCCTCACAAAACTAAAATATCCTGCCCTTTGCACTCTCAAAGAAAGTAGGCAAACTATGTCTATGAGTAACTAATAAGATTGAAGATGCCTTATTCCATTTCTTCACTTGCTGAATAGTCTTTGCAGCAGTGTTTTTTTTGTATTATTTGTAATCTAGCCAACTGTCAAGCCAGTATACACTAAATTACAGTAGTCCAAATTTGAGATGATAACAGCCTGCACCACTTGTTTCATATCTTTCTCTGATAAGTAAAAACAAACCTTATGAATCAGTCTCAATTTTAAAATGATTTTTCTACCAACAAAGACACTTGACAGATGTTATAGTCAATCTCTATTACCAACCTACAAATTTTCTCTGCCAGAGGCATTCTTTGCAAGATAGGGTCTTTCTAAGCTTACTGCCTTCCAACCCAGAGAATCAATATCTTTCTTGAATTTAGATCAAATGATTATTCTCCATTCATGTTTGGATGGCATTCAGACAATCTTTCAATAATGCATAAGTTTGATAAAACATTTTGCTGATAGGCAAAATTGTTTGTATGTCATCTGCAAAACAATAATGTCCTATCCCTAATATTTAAAACAGTAGATATCCCAAAGACAGTAGATACACATTATACATGATGAGAAACAGTGGTGATCCTTGTGGTATCCAACATTCCAGATGCCAAATCTTAGAATAACAGATGTCATTTATCACCCTACTGATTCTCCCTTTCAAAAAAAATTTGTGAATCACTTCAGCAAGCACCTTCTTATCTAAAGTCATGTCTGATAACGTGCTTAACAATAGATCATGGTATACCATGCCAAAATCAGCTGTTACATCAACCTCAGTTAACATGCCCAGTTTATCTTTATCAATAATCTAACACAGATTTTTCAAACATGCTACCTAGAGCATATAAAATGACAGTCAAAAACCTGATTGTGGTGGTGCCAACCAATCAAAATTTTCCAGATGCAAATTGTTCCCTGTGCCTAGCCAGAGAAGGGACCATGCAAAAATTAGGAGGGACTGGGAGAGGCTGAGGAATAGATTCAACTGGCGAATATCATACCACAAAAAGACTAGTGCCAACAGAGGGGCCGAGCTGGGAAGAGAGTACTAGATTGGATATGCAAGGGAAATAGATGTGTCTGAAACTGTATCCACTGAGAAAAAATGGTACACATGCTTGGATTGGTAGATGGGCCAGAGACATTTCACCAGATCACAGCAGGATTGGGTTTTGGGCTGGGAAAGGGATAGAGAAAGGAGTTCATATGTGGACTGGCTAGATATGACCCAATTGCACTCACGGGACACATCCCATCTCACCAGCACAAACACTAGTCCCCACATGCAGTTAATACATATATGTGCTTCAGTCTGACAGCACATGTAGCCCTGTATGAACAGAGTATAGCAAGGATCCAGGAAACACCACTCAGATGTCTGCCAGCTGCTTGGTCCATTAGCTAACATATGCCCAGACATCCTTCGAAATGAACAAGTAATAGGAAACACAGCACTAGTCAGATGCCTCACAGGAGTGACAGAGGAGGGTTAAAAAGTGGAAGTGGGATAAAGGTCACCAACCTGCAAGACAAACATACGTTGAATAGCAAAACTCAGCCCAGGGGGAGGGGAAGAAGCTGCCAGTACCCTCGAGATGCAGGGGAAGGTAGGTGAAGGGGGAGCACAAACTCACAGGAACACCACATGTGAACAGACCTGCATAGCACATGTTCCATGTAGGGCCTGCCTGGAACCCCGCATCTTCTCATGCCACAGTGCTGTGTTCCTCCATCATCGTGTAGTATGCTGCATACACAGAGTCCACATAACTGCAGAAAACACAGAGGTAGATGGACTAGAAGGTGCACATGGGAGGAATGTAGCAGGACAGATTGCCAATCCAATGCTCAATGGACAGGATAGCAGAGCCATACCTATGCTACTTATGCACCAATGAACTCTCAGAAGACAGCACTAAGAGGTTGAGCCTCTCATTCCACAGAGTTCACAGCAAGGTAGCATAATGGAACTTCTGTGGAGCAATAGTGACTCAACCTGCCCCCCCCCCCTCATTTTCCATGCAGATGAGGACCTGAAGATGAAGGCTCGGTTAGGTACCTGTACCATAGAAGACTTGGGGGTCAGTGCTTGGATGAAAGAGGAAGGAGAAAGCAGGTCACTCCCAAGCACTCACATCTGCCACCACATTAAGGCATCTACTTATGAATGCTGTCACCACAGCAGACCCAGTCTTAACACCAACTGTTATAGGTACATTGACCAATGACCTACCACTGTGAGAGTCCACATCCAGTGACACATGCACAACACACTACTCTATGCTGCCACCTTACCCCAGAACCATCTCTAGGATTCTCTCAACACAATTCCCACATAGCAGATGTACCACACCCACCCCCTCTACCTAAGGCCCGTCCAGCATCATGTTTTCTTTTATATATGTTTTCTGATGTTAATCACTTAGGTTTAGGTGGGTTTGAAATGTTTTAAATAAGTAAATCTCTCTTCATGCATCTTGGGTGCCCTGGGTATTCCTGTCTAGTACCTGCTCATAACACAGCAAAAACTTGTGTTTCAATCCTGAAATGTACACATCCCCCTGCTGGGTGGATACCACCTCTATAGCAACCCCATTTCGGGATCATGAATCTAACAGCTACTGTTCTTGTATATTTCCACAACCCATCAACAAGCTGCTTGACTTCCTGAAGGTAAGGGCATATGGCCTGTCCCTAGCCCCTGAACCTATTGAAGCAGAGGAAGAAGCAGAACCCAAAGTGGAGGAATAGGCAGAGGCAGATGGAGTCCCTCCATTCTACTACTACTATTTACTACTATTTAGCATTTCTATAGCGCTACAAGGCATACGCAGCGCTGCACAAACATAGAAGAAAGACACTCCCTGCTCAAAGAGCTTACAATCTAATAGACAAAAAATAAATAAAGTAAGCAAATCAAATCAATTAATGTGAACGGGAAGGAAGAGAGGAGGGTAGGTGGAGGCGAGTGGTTACAAGTGGTTACGAGTCAAAAGCAATTTTAAAGAGGTGGGCTTTCAGTCTAGATTTAAAGGTGGCCAAGGATGGGGCAAGACGTAGGGGCTCAGGAAGTTTATTCCAAGCGTAGGGTGCAGCGAGACAGAAGGCGCGAAGTCTGGAGTTGGCAGTAGTGGAGAAGGGAACAGATAAGAAGGATTTATCCATGGAGCGGAGTGCACGGAAAGGGGTGTAGGGAAGGACGAGTGTGGAGAGATACTGGGGAGCAGCAGAGTGAGTACATTTATAGGTTAGTAGAAGAAGTTTGAACAAGATGCGAAAACGGATAGGGAGCCAGTGAAGGGTCTTGAGGAGAGGGGTAGTATGAGTAAAGCAACCCTGGCGGAAGATGAGACGGGCAGCAGAGTTTTGAACCGACTGGAGAGGGGAGAGGTGACTAAGTGGGAGGCCAGCAAGAAGCAGATTGCAGTAGTCTAAACCTCTCCCTCCCAACTATCCCTCACTGTTCCCTCCACCTAACCCTCTACTCCTCTATCCCATCCACCCATTCATCTCTATTCTCCTGGGTCACCCCTGGAAGAAGAGGGTGCGGATCAGGAAGTACTTCTTGTGTTAGATAGTGTAACCCAGAGGTTTTAAAGTTTTTACCGGGAGTCCTGTTTTTTTTTCTGGATCTGGGGGGGGGGGGGGGGGGGCTCCGGGCTTCCAGTGTCCTATTGGCTTCATTGGTGGCCAGTGCTGTGGCTCCTGAGGCAATTTGGGGCTTCTGTGGGGGAAACAGCGTTGTTTGCGACCTCTCCCAAAGCTGCCCAGCCGGGTTGTGCTGTTTCCCGTTTGGGGGCTAGAACAGAAAGGCTGGATTTGGCCTGTGCAGGGGAGGATCTGAGCATGTGCGCCTTTTTGCTCATGTGCGGTACTGCTCCCAGGCCAGCACTAGGCCCAAATTGAAGCTGGGGACTTGATTTTTGATGTGCCCCAGCTAGAGTACCACAGCAAATCACTGTGGATTACCACTGCCAAGGAGGGATGTTCTGGACTCGGAGTGCAGGTGGAGGTCAAATGAGGACCCTTCTGGAAACCAGGTAAGGGGTCTGGTGGCCCAAGAAAATGTTTTTCTTTATTTTTAAAATGCATTTTTTTGTGTCAGGTAAGGGGTTAACTTTTTTGAGTTTTATTTGTGGTTATGGTTCCCGAGAACCTCGTTAGGTGAATTAGTGACTTGAGTTTTTTTTTAAATGGGTCTTTTTGGAAAATTCTCAATGGAGGACATGTAGGGGAATTATTGTTAATTTTCTTGTGTGGTTTCATTGGAATTTGAGAAATGTAAATGTATTTTATTAAGAAAATTTGGGAAATGTCCTTAAATAAAGGGTCCTTCTGAAAACTGAAAGCATAGGTCAGTAAGTAAAGATGTGCTTGGGTGACACAATAAATTTGAACTTGTTTGACTTTGATTTACCTGTAAAATGTTGTAAAAATGTCATTTTCCCATTATTTTCTATGGGAAATTTTAAAACCAAAAATGAGCTTGGAAGGTTTAGGCATGGCTCCACAAGGAACAGGAGAACAAAACCCTTAACTTTATAAGCTATCTGATTGGTTAATGTTGGTCAGGTGGTACAGCCAAGCCAGGGTTTCCATAGCAACATTATCTGTAAGTGATTCAGAATAGCCCTGACAATTGAAGGTAGCAGATACAGTGGTGGAAATAAGTATTTGATCCCTTGATGATTTTGTAAGTTTGCCCACTGACAAAGACATGAGCAGCCCATAATTGAAGGGTAGGTTATTGGTAACAGTGAGAGATAGCACATCACAAATTAAATCCGGAAAATCACATTGTGGAAAGTATATGAATTTATTTGCATTCTGCAGAGGGAAATAAGTATTTGATCCCCCACCAACCAGTAAGAGATCTGGCCCCTACAGACCAGGTAGATGCTCCAAATCAACTCGTTACCTGCATGACAGACAGCTGTCGGCAATGGTCACCTGTATGAAAGACACCTGTCCACAGACTCAGTGAATCAGTCAGACTCTAACCTCTACAAAATGGCCAAGAGCAAGGAGCTGTCTAAGGATGTCAGGGACAAGATCATACACCTGCACAAGGCTGGAATGGGCTACAAAACCATCAGTAAGACGCTGGGCGAGAAGGAGACAACTGTTGGTGCCATAGTAAGAAAATGGAAGAAGTACAAAATGACTGTCAATCGACAAAGATCTGGGGCTCCACGCAAAATCTCACCTCGTGGGGTATCCTTGATCATGAGGAAGGTTAGAAATCAGCCTACAACTACAAGGGGGGAACTTGTCAATGATCTCAAGGCAGCTGGGACCACTGTCACCACGAAAACCATTGGTAACACATTACGACATAACGGATTGCAATCCTGCAGTGCCCGCAAGGTCCCCCTGCTCCGGAAGGCACATGTGACGGCCCGTCTGAAGTTTGCCAGTGAACACCTGTATGATGCCGAGAGTGATTGGGAGAAGGTGCTGTGGTCAGATGAGACAAAAATTGAGCTCTTTGGCATGAACTCAACTCGCCGTGTTTGGAGGAAGAGAAATGCTGCCTATGACCCAAAGAACACCGTCCCCACTGTCAAGCATGGAGGTGGAAATGTTATGTTTTGGGGGTGTTTCTCTGCTAAGGGCACAGGACTACTTCACCGCATCAATGGGAGAATGGATGGGGCCATGTACCGTACAATTCTGAGTGACAACCTCCTTCCCTCCGCCAGGGCCTTAAAAATGGGTCGTGGCTGGGTCTTCCAGCACGACAATGACCCAAAACATACAGCCAAGGCAACAAAGGAGTGGCTCAGGAAGAAGCACATTAGGGTCATGGAGTGGCCTAGCCAGTCACCAGACCTTAATCCCATTGAAAACTTATGGAGGGAGCTGAAGCTGCGAGTTGCCAAGCGACAGCCCAGAACTCTTAATGATTTAGAGATGATCTGCAAAGAGGAGTGGACCAAAATTCCTCCTGACATGTGTGCAAACCTCATCATCAACTACAGAAGACGTCTGACCGCTGTGCTTGCCAACAAGGGTTTTGCCACCAAGTATTAGGTCTTGTTTGCCAGAGGGATTAAATACTTATTTCCCTCTGCAGAATGCAAATAAATTCATATACTTTCCACAATGTGATTTTCCGGATTTAATTTGTGATGTGCTATCTCTCACTGTTACTAATAACCTACCCTTCAATTATGGGCTGCTCATGTCTTTGTCAGTGGGCAAACTTACAAAATCAGCAAGGGATCAAATACTTATTTCCACCACTGTATGCTGGAGGGTGTCTGATTCTTCAGTGTGTGTAAGGCTTTGAATTGGTGAATGTGGTGAAAGAAATTGGTCTTAAATGGTATGGTGTGACATGATATTAATGGTGGGAGAGTGTATTCTGTGTGGGAAAACTGAAACATTGCTTATACAGGAGTAATTCTTTTTTGTTGTTTGTTTGTTTTTTTTTTAAATAGTGTGTATGTTATTATGTGCTGAGATAACTGATTGGTTCATTGTGTCTGGAGTCCAAGTATAGGAGGTATGCCACTAACGTTGATTTGATGAAAGACAGTGGAGTTAGAAGTTTGTGTGGGTTCTAGAGGAAGACAGGAAAAGAACACACACGGTTCTTTATTAGTGATAGAGATAAGTGTTAACAGGATAGGTCCTGAAAGTTTAGGGTTCATAAGTACATAAGTATTGCCATACTGGAACAGACCAAAGGTCCATCAAGCCCAGCGTCCTGTTTCCAACAGTGGCCAATCCAGGTCACAAGTACCTGGCAAGATCCCAAAAGGGATTATAAAAATTATTATTTTGTTTGCCTATAGTTAGATGGACCACAGTTACTTCACTTGTAAGTCCCTATGAGGTATCTTGCTTAAACAGGTGAGACAGGGTGTTGCTCCTTTTTAGTTATTTAAGGACCCTTTTTATCAAGCTGCAGGAAAAGGGGGCCAGCGCTAGCATTGGTGCATGTTTTTGACACGTGTCGAGGTCCCCTTTTACTGCAGCTGGGTAAAAGATAGGTCTTTCTTTTCTGCAGGAAATGGCTATGCGACAAGTAAAGCACTTGCCACACGATCATTTCGGGGGGAGCCTTTACCTCCACCCATTGATTCCCAATTACCACCGGGTACACACCGGGTACCACTGGCTACCACTCAATGCCGTGCTAACACGGTAAGCGAGGTAAGCATGGCAGGGGGCGCTTCCCTCTGGGGGGCGCCGCCGCACCATGCTCACCTCGCTCGCCCTCCCGCAACATCCCTTTTCTTTTCTTTTTTTTTCTTTTTAAATTTACCTCCGTGGTGGCGGTTCCAGCAGCGCAGCGTCAGGGAAGGAGGCGGCGCTCCCAACGTCTAGCCTTCCCTTCGCTGTGTTCCGCCTTCTTCTGATGTCAAGCATGACGTCAGAAGAAGGCAGAACACAGCGAAGGGAAGGCTAGACGTCGGGAGCGCCGCGTCCTTCCCTGACGCTGCGCTGCAGGAACCGCCACGGAGGTAAATTTAAAAAGAAAAAAAAAGAAAAAGGATGTTGGAGGGAGAGAAGAGGGCGGGCAGTTGAACAATGGGAGTGGGAGGGCAGGGGAGAAACGAAAGCATGGATGCGAAGGGGGGGGAGAAGAGGGCGAGCCAGGCTGGGACATGGGAGCGAGAGGAGAGAGAGGAGCATGGATGCGAGGGCGGGTCATGGAAGGGAGAGAGGGGAATTGCTGGATAGGGATTAATGGAGGGGGCAGGGGACAGAGGAGCATGGGTGGGCATGGATTGGGAGGGCAGGGCTCAGGGAGAGAGGGGAATTGCTGGAAAGGGATGAATGGAGGGGCAGGGGACAGAGGAGCATGGATGGGCATGGATTGGGATGGCAGGGCTCAGGGAGAGAGGGGAATTGCTGGAAAGGGATGAATGGAGGGGGCAGGGGACAGAGGAGCATGGATGGGCATGGATTGGGAGGGCAGGGCTCAGGGAGAGAGGGGAATTGCTGGATAGGGATGAATGGAGGGGACAGATGGGCATGGATGGATATGGATTGCAGGGCAGGGCTCAGGGAGAGAGGGGAATTGCTGGATAGGGATGAATGGAGGGGGCAGATGACAGAGGAGCATGGATGGGCATGGATTGGGAGGGCAGGGCTCAGGGAGAGAGGGGAATTGCTGGAAAGGGATGAATGGAGGGGGCAGGGGACAGAGGAGCATGGATGGGCATGGATTGGGAGGGCAGGGCTCAGGGAGAGAGGAGAAATTGCTGGACATAGAGGGGAGGGAAGAGAGATGAAGGAGATGAAATGAGGGAAAAGGAAGAGAGGAGAAAAACTGCACATGGATGAAGAAAATAGGCAGAAGCTGAGGACCAGAAATGAAAAAGAAAGGAGGAAAGGAAAGAAATAAATGGAAAGGAAGCGCTGGAAACGGAGTTAAGAGGACAGATAGCAGCAGAATCAGATACTGGGCCAGCATGATCAGAAAAAGAAAGTCACCAGACAACAAAGGTAGAAAAACAATCATTTTATTTTCATTTTAGTGTTTGGAATATGTCCACTTTGAGAATTTACATCTGCTATCTTATTTTGCAATGTATAGCAATTTGTTTCTAAGAACATTGCTGTCACGTCTGTGGCCGTGACCACCCTCATACTCACCCTGTTTCTGGGAGTCAGTGGCTGTGCTGGCTTCTGCTTGTCTCTGTGTCTGTCTCTGTCTTAGTTTCTCTCTGGCTCTGTGTGCTGATTGCCCTACTGAATCTCACCTGTGTGGGCTTTGCCTCTTCCAAGATGGCTGCCGCCTCTTCGTCGCTGCCAGTATCCAAGATGGCTTCCGCTGTTACTTTCTATGGGATGCCTGCTCTGAGTGTCAAGCCTCTGTTTGGTTGCAAGGTGATTGCTGCACCTGTGGCTCTGGTGTTGAGGGGCTTTATTAGGGACTTGGAAACTACAGTCCTGGCCTTTGCATTGCCATTTCCTCCGCAGTGCCTTAGGTCCCGAGGTTAGTGTGCTGTTAGCACTGTTTGCTTTCCTTGTCTTGTGCTTTGTGGGTTTTCTGCCCTTCTGTGTTTATTGTTCTGTGGGCTTCCAGCCCTTCTGTGTTATTTGCTCTGTGGGTCTCCTACCCTTCTGTGGGTTTTCAGCCCTTCTGTGTTTATCGCTTGTGGGTTTCCAGCCCTTCTGTGTTTACAGCTCTGTAGGGTTTCAGCCCTTCTGTGTTTATAGCTCTGTAGGGTTTTAGCCCTTCTGTGTTTATCGCTTGTGGGTTTCCAGCCCTTCTGTGTTTATAGCTCTGTAGGGTTTCAGCCCTTCTGTGTTTTTTGCTCTATGGGTTTCCTACCCTTCTGTGTCTAGCTCTGCTAGCTCTCTGTGTTTGTTCCTAGTGTTAGATTAGCCAGCTTAGCTCCGTCTGGTTTGTAGCCTGTGCCTAGCTCTGCTAGTTCTCTGTGTTTGTTTCCTGTGTATGACTTGTTAGCTTGGGCACAGCTTTGTGGTTAGCTGGTGTATAGCTTTACTAAGTCCCCTGAGTTTGCTCTGTGCATGTTTCCAGTGTATGACTTGTTAGCTTGGGCACAGCTTTGTTGTTAGCTGGTGGATAGCTTTACTAAGTCTCCTGAGTTTGTTCTGTGTATGTTTCCAGTGCATGACTTGTTAGCTTGGGCACAGCTTTGTTGTTAGCTGGTTTATAGCTTTTCTAAGTCTCCTGAGTTTTGCTCTGTGTATGTACCTGTGTATGACTGGTTGCCTGGGTATAGCGTTCCTATTAGCCTGGGTACAGTCTACTAGTCATTGTGTTGATTCCTGCTGACTGCCAGAACCCGGACAGTTCCTGCTTGTCTGCCTTGCCTTCGCCTAGGTGCCAGGGGGCACCCCTGGACCTTCCTTCCTGTTGTTCCTGTAAGTCCTACCGGCTGCCAGAACCTGAGGGCTCAACCCGAGGGGGAGGCAGTCAAGTGTAGGTGAAGCCTAGGTCCAGGGTGTTCCAGTTCCGTTCCAGTGTGTTCCAGTCCAGCGGGTTTCACTCCTGTATGTTCCTGTCCAGTGGGGCCACTCCAGTGTGTCCAGTCCAGCGGGCCCCATTCCAGTGCGCACCTGTCCGGTGCGTTCCAGTTCCGAGTGTTCCAGTGTAGAACTCCAGTCCGGAGTTCCGGTCCAGTCTTGTCTTATCTCTACCTTGTAGGTGATCTTGCCTGCCACTGCCGCTCCACGGTAGTGGTCCAAGGACTCACGAAACCAGTGCTCCCGGGGAAGAAGCCTGACAGTGTGCCTAGGTCCTCGTGCACGTGACAATTGCTGACAATTCCTGTCAGTGTGGCAAGTGGTGAGCAATCATTTTCACAGGGGGGGGGGGGGGGGGGGCGCTGCCGCCGCCGCCAACTGATAGTCTGCAGGGGGGCGCCAACTGATAGTCTGCAGGGGGGCGCCAGAGACCCTAGGCATGGCCCTGCTACCACTGGGCTGCTGCGGTAGCCTAGCGGTAGATCCTTTTGAGCAAGTGGTAAGCCCACATTGGGCTTACCGGCACTTTGTAAAAGGGGCCCTAAGTCAGGTGAGCTCTGTAGCCTGGCTGGGCAAAGGAATCATTGATGCAATGCAAAGATCGCCACTGCTGATTTTGAGCTCCAATGTACAAGAAAGAGCAAAGTGTTCCAGCTAAGAAAGATTGCAGCTAAGTGGCTCATGCACCACCACTAGCACTAAAAAAAGTTTTAAACAAGGGAAGGAAAATAGAGTGATATACTTATCTGCTGCAGAGTTGGAAGTACAGGAACCTAAAAGGCAATACATTTACGGATCAATTCTTATGACCAAGGGTGGATTTGAATTCTAGTACAAATTTGGTTAAAATTAAAAATTATAGAGAACTACATAGCAATACATATCTGATATTCTGCTGAGTTCAAGGGTTCAGAGGGTGCAAATTTCTGTAAATGAGGAAAAACACATTTGTGAAGTTTAGCTGAACTAGCACTGCATTTTTACTTTTGTCAAAGTTTGGGGAGTTTAAATTGGGAGAAAAATTTGTTACATTCAAAAGAAATTGTTACTTTCCAACTACAACTACAAATAACAATATCATTTATTGACAACTTACCTTTTTTGTGGCTAACTTTCCAACCTAAAGGCAAATCCTAAAATCCTAAACTTTAGTTTTCTCTTCCTACTTGCAGCTTTGAGCTGTGAGGACATGGTTAGTTTATATTGCTTACTCTTTTTCTGAAACTCAGCTTGAGGTATCCGCCATGACTAATGACATCAGGTACATTAGCCATTAACCCTCAGGATCGAGTTAATGACAATAATAGCAAGGAGATCCAGGTCCTCCAGCAGCCCTTATCTTCTGCTCCTCAGACAGCCAATTCATCATTCTCTGTGATATCTCGGGGTGCAGATTAGTCTTCTACTCTAGGTGCTGCAAGAAATGGGCACTAGTTGAATTGGTGCAGGAGATGACCTAGTAGCAGGAGATTCTGCACCACAATAAAAGATCATAGAAAAGTACACAGAGAAAATGGAACATGTACTATAGTATATGTTGGACACTTATGGACATGATATTTGCCTTCAAACATGCTGGTATCCTCCAGATGCCCTCCAGTCATGCCCATTAACCTTGCCACTTCCTGATATCTGTCCTCCTCTCCTCCAAGGGGTGTCCTTCCTCCATCCTTTCCTCCCACCCCACCCCCACCCCCATGACCCATCACCCTCTCAGAAAAAAATAAATATTTAGTAGAAAAGGAAGAGTAGTCTAGTGGCTAGTGCAGCTGACTTTGATCCTGAGGAACTGGGTTCAATTCCCACTGCAGCTCCTTGTGACTCTAGGCAAGTCACTTAACCTTCCATTTCCCAAGTATAAATAAGTATCTGTATATACTATGTAAACTGCTTTGAATATAGTTGCAAAAACCACAGAAAGGAAGTATATCAAGTCCCATCCCCTCCTAATTAGCATTGGTAATCACAGCTGTCAAATATATGTTCCCCACTCTCTCTGCCATGTCCACATGCACTGAAACTAGTACACAGCACCTATTCCAAAGCATAAATGATGGAGATAGATTCATGGGACATGAGACAATTCAAGTGTGCTGTAGGTCTGGCCTCTTGAAGATGATCATCCAGAGCCCATACACCACTCCTTCATGGAGCTTTATCTCTGCCAAGATTCACATGACCCTCTATGATGTTAGTAGTGCACAGTTAATACCAATCATGCAGTTTCAGATATTGATGTTTTATGTAGTGCACACCCCCAAAAGTAGACATGCTGCAGATTTCCCCAAGGAGGCCAGCAGTGAGCTGTAATGTGTCAAGAAAGAAGCTATATCATATGACACTAAGACATGAGCAGATATGTATGTACTGTGAGTCCACTCCACATAGCCAATATAAGGCCTGACCATTGCACTGTTGACACCCTAGCACTTGCCACAACCTCTGATATCTCATATTGCCCTTGAATAAGACATGGGAATCAGATCCTACAATAACTGCCATTGAACTCATTCCCCTACTACTACTACTACTACTGCTTATCATTTCTATAATACTACTAGATGAACATGTAGAAAAAAAGTTCCTGCTTTACAGAGCTTACAATCTTTTCAAGACAGAAAAACAGACCTGTGGACACACTGCACATACTTCGGATACAAAAAGGACAGAGTGTGAAACCATTATTTGGGTCTGTACAAAGATACAAATCATGTATACATTTGCTGTAGAGAACAGGCACAACAATGAGGTCATGAAGGTCTCTATATCCACAGTAGCCCCACAGCCACTGAAATTAAATTGGCAAACAGTTTGGGTCTCCTGAATGAACTGGAGACTGTCTACTGTATATTTTCTGTGAGCATCACCAGATCATCAAACCTATTTCCTAGCAGCCCATAGAATGGATGCCTTTATACATTGCACATATGCATTGTGATGTGATATTTGAGCTCTACAGCACAAATGTATCCACAGTTGTCAGGGCCATAACATGTCATGTAAGTGAGTTCCTACAAATAATAATATGTATCACTGTATTTCTATGGGTACACATGCCATCCCCGAGATGACATTCAAGTATTGGTATGGCCATTAGGACATAGGCCTGAAATATCTATCGGACAGTAGCTGCATATGCAATAACAAAATCCTTGCCTGTAGGGCAGAACAAGCCATATGTGTGCTAGGGCCCAAAATATGTGGCCTTGTCCAATGATTTGGCATCATCTGTGATGCCTATTCTCCTTAAAGTGTGTTCCTCAGATGCAGTGTGAAAAGATCCAACAAGTGACATTTCAGTTTGTGGGACTATAATTGAAATATGTGGACCACATACCATTTAAAGAGCAATAACATGGTCTTCGACTATCCTATATAGAGATGCCCCAACACCCAGCTCTCCCAGCGGTCACTAGGCCTTCGTCACAGTAGGACAGCCCACATATCTCAGTGTGTTCAGGCCAAAGGAATGTTCATGTGAGCCACACCTGAGATGTAAGTGTACCCCAATGGATTATGGACACCTACCTCATGAACAACATGGTTACTGGTGCAGTGATAGAAAGCCATCAGTCACTGGATCCCAGAATAGCATATATGAGATCCAAGCAGTCACACCATGTGGAACAGCTACATTGCACTTGGTCTACCACACCCATGCCTGTGAGCTGAATATGCGTTCCAAACTTTGAAAACCATAGATATGGTACAAATGAAGTACTGGAAGAATTCATCAAGGATGCCTGATGATATAGAATAGAAAAATCTCCAGTGAGGAGACATGTCAGTGATGGACATAGCTATATCATTCTGGAACCACATCCACTCAAAAAGCATTGTACTCATTGCAGGTAGAGGTCTTAAGGGTGTAGATATGTGGTATGGAAAGGGTCTGATGGGGGCCAGATAGGGAAGGCCTATGGGTCCTACTAAATCCCTTATATAGCAATGGGTGAGTTTATGTGAATGAGAATCAGAGTGTCAGCACAAGTAGAACTAGCATCCACCCTTTAACCTGAAGTGGCAAGGCTCAACAGAGGAGCAAAGTAGCATCTAGTGTAACCCAGGGGTTAAAAAGATAAAACTTGCCTGGGGCAGGTTCTGGGACCATTTCTGGATCTAGATGAGGTCATTGTTAGTCAGTGGGAATCCTTTCTTGGGTCTGTATGGGTGTCTGGGGGCATCTGGGGCACCTTGATTCGGGACTGGCAGCTGTAGCTCCAGCACATGTGCATTTTTCTGCTCATGTGTGGTGAGGGCTCCTGTAGGCCGCAAATGAAGCTAGGGCCTTGATTTTCTATTAGAAATTGCTACAAAGTTTGGAAGCCATCATTGTTAAGAACTGAAATGGGTTGTACAATATTAAAGCAGCTGAAATACAGGGGATGTGAGGAAAAGAGGAAGTCTTGTGGATTATATTGGAAAGAGGAGATGGCACTCTTATTCACACTGGTATGGTACACAGACCTCTGACTCAAATGGAAGAACTGAACAGAGACTTAATCCATTATATTGCAAAAGTGGGAAAGAAAAAGGGAAATGTTGACACTGTAACAAGAATTAATTTTATAACTTGGGGAAATTGCTCCAGAGCACTAGCTAATATTTATAAGTTTTAAGATATATATTGAATAATTCTCCACCAGTTACCTATTAAGGCAACAAGATTCACAATTGCAATGAATTAAATATTATCTCTGTTAAAATGCAGTATCCTGTGCTGCAAGATTTTAAAGCATGCACCCAGAACACAAAAGACCATCTATTTAGCTTCAGAAAAGGTTTATTTCATGTAAATAATATTGAAAGCGAGAGGTAGTTCTTTTCTTACAGAGAATCTGTGCTTAAAGTAAGGTAGCAGGTTTAAATAATATGAATTATTAACTTACAATAGTCCTTTGATAGAAATTGGTAGCTGGTTGAAATGATGCAGCATGGTTGCAGGAGCAGGGCTTCTGCAGAGGAGATGGATCTGGGCTGCGTCCGAAGAGAAGAATCTTTCTAATCTTGGGAAAACAGCTTCTGTTTTTATACTGTTAGTTTGCAGGGAAACATGAGTGCATGTCCTGGACCATTTGCTTCCTGGTTTGCACTTGGACTCGTGTTTTATGACATTCCTGTTTGGGCTTTTGCTGACAAATTGAAGCAAAAGGTTTTCTGTTTGAATCTCTGTGGCAGTGTCCAGCAGATCGTTTATTGTATCTTGTTTATGGTTTCCTCTGAGCCAATAGGTGTGTGGATTCGCACCTTCAGTCTCCCTGGCTGCTGCTCTTTTGTTCTGTTGACCAGCTAGGCTTTTGATCAGAGGAAGTTTGAAGACCATCCTTTGAAGCAGTCTCTTACTTGTAAAAGTTTCCCAGGGAAAGGGAGGGGGAGATGAAAGAGGGATTTGGAGTTCAGATCAGTTTCCCTGTTGTAGTTTCAATAAGGCTTTTAAAAGCTGCATTTTTATATTGATACCTGATCCAGTAAAATAAACTCACATACTGCTACATATTTCAATAATTCTGACAATTAAACTGATATCATAATAACACCAGGTGACTTTAATCTACTGGATGTGGATTGATGTAATACCATCTGCAGATCTGGAAAGAAGTAGAATGATAGGGTATGCCCTACAAAGACTTTGCTTAGACAAATGGTAAGAGAACCAACCAGTCCAAACAGCAAAACAAAAAGTACCAGGAGCCTTCAAAAAAAGGGGATAAAAATTTTAATTGAATGTGTAGATGAAACAATCCTAGAATGGATCCGACATGGTCTGTGTTTCGGCGCACAGCGCCTGCGTCAGGGGTCACGAAGTGTAGCAGAAAATGTATGGCTGCGGGCTGGAAGCAATATGCTGCGCCACCGTGTTATCCCTTCGTGCAATGTCAAACGGAGAGATACTCTCACGAAACAAGTGCTTCTAGTCACAAGATCAGTGAAAGCTAAAAAGTTGTTGCTGAATTTAATACTCACAAATGGAGTTGTCTAATATCTGGGTGGGCAATTATCTGGACAGCAGTGATCACTGCATGGTAAGGTCTGATATAAATGCTAAAGTGGAGTTTGTTCATACCAAACTCAAAGTTCTTGATTTCAAACACGCAGGCTTCAATAAAATGGAATACCTGAAAGAGAATCTGGCAGGGTGGGAGAAGTCAAAGGAAGTGGAAAGTAAGGGGATCTTTTACTAAACAGCTTGAGTTATCTGCTGCAAGGCCCATAAGAATAAAATGGGCCCTGCTGCAGATAGCTCGAGCTAATCTTTTTAGTAAAAGACCCCCTCAATGAGCTAAACTGGAGTTATAAATAGCGCATCAGATTTTAACATAAAGAAAGTAAGTAAAAGCAAGAGAAAAAATAAACTGGTATGGTTCTCCAAGGAAGTGGCAGTAAACATAAAGGGAAAATATTATTCGCAAAATACAGATCACAAAAAAAGGAACACAAAACAGAATACTGCATAAAGCTGAGGAAGAGATAAAGAAAGAGATCAGGTTAGCAAAAGCATGAGCAGAAGCAAAATAACAAAATTTATTTTATTTATTAGGATTAATTTACCACCTTTTTATGATAGATTCAAAGAAGCTTGGGTGCCCCTAAGCATCCTAACTTTCCCAGATTTGAACTGGAATAATTGCATTTGAATCTGGAACTCCCAGTGGAAAATAACAGGTCTATAAGTACTTGTGTGAATTAGTCTATGTGGACAGAACTATAGAGAAACTGAAGCATGTTAATCACATACTTACAGTGGCTTTTTCAACTGCAAGCTGCAAATCTTTTTTTAATGAGAATTTTATAAATTGTAGCAACTGTAATAAAAGCTATTTGGCATTTCTCTGAAATACATCCTCCAGAGGCCAAAAAATATTGTAGGTAAATCAGATCTTCTATTTTAGCATTTTTAATTAAAATAGCAACATTTTAATCAACAGTTCCACCAAATAAAACCCCTCCAGTTTGTTGGCTGGAATGGTACAATAGGCAGAGTTCTGCTAACGAGGTTTATAGATCAATTATCCATGTGAAAATGATTACAGTCAAGTGGCATCAAATTGATCCAAAATATTATATCACTACAGATCACGTAGATAATCTTGCTTTGCATTTAAGATTTAAAAAAAAATAATCAGAATTGTCACAAAGAACTTATATTTTCCAGTTTCTCCTTGGCCCATCTGAATTTTCAAAATGTGCACTTCAAATAGAAGATCTGAATCCAAGTCTTGTCTTAAAAAAATAAAAAAAGCAAATCAGTGGAACAGATGTGAAAAGGTTCCAGCATGGTATGGTACCAAGTTTAATTTAGCACATCTTGCAATAAAACAGGAATTCATCCTCTTGAGCCATGTTTCCTCCCTTTCTTTGCTACTCTTTCTAAAACAGGTTGGAATAATCAGACATCAGGCTTTCCAAACCTTTGTTGGAATTTAACAGCTTTGAGGATAATTTTAGAAAGCCAGCTATGCAGAATTTGCCATATACCTGGAGCAGTCCTAGATAGACTTTATATGTATGTACAGTAGACTTTCCCAAGGCAAAGTTGGTCAAAGTATACATACATAAACCCGCAGACATACACAAATGTATTTACACCAGCTTGGAGTGGGTGTAAATATGTCTGCCATCGCTGGTTGAATATACATGCAGCAACTCTTGAAGGGAAGTACATATATGTAGTTTCCCTTTTTAAAATCTCTGGACTCATTCAAAGAAAGCTGAGTTCCTAAATTTAAGCACCTAAGCCAAGGGGTCCTATTACTAGTGCGCACTAAAGTGTCCAAGTCAAAAAAGAAGATTGTCCTAATTTAGACCTGTTTCAATCACATCCAGAGTATAAAAAGGTGTCCTGATAGAGTAGCTGACCATTGTAGGGATTAAGACATGATCTCCTTAATCCCCCAGTGATTACTGTCCCCCTTCCTCAATCCTGAAAGTGCCACTAAAAAGGGAAAATAGGGTCCCTTACAACGGGGGTCTTTTACTAAAGATTAGCTTGAGTTATCTGCAGCAGGTCCCATAGGAATAAAATAAAAAAAAACCAACATCAGGAATTATATACATTATGAACACAGCAGTGAGCATATTGGAAGGGTGGCCAGTTCAGGGTACCCAGGTTCAAATCCCACTTCAACTTCCTTTTTTTTAAAGTTTTAAATTGTAAGCCCTCCAGAAACATAGATATACCTACTGTACCTAAATATTAAAGACACTTGCAAGCCTGGCAGCTGTTGAGGTGATATACAATCAGGTATGGTAGGTATTTCCTTGTCTCTGGAGGGTTTACCATTTAAAATAACAGAGTTGCAGTGGAATATGAACCTGGGTGCCCTGGATTAAAGTTCACTGCACTGACCAATGGGTTACCCTTTGCTCTGCAAGGACATCCAAATGGCCATTTTTAAATAAATATAGCCAGAAAGACATCCTTATTATCCCTGTTTTTTGGAATTTATAATTTGGTCGGTATATTTTGTACAGTAGCTGTTGATTATGGAAGTTCTCATGTATTTTCGAACAAGTAACGCCAACGTTTTTACTATTCGTAAATGGCTGTGAGAAGGATGGGTGTTTTTTGAACGTTAAGAGCAGGATGTCCCAAATTCTGACCTGCATGTTCTTTTGAAAATGCTCCTTCATGTTTTCAGATAAAAATCAGTCTTAAACGTTAAGCTTATATATTAAGGACTGCCAGCCATTTGCCAAGATTTTTTACCTAATTTATTAGCCTAGTGCTGAAAATCAGCATTAAGCTCCTAACTTTTTTTCCCGGCCCTAAATCCATTCCTGTTGTCATTCATTTTTTATCCTCCTAAATTTAACAATTTAGTGAAACTGAAAGCATAAGTTTAAGTACTCAGGCTTGGGAACAACATAAAATAAGGACATACTGTAAGTGTTGCCATACTGGATCCATCAAGCCCAGAATCCTGTTTCCAACAGTGGCCAAGAGAGCAAAAAACCACATACAGTGGAGGTGCAGTGATTCCTACGAAAGTAGTCGGGTAAATGAGGAAGGGGTAGGACAGGTGGCTCTATCCAAAACCTAGGATAAGCAGCAGAAAATCTGCTTTACTGTCTTGGAATCTTGATAGGTACTTGTGACCTGGATTGGCCACTGTTGGATAGAAGAGAAAGGGGTAGGACAGGTGGCTCAATCCAAAACCAAGGGAGACCTGTCAATTTCAAAACATTTATTGAAGAACATAAAGGTTTTGAAATCGACAGGTCTCCCTTGGTTTTGGATAGAGCCATCTGTCCTACCCCTTTCTCCTTTATCCAATAGTGGCCAATCCAGGTCACAAGTACCTGGCAAGATTCTAAGCCAGTAAAGCAGATTTTATGCTGCTTAGCCTAGAAATAAGCAGTGAATTTTCCCAAGTTCATCTTAATAATGGCTTATGAACTTTTCTTTTAGGAAATTATCCAAACCTTTTTAAACCCTGCTAAGCTAACTGCTTTTACATTCTCTGGCAACAAGTTTGAGAGTTTAATTACATGTTGAGTATTTAATTTTCTATGGTTTGTTTTAAACTTAGTACTTAAAAGCGTCATTGTGTTCCCTCTAGTCCTAGTATTTTTGGAAAGAGTAAACAAGCAAGTCACATCTACCCATTCCACTCCACTCCACACCACACAGTATTTTATAGACCTCTATCATACCTCCCCTCAGCCATCCCTTCTTGAAGCTGAAGAGCTCTAACCACTTTAGTCTTACCTCATAGGGAAGTCATCCCATCCCCTATATAATTTTTGTCGACCTTCTCTGTACCTTTTCTAATTCTTCTATATCCTTTGTGAGATGTGGTGACCAGAATTGCACACAGTATTTGAGGTGTGGTCGCACAATGGAGCAATACAAAAGCATTATAACATTCTTGATTTTGTTTTCCATTCCTTTCCTAATAAGTCTTAACGTTCTATTTGCTTTCTTTACACACTGGTCAAAGGGTTTCAAAGTATCATCAACAATGACAACAAGATCCCTTTCCTGGTCGGTGACTCTTAACATGGAACCTTGCATTACATAGCTATAGTTCAGGTTCCTCTTTCTGACATGTATCACTTTGCACTTGCACGATGCAAAAAAACAGAAGAAACCAGTCTTTGCAAAAAAAAAAAAAACCAAAACAAACAAAACAGCGAAGATGGCTCAAAAAATCCAGAAGATGACGCTTCTAATATAAAAACAGTAAAACCCAGTTTATTAGACATGAAAAAATATATAATAATATATAAAAGGTAGGTGAGGCTTGACACAGCTGTGTTTCAGCCTATCTGGCCTGCATCAGGAGTCTATCAAAAGAACAACATATACATCACATTAAGAAATATAGAAATCAAAATGAGAATGGCATATATAGACAATAAGTCGACGTGGTGTATCTATATCGTGTCTAAAAAACAACATAGAGAGCTATCAAAAAGACAGAAAGTGTACATATAATTTAAAATCAATAACAAACGAACATTACATTCACTGCACAACGTTGATCGCAAGGGGGTTTTTTTTAGACCAGTGATTATTGTCACTTAAAGATCATTATCCCAACCTGGGAGACTGGGTGGGTAAAAAATTCTTTGCGACTTCTGCGGTCTTTTTCTCCCTGCCACTAAATTGTGCAATATGGTGTGAATCAATTTTGTACAGTTGTAGTTGGATTCAATTAGCATATGGCCATTTTAAAAAAATAACCGAGTGATCATTTACAGCCACCTATTTTGTAGGAGCTAAGGGTTCATACTATATGGTTGTCCTGCTATAACCAGTTAGCACGCACTAATGCTTTCTTTATAGCTGAATCAGATTATTATTTAATGAGCGTAGGTATAAACATGGATTACCATTAAGACATGTTGTTTTACTATCATAGGTCCCATTTTATGCAATGAGACCTAGTTACTAATAACTGGGGTTTGTGCAGCGCTGTGTACGCTTTGTAGCGCTATAGAAATGCTAAATAGTAGTAGTAGTAGTTAACAGTTAAACAACACATCTTAATAGCAGCCCATACTGATAACTTCCCCCCTTAGATTTTATTTTAGGAAGATGAATGAGCTTTTCCAGGGGGCAAAAGTTCAAATGTTTCCTGATTTTTGATGAAAATGCCAGAAGGTTGTTTTGGCCTTAAGATCTAGGGTCTTAGTTTTGGGTGTTTTTTTTTATTATTTAAAATTTCCTTATAGATGCTCCATTTCCAGGGCAAAAAACATCCCTGGAAATGGCTTGTGTGGCAATAACCTGGTGGTAATCGGGCATCGCCTCAATGGGTGGCAGTAAGGGCTCCCCGTCACATGGCCATATGTGCATGGGATGTTTTTAACCACTGGTGTAAAAAGGGCCCTGATGAGCGGGAAAAACGACCTTCCGCTGCCAGCGCAGGGCATTTTTTCCCCACAGCTTGGTAAAAGGACCTCTAAATGCCATGTAGCCCATTATGGTGTCCTCTTACTAAGGTGCATTATCAGATTTAGCACATGCTAATGATGAGTGTACATGAAATACTGTTTACCCCATAGGAATACAATGCATTGAACAGCATTTAGCACACACTAATCATTAGCATACACTAAAGAGTCCTTTTACCAAACCAAGCTAAAAAGTGCCCAGTGCTGGTGTCAGCACATGGGTTTTCAGTGTACTGCAGCCATTTTTAGTGAGGTGGTAAAATGGCTGTCTTGCCATAACGTTTTGTAATAGCCATATGCTAATTTCCCCATTACCGAGGGAGCCCTTACCGACACCTATTTAGGAGGCAGTAGGGGCTCCCTCACCAATCAGGTAGTGTGCGGTAATCAGTGCGTTTTTTTCTAGCAAAAAAAAGTGCTGGTACTCAAATGCTAGGGCACTCTTCAAGGTTGAGGTAATCACCGAGAGACCCATCCCACAATAACCAGGCCCCCTGCAACCAGTCATAGAACCTATGGGCTGCACAGCATTTAGCACACACTAATCATTAGTATGCACTAAGGGCTCCTTTTAGGAAATAGCGCTACACTACTGATTAGCATATGCTGAATGCGAAGAGAAGCCCATGGGAATTGAATGGGCTTCTTTGCATACAGTGCACCACTAATCGATAGCACTGCCTTGTAAAAGGAGCCCTTAGTTTTCTTTTTCTTGGTTTGGTAAATAATTAATCTCCTTCTTGGTGTATTGGTGGAGGGAGGCAAATTATAGATCTTTAACTTTCAAACTGTATTTTCTTTTTCCTTTGTGACTTTCATTTTTCCTGGCATTCATTGCTATTATGAATGGAGATAATTAAAATAATAAAGACTACATTTAAAAAACATGCTAGAATTTTATGTTTTGGCAGATTGCCATTCTTTAATAAGCATACACTTGGTTCCTCCAGAGTGTTCTTTCTCGCTGGGAAGCATCATACTACAGAACCAGTACACACAATGAGAATACCCTTGCTCAGAAATATTGTAAGACTCCCTAGATAGATATAAACACTGTTAAATATTATGTAGTTCCTAGTTTAGCTCAACAATTTTGGTTGTTAGCTGTGTTTGGGAGCAGGTATTAATATGGAAATGAGTGGTCTAGTTTGACAATTGAAAAGAAAACTTTAGCAACAGGCTTGCCCAAGTTCAGTCCTCCAGGGCTGCAAACAGCCAGGTTTTCAGGCTATCCCTAATGAATATGCATGAGAAATATTTGCATGCCCACTAAATCCATTGTATGCAGATCTTTCTCATGCATATTCATTAGAGATAGCCTGAAAACCTGCTCTGCTTGCAACCCTCGAGGACTGAATTTGGTAAAGACTACTTTACAATGTAGACAGCATGGGATTAATTGTGGATTTGCTGCCCTGTGGCCAGCTGAGCTGCAAGAGTATGGCTTACCAATGTCTCTACTATTTTTGTGCTGGGCATGGATTCTGCGGTCTCACAATAAAATTATGATTTTCTTAACCAGTGTGTACTGTATTCTTAAGGTCCAAGTAGCCATGGAGCAGTCTGACAGCAGCGTTAAGCTGTCTGCATATGCATGAAACAAAATCAGTTCAAGGTAGATATTCAAAGTATCATTCACTGGCAAACTTAACCAAGTCATTTTAACTGGATGACTTTTTTCCAGATATTCAGCTACAGCTAAATAGTTAAAATTGTGGTTGAACATCCAATTATATCTAACCACACAACAGTTGTGCAGTTAGTTTTTGGACACATAATTTTAGCTGGATGGGTGGCCCTCTGGATTATTGGCTTGAACTGTGGCACACTGTTTTTGCCACTCCTGTCTTCCTACCTCCTGGACATACAATGAATATGAAATAGAAGAAATTTAGCAAATCACCTGTTCCTTTGTACATTTACAGAGTAATTCTAAAAAGTACATGCTGATAGTAACAAGCAGATTACACACATACCCCCAAATTGTATACATGGTGCCCTAAATTGCACATGCAATTTAATGGAATAATAAGCCAATTAGTGTCAATAATTGGCCACTAAAAATCAATTATTGGTGCTAATTGGCAGCAATTTGCATTTACATGTGTATCTTCATAGTCAACATTCTTACGCACGGATCTGAAAAGGGGGGCATGGCCATGGGAGTGGCATGTGTGAGCCAGGGGCATTTCTACAATTTGTGTGCAGTGTTATAGAATACAGCAGATTCATGCCTAATTTAGGCATGAGGATTTATACCAAGTTTCAGTTGGTGTAAATCCTCGTGCCCAATTTTGGGTGTGGCTCCTGATGCTAAGCACTATTCAATAAACAGCACCCAACTTGGTATGTCATTTGTAGAATAGTTCGTAGTGATCTTTGGGCCGTTTTAAGAAACTGTGGCAAAAGGGGGCCTGCACTGGCATCGGCGTGTGTTTTTGACGTGTGCTGAGGCTCCCTTTTACTGCAGCGGGTAAAAGACCGTCTTTGTTTGTTTTTTCAGAAAATAACCATGCGGCAAGAGAAGCACTTGCTGTGTGTCTATTTTGGGGAGAGCACTTACTGCCATCCATTGAGGTGGCAGTAAGGGCTCCCACGCTACCCCAGAGGTAACCAGGCAGTGCACAACACTGCCCGATTTCCGACAGGTACACACCAGCACTACAAAATAAAAATAGTTTTGTAGCACCGGATATGACATGAACTGGAGGTGGAAACTACTGACGGGCTGCTGCGGTAGCCTGGTGGTTAGTGAGCGATAAGCCCACATTGGGTTTACTACCACATTGTAAAAGGGCCCCTTTGTTTGGCACCCAAATTTGGATGCCACTTACTAAACTTAGCCCATAATTCATTACACTATTGGCATGTACGTGTATATGGGTGCATAAATACCAAATTTCTCCCTAAGTGCTAGTCTCCCTAAGAGAAACAGCAAACTCCCACAGTACTCAAACCAAAATGTAAAGTCCAAAACTTCTTAAAATTGCTTATTCTTCAGCAAATGCTCCAATATACATACAGTTTTGGCCCATCAAAAGCGTATGGAATCTTGACCCTACACAAGCCATGTTTCGGCATAAAAAGGCTTCATCAGGGATCTTCCGTAGACTCTTCATGGGAAATAAATGCAATTGGAGATTGGTGCTGCTAGCACCAATCATAAAACTGTCCATTGGTATGCAGCAAAAGTTGTAATAAGAGTCTGTAGTACACAGGAAGCATTTGTTGAAGAATAAAGAATTTTAAGAAGCTTTGGACTTCACATTTTTTCAGACTGATCTCCTGGAACGTTACTCTTCCACTCTTTTTGGTTTGTGTCTTACATAGCACATATTTTAGAGGTGGTCATACACAGAGGAAGTCTGGGTGGAGCATGGGCAAGTCTCACACTTACATGCATACATAAATGGAATATTATCAGCTATACACTTATCTCTGAAACGTAGGCACACACAGTTGCTCCAGCTCTATGACTGTGTATTTTTGCTGTTACACTTGTATTTTATAAAGAAAAGTAGGCACTTATATTACTTTTTAGAACAAGCTCCTACCAGGTGGCTTATGAGTACTTCAATATAGTCTCACAGTTATAGAATTACTTCATTAACTATGAACGTGGGGGAAGTCAGTTCTTAAGGGGCCCTTTTACCAAGCTGCAGTAAGCACAAGCACATGCTTACCACATCTTAAAATGGTGTACCACGGGGTGCACTGAGACATTCCATGGTATATTTAAAATGTGGGAGTGCTACTGGTGTGCTACAAAATGTAATAAAATTCCTGCGGGAACTTATCTGGAGCAGAGAGTGGGCATGTCTGTGCTAATCAGTTAACAAAGGTACATTACCATGCACTACCTGATTAGCTCAAGATTAGCATCTGAGTCCTTACTGCCTACAAAATAGGTGGCAGTAAGGGCTCACATGCTAAATTTTGTTAATGGTGACGTGCTAATGGCAACATTAGTGCATGGTCATTAAATCGGAAAATAGAAAATCGGCCATTTTCTGACCACAGCAAAAAGTGGCCTTAGTGCGTGGAAAATAACTGTGTACGGATGCGCATAAGGCCACTTTCTGCCATAGCTTAGTTAAATAACCCCTAAGTAATTTGCAGCCATTTGAGAAGATGGAGTTGCCTGTATTAATCAACCACATTTGAAAATCTTGCCCAGTTATATCCTAAGTCACCCTTTTTTGCCAGGTAAATCAGTACATGCTGTTATTTTGTGAAGACAGATTTTAGTTGAATGGAGGATGGTGGTATTTGCAAACAGTTGCATTTATGTGGTTAACAGTAGATTTGAATTGCATAAATATTTTGAATATTGAAGTCTAAGTGCTCAACAATAATTTGAAATGTTTATTTTATTTGTACTGATGTGACAGAAGGCAGCACATTTCAATTTGCTTGTACAGCTCTATTGGCCTCCCATCATAGAGCAAATTGATTTTAAAATGTGCTGTTTTGTGTTTCAGGCTATCCATGGTGATGGTCATATATATTTAATGAAGTGCTTAAGGATTCAATACAGTATATGTATTGTATGCTTTGGTGTTGGGGGGGAGGAGAAAAAATTTATTATGGGTGCCTTCTTTGACATGATGGGCTGCTTTCTCCGTGGCCAGCCCTTGTCTGTGGAATCTGCTACTTCATGTTCTTAGGGTTAAGCAGAGTTTTTTGACCTTTAGAAAAAAAATTATGGGGTCAATACTCAAAGCAAGAAGAGGCTCCTGCCCACTTAAATAGCTCAGGGTCAGCCGTCCACCAATATTGAGTGGCACTTAGCTTGGCAGTCCGCTGAATATAGGCACTAACCAGCCATTTTGGAACTGGGCCTTTCAGAGGGTTGTTACGTAGGTGGAGTTGGGGAGGAGGTAGTGGTTATACAGGTGTGAGCAATATTTAGAGTCAGTGACTTCACAATAAAGCAGGAATATAGGATTGCACAAATAGCATAACTTCTAGGTACTGGCTCAAAGCAGCCAAGTCTTCCCTCTCCCTCTTCACCTCCCCCAAGGATTCATATCATCCTCCTTCCCAATCCCCTAAATTCCAATCCATCCTTTCCCCCAAAGGGAATTAGATGATCCAACAAGAACACCCACTCCTACCACTGCCTATAGCGGTCTAGGAGTCCCATTGTGGGTCTAGCCTCAATGTAAAGAAATTGGAAGAAAGTTTTAAAATTAATAGGATTGTCAGAGTGTTTGTTTATGAATGCTGCTAGAGCTGCTTGTTTTTACATCTGGTGCTCTGCCAGAAAGCATTTTAAAGGGGCTGTGTAAGACTTCTTTTGTGAATTTTTCAGTTGAGAATTATTTTACAATGTAAAGCCTATTCTGGCAAGGTTTGAGGCTCTGTGCTAGCCCCTTAGGCTATTAAAGCTACAAGCTTTAAAGAGAGTTAAATCTATACAAGGGGATCCTTTACAATAATTCTTAATTCTACTGTGTAAGAAGGTCACCCTGTGTAGAACTGAGACTGCTTTCCTAGCAAGTGCTCTTCTGTAGTGCAGGGAAAAATTAAAAGAATAGGAATACCATAGAAAAGGATCACAATTATAGTTTTCTTTTATTAGAGGACCTATATCAATTCCTTATTTAAATACCAAACAATTTTTTTTTAATGAAAGGGAAAGGAAGTTAGGGTTTTTCTCACTTGAGTTGGCAAAGTCAGGACAGTAGTGTGCACCAGTGCAAGAAACAGATAAGATATAACTGGAACTGGACCCCATCCTGAGAAAGACCAAAGTCTGGATGCAAGCAAGAAGAAGCTACAGTTAAGTGAACACATGACTCATCGTAGAGATCACAAAAGGGAACACTGTCAAAAAAGAGACAATATTGAGTTAAAAAGGGAACTCATATTTGCATACATGGGCAAAGCAGGTTCTGAAATACTGGGTCACAAGAAAACCTGGAAAAAGACAACACAAAAAAATCATTTCTTAGAGAAAAAAATGAGACAATAAAAGAGAGAGAAAGAATAAGTGTATACTTTGCTCTAAAACGTTCTTGGGTAAGTTAATAATCAGAATGGGTAGCAAATATTAGAGCAGCCTCCCAGTGGAACTAGAAACAATCAAAATCCAAGAAAAGATCAGGGACACTCAGGATAAAACTGAATACCAAGAAGGATCTGAGACATAGCTAATAGAAAAGAAAATAGGCTGACTAAATCGGACTTGCAATTGCTATTTGTCATGATATTCTATCTTTCTGTGTTTCCTGATTTGTTTTATAGAGTGGGTGGTACAATTTATGTATTTTTTAATCTTGAGAACACCTCATCAAACTAGTGTCCAAGGTGAATTGCACTTAAAAACCAACATAAAAAGACAGGTAATACCGCTAAATCATCTTCAGCTTCTCAGGTTTATTGGAAACATGGAAAACCCATGTTACCACTGCAATAGCAATGTAGTTGTATTGTACTGACTCACTGAAGAGCAAAAGCATGCCAAATGTCTTTACTGCATCAATAAATGCTGGAGACAATTTAACTGTGTATTTCTACTTAAATTATTCTTTAGCTGTTTTATTTCTCAGTGTTTATGTATCTGATAATAGGAGCATTTCCAGAGTGCAAGTGTAGCCTTGTTGTTATATAGCAGTCCAATCATAGTCTTAAGGATTCTTTTGTGTACTGAATTTTATGTGCATGCATTTGACCACTCCTCAGCCTTTTGTAAAGCACTTTTTATTTTTTTCCCTCTCTATCTGGACTCTGTATCCTATTGCAGATCATAGAGTCTTCTGCAAGAAGTATATCTTCATTACTTAGTTTAAGTGAAGCCAGAATTGGTTATCCTTTTGCAGCCACTACAATTAATGTTTTTTCTTCAAGAGAAAGATAAAATCTAAGCAGCTCTTTTACTATAGTGCAGTAAGGTTTTCTAAAACTAGCATATATTAAGTACAAAGTTTGTGTGGTAACTGCATGGGGTATATCCAGCATCTGCTCTGAATTTACCACACAGGGCACCACATTTTATGCAGTGCCAGATAGCAAGAATGCCCTCACTATTTGCCACTGAAGGTAATATGGTGCCCAAACATAAATAAAATATCATAGATCTGCCATAGCAATGCTCCTCTATATCTAATCCCTCTTTCCAACCCCCTGCTCCCATCTAATCTACTTACTCCCAACCCCTCATTAGAACTCCTGACCCTTTAGCATATGTAAAGGGCTAAAATATAAAACCACATACGCGACCAGTTTCTCATACATCTGCACGCAGTTATGGAACGCATTACCGAAGGCCACAAAAACAACACAAGACCTAACCAACTTCCAAAAGCTACTGAAAACAGATCTTTTCAAGATGGCATACCATAAACATCCATCTTAAATACTAAATAATAACATTATACACAATTTATACAAAACTGACCTTTTATCACATGACTGCTTAAACCCTTTCTATTATTGATCAAGCACTACCACTTTAAACCTTACGTCAAATAGGGTCTCTCTAGAGCCGATGACCTAATGTATGTTACAATCCAATTTATTACTCAGGAACCTTCATGCAATACCAAAATGTATTCTTCCTTATCATGTATGTATACACATGGTATATATATATATACTAGCAGTTGAGCCCGTAAAAACGGGCTGGTATTGGGGTTTTCCTTCCTTCCCCCTCCCTCCCTCCCCGCGAGGTCGCCACTGCTACCGTCCCCCCCCCCCCCCGGAGTCGCCGCCATCCCTCCACCCGGCCCGGGCCCTCTCTCTCTCCGCTACTAAACTTACACATCCATTCGCCGGAACGCAGCATGCACATCAGCTGAGCTGCCGTCGGCCCTTCCTTCTCTGCCTGTGTCCCGCCCTCCTGTGACGTAACGTCAGCGAGGGCGGGACACAGGCAGGGAAGGAAGGCCGATGGCAGCTCAGCTGATGTGCATGCTGCGTTCCGGCGAATGGATGTGTAAGTTTAGTAGCGGAGAGAGGGCCCGGGCCGGGTGTGTGTGTGTGTGGGGGGGGGGGGGTAACGGTAGCGGTGACCTCGGGTGGGGGGGTGCGGTATCAACCTCGGTGGCGCAGTTTCCCTCTCTGTCCCGCCCTCGTCATCACGTATTGACGCGGGGCGGGACAGAGAGGGAAGTCTCTACTGCGCATTTGCGAGTGAGTCGGTCACTCTCCGTTTATATGTTTGATATATATATATATATATATATATATATATATATATATATATATATATATATATTTATATATAAAGAGAGAGAGAGAGAGAGATCTAAATCTATACAACTAAGAATATAGATAGATAGATAGATAGATAGATAGATAGATAGATAGATAGATAGATAGATAGATAGATAGATAGATAGATAGATAGATAGATAGATAGATAGATAGATGATGGTGATGGAGATACATTTGCATACAATGGAGGTAGGACATGCAAATTTATCTCATATACATTCATTGTGGGTATCCTGAAAACCTGACTGGCTAGGTGTTTCCCAAGGACTGGGTTGAGAACCACATATCATATCTGTGCCTATATCTTTCCCAAAGCCCACCTTTCCTGTGGGTAAAATTACCTCCTGATGAGTCTTTACATTTTTTTTAGGTATCAGGACCTATTGTTTTGTTTTGACTCTATCTGCTTTTTGCCACCCTCATAAGTTGCCACTAGTCTGCCTAATGGTTGTGCCAGCCTTTGGAGAGGTACATGAGGTGCAGGTAAGGTAAGCATTGAAAGGAAAAGCTAGAAGGAAGCAATACTCGTAGGAAAATAATCATGCCCTTTTTCAGGTACTAAGACATTGGGAGGTGGAAAGAAGTTCTGCAGGTAAAGGCACATGCTGTGGGAGGCTGTTGAAGAATGTGCTGCAGAGAAAGTAGTGGAATCAAAGAGACACTAAGAAAGAGGTTACTGGAATTAAACTTATTCTTGTGTTTGTATGCTACTAAGATGGGATGAATAAAAATTGGTACTCCATGAATCGGTATGAAAAGGCTCCCCAGGCTGATATTTTCCTACAGTCTGCCTGGACACTGCATTCACTCCTCTCCCCTCCCCACCAAAACAAAAATATCCTGCATGTCTTGGAACTGGTCCTGAATAAAGACAAAAAGAGGAAGCAAGGCAGCTAAGAAACAGGCACTAGAGGTTTTTGCTTCAGTGCAGCTGTTTTGAGTCCTTCATTTTGATTTTCATTTTCTCACGGAATGAAATTTGAGACATGAATGATAACTACATACAGCTTCTGAATGCTGTAGCTAGATTGCTGTCAGTAAGGTAATAGAGCCCCAGAGGGCTGTTTCAAAAAACTATACATTTTAAAAACGCCTCGTTAAAACTACACTTCAGAAGATTGCTTCCGGTTAACTCATTGATATGGATGAATCCTCATTCTACATTTGCAGTTACTATGTCAATTTAGATTTTAATTTGTATCTTAAAAAGTGAAAATGAGAATGAACAGTCTGTGGTTTGTTTGGTTTTTTTTTGCTTGTTTTTGCTTTATTTTGGGGTTTTTTTTCAAAGATAATGAATACAGTATCAATCCTTATGGTAATAGCATTGTAAACTAGAGGATGTCTGTAGTCAAGTTATGCCTCATATAGAATCCAAAGCACATATCCTATATATTTTTCAATATTTTCTAAATGGAATTTACTTTTAAATAGCTAATTTTATTCTAGTAAATCAAGACACTTGCAAAAAATAAATCACAGGTGTGTGTATATGCAGTGATCTAAGAATTTAAAAATGCATTCTAATTTAATGAATAGAGCTGGAAGGCTCCTGCATATGTTTGGGGCTTCTTCAAATGGGGGATTGTGAAGGGAGAGATCCATGATGGCTGCCACTGGAATTTAGAATACTATACTGTCTTCCCTCTGGATGTGTCTTTCTTTCTGTAACAAAACAGAAGGATAAATCATTTTCTCCAATTGTGAAGACATATCAGACTTCTATTCTCTCTTTCTTTGTAAAAAGGGACTCATTGGGGGAGAAAACAAGGATGGCAGAGTTCTCCAGCCCTGTGATGGGCTTTCTCCTAATGGGGGAGACCTGGAGGGGCATAATCGAAAGGGGCGCTCAAGTTTTCCTGAAGGCGTCCTCACAGGACGTCCCGGTGAAGGGGCGGGGAAACCCATATTATTGAAACAAGATGGGCGTCCATCTTTTGTTTTGATAATACGGTCGGGGACACCCAACTCGTGAAATTTAGGTCGACCTTAGAGATGGTCTTCCTTAGAGATGGCCATCCCTGATTTTCAGCGATAATGGAAACCAAGGACGCCCATCTCAGAAACGACAAAATCCAAGCCATTTGGTCATGGGAGGAGCCAGCATTCATAGTGCACTGGTCCCCCTGACATGCCAAGATACCAACTGGGCACCCTAGGGGGCACTGCAGTATGTCATGATCCCAGGCTTTAAACAAACAGTCACAAACCCTGGAACAACGTGAGTCCTTGGCCTACTGTCGTCGAGCAGCAGCAGGAGGCAAAACCCCCCAATCAGGACTGGACAGGATTCAGGATGCACTTGGCTTGGCTGGAATCGGATTCAGGAATGGACGTGGCTTGACTGGAACAGGATTCAGGATTTTCAAACAAGCTTGACAGGAACAGGATTCAGGATACTCAAGCAGGATTCAGGATTTTCAAACAAGCTTGGTGGAACAGAATTCAGGATTTTCAAACAAGCTTGACAGGAACAGGATTCAGGATACTCAAACAGGCTTGGCAGGACCAGAAGCTTAAAGCAAACAGGGCAGATACAAGCAGAAAGGGGACTGGAGCTGTAGACAAACAGGGCAGACACAAGCAGGATTCAAAGCTGACCCACACAGACAAACAACAGAACTAAGGCTGAAGCTAAGGTAGCAGGGACTAGAACAAGCAAGGCAGACTAGGCAGGACACAAAGCCGACCCACACAGACAAAACAAAAGAACTATGGCTGAAGGCTGAACCTAGCACACAAACAGGCTGAGAAGAACAGAAGCAGAAGTGCACACAGGCACCCTAAACAAGGAATCAAGACAGAAGTGCCCACATGCACACAGGCTAAGAACAAAGCAACAAGAAATCAAGGCAATGTGCCGCACAGACTAGAACAAGGCAAAAGTGCTACACTGCACACGGACTAACCTGAAGACCTTTGGCATTGCAAAGGCCCTGAATGAAAGTGCACCACTTCCTTATAAACAGGATAGAAGCAGGAAATACACTGAACCCAAAGTGAGGCTTGACCCACAAAGGAAGTGGAGACCCTACAGGACAGAGGCAGGACATACACAGAACCCAAAGTGAGGCTTGAAACACACAGGAAAGAAACAACCATGCAGACAGTAGCCAGCTCAGCAGCTGACCATTGGAAATAAGGTGAGTCAGAGAGGGATCACGACCACAGTCGTGACACAGTGGACTTCACAAATTGCTCCCAGGTGCATAGCTCCCTTACCTTGTGTGCTGAGCCCCCCAAAACCCACTACCCACAACTGTACACCACTACCATAGCCCTTAGGGATGAAGGGGGCACTTACATGTGGGTACAATGGGTTTCTGGTGGGTTTTGGAGGGCTCACATTTTCCACCACAAGTGTAACAGGTGGGGGGGGGGGGCCTAGGTCCGCCTGCCTGAAGTGCACTGAACCCACTAAAACTGCTCCAGGGACCTGCATACTGCTGTCATGGAGCTGGATATGATATTTGAGGCTGACATAGAGGCTGTAAAACATATTTTTTAACAATTTTTTGAGGGTAGGAGGGGGTTAGTTACCACTATGGGAGTAAGGGAGGTGATCCCCGATTCCCTCCGGTGGTCATCTGGTCATTTAGGGCACATTTTTGTGGCTTGGTCATAAGAAAAAAAGGACCAGGTAAAGTCGTCCAAGTGTTTATCAGGGACGCCCTTCTTTTTTCCATTATCGGTTGAGGACGCCCATGTGTTAGGCACGCCCCCAGTCCTGCCTTCACTACGCCTCTGACACACTCCCATGAACTTTGGTCATCCCTGCGATGGAAAGCAGTTGAGGACGCCCAAAATCGGCTTCCGATTATGCCGATTTGGGCGACCCTGTGAGAAGGACGCCCATCTTGCAATTTGTGTCGAAAGATGGGCGTCCTTCTCTTTCGAAAATAAGCCTGCTGGTCTGCGGCATAGATGTTGTTCAGCCTTCCAAGATTTTAAGAAGGGATTATGACAGCATCCAGTCACTACTTAGCATTGAAGATTGCTCTACTCAGTGGACATCCACTCCCGTGCAGCTTGTCTGCTTGAGGTTTGAGTCAGATGATGAATTACATGCAGTGTTTTTGGGGAGTCAGATGATCAGCAATCCAGCCAGAATGTAGATATTAACCTTTCCCTTGCTCCAGTTCTCAAAAATTGGAGGAGCAATTGTAGTTATAGCAGGTAACTCTTGATGTGGATTCTGATGTTCTGAGTGTCAGTTATGTACAGAAAAAAAATGTGTTGCTTCTGGTTCTCAAGATTTAGCAAGTGCTTTGGTTTCCTCAGCTTCTTTTCATGATCTAAGCACTGTTCTTGATTCTTCAGGGAAAAGAATTTTGGTTTTGAATGTATCTAGTCTTTAAAATATATTTGATAAGCAATCTGGAGATCCTATTTTGTGTTCCATTACAGGCTTTCTCTCATCTGCAGTCTGTAGTGATTGCAAAAATGGAACTTCATCATGATGTTGAGATTAAATATGAAGAATAGATCCAGCAATTTTAACAATCTCTAGATAAAGTGGAAGGAAAATTATCAACTATTGAAATTTCAGTGGTTTTGGTTTAAGATACATGTTCTAAATTAAGTCAGAAATAAGTATTTTACATTGAACGGAAAATATATTGAAGAGAAGAAACATAAGGTTGTCAAATTTCCCTAGGATTCCTATGGTTTCTCCAAAGGATGTATTTCAGAGCTACATGAAAGAAGTATTGAGAATTCCTGAGACTGTACTTCCACCTCATATCACTTTTTATTATTAGCCATCAACATCTGATTCTTTGATGATGACTTCTATCAGGGATAGTGGAATTAGGACACTGGTAAAAGGTTGTGGGACCCTTTTACCAAGCTGTGGTAAAAATTGGCCTGCAGTTGTGGGCACATGGAATTCCCATGAGCCAGGTCACTTTTTAAACGCTGCAAGAAAAAGGCTATGTTTCGTTAATGGCCTTGTGCTAATATAAAAATTGGCACATAGAATTTAGGCGGCAGTAAGGGCTCACACACTAACCTGGCAGTGATCAGGCATAGCTATTCCCTACTCCCTGGCACAGGAAACGGCGTGCGGAAAACACAAAGCTACTGCCGGGCGCCTGGGCATGTCCAACGGTAGTGCTGTTTGCCACCCACTACCTACACAGTAGCCCTATTGCCAGTTGATAAAAGGGCTCCTATGTTAATAAATCAAATTCAGATAGGTCTCAAAGTTTATTTCCTGATGATAAGAATTCTGAAATGCAATTGGTTACTTTACTTTAGGAGTCAAATATTGGATTTTTAAGTTATTTTTTTTCCTAAGCAAGAGAAAACATATTTGGAACAAGCCAGAGTGTTTAAATGACATAGAAAATATGTGTTGGACATAACACAATTGGGCACTTTATCACATGTTTTATATGAATGTTTATTTATTTATTTATTTATTTATGTATTGCATTTGTATCCCACCTTTTTGCAGGCTCAATGTTGCTTACATTGTATCATTCTTGGTGGTAATGGATTAGAACATAATCACTTATTGTTACATAGAGATTTTGAGTAACATAGTAGAAGTTTAAAACAAGCAGATATTATAAAAATAGGTCTGTGTAAAGGTAAAGGAGATGCATGCATTTATATTTGTTGTTCTATGTGGTATGCCTTATTAAAAAGATGGGTCTTCAGTGATATTCGGAAGTTTGTTAGTTCGTAGATCTTTCTCAGGTTGTGCGGCAGTGCATTCCATAGCTTGGCACTCAGGTAGGTAAAGTTTGCTGCATGCGTAAGTTTGTATTTTAGACCTTTGCAGCTTGGAAGATGAAGATTAAGGAATGCGTGGGCTGATCTTTTGGCATTCCTAGTCGGTAAGTCTATCAGGTCTGACATATAGGCTGGGGCATTTCCATGGATGATTTTATGAACTAGAGTACAAATCTTGAACGTGATGCATTCTTTGAGTGGGAGCCAGTGTAACTTTTCTCGTAGTGGTTTAGCACTTTCATATTTTGCTTTTCCGAATGTTGATTTATTACTGAATATTTTTGATGTGTTGGAAATCTCTGGGTTGGAGAATTGTATTGTAAATTAGATCAGACAAATTGTTGCATTTTTTTATCGCAAAACAACAAAACTAATGTACGTAATGGACAAAACTCTTCCGATGTACGTTTCTCCAATGTGGCCAAGCCACATGAACTTTATCTTACCACAACATCACTTTGTATTTTTTTCTCACCGGAGTCTGCAAACGCCTCTCCGGTACTATGTAAGCCACATTGAGCCTGCAAATAGGTGGGGAAAATGTGGAATACAAATGCAACAAATAAATAAATAAAACTGATTATCATCCACTGGAAGGATATAGCTATTCTTACCATACAGCAATGGTGGAACATAATTTCTTTATATAACAAGAGATTTGCTGGAACAACAAAGATTCCCATTTTTCTATTTTTTCTCTTTCTTTGGGCATATCACACAAGAGTTAAAATTTATTTTATATTTTGTTGGTCAGTTGGTTTAGCAATGAATTTTTCCCCTCTTAATTTTATTTTTATTAGATTTTTTTTTCATATTTATGGCCACCCAGGTGCATTGACATTTGGGGAAGTACTCTTTATCTATTTGATATGCTTGTTTTACTGTCAGGTTTTTTAACCAATGAGATTGCAGGACACCTTCTTGCGTTCTTTTCGTGCTTATCCAGGTAAATGCCATTGAATAGTCCCTTGGGACATGATCAATGTGAGTTAACAAGGTAAGAGCCTCTATCAACTGGTTTACTCACTTTCAATTGCAACTCCAAAGCTTTTTCCCCAGCCACATGTGAAAATAATGGGATGCCAATAACAGAAGTACCGCCAGGCTACCGCAGCAGCCCAGCAGTATTTCAAACCCCTACTGCGCCGTCATTTCCAGCACTACAAAAATGTATTTATTTTTGTAGCGCCGGACTGTACCTGGTGGTAATCAGGCAGTGCTGCGTGCTGCCCAGTTACTGCCAGGTTAGCGCGGGAGCCCTTACCGCCACCTCAATGGGTGGCGGTAAGGGCTCCCTCTGAAATGGCTATGCGGCAAGTGCTTTACTTGCCGCCCGCCATTTCCTGCAGGAAAGTGAGACCTTTCCTTTTACCAGCTGCGGTAAAAGGGGGCCTCAGCGCGTGTGTAAAACACGCACTGACACCAGCACCAGCCCCCCCTTTTACCGCGGCTTGGTAAAAGGGGCCGGGGTCTTTTACTAAAAGATACCTTGAGTTATCTACAGCAGGTCCCATTTTATTCCTATGGGTCATGCTGCAGATAACTCGAGTTAGTCTTTAGTAAAAGACCCCCTAACTCCTCTGTGCCATTCCTCTAAAATTACAAAGTGCCGTTCCTTCACAAAATTCATATATATAAACTTAAAAAGTCACAAACAACTTATCTTGATGATGCTGTGTTTCACTCTGGAATTTTCAGCGTCCCAAAACACTTAGCTGAATAGCACCCTACAGTTACAAGGGGTCATAATAAAGTCTCCATTTTTCACCAAACCATGTATTTAAGACAAAAACAAATGAAAACAAAACCTCAACAATAGTACCACTGTTTAGCATATGCGCTGCTGCATCAGGAGGTAAGTCCAGTGCAGGAACTATCAACCCTTCATTGCAGGACCCAAGATGGCAAAGGTTTATGTCCAAGATTCCAAATGTGCTCTTAACCAATCAGAAAACAGTATACCCATAAGCGAGTCATATTGTTGAATGTTAGAAAAATGAGTATCACTCCATGGCAGCATTTAATCCCCTTCGTTCAATAGAATTCAACTTAAAAATCCACCATTGTTCTCTTATCCAAGTGGATCTGGTCAATCACCATACAGCGCAATTGACCAAACTCATGTCCCAAACTGTTGCAATGCTTAACCAACGGAGCTTCCATTTTGACTGTATTGATGCAATGTATGTTCTATTATTTTCAGTTTCAGTTTCCAAGAGGATGGTCCAACATATATTAAATTACATAGGTATGTGATAACACAAATCATATTACTTGACTCACAAGTGGTTGAATATTAAGGGGTATTTTACAGGCATTTTTAAGATGCCTGTAAATTTAAAGCACGTTAAACGCTAACGCGCCTGTACATTTCTATGGGCGCATTAGCGTTTAAAGCGCGTAAACCATTTACACGCGTTAAAAATGCTAATGCGCCCATAGTGCCGCTTAGTAACCTTGCCCTAAAATAGGTTTGCCCTGTAGATGTCACAGTTCTTTTTTAGCATAGTATTTACATGGAGGGATACCAGTATACCTTCTTTTTTTCTAATTGACCAAATTCCAGGCAATAAATTCAGGCTGAAATCAGTGAAGATGGTTACAAAAGTTGCCTGTTTTATTTATTGATGTGCAGAAATTTGTAGTCTGGTATAGCCTTTCAATGAACTGGGAGGGATCTCTTCCTCATCATGGACCTCTTTTACTAAGCCGTGCTAGCGATTCCTGGCGCAGCAAATGACAGGAAGTCCATTCAATTCCTATGGGGATTCCTCTCATTTGCCATGCAGGAATCAGTAGTGTGGCTTAGTAAAAGAAGCCTTACAAACTCCTCCTGCTCTAGTGCTACCTTCTCTATCAATTTTTCTCCTACTTTCTGTCTCCTAGGCTTAAAGGATAATTCACAGCATAGAACTTAGTGTGGTTGTATTGTGACAAGGCTATGGCCAGGGGGGCTGGGATGAAGCATTTAGACCCTGAAATACAAGTACCAGAAGCCATTGCAAGGAGGAAGGCAGAGAGCAATCTGGAAACAAAAGAATGGATTCCCAGCTCCAGCAGAGGGAGCCAGGGGGATGGCCAGGCTAAGCCTATAATTTTGTCCCCCACTAGGGGGAGACGGAGGAACAAAGCTCAGTTTCCCTGGATACGCAATCAATATACCATGCAGCCCAGCTGGAATGGAGAGGGAAGAAGATGATTGGATGGATTACATAGAAGGAGAGGTGGATTGGGGGGGAGCCTCTATGGAGTAGGAGAGTTTGAGGGCAGGGATGGCCAGCTCCTGAAGGTTTGGAAACCTGCTTTATTGAAAGCCTGAAGTATTTGGAAACCTGCTTTATTTACCTGCTTTATTGGAAGCCTGACTTATTTTGAAACCTGCTTTATTTACCTGCCTTACTGGAAACCTATGTGGTTGGAACTTGTTTGTTTGGAGATAACTTGTGTACTGAAGTTTGAGACAGCTGTTGTTGGCCTGATAATAAAAGCTTTTAACCTAGCTACTGTCTGCAATTGTGTTGAGCTCTGGAAGTTCAGTTGGTGGGCGGCTCCACCTGGCTGGGAAGCAGTGGACCCTTTTCACAGTATTAAAAAATATATACGGCAGGGTTCAAGCAGACATGAACCCTGTAGCTCCAAAGTGCAACCTGCACATGTATGCATACAAACAGCCCATTGTGCATCCTGGTTTCCATCCTTGCCAGAGACAGATCTATAAATATGTCAATTGGAAAAAAACTTTAATAATACAGAAACACAATTTAGCACAGGGCTTGATTACTGTCACTAGAACTCACATAAACTCGAGCTGTATTCCTGCTGTACATTTTGAACATTTTGGTGGATTGTACAGCACTGTATGTACTTGGTGAAATTATTAGTTGCTTTATTGTTGCTTTGTCTACTTTATGGCTCCTCAGTAAGCAATAGATCTGTTTCTGTAGTATATCTAATTAATGGTTCTGTTTTGTTCAACATCTGTTCATTTTGTTTATTGAACTAGACAGCTTTCTTTTATATCACTTCCAAGATGATTTGCAGTTTCTTCTGTTAAAATACATCAAAATCCAATGATTTTTATGTGTGCGTATTTGTGTGTGTATATAGATAGGTAGCTATGAATTCACCTAATTTTTAATAGTATTTATATGAGTGGCAGCTTCACGAGCCGTAAAAATAATTTATTTTAAATTTGGGTCACTTGAATACTGTAGATGATTTTACGTGTACCATATGGCCAAAATTATCCATACAAAAAGAGGACAGAGTTTGAGAGATCCAGAGGCTGCACCACTTAAGCTTATATGGAGGGGCATTTTCAAATGGGGACAACCATCTCTAAGGGCGCCCAAATCTAAGGACGGTGCCGTGAAGGGGCGGGGCAACATGTATTATCGAAACAAGATGGACGTCCATCTTTCGTTTCGGTAATACGGTTGGGGAAGCCCAAATCTTGACATTTAGGTCAACCTTAGAGATGGTCGTCCTCGGTTTTCGGCGATAATGGAAACCAAAGACGTCTATCTCAAAAACATCCAAATCCAAGCCCTTAGGTCATGGGAGGAGCCAGCATTTGTAGTGCACTGGTCCCTCTCACATGCCAGGACATCAACCGGGCACCCTAGGGGGCACTGCAGTGGACTTCAGAAATTGCTCCTAAGTACATAGCTCCTTTACCTTGGGTGCTGAGCCCCCCCCAAGGTCCACCTGCCTGAAGCACACCGCACCCACTACAACTGCTCCAGGGACCTGTATACTGCTGCGATGGACCTGAGTATGACATTTGAGGCTGGCAAAAAAGTATTTTTAAACTTGTTTTTATGGTGGGAGGGGGTTAGTGACCACTGGGGGAGTAAGGGGAGGTCATCCCCGATTCCCTCCGGCGGTCATCTGGTCAGCTGGGTCACCTTTTTGAGGCTTGGTCGTGAAAAAAATGGACCAAGTAAAGTCAGCCAAGTGCTCATTTGATTTGTCCTTGCCTTTCTCATGGCACAGACCGTAGAAGTCTGCCCAGCACTGTTCTTGTACTAAGTTCTGAAGCTAACGTCAAAGACCCTTAAAATTTACACTCCAGCCAATCCCTATCTATTCAGTCACGAACAGGGCATAGATCATAGAAGTCTGCCTAGCTCCCGTTTTGTTTTGCCATTGTTTTGCCATTTCCTGCAGAAAAGTGAGACCTTCCCTTTTACCAGCTACGGTAAAAGGGGGCCTCAGCGCGTGTGTAAAACATGAACTAACACCAGCGCCAGCCCCCCCTTTTATTCCATTACCGTTTTCATCTCCACCACCTCCCTCGGGAGGGCATTCCAAATATCCACCACCCTCTCTGTGAAAAAATACTTCCTGACATTACTCCTGAGTCTGTCCCCCTTCAACCTCAATTCATGTCCTCTAGTTCTACAGCCTTCCCATCTCTGAAAAAGGTTCATTTGCAGATTAATACCTTTCAAATATTTGAACGTCTGTATCATGTCACCCCTGTTTCTCCTTTCCTCCAAGGTATCCCACTGATATCCAAAAACTGGTTTTGGTTCAAAGTGACTTACAATTTACAGTTCGGTGAAATCCAGAGTAGCTTACAATTTATAGTTAGTTGAAATTACAAAAGTTAGGTAAAATTTAAATTGTGTTCTATATTTAGGCCATAAAGAGGTCCTTGGTAGCTTATGTGGTTAGCTATAGAATTTTTTGATGAGGTAGGTTTTCAGGTCTTTTCTGAACTGAAGGTAGTTAGTTGGTAATGCTTCTTGTAGCTTTTGGTATTGAGTTCCACCATTTGGAACCCAGGTAGCTAAATCCTGCTATGTAGATGGTTTTGTAAGTTATGTTTCTGCAGTTGGGTAGGTGGAGAAGTAGATAACTTCTGGTTTCCGGGCTTGCATTTCTTGGATAGTTCAATCAAATCTTGCATGTATTCAGGTACCATTCTGAATACTATCTTGAAAATGAGGATACTAGCTCTGAAGAGTAGTCTTGCCTTGACTGGCAGCCAATATAGTGTTTCGAGTAGTGGAGTAGCTCTTTCGTATTTTGATTTTTTGAATATCAGCCTTGCTGCTGTGTTTTGGACAGTTTGCAATGATTTTAATGTGTTTACCTTACAGCCTAGGTATGCTGCATTGCAGTAGTCTAATTGTGATAGTATTGTTGATTGTTCCATTATCCAGAAAGATTTTCTAGGAAAATAGTTCCTTAGCCTTCTCAGTTTCCATAGTGTTCTGAAGCATTTTGATGTAATTGCTGATAGATGTTTATCTTGAATGATTCCCAGTATTTTTAGATGTGTTTTGATTTGGTATGTTTGATGGTTGATTGTGAAATTTTGGTGAGATATGGGGTTGTGCGGGCTGGATAGATCCAGAAATTTGATTTTGTCTCTGATTAATCTGAGTCTGAAAGTTGTTGCCCATTTTTCCATGAGGTCCATCCCTGTTTTGACTTTATCCAATATTTCTGTGATACTATTGTTAAAAAGGATGTAGATGGTGATATCTTCTTCGTTTATGAATGGGTTGAAGCCCATGAATTCCAGTTTTTGTCCGAATGGTACCATCATTACATTGAATAGTATTGGTGATATTGGTGATCCTTGTGGTACCCCACATTCAGAGATCCAGGAATTTGATATTTGGTTGGACATCTTTACAATATATGATCCAGTCCTTAGGAAACCATTGAAGCATGCTGCCACTGCACTGCTAATTCCTACGTTGTCGAGTAGGGACATTAGTATTGTGTGGTCTACTAGATTGAACGCACTTGACATATCAAATTGTAGTAACAATATATTCTGTCCTTGGCATATTAAGCTTCTGAACTTCATTATCAGAGTGGTTATGACCATCTCTGTGCTGTCTTGTGGTCTGAAGCCTGATTGGGAGTTATGAAGGGTTGAAAATTGTGTTAGGAATTCCATTTGTTGTTGTACTACCAGTTCCTCTATTGTTTTCATTAGTAGTGGCATTATGACTATGGTCTGTAGTTTGTGATGTTGCTGATCTTGCTAGTTGTGTTTTTGAGGATGGGGGTAAGTACAATGTTGCCTTTGTCTGTTGGGAATAGTCCTTTAGAAAACATGTATGCAATGTGTTTGGTGAAGCATTCAATGAAACAGTCTGCTGGGTCTTTCATCATGTAGTTGGGGCAGTTATCTAGCAGAGTATGCATATGCATATTTTATCAGTTGTGTCTTTACTGTGTATTGTTTGGGTAATTTGAAGGAGGATCAGATTCTGTCTGCTATGGTGTGGACATTGTTTATTTCACATTCTTGTAAAAAATCTGTGATGGATGTTTATGATTTCTTTACGTTTGATCTTATCTGTGTTATTTTGTGTTTAAAATGTGCAAACTCATCATGCAGTTGGTGGTGTTTCTGTTGATTCCAGTACATCTTGGGTTTTCAGAAGATTGTTCATGAGGTCGAATATTTTTTTTGTGTTAATCTGTTCTGGGTTTGCATATGTGCTCTAATTTTCTGCTTTTGCTTTCTGAGTATATGTTCCTATAGCTTTTCTCCGTATGGTAACAGTAGTCCTAATTATCTTCAATATATTGTTGTTACTCTAAATTTAGGGGTCCTTTTACAAAGCTATGGTAAAAAGTGGCCTGCTGTAGTGTGAATATGTCTTTTGGGTGGACACTGGGCAACTTTGGAAAAAAGGCTATTTTTTAATGAGCCTGGAAATAATGTGCATGCTCAAAAATTAAAACTAGCACATGCCTAATTATAGCCTGAGCCCTTACCACCAGCCATTGACTTAGTGGTAAGGGCTCACGTGGTAACCATGCAGCACAGCTGCAATGTGGTCGTACTGCCAATTACAGCTGGGAATGCACCCCACAGTAGAAAATAGAAAAATATTTTATACTGCAGGATTCGGTGAATTCCAAACTCAGAATTACTGCCAGGCACACGTGCTACCCCGGCAGTGGTTCTGCTCTGGCGCATGCTGCCCATGCATTAGCCCTCCTGCACCTTTGTAAAAGGGCCCCCCAAATCCTCTATCATCTACCTTTGCAGTGGAGAGAGAGGATTAAATTTGGAGCAACAATGATATATTAAAGATAAGTAGAACTATTATCTTTTTGAGGGGGGTATGAATATTTTATCTTATCCTTAGGTTCTAGTTCTAATGCAGCTCTTCCCTAGAATGCTGCCCAGTTCCTAACAAAACTAAATCCCGGCGTTAAGGTCTCAGACCCAATTTTCATTTTGCCACATGTCCATTTTCGGCAAAGGTTTTTTCAAAAGGTCTTTTTACAGGTGCGCTGAAAAATGATTCAGATTGTGCCCAAAACCTGTGCCTATACTACCATAGGCCATTTTTCAGAGCACCTTGAGCAAAAGGACCCCTCAGGATTGGTAAATAATTCAAAATTTGAGAAGTCTGATAGGAAAATAAAACCGAAAAATATTTCTTAGAGCATAAACCCTTATAAAAGAGAACTGATAAATTCAAGTTATTGTGAGTATTATACTTAGGAGTTAGCACATTCAATATAGAATACATGTAATAAGGGGCCACTCCCTGTAGTATCTTACAAACAAGGCAACAAAGCTTAAAGAGGACCCTAGCCTCTACTGGTAACCAGTGGAGTTTTTTGTAATATGGGGAAACTCGACCAACGTTGCGTATGCCAGAAATAAGGCAAACTGCAGTATTTTGTATGGTTCTTAATTTTCTCAGTAAGTATTTCGAACAACCCAGTTATATAACATTACAGAAATCGAGCTTTGAAAGAATCCAAAAAAGCTGAACATACTGATCAGGTATTTAATTGATGTAAGAAAAATGACAAAATGCTGCTGTTTAGCAGCATAGTAAGTCTATGTAATTGTTAGCTAAGAAAAGTCAGGAACAAACCTTTCTGCTCCCAGCACATTTTTCATAAAATCCTACTCTTATCTTACAGAATGTATTTCTAAGCCATCATAATAGGTCTTGGTGTCATTGCACATATCTCTTTGGCCAGTTAAAAGATCGTATTATCCAATTGTTAAGGTCAAGTATTTCCAGAGATAGAAATGGCAATAACCTGCCACACAGAGTTATGCCCATGAGTTACTCCTAGAATACCAGAGAGGGAGGATATGAAATGCCTCTGAACATACAGTGTCCATGAAAAAAAAAACTATACTGGTGCCAGTAATCATAACATATCCCATATCTAACATTATCTCACAGTCAACTGCTTAAAGATAATTGTTCAATAAATCAATGTGAAGATAAAAAGAGAAATATTGTAGTGCACAAAATCATTTGTATATAAAATGGAACCCTAGATGGAGCAGTTCCCTTTAATCAATTTCCTGTGCACTACCCATAATTTAGCATCCACTGAATAATGACTGGCAGAAATGTAATAACACACTGTTATTAGAATATTCAAAATTGGTTCAATTTGCTTAACAAGAGTCTTGAATGCCAGTAGAGAAAGAATGATCTATAGGTACTGTTTACTTTTCAAAATTATTATTTAAAAATAGGGCTTAAGACATATTACTTGACAGGCAGGCAGCAGCAAAGCAAGATCTAAAATTTCCTCTACCTCTTCCATTTAACCTGCTTTGGTACATGTCTCAATCCCCCAACGAGCATAACATTTATTATAAGGCAGGAATATACAAAAGGTTTTTCCACATGTTTGAATTATGGAAAAGAGGTCTTACAATTTTAATCTGTACTGTCAGATAAAATAAACTGAATGGTCCTGGTATTATTGACATTGTCAGTATGAAGACATACCACTTCCATGCTTAGCCAAAGCTGCCTCATCAAATGTAAATAGCAAAATGAGATGGTGCAGATTTCATAATTTTGCTGCATTAGTGACTCCACATATGCACACATCTTGAAATGCCATTGGAACACACAGGCTATAATTGGGATTTTCTATGTCAATATTAGTTCTATCAAAAAAAAATTTTCTTAACAAATGAACATGGATGGTTATCTGGAGAGCAAAATAATAGCTTGAAGTGTGTAGGAGCATTGCAAAGTAAGGCCGCCAGACATTTTTACTGAGCAAGTCAAAGGCAGTAAGATAAATGATGTTCTTGTTCTGATGTGAATAAAAGGAGGATGGCAGATAAAGAGAACTCATTCCTTGCTAGTTGTGTTGTAGTGGAAGATCAAGGACCAGATCCGCTAAGGCTTTTCTCTCATTCTGAGTCTACTGGGAGGTGAGGAGGAAACTTAGTAAATCAAGCTCTAAGAACCCATGCATGCCACTATCACACAGAGTTTTACTGAGACTTTTGTAAGGAATGTAGGTGCTCAGTCACACTCTACAGTGACATATTTCAGGTGATCTCTTTAGTAGTCTAAGAAAATACTAGAATACTGACAATTGTTTGTACCAAAAGTTCCTTTCCCAAGTCAATGGGACTACAATGGATTAGAACTGTAAATAAATAAGGTTTAACTTCACTCATGGTAGAACCTCTCTAGATGATATTTATTAGCCTCCCCCTTTTTTTTTTTATTTGTAGGAAATTATTCTACAGTGTTGTATCCCACTCACAAAAAATTTGCTAAATTTTCTTAAAGGTTAGGTCCAGCTACAAGTTGATCTCTTCCTACAGGGAAATAGAACAAAGGAATATGGATAATGCCAAGCAAGTTTAAACTGACCAGGATGCAAGAAATTATTGTCAGGTTCTCAGGTTCAGAGCCCGCGGGGCTGGGCTCTGGAGCAAACGTGAGCCCTTGGACTGCTGACGAGGAGCGACAGCAGCAGGCAAAACCCACCAACCAACGCTGGGCAAGCACACCGACACCGGCAGGGACTGCAGGCACCGCCCAGCGAGCCGGAACACACGGACTGGAACACTGGACTGGAATTCCCCGGACTGGAGGACATAGGACTGGAACCCCCCAGACTGGAACACTGGACTAGAATCCCCTGGACTGGAGGACACAGGATTGGAACACCGGACTGGAGCACACCGGACTGGTCCACACAGCTTCACCTGCACTTAGCTACTAAGCCCCCCAGGAGTTGAGCTCCTGGGTTCGAGTAGCCGGCAGGACTTACTGGATACCGGATGACACAGGGACCAGGACTGGAAACAGAAGTGCTCCTAAACCTAAACTGATCTACGTGCTCCCAAGCCCTAAACCAGCAGGAGTGTTCCTAACAGTAAACTGACAAAAGAACTTCCTAAGCCCTATACTAAACAGGAGCTCCTAAGCCCTGCTCAAGAAAGGGACTTCCTAAGCCCTAAACTAACAGAGCAGGGAACTAAACACAAAGCGAACACAGGTGCTACTAAGCACCAAGCTACAAGCAGAGCTCTACACTAACAAGCTAAACACAAAACTAACAAGCTACCTAAGCACTGCTCTAGCAAGCTAGAAACAAAACTAACAAGGTGCTTCCTAAGCACTACTCTGGCAAGCAACCAGAAGAGCTCCTAGCACTAAAAGGGAAGACAGGGGAGCCACAAGGAAAAAGCAGGGAAGGTAACACATAAGCCAAAAGTGATTCTAAATCACCAAACACCAACAGCAAAGACTGCAATGCTCCTAATAGCACAAACACCTGAAGTACTTCTAACAGCAAACTCTGCAGTGTTCCTAACAACACCAAACCCTGAAGTACTTCTATCAGCAACAGAGCTTCCAAAGCCCTACACATAGCAATGCTTCCAAAACCAAGAGGGAAAAGCAGGGGAACCATAAGGGAAAAGCAGGAAAGCTAAACACACAGTCACCAGTGCACACTGCACTAACACTAACCTGGACCTTAGCAAAAGCAAGCAGGGAAACTAGACACAAAGTCAGAAGTGCACACTGCACCACCCTACCTAAAGCAAACACCACCGTTGCAAAGGCTCTGAAGGAAACAACACCACTTCCTTATCAAGGCCCTCCCTGATGATGTCACACTCCCTAGACCTAGGCAAAAGCACACTGACCCAGAGAGGCCCAACCCACACCAATGCAACACCGTGAAGCACTTGAAGCCAGTACACCCAAAGAAAGGTAGAGCTAACTCAGTCCACCCACACAGCTGTAGTAAAGTAAAACAATTAACCCCATGCTGCTGGAAGCTGCCAGCATAGAGAGACAGAGCCAGCTCAGAAAGGACAGAGAAAAGAAACAGAAGCCAGCTAAGAAGCTGACCCCCAGGAAAGAGGTAGGTTTGAGAGGGGTTCTGACCCCAATCATAACAATTATTAGGAAAGGGATGGTAAATAAGTCCAAGATTACTATAATGCCTCTACATCATTCCATGATATGACCTCACCTTGAGTATTGCATTCAATTCTGGTTGCTGTATTTCAAAAAAGATATGGCGGAATTAGAAAAGGTTCAAAGAAGAGTGACCAAAATGATAAAGGGGATAGAACTCCTCTCATTTATTGAAAGGCTAATGAGGTTAGGGCTCTTCAGCTTAGAACAGAAATGACAGGGGGAAGATATAATTGAGGTCTATAAAATTCTGTGTAGAACAGGAAAAAGTGAATCGATTTTTTACTCTTTCAAAAAGTACAAAGGCCAGGGACACTCAATTAAGTTACATGGAAATACTTTTAAAACAAACAGGAGGAAATATTTTTTCATTCAACAAATAGTCAAGATCTGGAACTTGTTGCGGGTGGATATGGTAACAGCAGTTAGTGTATCTGGGTTTAAAAAAGATTTGAATAAGTTCCTGGAGGAAAAGTAATAATCTGCTATTGAGATAGACATGGGGAAGCCACTTCTTGCGCTGGGATTGGTAGCATGGAAAGATGCTAGTATTTGGGTTTCTGCCAGGCACTTGTGACATGGATTGACCACTGTTGGAAACAGAATACTGGTCTGTATGGTGGGGTGGGTGAAGTTGAATATTATGTTGTCTGCATCTTATGTACTCAGGGGGGGATGCACTAAAGTCGTCGTTAGCTGTGATTGACTCAGAGACTTCCAGGTCTCTCAGCTGAGTGAAGCACGGCCAAAAAGGATGTTTTTATTATTGCGGGGTTGAATGTCCAAAAAAGAGCCTGCAGCTTCGGAGCCTGTTTGGTTTTTTTTTTAATAAAGCTTCACTTAAAAAAAACGTCCATTTTGTGCGCCCCCCCACGCAATAATAAAAACGTCCTTTTTTACCATACTTCACTCATCTCAGCGACCTGGAAGTAAGGGAGGGACATCCAAGTAAGTACAGTTGTGGCCGAGTGGTTAGAGCAGTGGTCTTGTAATCCAGATGTGGTGGGTTCAAATCCTAATAGTTAAAAAAAAAAAGGACGAGCACTTGGAATTTTTTTCCACTTTTTTAAGTTGTATGAAGTCTTTAAAGTGACTACCACTTGGGCGGTTTTTCGGGTGTAGAACGGCCATAATGGCCATCAATGACGAGCACTTGGCCGTTTTAGCCCCCCCCCCCCCCCCCCCCCCCCCCCATTTTTTAAAAATATTTTAATAATTTTTCCAATCCCATGAAGCCTCAATGAGAGGTACAGACCTCTCATTAGATTTTCCACCATTTTCCAGCGTTAAGGCAATCGGAAAAGGTTAGTGCATTTCATTACACTAGGATTTCTACACGATTTGCTCATCTGCATTCCATTTTCGTTAGCTGCTACCGTCGTCGGAAAAAAAATGTTTAGTGCATGCCAGGGTTTACTAGCCTTAATGGCTTGTTAAGGGCTTGTTAAGTTTAGTGCATCTGGCCCTCAGTGTTCTTAATGATATAACAGACTCTCTTTCTCAGTTCCAGTGGACATGTGCAGATGGTGCAGAGACAGTTATGACAGAGGAGTTATGGAGCAGTTTCTGGGAGTTTTTGGTGAATTATTAAGCAACTCTTTGGCAGCAAATACCTGGAAGGCTTACAAGAGTGGGTGGAATCGGTTCTTACTGTATTTGGATAATACGAATTTTCAAGAACAATTTCCTATATCAATATACTGGGTTGTGGATTTTGTTTGCAAAGATGAGACAGTGGTCTTAAGGTGCAGTAAGACAATCTTTGGCAAGTATGCAGTGGCATATCAAGGGCGGTGCGGTGGGGGCAGTCCACCCCGGGTGCACGCTGCAAGGTGGTGCAGGGAACAACCAAGTGGCTGTCGGCTCCGCCGGTTCCCTGCTCCATCTTACGTTACTTCCTGTTGTGGGGCAGGGAAACGGTAGATCTGACAGCCGTGTGACTGCTCCGTGCACCCCCAGGAGGTAAGAGCGATGCACTTGGAGGGGGTGGAGGTGATGTGTCAGGGGGTGATGCACTGTGGGGGTGCACAGCGGTGATCCGCCCTGGGTGTCAGTCGACCTAGGAATGCCACTGCAAGTATGGCTTTCCTTTCTCAGCTGCAGGGGGTGGGTGAATTGGTTTCAAACTTTATATCTCGGAAATTATTGAGAGGTCTACAGTGTGTGCCAAGGTGTTTGATTAGAAAGCCAATTAGCCATGAGATATCTACACACATAGATTTTAGAAACACCCATGACCTGTCCATTCCATGTCCATGGTCAAATGCGAAGAAATGCAAAGTGATGCACTTGAGGAGTAGAAATCCAAGGGAGACGTATGTGTTAGGCGGGGAGAGTCTGATAGGCACGGACGGGGAGAGGGATCTTGGGGTGATAGTATCTGAGGACCTGAAGGCGACGAAACAGTGCGACAAGGCGGTGGCAGTAGCTAGAAGATTGCTAGGCTGTATAGAGAGAGGAGTGACCAGCAGAAGAAAGGAGGTTTTAATGCCCCTGTATAAGACATTGGTGAGGCCCCACCTGGAGTATTGTGTTCAGTTTTGGAGGCCGTATCTTGCGAAGGATGTTAAAAAAATGGAAGCGGTGCAAAGAAAAGCTACGAGGATGGTATGGGATTTACGTTCCAAGACGTATGAAGAGAGGCTTTCTGACCTGAACATGTACACCCTGGAGGAAAGGAGGAACAGGGGTGATATGATACAGACGTTCAAATATTTGAAAGGTATTAATCCGCAAATGAATCTTTTCCGGAGATGGGAAGGCGGTAGAACGAGAGGACATGAAATGAGATTGAAGGGGGCAGACTCAGGAAAGATATCAGGAAGTATTTTTCACGGAGAGGGTGGTGGACGCTTGGAATGTCCTCCCGCGGGAGGTGGTGGAGATGAAAACGGTAACGGAGTTCAAACATGCGTGGGATATGCATAGAGGAATCCTGTGCAGAAGGAATGGATCCTCAGAAGCTTAGCTGAAATTGGGTGACGGAGCAGTTGGGGGGAAGAGGGGGTGGTGGTTGGGAGGCGAGGATAGGGGAGGGCAGACTTATACGGTCTGTACCAGAGCCGGTGATGGGAGGCGGGACTGGTGGTTGGGAAGCGGGAAATACTGCTGGGCAGACTTATATGGTCTGTGCCCTGAAAAGGACAGGTACAAATTCAAGGTAAGGTATACACATATGAGTTTGTCTTGGGCAGACTGGATGGACCATGCAGGTCTTTTTCTGCCGTCATCTACTATGTTACTATGTTACTATGTAAGCCCCCTTTTCAACTTAGAATTAACACACATCACATTAAAGAATATGCTTAGACAGTTCTGCGTATAAATTCGAATTAATGCCAATTAGTATCAATAATTGATTATTAAGTGGCAATTATTAGTGCTGATTGATGTTAACTAATTAAGGGGGTCCTTTTACCAAGCTGTGGGAAAGAGGGCCCTGCGCTAGCAGCAGGAGCCATTTTTCCCATGTGCCAGGGCTCTTTTTACCACAGCTGGTACAAAAGCCCCCAGCACACATGGCCATGTAGTAAGAGAATTCTTACCACATGACCATGCAACAGGGAGCCCTTACCACCATCGATTGATGCGGTGATAAGGGCTCTCGTGCTAACCTGATGGTAACCGAGTAGCATGCGGTGATGCCAGATTACCACCAGGTTATCACCGTGCAAGCCGTTTCTGGGGGTTTTCTTTTTCTCCCGGAAATGGCACACGCTCAAGGTGGGACTATTGCCAGCGGCTGCGTTGGGCCGACAGTAATCCCAGAAGAGCGAGCTGTAAGTCCGTGTTGGGATTACTGCCGCTCTGTAAAAGGGCCCCTAAGTTGTTTGTGCAAATCCAGAATATGACTGGATTTGCTTATGCAACTTAAGTTGTGCTATATAAAGTCCGGGGGTTAATGCCTCCTCAAGACGCTAACTGTGAAAGAACCTTTCTGTGAAGTAACTTACATTTAACATCTGCAAGGACATACTGAACATGCTTCCAACAGCTAGCACAAAGTATTTGCAATTACCATGTCTTAATTTTTGCTATTATAGTGCGACAAGTTGGAAAGGTTTGGTAGGTCACTATTATGCTGGATTGAAGGAATCAATTACCCATTCTCCACTTCAGAGAACAGTGGACCAATTAACTCGTGATTTTGGACCCTATACCCTGGAGGCTTGTCTGGACAGCCTGAAGGACTACTTTTGGCATATAGTACTAAGTTTCAATAACTTTATTATAAATTCCTTTTGTGAATGTTTATATATCTCTCTCAAGCTAAGAAGATGGGTCTTCCTTCTGATGGGACCTGTCTCAAATGTCAGACACTGGAGGCTTTGTATAAGCATTGTATTTGGGATTGTCCTAAAGTGCAACAATTCTGGCAACACCTTTGGAGATGTCTAAATGGCATTAATCAACGTGACTGGGTTCCTACCCCACAAATTTGTTTGTTGGATGATACATCTGTGATCATGGAGGTCTCTAGTCTCTTTCTCCTTAAGGCAACCCTGATTGCAAAATATTGTACTTTACTTCAATGGATTTGGCCAGATCCTCCAAAGTTACTTCAATGGCATAATCAAATGCACAAACTCCTCACCATGGAGCATATGTAACATAACATACTTTTTGACTATCTGGTTGCCCTACTTAAATTCTATGAGTATGCGTGTTCATTCAGTTTACTTGAATTCCTTGGAGATATAACACTCAGAGACTTGTTAATTTGAACTACGACAATGCTTGGCCATAGGGTATTCAGAAGTACTATTGATCTAAGAGAGGGTATACAAGAGAAATGGGATTGGGTGGGGTGGGAGGGTGCTGTGGGATGAGTTTTTGTTCTGATTAAGATATGTCATTATTGCTGTGAATGATTCTTTGTTATTATGGTATGCCAATAAAAACAAGGTTTTCATAAAGTGAGACAAGTATGAAAACTTATTAAAAGGGCCTGTAAGTTTCCTCCTAACCAAAATGCGACCCCAGGAATAAATATATTTTGAGCAGATTAAGGTGGTTATTTTAGATGCTCTATTCCTGTTTTGGACAACTGACAACCAGCATTTAGATGTCCATATTGCATGGACATTCAAATCCCAATTTTACAAAGGTAGAATATGGATGTCTAAAACTATAGAATGTCCATAGGGCAAGGGAGTGTGGTCTGGACATGTTTTGTGTGGGAAGGGTCAAACAACGGATATCCATCTCTGATTGCAGAAGTGGAAGGGAAATCCATGTCCAAAAAGAAGGACGTCCATATTTGGACATAGTACTTAGCACATCCAGGTGCTCCGATTGAGCACTTTTCCACTGGAAGGAGTGTAAGGGAAGTCACAATAGGTATTTTTTGTTCCAGAAGGAGGTGCAATTAAAAAAATATATATATCAGAAAAAAAATTACAAACTTACAACAGGATTTGAATCTGTGACCTGGATTTCTGCACTGGCTCTTGGTCTACTGTTCTACCCATTGAACTATGCCTCCATCTGGAGTGCTTATATTGCCATTGTATGATTCTCCTATGCTAACACAAAAATGTCCATGTCTTTTGTTGTGCTCCATTCATAGTTTGGACACTTCAGTTTATAAAATGGATGCTCATGCTGGATGTAGCCAGCACTTGGACATCCATTTCTCATGTATTTTAGAAGAGGCTGTATGTCAGCAGATCCTCTTCTAAAATACATGAGAAATGGATGTCCATATCTGACGTAAACACTTGGATGTCCATATTCGGAGCTGGATTTACACTCCTAAAATGTTTGCTCCTAATTTATTAGCATAATTTATGCTCCTAAATTATGAGCATAATCTATTTGGGGGCATAGAGTTTGCTCTTACTTTAGAAGCATAAATTTAGGAACATAATCTTTATAGAATAAGGTCCATAAGGGTCTTTTTACTAAGGTGCACTAACAGATTCAGCATGTGCTAATGATTAGCATGTGCTAAATCATAAGACACCCATAGGAATATAGGACTAGATTCTATATATCACATCTAAAAAATCAGCACTGAAAAAAAACACCTAGGCGTGTTCTTTAAACTATGCCAAAAGTTAGGCACGGTTTATAGAATACACCTAGGCGTATATGCCCAACACCCGTTTTCTGTGACTTTATTTAGTCATACACATTTATGCCAATGAAAATCTGGTATAAATGCTGACGCCTAAATTACACGCACAACGGGCATATTCTATAACAATGCGTGTAAATTCTAGGGACATCTATGGCCTTCCCATGACATGCCCATGACAACTCCCCCTTTTCAGAACCACATCTTAGAATTTACGCACATCATTTTATAGAATACGCTTAGACATTTCTGTGCATAAATTCTAATTAATGCCAATTAGTGTCATTTTGTTTGCTAAGTTCAATTATCAGTGCTTACTGACTTGTTAAATTAATTAAGTTGCACATGCAAATCCAGAATATGTCCAGATTTGCATGTGCAATTCAATTCACACTATATAAAATCCAAGGATAATGGGCTTCTTATCATTTAGCACACGCTAATCATTAGCATGTACTAAATCCTTTAACGCAACTTAGTGAAAGGACCCCATAACTTGCAAATTACTGCAAGTTACATTGGGTCCCTGCTTTACTAAGGTATATGCATTGACACCAAATCTATGGCTGATGTAATTACAGTCACCTAACCTTTATATATGTTGATATCAAGTTATACTAGTATTATAAAAGTACACTAGGTTCCTTTACAGAATAGGCTGCTACTTCATGGCCTTAGTGGAGGTGACCAGTTATATAATTATATCCTAAATATACTCAACATTTCCTTCCAGCAGCAACTCATAAATAGATACCTTGATACCCCATCCTCTACAGTCCACGCATGCATAGAGAGGACACAGATTAGATAGATATGGAGATTAAATACAATCCAAATCGTGCCTATGGTATTCCTACTTTTAAAAACTTGAATATCTTTAGCTATGGTCAGAAGTTATATAGAATGACCTTACACCAAAAACCTTCGGAGTGAGAATAGACAGAACTATAATTTTTATGGGGGAGTATCTTAAAGACAGCAGCAAGGATTAAATCCTGCATGAGCCTGCTAGCTGAGCCAGCTGAAGTACAGCTCTTGTCTTTTTCATATTCAGTAGCAGAATACTATATACCGGTTTGATATAGGCTACAACTTCTGGCGTCCAGTCATTATATACGTACATCATATCTAAAAATAACACCACTGCCTGGCTCCCAGGCTTGCTAGAACTATCGTATGGCACAATGACCTATTTAACTCACCTGCTTTCAACACAACATCCTTATGGAGCAGCTTGCATTACTAGGATGTATTTGCAGCCACTTTTTGGAATTAAAAAATGGGTTTTATTGGAAATAAAGAGCAAATCCCTTGTTCTAATTGCATTCATTGCCCCAGTGGATTTAATTTATCATGTTTAGTGGACTTTGCCAAATACACTCAAACAAGCCAAGGAATATGGGATGCCAGTCTTCACTGCTGGGGTAATACATATTGCACACTAATTTCTTCAATACAAATATATCCATGATTATAGTATTGACATGAACAAATTGACAATTTAATGTAATACACATCAGAGCATTTGTGATATTGCATTCAATTGCAGATGAATGATTTTAGAATGCAAAGAAATGCTTTCAAACTCATTTGATTGTAAGTTAAATTAACTACATTGTCCTAAACAGATTTTAAAACCCACAAAATTTTACATTATATATATGCAGCTATGCGCATCACATTGTTTGTATCCCTCTAAAGTCATTTAGTTGTACATCCTCAAGATTCTATTACTTTCCTCTTGATCTCAAAATTACATAAACGTTCTTCAGCTCCTAATGTAGAGTTCCTTCTGCACTGATGACTGCTGAAATATTTTTAAGCAATTAGTAAAAGAACTGACAATGTGACTCACAAGTCTCCACTAAATAAAATGTGCAACTAGATTTAGAAGTTGAACTCAGACTCAAATCCTGCTTGACCCAGAAAAAGCTGACCTGGGTCAAGTGGTCTCAAATCTAGTTAAAATGTATCCATCTATCTCTAGCCTGAGAGTAAACAAAATCCAGGTCTTCCTGTGGAATTGAGTGGTTCCCAAGAAATTGTCAGAAACCAGTTGTTGCACCCAGTCCAATTCTCTGTCCCTCCCAAGATCTTCTGCTCATTCCTGTTCCCATGGAAATAATATGCTTGGTAATAAACATTATCCTGCTTATTTTCGAATGAGAAGGACGGCCATCTTCCGACACATATCGGGAGATGGCCAGCCTTCTCTTAAAGCCGGTCAAATCGGTATAATCGAAAGCCGATTTTGGCCGGCTTCAACTGCTTTCTGTCGCAGAACCGGCGAAAGTTCAAGGGGGCGTGTCGGCAGTGTACAGAAGGCAGGATGGAGCGTGGTTAAGAGATGGCCGGCTTCGGCCGATAATGGAAAAAAAGAAAGCCGGCTCTGACGAGCATTTGGCTGACTTTACTTGGTCCCTTTTTGTTCACGACCAAGTCTCAAAAAGGTGCCCCAACTGACCAGATGACTCCCCCAGTGTCACCAACCCCCTCCCACCCCCCAAAAAAATTAAAAAAACATTTTTTTGCCAGCCTCTATGCCAGCCTCAAATGTCATACCCAGCTCCATCACAGCAGTATGTAGGTCCCTGGAGCAGTTTTAGTGGGTACTGCAGTGCACTTCAGGCAGGCGGACCCAGGCCCATTCCCCCCTACCTGTTACACTTGTGGTGGTAAATGGGAGCCCTACAACCCCCCCCCCCCCAAAAAAAAAAACACTCCCCACAACTGTACACCACTACCATAGCCCTTAGGGATGAAGGGGGGCACCTACATGTGGGTACAGAGGGTTTGGGGGGGATTTGGGGGGCTCAGCACACAAGGTAAGGGAGCTATGTACTTGGGATCAATTTGTGAAGTCCACTGCAGTGCCCCCTAGGGTGCCCGGTTGGTATCCTGGCATGTGAGGGGGACCAGTGCACTACAAATGCTGGCTCCTCCCACAACCAAATGCCTTGGATTTGGCCGGGTTTGAGATGGACACCTTCCATTATCAGTGAAAACCAATGGCGGCCATCTCTAACGCCAGCGATCTCTAAGAGCAGGCCAAATGTTGAGATTTGGCTGGCCCCGACCGTATTATTGAAACGAAAGATGGCCGGCCATCTTGTTTCGATAATACAGTCGGGTACGCTGCTTGACGGGGCCGGCCTTACAGATGGCCGCCCTTATAGATGGCCGGCCCCGTTCGATTATAGCCCTCAATGTCCTTTAAATATTGACCCCATTGTCTTTTGAAATAATTTTTTTATAATGGTCAAACTCTCTACCCTCAAGCAATTACAGTTAATACAAAATACAGCAGTCAAGCTTCTCTAGAATGCCCATAGATGTTAAGGATGGGCAGCCAAAAAAATGTCATTATCATTTTTTTCTAGGTTTTTTGTTTTGGAATGAATACCTCAAGAGAGTGCACTCTTTGCACTTAAACAGTACGCTGTACGCACTATGGGGTCCTTTTACGAAGCTGAAGTAAGCACTAACGTGTACTTACTACAGCGTAAGAGGGCTTACCAGGAGGCACACTGATGCATCCAGTGGTGTGCTGGTAAATGTTTAACAACAGGCTCTCTCCCCGGTCCCCCTCTGCACCCCCCCCCCCCCAAATTGCAGAGCTGGCTATAGCCAGGGAGAGAGCCTGGGGGGAGGGGGGAGGTGGCAATGCATTCCTCCAGGAAAAAAGATTAAATGATCCCAGGTTCCAATCTAATTCATGTTTAATGTGCGATAAAATGCCATAAATAAGTAAATAAATATAAACTTTTAATGTTGAGCACCTGATTCTCAAAGTGAACTTATTCCAAACACTATAATGAAAATAAAATGATTTTTTTCTACCTTTGTTGTCTGGTGACTCTTTTTCTGATCATGCTGGCCCAGTATCCGATTCTGCTGCTATCTGTCCTCTTAACTCCGTTTCCAGGGCTTCATTTCCATTTATTTCTTTCCTTTCCTCCTTTCTTCTTCATTTCTGATCCTCAACTTCTGCCTATTTTCTTCATCCATGTGCAGTTTTTCTCCTCTCTTCCTTTCCCCTCATCTCATCTCCTTCCTCACTCTTCCCTCCCCTCCATCCATGTCCAGCATTTCTTCTCTCTCCCCTCCTTTCCCCTGCCCTCCATCCACCCATGTCCAGCGACCCTTCTCTCCCCCTGCCCTCCATCCACCCATGTCCAGTGACCCTTCCCTCCCCCTGCCCTGCATGCACCCATACCCAGCGACCCTCCTCTCCCCTGCCCTGCATGTACCCATACCCAGTGACCCTCCTTTCCCCTGCCCTCCATCCACCCATGTCCAGCAGTGACCCTCCTCTCCCCTCCCCTGCCCTGCATGCACTCATACCCAGTGACCCTCCTCTCCCCTGCCCTGCATGCACCCATACCCAGCAACCCTTCTCTCCCCTCCATCCACCCATGCCCAGCGACTCCCGACTCCCTTCAGCGAATTCTCCTCCCTCCCTCTAGATCCGGTCCCTCACCGACTCCTTGTCCTTCTAATTCTTCGGTGCAGGCAGTCATTCCTGCCCGCTGCCAGCGCTAACTCCCCCCCCCCCCCGCTGTTGGTTCGCACTTCAAAATGGCCACCGAGACTTCAGCAGAAGTCTCGCGAGGCCGCCTCTGGAAGTCTCAGCGGCCATTTTTAAAGCGGGAATCGGCAGCGGGGGATAGTCAACTGGCAGCGGGCAGGCAAGACTGCCTGCCCCAAAGAATTAGAAGGACAAGGAGTTGGTGAGGGACTGGATCCGGAGGGAGGGAGGAGGGAGGGAGGAGAGCCAGAGCCGGCTCGTGATTTTTAACAACCGGCTCGCAAGTCGGTAGAACGTTTAACAACCGGCTCTTGCGAGCCGGTGCAAGCCGGCTCCAGCACACCACTGGAAGCATCCCACAGTAGAATCCTGATTTGCATATGGTACCCACATGCTAAAAAATACATTCTATTTTTTGGCAGAGGGGGCATGTTTGGGGGTGAAGAATGTATGTGTGTGTGTGTGTGTGTATGTATGCTAATCAGTTAGTGCAGTCACACTGCCATGCACTCATTAGCACATGATTAGCAGAAGAGCCCTTACCACCTACAAAATAAGTGGCGGTAAGTGTCCATGCACTAATAGCTATGCACTAATGGCAACACTAGCATATGGCCATTAATGCCGAAATAGAAAATCACCATTTTCCGATTGTGGTAAAAAGTAGCCGTAGCATTTGGAAAAGATTTGAATAAGGGCATGCTAAAGTCATTTTTTTTGCTGCAGCTTTGTAAAAGGGCCACCACATGAAAGAAGTCACACTTTTCTTAAAGACTGTGTACTCTGTTTTCAATAATGCATGCATATGCAAACCGTCATATGCTCCCTTTACACAAAGGGGTCATTTTACTAAGGTGAATTAACAGATTTAGCACACACTAACAATTAGCATGCACTAAATGATAAGATGCCTATAGGAACATAATAGGTATCTTATCATTTAGAATGTGCTAAACCTATTAGAGCACCTTAGTGAAAGGGAAAAGGGAAATGGGACTTGATATACCGCCTTTCTGTGGTATTTTGCAACTACATTCAAAGTGGTTTACATATATACAGGCACTTATTTTGTACCTGGGGCAATGGAGGGTTAAGTGACTCAAAAGGACCCAATAGTGTGCATTCTTTAAGTAGCGTGCACATTGTTATCATTGAATGACATTTCATCACAAACAGCCTATCCCCAATAAATGTGATCATACAAATCCCCTACTTGCTGATCAGCACTGGTTACCAATCTCCTTCAGAAAAAAATGTAAGATCATTATGTTTACTCAGAGCTCTTTATTTACAATTCACAAAGTACTTAGTTATCCTATTTTGGAATTCCCAGCAAGACATGTTTTGACTATTTGTTCACCTGCATGTATATATGTTGATATCACGCATTGTACCAACTTCACTTATATGTCTCCTTCAATGTGGAAATCACTTCCACCTTCTCTTAGGATGAAGCCTTCTTTTCTAGAAATTCATTCCTGATTTAAAAAAAAACTAAACTTTTATTACTCAAGTTATTGGGGCTTTGGGCAGTTGATGTTTTTTTTTCTTAATCTTCTTTTTTCAGGGGCCAGCCATTGTGGGTTAGGTTCTAAGCTGTTGTCTAGTATTAGCTATTGAGTTCAATTTTGGTCTAGACCTGTTTCAATGACCACATGACTACTGGAGGAATTAAGGTATGACCCCCCCCCCCCTTACTCCCCCCATAGTCACTGACCCCCTCCTGTCACCTAATGATGTAAAATAAAAAAAACAGTACCTACTAGCCTCTATGACAACATCAGATGTTATGGTCAGTCCTATAAGAACAGCAAGCAGATCCTTGCACTAACCTAGTGGTTGGTGCAGTGCACTGCAGAGAAGCCCATATCACACTCTAACTGTTATACTTGTGGTGGAAAGTGTGAGCCTTCCAAAACCCACCCATAACCTACTGTACTCACATATTGGTGACACCTGCAGCCATAAGGGCTATTGTAATGATGTACAGTTGGGTACAGTAGGTGTTTGATGGGTTTTGGAGGGTTCACTATATAATACAAGGAGGTAATGGTGAGGGAGGGAAGGAAGGAAGGTGAAAAGAGCACAATACACTAGTGCCAGGGAAAAATGCACTCGGGTCGTGGCAAGGTATCAAAAAGATGAAATAACAATGTATTCTTGTAAGACATACAGGATAATCATGATGTAGTGGGTAGTGAAAGGAAGGCTTCTTGAGAAAAAAAATAAATCTTAAGCCAGAGCTTAAAAATGTTGTGATGATTCTAAACATATGTCAAGTGGAAGGGAGTTCCATATAGAAGGAGCTACAACCCTAAAATTGGAGGATCAGGTAAAATGAGATTGTATATGACAACTGAGGGAACAATTAGTAACTGTTGTTGGAAAGAATGAAGAAGACCATTTGTAATATAGGGAATCAGAAAACTATGTCAGAATGAAGGTAGGCCTATACAGATTATCTGGTGATCAAAAAATTCTATTTTAAATGAGACATGATAGAAAAGGGAAAAATAATGCTCTGCTATAGGGCCTCATAGGTGATGTCACATGGACCAACCACTCACTCATTGTTTCCATCCTAAAGGGATGTATCCAGGGGACGGTCATCGAGTAACAGCTCAGCTCCATGTGCTCTGTGCTTTCTGATACCTGCAGATCTATCATGTTCACCTACTCTGAGAAGAACTTTCCCTTGCAGGACATGAGCTGCTGTTTTGGAGACATTACAAACCTCCCTATGCAGGTACTGGCAGAGATTGTAAAATTGCAAACTGTATGTTTAATTAGCTATTGCAAACACATCTAGTGGGAAAGCTATAAACATTGGTAATTTATACATTGAGGTTTCTGAAGTTGATGTCAGCTGAAAACGTTTAGGACTGTACAATGTCTATGCATGCCATTTTACAAAACTGGCTGCAATGCGTTTAAGGGAATGACTGGTAGCTGTAAACAATTTTAGGTGGCCTATCCATCGATGCCAGCCATTTTACAATTGGCAGTAAACCTTCAGTGATGAATATACTTCTCAGCTTTCTAATATGAACTGTATGAAGCAGCTGTGGTGCCTAGCCCATGTGCTTGCTCAAAATACATGCTGGACCCAATTGCTTGCCCAGTGAAACATAATTAACAACACTGTGCACAGCTGTGTGATGTGTATGGCTCCCTGATAGCCATTCCAATCCTAGAGTCCATATAGGGAGGCACTGTGGTGGGAGATGGATCTCTATCAGGCTTTTTTTTTAAAGAGAAGGATGCCCATCTTTCGACACAAATTGCAAGATGGACGTCCTACTCACAGGGTCGCCCAAATCGGCATAATCGAAAGCCGATTTTGGGTGTCCCCAACTGCTTTCCGTTGCGGGGATGACCAAAGTTCCCGGTGGCATGTTGGCAGGGCCGGCCCTAGGGTTTCTAGCACCCTCCTGCAGTCTGTTAGTCAGCGCCCCTACCCATCCAGAGGCGGGATCACTATGGCTCCGCCCGGGTCAGGTGCAGCACTAAACAGCAGTCTCTGACAAAACAAGGGTCCAGGCTCTGCTTTGCTGTCTCTGTCTGAGCCCTCTCTGGGCAGAGGACAGAGGTTAGCTGAGCTCCCACAAGTTATTTCAGAGCCAGATTCAGTTGGAGGGGGGAGGGGACTGGACAGAGAGCTGACGGCTTTGGAGCCAGACTGAGATGAGCAGCAGAGATTAGATACTCAGCTTGCAAAGTGACGCCCTTGAAGGCAGGCGCCCTCCTGCAGTGCTTACCCTGCTTACCGAGTTTGACTGGCCCTGCGTGTTGGAGATGTAGCGAAGGTGGGACTAGGGCATGCATAACACATGGCTGTCCTCGACCCATAATGGGAAAAAAAGGGTGTCCCTGATGAACACTTGGACAACTTTACCTGGTCCTTTTTTTCTTATGATCAAGCCACAAAAAGGTGCCAGAAGTGACCAGATGACCACCAGAGGGCATCAGGGATGACCTCCCATTACTCCCCCAGTGGTCACTAACCTCCTCCCACCCCCCCCCCAAAAAAAATGTTTTAATATTTTTTGCCAGCCTTAAATATCATACCCAGCTCCATCACAGCAGTATGCAGGTCCCTGGAGCAGTTTTAGTGGGTGCAGGGCACTTCAGGCTGACGGACCCAGGCCCACCCCCCCTACCTGTTACACTTGTGGTGGTAAATGTGAGCCCTTCAAAACCCACCAGAAACCCACTGTACCCACATCTAGGTGCCCCCCTTCACCCATAAGGGCTATGGTAGTGGTGTACAGCTGTGGGGAGTGGGTTTTGGAGGGGTTTGGGGGGGGAGCTATGTACTTGGGAGCTTTATCTGAAGTCCACTGCAGTGCCCCATAGGGTGCCCGGTTGGTGTCCTGGCATGTCAGGGGGACCAGTGCACTACGACTGCTGGCTCCTCCCATGACCAAAGGGCTTGCATTTGGTTGTTTCTGAGATGGGCGTCCTTAGTTTCCATTATCGCCGAAAATCAGAAATGACCAAGTCTAAGGATGACCATCTCTAGGGATGACCTAAATTTCAAAATTTGGGCATCCCCAACTGTATTATTGAAACAAAAGATGAACGCCCATCTTGTTTCGATAATAAGGGTTTCCCTGCCCCTTCGCCGGAATGTCCTGCAAGGACGTCCTCAGGAAAACTTGGGCGCCCCTTTCGATTATGCTCCTCCACGTGTACTTGTTCCTCCAGAGGTTTGGCATTACTTGATGTGAGTTGTTGACACCATCAGGGAGTAGGTAACTTATGACTGTCCTTCTCCTATTTCACAGACTCCAGAGTGGAGCAGAGGATCCAAGGGATTACATCTAATAGCTCTACTACCCAATTCTAGGATCCTGAAAGGGAACTTTAAAACAATACAGGAACGTAAGACCTTTGAAGTCAAAATGATTAAATATTTTGACACCCACCAGACAGGACTTAACAAAGATCTGGGGTTTCTAGCCCAATACAAAACATAAAATTGTATTGCTTTGTAAATTGTATTGCTCTCCTGTCTCCATGACTCTCACCTATCCATCCCCATCCTGTTAGACTGTCACTGAAATGCTTTGATGTTTCACTCATCTCCTGTCTCCAACGCCCTATTTTCAGCTTAGTCGCTAATACACTGAAAGTTTCCAACATCCTACAGGAGTTTATAGCAGGGCAGAGGGAGTCTGGGGGATGATACAAGCTGACCAGTGTATTGCATCAGTTCATGTCATTGTTGCTGTTTAATGTAATGAGGGGAGGGCAGGAATTGTGGTGATAGACATGGTGGTGCACTCTGTGGCATGTCTGCACTGTGATACTGTACTGTCCACCCTGTCAATATGCTATGACCCACACTGTGAGGAGGTTGGGTACATGTGTGTGCTCCAGCATGATAGGTGTGTAGGTTGTCATGTTTAGTGATGTATATGCAAGATTGTGCACACTGAGTTTGCTCACCTTCCTGCTGTGGCCTGCAGAACCCTGCAAATTCCCTCACAGAACAACGACAAAAAAAGCAAATCAATTCAATTATTATCAGGGAAGAACTGGTAAACAAACAAGAGGATCCTAGGTTACATTCATTATCATGTAGCCTAGAATGGATAAGGGAAACTGATATAAACTAAAATTAAAACTAAGCAACAATATAGGGAGGGAAGAAAAGTGAAAAGAGCTGTTTAATGTAATGTAACTGTTCCTCATGTTAGAAGACCAGGTGGGCAAAGTACTCTGTTTCCCTGTCAGAACCCTTCCTCTCTCTCTTCTGGCCTCCATCTCCCATGTGCATATGAGGAACCTGTAGAGGGCACAGTATATATTGGTAAAGGGGCCCACAGGCACAGGACTAGCCTGGTCGCTGCTGGGAGGGGCAGAAAATGCACAGCAAGAAATTAGGCATTTTCTGCTACAAACAGGGACTCTATGTCTTGCACTAAACATTTTGCACTGCACTCTGTGTTCAGTGCTATAGGTTTTGCACCTTGCACTAGGTGTAAAACAAACAGAGCTGGCTGTGGGTGCAAAACATTTAGCACTAAGTGTCTTGCACTCAAGGGTGGCACCATACATTTTGCACCCAGACCAAGGAAGATAGGGGAAAGAGAAAGGGGATGGGACTTGATATGCTGCCTTTCTGTGGTTACAATTAATGCAAATGTATATATTATATACAGGTACTTATTTTGTACTTGGGGCAATGGAGGGTTAAGTGATTTAGCACTATGTTTTGCACACAGTTTGTACTGCCACCACAGGCTAAACGTTTTCCCCTGCTTATACTACATAAACACCTGGGATGATGTGAAGATCTCATGTACGCTATATACTTGTCCAGTGAGGGCAGAACATGCTGATGTAGGCTCCTGAGATGTTTTCAGCTTCACGGGCACTCTTGAGTACAAATGTTAATTTATATGTTTCACGTTCAAAATTTTGACAGATCACCTAGATTCCCACTTTGACAAATTATCTAAAATGGTACTTAATATAAAATAATAGAAAACAGTACAATACACCAAACATAACATGCTTCTCATGTTTTTATTAAATACACAGTATTATAGACTTGGCACATTCTTCTGCGTTCATTTTTTTCCCAAAGAGTCTCAGTTTTCCTCAGTTCCTGCAGGAATGAATTACATTCAGTTAGCCCTGCCATCACAAAACATATATGCCCACATCTTTGCTAGATGATATTGGCCAATAGCTAGAATATGCAATTGATGAGAACCCTCAGATCATATCAGAAGATACTGAGGGGCATCGTCATTAAAGTTAGACTTTTATATTTCACTCTCTGGAATACTACATAAGAACATAAGAAATAGCCATACTGGGTCAGATCAATGGTCCACCTAGCTCAGGATCCTGTTTCCAACAGTGGCCAGGACAGGTCACAAGTACCTGGCAGATACCCAAATAGTAGCCACGTTCCATCATACTAATCCCAGGTCAAGCAGTGGCTTCCCCCGTGTCTGTGCTGCAAACTAAAGTTAAAACTCTAAACTGGTACTTCCTGTGACTATCAGCTCTGCTCTACACTGATGCTATGATAAACTCTAGAATAGTCCCTTAACTGCTAGTGTATGGAACTGTAATAGACACTTTAAATGCTAAACAAAGAAAACCCTATTCCTTAAACTGACTTTGCTTAATAAGTAGAATAACTTAAACATATAGACACTGATATAACCTATTTAGCTCTAAATCTACCTTACCCAAATTTAAAAACAATTTCCCAGCAAATAAATTAACAATGAAAGGGGAAATGGGACTTGATATACTGCCTTTCTGAGGTTTTTGCAACTACATTCAAAGCGGTTTACATATATTCAGGTACTTATTTTGTACCAGGGGCAACGGAGGGTTAAGTGACTTGCCCAGAGTCACAAGGAGCTGCAGTGAGAATTAAACTCAGTTCCCCAGGATCAAAGTCCACTGCACTAACCACTAGGCTACTCCTCCACTCTACAGGAAGATTTTTTTCCTGCTCTGAAAGTGCAGTAATCCAACCTTGAGATATAGATGAATTTTCCAGGTTTTAGTAAACTGGAGATTAGATTACTGTCACGCTTTGTATTTGGGGTTTCCAGTGCAGAGGCGTAGCTAGGTGGGGCGCCAGGGGAGCAACCGCTCTCCCAAACTGACTTCCAGTGGTGCCGGCATCTATTTTCAGGTGGTCTGTTGTGCCTACCCAGTGCATGCATGTGGATATGTAATCCGCTGTCCGCACCCCCTGGCGTCACAACCTGGCTACGCTTCTGTTCCAGTGATGACATAAAAGCCTACTGTTCTTTTTGGTGGATTATATCCCAGCAACTGAAAGCTATATATCTAGAGTTTGGCTTATCTTTGTCTTGCCTATGACAGCAGAGAAGGACATGATGCATATCTAGTCTTCCCAAGCCACTTCCTGGTACTGTGCCATAAATCCCATGTAGTTACACATTTCTTTAACCTTTTTCTAGTTTTCTTCAGGCATCCTCACACTCCAAGATTGAATTCTCTAGTAACATAAGGAATATATTACTGTTATAAATTCTCAGTTGGAGTTGTTTATCAGTGGCAGATGTCAATTCAAGGTTGCAAAGCTTTTTAATAAAGGCCTCTATTATTTTAGTGTTGCTTTCTGCCCAATGCAAGCGTATGCATGTTTGAATGAAAGAGGAAATCCTTGATTTAGGAAGGATTATTTGTTTTGCTATTGAAACCTTGTATTAGTTTTTATGGTATTAGTACAAACTGAGCTGAACTTATTTATTTTGAAGATAATGCTCAAAACCATTCTCTTGCGTAAATCAGCATTCTACCAATAGAAATAGTCACTTTGAAAACTGCCTGCCCTTCAGGCATGTAAAATTATGCACATTGTTCTACATTTGTAATTACCTATATTTCAAACATCATGGGTTCTTTCAAAATTCAAAGTCCATACGGTGTTCTCTTCATCTGAAAATATTCAAGCAGAGTGGGATAATGTAGATTTATAAGAATTAATTTATTTATGTTAAAAATCTTTTATTCCTCAGTATCTCCAAATCTAGGTGGTGTACAAAAAAACACACATAAAGGCCCTTTTTATTAAAAAGCATTAAGCCCTAATGCTTAGCACATGAAAAACAGGCTACTGCAAAGCATTTAGTGGTATATTGCTTGTTATAATGTGCTAACTTGTGTGTTAGCTATTTTTAAAAAACATATTTGTGAGGGTGTCATGGACAAAGAATAGCTCAAGCTTTATAAGGTCACACCTACAGCCGGAGATCTCATAAGATATAACACTAGTGCTCAACGCAGATTTCAATTTTAAAATATGCAACAGCTATAATGAAGACAGCTTGATCTGACTGCAGTGGTGACTCATTTCACATGAGTTACTTCTGTTCATGATTCACCAAGGGTCTTTGTGGTGTTGAAACTGATAAAGTGCAGCTATTTATTTATTTAAATATAGAAGATAAAAAAAAAACTCTGTAGGTTATAATGTAAATTAAGTTAAAAACTGACCGATGATCTTGGTGAATCATAAGCAAAAGTAGCTCAGTGAAACGAGTCACCACTGAGGTCGGATCAAGCTATCTTTATTATAGTTGTTACATATTTTAAAATTGAAATCAGCGATGCACAAAGAATAGACATGGAAGCATTAAACAGCCAGCACGTTTGCATCAGTGTGCACTAACTAGCTAACACTGAGCTAACATGGGAGAACTTAGCAGTTCCTAAATAAGAGGCAGTAAGAGCTCCCACATTAACATTTCCCAGATAACACATGTTAATACAAATATTAGCAAAAAAAAGGAGGTGAAAGACCTCACGCACCATGAGATATAGAAAACAAAGTGAGGATAAACCAAGGAGGAATACCAAAACTTTATTAAGGGTTTTCAAGAAACGACCCGACACAGACCATACTCCATTTTCCACGGAAAAGAGATTGAAGGAGGCATTGTATTGCTTAATAATTGAGCATAAATTCTCATCGGTGTATTTCTTTACACTGCTACACCTGAGATTGATTAAGACCCCTGAGACAATTCTTTGGGCTGAAACACGGCCGTGTCAGGTCGTTTCTTGAAAATCCTTAATAAAGTATTGGTATTCCTCCTTGGTTTATTCTCACTTTTTTCTATAATACAAATATTAGCCCATGACCTAAAAAAAAATTTAAAAATGCTTTTAATTTTGCTGTACTGTAACTGGGCTTAGTGTGTAAGAAAGTCCTGTGTTAAGCCCAGATTCTAAAGCCCTTTAGTAAAAAAAAAGACCCATAATTAAAATCAAGCTACATAAAAAACATGATATCTTTTTTCCTTAATTGTGCCATGTCCATCCACTGTTCTTAATCCTTATCACTTTCCATATCCTCAAGAGGAGGTTCCTGTGGTAGATCATGTAATCAATCCTTAAAACTCAAAATATTAACCCAAGGTTCAAAGGCTATCTCTTACCCCTAAAATCATCAGATTTAACACAAAGAATGGGTACCCAACTGCAAGATATAAATGCAAAAACACAAAGCAACTGGAAGATATAAATATCAAATAAGCATAAAATGCAACCTTTTTAACTGCAATAATCACATAAATATAAACATTTAAAAATATTGTGGGAACGGCAAGGATACAGTTGAAGTGTTAAGGCACTAGAGTGGGCACCTCGTGACCTAGTAACATCACAGGAAGTTCTCCTCGAACACCAATTTGAAGGTACCCTTCCTGCAGTATCCTCCAAGAATAGCAAGGATCCAGTTGGAGTGTGCAGACGCTACAGTGGGCACCTTGGGACCTAGTGATATCATAGGAAGTCTCCTGGAAAACCTATTTGAAGGACCCTTGCCACAATACGGGGGTGCATGGCTTTGGACATGTGCCTAAAGGAGCATGACCAAAGGGGCAGGTTCCACCCCTTTGGAGCTACTGAAGAGCGTGGAGCATGAGATTCTGCTCCACTCCATAATAGTGGGGAAACAGAGAGGTGGAGGGAAGAATAAATTACCACAGCCGGTGGACATAAGGGGACCTATTGACATACGTCTTCAAATGGCGACCTCTGTCAATTCAACCGTTAATGTGAGCACTCTTTCTCTCTCTGATGTTTCTCTTTCCTTGGGATTCAATCCCTGCCCCCACAACCAACTTTGATAGTAGCAGGAAGTTTCTTTATTTATGATGCAATATTTAAAATGGATAAGAACTTCCGAGACACACTCAGGCATATTTTTGAAAGAGAAGGGGACCCATCTTCCGACACAAATCGGGAGATGGGCGTCCTTCTCTCAAGGTTGCCCAAATCGGCATAATCGAAAGCCGATTTTGGGCATTCTCAACTGCTTCCCATCAGGGGGATGACCAAAGTTCACGGGGGCATGTCAGCAACATAGCGAAGGCGGGACTGGTGCGTGACTAAGAGATGAGCGTCCTCGGCCAATAATAGAAAAAAGAAGGGTGTCCCTGACGAGCACGGCCGACTTTACTTGGTCCATTTTTTCTTGCGACCAAGCCGTGAAAAGGTGCCCGAACTGACCAGATGACCACCAGAGGGTATCAGGTATGACCTCCCCTTACTCCCCCAGTGGTCACTAACCCCTCCCACCCTCAAAAAAAAACCTTAATTTTTTTTTTGCCAGCCTCTATGCCAGCTTCAAATGTCATACTCAGGTCCATGACAGCAGTATGCAGGTCCCTGGAGCAGTTTTAGTGGGTGCAGTGCATTTCAGGCAGGTGGACCCAGGCCCATCCCCGCCTACCTGTTACACTTGCGGTGGTAAATATGAGCCCTCCAAAACCCACCCGAAACCCACTATATCCACATCTAGGTGCCCCCTTCACCCATAAGGGCTATGTTAGTGGTGTACAGTTGTGGGAAGTAGGTTTTGGGGGGCTCAGCACCCAAGGTAAGGGAGCTATGCACCTGGGAGCAATTTGTGAAGTCCACTGCAGTGCCCCCTAGGGTGCCTGGTTGGTGTCCTGGCATGACAGGGGGACCAGTGCAATACGAATTCTGGCTCCTCCCATGACCAAAGGGCTTGGATTTGGTCGTTTTTGAGATGGGCGTTCTCGGTTTCCATTATGGCTGAAAACTGGGGACGACCATCTCTAAGGTCGACCATCTCAACGTTTAGGTCGATCTAAATGTTGAGATTTGGGTGTCCCCGACCATATTATCGAAATTAAAGATGGACGCCCATCTTGTTTCGATAATACGGGTTTCCCCGCCCCTTCGCGGGGCCGTCCTGCGAGGATGCTCTCATGAAAACTTGGGCGCCCCATTCGATTATGCCCCTCGCTGTCATTATATAGTAAATTTACTCAGGAGACAATTGAAAAAGCTTGCTGAACATGATACAAAGTTAATTGCTGCTCAAAAGAATTTGGAGAAATTAGAGTCTCAGGTAAGTCTCCTGTGTCAGTAGTGGCATCCTCTGTGAAGGATAAAGTTAGAATATACATGCAAATAAAAAAAAACCTAGAAAATGTTGCACAAACATGTATTCTGTGGCATTTGAATTTTCCTATAGCTCATTATTTATCCGCCTTGGAGCTTTTTAAGATATATATGAAATATGTATTGGAATTATGCTTTGAGATTGCAAATATAAAATCTACTTATCATCTTCCTAAAGGAGTAAGATTAATTAACCAAGAGGGTGAATATGATAATTTAAATTCTACAGTTGCTCTTCTCCTGCTTTTACAAAACTAGAACTGCTAAACTAAACCTTACTCACACTGATACCTGTTCCTTGATACCTCCTGCCAACCTCTGTTAAAATTACAATTAAATTTAAAACTGTTTGAAGGCTTGTCAAGAGACCTCAAGGTGTACACGCCCACTTACTCAGTTACTTCCTTTCCAACTGTCCACAAACAGCTACATTAGAATGTTTAGCAGGGAGACTCAGCAAGTATGTGTGACACCCTCAACATTCCACAGTATCTGAACTACATTTACTTTCACATATTAGCAAAAAAAAAAACCAAAAGAAACAACTTCCACGGTGAGCTTACAATTACTTTTTTTTTTTTAACTAATTCTTTTTAACACCCATTTACATATGCATTTAATATGATATAAAATAAAAGAACGAAGGGATTGTTGCATGTGTTGAGGGGCATTTTCGAAATAAGGTCTAAATCTGACTTTGGATGTTTTGCGGAAAAAATCTAAAAATCCAGTAGCAAACATAGCCATTTTCAAACCTGAAAAACATCTTTTTTAATGGCCATTTTCAAGACCTTGTTGTACTCAATGTGTCTATCATTTTGGACCATTTTCAATAATATAAAAAAAGTCCAAGTGAAAAGCAGACAACAACAACAAGCCATTGGGACGTATGGGGGGGGGGGGGACATCATTCTTAGTAGACTGACCACACAGACATCCAAGCAGAACTGTGAGGCACCCTAGGGGGCACTGCAATGGGCTTCACATAAAAAGTCCCAGGTACACATCTCACCGTTACCCCCTTATATGGTATATAGAGCTGTTCAAAACCCACCAACAACCTACTATACTCAACTGTACACCATTACAATTGCCCTTATGCCTGTAAATTTCACCTATATGTAGGTACAGTAGGTCTTTGGTGGGGTTTGGAGGGCTCACACTTTCCACCACAAGTGTAACAGGTCCCCTTCTCTACAGTGTACTGCACCAACCACCAGACAACTCCAGGGACCTCTTGCTGCTGTAATTGGACTAGCCTTAACATTTGAAGCTATCATAGATCCTGGTATGTACTGTTTCTTTTACATCTTTGGGGGGGTAGAAGGGGGTCAGTGACCATTAGGGGAGTAAGAGGGGTTCATGCCTTAATCCTTTCAATGAGCATGTGGTCAGTTGGGTCACCTTTTTGTGACTTAGCTGTTATTAAAACAGGTTGGACCCAAAACATCCAACTTTTAGCCCTGGACATTTTTACTTTGTTCCATTATGGCAGAAAAATGTCCAAGTGTTAGGAACACCCAAATCCTGCCCCCGACATGTCTCCTTGTGATTTGGATGCACTTTAGATGAACTGCTTAGAAAAAATCTTAAAATGCGTTTTGAAAATAGTGATTTGGACGTTTTGGGGGGAAAATGTCTAAATGCCACTTTGTGCCACTTTTTGGACATTTTTCTGTTTAAACAATGAGCACCAAAGTCCTAATTTAAGGTGGAAAACTCAAACTGTTATAGTAATAGATACACCAGAGAAATTTGGCAATAGAATGAGAATTCATCATAAATGAAAAAAGATATTCGGAGAGTGCACAGAATGAAGATCCACCACAGGCACTCCATTAAAAGTAAAAGGCCTCTATTCACTAATGTGTGGTAATCTGCATTTATCTTAATACAGGCAACTCATGCATTACTTAAGGCCTTATTCAACGAAGAATCAGAATTTGCAATTACTGCACATTAATTTCCCAAACTGCAAAACGTCTGCATTAACGGTCGGGGATGTTCACAGCAGTACTCCAATCAGTTAATGCCGAAGAAATGTCATTACTGCAGTTTAACTGCTTTACAGATAATACTATGCAGTTAACTATATCTGTTGAGGCGCTGTTAACAGCACCATATTTCTACGTCAATCCCTGATGGTCCAGCATTGGACCACTGGGGCATGGCCACAGCCAATATGGAAGTACCTGCATATAATGTGTACAGTTCTCTGTACATCTAGTAGCGCTATAGAAATGATTAGTAGTAATAGTAGTAGGCCACGACCTCTCACCCTAGCCTCGTGTACCACTTTTACCTGGTCTAACTCCTTTGACCTCTATGTTCCCTTTAAGTTCCCCCTCCCCCTTATTGTTTATTAAAATGTTTTCATGTGTACTAGGTTGACTTTGAATCATGCCTGTATTATATGAATATTTACTGTAGCTGTGTTTTTTTTAATTATTTATTTATGATTTTCCTTTTACATTATGCATATACATAAATCAGAAATACAGAAAATAATATTCAATATTGACATTAAAACAAGAAAGAAAAAAAGATATTCAATTATTAGACCACAACAATTTCAGATCCAAGATCAAGGAAATATTATTTAACAAGAAGAAAAAAAAAAAAAAAACCAAAGGTGGAAGGATTCTCCATATATGCAGCCGGTCATTAGCTTCCATTCAGTACATGCTTCACTATTCTTTACTCATAACAAGTTGCTGAAGTTTCTCAGGTTCAAAAAAATATATAAGTCTGGGAATTAATTATTACGACACATCTACAGGGATACTTAAGTAGGAAGGAGCCCCCAATACTAAGTAACCGGGGTTTCAAAGCTAGGAACGCCTTCCTCCTTTTCTGAGTATCTATAGATAGGTCAGGGAAAATCTGAATTTTAGCTCCTAAGAATTCTTCATTAATATTACTTAAGTATAACTTAAATACATTATTGCGGTCAAGTTCAAATGCAAAAGTCACCAACATGGTAGTTCTCTCGGTTATTAATTCAAGTGAATCCTGAAGAAATTCTGTTAAATTCAATTGTGGGGTTTCCCCCACAGCGGAACGAATACCAGATATATATTGAATCTTTATGATTGGAGGCAAATTGTCCGCTGGAATATGTAAATTCTCTTTCATATATTTTCTAAGCATCTCCAAGGGTGCAACTAAAGGAGATTTAGGAAAGTTTAATATCCTTAAATTATTCCTTCATAGCTGATTCTCTAAATGTTCTATTTTCCTGAACTGAATAGACTTTTCCTTGGAAATCAAAGAAGAAAAAGTTTTCAAAGTTTGTACCTTGTTTTCCAGAGTTTCCATCTTAGTGTCCTGAGCTTCAAACCTGGCCTTGAAATTATCCTGATTAGATTTAAACTCTGTAAGTTGTACTTGCGTTGTTGTAGGAATATTCATCAAAGTAGCGTTCATGCATTGAATAACATCCCATACCATCTCCAGGGTGACCACAGCAGGTCTAATTTGTTCCCGGAGGCCTCCCGCTGGCATCTCCTGCACTGACAAATTAGCAGACAGAGCAGAAGAAATCTGCCCTGACTGTCCTGCTATTCCCGCTGGAGAAGAGGTTGCAACGGGGCCTCCTGCTACAGCGCCAGGGACTAAACCCTCCTTGGAGCTCCCATGGTGCTGTTCCACCGACGTCACCATCCCGCCAACGGGCCTCGGAGGTGCTGTGTTTGGAGGGGGACTCAAAGAAACCCCCTCACAGCTTTGCTCCGACGTTGGTAACGGAGCGATCGAGGCACCGATGGGGAGTCCCGGCGTGCGAACAACCACCGCATCCAGCGTTCCCTGTCGCATGGTGGAAGACTCCACCCAACTCAAGGAGGTGAGCACAGGGGGCTTCCCCTTTCTTTTCCCCTTAATGGGAGCTGGAAAGGCCCAGTGTTTCAGAGGAGCTTTTGGAATTCAGGAGGAGCTCACACACACGTCCACCTCAGACGGCCATCTTGGATCCGATCTACTGTAACTGTGTTTTAATGCATACTGTTTTATGAATGTTTTTCTTCACTATCACTGTATCATACCGTTATTAATATAACTTGATTTGGCTATTTGAAAGTTAACTATGATGTTGTAATTAATAATTTAATTTAAAAGCTTATGTTCTGCCTTCTCATGTATCCGGTAGTACAGGGCAGATTACAGTACTAGATATATCATATACACTAGAAAATACAAATGAAAAAAAAAGCAATTAAATAGTAAAATACAGTATAGAAATAAAACAATAAAAAAACAAGACAAAACAACCTGTGAAAGCAATAAAAACTAGAGCCTTAAGCTGCTTAATATACCCCTACAATCTACTCTGCTGATATTTGAACATTTCATCATGATTATACTGTCACTATATAGTAAATTACCAATGAATGATTACATTTGTTGTACATCTCCTTAGGCCAATTTCTTTAAAAACAAAAAGTGGTTTAATAAATCTTAAATAAATAATTAGCAGCCTTCTTAGCAGGCTCAACAAAGAGATTAGGGAACAATTGATTCTTTCACCCCCCACCAGAATAATAATCACAATACCTGCTTGTCTTTCACTAAACTTTGGAGTCCTTTTACTAAGCTGTGGTAAAAAATGGTCTTTCCCATGCACTAAGGCCATTTTTACCACAGACAATAAATGGCCAATTTTCCTATTTGTTTTAATTAATGGCCATGCACTTAGTTTGCCTTTAGCACACAGCCATCAAAAATATTAGCACATGAACACTTACTGACACCTATTTTGTAGGCAGTAGGACTCGCATGCTAATCCTTTGCTGATTAGTTACTGTAGTAATGTAGATGCACTAACTGGTTAGCATGGAAACACCTACTCTTTGCGCCCAGACGTACCCCCATACAGAAAAATTTGCACGTACAGATCCACAATTTTTAACTTGTGATAAGCTAGCACTAGCGCTTACCCCAGCTTAGTAAAAAAACAAAAATCCCCTTAGGGCCCTGTTTACTAAGCCATGCTATAGGCATGCTAGCATTTTTAGTACATGCAAAAAAGTAATGCATGCTAAATGCTAGAGACACCCATAAGAATAGGTGTTTCTAGCGTTTAGAGCAAGCTATTTTTAGTAAGGCTGAAAATGCTAATGCACCTTAGTCAACGGGGCCCTAAGGGCTTCTTTTATAAAGTCATGCTTGCGATTCCCGCATGGCAAATGAGAGGAAGCACATAGGTATTGAATGGGCTTCCTCTCATTTGCCGCACCGAGAATCGGTAGTGTGGCTTTGTAAAAGAGTCCCAATGTTTCCTTCCAGATTAAATAAAAATGTAGTTTATAAAACAAAACCCACTTACATGAATTGTACATGTCTTTAAAATAAACAAAAAAGAAAGCTTAAGGAATTTCTCCCACAAGTCTTCTGCTGATGGAATGGCTGGGGCTAAGGGTGCTGCAGAAACAACATTCACAAGTCATTATGCAATAGTGACACCTAGTGGCCAGATTTAATGTTCATGATTACAGGATTGTGGAAGGAGCACAAGTGGATGATTCAAGGCCGATTGTCACTGCAATAGTAGACTAAAGTACATTTAGAGGGGGTTATATAAAATATAGGAGGAAAAGTGCAGGTGATTGCAGACAAGTCAGCTTCCAGCACTGGTTCCAGCTGAGCTGAAAGTCCAAAGGAGCAGGTGGAAACATCTGGGTCAAAGACAAGATCAATAGAAAAACTAGGGATAGAGAGAAAGGAACAGAAAAATAAAATCTCCTCATGCTCCTGACAGCCTCTTTGGCTCTGAGTTTTCTTCCCTGTATATGCACATGCCTTTGCCTGCTGCTTACTAGCCTTCATTTCGATGGGGTGATTTTTAGTCAGCTGTCTCAATTGTTTTGGCACAGGCAAAAAAAAAAAAATCCTTTAAAAAAAATGTTACACTTCATCAAAGTGTATCATGAGACTTCATAGTAATTATCTCAATGACCGTTCTGATGTGCCACAGTTGGCAGAGAAACAGACAGTAGGGGGTGTATTAAGAAGAAAGCCAGTGTTTCATGTGGAAAGCTGGCAAACCTCTCCAAGCTTCTGTCAACAACTCAGCGGTCGATCCAATGCACTGAGTGCTGATTATGCTCTTGTTTCTGTAGGAAGTAAACAAGGAAAATGAATTCCATAGCACAACACAGCCTCTTTGTATCTTGAAAATGGTGTGACTGGAACCAGGCCAGCCACATCGAAAGTTTGGCCATTTAGGTCATCGGTGCCTCAGTCCTGACAGGAGCCTTGATTGCTGCATGGATTTGGCATTTAAATCTTTCTGGGACAGCTACTCAGCAAATGAAGGCATTGATTGGTTGTTGGGTCAGTGTAGCCATAAGGGTGCAGAGCAAGGTCCTTTAGACATAGACTAATGGATTAGCTACAGAACCAGGCCCACTGTAGGCTGTATTTTTTGTAAGTAACTTCATGACTGCTTTCCAACTTGGCAGGGATTCACTTCCTCTAAAGCTAGCTTCAGAGATTTCTTGTTATCAATAGTACACAGCTCAAAGGATTAGATACCGAGAGCTCTGCAATTTAATGAAAACAGCTGTTGAAACAATTATGGCAAACAATACTTTGCATGAAGAACTATTAATTAAGTAAAATTATGCAAAAAAAGTATATTTTTTCTATTGAAAGCCATCTGAACCAATTGCCAGAAACTCAGCCATAATCTATGCCTGATTGAATAATATCAGCCCTGACAGCTCATAACAGCATATATTAATATGTTTCTGGTTAATAATTATTGAATCTTGTTTTCCCACAGTGCAGTCCAAACTATGGCTTTGATTTTGACAACTAATTGGTAACTGTAGAAATCCCTTTGGGATATTTTTCTCACCTACATTTCTTCCAGTATTTACAAGATTCAGGTCCAAGGATCTAAGGCCTACAGAATTTCCCGCTTTCCTCCTTTCTTATGCACTGGACTGCTTCTCCAGATTTTCTCCTAGTTCCTTGCTCGAACTTTAAAAGGGATAACCATGGCAGTCTGCTGTAATAAAAATGACAGAGGCAGGTGCTATCCTATAGACCATGGGTTGTCATTAATTTATAAGTGAGGGCCACTTCGGCTCCAAAGTGACTAAATGACAGCCAACAATATCTTCACACACTGGCTACTGCTGGCCAGCATCTGCCAGTGACATCATGTTCCCAGCAGTCTTTCTCTCTTTCTGTTTATCTCTCTCTCTCAGCTCCCCTTGCCTTATGCCTCCAGTTTCTATCACTGCTAAGCTCTCCCCACCTGTATCTCCACCGTGTGCTACCACTCCCCTCCCCCACCCCATACACACTATCATCAGTATTCTACATTTTTGTTCCCACCCATCTCCACCAGGTGCACTGGAGTCCCAGGGTCTTTCATCCTTATCACTTTTGTGAAAACAAAGACAACCACACCAAGAAAAACAAAGTAGGAAAAAAAAAACATTGATAAGAAATCAACAAATATATCTTGAGAAGCAGGTAGTTTACAAAGGATTTATATAACATGCATTTAGTTAAACACAAGGCATGTTTTGTGTGTAGTCACAGGAGAAAATTAAAGGGACCACTGGCACAAATTGGGGGCCTCCCATACCTCCTCTCCCAGGAGAACTTATGATCCCTGGTAGTCCAGTAGATTTCCCTCCACTCCCTCTCCAGCCTGCACGTAGGGATAAAATGTAAAAATAAAAAATAAAAAAAGTCCCACCCTGCCAAAGCCCTGCCCCTTACAGAGTATTGGGTCAGATTGGGTTAGGTCAGTCTCATTCCCCTTTCCTAGGACCAGTACTTACCCTTAGGGGTCTAGTGGCGATAGGGGCAGGAACAATGAGCCTCAGTCACTCCTGCCATGGCAGCTGTCTTATTCCAAATGGTCTACTACTAACTTGTCACCAGTGTTCATGTTTACCCTAATCTTTAAAATTAACTTTATTTATAATTTTATCTTTAAATATTTTGGTGCTCAGTATAAATAAATGCATACCACATGAGGTTCAATCACCTTTTGTTGCACTATATAATCCATCATTGCACCCCCCCCCCCCCCCCCCCCCCACCTCCTGTCTTTTGCTGGAGTATCTGCTGTTATTTTAAAGATTGTCTTGCTGATATTTTCTATAAATCAGTTATTTTAAAATAAACTTATGTCACTTCCTTAGTTCACCTTTACACTCCACAAGAAATTCTTAACACAATCACTTAGCTTTAAATGGTGGTGTCTGTTGGTGAATGACTTTGGTGATCTTCTCCTCTGTGGATCCGTGATTCAAAAATCTGTTTCTCTCCCAACTTGTTTCTCTCATAACATTAAACGTTCTCAACACGGTACCACATTTCGCTTTCCAATGGCATCTTTAGGAGAACGACACAGCACAGAGAGGGTTCAAAGTACAGAACAAAGTCCAAATAGAGAAAGAAAGCACTAAGAGCCTTCAAAATCAGGACAAAGTTCCTTTAATCATATAACTTGGATAATAATCTTCCATTAATCACATAACCTGGATGACAATCTTCCAAAGATCATCCTTGGAGGATTGTTATCCAAGTTATGTGATTAAAAGAATCTTTGTCCTGATTTTGAAGACTCTTGGTGCTTTTTTTGGCTATTTGGACTCCATGGATAAATGTCTCTTCAGCCTCCTCTCCACTGCTGGAAAATGCTGACACATGCGCCAAATGGTGCTCAGACCTCTGGCGTACTACCACTAGGGTTCACACTTGTATAGATACATTCAAGAAATCAAAAAGCAGAAAAAGAACTATACATACACACGTACCCCCTAGTTCTACAATCTTGTGTGCAAATTTCCATGCTTAGCATGCAAAATTCTGCATATAGATTACAGAATAATGGCAGTTATGCACATAATTGGTTAAGTAAGCACTAACGGGGCACTAGCAATGAATGGTTAGGGTGGTGGACTCTGGTCCTGGGGAACTGAGGAACTGAGTTCAATTCCCACTTCGGGCACAGGCAGCTCCTTGTGACTCTGGGCAAGTCACTTAACCCTCCATTGCCCCAGGTACAAATAAGTACCTGTATATAATATGTAAGCTGCATTGAGCCTGCCATGAGTGGGAAAGCGTGGGGTACAAATGTAATAAAAATAAATAAAATAAATAAAATAATTGGAGTTAAATACTGGTAATTGGCATTCATTTGCAATTATGAGCATAACTGTAATCATTTGCAATTCTATAACTTTACCTCCCAATATTCAGCTGGTGGCAGACAGCGCTGCGACTGCCCGTGGTTGGCATTGAAACCAGATATTCAATGCTGGCTAGCGCATGACTGGTTAAGTTGATATTCAGACTTAACTGGCCATAGCTTAGCAGGCAAAGATAGGCCTGCTTTTTATGTAGCCTTATTTGGCTGCTAAGCCTGGCTGGTTAAGTCCCAAATATCGAGACTTAACTGGTCACACCCCCAGAACACCTCCAACATCACCGGATTTATTTTCAGTGCTAACCAGGCATTTTCAGCTGTGATGGCCAATTAAATGCCAGTGAAAATGGCCAGTTATCTGCCAAGATGTGAGTTAGCAGCCAGTTAGCAGCCAGTTAACTTACGATGAATATCAGACCCTCTGTGTTCAAAATTATAGAATGTAACTGAGATGTGCATGGGGGTCAGGAGTGTACCAAACGTTTACATGCTAACCCCCGGATTTTATATGGTATGATCAAAATTGCATGCGCAAATCCAGTCATATTCTTGATTTGCGTCCAGTTTAATTACTTAACAAGCCAATCAGTGCTGTTAATTGCCTCTTAACAAACAATTATTGATACTAATTGTCATTAATTAGAATTTACACACAACTTGCTAGGCATATTCTGTAAAGTAATGTGAGTAAATTCTAATGTGATCTGCCAAAAAGGGGGTGTGACCATGGGTGTGGAATGGGCAGACCATGAGCATTCCAACAATCTAGGTGCACGGCGATAGAACATACCTGCTCCACTCCTAACTTAGACACTGTTATTTACACCAAGTTTTACATGGCGGAAATGGATGCACCTAGAGTTAGGCACAGGCATGGCTGCTAGGCGTATTCTATAAACCAGCTAGGCATATTCTATAAACCTAACCTAAATCTAGGCGGAAATATTTTCAATGCCAAATTTTCAGACACCATATATAAAATCTAGTCCTAAGCTTCTAGAATCTGCAACATTTAGTTGCAGATATCAGCCATTGACATGGTATAAGAGGCCACGCCTAAATGTTGGTACGTAAATGCTGACTAAATCTAGCATTCTATTGCCTATATAGAGTTCATGCTTACCCTCTAATTCTATGAAAGTCGGCAAAATTTGTGCCTGCAAATTTTGGCATATGCACAATTTAATTGAATAATGAGCTAATTAGCACCAATAATTGGCTTTTTAACAAGCAATTATTGGCACTATTTAGATTTAATTTGCAATTACACCCATAAATTTAGGTGCAGGATCCATGCCTAAAATTTACACTCGATCTGTAAAAAGAGGCGCAGAATTGATGGTTCATGAGTGGAATAGGAGATTTCCTAACATTTAGGCACATTGCTATAGAATAAGGGGGGATATATGCCTAAAGTTAGGCATGATTCCCGGGCATAAGCGCTATTCTATAAACAGTGCCTAACTAAGCGAGGCTTATAGATTAGCACTTTTTGTAGTGCCATATATAGAATGTAGCCCTTAGTGTGCCACATCTGTGAGCCTAACTTCAGCCACCCCCTTAGGGAGGTAATTCTAAAAGAAAGATTTAGGTGGCAAGAAGTCATCTAAATGCCAGTATTCTATTCATTTCAACACAAACGTGGATACCTGTACATGAATGACTATTTCTCAGCTAAGCATGATTCAGTAAAAACATGCCTAGTTGTGATGGCATTTAATGTGCAGGTAGGCATTTACATGGGCAGAATTTGGGTGGAGAGTGGGAAGAGTTCACAGTTACAAGCATAAATTATAGAATTCTTTAACTGCCACATTCTTTCACAATCTAGGAACTTGCAATTACACCGGCTCTATGACTGGTATAAGTATGTATTTGATCTGCTCTACTAGTATTCTATAAAGAAAAGCAAGTGCCTGCTTTTCATTATACAGTAGCCTCCAAATAGGTGCATTTCTCATGCCTACAAATAGACACCCTATTACAGAATTACCTTCCACTCAATTTGTAATTTTCAGCATCAGCTAACTCTGCTGAGATCTGGCTTATGTGCTCTGAATCTCAACTTCTTAATATTTTGAGTCGCAATACCAGAAGTCTGAATAACCTTGGGGTCCTGTTACTAAGCTGCAGGAAAAGAAACCTGCGGTAGCAGCAGGGGCCATTTTTCCTACTTGCCAGGGTCTTTTTACCACAGCTGGCAACATGCCCCCCCCCCAAAATGTCCACGCAGTAAGAAAACTGCTGCCGCATGGCCATGTGGCAGGGAGCACTTATCACCACCCATTGAGGGGGCAGTAAGGTCTCCTGCAGTAACCTGGCAGTAACCATGCAGCGCGAAGTGATGACCAATTATCACTGGGTTCTCACCACGCTAGAGAAAAAAAATTTACGAAGCACCAGAAATGGCACATGCTCCTGCCACAACTGCCTCCAGCGGCTGCTTTGGTCTGGTGGTAGTTCCATTTTAGCATGCGGTAAGCCCGCATTAGACTTACTACCGCTTTCTAAACGACTCCCTTTATTATTAGCATACATTGTGCTGCCTCCCAGATTCAAGCATGTGTTTGTTTGGATTTTCCGTCCATAGCCCTTTCAGAAGCACCCTTCTGGTAGGTGTGTCTATGTGTGTTATTGTTGAAATACAGTGAATGTTTACCTTGTTTTCCTGCTAGGATGGCATTTAGCAGTTTGGATCCTATCCTCTGGAATTCACTACCAGTTGATCTTTGGTTGGAAAGTTCTTATTGGAAATTTAAGTCAGGCATAAATAACTGGATTTTCAACCAGGTCTTTTCTAGCTTACAGTAATTGTTAGATCAGTCTTACATTTCTCTTATTTTTAAGTAGCGATGGTACTCTTAATCAGGTTTTTAAGTTTTGATTTGATGGATAGTGGCATATATTCCCCTGCCTTTGTGCCTGTTACAGTTATCTGTTCATGGTCATCAACCCCTTTCTCCTTATGGATGCACTGGATACTTCCATTACTTCAGGCACATCAGAAGCAGAAAGCCTGCGAGGGAATTCATGTGACCGTTAGATCACGAAGGAGGAAAAGGGGTGCTCAGGGAGAACTAGGTCATAGCAGAGAAACTGAATGAATTCTTTGCTTCTGTCTTTATGGAATAAAATGTAAGAGATCTGCCTTTACCGGAAGTGGTTTTCAAGGGTGATGATGCGGAGGAACTGAAAGAAATTTTGGTGAACCTGGAAGATGTACTGAGCCAAATTGACAAATTAGAGTAGTAAATCACCTGAACTGGATGGCATACATCCAAGGGTGCTCAAGAACTCAAGCATAAAATTGCTGATCTGCTGTTAGCAATATGTAATCTGTCATTAAAATCATCCATAGTACCTGAAGATTGGAGAGTGGCCAATGTGATGCCAATTTTTAAAAAGGGTTCTAGGGGTGATCTGGTTACAGACCAATACGCCTGACATCAGTGTCAGTCAAAATAGTGGAAACTATTATAAAGAATAAAATTCCAGAACATGTAGACAAACATGATTTAATGGGACAGAGTCAGCATGGGTTCAGCCAAAGGAAGTCATGCCTCACCAATTTGCTTCATTTCTTTGAAGGCATGAATAAACATGTGGATAAAGGTAAGCTGGTTAATGTAGTATATCTAGATTTTCAGAAAGCTTTTGATAAAGTTCCTCATGAGAGACTCCTGAGAAAGTTAGAGTCATGGGATAGGAGGCAAAGTTCTAGTGTGGATTTGGAATTAGTTATTGGACAGAAAACAGAGGGTAGGGTTAAATGGTCATTTCTTTCAATGGAGGAGGGTGAACAGTGGGGTGTCACAGCAATCAGTACTGGGACCGGTGCTATTTAACTTATTTATAAATGATATGGAAATCGGAAAGACGAAAAAGGTGATTAAATTTGCAGATGATACAAAACTATTCAAGGTTATTAAAACCCATGCAAAATATTGCAGGAAGATCTTAGAAAATTGGAAGACTGGGCATCCAAATGGCAGATGAAATTTAGCGTGGACAAATGCAAAGTGATGCACATTGGAAATAATAATCTGAATCTTAGTTACCTGATGCTAGGGTCCACCTTGGGGGGCAGCACTCAAGAAAAAGATCTAGGTGTTATTGTAGATAATACTCTGAAATCTTCTGCTCAGTGTGCGGTGGCAGCCAAAAAAGCAAACAGGGTGCTAGGAATTATTAGGAAAGGACGGTGAATAAGACCGAAAATACTTTAATGCCTCTGTATCACACCATGGTGCGACTGCACCTTGAGTTTTGTATTCAGTACAGGTTTCTGTATCTCAAAAAAGATATAGCGGAATTAGAAAAGGTTCAAAGAAGAGCAACCAAATTGATAAAGGGGATGGAACTCCTCCCATATGAGGAAAGGCTAAAGAGGTTTGTGCTCTTCAGCTTGGAAAAGAGACAGATGAAGGGAGATACGATTGAGGTCTACAAAATCCTGAATGGTGTAGATCGAGAAGAAGTAAATCAATTTTTTTACTCATTCCAAAAGTATAAAGACTAGGGGGTCACTCAAGGAAGTTACATAGAAATACTTGTAAAACAAATAAAAGGAAATATTTTTTCACTCATGGAATAGTTAAGCTCCGGAACTCTTTGCTGGAGGATGTGGTAACAGAGGTTAGCGTATCTGGGTTTAAAAAAGGCTTGGACAAGTTCCTGGAGGAAAAGTCCATCGTTTGCTATTTTGACAGACATGGGGAGGCAACTGCTTGCCCTGGGATTGGTAGTATGGAATGTTGCTAATAATTTGGTTTCTGCCAGGTACTTGTGACCTGGCTTGGCCACTGTTTGGAAATGGGATACTGGGCTAAATGGACCATTGGTCTGACCCAGTATGGCTACTCTTATGTTCTGAAGTGCCCCAAAAAGCACTCACACGCCAAAAGCAAAATTCATATTCATAACAGGAACAAGTGTGGCAAAAGCACATCTTCTGCTTTTCCAGATGTGATTTTTCAATCATTTTAGGGTTTTTTTTTTTTGCCATTCTTATTCAATAGCGCCACTCATAGCTATCATGCTGGCATAGGGCTTACATCTCTTCGTTATTAATTCAGCTCATGGAGCTTAAGTGGACAAGGCTAGAGTGAATGTTACAAACATCACAGCAGCAGAAAAAGCAATCACTCTTTCAAGATGAAAATTTGTTTGATGTCTTACTGTGTAACTCATTTACTCTCCTCAGGAGCAATGTGACCTGAATGCTAATCAGCCCTTGATTGGCTTTTCTCCTTGGACAGTCATATGACCAGAATATTAATGGCCTGGCACTTAGCAGTAGCACTGTTAGGCAACCTAGCGATTGGCTGCCAGGTTAATATAGGAAGATAAGTGGGTACTTGATGAGCACTTGACAGAACTTCACAGAAAATTAAGACCCTAAAATAGCATGAGAAAGTCTTGTCAAATCAAGCGTGATTATCATTGAATGCTTAAGGAATTCATCATCTGCATGAAATTAATACACTTCAGCAGCAGCAGGCCTCACAGTCAGTGGGGACTCATCAGATTTTTATTTATATGTGTTCACCAAATCACATTAATTCTGAGAGCTAAAACATGCTAAGGATGAAGGTTATTTTCTGTTCAATCTAATTTATCTATGACAATAATCATCACTAATAATGTGTCAAATTGGATTGCCGTCATTTTATGCATGCATGCTGATTTGGAAAATAGTGTTAAACCATCCCATAGTAATTAACAATCGGCAAAGTTATACAGTGCTGAAGTAATCAGCATGTCTGGATGGAAAATTAAGTTTTATAGAATAGATTTATAGATACATTCCCTTATTGAATTAAGACTATAAATTATACTATGTAGGAAAGGTAATGTTGTCGTTAAAAATACTATTAGGTTCAGTAGTGTTTGAGGCATTGTGAATGAATGTATTTCATATTTGTTTACCCTTTTTTTCATTTTGATATTCTGATCAACAAGAGAGTAATTTTCAAAAACATTTCTCCAGGTAAGACAGCGCTCTCTCTGTGCAAACAACCCTTTAGGAAACTGCTTATGTGTGTAGTACCTCCAAGCATGTAAATTTATTCACATTAAGAGGCATCACGGGGATGGTATTAGGTTAGCATTTGCATTTACATGTGTACTTTTGAATGTTCAAATTATGCACATATGTTTCTTTGGGAGCACTCTTCCCACATGTTAGTCAGTGTAAATATGAGGGAGTGGATTTTCTAGCATAATTTTCAAAATGAAAATACGTACGTATTTCACTCTAAAAATTAGTGTGAAGTCTGTGATTGAAAAATATTCAGATGATTTTCACAAATCTGGAAAGTTACATTTTTCCAGTGGGTACTATGTTTGAAATAAATCACTAGTAAAAAGGATACTAACCAAATTCTGATACTATTAAAGCGGTGATTGATTTTCAAGCCACTCCTCAGGAGTCAGCCAATCAGTCAGTGAATATTCATTGCTTCTTTTGGGTTGACAAGACTGCTAGGGGTTCTTTTACTAAAGATTAGCTCGAGTTATCTGCAGTAGGGCCCATTTTATTCCTCTGCTACAGATAAATCGAGCTAATCTTTAGCAAAAGACCCCCCCAAAATATTCCAAACCTGTCCTTAGGATCATACAACCATCCAGTTTTTAGCTTATCCCTAAAGAGCATATGAGGTTCGATTATCTGGATCATTCATGCTCCTTGTGGATATCCTAAATAGTCACCAAGACAGATTTGGAAATCACTGATCTAAAGCACTTGAACCTGATAACAGCTATCATTGCAACACTGCACATGGATGGTCAATTTTTCAGTTATTTCCACAAATAAAGCAGGTTTTTTTTAAGCACAGAAATGCAGTCTTTGAAAACTGCCCACTCTAGGCTTCTAGTGCATTGCATTTCTGAAAGCATGTGCTTAATTTCACATGCAAAACAGACTTGCACAAAGATAAAAGGTACAAACCTGTGCATGTACCTTTTCTGATTCAGTATTCAGTGGGCTTATTTTTCTCTTTTGAAAACTTAGGGGCCCTTTTATTAAGCCGCGTAGGTGCCCACGTGCGCCCAACGCACACCAGTTTGGAAGTACCACTCGGCTACCGTGTGTACTACGCGCGCCAGAAAATTTCTGGCATGCGGCGCTAATCAGGCGGTAATTGGCAGTGTACGCGCGCTCCTGATTACTGCCCATTTAATGCGTGAGACTTTACTGCTAAGTCAATGAGTGGCAGTAAGTCTCAGGCCAAAAATGGACGTTGCGCCAATTTTTATTTTGCCGCATGTCCATTTTTGGCCCAAAAAGGCCTTTTTTTTGCAGGTGCGCTGAAAAATGGACCTGTGCACATCCAATGCACATGTCTACACCAGCATAGGCCATTTTTCAGTGCACCTTAGTAAAAGGACCCCTAATATATAGTCTGTGGCTACAAAGTACCTGCAGACTTTGCAGATATGTGCATTGCCCACTTCCATCCTACTCTTTAGTACCCTTTATTTCAGCTTATACTTTTCAAAATCCAGAAACTAGGAAGATTAACATATTAAAGGTCAGTGTCCCACTGTCAATAAGAATTAGAAATGAAAGACGGAAGTCCAAAAGACAGCCAGCTGTCACGTCTGTGGCCGTGACCACCCTCAGACTTACCTTGTTCCTGGGGGTCAGCTTCCTAGCTGGCTCCTGTTTCTTCTGTCTGTCCTTTCTGAGCTAGCTCTGGCTCTCTGTGCTGGCTGCATCCAACAGCATGACACTAATTGCTTCACTATAAGGCACCTGTGGGTGTTGCCTGGGTTAGCTCTTTCTCTCTGTGTGTGTGCTGGCTGCTTCCAGCATAACTCTAATTGCTCCACTACACTACACCTGGGTGTGGTAAGCCTCTCTGTGTTTCACTGTGCTTTCTGTCTGCTCTGTGGTTTGTGCCTGAACAGCCTCCGTAGTTACTTAGAGATTGCTGCAGCTGCGCCTCTGGTGTTGAAGGGCTTTATTAAGCACTTAGAGACTACAACCTTTGCCTTTGTATCGTATAAGGTCCCTGGTATGCTAGAGTGCTCTGTGCACTGCTACATTGTCCAGTTCTGTGTGATTGCCTAGTGTTTGACTAGTTAGCTTGGGCACAGCCTTGCTTGGTAGCCTGTGTACAGCTTACTAGTTCTTCTGTGTTTGCTCTGTGTGAGTTCCTAGTGTTTGCCTAGTTAGCTTGGGCACTGCTCTGCTTGTTAGCTTGTGTACAGCTTCCAGGTCTCCTGAGTTTAGCCTCTGGTTTTCCCGGGTGGGGTTTCCTTGGTTTCTGGAGCTTCAGCCCTAGTCTTATCCTTTGCCAGTTCTCCTTGTTACTGGAGCTCCAGCCCTAGTCTTGCTATTGGTTCTGACCCTTGCCTGTACCTATCTACTGCTCTGCTAACTGCCTGCCAAGAGACTCCTGCTTTGAACCTGACCATGCCTGTCTCTGCCTATTGCCTATACTCAGATCTTCTCTGCCAGCCACCTGTCTCGGACATTTGCCAGAACCCAGACATTCCCTGCCTGCCTGTCTCACGTTAGCCTAGGTACCTGGGAGCACTGCTGAATCTTGACTCCGGTTGTTCCTGTTGCTGGTTCCAGTTCTGGTTTTCCTGTAAGCCCTACCGGCTGCTCTAACCTGAGGGCTCAACCCTCGGGGAAAGACAGCTAAGCGTAGGTGAAGCCTACTCCAGTGTGTTCCGGTCCGGTGCGTTCCAGTCCCGAGTATTCCAGTGCAGGACTCCAGTCCGGGGTTCCAGTCCAGCCTTGTCTCTTCGCTGCTCCGAAGGTGATCTTGCCTGCCACTGCCGCTCCTCGGCCGTGGTCCAAGGACTCACATACCCAGGGTTCCCGGGGAAGAAGCCTGACAGAATGCCAAGGTCCTCAAGAACGCAACACCGGCACGGTTGAAAAGTGAGGTGAAGGAAGCTATTAGGGCTAAAAGAAACGCCTTCAGAAAATGGAAGAAGGAACCATCTGAAAATAGCAAGAAGCAGCATAAGGAGTGTCAAAGCAAATGCAAGGCGCAGATAAAGAAGGCAAAGAGGGCTTACGAAAAAAAGATAGCATCAGAGGCAAAAAACATAGCAAAATTTTTTTTCAGTATATTAAAAGCAGGAAGCCGGCAAAAGAATCGATTGGGCCGCTGGATGACCGAGTGGTAAAAGGGGCGATCAAGGAAGATAAAGACGTAGTGGAGAGATTGAATTAATTCTTTGCTTCAGTCTTCATCGAGGAAGATTTGGGTGGGATACTGGTGTCGGAAATGGTATTTCAAGCGGACAAGTCGGAGAAACTTACTGACTTCGCGGTAAACCTGGAGGACGTAATGGGGCAGTTCAGCAAACTGAAGAGTAGCAAATCTCCTGGACCAGATGGTATTCATCGTAGAGTACTGAAAGAACTGAAAAATGAGCTTGCGGAGCTACTGTTAGTGATATGCAATTTATCCTTAAAATTGAGCGTACCAGAAGATTGGAGGGTGGCTAATGTAACAACGATTTTTTAAAAAGGTTCCAGGGGAGATCCAGGAAATTATAAACCAGTGAGTCTGATGTCGGTGCCGGGGAAAATGGTAGAAGCTATTATCAAAAACAAAATTACAAAGCACATCCAAGGACATGGATTACTGAGACCAAGTCAGCATGGGTTTTGTGGGGGGAAATCTTGCCTGACCAATTTACTTCAATTCTTTGAAGGGGTAAACAAACATGTGAACAAAGGGGAGCCAGTTGATATTGTGTATCTGGATTTTCAAAAGGCGGTTGACAAGGTACCTCATGAAAGGCTACAGAGGAAATTGGAAGGTCATGGGATAGGAGGAAATGTCCTATTGTGGATTAAAAGCTGGTTGAAGGATAGGAAATTGAGAGTGGGGTTAAATGGGCAGTATTCACAATGGAGAATGGTAGTTTGTGGGGTTCCTCAGGGGTCTGTGCTAGAACCGCTGCTTTTTAATATATTTATAAATGATTTAGAGATGGGAGTAACTAGCGAGGTAAGTTAAATTTGCTGATGACACAGTTATTCAAAGTCATTAACTCGCGATAGGATTGTGAAAAATTACAGAAGAACCTTACGAGACTGGGAGACTGGGCGGCTAAATTTTTATTTTAGTTACATTTGTACCCCGCGCTTTCCCACTCATGGCAGGCTCAATGCGGCTGATGACGTTTAATGTGAGCAAGTGCAAAGAGATGCATGTGGGAAATAAGATCCCAAATTATAGCTACGTCATGCAAGGTTCCACGTTAGGAGTTACAGATCAAGAAAGGGTTCTGGGTGTCATTGATAATACACTGAAACCTTCTGCTCAGTGTGCTGCTGCGGCTAGGAAAGCGACTACAATGTTGGGCATTATTAGGAAAGGTATGGAAAACAGGTGTGAGGATGTTATAATGCCATTATATCGCTCCATGGTGCGACCGCACCTTCAGTATTGTGTTCAATTCTGGTCACCGCATCACAAGAAAGATATAGTAGAATTGGAAAAGGTGCAGCGAAGGGCGACTAAAATGATAGCGGGGATGGGATGACTTCCCTATGAAAAAAGACTAAGGAGGCTAGGGCTTTTCAGTTTGGAGAAGAGACGGCTGAGGGGAGATATGATAGAGGTATATAAAATAATGAGTGGAGTGGAACAGGTGGATGTGAAGCGTCTGTTCACGCTTTCCAAAAATACTAGGACTAGGGGGCATGCGATGAAACTACAGTGTAGTAAATTTAAAACAAATCAGAGAAAAGTTTTCTTCACCCAATGCGTAATTAAACTCTGGAATTCGTTGCCAGAGAATGTGGTGAAGGCAGTTAGCTTGGCAGAGTTTAAAAAGGGGTTAGACAGTTTCCTAAAGGACAAGTCCATAAACCACTACTAAATGGACTTGGGAAAAATCTACAATTCCAGGAATAACATGTATAGAATGTTTGTACGTTTGGGAAGCTTGCCAGGTGCCCTTGGCCTGGATTGGCCGCTGTCGTGGACAGGATGCTGGGCTTGATGGCTTGGTCTTTTCCCAATGTGGCATTACTTATGTACTTATGTGTGCAGTATAACTAGCTGGTAGCCCCTGTAGTAGAGGAGCGGCATTGGCAAGTTAAGCTGTCATCGCTGGTAGTGGATTAGTAGATATCACATCTCTTTTTTTGATGTTGACCAGAAGTTGGTGAAAATATTCTGTAATTCCATATGTTTCAAGGATGAATGGAGGCCCATGTGTGGCACCGTCATGGGGCTAAAGGATGTTTTAGGCCTGGACTGGCAGTACCACATTCCAGGTGGGATGAGGATATATCACTTGGAAAATTAGTCTACAGCATCTTGGTTAGTGAATACCGTCTAGCCAGATAATTTGTGATCTGAGGTTGTGGGGATTACACATGTTCAAAAGTTTGTTAACATTGAAGTTTTGAATATATTTCTAGATATGATATGGGGATGTTTATGTTTACACTTTGTAATTTTAAGGATTTTGATTATAAGCTGTGGCCGGTTATGACATACATTTTTAGCCTGTATTGTATTTTTCATGAAAAGGGAGAGAATGTGGTATGAGTGTTTATGTTATTGTATTAATCACATGGACAGATACTGAGAACAAGTCCAGCAGTTGATGCAGAGGTTTTGCTGTTACCACATTGAAATTTGTGCAATTATTACATGGTAACTGCAAAATTTTATTACTTTTGGCAGCAGCATTTGTTGCATCTGTGATCCACTCTTTATGAGAATTTAATCAACATTCATATGTGCAAACAATTATAATCTGTTAACCTTCATCCTAATCACATGTGATCCTGGTATTTCTCTCTCTCTCTCTCTCTCTCTCTCTCTCTCTCTCTGCCTCCCTTTCCTCTCCCCTCCCCACCCCACCCCAATACCTTATTTATTGATCAGATGAATCTGCTCAAAAGGTTGGTTCCCAGGCTCTTTGATCTGATCTGATCTGATCTTATCTGATCACTCCAGCAGGACATTGGGGAATTAACAATAAGCAGCTTTAGCGCAAGTGTTTAATAACTCTGTACAATCTCCTTATGACTCAGAGCTGCTCTTGTTCTCATCGAGTCCACAGCTCTTGGTGTAACAGATTGGACATCCCTCTGAAGTGGAGGAATTTTCATGCACGCTGAAACTAATCGCTTCAAGTTCCTTCATAAATCACACAAAGCAGATTTCAGCATCTTAACAAATTGAACAAAAGGGAAAAGTTCATCCACTGAGCTAAAGACCAGAAAAGCGGGGAGTGTGGGGGTGGGGGAGGAGTGTAATCTAAATTCTGTTCTCTTATTAATGTGCTTCTTCTCTTCTCAGTATTCACAACTATGGAATAATTCATGCAGGCAAAACATTAGCAGACTCTCCAAGCTCACACTGACCTTATTTTTCATCACTTGATATAAACCACATGCAGTAATGCTGTTAAGGTTGTCCTAATCTCACTGAAAGATGCCTGAGCACGGAATACAATGCAATAACCAAGTGACACACATAGGAAAGGTACAGAGTCCAGTAGGTGATAAGGATGGGCTGTCATTTGTGATGAAATGTCACTTGCTGATAAAAGTGTACACTCTTCTTAAAGAAGACACACTCTTTGAACATACCCATTAATTCTAGTCCTTAGCACACAAAGTTATATAATAATGTCACTTATATGTATAACTTAATAGTTAAACTAGCTACTGATTGGCATTAGCAACCTATAATTGGCACTAATATGCAGTTATACATAAAGCTCACACTCACTGTTCAGTTATACATCAATACATCTACTCATGAATTCTCAACCCTAATCTCACCACACCCAAACATTTACTCACAGAAAAATGTATACCATTTACTTCATATAACGCCCCTTAATTTCCCGTTGTCTCCTTCCAATGTCTCAATGTTCTTTCAATTGATTTACTCCTTAACGAATTTGATTTTGACTCGTTTAACTCTTCACAATGTAACCCATAACCTGAATTGAATCAAATTGTATTTCCATTATTCATAATGTATTTTAAGGCACACTGAACCCGCAAAAAGGTGGGAAAATGTGGGATACAAATGCAATAAATAAATAAATAAATTATATGTGTAACTGCCCTTAGGGGCCTTTTTACTAAACGATTGGCACGTGACAATGGGCTTGCTACTCGCCAATCTATAACTACCACCAGGCTACTGCAGGAACCCAGTGGTAGTTCCCACCCCCAGCACACGCCATTTCCGACGCTACAAAAATATCTTCTATTTTTGTAGCGCCGGGTTAGCGCGGGAGCCCCTACTGCCATCTCAATGGGTGGCGGTAAGGGCTCCCTCCTGAAATGGCTGCGCAGTAAGTGGTTCACTTACCACACGGCCATTTCTTTTCAACCAAAAAGGACAGCCTTTTACCTACTGCGGTAAAAGGGGGACTCGGCATGCGTCAAAAACACACGCTGATTCTAGCCCAGGCCCCCTTTTGCCACAGCTTAGTAAAAAGGCCCCATAGTTGGTATTCTACAAATTGAGCTCAGAAAGTCCATAGCGTGCAACTACAAGTGGGTGTGGGCAGGTCAGGGACATGCCTAGCACCCATGTGCGCAGATTATAGAATTCTATCAGCTTCATGCCTAACTTTATAGCAGTTAGGAGCAAGCATTTGCACCAGATATTGAGATAGCTTAAGTGCTTGGGCCTAAAGTTTGATGTGTAACTGTGAACTTACACTAGTATTTTATAATGGCAACTCTGCATGTAATTTGCCAGTATGAAATTTGTACTTAGCATGAATCATCCTGGTGCCTAACTTTAGACCACCTTTTGAGAATTACCCCATATCCCCAGAATCTCTATAGCACGCCTAGAGTTACACGTGGTTCTGCACATAAATCTAGGCATATTTTGTAACTGCACACATAGATTAATTGTTTTAACAAGCTGTTAAGTGTTGTTAACAGCTTTTAACAAACAATGAGCAGTAATTGGCAAAAATTAGAACTTACGCACATACATTGCTAAGCATATTCTGTAATGTACTGCACCTAAATTCCAACATGCGCAGGCAAAAAGGGACATGTTTAGGGGCTAGAAATGGGCATTTTGTGGGCATTTCAAAATCTACACATGTCATTATAAAATATGGGCCAGTGCCTGTAAATTTGCTTTTCGTTGGCGTAAATAGACACATGTAGATTTACACACATGAAATACACCTAAGCATATTCTAAATACCACGCATAGATTTACACACTGTATTTAGAATACACTTAGGCATAATTGCCTAACATGTTTTAACTTTAAATGCCATATATAGAATTGGGTCCATAGTGCACACTTTTCAATGAATGTATCCTGTTTCCACGTAGTGTGCACTGAACAGTGCACACTCGTAATAACATTCATTCTAGAACAACAACAAAAAAAAAGACACAAAACTTCTCTGACTGCCCATCCTAGTAGGTTCTGGTAAATCAATATTCAAAAGAAAAGGTTATTTCTTAAATGCAGTAGAAATGAACAAGGTGAGCCTGTCACTATTGTGTAACTGCATTTTCAAAATGCATTTGACAAAGTACCTCATGAAAGACTCCTGAGGAAATTAGAAATTTATGGGATAGGAGGTCATGTATTATTGTGGATTAAGAAATGGATAAAACAGAAAACGGAGAGTAGGGTTAAATAGTCAGTATTCTCAATGGAGAAGGGTAGTAGACAGTGGGGTTCCCCAGGGGTCTGTGCTGGGACTGCTGCTTTTTAACATATTTATAAATGATCTAGAGATGGGAATAACTAGTGAGATAATTTAATTTGCAGATGATATAAACCATATTCAAAGTTGTTAAAATGCAACAGAATTGATAAAAATTGCAAAAGGACCTTATAAGTCTGGGAGACTGGGCAGCCAAATGGCAGATGACATTTAATATGAGCAAGCGCAAACTGATGCATGTGGGAAACAGGAACCCAGACTCTAGCTACGTGATGCAAGGTTCTACATTAGGAGTCACCAACCAGGAAAAGGATGATATGTTGATGATAAATTGAAGCCCTCTGCTCAGTGTACAGCGGCGGCTAAGAAAGCAAATAGAACGTTAGGTGTTATTAGGAAAAGAATGGAAAACAAAAATGAGAATGTTATAATGCCTTTGTATCACTCCATGGTGCGACCACACCTCAAATACTATGTGTAATTCTGGTCATCACATCTCAAAAAATGTATAACAGAATTAGAAAAGGTACAGAACAAGGCAACAAAAATGATAAAGGTGATGGAACAACTTACCTATGAGGAAAGGTTAAAACAGCTAGGGCTTTTCAACTCGGAAAAGAGATGGCTGAGGGATGATATGATAAGAGGTCTATAAAATGCTGAGTGGAGTAGAATGGGTAAATGTGAATGGCTTGTTTACTCTTTCCAAAAATACTAGGACTAAGGGGGGGGGGGGGGGCATGCAATGAAGCTACTAAGTAGCAAATTTAAAACAAACTGGAGAAGATATTTCTTTATTCAGCATGTAATTAACTCTGGAATTCTTTTCCAGACAATGTGGTAAAAGCTTAGCAGGATTTTAGGGCTTGGATAATTTCCTAGAAGAAAACTACATAAACCATTATTAAGATGAACTTATGAAAATCTACTGCTTATTCCTGATATAAGCAACATAAAATCTGTTTTACTCTTTTGAGATCTTGTCAGGTACTTGTTACCTGGATTGGCCACTGTTGGAAACAAGATACTGGGCTTGATGGACCTTCAGTCTGTTCCAGTATGGCAATGCTTATGGTCTTACGTTCTTACACATATCTTTCTAAAAGTATGTTTAGTTTTCATTGGGTCATACTACACTGAGATTATTGGTTTTGAAGCCCAATGCATGATTTCTATGTGGAAATACTGGCATTTACACATATAAGCGGCATTCATGTTGAAACAGTGATTTGTAGAAGGCCGGAATCTACACATGGATGCATAGGCAACATCGAGATATCCGTATGGAGGGTGAGTCAAGGGCAGTGCTGAGGTCTACACATCTATGATGTACTCTGCAAAGTCAGTGGATGTGAAGGGTAGAAAATCTAAATGTTAACATCCTGCACCTGCTATAAATCAGTCCCAAATACCAACCTTACTTACCTTTTGTAGCTGGTGCTTATGTTTGTTGGAAGAGATCCGAGAGCGTTTCAATGCCCGATTGATATCTGTGTCTACTAAGTGCGTCTTTGGTTACCTTATGTATACCTGTTCTGTTTCTAGCCCTCATTACCTTTGTAGCCTACTCATTATAACTGCCTCTGTTTCCCATTCTCTGCCCCCTCCCCCACTACCACCACCCCATTACCACGATTAGGCTCTCCTCAAATTCCCAATATATTCCACTTTGCTATCAGGTCTGTCTGTGGCTGTGTCTGGTAAATGAGTGACCGTGCCACTTTGTGTTTGTTTGTGTGTGTGTGTGTGTGCAGCGCACCACTGACTGCCTGATTGTCTCACACTGAGTGTCTCTGAGTGTATCAATATGTGTATACTGTTACTGTGCAGCACACCTGGGTGCTGGTGGAGGGTCACAAATGGTGTTTGTGGTGGAACAGAGGAGTCAACATGACAGATTCCAATAGCTGGGCATGCTGCAGCAAGCATACATGACACAAAGAAGAGCCAGGAGGAGGCAGCCTTATCAGAGGATATATAGGCTGTCACAGTTGTGGCCGTGCCCTTATGTTCAGACCTACTGTTTCTCTGTATCCCCTATTGTTGTTCTTCCTGTAAGCCAAGCCTCGCTTTGGTCTCCCTGTGTCTGCTTCATTTCCTACTTGTGACATCATCAGCCTACTCCTTTATAAGGACCCAGGGAGCTTTCCTACTTTTCCTTTGCAAGAGGTCTCTTAATCTGTGTTGCCTGTACAGGTCATATCCCTGCTTGGCTTTGTTCCTGATTCTTGCTCCTGAAGGTCTGTTCTGTGTTTCAATGCTTTGTTTTGTTTCTGTGAGTTTGCTTTTGAACCTTGATCCTGAAAGCCTGGCTCTAGAGCCATATCCTGCCTTTGGTGTCTGTATCTGTTTGTTTGTCTTCCCTTAGTTTGCTTAATCCTTTGCCTGCTATGTTTGCTTCTTGGCTGCTAAGTTCTGTTCCTGTTGTGTTTGAGCCAGGTTCTGCCCCTGCTATGTGTTTGAGCTAGTTTCTGTCCCTGCCCTCTGTCAAGCCATGTCCCTTTCAGTATCTTGTTCCCTGTCAAGCCAAGTCCCTTTCAGACTCCAGTTCCAGTGAAGCCAAGTCCGTTCCAGCATCCGGTTCCAGCCAAGCCAAGTTTGTTCCAGCCAAGTCCGTTCCCGCCAAGCCAAGCCAAGCCAAGCCAAGTGCATTACAGCCAAGCCCGTTACAATCAAGCCAAGCCTGTTCCAGCATCCAGTTCCAGTATAAATCCTGAATCCTGTTCCTGCCTTGTTTATTGTCTTGCTTCTGTTATTCCTGTTGCCTAGCTCCTATCCTGTCTTGCCTGTCTAGTTGTGCATTGTCTTGTCTCTTTTGGTCTAGTCCTGTCCGGATCCAGTTCTGGCCCTTTGCCTTCTTTCCTTGCCTCGTTTGGATCTGGTTCTTGTGTTGTCCATTGTGTTTAGTTACCTCTGTCCTGCCTTGTTGAGTCTGTTAGTTTAGTCCAGTCTATTCTGATTCCTGCCTCTGCAAGCCCAGGTGATTTGTCTGCCAAAGCTCTGGCTTTGGTCCAAGGGCTCACCATTCCTGATAGTTGTGACATAGGCCCAGAAGCCAGTGAGCAGAGCCTCAGTAAGTTCTGCTTTGATTAGGCTGCCATCCACCATCTCTGTCAGCAGCTCAACTTTCTCCTCCATGCCATCCAATAGAGAAGACAAGCCATGCCAGACAACCTAAAGGTCACCACAATCCTTGATTTTCTTGCCACTGGCAGTTTTCATCCTGTGCTGTCAGTCATTGCAAACTCAGCCAGTCTGCAACCTCACTCTACAATGCACCATCAGTATTGTATAGTAACTAAGTAAATGTAACTAGTTACTGTGCTTAAGTAAAAGTTTTACTTTTACTTGTAAAGAAGTACAGGATAACATTTGTTCAGCATTTGCTTTTACTGAAGTAATAATTTCACCAATTTTTACTGCCTTTACTCCATTACATATGATGCTTGAAGTTAAAAATAAAAAGTAAAAGCAGAAGCGAGATGTAAATGAAGATTCCACAGTAAACCAAATGAAACAGCAAAACTGGGAAAAGGATTTTGCTAATACAAATCTCGGCACCTAACCATTGGATCATCTCATCTTAAATTTTGTTGTTCAGTGAATATAGCCTATAAAAACAGTGGAGTTGCCTGTGGTTTTTGAACTGGTTAATAGTCTCCAATCAAACAGAACAGTGATGAGTTGGGTCACTTTAAAGCGGAAATGAAGCTGAAGCTTTTAGCAGTTCTTGGTGAAGAGACATATGTCTCTACCACAACAGACTGCTGGTCATCTCATGGAAATTTTGACATTGGGGTGATTGTCCATTGGATTGATGGATTCTTTAGAGAGGAAGTCTACTTGCCTGCCCTTAAAACTGAAAGGTTCTCACACATTTGACATTCTTGCATTAGTTCTCAAAGATATTCAAACAGTTTGCCATCAGAAGAAAAATTATTATAACAACTTGGTGAAAGCCTTCTTTGTGATTGGACAGCATGACAATGATAACAAAGATGAAGGTGAGGGTGCAAGTGATTAATTGGATAGCACTACTTCTAATGCAGATGATAATAACAATAATGAAGCTAAACTATTCTTTGTTATATGGAAGTCAAGTGCTTCAAAGATTCCCTCAATTAAAATCTGCAGACCCAGTCAAATGACATCAGTAATATTGCAACCTGGCCTGATTTGAAGGAACTTTTTATCAGACTGAACAATCCACATTCTGCTAGTGCAGTCATCAAAACCCTTTTCAGCTCTGCTGGATTAATGACTCACAAGCACACGTGCATGAGTGGCAGTCATTTTCAAAAAGTTTAGTTTTGCTAAAAGCAAAGTGGATTGAATTATAGGGCAATAAAGTTGTTGGGATAAAAATGTTAACAATAGTTGCATTCATTGTAGCTGCAGTACTTTTACTTTTTACTCAAAAAGTATTATATTAGGCAATATTTTTTTAAACTTTCACTTAAGTACATTTTAATGTGTTCTTCACTGTACTTTTACTTAAATATTAAAATATTTATTTTTTCTTTTACTTAAATACTCTGACCTAGTACTTTGAACAACACTGCACAGTGTTAACAGAGGGCCTTTCTCACTATATCTCTGACTATAAAGCCTTCCCATATACTCTGCAGCTCAGACAGCAAAATATGATCCAGTTTTATGAAACAGCCTTTTTTCCTATCTATGGTAAGGGTTATAGATTGCACACACATGGCCATCCATTTACAATGAGGGATAGCGAGGACCTACTGCAACAGAAAGGCCTTTTATTCTCTCAACATGCAAATAGTCTGCAATGCCCAAGGGCACATCACAGACAACTTCCCAAGATTCTCAGGCTCCTGCCATGATGAAGACATCCTGACTCACTCTGGCATCTATGACAGTTTCAAAAGTGGCCAGATCACTGGGAGATGAGTGCTAGATAAGCCCTGTACTACCCAAAACACATATTGCTGCATGTATATGCAATACATTTCTGTTGCCCCCTCCCAGCTCCACATTTTCTGGTGCACCAGTGCAGTTCTTGCCCACCACATCTCGTAGAATTGAAGACTCTGAAGCATTCAAGTAACCAAGAAAACAGGAGCTGCCATGTTCTGGAACACCTGGTACCAAGTGCACTAAACCAGGACACGTTGTGGCTATGGAAACAGAGCAATTACCTTGATAAATGTACCTTGTTCCTTAGCAGTTATACAGCAGCGGCACCACATATAGGTTTCCTGAACAGCATAATTTAAGAACAATTCTTATTGGCTAGCAAAACCATAGCAGTGTATTCCTGTGGGGGAATCCCATCCAGGCTCACAGGTATATATGCGTATTGAGTACATTTGGTCTAGCTCCATTGGTTTGATCCCTCTGCTGTATACCAGTTGTTCTACTCTGCATAGGCACACGGATTTTGCTTACCTTGCAAGAGTCACCTGGCTGGATCCCTACACCTTCCATGATGCAGAGTAGCCTGGATTGTAGCCCCCAGGCTGGTATAAGGCACCCTCACTGAAGAGAACCAGGCATATCAGGAAATTGTTCTCTGCTTCAAAGAAATTTCTATCCCTCCTGGCTACCATGCTGGTGCTTCTAAAGAAGACACACTAAAGGCCGCTGTGTAACATGGGACTGAAAACATATCATTATGACTCCACAGGACAAGGCATGCAATGTGCTTGAGAAATGTAGGAAGTCATGTGCAAGTAGTGAACAATCCGGCCTAGTTACATGTGCAGTCTACATGGGAACCTGTGCGTGTTGATATTTCTTTATCACATATAGGCTGTTTTTCATGTGCATGCTCTTCTGCACTTGACACACATATATACCATTCCTAGTCTGCTCTACACATACCAGGGAATTCTATATATAGTGCCTAACATTATGTGTTATTTCCACGCTGATTTTTCGGCATGGAAAAATATTAGAAGCAAGGTGCTAAAACGGGCCAAAAACGGCAGATCTGCAGGGAACTACACTTACATGCCCAGTTATAGAATAGTACCTAAGTGTTTCCGTACAGATCTGAAAAGGGGGGCATAATGATGGGAGGGACATGGGTGAGGCAGGGGTAGTCCCTTAAAATGTATGTATTATTATAGTATTAAGGTGATCCTCGCCTAATTTGTGTGCCAGGATTTATACCTGGTTTCAGTCCTATTCTATTCTATTCAACATCTTGTATACCACTTTTAACAAAATTTCAAAGTGGTTCACAACAAGAATAATATCTGATTCAGATATAACATACAATAAATGTTAACTATTCCTTTCAATAAAGGAATATTACAATGAGAATAGATAAGATTTTAATACTTTGCAAAAAAGACTATACTCAAGTATTAACTGCATAGAAACAGGACCAGTTCAAATTCTCAGACCCTGAAATGCCCAAATCCTCATGCCCAACGTTGGGCATGGATTCTGGTGCTATGCACTAATTTATAAAGAGTGCCCATCCTTAGGTGCCCTTTATAGAGTACTGTTTAGCACCAATATTTTGGGGCGTCAATTTTTGGCACCATTAATTTATTTGGATTTTGTGCACACTTTTTTCAGTAGTAGCTCAAGGTGAGTTACATTCAGGTACACTGGGTATTTCCCTGGAGGACTCACAATCTTTGTACCTGAGGCAATGGAGGGTTAAGTGACTTGCCCACGGTCACGAGGAGCAGAAGTAGGATGTCAAGACCAGTGTTCTAACCACTAGGCTACTCCTCCACTATTGAATCTAGCCCATACTACTACTACTACTACTACTACTACTACTACGTAACATTTCTAGAGCGCTACTAGGGTTACGCAGCGCTGTACAAATTAATAACTAAGGACGGTCCCTGCTAAGAAGAGCTTACAATCTAAAGGACGAAATGTCAAGTTGGGGTAGTCTCGATTTCCTGAGTAGAGGTGTTGTGATTAGGTGCCGAAAGCGACATTGAAGAGGTGGGCCTTGAGCAATGATTTGAAGATGGGTAGGGAGGGGGCCTGGCGTATGTGCTCAGGGAGTTTGTTCCAAGCATGGGGTGAGGCGAGGCAGAAAGGGCGGAGCCTAGAGTTGGCGGTGGTGGAGAAGGGTACTGAAAGGAGGGATTTGTCTTGAGAGTGGAGGTTATGGGTAGGGACGTAAGGGGAGATGAGGGTAGAGAGGTAAGGAGGGGCTGCATACTGATGGCCCTTTTGGGCTAAAGGTATTATACATGTAGATATGCTAGTTATTTGAAACCATTTGCATATGCATTCTATTGCTCTGAGTTCCCCCCCCCCCCACCCCCAATCTCGTTTTCTGTGAGTGTACAAAATCATATATAAAATACTAACATCAAACTAAATCCCCAAATTATTATAATCATCTACACTGAAATCGACACAAGATGAACCCAGGGTATCTCTTACAACAAATCTAACCCTATAAGAATAATAAAAGTAATACTTATCTGGTAACACAGTCACTACTAAATATAAGTATCAAGTCCAATATATCCTGGAGCTGATGAACCGTCGTCCTAATCTGCTATTGCTGTAAAAAACAATATTCCACAGATGTCCCACTATTCTTCAAAATCCATCTGCTTAGCAATAAAATCCAATGCATTACCAAAGCTCCATGCTGTTCCTTCTCAAAGGGTAATGGTATTGCTTTATAATTCACCAAAAGGTCACTGTGCAACTTGCAAATTGCTTGAAAATTCACCAACCATCCACTGGGCTCTTCACGAATCAATCAAAGTGAGGCGCTCCAAACACACTCAAAGTCTTGTATAGTTTGAATTTTCTGGGAGCGGAGACATATAAATTGTAGATTAGCCTCTATTTTCATCACTGTTTTATAAAATATTGCCCCAGTTTCTGCATACACACCTAGATGTCTCTTTCCAAACAAATGTGTTCTATCTAAAATGGGGCTTCATATTATTTGTTCCACTACACTTTCTATCCTATCTTAGGTTGATTTATATTTTTTTGTTATCTAGAGAGTAAATGTGGGGGATATCCCAACATCAACTATCCTAAAAGCAAATATTTTCAACCTACTGAAACAGCAAATACTCTCCAAAGCCTTTAAAAAAAAGATATGCAGAGCTTGTGAATGGTAAGGCCATCATTAATGCTCATTTAAAGCAGTGTATCTCACCCACAGACATGCCCCAAAACACCCAATCAGAATACAATGCATATTTAAGGCTTGATATTCAAAAGGATTTAATCGAGCAGGAGAGGGTCCTGCCCAGTTAAACCCCACTGAGCTGACCATCCACTGATATTGAGCAGCATTTAAGTGGATGGTGTCACTGTATATTGTTTGTTTGTCCTGTTTGTCCTAATTAGATTGTAAACTCTGTTGAGCAGGGACTGTCTCTTCATGTTCAAGTGTACAGTGCTGCGTACGTCTGGTAGCGCTTTAGAAATGATAAGTAGTAGTAGTAACATTATCTGTGATCTGCCTGGCTCTATTCCCCAGATTCTATATAGTGCAATTTGAGTTGTGTGTGCAATTCAGGCCATATTCTGCATTGCGCACAACTCAGGGACCCTTTCACTAAGACACGTAGGCACCTATGCACGTACAATTTGCATCAAATTAGAACTACTGCCCGGCTACCGCGTGCCCCGGGCGGTAATTCTAACTTCTACATGCGTCCAAAATGCGCGGCAGAAAATAATTTCTATTTCCTGCTGCGTGGTACTAACCAGGTGGTAATCGGCAGTGTATGCGCGCTGATGATTACCGCCCGGTTAACATTTGAGACCTTACTGCTAAGTCAATGGGTGGCGGTTGTTCTGACTCTTCTGTTGGTGAGCCCTTAGGTTCCCTAAGGCCCCGAAAGACCTCAGAGGACAGCCGTGCATCCCGAATCTTCACCCGCGGCGGCCGCAGTTCACCAAGGGTTGAGCCCCCAGCTGCAGGCGGCCAGCAGGACTGCTGGAACCGCGGGGTGACGGCTGGCCTGGCTGGTAGTCAGCAAACACAGTCTCTGAATGGCGGCTAGCAAGGGCGGCTAGCAATCCGTAAGAAAGATTAGCACAGTCTCTGAATGACGGCTAGCAAGGGCAGCTAGCAATCCGTGAGAAAGATTAGCACAGTCTCTGAATGACGGCTAGCAAGGGCGGCTAGCAATCCGTGAGAAGGATTAGCACAGTCTCTGAATAGCGGCTAGCAAGGGCGGCTAGCCAGGGCACACAAACCCACTGTGCCAGCTTTGGATACAAAAACCGGAAGCGCTGATGTCTGCCAGCCCCAGAGTTTAAATACCTCGCCTTCCTGCCTCCAATGGCGAGTCTCTCCAATCCGACCTTGGGAGTCGGTAGGGCCTCTTCTGATAGGCTCTGCCTGAACTCCCAGGCGGAGACTTCTTCTGGTCTTCCAATCGGGTGTGGGGAGGCGGAGCTCCAAAGCCCTCCGACTCCGGGGAGGAGAGGACATCTGCCCCGTGCTCTAGCGCCGCCATTTTGGGCGGCGCGGGTCTCTTCCTGGCTCTCCTTCCAGCGATACTGGCGGTCACCGTCGCCGGCCATCGATCCCGACCCGGGCCATCGGTCCTGCGGCGGCGCCGGTCCCAATGCAGAGACCGGTCGGCCGTCCTCCTGCGCCGTGGCCACTGACTCCCGCCCCCCGCGGCGGGAGGGGAGCAGGTAGGCGCGTGAGACGCGACAGCAGTAAGGTCTTAGGCCCAAAATGGATGCGTGCTGATTTTTATTTTGCCGCACATCCATTTTCGGCAAAAAAGGCCTTTTTTGCAGGTGCACTGATAAATGGAGCTGCGCACATCCAATACACATGTCTATACCAGCGCAGGCCATTTTTCAAAGCACTTTAGTAAAAGGGCCCCTTAATGATCTTAACAAGCCAATAAGTGCCGATAATTGAGAATTAACAGGCAATTATTGACACTAAACGCCTGAACCCTGCAGCACAATGAAATTAATACTCGAACTAGACATAACTCTTCCTCCTTGATTCCCTAATGTGTTTGTCACTTATGAACTTTTACCATAATATTACTCTGTATTTGTTATACCGGAATTGGTGATCGCCATCACGGTACTATGTAAGCCACATTGAGCCTGCAAATAGGTGGGAAAATGTGGGATACAAAGGCAACAAATAAAAATAAAATAAAAAATAAATAATCAGAATTTATGCACAAAACTTGCTAAGCGCATTCTATAAACTGATGCGTGTAAATTCTAATGCCCGTTGCCAAAAAGGGGGCTTGGCCATGGGCATGAAATGGCTAGATTGTGGGCGTTACTAAACATTATGTGCAGTGTTAGAGAATATACCCACTCTGCACCTAACTTAGTCACTGGCATTTACACCAAGTTTTACTTGGCGTAAATTCCCGCCACTAGATTTAGTCACGTGGACAGGCCCTATGTGTATTCTATAAACCGTGCCTAAAGTTAGGTGTTGTTTATAGAACATACCTAGGCATATTTTTTTCTGTGACAAATTTTACTGCTCCATATATAGAATCTAGCCCTATCTGCTTAGTACAGGGATGGTGCAGAGGTGGAATTGGGGTGGAGCCAGTAGCAAACTGGGCAGCAGCGATATTCAGCTTGTTACCTGGTTAACTAACCTGGTAAAGTTAGGATAGCAAAAAGACTGTCCTAACTTTACCCAGTTTGCTAACCAGGTAGTGGACTGAATATCTGCATAAATATTTGGCTGATGATGCTCCCAAACTCTCATCCCCAAGAGCTTACCCCCACCCCCACCCAAGAATATCTTCCTGCCATTTTGAACTCAGGACCAGCATGGGCAGGAGTAAGTTTGAATTGCTCTTGCCCCTACTACCTGCTGGACTCCCAATTAAGCTAAGATAAACTTGGGGGTGGGTGTCTGGGGTATGGGCTGTTCATGGGGGGAGAGATCTAGGTGAAAAGTAAGATCTTGTGGGGAGTTACTTCAGAGGGAGCATTTCTCGTGGGAGAGGGGGGTTGGAAGGAGCTAACTTGATATTCAGTCTGCTACCTTGTTAGCTAACCGGGCAACAAACTGAACATAGCACGTGATCAGTAGTATCTAGGCATGGCCAAAGCCCACACTGAGCCCAGATATTCAGTACTGTCAGTACTGCCACCTGCACATGTGCCAGTACTAAATATCAAGTCCTAATTCAGTCTGCGGTGGTCAGCTTTTTAAAATAACGCTACAGGCTGAATATTACTCCTCATTCCTTTCATTTCCTTCTGGAAGCACTCAAGCACTAATAAATCTTCTCTTGCACAAAAAGGTCTAAGTCTGAGTTGGATTGCTGCTACACTTGGTAGTTTCTTACTTGGAGAAAAATAAACTAGAAATATTTTCAGAAACAAACCCTCTTCTTCTCCTCTAGCACATAACACTAACAAAAATATTAACTGACTTCCTCTATTTTTATAGCCCATGCAAAAATCGTTTTTAACCCCAAGAGAGTAAGGAAATCTGAAAACACTGATGCAATTGTACAACCATTCAGTAGGAAACCACTCACACTGACTAACTACAGTCCTACACTGCACTACTGCACAGAATACACATCTATTACATAACACATACTTCTATAAAGCTTTGACTTAATATGGAGTAGAATTGCCAAGAAAAGATGACTGGTGGATTTATGCAGGTGTCTTTATTCATTTATTTTTAATGTACTTTTGAAATTTCAATTTTGTGACTTTGTATTTATACACTGCTGTTGACTGTTTGTTATATGGAGGTTTAGACCATGAGCTGTTGAAAAGTAATTTTTTATCATGGTCTTTTTATCTGTATTTATAACTTTTGTGACACCTTTTTGATTAAATTTGTTTTATATCAGTTACTCTTTAGCTTTGGAGTATAAATGGACCAATGAAAAAAAATGACACCCTTTGCAACACCTGTGTTCAGTTGAAGGGTCTTGGAATTTTGAGGCCCATGCTCTTCTGCTAATTTAAGAGCCCCTTTTACTAAGTGGCGGTAAGCCCAACGCGAGCTTACCGCTCGCTAAACAGGAAGTACCACCAGTCTACCGCAGTAGCCTGGCGGTACTTCCCACCCCTAGTGCGCGTCATATCCGGTGCTACAAATATATATTTATTTTTGTAGCACTGGGGTGTACCCAGCAGTAATCGGGCAGTGCCACACGCTGCCTGGTTACCGTCGGGTTACTGTGGGAGCCCTTACCGCCACCTCAATGGGTGGTGGTAAGGACTCCCCCCCCCCCCCTGAAATGGCTGCTTGGCAAGTGCTTTACTTGCCACACAGCCATTTCCTGCAGGAAAGAAAGACTTCTCTTTTACCGGCTGCGGTAAACAGGAGCCTCAGCACACGTGAAAAACACACGCCGATGCCAGCTCAGACCCCCTTTTGCCGCAGCTTGGTAAAAGGGGCTCTTAATGAACTTACGGTTAAGGTAAATATCTCTTTTCAGCATCTGTGTTTTAGCAAATGTTTTTGTTACTGTAGCTCTCCTGTCTCACCAATGGAAGTGTTGGAACAGTGGCAGAGCACAGCTGAGGAGGATCCACTAATCAAAGCAAGAGCGGGGCAGAATGTTTTCTTTGTTCTTCCCAATTCATACACAGCCGGTGGAGTGGAGGATAGTATATCTTGCTTGGTTTAAAAACAATTTTGTGGGGGGTGGAACTATGTTAGGGTTCAGCTAGCACAAGTGTGTGCTGTTTGATTAAACCTGGCCAGCCTTAAACATGAGGAAGAGACTGGAAATCTGGGCATGGGTTATTACCTATCATCCTGGAGACTACTGCATATTGAGGCATTCACATAACAATGGATTGAATTCAGACCCTGAACTAACTTTACAGTTAAGAGAGAGTGGACTTGTTTATTATGTGTTGAAAGGCACTGATTACGTGATTTTTTTTTTTTTGTTACATTTGTACCCTGCGCTTTCCCACTCATGGCAGGCTCAATGCAGCTTACATATACAGGTACTCATTTGTACCTGGGGCAATGGAGGGTTTAGTGACTTGCCCAGAGTCACAAGGAGCTGCCTGTGCCTGAAGTGGGAATCGAACTCAGTTCCCCAGAACCAGAGTCCACCACCCTAACCACTAGGCCACTCCTCCACTGTAGGAGGATTGATTTGCATTTCACTCTAAGTGCAACAGAATGGGAAATTAAGGACCACAACTGAATCTATCCAAGTACTTTATGGATTTCCTAGTGGAATCTTTCTCTTTGTTGCCTGAGAGTGCACTGTCAAGTGCCCAGGACAATACTGAAAAACTTTTCTGTGAACCTAAGAGAATGCTTAGCAAAACGAAACTCAGTGGAACCGTGTCACCAGCTCAAAAACATGATAAGTAATGTTAATGCACAGATTTTTCTAAATCCTGAAGTTGAATAGCGATTTGTATCAGTGCCATGCTAAATGAAAAGAGCACATTGCAGGTAACAGATTTTTCTCCCTCATGCCATCTCAATACTTACATTATCAGAGATAGAATCTCTGAAAGCTGGCCATTTTGTCAGACATTCTTTACAAAAAGTGCTATATTTGCAGTTTCATTATAACTGGATAAAAATGCTTGTAGTCATTCTGACTTTTAGCAAACTGGATCATAATCATTATCTAACACCTGCAAAGGCTACTTCTTGTGAGCTGATTGAAAAGGAAAAGGGAAAGGGGATGGGATCTGATATACCACCTTTCTGTAGTTATAATCAAAGCAGTTTTGTACCTGGGTCAAGTAGGTACACTGGGAATCAAGCATGGCTCTCCTGATTCTCAGGTTACTGCATTAACCATTAGGCTATTTTACTTGTGCTACTTAAAACTTGTTCCACATGCATTTCCATATATTTTATAGGTTTTTTTTAAAGTACTGATATGTTAGATTTTATGTAAGTTAAAACACTTGAGTTGGATTAAACAATTACAATCAGGAATTCTGGGCATATTTTCCTCCTCTAATCTGAGTATTCACCCATCGGCAGGATTTATTGAATTATAGCCAGCCAACCCAATTTTAGAAACCCAACAAATCAGAAATAATAAACCTCCCAAAATGTCCTGGGATTGTAAAATACCTCCTCTCCTCTCTCCCTTCATCCACAAACATGCATACATAACTTAGACTAGTGTTTCCCAAGTCAGTCCTGGAGTACCCCCTTGCCTGTAAGGTTTCCAGGATATCCAAAATGAATATGCGTGAAAGAGATTTACATACAATGGAGGCAATGTATGCAAATGAACCTCATACATATTCATTCTGGATATCCTGAACATCTGACTGGCAAGGGGACTGACTTGGGGAAATACTGACTTAGACCATTGATCTAATTTTGTCTGCAAATGAATACCTAAAATAGAAGAGGGTTTTATGACCATGTAATAAAAAGGATTTTAGAGATTGCTTTTCAACTCTGTCTGCCATGACCAACAAGTGCACTTGGGGTCTGTATTGTTGATTAGAAGTAATTCTGTTTAAAAATGATTGTTTAACTTTGATTGTCTGAAAATCAGTTGGAATGCAGAAGATAAGACACAGCTCTAATTAATTTGGTATGTGAAGAGGAGGATGGCGCTTGTTTTCGAAGTTCAGACTGGCCACCTGGACTTGGAAACATGTGACCATATTCCCACAGTATGGCTTGTTTACCTATTCTCAAGCATTCTGTAATTTCCCTTGGCTCTGAAAATAAGCTTAGTACAGTACAGACCATTAACACATCCCTACATAAAATATATTGCTATCCAAAAATAGCTTCATTGTGGGCCCTGCCCTTGCTTGTTCATCATTCTAGATTGTTCAATTTTCAGGTGCAATTTGTCATAAGAAACTACTTCTCTAAATCACCAAATCTCAAATCGCAACTCCTACTGCTAAATAAGCATGACCTCAGTAGCTAAAACACAAGAGAACCAGATCTTGTCAAACATGTATCCTGTTAACATGAAAGAATAGTGATATGCAGTGAGGGAGTTGGAAACCAGAGTAATTGATATCCACCTAAATAAAACCACTGCTTATTAAATGTTGATGTTGGCTTGAAATAGGTAAACAGTACTAAATTACAAAGATTTTTCAGTTGTGTGTTTTGTTTTTGTTTTGTTTTTTTCAGTGCGTTTTATCTAACGAGAAAGGTGCCGGTACTCAAATACCAGGCCACCCTTCAGGGGTGGGGTGATCACTGAGGGACCCTCCCCACAATAGCCAGGTCCCCTGCAACCACTCACAGAATCTATGACAAGGCAGAATTGGTGTGTAGAGCCTGAGGTTTTTCATTAAAACTTGGAGACCAGAAGTCAAATTTAGCAGACACTGGAAAAGGTGCCGGTACTCAGTACCCCCATGTACCCCCTCAAAAAGAGCCCTGTTTTTTTTGGTGCTATTGCCTCTGTCCATAACTTATTATCCCAATATTATTTGGAAAGGGGCCACATACCACAACTTTCTTCAGAACTTTGTATGTATATCCTAAATCTGTATATCCTAAATAGGTGTCAGTGTTCCATGATAATTCATATTCTCTTACCCAGAAACTGTAAATGTGGCTTCTACAACTTCTCTCTCTTTGACAGTCTAATATGCAAAATCTGGGTCACTAGAATAGATTTAAATTTTAGGGGCCCTGTTTACAAAGGCATGCTAGCATAATATTCCTATGGGCATCTACACAATTAGCATGCACTAAAACTGCTAGTGTGCCTTTGTAAACAGGGCCCTGGATTTGTTAGTCACCTTTTCCAAATCCAAGCTCAAGAGCAACAAAATGTGTCATTGGCAGAATCAGGATCTGAACTCTAGATTCCCAGATTTGCAAATACAGTGGTGGAAATAAGTATTTGATCCCTTGCTGATTTTGTAAGTTTGCCCACTGACAAAGACATGAGCAGCCCATAATTGAAGGGTAGGTTATTGGTAACAGTGAGAGATAGCACATCACAAATTAAATCCGGAAAATCACATTGTGGAAAGTATATGAATTTATTTGCATTCTGCAGAGGGAAATAAGTATTTGATCCCCCACCAACCAGTAAGAGATCTGGCCCCTACAGACCAGGTAGATGCTCCAAATCAACTCGTTACCTGCATGACAGACAGCTGTCGGCAATGGTCACCTGTATGAAAGACACCTGTCCACAGACTCAGTGAATCAGTCAGACTCTAACCTCTACAAAATGGCCAAGAGCAAGGAGCTGTCTAAGGATGTCAGGGACAAGATCATACACCTGTACAAGGCTGGAATGGGCTACAAAACCATCAGTAAGACGCTGGGCGAGAAGGAGACAACTGTTGGTGCCATAGTAAGAAAATGGAAGAAGTACAAAATGACTGTCAATCGACAAAGATCTGGGGCTCCACGCAAAATCTCACCTCGTGGGGTATCCTTGATCATGAGGAAGGTTAGAAATCAGCCTACAACTACAAGGGGGGAACTTGTCAATGATCTCAAGGCAGCTGGGACCACTGTCACCACGAAAACCATTGGTAACACATTACGACATAACGGATTGCAATCCTGCAGTGCCCGCAAGGTCCCCCTGCTCCGGAAGGCACATGTGACGGCCCGTCTGAAGTTTGCCAGTGAACACCTGGATGATGCCGAGAGTGATTGGGAGAAGGTGCTGTGGTCAGATGAGACAAAAATTGAGCTCTTTGGCATGAACTCAACTCGCCGTGTTTGGAGGAAGAGAAATGCTGCCTATGACCCAAAGAACACCGTCCCCACTGTCAAGCATGGAGGTGGAAATGTTATGTTTTGGGAGTGTTTCTCTGCTAAGGGCACAGGACTACTTCACCGCATCAATGGGAGAATGGATGGGGCCATGTACCGTACAATTCTGAGTGACAACCTCCTTCCCTCTGCCAGGGCCTTAAAAATGGGTCGTGGCTGGGTCTTCCAGCACGACAATGACCCAAAACATACAGCCAAGGCAACAAAGGAGTGGCTCAGGAAGAAGCACATTAGGGTCATGGAGTGGCCTAGCCAGTCACCAGACCTTAATCCCATTGAAAACTTATGGAGGGAGCTGAAGCTGCGAGTTGCCAAGCGACAGCCCAGAACTCTTAATGATTTAGAGATGATCTGCAAAGAGGAGTGGACCAAAATTCCTCCTGACATGTGTGCAAACCTCATCATCAACTACAGAAGACGTCTGACCGCTGTGCTTGCCAACAAGGGTTTTGCCACCAAGTATTAGGTCTTGTTTGCCAGAGGGATTAAATACTTATTTCCCTCTGCAGAATGCAAATAAATTCATATACTTTCCACAATGTGATTTTCCGGATTTAATTTGTGATGTGCTATCTCTCACTGTTACCAATAACCTACCCTTCAATTATGGGCTGCTCATGTCTTTGTCAGTGGGCAAACTTACAAAATCAGCAAGGGATCAAATACTTATTTCCACCACTGTAACTTCTTTAATCACTGAGTGATATGTTAACAATTCATATCATTAGGTTTCTCTGTGATGCTCATACTGTTATGAGCATGAACATGAGTCTGTAATTGTGGTGATTTATAGGCTAGAAGTGCTACTTGTTTTCTTGGAGGGAAATGTCTTCAAATGGGTTAGTTTTGCACATACCATGAACCTCACTCCTAAGCCAGGATATAGTAACATGTGGAGGGGCATTTTCGAATGGGGATGCCCATCTCTAAGGGCGCCCATCTTTGAGGACGTCCCCACGAAAGGGCGGGGCATCCCGTATTATCGAAACAAGATGGGCGTCCATCTTTTGTTTCAATAATACGGTCGGGGATGCCCAAATCTCAACATTTAGGTCTACCTAAGAGACGGTCTGCCTAAATGTTGAGATGGTCGACCTTAGAGATGGACGACCTCGGTTTTCGCCGATAATGGAAACCGAGGACGCCCATCTTAAAAACGACCAAATGCAAGCACTTTGGTCATGGGAGGAGCCAGCATTCGTAGTGTACTGGTCCCCCTCACATGCCAGGACACCAACCGGGCACCCTAGGGGGCACTGCAGTAGACTTCACAAATTGTTCCCAGGTACATAGCTCCCTTACCTTTGGTGCTGAGACCCCCAACACCCCCCCCCCCCGCAAACCCCACTCCCCACAACTGTACACCACTACCATAGCCCTAAGGGGTGAAGAGGGGGCACCTACATGTGGGTACAGTGGGTTTTGGGTGGGTTTTGGAGGGCTCACATTTACCATCACAAGTGTAACAGGTGGGGGGGGGGGGATGGCCTGGGTCTGCCTGCCTGAAGTGCACTGCACCCACTAAAAACTGCTCCAGGGACCTGCATACTGCTGTGATGGAGCTGGGTATGACATTTGAGCTGGCATAGAGGATGGAAAAAATGTTTTTTATTTTTTGGGGGTGGGTGGGAGGGGGTTGGTGACCACTGGGGGAGTAAGGGGAGTCATCCCCCATTCCACCCGGCGGTAATCTGGTCAGTTGGGCACCTTTTCGAGGCTTGGTTGTGAAAAAAATTGGACCAAGTAAAGTTGGCCAAATGCTCATCAGGGACGCCCTTCTTTTTTTCCATTATTGACCCAGGACTCCCATCTCTTAACCATGCTCCCGTCCCGCTTTCGGTACACTGCCAACACGCCGCCATGAACTTTGGCTGTCCCCGCGATGGAAAGCAGTTGAGGAAGCCCAAAATTGGCTTTCAGTTATGCCGATTTGGGCGACCCTAAGAGAAGGACGTCCATCTCCCGATTTGTGTCAGAAGATGGGCGTCCTCTTTCGATTATGCCACTGATAGTAACATAGTAAATGATGGCAGATTAAGACCTGAACGGTCCATCCAGTCTGCCCAACAAGATAAACTCATTTTACATGGTATGTGATACTTTATATGTATACCCGAGTTTGATTTGTCTTTGCCATTCTCAGGGCACAGACCGTAGAAGTCTGCCAAGCACTGTTCTTGTACTAGAAGTTCTGAAGCTAACATTGAAGCCCCTTAAAATTTACACATCCATATCTATTCAGTTGTGATCAAGGAGTAGACCGTAGAGGTCTGCCCAACACTGGTTTTGCTTCCCAATTACCGGTGTTGCCACCCAATCTCTACTAAGATTCCATAGATCCATTCCTTCTAAACAGTATTCCTTTATTTTTATCCCACACATGTTTGAATTCCATTACTGTTTTCATAACCACCATCTCTCGCGGGAGGACATTCCATGTATCTACCACCCTTTCACTGAAAAAATACTTCCTGGCATCACTCCTGAGTCTGCCCCCTTCAATCTCAAGAGAATCCGAGGAGAGACTTGCTGATCTCAGTATTATCTCAGTGTCTCAAATTTACTGCTAACACTCAACATAGTGCTTGCACTGTAACAAAGAGAACTTCTCTCTGGAGTTTTTAAGATGTAACATGTCTAGGCAATCTATCCAGGTGTGCTTGAAAATTCTTTTTAATCAAGCCAGTGGATCTTATTCTATAAAGGTTATGCTCCTAAAGTTATGCTCCTAATTAAAGAGCATAATTTATGCTCCTGGATTATGAGTTTAATCTGTTTTGGAGCATAGACTATGCTCACAATTTAGGAGCATAAATTATGCTCATAAATTTAGAAGCATTAATTTTAAGAGTGTAAATTTAGGAGCATAACCTTTATTGAATAAGACCCTTTATATAGATTTCCCCTGAATGTACGTCTTCATTGATATTTCTTTTATTATTATTATTATTATTATTATTATTATTATTATTATTATTATTTATTCGCATTAACAATTTACATCAAAACAAGAATGCTATAAATATGGAATGTGTCATACAGAAAATCAAAGATGACTTGGTCAGTGGTACCCTAGAACAATGAACTTTTATAGCTGTACAGTAGTTAAATCAGGAGAGTTCAAAATATTCTTCACAGGAGTTGACCTCCCCTCTGCAATTCCTGTAGCCATTAGTACTCCTTCATATAATGCAGTCTGACTATGCTGTGCTCCTAAATGAAGTCTCCCAAGGCCTAAAAAGTCATTGACTCCTACACTATTTCAGACCTGTAACACTTCTGTCAATACAGAATTGTCAATCAATATTTTCAGCATGTTTGGAGGTATAGGACCTCTAGGGGTTTAGCAATACTTCTGCCTCAAGCCATGGAATCACTCCTGATTCCACAGCAGCAAGCACATCCCCCAGCATATTCAGTGAGAGCCCAGGAAAATGCTGAAGCATCATAGATTGGTGAGGTTGCCCAACAAAAGGGTTTGGGACTTTCCCTCTACGGTGAACCCTTATGTTTTTCCATATAAGTTGAAGGAAAGTTGGATAATAAAGGAAAATAAATGCCTTCCAGATATGGAACAAAATCCCATGCAACTGCTCATCTTGATTTTTATTTCAAGCCCCAGTGCATCAATTTGCCAATGTGTCTTCATAGTTCTGGAATATCACAATCAGCACTGCAATGCATGTGCTCAAGTGTCAAGCTGCCTTCCAGATATTAATGCCTCCAGAAGTTGCCAGAGCATGCAAAATGACATAATTCAATAGGCACTGTAAGCTTCTTCTCTTTCTTGAGAAACCAAATTAAACAGGGATGTTATCAAGATGCAGTAAAAGGCAAGCTATTACCTCAGCTAGATTTACCACGGGAATCAACAACCTGTTGTATCCGCGACTACCATAGTAAATGAATAATCTGCCTGATATTCAGGTTGATTTAGCTGACTGCTGACCGGTTAAATCACTTGGTCAGGGCTAGGTGGTACTTAACCTGCTAAATGCCACTGAATATCACGGTTAGTGCTGAACACAAAGCTGGCTGTCTTGGGGATGTTCTGGGGGCAGAGTCACACCTGGTTGCTTAAGTGCTGATATTCAGCATTTAAACAGCCAGGATAGTGCATAAATGGGACCATATAAATGTCTGACCTATTTTTATGTGGTAACTCATGGCCGTTTAAGTAATGAATATTGACTTAAAAGGCTATAGGCCCTGTTTACTAAGCCGTTATAAAGGCATGCTTGTGTTTTTAGTGCACATTAAAAATTAGTATATACTAAAAATTAGCGTGTGCTAATGATAAAGACACTCATATATTCCTATGGATGTATCTAGCATTAGTATACACTAATTTTTAGCGGGCACTAAAAACACTAGTACACTTTAGTAAACAGGGCCCTATGTGTTAGCTGGCTTAAAAATAACTGGATATTCAAAGTCAAATCCCACACTAATCCCGGATTTGCATATCCGGGAATAACAGCATCGGCGGTGAGCAAAACACTCACTACTGACAGCTGAATATTAAACCTAATGCTGCTAACTCAGCCTGATAAGTTCCCTCCTAGAATGTACGTTACACAAGAAGACTATTGTTTGATAGGCACAAAATGTTACTTTAACTTTCAAGGTGTTTCATGAGTTATGTTTCAAAATGAATATTTTAACATTACTTGTGCTAACCTAGCCCAAGAATACTTTAGGGATTTTTTGTGACAGTAGTCTGATAATATGTAAACACATTCTAAGCCACTGGCAAGAGAGGGAGGGTAGTTTCAGACTAAAACAAAACAATACTGAACTTTCACAGATGTCCTCAGAGTTAAAAATTCTGCACTATTTTAAGACAAATATATAAAACCACATACTTTAAAAAATAAAGTAACAAGAAACTACCCATTTTAAAAAAATCTGTAGCTGAAAGCGTGTAATGTTTTTGTGTGTTTTCAAATCCAAGCCAAACAAAACCATTAAACAAGGATTTTGTTTCACAGTGTCTGCAAATCATTCAACCGCCAACCCCTCTACACTAAGCATGAAGTGCCAACCAAAATATGTCAAGATTACTTGGGCTCAATAAAATCTCTAAACCAAATGACATATTGCCTGTACTTCATCACTGAGGTACTTGAATAAAAGAACATACAGGGCTCAAATCACCCAAATTCAGGACTTAAACAAATGTCTGGTAAATGTTGTAGACTTGGTGCACTAAAATAATCACATTTAATGTTTAATGAAAAAAATATGTATGGCTCAGAACAAATGAATAATTATCCTTTATAGGGTTTTTGTATTAGTCTCATGTTTGGAAATGTATAATGTTACCAGTTTCATTAGATTATGTATAAACCTCATTATCCCCTAATCAGCAAGCACAGCTGACCTACAAATATCACTAAGGGGCACTTTTACTAAATCATATACCATTTTTTTAATATATTATTTTGGGAGGGGGCATGGATAGGAAATGGTCATAGAAGTACTAACCATCTAGCATGTTCATATTAGAGAGTACTAACCGGTTAATGCAAGGCAAACATTGCATAGGAGGTGGTAAGTGCTCCCTCATGTCACAAAATGCATAATCACCCATCTGAGGCTACCCTGTGGCCACTTAGAGGGTCTATCCCCAGCACATCTCAGGTCTGCCTGCACCTGCTGCTTGTGCTCTACATTAGCAACCTCCTCCTTCTGACTGGGTTCCAACCACCTCTGGGCAAATATCCCACTCTCAAATTATCCCCAGTGATTTCTAGATTACTGGAGACCACACTCCCAGTGGTCCCACAGTTCCCAGAAAGCACTCAGAGACCCAACAAACAACCCACTAGGATTCTTAATCAGTCCAGACAGGCAGGAGCAATAAACTAAAATTGTTTATTGTCATGCAAAAAATTAGAACAATGAACAGAAAAGGTGCAATCAGCAAAACAATATACAGGAAACTGAACTATGGATCAATTATAACACTAACTAAACATTTGTTTACTATCTAAATAGTACCTGGGGCGATCAGAACATATAGCTGCTCACAAGTTATCAAATATAACTTTTCACAGGGCCTCAGCAAAGAGATCCTTCTCTCTTTTCTCCCTTGCTAAGACTAGAGCAAAGGCCAGTACATTCTAGATTAAACTGAGCACTTAGGCCAATCAAAGCCCAGAACAGCAAATTTTAAAAGTAGCTGGCCACATCACTGCAGGTCTTTTCTGTGTAACAGCTTTAAATATAAACATGAACCACCTGCTGGCCAAACTAGAGAAATACACTTCAAGAAATAATACAAGTTACAGGCTTAAACCCCACTGTTTTATCACACCACATTAATGTTTTTTGCAAGTCCCACATGCTAATGGAAAAATTAGTGCAGGAACACAAAAAAAAGCCCATTTTGGGATGCATTAAAAATAGGCTTAGTGCATGGGGAAAGTCCTGCATTAGGATGTGCTAAGCCTAGACTTTGCCACAGCTAATAAAAGGGTCCCTAAGTAATTGTGAAAGTGAAATAAGCATGCTCACACTATGATGTCATCATGAAGTCAGCGTAAGAAGCTCACAAAATTTGGTTACAATGCAGCTCAGAGAGTAAAATGAGCATGCTCACATTATGATGTCATTATGGTACAGGTAAAAAACCCACAATACTACCCCAGCTCCATAGGAATCAGTGAAAATAAAGGAAAGAGACAGCAAATCTAGAAATTATCATCATTGTTATTTATTGCATGAGTTTTCAACTAACATGTTACAACCAACATCAAGATAATATTGGATAATAACTCAGGAATAACATCTGAAGATGACAGAACAAGGTGAGGCAATTAAAGAAACACAGGGATACCAAGATTAAATGACTAAGAGCAGTTTTTCTAGGTAATGTCTAAGTCATAAGAAGGTAAGACATAAAAGAGAAATGTGGGGTAAAAAACTGAGATGGTATTAATAATGAGCTTGCACAAAAGGTTCAACATTATTTTGGTATGGCACATATATATGTCCAAATTCAAAAAAATTCAGAAATGCAGGGGCCCTTTCACTAAAGTGTGCTAAACTTTTCAGTTAACATGTTTAAACATGGGATTTTACCAATATAACACCAGACCAGATATATTCTACATATTAAAAAAGGTAGAAAGAAGGCCAAGGACCCTATTTACTAAGATGTGCTAGCGTTTTTAATACATGCTAACCGTGTAGACGCCCATAGGAATATTATAGGCATCTACATGGTTAGCACATGCTAATGCTCAGCACGCCCTAAAAATGCTAGTGCACCTCTAGTATGGCTTAGGAAACAGGGCCTCAAATAACAGTCAGTTTGGTTAAAAAGTGGGGTGAAAGAAGCTACTAGAGCTAAAAGAAAATCCTTCAGAAAATGGAAGAAGGATCCAACCGCAGATAATAGGAAATAGCATAGCAAGTCAAATGCAAAGTGCTGATAAGGAAGGCAAAGAGAAAAGAAGATTGCCTTGGAGGCAAAAACATATAATAAAATCTTTTTTTAGGTATATTGAAAGCAAGAAGTTGGTAAAAGAACCAGTTGGACTGCTAGATGATCAAGGGATAAAAGAGACTTTCATGGAAGACAAAGGCCATAGCAGAGAGATTAGATGAATTTTTTGCTTTGGTCTTCACCAAGGAAGATGTGGGGGAGATACACGTAAAATCCTTTGGTCTGGGAACCAGTTATATAGATAATATCAATTCAATATAATATTTACCAAACAAATCTTTATCTGATAAACCATCAATTTTTAAAAATATTTTACATTTTTAATTTTTAGTGAAATGTGCTCAGAAAATCATGTGTGCAAAATTGTCTACAAAAAAGACTACAGCACCTCTTTTTCTATCACTGCACATTTTGTAAGCACAGATTAATACTTTTTGTCATCCAACAAGCATTATAGCCATTAATAGATTTAAAAGGGTTTGTTTTCTTTAACTTATTTTTCAGATTCGGTGCTTCAGAGATAACTGCATGCTCATCTATACAGAAAGGTCCTGCTTAAAGAATATTCCAATCTGACACCAACAAGGAACCTAGTTTCACCTTTGATGGCGTCGTCAAAGGGTAAAAGTGTCCAAAAACTGCACACAAAACAAACACAAATTTTATAACAATATATATATATGGGTCAGCTTACAAATTGGTATCAACCACACCTCTTCATAGCAGTCCAACAGCCAAAAAACACCAAACTTCTTTTTTAACTCCAGCATTACATGGATGTAACCTCACATCAATGGATACGTCAATGCTCTAACCAATCCTCCATTTTTTCGAAAGGAACAGGTATAAGTTATAAACTAGTCCACACCACTTCTTTATTCATTCCGAAAGGAACCACTGTATTCCACATGTAAATAAACCACTGTTCTTTCCACAACAATCTTCAAGTGATGTCTCGCCCTCTCTTAGATTGTATCTTTTCTATAACAACAAACCACAGATCTCCCATAGTGATAAATGGAGAACAAAACTAAGAAAATAATGCCTTTTGTATTGCTCCACCTCAAATATTATGTGCAGTTCTGGTCACTGTATCACAAAAAAGCTACAATGGAATTAGAAAACATATAGAGAAAAAGAATGACAATGGTAAGGGGGTGGAATGACTTCCCATTAGGAAAGGCTAATGAGACTAGAACTTTTCTGCTTGGAGAAAAGATGGCTGAAGGGAAATACAATAGAGGTCTATAAAATACGAGTGGAGTTGAACAGGTATATATGAATCGCTTGCTTACTCTTTCCAAAAACACAAGGGCTAGGGGACCCTCAATGAAGCTACTAAGCAGTAAACAAATTGGATAAAATATTTATTCACTCAATGTGTAATGAAACTCTAGAATTCATTGCAGAGAATGTGGTAAAAGCAGTTAGCTTAGCAAGGTTTAAAAATGGTTTAGATAATGTCCAAAAGAAAAGTCTGTAAGCCATTATTAAGAGGGACTCGGGAAAATAAACTGCTTGATTCTAGAATAAGCAGCATGAAATCTGTTTTATTCTGTTGGGATCTTGCCAGGTACTTATGTTAGAAACAGGATACTGGGCTTGATGGACCTTCGGTCTGTACTAATATGGCAATGCGTATGTTCTTATATTCTAAATTTTACGTACCAATTTATGACAGCTTTCCCACTTTTTTTTAGGTCATGCGCTAATGTTATCATTAGTATGAGGTTACTGTAGAGAATTAATTTGGGTGCATTTATTGCTTCCTATTTAGGAAGCACAAAATACTCACACGTTAACTCTTCTTCAGCTGGTTAGCACACTGCAAATATAACATGCTAGCTGGCTAACACTTCCATGCCCACTCTCCACCCATGCCATCCCCCCTCCCTCAGTCAAAAATTAAGAAAAATACAATAACTTGCAGTTTAACATGTGATAGCAGCCACACTACTGCAAAATGCTTTAAAGAATTAGTGCAGTAGCCTGTTACTGTGTGCTAACCACATGTTATGGGTTTAACACCCTTTCGTAAATGGCCCCGTAGTCTCATATCCATTACACATTTAACCTTATGCTCACTTTCTTATGGCCAGCACTTCATTTTAGGGAAGAACATGCTCTTCACAGGCAACATGCCAGGTCTTCATACAACATGGAAAATTTATTCTCCTGAAGAACCATCGAAATATGAAACTTATGAGCTCTCTCTTTAAAGCTCATTGATGTTTTTGTCTATCATAATGGTATAATAGAGGAAGAGTGTAGACATCTAGAAGGAATGTAGGGAATGAGTAATTTGTTCAGGTAGGCTGGAGCATGAAGGAAGCAGCATTTAAAGATTAACGTAAGGATCTTAAAATGAATGCGGGCAGAGATGGGAAGCCAGTGTTCAAGACAAAGAAGGGGAGTGACATGGTCAAAATGGTGTGCACGGTTTAACAGAGGTAGATTGCATTAACTGGAGGTGTTTGATTGAAGAAAAAGGGAGGCCAGCATAAAGGGAATTGCAGTAGTCAATATGAGTGATTACCAGAAGCCAACATCAGAGAACGAATGCCCTAAGCACTATTCAACAAAAACACGTGTAAGTGCTGTGAGTGAATAATTGCAAGGGGCTAACATGTAGGAGGAGCATAGGCAGGACTTCCACTTACATGCATAACTTACAGAATACAGTAAGTTACCTGAGTTCCAACCACATTTAGGCACCCACAGTTAGACAGCTCTATGACTGGTGTAACTGTAGGCTTATAAATGTTAGATGTTCCAATACCAGAGTAGCTAGTATTCTATAATGCCACCTGGGCAACCAGGTGCCATTATAGAATACGCTCCTATCACACATTATTAGGACACCTAACTGGGCAGTTATAAAATTGTGTGCTTACTGCCTGATATTCAATGCTATTTAACTGGCCAGGAATGGTTGCTGGCTGGTTAAATAGCCTGAAACTAAGCACTAATATTCAGTGTGAGATTGCCGGTTAGCACCAATATTCATCGGCTGACCTGCTAAGTTTAGTGGCCAGATAGACTTGCGCATACACATGGGCAGAGCATATCATAGGCATATCACCAAGCTATGGGTGCAACTTTTGAATGCACGTAGAAAACAGATGAAGAACAACAACAGATGGTGGAGAGGCTGAATACCACATTCAACAGTCTTTATTAGAATATGTGGGGGAGATTCTGGAAAGAAACGTCCAAGTTGTGATTTGGAAGTCTTTGCAAAACGTCGAAATCCAGGGGTGGGGAAACCCGTATTTTCAAAAAAAGATGGATGTCCATCTTTCGTTTTGAAAATACCATCAGAGACGTCCAAATCCTTAAATTTGGATGTCCCTAGATTTGGACGTCCTTGGATCTGGACGTTTCTGACTTTCGGCGATTTTCGAAACCAAAGACGTCCATGTCAAAAAGGCAGTAGAGAAAGTAAATAAAATTAAATGAAATATTCAATGCCGGGCCATTTCCAGCAACTGGCATTGAATATTCAGGGTTTTTTTTTTTAAACCTCTGAAAAGCTAATCAGTTCAGCCGATATTTAGCTCTAACCAGTTAACATTTTAGCGGTTATAGGCCTGCTATTTATGTGGCCTTTTTTAACTGCTGAATATAGCTGATTAAGCACTGAATATTCATGCCTAACTGGCTATGTTGTGTGATAAAGCCAGTTAGCGGCTAGCCACAAACGGTGGATATTTAACGGGAGCAGTGGCGTACCAAGGGGGGGCGGTGGGGGCGGTCCGCCCTGGGTGCACGCCGCTGGGGGGGGGGGGTGCCGCGCGCCTGTTGGCTCTGAGTCCACTCGTTCCCTCCCTGCTGCTCCCTCTGCGTGGAACAGGTTACTTCCTGTTCCGGGTCAGAGGGAGCAGCAGCCAGGGAACGAGCGGACTTGGAGCCAACAGGCGCGCAGCACCCCCCCAGCAGGTAAAAATGCACCCGGGGAGGGTGTAATTTCACCGGGGGGTCACGCTGCACCCGGGGGGGGGGGGGGTCGCGATCCGCCCCGGGTGTCAGCCAGCCTAGGAACGCCACTGAACGGGAGATAACTTATCTTCTGCTGAATATCTGCGGTTAGACTTCGATATGCTATTTAAACAATCAGTGGCCATGTCTGGCGGGTTAAATAGCTTTGAATATCAGGGGGGATCTTTTCTTTTTTTTTCCCAGAGTTCTTCATATATTTTACAGAAAGCTCCACATTCAGTGATCCTTTCATAAAATGCCATCATAGAGAACTATACATGGACCTAAATGTCTATTTTCTGACCTAAATGTCATATATAAAATTGGGCTGTGCATCTCTTTAATATTAACTACGGTGTGATTAGGTCACAAATAATTGTTTTAAGAGATACATCCAAATTGACAGTGGAGTGCATTATAATGCAAATAGTGCACATCCATACTGGACCAGTTTCAGATTGGTTATCTGATATAGATTTGATTACTACATAGATTTTCTTTACCAGATCTAAAGAATGTACTCAGTAGCATTTCTTCTACATTATTCTGATGGGCAGATGAAGAGAGAAGTCTTTTTGTGACCTGACCTGACATTTTTAGGCAGTAATCTTATTTTATAATCTAGTAGCTTGCTATTGGGTAGATTGTATCTGTAGAGATAATGATGAACCTGGATTGACACTACACTCTTGGTTACTTTGGCTGCAGCAGCCTTCTAAAGAGGATTATGCTAAACATAGGGTCTCTACTAACAGTTGCTTTCAGTCAATCTGTTAAACGTTTTTTTTTGTGTGTGTTTTTTTCATACGGCATTAGCAAGTAGGTCAGAGTGATGACTGCTAAATACGGGATTCTTATCAGGAGGAAAATAATGAGATATGAATCTCTACAGCGGTAAGATACTTCTGTTTATGCATTTCTGAAACAGAGCAGAGAGAACCAAAAGTGCTGTAACACTATCATAAATTCTTTTAATCTATTATCTATATCTCTGTATACATACATAATTTTGCAGGTTTTTTGCTTTGAAGATATGGGAAAAAATCCAAAATTTTATTTTTTTCTCACGTGACATCACTAGTGTGCACTGTTGTTCAAATAATGTACACTATGGATTAACAATACGCCCTATTGCTCAACAATGCACACTAAGGGCCCTGTTTACTAAGCCACGCTGTAGGCGCATTAGTGTTTTTAGTACACACTAAAAATAATCACGTGCTAATGGTTGACGGACAGACGCCAGAGGGTGGTGGTGAATGGAATTCCCTCGGAGGAAGGAAAGGTGAGTAGTGGAGTGCCTCAGGGATCGGTGCTGGGGCCGATTCTGTTCAATATATTTGTGAGTGACATTGCCGAAGGGTTAGAAGGTAAAGTTTGCCTATTTGCGGATGATACTAAGATGTGTAACAGTGTGGACACCACGGAGGGAGTGGAAAACATGAAAAAGGATCTGAGGAAGCTAGATGAATGGTCTAAGGTTTGGCAATTAAAATTCAATGCGAAGAAATGCAAAGTGATGCACTTAGGGAATAGAAATCCACGGGAGACGTATGTGTTAGGCGGGGAGAGTCTGATAGGTACGGGCGGAGAGAGGGATCTTGGGGTGATAGTATCTGAGGATTTGAAGGCGACGAAACAGTGTGACAAGGCAGTGGCCGTAGCTAGAAAGATGTTAGGCTGTATAGAGAGAGGTGTGACCAGCAGAGGAAAGGGGGTGTTGATGCCCCTGTATAAGTCATTGGTGAGGCCCCACCTGGAGTATTGTGTTCAGTTTTGGAGGCCGTATCTTGTTAAGGATGTAAAAAGAATTGAAGCGGTGCAAAGAAAAGCTACGAGAATGGTATGGGATTTGCGTTACAAGACGTATGAGGAGAGACTTGCTGAACTAAACATGTATACTCCGGAGGAAAGGAGAAACAGGGGTGATATGATACAGACGTTCAAATATTTGAAAGGTATTAATCCGCAAGCGAACCTTTTCCGGAGATAGGAATGTGGTAGAACGAGAGGACATGAAATGAGATTGAAGGGGGGCAGACTCAAGAAAAATGTCAGGAAGTATTTTTTCACGGAGAGAGTAGTGGATGCTTGGAATGCCCTCCCGCGGGAGGTGGTGGAAATGAAAACGGTAACGGAATTCAAACATGCGTGGGATAAGCATAAAGGAATCCTGTGCCGAAGGAATGGATCCTCAGGAGCTTAGTCAAGATCGGGAGGCGGGGCTGGTGGTTGGGAGGCGGGGATAGTGCTGGACAGACTTGTACGGTCTGTGCCAGAGCCGGTGGTGGGCAGCGGGACTGGTGGTTGGGAGGCGGGGATAGTGCTGGACAGACTTGTACGGTCTGTGCCAGAGCCGGTGGTTGGGAGGCAGGGCTGGTGGTTGGGAGGTGAGGATAGTGCTGGGCAGACTTATACGGTCTGTGCCAGAGCCGGTGGTTGGGAGGAGGGGCAGGTGGTTGGGAGGCGGGGATAGTGCTGGGCAGACTTATACGGTCTGTGCCCTGAAGAGCACAGGTACAAATCAAAGTAGGGTATACACAAAAAGCAGCAAATATGAGTTATCTTGTTGGGCAGACTGGATGGACCGTGCCGGTGTTTTTCTGCCGTCATCTACTATGTTACTATGTTATATGTTACTATGTTAGCGAACTCAGCTGACAGGCGCGCGCTGCGGCGCCCCCCCCCCCCAGCGGCGTGCACCCGAGGGGGGGGTGTCATTTCGCCGGGGGGGGGGCCGCGCTGCACCCGGGGGGGGGCACATCGGCGATCTGCCCTGGGTGTCATGCTGGCTAGGATCACCACTGATGCTTCCTATCAGTGCCTCAGTGGAAGGGTGATGTAGAAAAAAAAAAGATTTCCGGCTGTGTGCATCTACCATGACCTCCCTACCCTCCCATGAGGTGTGACCCAATCTGACCCTTATATATCAAACTGACCCTACCGGTGCATCCCAGGATGTACCGCATAGGCTGAGAGCCACCATTTTTTAAGATGGCAGTGCCGGAGGCAGGATCGAGTGGATGTTGCTCCTGTCTCTAGTTAAGATACGCACAAGGGGGGTTGTAAAAAATCCTAAACACAGTTAAAATAAGTTGTACCAACAGCCCAGTATCCCAAATCTACAGGATACCACACTACCTCCTCATACCATGTTCCCTTTACTCTCAGGGATGGTGCTTCTAATAAGCCAACTAGGCGATTTCCTACAGTGCCAAGATTTAGGGGGTGGCAAATGGCAGTGGGCAGCCCAGGTATTCCTCCCCTCCATCACCACCCCCCTCAAGTTCCAGTGGGCAGAACAACTGGAACTAGTAGGCAGGCCAGTATCAAAACAAGAAAGTACAGGGCTTCAGCACATGCACACTGAAGACTTGTCATGTCCCTGCCCTCTCCAATGCAGATTTTCTTTTGTGAACTGAGTGGAGGTACAGCAAGTTAAGCATGCACATGTGCTGAGTTGCCATGCTTCCTCTTTGTTTAGCTACCAGCCTGCCTGCTGAGCTCTGGCTGTTCTATGTGACCACCATTATAAGGGTTAGGGAAAAGACATGCTAGACCTCCAGGTGGGGGGGGGGGGGGGGGGGGGAGTGAGGACATGAGATGCTGGACTGTCTGGGAGGGGGAAATTGCTGGTCCATAGAGGGAGAGACAACAATATGATGGACTAAGGGGGAAGAAAGTGAGCAGTAAGATGCTGGATAGCTGTGGGGGGAACCCAAGATTCCTAGAATGCTTATAGCCTTGCACTGATACTCTCCAACCTAATACCACACTTCTCTCAGGGTTAGTCTGGTCCTTCTTACTCTTGATAATTGTAACATACTCCGATGCTCTCAGGCCAGATAAACAGACTGAACTACTTGCTTTATTATAATTCACAACAATGCCCTTTGAGAGCAGTAGGGCGTTGGCTGTGTCACCGGTCCGGCATCACTTCTTACCGGCGGCTATGCCTTTCCTGGCTATATGGAGAAATCCAGATTTTTCTCTATGAACAGAGTGCCCAAGACCTTTCAAGCTTGGGAGGATAGGGGCATAAAGTTTCTGTTTCAGATACTCACGAATGATGGACATATGAAACCTTTTTCTGATTTGCATGCAGAGTTTCATCTACCTGCCACAGATCATTTCGATTATTTACAACTGAAGCATTATGTGTGGAACCTGGGATGGGAGCATTTATGTGAGGATATCCAGGAAATTTTGTCCACAACTTACACTTTGGGCTCCAATCTCTGTGGTCTCCTCTCCTTTTTTTTTTTTTTTTAATCTACACCTCCTCCCTGGGCTCACTGATCTCATCTCATGGTTTCCAGTATCATCTGATGACACCCAGCTGTATCTCTCCACACCAGACATCACTGCGGAGACCCAGGCCAAAGTATCAGCCTGCTTATCCAACATTGCTGCATGGATGTCCAACCGCCACCTGAAACTGAACATGGCCAAGACCGAGCTTATCGTCTTTCCACCAAAACCCACTTCTCCTCTTCCTCTACTCTCTATCTCAGTTGATAACACCCTCATCCTACCCGTCTCATCTGCCCGCAACTTCGGAGTCATCTTCGACTTCTCCCTCTCCTTCTCTGCGCATATCCAGCAGATAGCCAAAACCTGTCGCTTCTTTCTCTTTAACATCAGCAAAATTTGCCCTTTCCTCTCTGAGCACACCACCCGAACTCTCATCCACTCTCTCATTACCTCTCACCTTGACTACTGCAACCTACTCCTCACTGGCCTCCCACTTAACCATCTATCCCCCCTTCAATCCGTTCAGAACTCTTCTGCACTTCTTATATTCCGCCTGAACCGATATACTCATATCACCCCTCTCCTCAGGTCACTTCACTGGCTTCCGATCCGATACTGCATACAGTTCAAGCTTCTCCTTCTTACCTACAAATGCACTCAGTCTGCAGCCCCTCATTACCTCTCTACCCTCATCTCCCCTTACGTTCCCACCCGTAACCTCCGCTTACAAGACAAATCCCTCCTCTCAGTACCCTTCGCCACTATCACCAACTCCAGGCTCCGCCCTTTCTGCCTCGCCTCACCCTATGCTTGGAATAAACTTCCTGAGCCCTTACGCCAAGCCCCTTCCCTACCCATCTTCAAATCCTTGCTCAAAGCCCACCTCTTCAATGCTGCTTTCGGAACCTACCTTTATACCTATTCAGGAAATCTAGACTGCCCCAATTTGACTGCCCCTATTTGATTGTCTGTACATTTGTCCTTTAGATTGTAAGCTCCTTGAGCAAGGACTGTCCTTCTATGTTAAATTGTACAGCGCTGCATAACCCTAGTAGCGCTTTAGAAATGTTAAGTAGTAGTAGTAGTCCTTCCATCACAGGTTTCTGCTTGACAGAACGCCAGACATCGATCATGCTCACTTACTTACTCAGTGGAACACTGACCTGGTGATTGAACTGGATGAGGAGAGCCTGCGCTGGAGACTTTTGGTGGTCTCCAAGGTTATGTCTAATGTACAATTATGGAAGTTGAAGTATAAATTTGTTTTGCAACTCTTTGGTGCTCATTTTCAAAACATAAGGTTCCATAGTAACCTATGGAACTTTGTAAGTCTCAGTGCTTTGAAAATGAGCCCGTTTGTCTTCCCACATTCCCACAAATTCTATGTATGGCACCTAGATTCCGCATGGAGATATGCACGTAACTTAATTGGCGTAACAAGGTAATAAGCGTTTTTAACACCATGAAACAAGCAATAATGAGCATTAATTGGCAATTATGCTGTTCCTCTAGATCGATTGCAATTTCATAATTATTACACTGACTTTTGAAACGCTTAAAATTTGTAGCACTCAGTGGTAGTGGAAGTGGAATTGATATTCCACTTTCCATGGCTAATTTACTTCTGACACCACGTAATGTATTCAGAAACTCTCAGGCCAGATAAATTCTTAACTACTTGCTTTATTATAACTCACAGCATCAACAGGAAGTGACCGAGGTGCACTCTCCACTTGCTAAAGGGATCAGAGGCACTTTCACTACAACCAGCATAGCTTGTCACAAGAATTCTTCCTGTCCTGAAGACCTGTGCACTCTGATTTTGTGCTTTAACCAACATCCCATGACAGGAGAATAAAAAGAAAGAGCTCAGAGCATAAGGGGCCAACTGAAGGAGCATTTAAGTAGTCCTAACCTCCCATCTCCCTCTACTTCATTACTGAAAGTCAGAAAGAGATTCTAATGTCTCTAGCAGGTGACACCTTTGAAGGTGCCCATATATTTGCAAGCCCTCTTTTTTGAATAGAGTATAATTTGCTATCTCTGTTGTCCAATCACGAGACTAACTCTTCACAATAATTAGACAACAGTCACTGTAGAAGGATCTCTAGTCCATTGAAATATATTGCAAGAAACTAGACCTTTTAGAAAAGTTCATTGTATCAATAAATTCAGTATGACAGAGTTCTCCAGGCAGAATTTTACTGAATTATAATTCTAATGAATTTTTCATTGCCAATTTCAGTCAGTTTTATTCAGTTCCCTGCAGTGGCTAATTTTAATTAATAAAGATATGTCAATTATAACAAAAGTCAATGCATTCTAGGTATCTGTGTTTAGCACATATTCTAATGGGACTATATTTTGTGTTTTAATTTAGGCTTACATCTGTTTTCCTGATGTTAAAGCAGTAAATGCTCTACTTTTCCTAAACTAGAAAAAAATATCTGATTACAAAGAGAAACAGGTACAACAGAAATCTGCAAATATTAGTTTACAGAATTCTGATTCCCAAATGAACTCATTTGTAGACTACTTAGATGACTAATTAAGCAAAGCAGGATTATCCCAAACATTCATAAATTAATATGTAGAACTAGCAAAAATGGCTTGTAAGAAAGTCAGACATGATTTTGTTTTCTTGGATTAAAACAGGGATTTTCAACCCAGTCCTTGGGGCACACCCAGTCAGTCAAGGTTTTCAGGATAGAGATATCCTGAAAACCCCGACTAGCCTGGTGTGCCCTGACGGCTGGGTTGAAAACCTCTGATTTAATCATTTCACACAAGCATACATAGCACACATTGGATATGAGAAAAGGAAAGAATCCATCATAATGGTGTAGGTCATAACTTCTTTCTTTTTCTACCTAGAGTAAAGCAGGACAGGTAGATATAAGTATCAATGGAATGTCCTTAGGGAGCAATGCCTCTAAATGAGCTAGTATTGCAACTACTATGACATTAGTGAACAACAGTCCTAAGCCAGGGTATGCGGAGTATGATCTTGGTCTCTCAAATGTACTGCTAATGCCTGCTGTAATGCTTGCATTATGCCAATTCCTCCTGGAGGTCATAGAATGTAATATATTCCAGAAATTTATCATGGGAATGTTCATTTTATTTTTTTCATTTGGACATTTTTTTTTCATTATGGGAACAAAGTCATTGAGTGCGCACTCTTTTTCAAAGTGTTTCACACATGCATGATAGTTTGCGCTTGTGTAATGGCGCCCTCTTAGCAAATAGTGGGGCCCTTTCACAAAGGCGCGGGAGGGCTAACGCATGGGTAGCGCATGCCCAATCAGCACTACTGCCGAGGTAGCAGTGCACTTGGCGGTAATTCTGATTTTGTCATGCACTGAATCCCGCAGTAGAAAATAATTTTCTATTTTTTAGCATAGGGGGCGTTCCCGACAGTACCTGGCAGCACTAGGTCAATGGGTGGTGATAAGAGCTCAGGCAGTAAATAGACGTATGCTAGGTTTAATATTAGTACAGGCCCATTTCCCGGCCTTTTTTTCCCAGGGTCAGTAAAAGGTGGCCCAGCGTGCACCCAAAAGATGTGCCCACACTACCGCAGGCCACTTTTTAATGCGGCTTTGTAAAAGGACCCCAGTGTTTACTCTTTCAAAGGAGTGCAAACTATTATCAGCAAATGATAAAACACAAATTTTTATGGGGGGGGGGGGGGTTGTGCTCATTTTCATTTGATAATGACATGCAGCGACATAGAATATGCCATTGAAATTTCCCATATTGTTGCAAACGAATGCCCATCCCTTGTAGAAACTATTATGAAGAACAAGATAGCTCAGCATATAGATAGTCATGGTTTAATAGGACAGAGTTAACCTGGATTTAGCCAAGGGAAGTCCTGCTTCACTAATCTGCTACATTTTGAAGGCATGAATAAACATGTGGCTAAAAGTCAGGCAGCAAGATCTCTAGCAACGAACACAAAAATGGTGGAGAGATCATCACTTTAATTATAAGTAAGCTGCACAGTTTAAAGATATATCCCTGAAGAAGCCAGATATTTGAGTGAAACAGGACCCTTTGCATTGGATTTTCTCAAGATAAGCGCAAGCTGATTTTTTATGGATATGACTGAATAAAATTTTTAAAAATTAAAGGGTTTTTGGACCAGTGAATTAAATCTGAACAATATTAACGCTGGTAGACAAACAATTGCAAAATGTGTCAGCAGCGGTGGTTTCTGAGGTCCTTTTCCCTTTATAAAACAATAATTTTAATTTGTATACTGCTATTTTGACAAGATCTCTTTTAAATTGGGTTTGTTGAACATCTAGGTCTTGATATCTCCCTTTGACTATAGCATATAATAAACTACCATGGAGCATTGATTTAGCAAACTGTCCTGCTGCATTCCTTCTACTTGCATCTGCTATCGACGCCTGATATCAGCTTATTAATACTTAATAATTAATATGAAAACTTGACTGTCCCATTTGTAATTTCACAAACCATTAACCAACTACAATATGAACCATTGATGGTGAATCTTTTCACATAGGCTAACAACTTATGATTTTTCAAATCTCATCATCAGTTCATGACACATCTGTGGCTGTTTTAGACATTTTTAAAGCTTTTATCCTTAATTGAATCTTCTAATGTTTGAATTTCCATATGTCTAATATTTTGTTTTGTATCCAATAAATTGAACACTTAGTTTGTATCTTGCAGACCAAACACCAACATGGGCCGTATTTCAATCATTGTATCAGGGGATGGTCCTGCAATCAATGAAAACCATAATAAAAAATATAGTTATATCTTAACTCATGCTAAGTAGAGGAGTGTGGTAGCCGTGTTAGTCCACTCTTAAGGTTATCAATAGAAATCAAACAAAATAAAACATGGAAAAAAAATAAGATGATACCTTTTTTATTGGACATAACAATCTGACGAAGAAGGGCGACCTTCGAAAGCTAATCAAGAAATGTATTAAGTTATGTCCAATAAAAAAGGTATCATCTTATTAACTCATGCTAGAAAGCTACATCTATCTCCACACTCTATCACTTGTCTCCACCATTTGGGCATAGGCCTAACATTCTATTGAGATATGATTGCAACCCTGAATGTATGCATGATTATGCAGTTCCTTACCTGCAGGGCAGAACAGACTATATTATATGTGCTAGATCACAAAGCCTGTGTCCTTGTCCCATGCCATGATACCACCCCATCCATTAACTATCCAAAATATCATCAGAATTAGGTATGTCTCAACTCTGAAGGCTACATTCCATGTAAACTGGGACTCTGTGACTGCTTTTTCCATTCTATGCCTTGAGACTAATCAAGTTGCATACTATTCATAGGAATTTTTCTAGATTTAGCTCACTCCTTTTTCAGTAGGAGTATAAGGTGAGTTCCATTCAGGTACAATAGGTATTTTAGTTGATACCTGAGGCAAATGGAAGATTAATCCCCCGGATTCTATATAGCGCATCTAGAGATCGGTGCCAAAATCTAGGCATATTCTATAGCATTGCATGTAACTTAATTGGCTTATTAAGCTAAACAGCATTGATAACAGCACTTAACAAGCAATAATGAGCACTAATCAGCAATAATTAGAATTTATGTGCACAGCATGTTAAGCATATTCTGTAATGAATTCCTAAATTCTAATGCGCACAGTTCAAAAGGGGCATGGCTATGGGCAGAGAAATTGGTGTTTCATGGACGTTCCAAAATTTACGCACGTAGTTATAGAATATGGCCCAGTGTGCACAAATCTACACGCAGGGATTTACACCATGTTTTTGTTGGTGTAAATGGAGACACACAGTTTTAGGCGCTGGGATATCAATTAAGCATATTCTATATACTCTGCCTAAATCTAGGTGCCACTTATAGAACATGCTTGGGCGGAAATGTTTACCGCATGGATTTTTTAGGTGCCATATATAGATTCTGGCCCTAAGTGACTTGCCCAAGAGAAGAAGAAATGGCAATGGGATTTGAACCTGGGTCGCAGTTCACTACTCTAACCATTAGGCTACTTCTCCAATCCACATTTATAGAGCGCCCAGCATGTTCTGTCCTTGATGCATGCATGTAGCAGCAGGTATTGTATGTTTTCTATTTGTTAGCAAGGTAGGAAATTAGATTTATTCCACCATTCAAAGCTGTGCTGGTTGTTGTCTTCTTTGGTGTTACCAGCTTTCAATTCAGTCCTTCCCAAAAATGCTTTAAACTAGTAGAGGATTGGGCATCCTTGAGTCATCTAAGTTTAAACAGAGCAAAGGCTAATATACCTTGATTAGGAATAACAAAATATCTGAGACTATATTCTTCCTTAACTATTGGTGATGCCATAATTCAATTTGAACTCACTTTTAAGGTCCTGGGGATGATCCTGGCCTGTATGGGGTCAATATTCAAAACAATTTAAATAGCCAGAGGAGGTTACTGGCTGTTTAAATTGTCTGTCCGAGGCTAACCGGAAATTTTCAGCAGCGTTTAACCTGATAGTATCACTAAAAATGTCCAGTTAACGCCCAAGCTTAAACCTGCTATTTTGTGGACGGTCCAGGGAAGGAGCTGTTTTCACAATATCCACAGTGAATATTCATGAGATCAATTTGCATACACTGCCTCCTTGATAATGCATATTCATTGAGGATATCCTGAAAACCTAACAGGACCAGCTTGGGAATCACTGCTGTAAAGGGTGCTCTGCACAGAGAGCTCTTTACAGGATACTAGTTTAGCATGCATTTCATGCCTAACTTTTAGCACAAGCACTTCTGCCCGCCAAAGGCTGGTGTAAATTGTGGCACCCAACTGATGGCACTTAGGCATGCAAATCCAGATATTCTATAATATCACACCTAATTTCTGGGAATGCTGCCGGCCCACCCATGCCCCTCCCAAGTCCATGCTCCCTTTGGACTTGACGTTATGAAATTTAGCACACATGTTATAGAACAGGAAGTAGGGCAATCCATGTGTAACTCCTAATTCCTGACAATTAAGTGCTTGTTAACTCCAATAATTAATTGACTAATTAGTTTATGCACAGATCTGGGATACAGAATCCAGAGGATAATGCAGTCCTTTTAAAAGAGAGCCTGCAGTGACGTTGGTGCACGAGTTTCACGCACACTTAGGTCCCCTTTTACTGCAATGGGTAAAAGTTTTTTTTAAGGGGAAGTAAAACCATGCACTAAATTAGCAAATTGGCGCGCAGCCATTTACTCCTGGAGCCCTTACCGCCTCCAGGGCTCCCACGCTAACCCAATGGTAACTGAGCAGCGCTGATTACTCCCGGGTAAGCCCCAGGTGCAAGAAAAAATGTTCCTAGCACCAGAAATGGCATATGGTGGAAACCAGAACTACCGCTGGGTTCCTGAGTGATCCCAGTGGTAGGGACGATTTGCTGCGTGCCATTGACATGGTACCCCTACTGCAACTTGATAAAAGTGCCCCAATATGCACTATTTTTGGTGAATGACATTTTGTCACAAACAACAGTCCATCGCTATAAATTACCTATCCTATGCATATGCTCAGAAAAAAGTAGACTAAAACATTATTCCAAATGCAGAAAGAAACTCAGTGATAAGGAAAGGTGAGGTTTATTGAATCACAAGGAAATCTCCCAGAGACAGGAGATGTATAAAACATACTGATCCTTGGAGCAGCCGGCATCATCAAAAGAATCTGAATTTCTTACACAAAGGTTTTACTGTTCTCAGCATTATAAGATCTGAATTGAAATAAATTCTTCAGCTAATGCCATGACCTACATGCAAACCCAGTTTCATCAATATCAGACTTCTTTTATTGCATCATTTGCATAATAAGAAGGAGAAGAAGAAAGACATGAAGAGTATTTTTAATCTTTGGTTTTAATCATTACCTTCTAAAACTGAACATGATGTTTCTGAGAATAGTCTACACCAAAAGTAATTTTTTTAAGTTGAAACTACATGTTAATATTTTGGAATTCCCCCTCAGAGAACTGGCCTTGTATAGATACTCCAGTTACATTCATGTCTCTTTTTATAATATGATTAGAGTTACTACAGTCACTTTAGATACAACATGAAAAATAGAAAAGTTATCATTAGAACAAAGTGTATGGAATGTAATTATAGGACTATACTCCTATCAGTTGAGAAATATTTAAATTAGACTTAAGAAACAATAGTGCTTTCCACATCTGCAAGTGCAGGTGTTAACACCCTTTGTTTATTTGGTGTCATGTTAGTATATCCCAGTTGGACAATTGTAGGAACCGGCACAGAAAATGTGTATGGTGACAGAAATGACACACTAAAGCAGGGGTGGGCTACAATCCAGTTGGGGTTCCAAGATTTGTACAATAAATATGTATGAGATTGATTTACATGTACTGTTTCCGTGATATACAAATAAATCTCATGCATATTCATTATGGAAATCTTAACAACCCAACTGGGTTCTGGCCCTTGAGGACCGTGGTTGCTCACCCCTGCTCTAAAAGTTGTCAATAATTGTGATATCATTCTTTGTGTGACAAAACAAAAAAAAAAAAAAAGGCACACAACTGCTTACAAAACAGTAGATAAAAAACAACAAAGCAGTGGAATCAAATGCATTTATTGGAACAATACCCGACGTGGCCACGTTTCGCCCTCAGGCTGCGTCAGTTGGAAGTAGCAGATAAATGGAACTAGATTTTTGGAACTACTAGTGTATATGTTATATTTATATACACTTTTGATAGTTTGTACCCCTGACGCAGCCTGAGGGCGAAACGTGGCCACGTCGGGTATTGTTCCAATAAATGCATTTGATTCCACTGCTTTGTTGTTTTTTATCTATTCTTTGTGTGACTAATACATAGCAGTCTTTCTGAGGTTATGTGGTTATTAGGTTCTGACTAAAATGTACTGTGACTGTCAAAGAACAGTATATTTAGGCTTTCTCTTTACGTGCTCTTGCACAAATAGGAATGGGTAACTTCATAGGTTACTGTTGACATTGCTGCAGGTGAAATCTCAATAAATGTGTAGAATTGTTAAAAGCAGGTATGCGGTTGATATAAATATTTAAAATGTCATTTGTCCACAGTTTAAAGATGGGGCTTTGAAACATGAAGTCATACAAAATATTCCACAGCCCTACTGCTACTGTGTGAAATATCCTGCAACGTAATTCACTCCATCCATTGTGGTCAACAGGTTACAGATATTCTTTTTTGTCTCAAATAAAAACTCACACAACAGAAACGTGGGCCAAAATTTTAAAATATTCATCACAACTCAAATAAGACTTTCTTTGCAGCTTGGGAGGAGAAGCCTCCACAGATATGCAATTCATCTTCTTAGTGCCACCCACAGGCCTGCCTCCCAGAATTGATTCACTTACATACATTAATACTATTTGCACCTGTTGCTTCTATCAGCTCTTTGTTATTACTTTTGTTATCTCTCCTTTATCAATATATATAATGATCAAGATTAAGACAAGGTTGGCTTATTCATTAAAGGGTCCTTTTACTAAGCTGCGGGAAAAAGGGCCCCGCAGTAGTGGCAGCAGCCATTTTACTGCAGTAAAAAGCCCCTAAAAAATGGCCATGCCGAGGGAGCACTTACCACCACCCATTGAAGTGGCGGTAAGGGCTTTGATGCCCAATTACTACCGGGTTAGCACCACGCTATTAAAAAAATATGGCGAACAGGAAATGGTACACACTCCAGGTTGAACTACCACCGGCGGCCACGTTGGGACGTGGTAGTTCCAATTTAGCATTCAGTAAGCCCATGTTAGGCTTACCGACGCTTTGTAAAAGGGCCCCTAGTGAAGTTTTAAATAAGTTGGAAATTAAGTAGTCATATGAGTACAGCAGTGAAATTGAGTATTTAGGACCAATGCCGAGTGAGGTGAGTCATGGGGAAATGGCCCTATGTGAAATGACATAGCCTTCAAAATAGGGACATAGATCCTATAATCATATGTACTGGTAAAACAATCCTTGGATAGATCCGACACGGGCTGTGTTTCGGCACCATAGCGCCTGCATCAGGGGTCACAAAGAGTAGCAGGAGACGTGCGGCAATGTTGTTTAACTCAACGAGATTGTTGGAAGCAATATGCTGCAACTATATGTTGTCCCTTCGCATACAATCAAGTAGAAATGATCTCTAGTGAAAAGAAATCATTTCCTTCAACAATCTCGTTGAGTTAAACAACATTGCCACATGCCTCCTGCTACTCTTTGTGACCCCTGATGCAGGCGCTACGCACCAAAACATGGCCCGTGTCGGGTCTATCCAAGGATTGTTTTACCAATACATATGATTAAAGGATCTACAGTATGTCCCTATTTTTAAGGCTCCTGGTACTCTTTCTTTTGCTATTTGGACTTTTGTTTGTACTTTGCTCCCCCCCCCCCCCCCCCCCTCCATGTGAAATGAGTCGCCACTGAGGTCCATCAGTTTCACATTGACTGAAGTGCTAATATTATGGGCACACTTGATAGTTGCATGTGAATTTGAAACAGTGTTGGGTCTGTAATAATCCCACTAATAAGGTCCAGTTGACCATTCAAGAGGACAGTGGCATACGGCAAAGGGGGCATGCGTGGATATAAGCTGGAATAAAATAAAGGCTGATTGGGTTGCTATGTTTAAGTTTAATGATCTAACCCCAAAGCTGTGAAGGAGGGATACTTTTATGGTGAGACTATTAGTTAACAGTATGTATAAGAAGAGAGACCCCAAGGCTTTGGAGATGAGATATGTTGAACTTTATGTTTCAATAAAAAAGTTATGTTTCTTGGATACATTGGATTGAGTCTCTGAGATCCAGCCCAAGCTTCCTGAAGTGGAAGTAGTGCCATGGAGATTGGGGTAACAGAACCACCACGGCGAATGGGAGAGGCTGAGGCCACGGCAGAATTGACAGTCTATAATCTGCCTTCACATATCTTCAGTTCTGTGAGCTTGATCACTCAAGTGAGAAACAAGAGGAGACAACAAAAGCCCCACCTTGATTCTGCTTTGATGTTCAAAAAGTCACAGTCACCTAGAATATTTAGTCCTACCTAAAGTGCAAGGGCAAATGGTCACATAAATCACATGCGATGAATCATGGATAGTATTAAATCTTGCTTTAATTTCATAATAAGTACTAATTTGCAATACAGTAAGGTCTCCAGAAGAAGCTGGAAGCAAAATGGGCCCCATCAGGATCACACTGTTATTTACTTTCCTCTGCCAAGACTAAGCGACCGAATATTGGGACATGATTATTATAAAGATAAGTGTCCATTTTCAGTGATTACAATTTGATTTGCATTTGCACTTTATTGAGTGGAGGAGTGGCCTAGTGGTTAAGGTGGTGGACTTTGGTCCTGAGGAACTGAGTTAAATTCCCACTTCAGACACAGGCAGCTCCTTGTGACGCTGGGCAAGTCACTTAACCCTCCATTGCTCCATGTAAGCCACATTGAGCCTGCCATGAGTGGGAAAGCACTGAGTACAAACCAAAAATAAAAAAACACAAAGGAAGTTTTGTGTGTTTGATGATTTATTGTACATTGGTCATAAAGACAGATTGGATATTGGACACTTTTCATAGTATGGAGGTTTTTTGACCTACAATTACCATTTTAACTATGTGCAAGTTATTTCACTGATGTAGTGATCTACGTTTTACATCTATTGCCACAGTTTTATTAGGCCTTTTCCTCCTTTAAAGTAAAACAAAGGGGAGAGTGTTTGAATTTCAATTCACTGCAATATTGAGGATAACCTATTTTTATAAAATTGACACCCAGGACCAGCCCCAGTAATGTACAAACACACATTCACACCTGCTCCAAGGAAAGAGTAAATATGTATATGTACTCTATGGAGCTCTTTTACTAAAGCTTAGCACACGCTAAATGCTAACAAGCTCATAGGTATAACATGGGCTTCTTAACATTTAGCACACGCTAATTCCGTTAACACATGCTAAGCTTTAGTAAAAGGGCCCCTTATATTTTATCAAATACATCCATCTCTACCCCTGTTCCATCCCCCCAGGAATGCCTACGTGTAGTAAGCATATAAGTACTTGCCATCCTGTCAGCACATATTTGACTGCTTAGTTTGATAAGATTAATTTTCTGTACAGAAAAGTTTTATAAAATTATTTCCTATGTGTTCAATTATAGTTGACATGTCATTTGACAGCCTCCAATTTGCACAACTTATTCACCGAAAGTTAAGTAGTGAAAAAACTGTGAATTCATACATCAATCAAGCATTTCAGTTCAGATAGAAACCTTCATCATGGTAAGATACAATGCAAACCTAAACCCATTTATACCAAAAATTAAGCAGATTATTTCCTGTTGTCTCCAAGAACATTCTAATGTGTGGTTAACAGGATTATACAATCATTTATTGCTGTGCATGTCACAGTGTCCTTGCCCTAGTGTTTAACATTTCTATAAAAGTCCATTGTCCATGTAACTGATTGTAGGAAATCTGTGTCAGACTGCTTTTGAAATTTGTAGAAAATGTGGCATTTTCCATAGGATTGTTGAACTGTGCATGAATCCATTTCCCAAAATCTAGTGATGCTCATTGTATTTTCAGTTCACTACCTGGAGATGGAGCCTGAACTGAATATTTCAAATAAATAGTTAGTTAAAACATTTTTAAACTACACTAAATATGAAATGATTAAATACATGAAATAAATGTGAAGATATGTATTATATTTTTTTTAATGTGGATCTATGAGGAAGTATCGTGATAAGATCTGTGCTTGACACTAAAGTTAGATTCACTTCCTGATGAGCCAACTACTATAACTACTACTACTACTACTATTTAGCATTTCTATAGCGCTACAAGGCATACGCAGCACTGCACAAACATAGAAGAAAGACAGTCCCTGCTCAAAGAGCTTACAATCTAATAGACAAAAAATAAATAAAGTAAGCAAATCAAATCAATTAATGTGAACGGGAAGGAAGAGAGGAGGGTAGGTGGAGGCGAGTGGTTACAAGTGGTTACTAGTCAAAAGCAATGTTAAAGAGGTGGGCTTTCAGTCTAGATTTAAAGGTGGCCAAGGATGGGGCAAGACGTAGGAGCTCAAGAAGTTTATTCCAGGCGTAGGGTGCAGCGAGACAGAAGGTGCGAAGTCTGGAGTTGGCAGTAGTGGAGAAGGGAACAGATAAGAAGGATTTATCCATGGAGCGGAGTGCACGGGAAGGGGTATAGGGAAGGACGAGTGTGGAGAGATACTGGGGAGCAGCAGAGTGAGTACATTTATAGGTTAGTAGAAGAAGTTTGAACAGGATGTGAAAACGGATAGGGAGCCAGTGAAGGGTCTTGAGGAGAGGGGTAGTATGAGTAAAGCGACCCTGGCGGAAGATGAGACGGGCAGCAGAGTTTTGAACCGACTGGAGAGGGGAGAGGTGACTACGTGGGAGGCCAGCAAGAAGCAGATTGCAGTAGTCTAAACGAGAGGTGACAAGGGTGTGGATGAGGGTTTTGGTAGAGTGCTCGGAAAGAAAGGGGCGGATTTTACGGATGTTGTAAAGAAAGAAACGACAGGTCTTGGCAATCTGCTGGATATGAGCAGAGAAGGAGAGAGAATAGTCAAAGATGACCCCAAGGTTTCGAGCTGAGGAGACAGGGAGAATAAGAGAGCCATCAACAGAAATAGAAAACGGGGGGAGCGGGGAGGTGGGTTTGGGGGGGGAAATGAGAAGCTCGGTTTTGGACATATTTAATTTCATGCCCTATAAAACATTTAGGGGTCCTTTTACAAAGGCGCACTGAAAAATGGCTTGCGGTAGTGTTTTGGGCGCGTGCCGATCCATTTCTTAGCGCGCCTGTAAAAAGGCCTTTTTAAAATTTTTGTCAAAAATGGACATGCGGCAAAATGAAAATTGCCGCGCGTCCATTTTGGGTCTGAGACCTTACCGCCAGCTATTGACCTAACGGTAAAGTCTCATGCAGTAACCAGGTGGTAATGACCTACGCGCGCCAATTGCCACTTGGCGCACCCGAAAATAAAAAATATTTTTCAGACATACATATCGGACACCTGCCTAAAATGAAATTACCGTAAGAGCCACATGGTAGTCGAGTGGTAACTCCATTTTGATGCGCATTGAGCACACATAGATGCTTAGGCTGCTTAGTAAAAGGACCCCCCGAGTGAGAGGTTATTGGAGTAGTAGTATTTATTGGAGTGGAGAAGTAGCCTAATGGCTAGTGTAGAGATCTGGGAACCAGGTTCAATTCCCACTGCACCTCCTTGCGACTATGAACAAGTCACTTAATCCTCTATTGCCCCAGGTACAAAATAAGTTCCTATATATAATATGTAAACCACTTTGATTGTAACCACAAAAAGGCAGTGTATCAAATCCCATTCCCTTCCCTATTTATGGTAAGTTTTTTTCAGATCTTTTCACTATAATCAGAGGCTTTCGATACCACTGTTTGTGTTCGGTTTACTGCCAGCATTCAATCCTATTATATGGCCTCATACTTCCTGGTTGTCAGTCAGTCAGCATTTCATATAAACAGTTAATAAATCCTAATAAAGAAATACCTGAGCCCATTTAACAGTTCCAATCAGATGATGAAAAAGGCAATATATTGCATGTATTCACAGAGAACATCTTAAACCCTATCCTCCAAGATATGTACCCACTCTGAGCCATCCTCTGATTCTATATATGGAACTTACAGTTGAACATGCAAATTTCCATGTGCAATTTAATTGAGTAATGAGCCAATTAGTGCCAATAATTGGGCACTAATATTCAGTTACTATCATTAATTGGCAACATTTTGGATTTGCGTGCTCATCTTGCTAGGCACTAGTCTATAATGATATGCATGCAAGTCTTTTAGTGTGTGTAATCAGGTATTATGGGGAACATGTCTATGATCAGATTGTAATATTGGAAGATTTGGTAGCATTGAGTATATGCTAGACAGGAATTACTGTACTCATTACTAGATATATAATATTTAGATTGTGATATTCATATTTAATGCATATAGATCGTTGTGGCACAGAGTGTGCTTGATATTGAGAAATAAATATTCAATGATTGAGAAACTTATCCACCGTCTAGGGTATTGGCCTATGAAAGTGGGCATCCCTGCTTGGGTGAGTTACAACTCTGAGAATCCCCCTAAACAATTAAAAATTAAAATATCAATAATTTTGACTATATTTCAATTGCATATAACAAATATGTTTTTAAAAGAGGTTTATGTTCCATATATGAAGGTGGATTTTTCTGTCAAGATTTTGCATGCTAAGGAATTCTTTGGTACATGTCCTCATAATGTATAACATTTTGGGGAGTAGTACCCCAGTTTTGTTTTGGTATTAGTGACTTGTGTACCAGTGGTTTATATTGGGATTTTTTTGTATTAATATTTGGTTCACCCTTTATTGGGTCTGTGAGTCATGACCTCCCATTATTGCATTTGAAAGTCAGGCTTGAGGCCTATGTGGTGCTTCCTTACTCCATCTCAGAATGAAGGTTTCCAGTCATGAACAATTCATTTAGTCAAACACCTTGAGTTAAATGTACCTGTGGTATTGCAATCTCTCTTCTCTAGTTACCTCTCCGTGCCCCCATCTGCACATTTCACTCTGTATGATGCTGTAACTCATGAGTCATCTCACTATCTGCACATGGCAATCATTCTGTGGTTGTTTAGGCCACATGCCTTCAGTGCTGCTGCAACCCAAATAAGGATGGACTGTGCATTTAAGGGGTTAGCCAGGATGGATAATCTCATCACCAGATCAAATGAAAACTGGATGGATAAAGAAAATTTGCCATTTTAGCGGGCAGGTGAGGGAGAGCTCAGAACTCAAGCAGCTACCTTTTTCTGTTTGCTAGCACTTCTCCCACACTGCTGTTTTAATGTAGCAGCATTGTCTTCATCAGTTTTAGGCTCTTATGTGCAATCATAAATGTAGGTGTTTTGTATGCAGTTCACAAGTGAATGTTATATACCTCCAGAAAGTAAACAGCTTAGCTTTCCTGTAGTTCCTGACATTTACTAATGGAACTTAGAAATCCCAGAGATATAAGAAGCATTTCCAGTGGGATACTTAATGAAGCATGGAGTATGAAATGCTCATCTGGTGTATTTAGTCTGGCTATGGAGGCAGCTTAGATTAATTTTACTGTTATGTTTGCTGAATAAAGAATATTTTGATGCTCTTGCTTTCCCTGGTAAATACTAATATACTTTTTTGTTACTTGGATTTTTGCTTCAGAGGGCCTGTGAAATCATCTCTTACTATTGGCATGCTTTCAGCAGAGATAGCGTCTTCTGAGCTGCTGGTCTAGTCAAATCCAGGCATTACCAGAGGAGTTTGTTGAAATTGATCCACTACCATTCCGGAAATTGAGTATGTTTTTGGCAGAATGCCTTCAGTTCAGTACCAGCACACACTAACTTCTCTGTTCCTCATGTCCTTGCCACAGATTAGTAACAAGGTATGCCAGAGAATTCACAGATGCTGCCATTTCTACTATGGCCTATAGGTGCCAACATTTCAAAATGATTGCGGGTGCCAAACACAATACAAATTACCCCTCCCCAGACACAGTGAAGAAGGTTGCTCAATATTGGTGGTGCTCAGCACCCACAGAGCTGGCTGCTATGCTACAGCCTCAGCAACTGGACCAAAACTAACAGCTCCTTTCACAGGGACCTCGTTTTAAAATCTTTACTGACATGAGTGGTGACAGTTCCCATCAGCTCTCCATGTCTTACAAACTGAATCAGCACCACCAGTACTTTTTTAAAAAAATACTCTTTAGTAAGCAACAAAACACAGTGGCATCTCCAGTCATAATCAAAGTATCAAAAACGACCGAACAAGAGTCTGATATTTATTTATTTATTTGTTACATTTGTACCCCACATTTTCCCACCTATTTGCAGGCTTAATGTGGCTTACATAGTACCATCAAAGGCGTTCACCAAGTCGGTTGATAACAAATACAATACAAAAACAAGGTTATAGAGAGGGCCATAATCGAACGGGGCTGGCCATCTGTAAGGGTGCCCATCTCTGGGGACGGCCCAGTAAAGTGGCATCTCTGACCGTATTATCGAAAAAGATGGCCGTCCATTTACCACCACAAGTGTAACAGGTAGGGTGGGGATAGGCCTGGGTCCGCCGCCTGAAGTGCACTGCACCCACTAAAAACTGCTCCAGGGACCTGCATACTGCTATCATGGAGCTGGGTATGACATTTGAGGCTGGCATAGAGGCTGGCAAAAAAATGTTTTCTTTATTTTTTATTTTGGGTGGGAGGGGGTTGGTGACCACTAGGGGAGTAAGGAGAGGTCATCCCCCATTCCCACCTGTGATCATCTGGCCAGTTGGGGCACCTTTATAAGGCTTGGTCATGAACAAAAAGGGACCAAGTAAAGTCGGCCAAATGCTCATTAGGGCCGGCTTTCTTTTTTCCATTATCGACCGAAGCCGGCCATCTCTTAACCACTCCCCCGTCCCGACTTCGGTACACTGCCGACACACCCCCTTGAACTTTTGCCGGCTCCACGACGGAAAGCAGTTGAAGCCGGCCAAAATTGGCTTTTGATTATACCGATTTGGCCGGGTTTAGGAGATGGCCAGCCATCTCCCGATTTGTGTTGGAAGATGGCCGGCCTTCTCATTCGAAAATAAGCAGGATAGTGATCAAATGAGGTAGTTATGAACGGTCGAAAGGAATGACGGTTGTATGTTGTCCAGTACGATCATTGGTCATGCTTTGTTGCTTGGTGTAGGGGTTTACGTTGGATCGTTGGGGTAGGCCTTTTTGAAGAGTTTGGTTTTTAGTAATTTCCTGAAGTTCAGGTGGTCATGGATTGTTTTCACAGCTTTTGGGAGTCCATTCCATAGTTGTGTGCTTATGTAGGAGAAGCTGGATGCGTAAGTTGTTTTGTATTTTAGTCCTTTACAGTTTGGGTAATGTAGGTTTAGGTATGATTTTGCAACTAAAACATTGAATCAACACGTGTAAGTAGAGAGAAGAAAAGTTATTGCAAATGCTCAACATCTCCTTCCCTTTTTATTTCCCTAACCCCCTTCCCCACCCATTCCTTTGCCTCACCCTCTCATCTGCTCACAGTCCCACCCTACTTTGAGGGGGGCAATGCTAGGTACTGTTCCCATGGCTCTTGATACTACACCTTTTCTTGCGTTGTGGTTGTCTTTAGTGTATGCTTTTCACATCCTGCTACCTCTTGTATGCGCCTCTCCTAGTATGCCATGGCGGGGTGGGGGGGTACCTCTATTTTGATCCAGAATGACAGTATCACTTTCTTAACCAAAGGGAATGGGATTTGATATGCCTTCTTTCTATGGTTACAATCAAAGTGGTTTACATATTATATACAGATACTACTTTTGTACCTGGAGTAATGGAGGGTTAAGTGACTTACCCAGACCCAAGAGGAGCTGCAGTGGAAATTAAATACAATTCCCCTAGTTTTCAGGCTATTCCTCCACACCAAAAGAAATGTATCTTATGTTATGATATCCTTTTTCCCCTAGAGGTCCCCTATCACCCTGGACCATAGTTCTGTATGTCCATTCCAGGTGAACTACCCTACAGATTCTATCATTGCTAAGGCTCTTGTACATATTTGTGCTAATGTTGTACATTCCAAGAAGGAGTGCATAAAAATACCCTGTGGACTTGACATTTATCAGAAAAATCATCCCCCCCCACATTTTAACTTCTTTTCTCGTTGTTTGGTAATATAGGCTCTATGAAAAATTTTGCAGTATGTCTCCTGTAAGCCCACATTAAGGGTAAATTTGGAGCCTGATTCAAAAAAGGAGCTCAACTGCCTGGCTGTGATTTCCTCCCCCAGATTCTTCTCCCAAACTTTGGCTAATGTGCTTAAATATATCCCCTTCCTTTCTTCCTGACAAATCTTATACCATATAGCCAACTTGTTAAACTGATATGGTACTCTCATAAACAACTGATCGACAGAGGTAAAATGTAAGGGGCTCTCACCCTCCTTCCCAAGGAAGCCTGGTAGTGCCTCACCTGAAGGTATCACAAAAACTGTGTAGAATGTATTTTCCATCTTTCCAGTATTTGGTCAAAGGAAGGGAAGCCACCCTGCCCTGCTTCCGTGAGTTGTCCTACATACTGACTCTCCTCTTGTGCCACCTTGTTTCCCAATTCTGCAAGAAAATCCTACCAACTTGAGAAAAGGTGACAACCCTTGTGCTCCTCCTCCCACTGCACACCACTGTTCTCTACCACTCCCACCCACCCCTTCTTGAATTTTCAGTGTTTTAGCCTTTATGACATTAAATTGATGATATTGGACACAGCACTCTTTCCAAAAGTGCTATGGTGTGAATTTGGTTTGGCCTGTGTGTAGTTCATGCACCCACCTAGGTGGTGAAACTACACTACACATTCTGATATCAAGAAGTTCCATGCCACCCTGTGCTTCATCTAGAATTAGTTTACTATATCGTATCTTTGCAGACTTTGCTTGCTAGATAAAAGGATTAATCATCCTCAGTACTTTTGCTCTTCCACTGTGAGCACGCAGAGAGGCAGCTTTTGCAAAGGATGGAATAGTTTGGGGAAAAGTACCATTTGAACTAGCACAACCCAATCTAGCAGAGTGAGGGGCAGGTCTCACTATTTCTGGCAGAGCTTTTAACTTGATCAAGCTTTTTACATTTCTCCTGTACACTGCCTTAGGGTCCCACTCGAGTATACCCTTAAATATTTTAATGCCCCCCCCTCCTCGCCCATGTTAATGAACAATTTGACAGACACTGGGAGGGACACGTGTTTCCAAATGCTATCTCTTCAGATTTGTAAAAATGTATGCATAATCCAGAGAACACCCCAAGAATTGTGTTAGGTCTGCTAGCCTAAAAATGTCAGCGATAGCTTGTCTGATGAACAGTAACATGTCATCAGCAAACAAACTAGACCTATATTCTTGGGTGTCCATCCTTGTGCTCACAATGTGTGATGATAGCTACATTTTTGCTGCCAGGGGCTCCAAAGAAAGCATAAATAATGAAAGAGAAAGTGGGCAACCTTGTCTAGTTCTACACACTAATCTGTCAAATTCCTGTAGGGCAAGTTTCACCAATACCATAGAGTAATCAGAAACTGTCCCCCTCCCCATTTACACCTGCCTTAAGGCAGGAAACAAAGAGTCCACAGTTAAGATGTAATCTAGTCTTGCAAACATCTGATGGGGGGTTGGAATAGAATGTATAATCATGGTTTCCAAAGTGTAACATTCTCCAGGTGTCAATTAGGGATAAACCTGTTTACATAAAGTTTATTCCCTTGTCCTCTAGTTTGCCTCCACTCTTCTTTGGTGGTTTGCAGTCTTGGTGAGATCACTTGTGAAATCACCTCCACCCACTAAGATATAGCTTAGGATGACCACGAAACACACACACACACACACACACAAAATTATGATTATAGAGACCGGGTCCATAGATATTATACAGTGCTACTCTGTGGCCCAGCAGCAGCCTTGATATAATTATATACCTCTCCTCCCATTTCTTGCATCATCTTAAGAACGTCAAATGCAAGTCTTTTATGAAGAAATATAACTACCCACCCCCCCCCCCCCAACTTCCTTAGAAAGCATTATATGACAAGAACCCAAGTTCCCCATCCAATCACATCGGAGCTGTAGATGTTCTCCTACACTAAGATGAGTTTCTTGAATGAAGGCAATATCAGCCCTTTCTCTTTTTTAAGTAGGACAGGAATTTGGTGCAATTAATCAGTGAGCATGGACCATAAAGTGTTATTAATTTAAGTTTAGCCATTGGTGTTAGGTGCAATATGTTGCTTCATAGCTGCTCTAAAAGGTACACTCTGCGAGGTTCTCCCAACTAAGATCTCCCAGAGTTAGTCTCCCTCATGAATCAATCTGAGACTTCTTTTTGCCACACCTTATCTCCCTCCCTGCTCGGAATCTCCTCTCCCTCCCACTCCCTACTTCCGCAAATTGCACACTCACACCCGGCCATTCATGATCAACATGCATACCTCTCTCTCTCTCTCTACATATTCCCCTTCCTTCCTCTCCCATTATCTTTCACTACTGTTGTTGGATCTCTCCACCCTGAATTAAACCCATGTAAATGTTTAGATCTTTTTACCACCTCTAAAAATCTTCATATACCAGTTACCCACGATTTGCAGAGGTAAAAGACCAAGGCCGCGTCTATGAGAAAGGTAATTTTATTCACTTACCAAGTATTGATACAATTAATATTTTTCTCATGGGAGAATAGAACTACTGCATAAATATGCTGGCTGTATCTATCGCTCCAACATACTGGACTGAAACAGCTATTTTTATACACTTTGTATTTAACAATGATTTACAACGCTTCAACAAGTTATCTTACCCAGGATCATCCAGTCTTCTTTCAAAGCCATCTGGTTTCTCTCACCTGCTAAACCACATTCCCATGTTTGTTTATGCTTCCTCCTTTCCCAGGCCTGTTTGCCCGTAAGAATATCATATCAGATCATAAGTTCCTGGGCCTCACGATTTATGGCCTTTGCCCTTTGACTCTAGTCCAGGGTGCATAACTGTGTTTATTATCTACAACCCCCACCTCCCCTTCTTATCAGTTCAGTCTGTTTCTCCAGGTACACTGCCATGAAGTCATCTGCACCAAAGTTCAATCCATGTCTGAGTGAGGTATTACCTCACATCCCACATGAGGTCATGGTGCAGGCCCAAAATCCACTATAATATGATAGACAGTCAAGCAGTAGCCACCCTGTAGAGACCACAACAACTCTGTCTCTCCTTAGCCACAAAGAAAATTACTCTACCAGGCAAAATTATCCATCACAGACAGCACCAGCACTTCTTGCAGTACTTTATCTAGTGCCCTTGCAATAGCCATGCTGACCCCAATGTACAATATTCCTATGGGCACTGCCTATATAGTACTTGCAGACATTGGGGCTATAGTACCATAGGAGAGTTATCTTCCCTGTGATCTTTGCAGATCAAAACTATTGAAGAGGTAAAGAAAAAAAAACCTCACTCGTGCTACTCTCAGAGGGCCCCCCCTGCTTATACAGGTCCATCTCTTGAACAGGCAAGCAATGTCTTTTGGTGCTCGCAAGACATAAGTGCTGTCTTTACTTCAAACCTCCCTCCTGTGTGTTGCCTGCTATATTATATATACAAAAACAAAAAGAGGTGGGAATATAAAAGCCAGGCTATCCAAAAATTGGAACCAAACCGAAATTAAAACAACCAGCGTTTATTAATTTACAGACAAATGATAATAAAACAATTGCACATATGTGCAATTGTTTTATTATCATTTGTCTGTAAATTAATAAACGCTGGTTGTTTTAATTTCGGTTTGGTTCCAATTTTTGGATAGCCTGGCTTTTATATTCCCACCTCTTTTTGTTTTTGTCTTTACGCCTCGTGGGATCTACTGAGTTCTCCACGTTTTGTGGATTCTCTCTAGATTTTTGCTATATTATATATACCTTATACAAACTGTTACAGGTCAATCCTGCTTGGCCAGCTACTCCTTTCAACTTCTAACAGGTACAACCACATGAACAGTGAAAACAAATTCCAATATCAGGAGGGTAGCATTGATTTATAGGTCTCTTGTGAATTATAATCCATTCCAATAGTGCTCCCCTCAGCAGGCTCCCATCATTGACTCTCCTTTTGCATTCCACTTAATATGTTGCTCAACTACTGCTCACACTGAGGGTAGGAGCCACTCAATAAACTAGTTAGGCTCATGAGGTGAACATGATGTGCTGACTTTTATGAGTCAGGCGCACTGCTGTAAGGTTTTCTAATGCAAAATGGATGCCCTGCTTGACCAATTGTGTGCAATAAGGCACCATTGCCAGTACTGTTCTGCTACTCCTGCTGAAAAATCTTGAAAGAGCAGAACTTTTGTCCCTTTACATTCCAAAGTCCTTTTTTCTTTTGTTCATCTCCAAAATTCTATGTTTATCAGCCTAGTTTAATAGTCACGCAAACACGGGTTTTGAATGCTGCTCTCCTTCCTTATAAGGTCCCATACAGTGCACCGACTCCACTTAAATCAGTACTCATGCAGCATCCAGACTCAAAGTCTGCAACAGTTGTTTCCCAGAGCTCTGCATCTTTTACAGCTTTATGGTGCTCTGATCAACCTGACGTTATTTCTGCAGATACAATTTCCCAGATCCTCTGCTCTCTCCGGGAGCTGTTTCTGGTGCTCCTCCAGACTTTGCAACCTCACCTCCATGCTTTCTACATGATCTTGGTGACTCAGTCATTCCTCAGCCTCCTGAAGCCACATTGCATGCCCTGCCAAACTTTCTTTTATGTCCTCTATGGAGGCATGCATCTTAGATAATTTAATATGAAGTACTGCCAATAAATTCTTTATAAGATCTTTCACTCCCTCACCTGTTCCAAGTGTGTCAATGAATTTGTTATATATATTTCTAAGTATAGAGGAAGGGATAGTGGATGGTATGGATAGGGATAGTGAATGGTATGGATAGGTAGGCTGGGTGGGCCCTGTGGTATTTATCTGCCTTCATTTTCTCTGTTTCTATCTTTTTATTGAAAAAAAATATCTTCTGCTTCTGTCATTCAAAATACAGTGTGTTCTTGGTATTCGCGCATTCAAGATTTGCTGTTTTGCACATTTGCGGACATGTATAGGTAACCAACAAATTGCCTTTCATGCTGCATTCCTGGCTATTCACAAACATGTGCATTTTAAAACAAGTTCTTTCACTTTCGTATTTTGCGCCGTTTCCAGCTATTCATTAACCTGCGTGTTTTTAAACAAGTTCTTTCTCTCACTTTCACTTTGCTGGAGTTTATATCAGAAACTCTGAAAGCAGAGGAGTCATTGGTGGCACTAATTTGCTGGGGAAGTGGTCACTTTGCTTCTGGCGTATATATCAGAACTGAAAATGGCACCTAAGTTTCCTGCAAGTGAGTCTCAAGCTAGTAGTATTCATAAGTGCAAGAAATCTGTGATGTACCTTAGTGATAAAATATGTGGTTTAAATAAGCTTCGTTCTAGCATGTCTGTTACTGCTGTTGGTCGTGAGTTCAGTGTTAACGAATCAAAAATCTGATACATCCAACTAAAGGAAGAAGATATTCACTGGTCTGTTTGTGAGGCTGTTCCAGAAAGTGCTAAAACAACATCTGTGGTTTATGATCAGTCAATGGAAAAGATGGAAAAGCGGCTAAATTTGGGATTAAGCAAATGGTGGACGATAAACTAAAAGCACAGTGGATAGCATTGTTGTGAGGATGTAAGCCAAAGAAATTTATAAACACGTCACACAAGGCTAGGAAAACGTGAAGCTCTTTTCTGCTAGTTCTGACTGGCTTGCATATTTTAAAAGGCGATATGCGCTTAAAAATGTAAAACTGTCTGGTGAGGCAGGTTCCACTGACAATGAAGCTGCTGAAGAATTTTGAAAATACCTGTTATGTGTGATAGAAGAAAAGAACTATGTGTCGGCAAGGAACTATGTGTCGGCAAGGGCTTCAACGTCGATGAGTGGCTTGTTTTACAAACAAACTGGAAAACGGACATATATAATGAAAATGGCAGCCAAAGGCCCTGACTTTAAAACATTTAAAGACTGTGCCACCCTTCTATTGTGGGCCAGTGTCAAGGACAATTTCAAATGCAAGCCTCTCATAGTCTACAGAGCACAAAATCCTCACGCACTGAAAGGAAAAAAAACCTGAATTGCATGCCAGTCTTTTAGAGATGAAACCGCAAAACTTGGATAACATCCAAAATATTCTGGGATTGGTTAAACAACTGTTTCATCCCAGAAGTTGAACACTATCTCCACCACGAAAACCTTACCTTCAAGGTTTTGCTGATTTTGGATAATGCCCCGATACACTGTCACTGAAAATGCTCACCCAGACGTAGAAGTCCTTTTTATGCCCCTGAACACTACTTCTGTCATCCAGCCCCTCTATCGGTGAATTATAAAGGCTTTCAAGTGTCACTACATGTGGAAGCTTTACAGCAAAGCCTGTGAAGCTTTAGATAACAACAATGAAACCACCATTCTTGATTACTGGAAGACAGTGATGATACGCAACATAGTTGACTATATTGGCATAGCCTGGAACAGAGTAATGCAGGCAACTATAAACAATTGTTTGAAAGAACGATCTGATTGCATAACAAACTTCGAGGGCTTTGAAGATGTTGCAGAAAATATGGAAAAGGGTGTGGAAAACATAATTCACTTGGCTTGAAGGATCAGTGAAGTGGGCTTTGAGAAAATAACACAAGAAGATGTGGAGGAAATTTGGGTTGAGATGGCAATAGAGTCCAGCAATGAAGACCTAGATGAGATGGTGCAACAAGGCAGCGATGCTGACGATGAAGAGAAAGATCAGCCTAAGACTCCAACAATTGTACCTCTCACAGCAGCAAAAAATTGCAGAGTGGACATCAACGTTGAATGCAATGTTCAGCGACATGGAAGACTGTGAACCCAAGCTAGAGCGCAGTCTAAAATTTAAGCATCTTGTAAACTCTACATTTTCCCCTCACATTGAGACACTTACCCCTGGATTCTAAATAGTGCAACTTAAGTTACACATCTCACCATTACCCCCTTACCATTACCCCTCCAAAAACCTACTGTAGACTAATACAATAGCCCTCATGCTGCAGGTGTCACCTATATGTGGGCACAGTTGGGGGGGGTTTGGGTTTTGGAGGGCTCACACTTTTCACCACTAGTGTAACAGTTAGAGTGGGATATGGGCTTGGGTCCCCTTCTGTACAGTGCACTGCACCGACCACTAGACTACTCCAGGGACCTGCTTGTTGCTCTAATAAGACTGGCCATAACATCTGATGCTGTCATAAAGCCTGGTATGTACTGTTTCTTTCACATCTTTGGGGTGGGAGGGAGTCAATTACTAATGTGGGAAGAAGGGGGGGTCATGCCTTAATCCCTCTAGTGCTTATCTGGTCATTTAGGGCACCTTTTTCTGACTTAGTTGTGATAAAAACAGGTCTAGACCAAAATGTCTAAAATGTTGCCCTGGACGTTTTTGTTTTCTTCCATTATGGCAGAAAAACATCAGAGTTTTGGGAACGCCCAAATCCCATTCCTAATACGCCCTCTTGTAATTTGGATATGCTACAGATGAACGGCATAGAAAAATGTCTAAAGTATGTATTTTAAAAATAGCAATTTGGACGTTTTGGCACATAAAATGTCCAAATGTTGCTTTGTGCCGCTTTTTGGATGTTTTTCTATTTCAAAAATGAGCCTCTTAATGTTAGTGCAAATAAATAATTTGTGTATTCAGTATACAGTATTTGGTTCAGTATGTAGTTTTTTTGGCTTTTAAGTGCTTGACAAAAATGCAAGCTGGAACCTAACCCTATATTTCTCACAGGAGCAATGCTTTACTTTTCACATTTTGGAAAACCAGAGATTGGCAGGAAGATAACCCTGTATTTCCCATAGGAACAATGCATCACCTTTCATGGTTTCACAGTTCACACAATTTTTTTGGAACCACATTTAATGCGAATAGCGAGAACGCTCTGTACAGAATACGTAGAAAGAAATTATGAGACAAAATGACCAAGTTGCAGAGCACCTAAACAACAACTGGTTTCTAATTGCTACAGACATTCATTTACAAGCCAGGAAGAAGGAGGACTAACATGCTTCTCAGAGTTTTGTTATTCCATATTTTCCAGGTTTCATATTTGATTTTGCTTCAGATAAAGTGCACGCTTTATATACCTTATGACCTCAAAGCCTTTTCTTTTATTTATTTTGCTCTCTACTGCTTATGTAGATGGTCTTCCACTTGCCCTTCATTGAAGATTTTCTCTATCACTGAAATGCATGTAAACCTAACCAAACAACAGTAAATCCTGGTTCACCACAATAAAAGTTTGTTATATCAAGGAATCAGACATTTAAAAACTCATGTAGGCTATAGTGTTATCCCACTTAAGGGCCTTTTTACTAAGCTGTGTAAGTGTCTGCGCGCACCCAATGTGCTAAAAAATGAAGTTACCGCCCGACTACTGCATGGCTCTTGCGGTAATTTCATTTTTGGCATGCAACTGATACGCGCGTGCAAAACAATGGGCGCGTGTATTGGACGTGCGCCAAGTAGCATTTGACACGCATAGGTCATTACTGCCCGGTTATTTCATGAGACTTTACCGCTAGGTCAATGGCTGGTGGTAAGGTCTCAGACTCAAAATGGATACGTGCCAATTTTGATTTTGCCACATGTCCATTTTCGGCAAAAATTTTAAAAAGGAATTTTTCGCAGGCACGCTGAAAAATGAATTTGCACATGCCCAAAACACCCGCCTATACTACTGCAGGCCATTTTTCAGCACACCTTAGTAAAAGGACCCCTTAGACTATTATAATGCAGCCTAGTTGGGGCTTCCTAAAACAGGGAAGAGATTTGCTCGTATCTTTCTCATAGTGAGTTACATTTGGTTATGCATTTTCCTGTCCCCATTTGCACTTGAGGCAATGGAGAGTTATGCGACTTGCCCAGTGGGATTTGAACTGAGCTTCGCTGGTTCTCAGGCTGCTATGCTTACGATTAGGCTACTTCTCCAATCTTATTTAGAGCTTAGGTTATCCAGAATGAAGTGGTTTTTATGGGAATCATACTTATTCAATTACACTGGCTCCTGTTAGTAATGAGAATCATATTTAAAATCTTTGGTTTACTATGTAGAGGTCTGAGAGGATTCTGTCCAGATTATCTGTGGGAAGGAAGCCACTGCTCCCAATTGGTCAAGTCAGAAGAATTGCACATTTCTTCCCTAGTATCAGAATGAACATGAATTAGGTCTCAAGTGAGAGCATTTTCGGGGCAGGATCTTTTATTGTAGAACTTGATGTCCCCTGATTTGAGAACAAAATGTTAATTATATACTCTTTTGTAAACATTTGAAAACATGGCTATTTAATGAAATCTAACCCGAGGGACTAGAGGTTCATTCTAATTTTACAGCAGAAACTTCATGTGCTTTGTAACACAGAATCTTGGTTGCTCGATTTTGATGTCATCACAGTTAAGCAATGTTGTCCTCTGCACTTTCCTTGGAATTGGTCTTGGCTTTCTTGTCATTTACTGCAGAAATCTAACTTTTACTAGGTGCAATATCATGTATTGTTCATAGTCCCCTGGGACTTCTAAGTTCTGATTGCTTATCTCTCATGGAGTTTATTTTGCTCCTTCTGATAGCCTTAGAAGGATTATTTGTCAAGAGATTTTATCTCTATTTTACCCATCTTCTATATTATTTACTCAGTGTAATCACCTTTTCTTTGATGCATTAGCTGCCTATGATTTCTTTTACAAAGCTGACCATGTCCTAGACACGATACTTATCTCTGAACATCTATGGCATACCTTAATATCTGATCCAATGGCTTCTCCAGGTGCATGGTCCAACCATGTTCTCATCTGCTTTATCTGCCTTCATTTTCTGCATTAATATTTACTGTCCAGTTCTGACACTAACATTTGCCATAAAATTGTAAGGCTGCATATTTACACTCTCACACTTGCCAGATTATGTATTCCACAGCTTTCTGGGATCCATGGGTGTGACATTGATGTTACTATGGTTTTCTGGAATATTTTTGTTGTTGAGGACTTAGATCAGATTGCCTTTATGAAGGTCTTCAACTTCAGCCATAATCCATTTCCTTGGTTTGATAACATCTTAAAGCTTTTGAGATGAGAGTTAAGAAAGTCGGAAAGGACCTGGAGGCATTCATACTCCTTTGAGGGTCTTGAGCTGTACATCTTAAGATCAGAAGCATACTTGCATATCATCTAAGAAAACCTAGACTGAATCAGCCCTTAATCACCCGAGAGCTCTTTGAAACAGTAAAATACCTAACTCAAGATAAGCAGTCACATGTCAATGGTCAGGGACTTTCCACTGACAATTTTATTTTTGCTTTCACTAATAAAATTTCCAAGGTGCTGAGGACTTTTGATCAATATACAGTCCGTTTTGGCAAGGGCTTTAAGATTCCCCAGGTGTACCTGTCAGCATATATTGTCCTGGCTCTGACTGTTCTCTCCACTGTTGCCATCACTGCTATGTAACAGGCCTGCCCTAGTGCTTCCCTCACGCCAAAGGATTTTACTCATATGAACCACATCCAGTAATTAAATCTATTTCCAGGAACAGTGGGAGAAATTTCCTTGTTGGGGATGGAATAGTAGGGGGACCTTGCAAGTAATCAAACCTTTTGTAGTTCTTTGGAGGTGTTTATGATTTTTGTAGAGGAGGTTATGTGAAGTATAGCCTCATTTAGCTGCTCTTCCATAAATGAGCTAAGCCACAGCAAAGAGTCATTCAGGACAGCCATGCTTAAAATCATACTCATCAGGCTTCAACTCTGTAGCAAATAAGAACCGTAATTTTGTCCATTAAAGAGAGTTCTAATCATGGAGTATTTTTTTTTCTGGTTAAACTTTTGTAGGGGGGTTGGGGAGTTGCAGTGAACATTTCTGGACTGGTGTTTTGTCCATAGGTGGAGCTTCTGTCTCATTATGTTCTCTACAGCTCGATTCCTGGGATAGCTGCAACGGTAATGGAATGATGAAAATGGTAATGGAATTCAAACATGCGTGGGATAAACACAAAGGAATCCTGTTTAGAAGGAATGGTTCCGTGGAATCTTAGCGGAGATTGGGTGGCGACGCCGGTAATTGGAAACAAAACGGGCGCTGGGCAGACTTCTACAGTCTACGCCCTGATCGTGACTAAATAGATAGGGGTGGGCTGGAGTGTAAATTTTAAGGGGCTTCAATGTTAGCTTCAGAACTTAGTACAAGGAAAGCACTGGGCAGACTTCTACGGTCTGTGCCCTGAGAAAGGCAAGGACAAATCAAACTCGGGTATACATATAAAGTATCACATACCATGTAAAATGAGTTTATCTTGTGGGGCAGACTGGATGGACCGTACAGGTCTTTATCTGCCGTCATTTACTATGTTACTATGTTTTATCCGACACTTGGACATACTTTGAGATTGTATCAACAGCAAAAGGACTTACAGACAAATATGGCTAAAATTGTATAATTTGGGTACTGTAGCAACATGTTACTCAAAAAGTGTCCAATCAGCTCTGCAGAAAAGAGAATATTGGAAAAACCCCACACAATAGTGGCAGGTGGGAACAGGCATGCATTTGAAGTAGGCCTGCTCAAAAGCTTCTGGAAAAGTTGCTGGCACTAGGTTCTGTCGGTGACATTACCCACAAGTGAAAATTTTATGTACTGCTGTCTTCAGAGAACACTTGATAGAGGTTAGTACTTTTATTTTATGCCCTCCTGGTTTTTGTTTTAGATGGAGCATCTCTTTGTTAATATAGAGGAAGTAAGATACTTATTATTTTTCTTGATTGATTGGGCCTTTCCAAATATATAGATAGGTTACATTGTTTTTATTAAGTTTTGATTTGTGTTTTCTAGATATGGATATACCCTTTTAACAATGAATCATGAACTGGATACATTTTAAACTAAATGCTAGGATATTTATTTCTTATATAATTGTCATATTCTATTGCATTTCTTGGATGTAATATGTGATTTATATTGTCACTGTAAGCTATGTTGAATGGCTATATTACTTAGAAAATGAGAAACCTAAATCTTATATTAAATTAAATTAAATATCAAGGGAGACATGTTTTCCTACAAATGTATAATTCAAACATAAGGAGAGCATCTCTAATTAATGCTGCAGTGAATAGAGTACATGCATATGGTTTTGTAGCTTCCCCACATTTCTTATGATTCAAGAATGAATTTAGTTCTTTATGAACTTGGGAATTATATTGTAAAACTTTAATTTTCAAGCATATTTTCATAAAAAATAGTACCTTCTGCCCAAAAGAACATTCATTGTGACAGGGGAGTTGATTGCTTTAAAAAGAATCCTCTTGCCAGTCAAAAATTTAAAAAAGTACTAGAAGGAAAGGAACTTTAGGAAAAGTTTATCATAATGGAAAAATCACTTCAATAGTTCACTTGAATAATTATTTAGTAATTTCTCATTATACCAATATGTAAGTACTATAGAACTAATGTGCCCATGCTTTAATGACAATCTGCTCGTTAATGATATAACTGAGGATTCCGATTTATACATTTTCCATTTTGTACAAGCTGATCCTGAAATCTGCTTAAATTGTGCTCCAAAAGTGAAAAAGAAACTTAGAGGCTTTTTTTAGGATTTGCACTTATAGCATGTTAAGCAAAAATTAACACGTGTAAGTGCAAAGCCTCTGCAGTAAATGCAGAGGGCATGTCCTGCATCTACCCTATGTGCCCTTCCCACTATCAGCATGAACTTGCATGAATGCAATACCTGCAGCAGTGTCACCTGTTCATGGGCCCCTGAACAGCTTTCCCTCCCAATCCTTCCCTACCCCTGATTGCAAGTCCTAATTCTCCACCCACAATCACAAGTTCCAAAACCCCCACCCTCCCCAATCAAAAATCCCACTTCCCCCATCCCCCATTACAAGTTCCTAACCCCTGCCATGCCTCTCCCACTATCACCCTGTCACTTGACCCCATTCCTACCCTCCTCCACACCCTAGATGACCCCTCCCCCAACCACCATCTACTTTTGTACCTGGAGGCAAGGCCTGGTGGTCGAGTGGAAATTTGACTTTATATGGAAGGCTGATTCCTAGCTGTAGTACTGCAAAAATACTGCTAGAAGTCAGCAACACCATTTTGAACCTGGAGCTAGGCAGAGCAAGAATGGAGGGAGACCGCTCCTGCTCCTTTCCATTGGACCACCAAGTCTTGCCTTCTCATGAGGTGGCAGGAAATGCAGTTGTTCTATCAGCAGTCATGACAGCTAGCACACGGTACTCCCATATTAAGCCGCTAATGTGGGTTTTCACTGTGCTGCTTGCTGTGATACCACCAAAAATGGTAACTCAACTATTCATTTATAGTCAATTATTCTAATTAGGACAAGAGGAGAGTTATCATTAGAGTTTAAATTATATTTAATTAGTTTCTAAGAAGCAAACACTAAATAAATTACAAATTACACCATATAATCTTAAGGCTCTTTATATTGACCTGATATCTCTAGTACCTTAAGAAGTTTTAATTAAACAACTATATAATACTAAGATGCAGACAGCAGTCCAGCAGTAAGAGAGGTGCTTTCCAGTCTTTTGCATTGAGTGTCACATATATGATTATCTTCCATTTGGTGAGAGGTCATATATGTGTGCTCGATGCAAAGAGCTCCTAGCTCTCAGAGACTGAGTCCGTTCTCTTGAGGCTAGAGTAGCAGACTTGGAAGAGCTGAGGGAGACAGAGAGGTACATAGAGGAAGACTACAGGGACATTGTAGCAAAGTTCCACTTCCAGTCTGACAGCCCCTGTGCTGCCTTGGAGGAGGGAGGTCTTCTAAAAGGAGAGCATCACCCTGGTAAAGGTGGAAGTAATCCTGAAGCCAGGACCAGCTCACCAGGGGATGCAATATCTTCTCACACCAAGGATGTGTCTCTAGAAGCTCTACCCAGGAGGGAAGGGTTAGGATCGCTGTTGTAGTTGGAGATTCAATTATTAGCCATGTAGATAGCTGGGTGGCTGGTGGACATGAGGATCGCCTGGTCACTTGCCTACCTGATGCAGACCTCACGCATCACCTAGATAGAATTTTAGATAGTGCTGGGAGGTTCTAGAAGCAAAATTTATGCTCTTAGGTAGAAAGCTCAAATCCAGAACCTCTAGGGTAGCATTTTCTGAAGTGCTCCCCGTTCCACACACAGGGCCTAAGAGACAAGGCAGAGCTCCAGAGTCTCAATGGATGGTTGAGACAATGGTGCAGGGAGGAGGGTTTTAGATTTGTAAGGAACTGGGCAACAATCTGGGGAAAGGAGAGCCTATTCCAGAATGATAGGTTCCACCTTAACAAGGATAGGACCAGGCTGCTGGCATTGACATTTAAAAAGGAGATAGAACAGCTTTTAAACTAGATCCTGGGGGAAGGCCAACGGTCAAAAACACATGGTTCGGAACAAGGTATCTTTCAATGATATCACCAAAACAGGGAAGATAGGGTATCCCAACAACAAGGTTGCAGTAGAGACCACAGTAGACAAAGTGTCTTTAAATAAAAAAGGAGACAAAAGATAGCAAATTAACACTGTCAACTACTGAGCAAGATGTAAATAAGAACAACAAACATAGAGACCATTTTACTAAGCCGCGTGGGCGCCTACACGTGCCCAACGCGTCAATTTTGAGTTACCGCTTGGCTACCAAGTGGCCCTTACGGTAATTTCATTTTTGATGTGCATCCGCTACTCGTACCGGAAAATATTTTTATTCTCTGGTGCGCAGGCGGTCATCGGGATATAATCGTCATTTTACATGCAAAGACCACTACTGTCCGGTTACTGTGTGAGACCTTACTGCTAGGTCAATGACTGGCAGTAAGGTCTCAGACCGAAAATGGATGCACGGCAATTTTCATTTTGCACACGTTCATTTTGGCAAAAATTTTAAAAAGGCATTTTTTACAGGTGTACAGAAAAATGATTCTGTGCGTGCACAAAACACACGTCTACACTACCGCAGGACATTTTTTCTGCGGGCCTTTGTATAAGGGTCCCATAGTTTGAAATGTCTATATGCAAATGCCAGACGCCTAAGAAATAAGATGGGAGAGTTAGAACATATTGCACTAAATGAAATATTAGATATAATAGGCATCTCTGAGCCCTGGTGGAAGAAGGATAACCAGTGGGACACTGTCATACCAGGGTATAAATTATATCATAGTGATAGGGTGGATCGAATTTGTGGAGGGGTAGTATTGTATATTAATGAGGGCCTTGAATCAAATAGATTGAAAATTCTGCAGGAAACAAACACATCTTAGAATCCCTATGGATTGAAATTCCATGTGTAAAGGGAAAAAGGATAGTGATAGGAGTGTACTACCATCCACCTGGCCAGGATGAACAAACAGATGTAGAAATGTTATCAGAAATTAGGGAGGCTAACAAACTGGGCAACACAATAATAATGGGTGACATTTGTGAAACAGTACAGGCTCATTTGAAGGAATATAGTCGTTCAATTGGTGAGTTGAAATTTTTGGTACTCTTACAAGATTCTAATAGGGAAAGGTAAGCCAGGGAAAAATGGTTCATAATGAATAGCATTTTATTTATCTATGGAACACTACACAGCTGGGGGGAGGGGGGGATTGAACAAGGAAGTTGAATGGGAATGAATGATAGATAACAGCTGCTTTGAATTTAGGCAATATATTTCCCAATGGTTGCATAGTTTAGACACACAGCCATGAGGTGCAATGCATTCTGGACTGGTTTTCCATGCGAAATTTGCAGTTGCCTGAATTGTTCCACAAATGTCAAGATTTGAGATGTATACATGGAATATTCAGGTAAAATAAATGGTTTTGAGTTGGTTTGGATTAAATATTTAAGGGGTTGGGGATTGTAGTGGGTACAATCTGATGTTTTGCAAATGTTTTTACATCGTTCCTTTTGATAAAGCTATAAGCGAAACTCGGCCAGAGTCAAAACAACACATTCAATTTAGTGATGCTTGTTTGATCAAGAAAGCATTTGTGTGACTCACATTGGACTCCAAAAGTGATAGAAATCATGGAAGCTGCATTTGAGTGAGCATTTGGTGGCTAAGCTCCTATATTTGGAGTGGAGGAATGGCCTAGTGGTTAGGGTGGTGGACTTTGGTCTTGAGGAACTGAGTTCAATTCCCCCTTCAGGCACATGCAGCTCCTTGTGACTCTGGGCAAGTCACTTAACCCTCCATTGCCACATTGAGCCTGCCATGAGTGGGAAGTGTGGGGTACAAATGTAACGAAAACATATTACATTAATGAAGTTCACCATTTAAGAGGATTACCAAACTTTGCTAGAAGTAGCAGGGTTTATCAGTTACAGCGATCTACAGCTTATTGAGAAAATGGACGTACATATGATTGCTGGACAATTATTTGACTTTTAATAAATCCTGTGCTCTTTTTGTGAGAACTTTAGGGTGAAGGAAAAGAGCTGAATTGAGGTATTATATTGCCCTATTATATAGTTGGTTTATGTCATTCCAGCTTCCAATTTCTGGGATATATGGATATGAAGAAGTAGTAGTGGGTGTTAATAATTTTATATTTTATAATAAATCAATATTTGCATAACATCTTGTTTGTTTTTTGCTAGTGGTATTTCCCCTGTTTGAAACATATTTATAGTGGAGTATTCATATCAAGGATTGCATTATGTATAGCACAAAAGCACATAAATGCCAGTTTGTGATGTCATTCACATGCATAGGCATGTCTATCTTATAGTGTGTTCACTCTTTATAGAATTATCCCACATCTTAAATATTTAGTTGTTTACTGATATGTTTTCATTATCTACAGAAAGCTATGCAACATGTGAACAAGTCCTCATTTAGAAAAAAAAATTAATTAATGTGATTTTTTTTTTTTTTTTGAGAGATAGAGGAAACTGGTTTTCTCAAACCCATCCACTTCCCTGTGGTGTCCTCCAAGGCTCTCTGTTAGCACTATCCTGTTCAACTCGTTTCTGCTCCCCTGGCTAAACTTGTCCAAAGCTTACAGTGGCTTGTTCTACACAAATGTCATTCAAGTTGTGGCCTATACTGACTGTTCTGCCAGACCTCAATTCTTTGAATTTTTGCTTGGACACTGTTGTTCCTTGGCTAATTCAAAACAAAATCAAACAATCTAGCAAAGTCTGAAGCAATTTGCATCATCAGGAAGTTGACCTACCCCTTTCTTCTCAAACTTCTCAGGGCCTTCCATATCATTACAGGATTCCATCACTACCTTAGTTGTTCACTTGGATTCACTACTTACACTTGATGGATAGATTGCATCTATCATAAGATCCTCCATTTCTGCTTTGCAGGAAATATGTTCTGTCTATCATTCCTGAAAACTAAAGATCTCCAAGCATTAACTCTTGTATTCACTTTAAATTGGATTTAGCTACTACAATGACCTTTAAAATTGTCTTAAACACTCTTCCCTAGAGCAGTTTCAGTTCATTCAAAGCACTGCAGTCAAGCTTGTCTACAATGCTTACAGATATGGACAGGCATTTTCGAAAGGACGTCCAAGTCGGAATTTGGACATCCCCACAAAGACGTCCAAAATCAGGTGGGTATAATTGAAAGGTAGTAAAGGTAGTATAGGTTACTTCCTGTTCTGGGGCAGAGGGAGCAGGGTACCAGCGGAATCGACAGCTGCGCAGCTGCTCCCAGCAGGTAAGAATGCACCCAGGGGGATGTTGATGCTCCGGGGGGTGTTGATGCGCCGGGGGGATGTCATGCCACACCCGGGGGGACAGACGCTGCTGTACCCAGTGGGGGTGGGGTGTGCAGCGGCAATCCACCCCAGGTGGCAGCTGACCAAGGATCACCACTGTGGCCAGGATGTCTTTTCGTCGCTGTTTCGATTATTGGATTTGGACATCTTTCTTTTACAAAGATGTCCATGTACCTTTTATGCTGCTTTTTGGACGTCCTTCTCTTTCGAAAATGAGCCTGATGACCAATCAACTTCTATGCTGACTGATCAGCAGTGGCTGCCAATCTCTTTAATAATCAAATGTAAGGTCTTTATGATAACCCATAGAACTCTGCTCAGGTGACCCTATTAACTCCTTGCCAGCCTTTGTATTCTCTGCATTCCCAATTATGCAATCTTGGACAATTTTCTTGCATGTAATACTACATCTTGAGGTCCTCTCCCCCCCCCCCCCCCCCCCCTCAAACCACCCAATACCACTACTGCCTATTTGGCCCCCTGACAGTGGACATCTCTTCAACAATATCTTATGACAAAGCCTGACTTTCAGGCTTGACCCTGAACTTTTCTGTTGTAGTCAGGCTTTCAGGGTCTTCGACAGTTAACATCCACAGAGCCTGGCCACTGTAGCTCAGTTATGAACTGTTGATTAGCATTAGCTATTGTGTCTGGTTGTCAGTTTATGTCACAATTGTGCCTACTATTGATACAGTAATTGTGGTTTTCTTGACTGTATTTCTTCCCTATTAATTGAGTTTCATAATGTAGGTATGTTATATTTCTTGATTATATTGAACACCACTTTGCAGTGAATTCTCCAAAGGTGGTTAAGAAAGTCTTTAAATAAATTAAACCATCTTGATTAACTAAAATCATTTTGACAGTGGTAGGAAATTGCTAAAATGATGGTTTGATCTCAAAGGCAAATTGTCTTACTCCATGAATTCCACGTAACATCCATAGTTTCAGAAATCCTCCCAAAAATAAAATGTTATGATCTCAGGCAGCAATTTGTATCAATTCACTACTATTTCTTAAATTTGAAATGTTATTCAAACTGTACTACATAAGCCAATGTCATGTCACAAGAAGTGAGAAAATGCATTGTAGTCTACTTAGGTCTGTTATGAAAACACTGCTAGCACTGTATTAATTTAGCCAAGACTTCTCCCCATGGATGTGACAACACAGGTGTTATGGGAGTGACAGTGTTGCTTAAACATAAAACTCTGTTTTTGCAACAATGGATTGCAGATTGCTATGGTGACACTGCCTGAAGCCACCAAGCTTTCTACACACCCTGGTCTCATAGAGGTTAAATATTTTTACAGATGAAGAATCACAAAAGAAATCATTTCATGTCTTTTAGTAATACCAAAGGAGTTGTTTAGGTATTCGTTAAGTGGTATATAAGAAGTTTGATAAAGATAAAGAATTTCTCCAGTTTAGTCCTTTGTATTCCAAGACTTAGTGATGCCAGTCACTGAGAATTTGATTCACCCAATTGCAGTGGCGTTCCGACCCTAGCTGACACCCGGGGCGGATCGCCGATGCGACCCCGCCCTCCCCCCCGGTGAAATGACACCCCCCCCACCAGGTGCACGCCACTGGGGGGGGGGGGTGCCGCAGCATGCACCTGTTGCCCTGTTTCAGTCCAATTTCGCAATTCGCATGTGTTCACTGCTCCCTCTGAGTCTACCCCAGAACAGGAAGTAATCTGTTCTGGGGCAGACTCAGAAGGAGCAGTGAACACATGCGAATTGCGAAATCGGACTGAAACAGGGCAACAGGCGCGCGCCGCGGCACCCCCCAGCGGCGTGCACCCGGGGCGGACCGCCCCCACTGCCCCCCCCCCTTGGTACGCCACTGCCCAATTGCATGTTGATCTCTTTACAAGGAAAAGCAAGACATATTTGGATTTTCTCAAATGGCAGCTGTCATTAAAGAAAATATTCACTAACTGGCCATACAAAGAGGATATTTTGAATAGTGTGAAGAAAGATATTTGGAGAACACAGGAAGAAAAGACACCATAAATGGTCTATTAATGCTCACATACATGTGCCTTTTATTCAACTCTAACAGCCCTCAGAACTTATATTTACTCCTGCCTCACAAATAAATATCTTCAGCCCAAAATACCACTTCTGATTTGTAGTTTCTAATACATCCAATGGGAGAGATTTTGACACATAAAGAAATTAGATATGGTCTTGTACTTGATTTATTTGAGTCCCTAGAGCAAGAACTGGTACAATTCAGACCTCTCCTCAGATTTACAAGAAGTATGATTCTCTTGTGGGGGAACTTATTCCACAACTTTGTTTGTCATTGTACTTACCTGAGGAGTAGCCAAATGCCATAACCTCACTAAACTGAGCAAGCTCAATTCTCTTTGACTCCTTCTGCTGGTTTCCAAGGGATAAATAGGTGGAATTTGTCACAAATGAATTGTTTATCAGTTGAGAGGGAAGAATTGGGAGTCCTATTACACTTCAGCTGAGGATATAAAACAAGAGCAAAGGGCGACTAAAATGATAGCGGGGATGGGACGACTTCCCTATGAAGAAAGACTAAGGAGGCTAGGACTATTCAGCTTGGAGAAGAGATGGCTGAGGGGAGACATGATAGAGGTATATAAAATAATGAGTGGAGTGGAACAGGTGGATGTGAAGCGTCTGTTCACGCTTTCCAAAAATACTAGGACTAGGGGGCATGCGATTAAACTACAGTGTAGTAAATTTAAAACAAATCGGAGAAAATGTTTCTTCACCCAACGTGTAATTAAACTCTGGAATTCATTGCCGGAAAATGTGGTGAAGGCGGTTAGCTTAGCAGAGTTTAAAAAGGGGTTGGACGGTTTCCTAAAGGACAAGTCCATAAACCGCTACTAAACGGACTTGGAAAAATCCAAAATCCCAGGAATAACATGCATAGAATGTTTGTATGTTTGGGAAGCTTGCCAGGTGCCCTTGGCCTGGATTGGCCGCTGTCGTTGACAAGATGCTGGGCTCGATGGACCCTTGGTCTTTTCCCAGTATGGCATTACTTATGTACTTATGAGTTTCAGGAAAGCAGAAAACTGGCAGAAGTGCATTGTCTTTTGTGGATGTAAGAATTTTCAAAGAGTACATCGATAGAACATGGCTGGGGACAGAAAGAAGCATGACAGGGGAAGACCTAGAGAGAAATATGACCCATTTAACTTGGTTTACAACCATCTTGGTTGGCTTGTCATTCATTCCACTACAACCACCCTGTAGTGTAGGTGCAATGGCAGCACCACACAGTCTGCTAAGGCATCAAATCTCACAGAAGTTAGCTCTGCATTTATTCCAGAATCAAAATAATTTCTCAGATGGTGATCTACATAATCCTCTAATTGCCTCTAGAGATAGACCCTAATCTTAGAGCAGGAAAGTAAATTAGAACTCTCCATGCTGAAAAAAACAGGAGCACAGCATAACAGGTGTTGACTTTTTGGCTTCCTCCTCCTAGAGCTTTTCTCAATTTCATCAAACAGGTCTTAGAAATCTCATTGCAGGTTATATATTAAGAGATCATAGGTCTCCAGGCATTACAGCAGGAGCTACTTTTCTAAACCTTCCCAAACATATCTGGTATATCTGACCTAATACTTACCCACTCCAGTCTCCCCCATGTTTAAATAACAGAAGATATTAAACAGATATATTTCTAAATATTCATGTAAACAGAGATATATAAACAGCAAAAAAAACAGCACCAGGAGCTTTAAAAATAGGGACACCGTTCCTTTAATCATATGCCTTTATGGAGCAATCTTCCCTATTTTTTTTGCTGTTTGGATCTTTGTTTATACTTTGCTCCCTCTCTTTGCTGTACAACAGAGATATTTATACATCTTGAAAATTTTATTAACTAAAAGGTATCCAAAAAAATTAAAGAGCAGAATGACCAAAGTGTGATTTTTGCCTTGGATATATACTGATCTTCTGTAACTTTACATCAGTGTGTTTCATACCATCCTATGTAACTGACATTTTTTTATTAAATCAATAAGAAGTTATTTATATGAGTTAATGTTGCTTTTTCTGCCATTGTTTCATGTAGACCATGGCTATCTGTTTCAGAGAATATTTAATTGTGATAGTAAGCTAGGAAGGAGACTATAGGACAGTGCCACTTTCCGTTAAGAATACTCCCTCATAAACTCAGGGCCACTGTAGTCCTGCCCAAAGGGGAAGTGACATGGGAGGGGTAGAGCCAAGAGGGTATGACCCAAGAAGTATAAAAGGCTGGACCAGAGCTAGGTTAAGGAGGCCCAGAAGGAAGCAGCAATGCCCACTGCAGATGCCTCCACCCTGAGGCTGAGAAACTGCAACCACGACGTTCAGATAGAACAAGTTCAGCTTTGAATCTGGAAGAATTTGTGTTTTAACCTGGCCGGCTGCAGACCAGCCTTGTGTGCCTGCTAGAGACTGTGCTGGTAACTGTGGATCCAGGGACCAGGCCAGAGACTAGTAAGAATTGCAGATGAGAAAAAGATATCCATGTATGCTGTGGCCCTGCAGGAGCAGGCCACCTGAGGACACTGTTATATTTATAGAACTAGTTTGAGTGTTGATTCTTCTTTCCCTGTGAAGTGAACACAAACCCTTTCCAGATATGTTTAATAAATATTGTTTGTTTTCACTGCAACTTGTTGAATGTGGGTGGCTTGCCTTACCTGGCTCCACGGCCCACCTTTGCTCACAGTACCACAAAGCCAATTGACGTACAGGCAGATATTTTGGGCTTCTTACCCTTAGGCTATACTGATATCATACCCTTATCAGCAGGCTTTTTGAATCGCTACAATTCCAGATGGTCCACTGGTGCCATTTTGAAATACCACACCAGAGGGCCAGGAGTAACTCAGAATCACTCCTGGGGAACTCATGAGTGAGGGCTGGAGGTGTAAGCAAGTCAAGAGAGGACTTAATTTAACTTTGATTATCCAAGCTTCTGATTTAAAAATTATAATCACACAATTAATTGCACTTAATCACAGCATGCTTTTTGGGCACTTGCTTTTCATTTTTTTAACATTGACCTAAGCATCTTTTTGAAGAAACATTCAGTGTGGCCAATTATCCTGCACATGCTTTTCAATTTTTTTTAACGTTTAACATTTATCTGGCTCTTCATAAGATCTCTGGCAGTGATTCCCACATGCTACTTGCAACTGATGCCGATACTTTCCCACTCCTATGTTATGCCAAGATGAAATAGGATAGGCAGGGGAGAGAAAGCAATGCTGGAAAACAGAGGGGGAGTTAAAAATTTTTGATCAGGATTTAAAAAATTTAATGATAGTTAAAATTTTTAAAAATTAATCAAAATTAGTAGTGCACCAAATGCCCACTGCTAGTTTTTAGTGCTCTGTTAGAAAAAAGGTGCAAATGAAAAATAAAACTCTACAAAATGGAATTAAGGTTAGATTTTTGAAAGTGCACTACCATATTACAGTACTCTAAAACCATTAATGTGTGTTATTAGTAAACTAGCAAAAAAGGCCCGTTTCTTTGAGAGATGAAACGGGCGCTAGCAAGGTTTTTGTGTCCAGCGACCGTCCTGTTCCCCGCCCCCCCTGCAGGCACCCATGGCCAGGGACCCAGCTGTCCCCCAACCCCCCTCCAGGCAGGCACCTGTCCGCTGCTGTCGCTGGCGCTCCATCCCCCGGCCCTCCCTGCAGCCACCCATGGCCAGGCATCCAGCTGTCCCCCAACCCCCTGCAGGCAGCCCCCTGTCCGCTGCTGTCGCTCCATCCCCCAGCCCCCCCTGCAGCCACCCATGGCCAGGGATCCAGCTGTCCCCCAACCCCCCTCCAGGGACCTGTCCGCTGCTGTCGTTGGCGCTCCGCGATGCGGTGTGCATATGAAAAATGGCCGGCAAGGGGCAGGGGGAGATGGCGTTTCGTGGAGTGTGTTTGCTCCGCCCTCGTTGTCATCACGTTGTGACGCGAGGGCGGGGCACACACTCTTGGGCAAACCGGATATCTTGCCCGCTTCAAAGTTCCGGTTGGAGGCTTCATAGAACGTTGGAGGTGCCTTTTATATATAGAGATAAGTCCCATTGCATAAAATGGGTCCTGCAGTTGTTAACACATGATGCACATGAAAACACATTATAACATTGTAGTGTACATTAATAAACATAGGTCTAAATGAAAAATCTTTCATCAATGAAATCAACAAAACTTATAAAACCCCTGCCTACTCCCAACTTTTGTTGCAGACAATTGGATGCCTATTTCTCTATTTTTTTTTGGAATGTGGAGCACTGAATGATGTCTTACATGGCATTATATGATGTCTTACACTGGTGCCTCAGTTTGAATCAGGGGCGTAGCTATGTGGGGCCATGGGGGGGCCTGGGCCCACATAGATTTGGCCCTGGCCCCCCCTGCTGATGACCCTCTCGACCCCCACTCCCGCCGCTAACCCGCCGTCGCTGTCTGCTACCTTTGCTGGCAGGGGACCCCCAACCCCACCAGCCGAGGTCCTCTTCTTCCTTCGTTCTGTTTCTGAGTCTGATGTCCTGCAGGACGTCAGACTCAAAAACAGAATGAAGGAAGAAGAGGACCTCAGCTGGCGGGGTTGGGGTCCCCCGTCAGCAAAGGTAGGCGACGGCATGGGAGGGGGGTCGAGAGGGTCGTCGGTAGGGGGGGTCAAAGTTGTTGTTGGTGATGGTGGTGGTGGCGGTGGGGGGGTCAGCAATAGCGGGGGGGGGAGTAAAATGTGCCCCCTCACCTCGGGCTCTGGACTCCCCTCCCGCCAAAGTCTGGCTATGCCCCTGGTTTGGATGCCTCAATGCCATGAGCTTAGCACCAATTCTATAATGGCATCTTGGTGCCAAGATTCCATTACAGAATATTAGCATGTCAGCACTAGCATACCCATGTTTAGGAGTGTCAATGGCAGGCATAATTTGGTGTGCCTATGTGTGCCAAGTGATGCATAGTATTCTATAAAGTGTATGCATACCTGGGAGACATGCCCATGATCTGTCTACATGTATGCCCCCTTGTAGTTAGGCACTATGGGCCAGATTCTATATAAGGTGCCTAAAAAATCTGTGTGGTAAATATTTCCGCCTAAGTGCATTCTATAAGCGGCACCTAGATTTATGCACGGTATACAGAATATGATTAGTTGATAGCCCAGTGTCTAAAATTATGCGTCTCCATTTACACCAACAAAAATGTGGCATAAAGCTCTGCATCTACACTTACGTACACTGTACCATATTCTTTAACTATGTACGCAAATTTGAGAATGTCCATGGAATTCCCATTTCTCTACCCATAGCCATGCCCCTTTTCAACTGCGTGAATTAGAATTTAGGTGCAGTTCATTACAGATTACACTTAGCGAGTTGTGCATGTAAATTCTAATTATTGCCAATTTAGTTCTCTTTATTGCTTGTAAAGTGCTGTTATCAATGCTGATTCGCTTATTAAGCCAATTAGGTTATGCACGTTGTTATGGAATATGCCTGGATTTCAGCATGAATCTCTTGGTGTGCTATATAAAATCCAGCAACATGGCAGTTAGGTGCTACCTTATAGAACAGTGTATTATGTACATATGTGCCTGTCAATGGCGCCTTCGAGGCATGTAAGTGGTGTGTACCTCTAGGTGCCAGTAATGTAATATAATGTAATATGGCTTTTGTATTCCACCAACTCCCAACATAGATTCTTCAAAGTGGATAAAAAGAATAATACAAAATGATTAAAGGCATACATTTTCTGAATAAGTTTTTAGATTTTTCTGAAATGAATGATAAGAAGTGAAGCTCATAGATCTTGAAGTAAGGATAGCCACAATTGGACAGGCTGGTAACATATTGAGCTCTCCAAAACTTTTTTTTTTATAGTGAGTTCCAGAAAATGACAGACGAATCAAAAGATATGGATCTCTAGCTCTTGAGAATCTAAGATTAGAAGGAAAAGAAAATAAACAGTGGAAATATTCAGGAGTAGAGCCATCAAACTATTTAAATACTACACAGGCTAATTTTTAAACGATGTGGGCCTGTAAAGGGAGCCAATGAAGGCTTATTGGAGCAGAAGTGGCTCTATCAAACTTCTATAAGTGAAATATAAGTTTAGTGGTGATGTTCTGCAGAATTTGAAGCTTACAACGTAACCTGACTGTGAGATATGATTAAAGACTGTTACGGTAATCTAGATGAGGTAAAATAAAAGCCTGTATCGAATAGAAAAATGCTTTTCATCAAAAAGATCATGGATATTATGAAGTACTGAACAAAAAACAAACAAGCAGTAAATTTTTAACACTGTAAAATAGATATAAAATTGAAAGAATTAAACCTATATTTCCAAAATCCATACATTTTAAAAGACCCATTGAGTTGTGTTTATTTTTTACCCAATTTCACTATTGATTTTTCTAGACCTCCACATCTCTGGATTTGTTTCAGGAAAGATTTTCCTTTAAGGGTATAATTTTGTAACAGCCCTCATGACAGTGAAACATTCATGTGTACTTTTTACTCTGCCAACTTTGTCCAATTTTCAAAGTGAAAATATTCATGTATGTTCACTTTCAAAATTATGTACACAAAAACACCCTGGGTGACTTTTGTTTTTTAGATTTTTGTTTGTAAATTTTATTTAAATGTTTGTAATTGAATAAACATTTTTGTAAGCATCCTATAGCTTTTAGTGCTGCTTTTTTGTTTGCACTTTCAAAATTATCTCAGGAAAAATACCTGCACACCTTTACACTTCCTAACTTGTGTGGTTATTTTTTCTGAATACAAATGCACACTCACTTTTGAAATTTCAAAAGTATATGCATGGTTTCAATCCCCACCAAACCCTGTGCCTAGGAATGCCTCCCCCTCAGTAAAAGAATACTAGAAATTACACTATCCCCTAGACTCTATAAAGATTGCTGAAATTTGGGCATCCAAAATAAGTAGTTAATGGCCTCCATTGATTAAATTATCGGAGGTAACACGCACTTGATTAACACTAATTATTATTTGGGTGCCGATCTGGCTATGCGTTATTCTTTAACAGTGGACACCTTAACTCCATTCTGTGTAACTCAAAAGACAGCATGGCCATGGAAGGGCATGGGCGGGTCAGGCACATTCACAAAAGATGTGCACAGTTTTACAAAATAACAGGGATTGGCACCCAAGTTGTGTGCCTTGAGTTACACCAGATTTCAGTAGGCATAAGTCCTTTTGCCCAAAGTTGAGTGCCAAATTCGGCACCCACTACTGAGCGCCAAATTGGGTGCTCAATGCTATGCTATAGAATGCTCATCCTGAAGCAAGAATAGCATTGAGTGCCGAATTTTCTGTGCCATGTGTAGAATCTGGCTCTATATGCATACTTCTACCTACAGATAGGGGTGGGTAATTTTAATTAAAAAAAGAACTATGATAAAGGGAATCCAAAGCACAACAAAAGGACACCAGACAAAATAGTACAAAGGGCCTTCAAGATAAGGGCGTCAACTCAGAAGTTTATTGCTAAGACCCATTTTATTAAAGAGCATTTCCTGGAGTAATGCATTATTGTGGCAGCAGAAAATGTTTAAAATTTCCCTTTAAATTCTATGGTAAACATATTCACAGAAGCAGATGTTTGCTTATTTTACATCATTTATAAGTCACCTCACCTGGGCTTATCATTTTTTCAATTTTTAAAGGTAAAAAGACATGTGAGCTCTCCAGTGTGCAGCGTTTCTTACTTATCCTTCTTGCCTAAAATGTTCTGTTTACTAAGCTATGGTAAGCGCTAGTGCATGCTTACAGCAACTTAAAAGGGCTTACTGCAGGATGCGCTCAGGAGTCCTGTGGTAAGTTCCCAATCAGCATATGCTAAAAATATATATTTTTATTTTAGCACAGATGGAGTGTGTCTGGGGGGCAGTGAGTGGGCATTCTATTTAGTGCATCCATATTACTGCACACTAAATTGGGAGATGGGCATCCTTCTCCTAAGGTCGCCCAAATTGGCATAATCGAACGCCGATTTTGGGCATCCTCAACTGCTTTCTGTTGTGGGGACGACCAAAGTTCAAGGGGGCGTGTTGGCAGTGTACCAAAGGCGGGTCGGGGGCGTGGTTAACAGATGGGCATCCTCGGCCGATAATGGAGGCATAGCAAAGGGATCAACGTCCTTCTCACAGAAACATCCACATTGTGGACATCCTCAACTGCCGTCACTGGGAAGGACGTCCTCAACTGCCTTAGGAAGGAAGTCATGTGCAAATGAGCTAACAGCAAGCAGCTCATTTGCATGCAACTTCCTTCATGCATGCCCGTTCCTTTCCGGATCGGTAAGCGAAGGGGTTTTTCCATTCAGTTAGTGGGACCAGTGCACTACAAATGCTGGCTCCTCCCACAACCAAATGGCTTGGATTTGGTCATTTCTGAGATGGGCATCCTCGCTTCCATTATCACCAAAAACTGGGGACGACCATCTTGTTTTGATATTACGGGTTGCCCCGCCCCTTTACAAGGCTGTCCTTAGAGATGGGCACCCCCGTTTGATTATCCCCCTCTATGTGCCTTAGTAAAAGGACCCCTAACCCCACTATTTACAAAGCTGCGCTAGCAGCTGTTGGTGTGGTAATGACGTCACAGCCCATTCACTTTGAATGGACTTTGTCGGCATTGCTGCACAGCTTTGTAAATAGGGTGGTATCTGATTAGTGCAGGATTATCAAGGTAGCCCTTACCACCTATACAATAGGTATCAGCTCCCATGGAAATATTTTTAATGGCCATGAGCTAATGGTAACATTAGCACACAGTCATTAATGGGAGAAATAGAAAATCTGCCATTTTCCAGCTGCGGTAAAAATAGCCTTGGTGCATGGGAAAAAACCCCACATAAGGCCAATATTTAACACAGCTTGGTAGGAGGACCCCATATTATTTTTTTAAACCTTGCAAATATATGGACACTGTTACTAAGTTGTGTTAATGGAATTAGTGCATGCTAATGATTAGCATGTGCTAAATGCTAAGAAGCCCATAGGTAATAAGATAGGCTTTCTAGCATTTAGCATGCACTAAAGGATCCCTTCCAAGTTGTCAATCTACAGCAATGTTCAGTTAAAAATAAGACAAACTGACTCCTCTACTCTAAAAAGAATCTCATAATTATCATGAATATTTATTAAATCAAGTATTTCCTTGGCATTAAAAGAACTGTGCTGTTATACAATTGTCTGCAGGTTTCAGCGTTATCTGACATGAACACACGAAATGGATTTTAAACTAAATGTGAAAACTGTTTGCAACACATGAATATCATCTATGTACATTAACAATTCTGCCCTGTGGCAACCTCCACTGGAAAGAAGGTGTGATTATCACAATTGTAAGAAGGGTTGCCATTCTATTTGGCAGTCAGTTAAAGTAAAAAGGCTTATAATCATTGAAGCAGGGAAGGGGATTGCAAAAGAGGGAGAGATAATTTTACCTTTTTCTCAGAGCAAAATATGCAATTTGTTTCTAATTTACTCAGAAGGACTGAATACAATGTATTAAAACCATGTATGAGTTTCACATGGGCCGGCTAGTTGAAATCACACCATATGATATGAAATGGAAAAAGCTCTGCAGGCTATTCTAAGTGAGAATATAATCAATAACAATTGCATCATTGTAATAGTATACACTTTTGACACAAGGCATCATCTTCCTGAACAGAGAGAGAGAGAGAGAGAGAGAGAGCGAGTGTATTTGTATGTCATATCAGGGAGGTGTTCATTAGAACAAATCATGGATAGGTAATAGTAGTAGATCAATGCTGATTAGATATAAAATTAATGATTTTGATGGCTCCATTTGGTTTGGATAATCCCAGCCCCTTCAGACTCCAATTTGCCGCAGTTATGATTATGTCAGATGCCTGTTAACATGGTTTGCCTAAATTATTGGGCTTGATTCACACACATTTTTTTCAAGTTTTGGTAAAAGCAGATATTCAGAATCAGGCAGGATTAACTTTTTGGTGCGCTCTTACCAATAAAGCACATTGGACCCCCATTGTAATAAAAATAATCATACAAAACTTCAACAAATAGAAACTCACATTGTTCTGCCTGCACAGAACTGGCAGAGGAGGAAGCTGCAGGCGAGAAGCTCTGCTCACCAATTTCTCCTCCCTATTGGAGGACAGAACACAGAGGTAGTAAGAATAGACAGATCTCTGCAGGCAAGAGTGGTCTAGTCCACCTCTCACTCTTCTTTCTACCAGCAATGAACTTACTAAGGCAATAATCTGCCTTTGTAGCCACTGAATAAGTACACATGAAAAGGCCCCCTTCTAAAATTTTGGGCTTTAAGCATGTGCCTAGTTTGTCTATGCCTTATTCCTGCCCTTTCCATAATATGCAACTTGTCATTGGTGAACTGACAGAAGACATTTAGTGTACAAGAGAATGAACCACCATGGATGCTAAATATCCACTTGCCTTCCTTCATCACTCACACCAAGTATCTGGCTTTTACTTCCTTCTCCCCCCCCCCCCCCCCCATCCTCTCCCCTGCCTCTTCCCCACATTGTCTAGTATATGCCCCCTTGTTTGTGTCCCCCAGCATCTTTCCCCTGCTTCTTTAATTTCTCCCCTATCTACTTTCCCAGCATCTAGCACCTGCCTCTTCCCTCGCCGCCCCTATCTCTGCATCTTTCTCTAGTCTCCGCTTGGATCTAAAATGTTGGCAGCCCGCCCTTGGATATAAAACATAGTCCACAGCTTCTCCAGCATCCAATGAATGGAATGCCACACACTCAGTTACTTCAAACAAGCTGGCCTTTTGTTTTTTTGTTACATTTGTACCCCGCGCTTTCCCACTCATGGCAGGCTCCAGTCCCCTGTGAACGAATTCAGAATTTTCTTCTCTGTTCCACAACAGTTCTGGGCTGAACTGGAACAGCCTTTCCCACAGTTCTGGCTGCCTCAGAACGTTTAGGAGGAAAGGAAGAGAGGGGATTTAGATTTAGCTCATGCCTTTTTGTTAAAAGCTGAAACAAATTACATTCAGGTTCAGTAGGTATATTTCAATCCATAAGTAGCCACATCCCTGCCACTGCTTAAATACTGCATTAGGAGACATTCAACAGACCAGTCTCCAGACTCTACATTTGAAATCCATGTTCCAATTTGCTTATTTGCATTAGGGAAAGATATTCTCTTTCACAGCCTTTTCCCTCATTCCTTTGGTCAAAAACTAAAAATGTACTGTCATACTCTCTCTACAGTCCTCACTAGTCATCCAAATTCAAATACAGACTAGAGCAGTGTTTCCCAAGTCTAGTCCTGGAATACCCCTTGCCAGTCAGGTTTTCAGGATATCCACAGTGAATATGCATGAACTTGATTTGCGTGCATTTTCTCCATTATATGCAAATCTCTTTCATGCATATTCATTGTGGATAGCCTGAGAACCTGACTGGCAAGGGGAGTACTACAGAACTAGACTTGGGAAACACTGGACTAGAGAGATCATCCAGAATATGCCATTTTCTGGTCTAGTGAATTGGACCAAATAAGGCCCACCCAGGGTCAAATAAATTATTAACACCATATCTACAGATGAGAATAAATATACAAAAGGAGTGGCCAGAAAAGGAAACCCAACACAATAAGGAATCTCAAAAAAAAAAAAAAAAAAGGAGAAAACTGACTGACATTTAAGGTTTGTATTTTGATGTTTTTATGATTTAATTGTTCTATGTTTTCATATTTCTTTTAGCTTATTATTTTTCATGCTTTATTATCCACTGCTTAGAATTTTAGATAGATAGATAGATAGATAGATAGATAGATAGATAGATAGATAGATAGATAGATAGATAGATAGATAGATAGATAGATAGATAACGGGCTGGTTTAAGGCATAAGCAATATAGACAACTATCTCCAGTGTCAAATTTAGGACTGAGATTTAGGAGCCTTTCTACAAAAAAGCATAAAGTCTTGGGCTTAACACGCTATAATGCAGGATTTTAACAAGTGGCAACACCAGAACTAATACTGCATCAAGAAAGGCCATTGCCACTATTTTTTATTGCAGGTCATGTGTTAACAATTCAGATTTACATATGGTACCAGCTCCTGGTTATTGCAGAAGCACCTACCACCTCCTCTGTGTTATCTCTGCATTAGCCAGTTAGTATGCAGTAAATGTAACACTCTAGCTGGCAAATATTTCCATGTCCAATATTTATCCACGTCACACCCCCTGATAGAAAATGTCAGTAATGTGAGGTTTAATATGTAGAAACAAGCAAACTACCACAAGACTCCTTGTTAGGGGCAGTGAGCTTTTCCACTGAAGCAATGCCTCAGACTATATTGTGCTCACACAATCGGCTAATATTTTTCAATTATTTGTTGGATATCCACATATAATCTAACTTATCATATATATCCAGCTGCAAATAGTCTCTGCTACTTAAATCATAATTCAAGTCTGAAATGCTGAATGAATGAATTATGATTTAAGTAGCAGAGACTATTTGTAGCTGGATATATATGATAATTCAGACTATATTGTGCCACATTGCCTTTTAAAAAGATGGAAGATCTTTACCTGGATTCTTTGCACATTCAGGTCACTAATGAAACAGGGGCATAGCCAGACACCCAATTTTGGGCAGGCCTCAGAACTCCATCCCCCACCCCCTAGCCCGGCATCTCTTCCTCCCCTCCCTCTAGCATATTGGGGAGTCTCTTAACTGCACTCCCCCAACCCTCTGGTAGCTTTTAAGTCCTTCAGTTCTTCGCCGGCAGCAAGCAGCGAGTCATACCTGCTGCTCAAGCTGACCCCGAGCTTTCCCTCTGACGTAACTTCTTGATCCCTTGAACAGGAAGTATACATCAGAGATAAGACTCAGGGCTGGTGTGAGCAATGGGTTTAGTTGCTGCTCACTGCCAGTGAAGAACTGAAGGATTTAAAAGGGGGTTGGAGAAGTGAAGGTAAGAGATTCCCAATCATCTGGGTGGGGGGGGGAGGGAGAGATGCTGGGAGTCTTCAGTTGATGGGTCTTGTGAATCCCTGCCAGGCACATCACAGTTGTTCTGCTGCTGGATTGGCCTGAGTTCAAAGAGGGTAGGCCTGTACCCACCTGGGCCCACCTGTGGCTACGCCACTGTAATGGAAGGAAATAGAGGGTTTTCAGGAGGAGAGGACAATAGGTCAAACTCTAGCTTAAAAGTGTTTGGGTGCTCTGTGTAAGGATATATAGCATACCTGACAGAATATACTCCTACCAGATAACTTAAAATGTCCTTTTATCAAGAATAAAATCTCCAGCAGGTATCCAGAATGTATCATCATATTTTCTTCAACTGTGCTGGTATTAAAAAAAGGTGCTATAAACTTTTATATATTGTCACAGTGTGATTCATTGCAACAAAGCAGTCTTCACCTGTATCCCAGATGTACTCCCACATGTCCAAATCAAAGCAAATCTAAAACAGATTTCCCTCCATTAAATATATATATCAGAATCTCAGCTGTTCACTTTTGTCATTAGGTGCACAAAACATTTTGAACTGTAGGCCCAAGACAACAGTGTTGTATAGTAACTAAGGGCTCTGTTTACTAAGTTGTGCTGTAGGCACACTAACTTTTTAGCGTGCGCTAAAAATCATCACATGCTAATGCCAGAAATGTTGATATATTCCTATTGATGTCTCTAGCGTTAACGTGTGCTAATTTTTGGCGCACGTTATTTATTTATTTTTATTTTATTTGTTGCATTTGTATCCCACATTTTCCCACCTTTTTGCAGGCTCAATGTGGCTTACATAATACCGTAAACAGCGTTACAGGTATGAACAATATAAGGTGAAATTGTGGTAGAATGGGTTACATGTATGGTAAATACAATTGGAGGAACTTAGAGAGCAAGAGGAAGAGTTAGGACATGTCCATTACGGTCTTTGGTTACGTTGTGTCACAGGTATCCAGGTTTTTTATGTTGGGTTGGTGGGGTATGCTTTTCTGAACAGGTTTGTCTTTAGTACTTTCCAGAAATTTGGGTGGTCGAATGTAGTTTTTACTACTTTTGGTAGTGCGTTCCATAGTTGTGCGCTTAAGTAGGAAAAGCTAGATGCATAAGTGGATTTGTATCTGAGTCCTTTGATGCTTGGGTAGTGGAGGTTTAGGTATGATCGTGCTGATTTTATGGTGTTTCTGGTTGTCAGGTCGATGAGGTCTGTCATGTACCCCGGTGCTTCGCCATAGATAATTTTGTGAACTGTCATGCAGATTTTGAAATCGATACATTCCTTAATTGGAAGCCAGTGCAGTTTTTCTCGGAGTGGTTTGGCACTGTCAAAACGTGTTTTTCCAAATATAAGCCTAGCTGCTGTGTTTTGGGCGGTCTGAAGTTTCTTTATAATTTGTTCTTTGCATCCTGCATAGATTCCATTGCAGTAGTCTGCGTGTCTTAGTACCATTGACTGTATCAGGTTGCAAAATATTTCCCTCGGGAAGAATGGTCTCACGCGTTTGAGTTTCCACATTGAGAGAAACATTTTCTGTATGGTGGATTTAGCTTGGGTCTCTAGTGAGAGGTTTCGGTCGATTGTTACTCCAAGGATTTTCAGGCTGTCTGATATAGGGAGGGTGTATTCTGGGGTGTCAATGTTTGTGGGTTTGTATGTGTTGTATTGGGATGAGATGTTGAGACAGTGTGTTTTTTCTGTGTTGAGTTTTAGTTGGAAAGCATTTGCCCATGAGTTCATGATGTCTAGGCTGAGCTTGATTTCATTGGTGATTTCTGTCAGATCATGTTTGTAGGGGATGTATAGTGTAACGTCATCAGCATAGATAAATGGGTTAAGGCCTTGGGTGGATAAGGCCTTGGCTAGTGGGACCATCATGAGGTTGAAAAGGATCGGTGATAGTGGTGATCCTTGCGGTACTCCACAATCTGGTTTCCAGGGTGATGATATGTTTGTGCTTGATTTCACTTGGCATGTTCTGGTGGTTAAAAAACCCTTGATCTAATTGAGAGTGTTACCACCAATTCCGAAGTAATCTAAGAGTCTTAGTAGTATGTTATGGTTAACCATGTCGAACGCTGTGGACATATCAAATTGGAGGAGGAGAATGCTTTTGCCTATGGCTATCTCCTGCTTTAATTTAGTTAGGAGAGTAGGTAGTACTGTTTCAGTTCTGTGTAGGGGTCGAAATCCTGATTGTGACTCATGTAAAATAGTGAATTTGTTTATGTAGTCATTGAGTTGTTTGGTCACCAGTCCTTCCATTAGTTTGACTGCTAATGGGATAGATGCCACTGGGCGGTAGTTAGTGATATCGTTTGTTTTTTTTTCTTGGTGTCTTTTGGTATTGGGGTGAGCAGGATGTTGCCTTTATCTTTAGGAAAAATACCCTGCTGAAGCATGAAGTTTAAGTGGGATGTGAGATCTGTCATGAAGCGGTGGGGGGCAGATTGTATTAGGTAGCTGGAGCAGGTGTCCAATTGACAGTGGCTGTTGGAGTATCGTTTAATCGTCTGGCTGACTGTGTCGGCACTGAGGAGGGCGAAATTTGATCATGTTTGGTCTGCAGGGTATTCACTGGGGGTTGGATCTAGCCCATTCATGAAGTTTTCTATGTCCGTGTTGTCCTGATGTAGAGTTTTGCGTAGGTTGACAATTTTTTCATTAAAATATTTGGCAAGATTGTCTGCAGATGGGATGTCAGTGTTGGTTGTGATGACCAGTGATGACCAGTGTTGTATCTGGTAATTTGTTCATGATATGGTATAGTTAAAAGGTTAGCATGCCTACAGCATGGCTTAGTAAACAGGGCCCTAAATAAACTCCCCCCCCCCCCCCCTTTTTACAAAGCCATGATATTGGCTGCCTGTGCGGTAATACCAACACAGCTCCATTCACTTTGTAAAAGGGGGATAAATGTAACTAGTTACTGTACATAAGTAAAAATTTTGTTACTTCTACTTGTAAAGAAGTACAGGAAACATTTGTTACTTTTATTTTAACGGAGTAATAATTTCACCAGTTGTTACTACTTGTACTCAGTTACATCTGATGCTTGCAGTTAAAAGTAAAAGTGAAAGCGAGATATAAATAACAATTTCTCAATAAACCAAATGAAACGGCAAAACCTGGAACAGGATTTTGCTATTTTAATCCTTATCATGCAAACAGTGGCTCATCTCATCTTAAATTTTGCTGTTCAGTGAATACAGCCTATGAGAACAGTGGAGTTGCCTGAGTGTGTTGCATTGGTTACTGGTCTCCAGCCAAGCAGAACAGTGATGACTTGGGTCATTTTGAAGTGGGGAGGAAGCTGAAGCTGGAGAAATATGTCTCTGTCACAACAGACTGCTGGTCATCCCTTGGAAACTTTAGATTGAGGTGACTATCCACTGGCTTGACAGTCATTAGAGAGGAAGTTTTTTTTGTCTGGCCTTAAGACTGAAGGGTTCCCCACATTTGACATTCTTGTATCAGTTCTCAAAGATATTCACAGTTTGCTATCAGATAAAAGATTGTTAAAACAACAACAGACAATAATTCCAACTTTGTGAAAGTCTTGTCTGTAATTGGACAATATGATGACAATGATGAAGATGAAGATGCAAGTAATGAATTAGACAGCACTATGCAGATGATATTAAAGCATTTTTAGCTATATGGAAGTCAAGTGTTTCAGACAGAGATTCCCTTGATAAATACCTACAGACCAAGTATTGCAACCTGGCTTGATTTGAAGGAATATTTTAGCAGACTAAACAATCGACTTCCTACTATTACAGTTATTGAACACCTTTTTAGCTGTGCTGGATTAATGATTCATATGCTCACTTGCATGAGTGACAGTCATTTAAAAAATATATTTTACTAAAAGCAATGTGAATTGAATTGTAGGCAGGATGCTGCAGCAGAAAGAGAGCTTCCAGGGCCGCTGAAGGCAGTGTGTTTACCTCACTGACGCTGCCGGCGGCCCAGAAAATTGAAGAAGGCAGTGGTGCTGGGAGCCGGAACTAAGGGAGCAAGTAGGAGAGAGCTGACCAAGGCGGTTAATTTGAGATGGCTGAAGCCCATGAGGTTAGTCTCCCTTTCCCTCTCCTTCATGCACCCATCATCCCAATTACCCAAATAAAGCAAGAAAATCTATGAGCATCCCTATCCGCGTTGTCAATCTTTATTGTTAATAGCATTTTTATTTGATCTGCTGTCTCATTATTCCCATATGTTTTATGAGCGTGCAGATTGCTTCATATCCAGAGTGGACAGATTGACTGTTATTAGTGGATATGTCGTGAGTTCCTCATTAGTCAAAAAACCTCCGATGAACATTAAATTTTATCTCAAACAGACTATTTATTTCTTTGAGATAAAATTTAATGTTCATCGGAGGATCAAGCTAAAATCTTAATGGAAAAATTTAGCATTAGACAATATCCGGCAGCAATCCTGAAAACAGCTTACACCAGAGCCAAGTACAATGATAGAGACTCGTTGTTACAGCCCAGAGTCAGAACTCCAGAGAGGCAAATGCAAACGTGCATTACGGCATCAGAGGTATAGCATGTGTGTTAAAGTCCCACTGGAGAATACTGCAAGCACATCCAGTGTTTCATGATCAGCAATTACATATTGCCTACTTCAGGGGTCAAAATCTTTGGGACATATTACAGCCTAAATTGACCAGTGCAACTGTCAAGGAGAATATAGGTCATAAGGAATGTGGCAAATGAATGTTCTGCGCGAATATGGTTACCACTCAGATCTTTGTAAACCCCACAGATCACAAATAATACAAACTGAAATATGATACAAACTGCAATAGTACCTACGTGGTATACATTCTGATATGCCCTTGTCAAAAATTTTATGTAGGCAAAACCACACGGACCCTCAAACAATGCCTCAGTGACCACAAGTTCAATATCACTCACCAACGAAAAGAAGCTCCGTTGGTAGTTCACTGTCTACAAACACTCCACACTTTTTTAGATTTCAAATGTTTAATCATAGATCAGATAGCAACATCTATATATGCTAATCTCAGCTTTGTTAAATGTTTCAGACTTATCCATCTTTTTGCTCCCATGATATAATTGAATTCTGTTATTCTGTTTCACTTTCAAAATGAAGACTAACTCAAAATAACCTGTTCCTTAGATGGGCTCGAGTATTACCATATTGACAATGCGATCATACCATGACTCTGTGATTATATGCCACTAATATTTTAAACAATTAGCTGGCTTTCTGGAAAGGATTTATTTATTTGTTACATTTGTATCCCACATTTTCCCACCTATTTGCAGGCTCAATGTGGCTTACATAGAAACGTAAGGCAATCGCCAAATCCGGTAAGGAACAGATACAGAGTGATGCAGTGGTAAAATAAGGTTCATGTGTTATAGACAAATTTGGGAATCATAGAGAGGAAGAGTTATGTTGTGTCCATTACGAGCTTTGGTTTCAGTGTGTAGCAGGGTTCAGGCATTTAAGTTGGGTTGGTAGGGTATGCCTTTTTGAAGAGGTTGTTTTTTAGTGATTTCCGGAAGTTTAGGTGGTCATACGTTATTTTGACACCTTTTGGTAGTACATTCTGTGCTTATGTAGGAGAAGCTGGATGCATAGGTTGATTTATATTTGAGTCCTTTGCAGCTTGGGTAGTGGAGATTTAAGTATGTTCTTGTCGATCCTATTGTGTTTCTGGTTGGTAGGTCTATGAGGTCTGTCATGTATGCCGGGGCTTCGCCGTAGATAATTTTATGAACCATGGTGCAGATTTTGAAGACAATACGTTCTTTGATTGGGAGCCAGTGCAGTTTTTCTCAAAGGGGTTTGGCGTTTTCGAATCGCATTTTTCCAAATATAAGCCTGGCTGCCGTGTTTTGAGCGGTCTGTAGTTTTTTTATGATTTGTTCTTTGCATCCTGCATAAATTCCATTGCAGTAGTCTACATGGCTTAGTACCATTGATTGTATCAAGTTGCGAAATGTTTCCCTTGGGAAGAATGGTTTCACACTTTTGAGTTTTCACATTGAGTGGAGCATTTTCTTTGTTGTGGATTTCGCTTGGCTCTCTAGTGTAAGGTTTCGGTCGATTGTAACACCGAGGATTTTCAGGCTATCTGAGATAGGGAGGGTGGGATCTGGGGTGTTTATGTTTATGGGTTTGTTCACGTTGTGCTGGGATGAGAGGATGAGACAATGTGTTTTTTCTGTGTTGAGTTTTAGCTGAAATGCGTTTGCCCATGAGTCCATGATGTTCAAGCTCAGCTTGATTTCGTTGGTGATTTCTGTCAGATCGTGTTTGTAAGGAATGTATATAGTGACATTGTCTGCATAGATGAAAGGGTTAAGGCATTGGTTGGATAAGGACTTGGCTAGTGGGGTCATCATTAAGTTAAAAAGGATCGGTGATAATGGTGATCCTTGGGGTACTCCGCAGGCTGCTTTCCACGGTGATGATATGTTTGAATTTGATTTCACTTGATATGTTCTGGTTGTTAGGAAACCCTTGATCCAGCTGCGTATTTTTCCAGCGATCCCAAAGTAATCCAGGAGTCTTAGTAGTATACTATGGTTTATCATGTCGAATGCACTAGACATGTCGAATTGGAGGAGAAGTATGCTTTTTCCTATTGCTATTTCCTGCTTGAATTTGGCTAGAAGAGTGATTAGTACTGTTTCAGTGCTGTGGAGGGGACGAAATCCTGATTGTGAATCATGTAGTATTGAGAATTTGTTTATATAATCAGTAAGTTGTTTGGTTACCATGCTTTCCATCAGTTTGACTACCAGTGGGATAGATGCTACTGGGCGGTAGTTAGTAATTTTGTTTGTTTTTTTCTTGGTATCTTTTGGTATTGGGGTAAATAGGATGTTGCCATTTTCCTTAGGGAAGAGACCTTGTTGAAGCATGTAGTTTAGATGGGATGTGAGATCTGCTATGAAGTGGTCGGGGGCGGACTTTATTAGGTACCTGGGGCATGTGTCCAGTTTACAATGAGTGTCAGAGAACCTGTTAATCGCCTGGGTAACTGTTTCGGTGGTGAGGAGAGCAAAGTTTGTCCAGGTTTGGTCTGCTGGATATTCTCCAAGGGTTGGGTCCAAGCCATTGATGAAGTTTTCGATATCAGTGTTGTCCTGAGTTAATGTGTTGCATAGGTTTGCAATTTTTTCATTGAAGTATTTGGCAAGTTTGTCTGCTGATGGGATGTCTGTGTTGGTGGTGGTGACCGAGGTGGTGTCTAGTAGTTTGTTCACGAGTTGGTATAGTTTTTTTGTGTCTTTGTAGTCTGGTCCTATTTTAGTTTTATAGTATGATCTTTTGTTCTGTCTTATTACATATTTGTATTTTCTTTGCATTTGCTTCCATGCGGTGAATGTGTGTTCATCTTTTATTTTTTTCCATTCTCGTTTAAGTTTCCTGGATTGTGTTTTTAGTTTTTTCAGTTCATCGTTGAACCATGGTATCGAGTTATGCCTTCGTGAGGTTCGTGTTCACAAGGGTGCTATTTCGTCTAGTATGCTTCTGCATCTTGTATCCCATTCTGAGAGGTAGTATATGGAGTCCGTTTGTGCTGTCCATTTGTTGTTGTATAACTGTTGCCAGAATGCTTTTGGGTCTATTTGGCCCCTTGTGCTCTAGGTTTTATGTTTCTGTATATGGTATGAACCCTTCTTGTGCCATTTTAGGGATTGGCTTAATTTGTAGTGGTCGGTCCATGGTGTTTCTGACCATATTATATCTGTTATTATTAGGTTTTGGTCTGTGGATAATTTGTGTGAGATGAGGTAAAGTGTGTGTCCTTTGAGGGTTGCTTGCATAAGTGGCCATTTTAGATCCCATAAGTGGAGGAATTCTTTGCATTCTCGTGCGTTGGTACAGTTTGGGTCTTCTAATACTAGTATATTGGAGTTGGTTACACAAGGGTTAGAAATGAAGTCCATGAAGTTTGACTGGCTTTCGTTCCAATTACCTGGTGGTCTATAAAACAAGACACAGTTCAGGTGATCAAGTAGGGTTTTGTTGTGGATTCTGATTGAGGCGATTTCAAGTTCGGTTGTTATGGACTCGGCAGTGGTTTCATTGGTAAAATGGGATCGATAGATTAGTGTGATGCCTCCGCCTCTCTTTTCTTTTCTGGTCCAGTGAGTGATTTTGTATCCTGGGGGGCATAGGTCTATGATTATAGGGTCATTTTGATCATGGATCCAGGTTTTGTTGATGAATAGTAGATCTAGGTTGTCTGACATGATCCAGTCTGTTACTGTTGTTGTTTTGTTTACTACGGATCTGGCGTTGATGTAACCCAGTTGAATTTTTTGGTATGGGTCTTCCATGTTTAGTGTTGCATGGATTTTTATTCGTTGTCGTTTCTTTGTTAGTGTGGCTTTATTATGACCTTTCTTACCCTTCAGTTGATATTGTCTGCATGTTGGTGTTTTTCCTTTGTTTTGGTTGTTGTCGGTTTGATGGGGTGTGGTGTATCTGATCGGTCTTTGATGATTATGTAGTATGGGTAGGATGTTATTTTCTGTGAGTGGGGTGGTTAATGTTTAGTGGATCAGAGATAAGGAGTAGATTGCTAGGAGTAATTTGACGGTATTCATTTTGGTATCAGTTCACTTTGGGCTGCTAGTGGGCCGTGGTGGATAAGGTGCGTGATGGGACTTTGTGCATTAGGCTGGAGTCTAGTGTTCTGGTCAAGTGTGTTTTATATATATTTACGGATTGCCTTTGGGCTATTGAGATCAGTAGTGGCATCCGGGTCCCGTGTTATGTTGGTGAACAGAGGAAGTGGAAGGGAGGGATAGTTCTGGGATAGGGTTCTACTTTAGTTTGTCTCCTAATGGCTAATTGCTTCCATAGTAAGGACTCAGTGTCATTGGAATAAACCTGGCACACCAGGGCACATCTGAGGTCTCTATATTTCTGAAGTTTCTTTTATGGATAAATACAGATAATTTGCTCATAGTCGATGTTCGGTAGTGCTGCCCCATGGCCCTGGGACCCCATAGATCTGAGGCTGTAACAATGGTAGGAGGTAGGAGTCTGGAGTGGGATAGCTATATTGCAGGTGAAGAGATAGTCGAAACAGGTAGGAGTAGGTCAGGTCTGGGTAGCTGGAGCTTTCAATATCTCAATTGTGAGAATGGAGGGCACGGGAGTTCCGTAGCTGTGAATGCCATGTCGGTGGCTGGAGGTAGAGATCAGAGGGCATGTGGCAGCCCTGGGTCACCTCTGCTTCTGTGCAATGGGTCCCACAGAGCCCGTCTGTGGGACACTTCCACCGCGCCGCTCCTGTTCTTCTCTTCACGGCCGCCGCCTTTGGCGATCCGCCCACGGTGCCTCGGCTTCCCTTACTTCCTCCCTCTGGCCAGTCAGTATGGATCAGCTGTTTCGAGGTGTGCCCCAGGCGCAGGGACTCCGACTTCTCCTGGGGTAAATGTGGGCCGCTCCCCACTCAGCTGCGGTGAGCGGCATGGACCGGAGGGGTCGCCATCGGGATTGATCCTTAGGACTACCTCCCGGCATACAGCCTTGTGAGCAGTGCTTTTCTATCTCCACCTCGCCTTTCAGTCACGGTGGGCGGTCGGCCGTTCGGCGCTTCCCTCGCTGCACAATGTGTGCAGTGGCACTGCCTCACGCCTATGATGCCAGGGTGTGGAAGGGTGCTGATGTCCGGTCCGGAGTCACGCTGCATTCCAGAGGCCGGTCCTGAGCCACACCGCAATCCCAGGCTGGGAGGGAGCCATCTCCAATGCCGACCCGCCTGGGGAGGACCATCGAGGGATGTTCGCGAGGCAATTCTCAGGTACGCCACACCCTAGCATAAGCTATTGAGGTGGCTCTTTTCCGAGCCTGAAGCATCGTAGTGATAACCACGTCCGGATACCCTTTCCTTCTCAACTTTGCCCTTTCAAGGTCCAGGCCCTAAGACCAAAGGGGGAAGGATCCTCTATCATGACTGGTCCCTACAGCAAGAGACCATCCTGCGCCTGGAGCCGGAGAGGACGATCGAACAGGAGCCTGACCATATCCGCATACCAGGGACGTCTGGGCCAATCCGGGGCCACCAGGATCACTCGACTGGGATGACTGGCAATGCAAGTCAGTAACCTGCCCACCATAGGCCATGGGGAAAAGACATAGAACAGGCCCCTGGGCCAAGGTTGTAGAAGAGCCTCGATGCCTTCTGAGCCCAGCTTTCTTCCCCTGCTGAAGAAACGGGGAACCTTTGCATTGAATGCGGAGGCCATTAAGTCCATCACCAGCATCCCCCAATGGGCAGCTATCTGATCGAAGGCCAGAGGGGAGAGTGTCCACTCCCCCGGCTACAACTGGTGGCTTGCACATTCTGTAACCCCGCTATATGAGCCGCCGTCAAGAGAGAAAGATGAGTCTCTGCCCAACGGTAGATCAGGGCTGCCTCGCACGCTAGTGGTGCACTCCTGGTGCCCCCTTGATGGTTCCCGTAGGCGACCGCCATCGCATTGTGCGAGAGAACTTGAACTGGGCAACCGTGGAGAAGAGACAGAAACTCCCGAAGGGCCAGATGAATCGCTCGCAACTCCAACCGGTTGATGGACCAAGATGCCTTCGTTGAGGTCCAAATGCCCTGGGCTATCTGTTGGAGGCAATGAGCCCGCCAACCAGACAACGACACATCCGTGGTGATCTTCCATTCCGGAGTTTGCAGAGGAATGCCCGACACCAGATTCTTTTGAATGAACCACCAGTGCATGATTGTGTGCAGATGGGTCGAACATGGCACCCGAGACTCATAATCCTACGAGAGAGGAGACCAACGACTCAGAAGGTGCCACTGCAGGGGGTGCATGGCCCACATTACGACGTCCAAGGTGGAGGCCATGGAACCCAGAACATGTACATAGTGCCAAGCCTGCGGGTTCGGAGTTTGGAACAGAGCTCACAACTGACCCTGCAACCACTGTGCTCAAGCTGAAGAAAGAGAAACTATCCCTGTTCAGATATCGAAGCACACTCCCAAGTATTCCAGCATCTGGGAGGGCATAAGGCTGCACTTTGGGAAGTTGATCACCCAACCAAGCGATTGAAGCAACCCAACCACTCTGTCAGTTGCCCGTCGACTTTCCTTGAAAGAAGACGCCCGAACAAGCCAGATGTCTAGATAAGGATGGACTTGAATCCCTTCCTTTCTGAGATAGGCCACCACTACGACAAGGACCTTGGAAAAAGTCAGAGGTGCTATGGCTAGGCCAAAGGGCATCGCTTTGAATTGAAAATGATGACCGAGCACTGCAAAGCGAAGAAAACGCCTGTGGAGATGCCAAATTGGAACGTGTAAATAGGTCTCTTTGAGATCGAGAGGCATCAAAAACTCCCCTGGCTGTACTGCTGCGATCACCGAGCGGAGGGTTTCCATGCAGAAATGCCGAACCCGTAAGGACCTGTTGACGCACTTGAGATCTAGGATGGGTCGCCAAGAACCGCCCTTTTTTGGCACCACAAAATAAATAAAGTATCGACCGCACCCTCTTTCTGCTGGGGGTACAGGCTGGACGGCTCCCAGTCATTGTAAGTTGAGGAGGGTGTGATGAACTGCCCGCACCTTGGCGGGAGATTTGCAAGGAGATTCCAGAAACGAGTCTACTATCGGACGAGCCAATTCCAACTTGAAGCCGTCTCTGATAACCTCCAAGACCCATCCGTCAGATGTTACCCTGGTCCACTCCACCAGGAATAGAGACAGCCTGCCCCCAATAACCGGCTGGAGATGGACCAGGGCCCCATCATTGGGTGGACATGGCTGCGGGCTGGTTTCTGTTACCAGAAACGAAGGCCTGCCTGTCACCTCGAAAGGGCTGAGGTCTCTGAGAAGACCTTGCTCTCTGAAAAGAGGCCCCACGACCTGGACGGTAATGACGTTTTTCCCAAAACTTAGGTCTAGGTCCCGCCGGTCGCACAAATTTGGACCTGTCCTCCAGGAGGCGCTGGCCCTTAGAGTACCAAGGTCCTTCACAATCTGTTCTAGATCTGTCCCAAATAAAAGCTTTCCCCTAAAAGGAAGCCTTGCCAGCCATGACTTAGAGGTCATGTCTGCAGCCCAATGTCGCAACCACAGCCAGCGACGCGCGGTGACCACTAGGGAAACCTCCTTCACTGAAGCCCTCAAAAGATCATAAAAAAGATCCGCAAGGAAGGCTAAACCAGACTCTAAGGCCGGCAAAACAGTCATGAGGTCCTCCGGAGACGAGGCTTTCTGTACCCACAATAAGCATGCCCGCTCCGCATAGGAGTCACAAACTGAAGCTTGCAGGGAAAGGGCTACTACTTCAAAGGACAGCTTCAAACAAGTCTCCAACTTACAATGCTGAGGGGCCTTGAGCACTGTGCCACCCTCCACATGGAGAGTGGTTTTCTTAGTGACCGCTGTGATTAATGAATCCACCGTAGGAATCTTCAGCAAGTCTAAGTCAGCAGAAGGCAGCGCGTAAAGACACGATATAGCTCTAGCAACCTTAAGCCCACTGTCTGGCATATCCCACTGCACCGAAATAAGGATTTTCATGGCCTCATGCACATGAAAGGAACAAGATGGGCATTTGGTGCCAGACATAATAGAGGGCACCGAACCTGTTCCCCCTGATGATTCAGGGGGTGATGGCCAAAACCTCACAAGCCCTAACAATCAGGGAGGGAAGCTGTCGGGTTATCTACCTCTTCAGAAGGCAGGGTGACCTTATCTGCTAAATCCAATGATTCTGAGGGAGAGCCCGGAGACAAAAACCGGCCATCTGTGTCAGATAGCTCCTCGGGATCCAAAATCTCCACCCAGGGAAGTTTTGGCAGGACAGACTGAGAGGCTGCAGCAACTGAAGTTTGCTGAGGAAGAGACGGGGCTGCCTGAAGAGAAGCTCCTGACTTCTTCAGAAGAAAGGCATTGTGCATTAATAAAACAAAATCCGGGGAAAAAGGAACTGAAAGGGTCTCCCGTATTCCCTCTAAACTGCTTTCCTCCATCGGAGCCTTGCCACAGAAACGAGCTGGTCCTCCTGTCTGTCAACCGCCACATGCGGAGCTGGTCACGCCTGAGAGGAAAAAATGGCACCTGCCAATGCGCGCTGTACTAATCGCCCCGAGGAAACCATCTAAACTGTCCCCTGCGCTTCCGACTCACCGAACGCCTGAGGGGAACCCCTGTCACGCTGAACACCCGCTGTGGACTGACGGCGGCACGACTCACACTCCCGCAACGCTGCCCCACACTGGGAGCAGCACTTAGCCCCCTCAGAAGGCACTGACATGCTCCACAAACACCTGACTCTCAAACAGACTCAGCAGCCCATCTAGCACCTCCGTATGATTAAACAAAAACAAAGTCTCTTAAAGAGACGCTTACCTTTTTTTTTTTTTACTCAGGAGAGAAAGGCAACACCCAATCAGGCCCACAGCCCCTCGTGATGGAGGAAAGGTAGGGGGAGACCGGGAGGGACCTGGCACCACCAGGTGTACACCAGAAGCTACAAACAACCACTCAACCCCTGACTGTGCTAACTAGGTCCAAAGGACACCAGTAGCCAGATCAAACCAGAGCTGCACAGAGATGTCCCTCCACCTGCTAGATAGAGAGAATATTGAGGTTTACTTGGCTGCACAGGTCCACATATAGCAAACCTCGGAGGTTCTCTCTCTGTCTCCACCTGCTGGTAGAGGGACACAATCCACAAGTCTCTGGGTTGATCTGTGGGACGCTATGGAAAGTTCTTGTTGTTTTCATATAAAACCCAGACTGGAGTTTTGAGAGTGATACTTACTCCCGAACTAACAAAGAAAAGTGAATAAAGATTACAAAGAGTAAAAACCCAGCTTATCACCCTACAGCCTTCCAGATCTTTATCCGACCCTGGTATGCACCCAGCTCAGTGAGTCAGAGTGACTAACAGAACTCTTCTTTGTTTCTGTGGCCCTGGTCTCAGGTGCTGACCTGTGACGAGCTAGCTGGTGCCCGGACTCTGAGTGTGGTGAGACCAGGGTTACATAAGCAAGAGTTCAGATTCTAAAATATATGATTTTAATCTGGTTTGGTTTCTATCAGCCAGATTTATAAGTAGACAGACAGCAACTCTTACAAGAAAGTTGACAATTTACTGATCTATAAATTATCTTCCTCAAGTTTTTTTTTTAAAGAGCTTACACAGGTGCTTAGAAGCCAAGGTTTTGCTCTAAGCTTTCTTGCTTATGGATGTTTCTACATAAGTCAATTTTGAGTGTGTGACATCAGCATTTATATGTTCTTGCTTGAAATTATTTTCAGTTCATTTTTTTTTCAATTCTGCTCCAAAATCCACTTATACCCAAGAGCAGTGAAAGTTCCATGTTCTGCTCATAGATTAAATTTAAAACATTCTCTCTCCACGGAATCTTTCATACACTTTCCACTCTATTAACTTTAAAATGATTTCAAGTACTTATTAAGATTCCTTAAGGCCTAACTTTGCCAAGAGCATCACACACACACTTCTGCTCTTTTCACACTTTACCATCCTTCTTCTGACCAATTCTATAATGTTGCTATTGAAATGTGTGTTTTTCCCCCTCCCATCTAACCTGTTACTGTGGAATCTCCATGGCAACTCCACTTGGGTTTCAAGTTTGTGCTTGGATCATGGCTTGGATATAGAACTGAAGCATTTGGGATTCTGCCAGCTTTAATCTATTTTATTTATTTATCTATAACATTTATATCCCACATTATTCCAGCAACCTGAGTTCAATGTGGCTAGCAATATAGTGAAATCACATCATACAGAACACAAAGTGAAGATATTACTAGACTATAATACATAGTACATTGCAATAGAAAGAGAAAGTAAAAAAAAAAACAATACAGAACAATGAAGCAAGATTCAGAAAACCAAAAATTGACAGGGCAGGGAGATTGGTATCCACACCTAAAAATTTACCAAAGAGGAAAGGTTTTAATATTTCACGGAATATCATGTAATCATACTGACCTCTAAGTGACTTTGGCAAGGAGTACCAACATTATGTGCCCTGATAAGCAAATTCCACTGCAAGAACTGATTTGTAAACAATTTTCTTACAACTTGGGATAGTGAAGAACTAGATCATCTCTGGACTCAAGAACAAGATCAATAAGAGAAAACATATAGCTAGGGGCCATGCCATACAATATAGACAAGCCAAGCTGCAGTGTTTTGGGCAGTTTGGAGTTTCCTTACCAGCACTTTGGCAACCAGCATAGATTGCATTGCAACAGTCTAATTGTGACAAAACAAGCATCTGCATTAAGAGTATGAAGGTCACAGCAGCTAAGAAGGATCTAATTCTCTTCAATTTCCATAAGGTTTAAAAGGAAGATACTTGTGGCTCAAAAGTTAGGTGATGATCAACAACCACTCCCAGTACTCTTAGTGTAGACTCCAATGGATAAGCAGTGTGGTCGATTGTAAAACTGTCTAAAGGTGTATGATAAAAAGGATTAGTGAGGACCTGGAATTTTGTTTTGTCCCTATTCAATTTTAACTTGAAATCAGATGTCCAAGAGGAAATTAGCGTTGGAAGCAAAAATACATAGTAAAAATTTTTTTAGATACATTAAAAGCAGGAAACCGGCCAAAGAGTCGGTTGGGCCGCTGGACGAAAATGGTGTTAAAGGGGCGATCAAGGAGGAAAAAGCCGTAGCGGAGAAATTAAATGAATTCTTTGCTTCGGTCTTCACCGAGGAGGATTTGGGGGGGACACCGGTGCCGGAAAGAATATTTGAAGCGGGGGAGTCGGAGAAACTAAACAAATTCTCTGTAACCTTGGAGGATGTAATGGGTCAGTTCAGCAAGCTGAAGAGTAGTAAATCACCGGGACCTGATGGTATTCATCCCAGAGTATTAATAGAACTAAAAAATGAACTTGCGGAGCTACTGTTAGAAATATGCAATCTGTCCCTAAAATCGAGTGTAGTACCGGAAGACTGGAGGGTAGCCAATGTTACTCCGATTTTTAAGAAGGGTTCCAGAGGAGATCCGGGAAATTATAGACCGGTGAGTCTGACGTCGGTGCCGGGCAAGATGGTGGAGGCTATTATTAAGAATAAAATTGCAGAGCATATACAAAAACATGGACTGATGAGACAAAGTCAGCACGGATTTAGTGAAGGGAAGTCTTGCCTCACCAATCTAATGCATTTTTTTTGAGGGGGTAAGCAAACATGTGGACAATGGGGAGCCGGTTGATATTGTATATCTGGATTTTCAGAAGGCGTTTGACAAAGTGCCGCACGAAAGACTCCTGAAGAAATTGCAGAGTCATGGAATCGGAGGTAGGGTATTATTATGGATTAAGAACTGGTTGAAAGATAGGAAGCAGAGAGTAGGATTGCGTGGCCAGTATTCTCAGTGGAGGAGGGTAGTTAGTGGGGTCCCGCAGGGGTCTGTGCTGGGTCCGTTGCTTTTTAATGTATTTATAAATGACCTAGAGATGGGAATAACTAGTGAGGTAATTAAATTCGCCGATGACACAAAATTATTCAGGGTCGTCAAGTCGCAGGAGGAATGTGAACGATTACAGGAGGACCTTGCGAGACTGGGAGAATGGGCGTGCAAGTGGCAGATGAAGTTCAATGCTGACAAGTGCAAAGTGATGCATGTGGGTAAGAGGAACCCGAATTATAGCTACGTCTTGCAAGGTTCCGCGTTAGGAGTTACGGATCAAGAAAGGGATCTGGGTGTCGTCGTCGATGATACGCTGAAACCTTCTGCTCAGTGTGCTGCTGCGGCTAGGAAAGCAAATAGAATGTTGGGTGTTATTAGCAAGGGTATGGAGTCCAGGTGTGCGGATGTTATAATGCCGTTGTATCGCTCCATGGTGCGACCGCACCTGGAGTATTGTGTTCAGTACTGGTCTCCGTATCTCAAAAAAGATATAGTAGAATTGGAAAAGGTACAGCGAAGGGCGACGAAAATGATAGTGGGGATGGGACGACTTTCCTATGAAGAGAGGCTGAGAAGGCTAGGGCTTTTCAGCTTGGAGAAGAGACGGCTGAGGGGAGATATGATAGAAATGTATAAAATAATGAGTGGAATGGATCGGGTGGATGTGAAGCGACTGTTCACGCTATCCAAAAATAATAGGACTAGAGGGCATGAGTTGAAGCTACAGTGTGGTAAATTTAAAACGAATCGGAGAAAATTTTTCTTCACCCAACGTGTAATTAGACTCTGGAATTCGTTACCGGAGAACGTGGTACGGGCGGTTAGCTTGACGGAGTTTAAAAAGGGGTTAGATAGATTCCTAAAGGACAAGTCCATAGACCGCTATTAAATGGACTTGGAAAAATTCCGCATTTTTAGGTATAACTTGTCTGGAATGTTTTTACGTTTGGGGAGCGTGCCAGGTGCCCTTGACCTGGATTGGCCACTGTCGGTGACAGGATGCTGGGCTAGATGGACCTTTGGTCTTTCCCAGTATGGCACTACTTATGTACTTATGTACTTATAAGATGCCACTACACCTGATTTAACCACTAACAGAATTTCTTGAAAGTCTCATGTAAAAGGGATGTAAATTGTGACTTCATCCAAATAAATAAAAAAAGGAATGGAACCCTTGTGCTTCCAATAGCCTTCCTAAAGGTGCCATCATGACATTAAATTAAATGAGAGACAGTGGAGAACTCTAAGGTACACCACGGTCAGGAGTCCAGGGGGATGAGATAGAACCAGACAATTTTACCTGCTAGGACCTAGCCATTAGGAAACTCTGGAACCACTTAAAGACATCACCACAGATTCCAAAATGACCTAACATTTGAAGTAGTATGACATGATCAGCTACATCAAAAACACTCAACATGTCAAACTGTAACACTATAACCCTTCTCCCTAAGCTAATTTCTTTCCTCAAATTTGCCGCAAGAATGGTTAAAACCATTTCAGTACTGTAACATGATCTGAATCCTGATAGCAAGCTGTGTAAAAGGGAAAGGTGTAAAGATATTCCATGAGTTGATGCCCAACTAAACCTTCCATTACCTTCATCAATAAGGGTATGGAAGCAACTGGTCTGTAATTAGTGACATTATTTAGCACATTATTTAGCATAATTGAATTGAACCCTTCCCCTCAGGGGAAAAGACCATTTGACAACATATAAGAGATGTGTAAGAAGATACACACACACATATATATATATATATATATATATATATATATATATATATATATATATATATATATATATATATATATATATATATATATATAGTATGTGTGTGTCTTCTTACACATCTCTTATATGTATATATATATATGTGTGTGTGTGTGTGTGTGTGTGTGCGTGCATGTGTGCATGCATGTGTGTGTGATTATACCAATATAATATATCTTGAGAAGAGATTACTAACTCTGTACAAAGTTAGACAAATGACCACAGGTCCTGAGACAACCAGTTCTTCACAAGCACAGACCAGACACTAACCTTGAGCAATAGAGGGATATCCATTTGTCTCTTACCCTTAGTAGTACGTAGTGTTCACTGTAGATGGTGATGACGTGGATCATCTTCAGAGCTCAGCTATTTCAGCAAGCCCCTATTATCAGGGTTTAGTCTGTGTCCCTGCCCTGAAAGGTAGCCGGATGTTCAGTCTTAGGAAATCCGTAAATCAGCTACCAAATCATTCCTGGTGCTCTCTCAGCACAGCTAGTCTTTGAAGTTGAGTCAGCTCCTAACTTTGGCCTTGGCTACACTTGGCACACAGAAACACAGTTCACAGGGGTTCTAGCAATCCATTCTCTATCAGAAAGATGTACAAACTATCAGGTCCTCTTCTCTTCTTCCTTTTTCTTCCCTTTCCTTTTTCCAAGTCCAGCATTGGCACAGCCCTCCGGGTCCACCAGTGACAATCAGGGACCAATCACCAGCCACATACCCCTGCCCCACAGGTTTCATACAATCAAGACAATGAAGAGGCCTTGTGGGCTTCCAGCCAAAATATCTTATCAGTGGTAGTCTCACAGTGCCAAACTCCCCTCCACGGTTCACAGATATTACCGGAGTCACTGTCTCTGAAGCTCACTCGTCCACACCTTCCCAGGAAATAAGCTGGAAGACAAGACTGAGTAAACATCATGTCCTTGAATAAAGTCACTAGTACAGCTGTGCCAGGAAAGAAATGCAGAGTCCATGTTGTTTTCCTTGCAAAAAAGATGGTTCAGGCTATAACCAAGGCTCAGGCTACAGAATCCATATTGATTCAGAAAATATGATTCATTTTGTATTCAGGCTTCAGGCTTACCAAGGGTGAGATCCAGGGAAACACCCCTACAGCTAGTAGCAGATTGCAGTAGATAATTCGCGCAAATATCTAAGGAGTATTGTGAGGAAGAATATTTTAATAAAATGGACTTAACACTGTCAGATGTGGATAACTGAAAGAATAACCAAATCATATCAACTTTTGCACCTCTGTGGTTGAAGATTCTCTGCAGTGCTCCTCATGATTACTCTTGAGAGTCAATACACCGCATCTGGTGTTCAAGATTTTCTACTTGAAATAAGTGGCAAGATGATCTGCAGAAGGAACTACTTCATTAACAGCTGATAGACCTTTGGTATTGAAAAGACTACCAATCAGATTTAAAAGCTTTCTAGTATTCAAGAAGTCACCACCCATGAATTTGCCGTAGTAGTTATTATTTTATTATTTATGACATTTGTATCCCACATTATCCCAAACAAGCTCAGGTTCAATGTGGCTCACATGCAAGAAAAACATCAAATTAAAATACAGTCAGGTAATTGTAATATTTAACATATTAAGAATACTTGTATTGTTTATTATGAAGCTAAGGCTAAAGTATTGGTTAGTTTGAAACATATAAGAGAAAAGACAATATTAGTTTATAGTCCATTAATAAGAAACATACATGACCAAATGGGATAACTTTATCCTGCTTAGTAGACGAAAAGATTAGTCTTGGCGGCTGAATTTTGAATAATCTGAAGTTTTTTCAATAAAAACTCCTGTGTGGAGTGATCTGAGATCCCCTTGGAGTCCTACCCACCCCCTCTGAAGCAATCAGTGCATCTGGTACCCACCCCTCAGTTCTACACTTCTTAGAACCCAAACCGGGCCTCCACCAAAGGGGGATTCCCCTGTTCAACTGCAACTGCTGTCAGACCAACTGTGGTAAGCTCTGGAGACAAAACTCTAGTTCCCCCCCCCCCCCCCCCCCCCCACTCCCGAGCACTAAAGTGGAATAGACAAGTGAAGAAATTTCCAAGGGAGACAAAATGGCCATAGTTCTGGGCCATTTCTGAAGTCAAAATGGCCCATTGCACTATGTGGGGACAGAACCAGCAACTGTACTGAGCTGCCGGTTCCTGTACACAGAGCAGCACTTCCCAGAGGGCATCCCAAACTATGTGTCAATTTAGGAAATGCAAGAGCAAGAAGTCTTGGTGGCTTCCTCACTTCTTGGCAAATATCCAGTTCTCTGCTCCTTCATCACATATCAGGGGCCATCTGCTGGACCTCTTAGCCTTCCAGTTCTCCAACCTGGGAACTTTTTCTATTAATAATGCACTCTGGTTCCCTATTCCTTAGTCTGATCATAGCAGGCTAGAATTCACACTAAATTGGATGGAAAATGCTAGACCTGTACAACTTCATGACAACATTCAGTCCTATTATACCAGGGGTAAGATTGACATTGTGAAGTTCTGGTCTGCTGTCTTCGATAGCAGCTCCCCCTGGTTGATTCAAAGGATTTCATGTCCAAGTGAGATGATCTATGCAGGTCTATCCTTGATGATATAGCCTCATTAAAGATCAAGGTTAGACCAAAGCATAGGTTGTCACCTTGGTTTAATCAAGATACTCTTCAACTGAGTACAGGAGACTTGAGAGAAAGTGGTCTAAAGTTCACTCAGATGAGAGTAGATTACTGTGGAGAAGAGCACTCAGACACTATAAAAATTATATAAAGGGTTATTTTAAGTTCTTGATAAATAGAAACATATTGTTCCAAACCTTTGGAATGACTACTTAATAAGCCATTGCTCATAAATGAAAATATGTGGCATTATTTAGTTTTGACAAGCATACTTATAATTTCTTTTCCCCTATTTTGTCATTGCCATACTGTAAATGCAGATACAGCAAGACTCTCAAAGTAGGGTCTACCAGCAAGGCTCTGACTAGATTGCAAGTCCCTGAGTGGCAGGTACCATTTGAACTTCCTTAACAAAGTTAGTTGCCTAAACTACTGCCATATTATCCATCCTAAATATTATTTTACTGTTAACCACCCTATATCCCCATATTTGCAGGATGGCAGCTATGGAAAAAAATGTTATAGGAATGCAATGTTCTTTGTTATGCCAACAAGATGCCAAGAAACAGGCTAAGCCTTGGCATAGCAAAAACACTTGAAATAACTCCCAAAACCTTTCCCTCCAGATGTGTCTGCAAATAGCTCAATGTTAAATAAAGGATCATCTTGCCACGTCGCTCTGTCATTAAAAGAAGTACAGAAAGTAAGCCAAACCAATAGATCATCCCAAAAAAGGTCTGGGCAACCTAATAAAGTTGTGTTTTGCATGGACCACAGAAGAAGCTAGTTACAGCTGGTAGAGAAAATCCTGCCCACTGGTATGATTCACAAAGCAAAATTCCAACTGGCCATTTATGAATTGCAACTGGTGAAGAATAGTTTGTTTGTTTTTTTGCAATTATTAACTATCATGAGACCTATCTTATTTCACTACATTTTCTATAGGAAATCTTAAGAATAGATAGATAGATAGATAGATAGATAGATAGATAGATAGATAGATAGATAGATAGATAGATAGATAGATAGATAAGTAATGCCACACTGGGAAAAGACCAGCATCCTGTCCATGACAGTGGCCAATCCAGGCCAAGGGCACCTGGCAAGCTTCCCAAACGTACAAACATTCTATTCCTGGAATTGTGGCTTTTTCCCAAGTCCATTTAGTAGTGGTTTATGGACTTGTCCTTTAGGAAACCGTCTAACCCCTTTTTAAACTCTGCCAAGCTAACCGCCTTCACCAAGTTCTCCGGCAACGAATTCCAGAGTTTAATTATGCGTTGGGTGAAGAAATATTTTCTCCGATTTGTTTTAAATTTACTACACTGTAGTTTCATCACATGCCCCCTAGTCCTAGTATTTTTGGAAAGCGTGAACAGACGCGTCACATCCACCTGTTCCACTCCACTCATTATTTTATATACCTCTATCATGTCTCCCCTCAGCCATCTCTTCTCCAAGCTGAAAAGCCCTAGCTTCCTTAGTCTTTCTGGGACAGACCAAAGGTCCATCAAGCCCAGTATCCTGTTTCCAGAAGTAACCAATCCAGGTCACAAGTACCTGGCAAGATCCCATGATAAATTATGAATCCATCTTGCTCATCTGTAGGTATGATACTTGGTAGATACACAGGGTCTAATTCACTAACCTTTATCCCCATAGACACAGAATGAGAGAAAACCCTTAAAGAATTAGATTCATAATAACAAAAGTAATTGTGAGATATCCACACCATAATAAACTGTTTGGCAACTTTCTTTCTTACGACTTTTATGTTCAGCTACTGATGTCAAAGTTTTAACAGAAATGTACAACAGAGCCACTGTATTGAAGAAAGAAACCATAGAAAGCCTGCAGTGATTAACTGTACATCAAGATATTTGGATCACCAGTAGACTGACACCTTGCAGTTATGGCATCTGCTGCATCACTGAGCCTCTAAGGAATGTCCTGGTAGAGGTCTTTTGTTTTCCACCTGCCTGGCCTTTAAGGCATTGGGTTAGTGGATCCTGCAAACTGAACATATGCCAGAATTTGTTCTTCCCTATCCATATTATAACAACTGGTGTTCTTCCTTGTCCTAACATGAGTACTCTAAAAGGATGACCAGCCCTGCATCTATGAGCACAGTGTGGATGACACATAGGATGCTCTGTGAGAAGGCATTTAATCAAATCATACATCAACATCTTTATGTATCCACAAAATAGTATGGTCCACAGCCATCCTTTTTCTAAACTCAACATTGTAATTCAGCCAGGCTCAGTTGCCATACTGTTTCTTATGTGTTGGTTTTATATAATGTACACCCAGGGCTGCAGAGGTGGGGGGGAGGGCAGGGGGACAAAATTCCCTGGGCCCAGGCCTCCAAGGGGGGCCCAGCATTGAGGTCTGTCTCTCTCTCTCTCTCTCTCTCTATCTATCTATCTATCTATCTATCTATCTATCTATCTCTCCTGTTCTTGACGGGACCCAGGTGATTGCGTCCTGACAGGAGCATGAGAGAGAAAACTCCGGTGCCGGGTCCTCCTTCGAGGCTGGGGAGGACCCGAAGGAGTAGACACAGCAGGCTGGCGGGGGCCCTGTCAGCAGAAAATATCTTCCTCCAGTGCTGCTCTTCTTCACAGTCTGCTGCATTTTGAAACCAAGCATGTGCGACCTGAGAGAAAAAACAGCTGCAGGGGCAGGCCACACGGCAGAGTGAAGAAGAACAGCACTGGAGGAAGACTCTTCTGCTGGCGGGACCTTGGGATCTCCTCCAGCCGTGGTATTACAGTTGCAGTGGGCGGTGGTGGGCAGGCAGTGGCAGCAGCAACAATCCTTGGGGGGGGGGGGGGCGGCGGCAGTGGCAGTGATGATCCTGGGGGGGGGGGGGCAGGCCCAGCAGCAGTCCTGCCCTGGACCCGGCTCAGTCTTTCAGCAGCCCTGTGTACACCACTCGGACCTGCTAGCCAGATTGAACAGCATATCAAGTTCAATAAACATAAATATAAACATATTGAGACCCCTGAGCTTTGATCCATCTCCTACTTGGTTATCAAACTTGTGAAAATATGTGTGGCAGACCTCTTATTGGCTGAGGATCACCCCTGAAGTGGATACACAATCAATTTGTGGTATCTATGGCCAAATTTACTCCTTTCCTTTATGAACTTTAACTCACCGCACACAGATTATTAAGAGTGTCCTTCTATTTAGTGAGCTCACTATAGTGGTTAGCAAAAGAGTTAGGCTGCAGGCACAGAAGAAAATATTAAACTGGACATCACACTGGCTTTAATGTCTTTTAATAAACACTCCAGTATTTAATACGTATGTACAGTATAAGAATAATAACAAGAAGAAGGCAAATTGTCCATAGGATTAGGGTAAATTGGTTGCAACATTCATCATAACACTTCATTAAAGAAACATGGAAAGGTCTCCTTGGTGTAAAACTCCAGCATCTTTCCTACATTTAGCAACAGCAGTTAATTCTCCTTTAGATGGTATACATGTTCCCTGACTGCTCTAAGCTTGCCTTGTGAACAGTTAAGGGGTAAGCCCCTGGGTGGGTGAATTATCCCCAACATTTCTAGGACATAGGGACTTACTGATTCCACTATTTGCAGCCTTTAATCTCTTCTCTGACTGAAATTTACAGTTGTTACAGCTTCAACCTTTGCCCTTCTCCGACTGTGGTTTAGGATACAGTCTCTCCGTGACCAGAACTTCTGCCTTAGCACATTCTGTGCCTCAGAGAGACAGCTGTGGATCAAACTGACCTCTCTGAACAGTTCAATATCAATGGGAAACACTTGGCTCTGCTCTTTATTGCTCCAAGGGATAGCTGAATAACAGACTGGAATCCCCTGTATTATTACTTTTCCTTATCCTCACTTAGTTCCTTCAGCAGGAAGGTACTGCTTTGGAAGGTTCCAGGGTGGGGATCTCCACTTACTGCTCCTCTACATCCTTCTTAGCTGCACTCCTACTAGGAGAGAAAAGACATGGCACCTCTCTTGTCCTTAGGTTTCATACTTCCCTCCAAAAGCTAATGGTCGAATCCTATTCAATCAATGTACCTCCTACTGTTACACTTTGATTAGCACCTTTTTCTGAATCAGGAGCCAGAATGTTCTGTCTGAAACTGCAATGACAAAGTATTTGCGGCAGCCTTCTACATAGGAAAGGCTGAAACCCAGTAACAAATGACTTCAAATAACTTAGGCTTCTTCATATTTTCTCACTCTACCTGCTTTGTCCTACTCCAGGGGTGTCCCAACCTTGGCCCTTGCCAGGTTGGGTTTTTAGGATTTCCCCAATTAATATGCATGAAATCTATTTGCATACCATGAAGACAGTGGATGCAAATAGATCTCATGCATATTCATTGTATAGCTTGAGGAGGAACACTAGAAAAGCATTATATATCTTTTTTGTGGAAGGTAAATGAAGGCAGTAATTCACGTCCCAATTCGCTCCCATATGTGAAACTGTCCAAGAAATCTAGGGATGAATTTCTGGGAGGGCACCCAGAGTCGTAGATGCTTGGTGTTGAGCCAGACCTTCTGACCTGGAAGAAGGATGGGGGAGGTCTCCAAAGATGATCAGCCCAATGTTTATAGGACTGGGAGGCCTGTACAAGATGTTTACAGTCATGTGCTCAAATACAGTGGATATCTTCTATTGCCCGTTGGGCTGCTGGAGTATTGCCAGTCTCTGCAATGGGCATGAGAATTCAAGGATGTCTGCTGTACATGACGTAGAATGGAGAAGTTTTGGATGACCCATGGGTGTTATTGTTGTAGATGAATTCTGTCTAAGGTAGAAGAAATGACCAGTTATCTTGAAAAATGATATGCATCTGGAGGAAGATCTTGAGGATCTGATTGAGGCACTCCATTTAACCATTGGACTGAAGATGGTAAGTGAGGAAAATTGAAAGGTAATTCCAAGAGAAGTACAGAGGCTTCACAAGAAGTATGAGGTGAATTGCATTCCCTGATCACTGAGTATTTGAACAGGAAGCCCATGTTGCTGAAAAATGTGGTGGACAAATAGGCAGGCAAGAGCGGCTGCTGATGGAAGATGGGGCAGAGAAATGAAATGAACCCATTGGTGAAAAGGTTGACAACAACCCAGATGACTGTATTACAATCTGATGGGTGAAGGTCCATGATAAAGTCCATGGAAATTTCCTCCCAAAGTTCCTTTGGAATAGGTAAAGGTTGAAGAAGGCCCCATGGATGGGTATATGTAGTTTTGTGTTGGGCACAGGTAGCGTAAGTGAGAACATAATGGTGGACATCTTGGTTCATTCTAGGCCACCAGTAGTGGTGGGATATCAGCAGCAATGTTATCCGGATTTCGAGATGCCCAGCTAGACGAGAGGAGTGGACCTATTATAAAACCTCTCAGTGCTTCCAAGTCAGAACTAATGTTCTTCCGGGGGGAGGAATGAGATGCTTGAAGGCTAGAATTTTAGCAGGGTCCACAATGTATTGGAGTTCTTTGAATTGTTCATCTGCTCAAGAGATCTGGACAAGGTGTTGGTCCAGAAGTTCTTCTCTGAGGGCTGGAAAGTAAGACAAAAATCAAATTTGGCAAAGAGTAATGCCCACCGGGCTTGCAAGGGGTTAAGGTGCCTGGTCTGTTGCAGGTAGAAGACAGTTTTGTGGTCTGTGATAACCATGAAGGTATGCCAAGCCCCTTCCAAGAGATACCTCCATTCTTCTAAAGCCAGTTTTAGAATGAGAAGCTCACAGTCCCCAATAGTATAATTGCACTTAGTAGGAGTAAATTTCTTGGAACAAAAGAAAAAGGAACACAGGAGTTCTCCCACAGAGGCTTAGGATAGGACAACCCCTGCCTCTATCGCAGAGGCATCCACTTCCAAAACTAATGGCTGTAGGGTCAGGCCGATGTAACATGGGAGCAGAAATGAAGGCCTCTTTAAGAGTTAGAAAGCCTGTTAGGTCTCTGGCAGCCAATTCATGGTGTTAGTTACCTTCTTAGTAAGGACAGTGAGGGGAGCAGCATGGGCGGAGTAGTGATTAATGAAAAGTCCGGATGACTGCGGCCATTCTCTGATTGCCTGAACCTTCTCAGGGTCCATAGGCAGGCCTGATGAAGATATCAAATACCTGAGAAATGGAATGGTCTCCTGATGGAAAACACATTTCTCAAGTTTTGCGTAAAGGTTGTTTCCCCTCAGTCATTGTAGGACCAATCGGACATGCTCAGGGTGATCGGAAATGGAAGAAGAATAGACAAGGATGTCATCCAAGTAGAAGATGACTATGGTGTATAATAGGTCTCGAGAGATATCATTGACAAATTGCTGGAATACCGCTGGGGCATTACAAAGCCCAAAAAGAGCATAACTAGATATTCAAAATGTCCATCCCAAGTGTTAAACGTGATTTTCCACTCATCTCCTTCTTTTATTCTAATTAGCTTGTAGGTGCCATGAAGGTCCAATTTTGTGAAGACAACAGACCCTTGAAGTCTGTCAAATAACTCAGGGATGAGTGGTAGCAGATAGCAATTCTTGATCATGATATTATTTAGTCCTCGGTAATCAATGCAGGGATGGAGACCCCCATATTTTTTGTTAATAAAGAACCCTGCTCCGGCTGGAGAGGTTGAGGTTCGTATTAATCCCTTGTGAAGATTCTCTTCAATAAAGTCAGACATAGTCTGAGTTTCAGGCTAGGAGAGGACATACACTCATCCACGAGGTGGTATCTTTCCTGGTTGGAGGTCTATGGCACAATCAAAAGGTCTATGAGGAGGTAGTTTCTCTGCCTGTTTCTTGCTGAATACATTTATAAAGTCTTGATATTCTTCAGGGAGGCCCAGAAGACTTGGGCCCGGTGTAGAAGATGACACTGGGGTGACCAGTCCTATAGAGTGAACCTGAGTCAAACAGGACTGGAAACAAGCAGGTCTCCAGGACACAATGTCATTGGTGCTCCAATCGATGTGGGGTGAGTTCTGGCATAACCAGGGAATTCTGAGTACTACTGGATTGAGGCAGGATATAGAACTGTAGGCATTCCTGATGCAAAGCCCCTATATGTAGAGAAAGTGGCACTGAGATAATGCAAATGCGGTCTGGTAATAAATCTCCATGAATGGATGAAACTTGTAAGGTCTTGGCCGAGGTTTGTACAGGTATACGGTAGTGTTGGATCAACCTTTGATCTAAAAAATTCCCCAGTGCTCCAGAGTCAATCAAGGCAAGGACATCTACCTGGAGGGTGCTCCAGTGAAGACGTACTGGGAATGTACACAAGCCGGATGGGGAAACAGGTAGCAGGCCCAGCATTATCTTCCCCTGAGAAATTAGGCCTGGTCGTTTCCTGCCTTCTGGGGACATTTACTGGTGAAGTGTCCAGATCTGCCGTAATACAGACAGAAATTCTTCTGCCTCTGGTGGGACTTTTTTTTCTCCGAGAGCCGGTAGCGTCCTACCATCATGGGTTCCTCTGGATGTATTGGAGGGTCCTACCAGTACCAGATGTATTGGAGGGGCCTACCAGTACCACAGGCCTCTGAAAACTGGGTGCCAACTATGGTATTTTATGGGCTGCAGTTTTCTCTCCTAAGCCCTCTCCTGGAATCGGAGATCAATACAGACACAGAGGACTATCAGCTCATCCAAAGTTGTCAGAATCTCACGCCCTGCTAGTTTATCTTTCACCCTCTCTGCTAGGCCTTGCCAGAAGATGGCCACCAGGGCCTCTTGGTTCCAGTGGAGCGCCGCTGCCAAGGTCCAAAATCAGATTGCTCAGACGAAAAGGGAACCTTGCTGTAAACGAAGAAGCTCACTGGCTGCCGAGAAGGCCTTGTCTGGCTCATCAAAGACTAGGAGAAAATGCCTCAGAAAGGCTTGCAGGTCTGAGAGAATAGGGTCATTCTGCACCCATATGGGAGAGGCCCATGCCAGTGCTTGTCCTGAGAGAAGAGAAACAATATATGTAGTCTTGATCCTAGCTAAGGGAAAATGTGCTGGCTGTAGCTCAAAATGCATAAGGCATTGATTTTAAAAGCCTAAGCAAGCCTAAGGGGTTGTCAAACTGGGGAGGAACAGGCCCAGAGAGTCAAGGTCAGGGTAAGGCTGTAGCTCCTGACAAAGCAGGCACTGTTTGAGCCTTACGGAGCATGGAGAGTTGGGAGCAGACATCCTGGATTACTCCGGAGAGTTGCTGCAGCTGGGACTGCTGCTGATGCAGTGCCTGGGCTAAGTCCAGAAGGGTCCGATGAACTCATGGCTTCAGCTTCCTGTCATGTTCTGCTAGAGTTGGCGAAGGGTGAGCCCTTGTGCCGGCCTCCAAGGGGAAGTGACAGTCAACAAGCCAGAACCTTCACCTATATCATTCACAATTCCCAGAGGGTTGAGCCCTCAGGTTCATGACCAGCAGGACTTATGAGTCAGTGGGGATGAAGGGTGAAGACAGCAGGAATGCTAGGCAGGAACTAGCAGACGCTAGGTCTGATCCGAGTCTTGGCAGGGGCTGGGAGGCAGTGTTGAGCTCCAGTCTGGGTCTTGACAGGCGGCTGTCAAACAGTGTCGAGGTCTGGTCTGAGTCTTGGCAGGTGGCTGGCAGGCAGTGTCGAAGTCCAGTCCGAGTCTTGTCAGGTGGCTGGCAAGCAGTGTTGAGGTCCAGTCTGCATCTTGTCAGGTGGCTGGAAGGCAGTGTCAAAGTCTGGTCCAAGTCTTGGCAGGCAGTGTCAAAGTGTGGTCCAAGTCTTGGCAGGAGGCTGGCATACAATGTCGAAGTCTGGTCCAAGTCTTGGCAGGAGGCTGGCATACAATGTCGAAGTCTGGTCCAAGTCTTGGCAGGCAGCTGGCAGGCAGTGTCAAGGTCTGGTCTGGGTCTTGGCAGGTAGCTGGCAGACAGTGCGAGAAACAGGCAGGCAGGGTCAGCACAGGAAAACCAAAGTTGAGATGCAGGAAGGTAATGCACTGGGAGCATTAGAAGACTCCAAGCTGAAGCATCTTGTGGATATGGAGGCTAGAATATCTAGGGAAGACGGGTGTCTGACGTCAGTGATCCCCGATACACTCGTGACTTCACCTCTGCCCTCATGTGATCTAAACTGTAGGTGAAGCTGTTCTTCCCATCCGCACACACACACTCCGGGGCACCCCCTAGGACTGCCTGCTCCATTCGATCCTGCTGGGATGCCACTTCTTGCACAGACAGTTTCCAGCCCACCCAGAAGACAAGGACACGAAGTAAGCGGCTGTGACACAGGCCCATGTTAACTGGATAGAGATATCTGATTAACTTTAACCTGCGATATTCAGTGAGGCCAACTCAACTGTTTATCTGACAATATAACTCCATAAGTTATCAAGTTCTCTTTACTGGATACTATCCCACTGACCTCACATATCGTAGCACAGACACACACACACACACACACATGCTAACAAATCTTTGGCATGCATATTAAACCTTTATTCCATAGTTCATCAGAAGGGACTTAATAAGGGAAATGGGAAAGGGAAATGGGACTTGATATACTGCCTTTCTGAGGTTTTTGCAACTACATTCAAAGCGGTTTACATATATTCAGGTACTTATTTTGTACCAGGGGCAATGGAGGGTTAAGTGACTTGCCAAGAGTCACAAGGAGCTACTATGGGAATCGAACTCAGTTCCCCAGGATCAAAGTCCACTGCACTAACCACTAGGCCACTCCTCCACTCCAATTAAATTAAGCAATTACAGTTTAACAAATAGGCTCTATTCTGACCTTAACCCAGTGTTAAGTACTGAATATGTTTCTTAAGTCAATGTTATGTACTGAGTCTGTTCAAAGAGTAAAACCTGGGGCTGCATGTTACCAAGAATATACTCAAATCCTTGATCCAATTCTTTATTTAATACAGTTGATGAAAGATAAAACAAATCAATCACTTACAGATGTATTGAGACAAGTTAGGGATTCTGTACATATAGAGTGAGTCTGTGTCTGAGATTAGCCCCTCTCCCACAAGGAGGAACTGTCAGTGACTGGAAAATATGAAATACTCAAGAGACAACAATAATCTTTTCAGCCACTACAGCACAGCAGCAGCAGCCACAACAGGTTAAAAAAAATCACTATGGATTACTACCCTGAGAGGGAAAAACAAACCACAATTTACTGCCTCTTCATGGAAAGATCAAGCCATCTACATGGTGGATCTATGACCTAGTTACAGCTACCATCTCTCTCAATTTTCCTCAAGAGCAATCCAAGGGAGGGGGGAATTCTGCTTCCCCAGCATGCCCAGAGGCAGGCAGTAATAACAAAGGTCCAAAAGGCACTGCAAGCAGAACACAGATGTTTATAAAGGCTAATCACAGAAATGCAGGGACCTGGGCAATTATACACAGCTTAATAAATATATAGACAAATAATCTGTTACACACAGACCACACAAGCTACCTCATGTAATGAAGTAGAACAGGCTCTGTAATAATAGTGTGATGTGAAACTAGGGTAGGTATAGGATTGAGTGGACATTTATTAAAGTAGTGTATATAAATGGCAATTGTTAATTGTTGTGGAGGGGCATAATCGAACGTGAACGCCTATCTCCATGGGCGTCTATGTCTGAAAATGGGTAAGTGAAGAGGAGGGACAGACCTTATTTTCGAAAAAAAATGGACGACTTTTTTTTTTCAAAAGTACGGTTTGTACAGACCAAATACCATGGATTTGTTCGTTTCTGAGCTGGGCGTTTTTTTTTTTTTTTAGCAATAATGGAAACTAAAACCGGCCAGCTCAAAAACGTCCTAATCCGAGCCATATGGTCGTGGGAGGGGCCAGGATTCGTAGTACACTGGCCCCCCTGACATGCCAGGACACCAACTAGGCACCCTAGAGGTCAGTGTGGTGGACTTCAGAAACAGCTCCCACATGCATAGCTCCCTTACCACGGGTGCTGAGCCCCCAACCCCCTCCCCCAAAACCCACTACCCACAAATGTACAACACTACCATAGCTCTTAGGGGTGAAGGGGGCACCTACATATGGGTACAGTGGGTTTTGGAGGCCTCCCATTTACCAGCACAAGTGTTACAGGTAGCGGGGATGGGCCTGGGTCCGCCTGCCTGAAGTGCACTGTGGGACCCACTAAAAGTGCTCCAGGGACCTGTATACACGCAGGCCTCTAGGACTTGTTGCTGCTGTAGAACCTTGGCACACCAGTTGACACCTGAAGACTAATGTCTCAGAAAACGTCCTTTATTTGAATAAGCACCTTTACTCACAGTTAACTGCAGATCAGAGGTTGTGCCCCACTGGCAAAGAGTCTCCCTGGTACTGAGATTAGCAGTAGGTCAGAGCTGGCAGAATGCTGTACAATGCCCACTTTCAGTAATGTGGGTAGCACATGAAAGGGAGCTAAAACTGGCTTAAAAAATGGCCACTACCTCATGGACTACCGGAAACAAAACAGGGCACACTCTGACCCTGTCAGCAGAGGGAAAAGCACCATGGGAGTAGAGCCTACCAACTACCAACATCTTGAGCATTTAACACAAGCTAGTGGAATCACGGAGCCCAATACCCTACACCCACCACAATGCATTGCTGATGTGACTCTGCAGTGTGCATAACAGAAAAGGTGTCACACTCACCCGAGAGCCACATCAGAACCAGGGAAAGGCTGTCACAGGATAGAACACATTCTGCTGTCATGGAGGTGGGTACGGCATTTGAGGCTGGCATACAGGCTGGCAAAAAAAGTTTGTAAAGTGGGGTTTTTTTGGTGGGAGGGGGTTAGTGACCACTGGGGGAGTCAGGGGAGGTGATCCCAGATTCCCTCCGGTGGTCATCTGGTCAGTTGGGGCACTTTTTTGGGACTTAGACCTGAAAAAAAAGGGTCCAAATAAAGCGGACCAAATTCTAGTCCAAAACGCCCTTCTTGTTTCGATTATCACCTAAAGACGTCCATCTCTCCTCGGCCGATAACCACGCCCCAGTCCCGCCTTCACCACACCTCCGACATGCCTCCATCCACTTTGTTTGTTCCTGAGACGGAGTGCAGTTGAAGACGACCAAAATCGGCTTTCAATTATACCGATTTGTTCGCCCACGGGAGAAAGACGCCCATCTCCCGATTTGGGTCAAAATATGGGCGTCTTTCTCTTTCGAAAATAAGCTGGCTAGTCAACTAAGGAGCTAACTAGCTACACATGGAGGGGCATAATTGAACGAAAACATCTATCTCCATGGGCATTTATCTCCGAGAACGGGTCCGTGAAAGGGCGGACCGAACCATATTTTCGAAAAAAATAGATGTCCATGTTTTATTCGACAATTTGTGAGCTGGGCATTTTTGTTTTTCAGTGATAATGGAAAATGAAAGCGCCCAGCTCAAAAACGAATAAATCCAAGGCATTTGTTCGTGGGAGGGGCCAGGATTCGTAGTGCACTGGTCCCCCTCACATGCCAGGACACCAACCGGGCACCCTAGGGGGCACTTTTACAAAAACAAAAAAAAAGGTAAAAGAGCTCCCAGGTGCATAGCACCCTTCCCTTGTGTGTTGAGCCCCCCAAATCCCCCTCAAAACCCACTGCCCACAAGTCTACACCATTACTATAGCCCTAAGGGGTGAAGGGGGGCACCTACATGTGGGTACAGTGGGTTTGGGGGGGTTGGACGACTAAGCATTAAGCAGCACAATTGTAACAGGTAGGGGAGGGATGGGCCTGGGTCCACCTGCCTGAAGTCCACTGCACCCCCTAACAACTGCTCCAGGGACCTGCATACTGCTGCCAGGGAGGTGGGTATGACATTTGAGGGTGAAAATAAAAAGTTGTGAAACATCATGTTTTGTGGTGGGAGGGGGTTAGTGACCACTGGGGGAGTCAGGGGAGGTCATCCCCGATTCCCTCTGGTGGTAATCTGGTCATTTAGGGCACTTTTGGGGGCCTTATTCGTGAAAAAACAGGGTCCAGGAAAAGTGCCCTAAATTCTAGCTACAAACGTATACTTTTTTTCCATTATCGGCAAAAGGCACCCATCTCTCCTCGGCCGATAACCACGCCCCAGTTTCACCTTCGCCGTGCCTCCGACACGCCCCCGTCAACTTTGTACACTTCCGCGATGGAGTGCAGTTGAAAACGTCCAAAATCGGCTTTCCATTATACCGATTTATTCGTTTTTGTGAGATAAACGTCTATCTCCCGATTTGGGTCGAAATCTAGGCGTTTTTCTCTTTCAATTATAAGGTGGCAAGTGTTTTAATATTGCCGAGCTGCTAAATATATCTTCCCAATTTCACTAGGCAGTTATATTTAGCCAGTAGTTATTTCTGATCACATGAGGAAGTTGGGGGAAATAGGCATGTATATTAAATTTTTGAATATATGTATGAACTTTCTAGCCCCTGACTCAAGTCATAGATAATAACAAGGGCAAATACATTGGTATTTATGTGGTGAAGTTCCTAAACTGAATCTTTAGTTTTCAAAAAGCTAGAAAAAGATTATAGCCCATAATCTCCATCAGTAGGAGGAGTGAGGCAGACACACTGTATTGATGCGTTCTGGAAAAGCCACTGCTGTGTTGCAGTCAGTCAGAGAAATAGTGTTCTACTGCTGCTGTATCGCATTGTAATATCTATTCAGGACCTAGGAAACAGCTGCTATATTTTGAGTTGGAAGCTGTCATCAGTTCTTTGCTGCAGGCTTCCAGTCCTGGTAGATCCAAAGTGTTGTTGGAACCAGTTAACCCACAAAGGGAAACTATGTGTGGTTAATAAAACTATTTATATCAATTTTCCAAGAAGGATCAAGTAAAGACCTTTAAAAGCTGTATTTTTTTTTACCAGTGAGTGATGCCACCTAGTAAATAGAACTCAGTAAATAGAATCAATGTATAGGATTTAACAGAACCCTCTATAACAATGCTGATCTAAAATTGAAGTAGAAAACTCAATAATCCTACAGAATTAATATAAAATGTGTCTAGTGAAACTTGATGAAGGGTCTAAAGTTTGAGATCTAAGATTTAACTCCAATAAATGCAGTATAGAGGGTGAAGACCTTCTAAGCATGTAAGAAGAGTGTGATGATCTTCAGGTGGCAAAAAATGTAGAAAAGGTGACAGCAAGAGCCAGAAGGTTACATAAGTAATGCCATACTGGGAAAAGACCAAAGGTCCATCGAGCCCAGCATCCTGTCCCCGACAGCAGCCAATCCAGGTCAAGGGCACCTCACAAACTACCCAAATGTGCAAACATTTTATACATGTTATTCCCAAAATTGTGGATTTTTCCCAAGTTCATTTAGTAGCGGTCTATGGACTTGTCTTTTAGGAAACCGTTTGAGTGCATAGGGAGAGGAATGGCCAGCAGGAAAAAAAAAGGTGATAGTGCCTCTGTATAAGCCTCTGGGGAGACCCTCATTTAGTGTACTGTGTACAGTTCTGGAAATTGCACAATCAAAAGGAAATAAACAGGATGGAGTCCATCCAGAGGGCACCTACTAAAATGGTCACTGCTCTTGGTCATAAAGCATATGAGAACAAACTTAAAGATATCAATAGCTATACTTCGGAAGAAAGGCGTAAGAGGGGAGGCATGATAGAGACATTTAAATACCTCCATGGTATAAATGAATAGGAGGGAAGTCTCTTTCAACTGAAAGGAAACTTGGGAATGAGGGGATATAAGTACTGCGAGAGGTCACTGGCAGCCATTTTGAGGAAGCTGCTACTAGGTGCAGAAATGAGAGGTGTTCGTTTCTGCCCCTGATGCCTCGCTTGACCACCAGGGAGGTCAGGTAGGCCACAGGGGGGTCTTAACCTGACTGGGAGGTAGGGGGAACAGATGGGAGGGGGTTACTGACCAGAGGGGGCTTTTGTTGGGGGGGTACTGCTGCACATCGGGAGGAAGGGAGGCCTACAGACCTCATTGGTGGGGGTGGGAAAGCAGAAAACAAATTTTTCTTAATGCAGGTCCTGTTCTTGTAGCCTCTTCCTACCTTTTGCTCTCTTAGTCACAGTCTGATACAGGTTGCCTTGAATAGTCCATTGAAGATGCACTCTGGCTTGATAGGTTCTTAGGAAAGTATCCTCTCTGATTGGCTCCGAACACCAGGAGCTTCCATTCTATCCTGGCCTGGAAAGGTCTCACCTGTGAGTTCCTGAGTGTTGTACTGCTGATTCTCAGTACATGGCCCTTGTATTCCTTCCACTTATGAATCTGTTCTGCCAGCCCTGACCTTAGCTTGTTTATTGACATAAGACCAGTGTCTCTGGTGTTCCTTATGGTGTTTGACCCAGCTGTGACACTGCATCAACAAAAGGATTATGTTCTGGATGAGGAATAGTATAAATGTGCACAGAGAAAACATTGGGTTCATTTTTAATTTATTGGGCCCTTTTTTTCCAATTTTTGTACATACTAAAATTTGTAAGAAATACTAATGAATCCAACATGAACCAACAAAAGCACATCACTAGGGAAAAGGTTATATAGTGGATAAGATAGAATGTTGTAGATGTATTAAAATGTTTCATTTAATTTTTAAATAGATTGCTCAATTTTTGAATTTATGTGGGTACAGCTTTGCTTGTTTTATGAGACAAGATTGATGTTATTTTATGATTTTATGTATTATTTTGTTTGTACTGTCATTTATTTTATTATTTTTATTATGTACATAACTCTTGTAACCCAATACGGGCATAATCAGTAGAGAGACTAAATACATAAATAAATAATTAATTAATAAAGCAGGCACATGCTATCTATTTTATAATGTAATTGTATGCCTACATCAAATGTGCAGGCACTTTTATCCTTGTTACAAATATAACCCCCATTATAATGGGGGTTACTAAGAGTCATCTGAGAGAATGCTCCAAAGTCTCTCAGGGGAGGGTTCTGGAGTTGTGGGAGGTAAAGGATTCAGCTCTAGGGGGTTCCTGGGATAAATTGCTGAGGAAAATGTTTGTTGTTGTTGAGTAACAGTGTGGAAGAAATCAGAGTTAATAAATGTTATGGATAGGAAGTGCACAAGGTCTTTGGTTGCCTTCACCTCTGTCAGGACCCTTGGAGCAGAGGGGGTATCCTGGAAAGGCCAGTTAAACTAAGGCTGAGTTAAGGGGGCGTTATTGTCAGCCAAAGGCAGTAACTGTTTGAGAGGAATGCTCCTGGTGGGCAAGGGGAGACCAGCTCACGAGCACCAATAGGGAAGACCCTGTTCAAGGCTAGAGGGTGCAGCTCAGTGAAGTTCAACTCTGGAGGACAGGACAGACAAGGAGGTCTGATCCTGGAGGAGTTTGCTGGTGACAACCAATGCTACCAGCCCAGCCTTGGATTAAACAGACTAAAGGGATGGGTGATGAACTGGATGAGTTGTAGATATGTACATATTCTGAAATTTGCTATAAAAAAACTGTTTAATTGGAGGAAGTGACGCCACCACTGTGAGATGGCCACTTGATTGCGGAGCTCTGCTGGTGCCCGAGCCAAATTGCGGGATATACCCGGGAAATTCATTTCATTATTCTGATAACAACTAGCAAGTCTGCCCTTTTGCCTGCCACATCCTGTCAAAGCAGACCACTTTGCTGCAGCAGTTCCACATTCCTTGTTACACAGTCTTCTTTTGTTAGGGATGTGCACAGCCCAAAAATGTCTTTTTTTCTTTGATTTTTTTTACATTTTTGTGATTCAGTTCACACATTCATTTTAATAGCTTTTTTTAAACATGCACTGGAACTCTTTTTAATGTATACAAATCAATTGTGCATGTGGTACTTATAGGTTAACATAAGTTAAATCAATAATTTGTATTCTAGAATTTGTAAGCCACATTAAGGAACTGAATGTTCACTAACAAATACATATCCATTTTCTTCTTCCAGGCCTTCTGGAACAGCTGTCCATCTCATAAAAAGCCTTCTCCATTTTTGATGTTGACATTACATATGCATAGCTGCACGCTGGGGCTTCTTATATTTACTGAACTTGATATACCACATATCAAACAAAAGTAGCTACGGAGGCAATTCTATAAATTAGCCCCTCCATTTAGGTGTGTTGATACCAAGAACTGGGCACCAATTCTATAATGGCATCTGTGCACCAAGATGCCATTATAGAAGACTAGAGTATGTCTGCTTGGGTACACCTAAGTTTAAGCACAGCCATTTAGACCATGTCAATGCCAAATGTAAATGGGTGCACCTACATGCACTAAACAACGCACTAACTGATAGTATTCTATAAGTTACATGTGTCTCTTGAAGATATGGCCTGCCCATGTTCCACCCATGTATATGGTCTTCTTCCCCCTCCCCCCATAGCACTTAGGCACTACTTTATAAAATAGTGCCTAGTGCACAGTCATGCACTACCAATTATTGGTGCCTATGATGCAGATAAGTGGTGTGTATATGGTTTTACAATAAAATAGGATATACAAGGGATAGAGTTTACAATACATTTAATAGAGTACTAGTTAAAAGAAAATAGACAGAATAGGATGAACACGATGGGAGAAGGTACAATTGAAAAGAAGAGAAATAAGTTAAGAGAGGGATTACAAGTTTAAGATGAAAAAGAAACCTGATGGCAGTCCCTGTGCTTCCAGGCTGCCCAAGGGAGCTAGGCTATATGAAGCTATCACAAGAAAAATCCTATAGTGAGTCTTCAAGCCAAATTTACATTTCTTGTATAAGGCTTCTAGTCTAAAATCCAAAGGTAGATTATTCCAGATGGGATGGGCCATCCTGCTAAAAGAAGTGCAGTGAATGCTTTCAAGTTGTAAGAAAGTTCTGAGAGGATGAGCACAACATGAACTCTTGGGTGGATGCTTTCCAACTAAAACTTAATGCTGAAAAAACACAATCTCTCATCCTCTCATCACAATTCAACACAAATAAATACTCCTCTATAACCACACCAAACCAAACCACACCAAACCTCACCCTTTCTGTATCGGAAAGCCTGAAAATTCTTGGAGTTACCATCGACCAAAATCTTACTTTGGAAAACCATGTGAAGAATACTACAAGGAAAATGTTCCATTCAATGTGGAAGCTTAAGAGAGTGAAACCTTTCTTCCCGACAGATATATTTCGCAGCCTGGTACAGTCAATGGTGTTAAGTCACCTAGACTACGCTGGTTGTAAAGACCAAATCGTCAAAAAACTTCAAATGGCCCAAAATACTGCAGCCAGACTCATATCTGGTAAAACAAAATATGAAAGTGCCACACCCCTTAGAGAAAAACTGCATTGGCTCCCAATCAAAGAACGCATCACGTTCAAGATCTGCACCTTGATTCACAAAATCATTCATGGAGATGCTCCGGTCTATATGTCACACCTCATAGATCTACCACCCAGGAACGCTAAAAGATCATCTCGTACACTCCTGAATCTCCACTTCCCCAGTTGCAAAGGACTAAAATATAAACTGACACATGCATCCAGCTTTTCCTACATAGGTACGCAGCTATGGAATGTACTACCAACTGCTTTGAAAAAAATACATGACCTAATCAACTTTCGGAAATCTTTGAAGACCCACCTCTTTAATGGAACATACCATAACGATCCATCATTTGAACTATAGTGCATTACCGCTTTATCTGTTATTCCTATAACATTCTCTCTATACATGATGATTTTATACACTATGTTTCCATGTTCTTATGTAATTATCAATTGTATATGTTAATCTGTCATGACAATACCATGGCGGAGCAATGTAAGCCAGATTGAGCCTGCAAATGTGTGGGAAAATGTGGGATACAAATGCAATAAATAAATAAATAAACATGCATGTTGGTGCATTGGGGACAATAATATGTGATATAATACTGGATAAGAAAAGTGGGAGACCAGTGTATACAATTCTGTGAATTAAAGGTAGTCTTAAATGCAGTCCTATATTTTATGGGAAATCAGTGATGCTCTTTCAGTACAGAAGTCACACGATCGCATTTATTTTATTCCAGCAAGTAGCTTCACCACTGTGTTTTGGATCAAATGAAGTCTTTTAATGTGTAATACATTTAATCCCTGATAAAGGGCATTACAGTAATCCAAGCATGAGAAGATTAGTGCATGAGCCATCGAAGCAGTGCCTTAGTGTCAAAAATATTCCAAATGGAGCCTAAAGTATGCATGGTATAAAAAGAATTCCTAACTAGTATATTAGTCTGCTGATCAAATGTGAGCCAGTTGTCCAGGATCATGCCCAGAATTTTAATGCTATCCCTCACATTAAGGCAGCCTCCCTAGTTAAAAGGACAGCTTCCGTTTTCATAGGGCTTAGTTTTAGTTTGTTACTGTCAATCTAGTCAACCACTGAATCAAGATTGTTAGTGACAGCATTGAGGTCAGAGTGGTCAAAGGCATTAAACAATTGAATGTCATCGCATATATGAAGTCTGTGAAGCAGGACAGCCAAAGGGGCAATAAAGATGTTAAAAAGTATGGAGGCCAGGAGAGGGTCATATGGTTCCCCACACTAAAGAATATACAGGTCAATATTCAAAACAATTTAACCAGGGAAGAAGACTCCTTCCTGGTTAAATCACACTGAGTGGGTTGGGAGCCGATATGCAGCAGCACTAAACCTGAGAGAGCTGTGGAATATCTTCTCTGAATGCTGTGACTCTCACTGGTTAGTGCCAGGGAGGTCCAGGTGTGAAGTCTGGGCAGAGCTGGGAGTTATGCGGGCACTGGCAATATTCAATTCCAGTGCCCACATAGATAACCAGGCAGATTACATAAATAGCATCCTAACTAGTTAGGTTATCTATCTGGGTATGGCACTGATTATTGACTGTACCCAGATAGCTTTTAGATGCTGCCAAAGACCAGGATATTCAGTGCCTGTGCCCCAAAATATCCAGGTCTAATTTAGTCAGCTGTGGTCAGCTTTTAAAAAAAAAACCTCTAACCACTGCTGGCTGAACATTGAGCCTGAAATGTCTGTGAAACAGAATTCTTCCAGATGATAAAAGGACCTCTTTGTCTCTTGATGGAGCTTCCATGTGGCATATCCACTTCATCTGCATGTTTCTTTTTAATTCTTCCATATATGTCACCCTATTAAACCAACTCAAGGACACTTACAATATTCACATAAAAACAAAAGTATAACCAAAAACATAACATAAAACCTACATCTTCATCCACATCAGCTGAGCTGGTGGATTTGCTGTGTTGCTGGGCTGCAGTGTGCTGCTTTGTGCCACTCCACTTTTGATTTTTGCTGTGTCTGAGTTCTCCATTGGTTCTCCTGCTGCTCCACTGCTGGCCCTCGGTGACATCATTAGGAGTGTGGGGTGAAGAACGGGAGGACCATGCCGGAGACGCTATGTGCTGGCTCTGTTGCACTGATGAAGGAGTTCAACCAAGGAGGGCGCTCTTTTGGGTGGACTTTGGTCATTTTGAGGTGCTGAGAGTTTATATATTTGGCAAAATGTGTGTCATTTCTGTTCTTACAAGTCATGGGAGATATGGGGATTTGGTGAGTTGTCGGTTATTGAAGGGTACTAGAGGTCTGTCCCCCTCGAGTCTTCTCCCAATGATTTATGCTCTTCCCCTTTAAAGTTGGGACTGGGGAATGCACATTCAGTATGAACTAAGACCATTTTGATTTTCAGTCTATTGCTTCATAATGGATCTGATGTGCTTGCTGTGACTGAGACCTGGTTTGAGGCATCAGAGATAGATAGATAGATAGATAGATAGATAGATAGATAGATATTAATTGATTGGATTTTGCTGACACCTGTTCAGTAGTAGCTCAAGGTGAATTACATTCAGGTACACTGGGTATTTGTTTTGGTGAAATCATGTTGCATGCCAGGCTATACTTTGGTATGGGCATGATGAGGATGCTAGGAGAGGGGGAAGGGTATTGTTAATTCATCATGATTGTTTAGGTTTGGATAGTGTGTGTGTTGAGAGTCTTGAAGTGATTGACTTATTGTTGGTAAATGGTACTGTGTTGAATGTGTGTGTGTGTGTTCAATTGTCCTCCACTTGTGCTGCAGCAGGGCTGTTCTTTTTTGTGGAATCTATTAGTGACATTGCCAGTGGAGTTATACAACTTAGTGATTATGGGGGATTTTAATCTGCCTGTGCTTCTTGGGGCTGCCTCCTCTCAGGTGCTATTTGATGTGATGTCTGTTTTAGGGCTTATCCTAGAAATAATCAGTAGATTTTCCCCAAGTTCATCTTAATAATGGCTTATGGACTTTTTTTTTTTTAGGAAATTATCCAAACCCTCTTTTAAACCCTGCTAAGCTAGCTGCTTTTACCACATTCTCTATCAACAAATTCCAGAATTGAATTACACATTGAGTGAAGAAATATTTTCTCCAGTTTGTTTTAAATTTACTACTCAGTCGCTTCATTACGTGCCCCCCTAGTCCTCATATTTTTGGAAAAAGTAAACAAGCGATTCACCTCTACCTGTTCCACTCCACTTAGTATTTTATAAGAACAGCGGAGTTGCCTGTATTTGTTCAACTAGTTACTTTTCTCCAGTGAAACAGAGCTGTGATGAGTTATATGCCCCCCAATCTATCTGCCCTATCAGATTGACTCTACACTTGTCTCTTAGATTGTACACTTGTCTTTAGATTGTACACCTGTCTTTTAGATTGTAAGCTCCTTGAGCAGGGACTGTCCTTCCATGTTAAATTGTACAGCGCTGCGTAACCCTAGTAGCACTTTAGAAATGTTAAGTAGTAGTAGTAGTATGAAGTGGAGATGAAGCTGAAGCTGTCAGCAATTCTTAGTGAACAGATATATGTCTCTATCACAACAGACTGCTGGTCATCCCATGGAAAATGTTATATTAGAATGACTGTCCACTGGGTTGATAGAGTCTTTATGGGTCTTTTACAAAGGTGTGCTACACTTTTTAGCATGCGCTAACCACGTAGACACCCACAAAATTCCTATGGGCATCTATATGGTTAGTGCACACTTAAAATGCTAGCTCAGCTGTGTAAAAGGGGCCCTTAGAGAGGAAGTCTGCCTGTCTGACCTTAAGTTTGAAGAGTTCTCACACATTTGACATTCTTGCATCAGTTCTTGACGATATTCAAACAGAGTTCACCATCAGATGAAAAATTCTTAGAACAACAGACAATGATTTCAACTTTGTGAAAGTCTTCTCTGTAATTGGACAGCATGATGATAACAAAGATGAAGATGCAAGTGAGTGGAGTGGAGTGGAGGAGTGGCCTAGTGGTTAGGGTGGTGGACTCTGGTCCTGAGGAACTGAGTTCAATTCCCACTTCAGGCACAGGCAGCTCCTTGTGACTCTGGGCAAGTCACTTAACTCTCTATTGCCCCATGTAAGCCGCATTGAGCCTACCATGAGTGGGAAAGCGCGGGGTACAAATGTAACAAAAAAAATGAATTAGACAGCACTACTTCTTATACAGATGATAATGACAATAAAATATTCTTTGCTATACAGAAGTCAGGTGTTCAAAGATTCCCTTGATCAAAACCTGCAGATTCAGTCAGAAGACATCATTAATATCACAACCTGGCTAGATTTGAGGGAACACTTTATCAGACTGAACAATCCACTTTCTGCTAGTGCAGTTGTTGAACTCCTTTTTAGCTATGCTGGATTAATGACTCATAAACACACTCGCATGAGTGGCAATTACTTTCAAAAATTCAGTTTTACTAAAAGCAAAGTAAATTGAATTGTAGAGCAACTACAATGAATGTTAACAATAGTTGCATTCATTGTAGTTGTAGTACTTTTACTTTTTGCTCAAAATGTATTATATTAGGCGATAAGTAAATATTTAAATGTGTTCTTGACTGTAATTTTATTTTAACTTACGTAATAAAATATATATTTATTTTTACTTTTACTTAAGTACTTTGGCCTAGTACTTTGAACAACACTTTATACAATCCATAGCTATACAGTCAATCAATCGACTCTTCTTAGTCAGATGCTGAAATAGATATGCCTTCCTTAATTTCCCAAAAGAAAGCAACAATGTCATTTGCCTTAATTCCAATAAGAGCTTATTCCAAAGAGAAGGATCAGCAAAAAACAACAAAAGTTTGTCGCCTTCAGATCCTCAGATACCATCACCACAAGATGCCTCTCCCCGTCTGTACATATTAGGCAGTGAGAGTCTGATATGTACAGACGGGGAGAGGGATCTTGGGGTGATAGTCTCTGAGGATCTGAAGGCAACAAAACAGTGTGACAAGGCGGTGGCCGTAGCTAGAAGGTTGCTAGGCTGTATAGAGCATAGGCGTAGACTGGGGGGGCGAGGGGGGGCAATGCCCCCCCAAACGATGAGGACGTGGACTGGCGCTACAATGAAAAAAAAAAAAAAACAAGCAGGCACGCGCTCGTCTCCGTCCGCTTTGCTGCTTCCCTGCCCTCTCTGTCTGCGTCCCGCCTTCCTCTGATGTCATTTCCTTTCGGGCGGGACGCAGACAGAGAGGGCAGGGAAGCAGCGAATCGGACGGAGACGAGCGTGTCTATCTACCCCCTCTCTTCCTACCCTCCGGCGCAGGCAGCACCAATCTTCTCTAAGCCTTTCTTGTTCCTGGCAGCGGTAGTGACGTACACGCTGCCTTCAGCTCTGCCCCGAAGCCTTCTCTTGAAGTTCCTGTTCCCGCATAGGTGGGAACAGGAACTTGAAGAGAAGGCTTCCGGGGCAGACTGAAGGCAGCGTGTATACGTCGCTACCGCTGCCAGGAGCACAGAAAGGTTGAAGAAGACTGCTGCCTGCACCGGAGGGAGGGAGGAAGAGAGGGGGTAAACGGAGTCACGATCCTGGACCTCGCGGGGGGGGGGGGGGGCAGCAGAGGGAAGATGAATGGGACTGGGAGGGTGGGAAGCAGAGTGAAGGAGCAGGAGATGGATGGGACTGGGAGGGTGGGAAGCAGTGGGAAGGAGCAGGAGATGGATGGGACTGGGAGGGGTGGGAAGCAGAGGGAAGGAGCAGGAGATGGATGGGACTGGGAGGGTGGGAAGCAGTGGGAAGGAGCAGGAGATGGATGGGACTGGGAGGGGTGGGAAGCAGAGGGAAGGAGCAAGAGATGGATGGGACTGGGAGGGGTGGGTGGGGAGCAGAGGGAAGGACCAGGAATTGGATGGGACTGGGAGGGTGGGAAGCAGAGTGAAGGAGCAGGAGATGGATGGGACTGGGAGGGTGGGAAGCAGTGGGAAGGAGCAGGAGATGGATGGGACTGGGAGGGGTGGGAAGCAGAGGGAAGGAGCAAGAGATGGATGGGACTGGGAGGGGTGGGTGGGGAGCAGAGGGAAGGACCAGGAATTGGATGGGACTGGGAGGGTGGGAAGCAGAGTGAAGGAGCAGGAGATGGATGGGACTGGGAGGGTGGGAAGCAGTGGGAAGGAGCAGGAGATGGATGGGACTGGGAGGGGTGGGAAGCAGAGGGAAGGAGCAAGAGATGGATGGGACTGGGAGGGGTGGGTGGGGAGCAGAGGGAAGGACCAGGAATTGGATGGGACTGGGAGGGTGGGAAGCAGAGTGAAGGAGCAGGAGATGGATGGGACTGGGAGGGTGGGAAGCAGTGGGAAGGAGCAGGAGATGGATGGGACTGGGAGGGGTGGGAAGCAGAGGGAAGGAGCAAGAGATGGATGGGACGGAGGGATGGTGAGCAGAGGGAAGGAACAGAAGATGGATGGGACTGGGAGGGGTGGGGAGCAGAGGGAAGGAGCAAGAGATGGATGGGACTGGGAGGGGTGGGTGGGGAGCAGAGGGAAGGACCAGGAATTGGATTGGACTGGGAAAGGAGGTGAGCAGAGGGAAGGAGCAGGAGATGGATGGGACTGGGAGGGGTGGGGAGCAGCGGGAAGGAGCAAGAGATGGTTGGGACTGGGAGGGGTGGGGAGCAGAGGGAAGGAGCAAGAGATGGATGGGACTGCGAGGGGTGGGGAGCAGAGGGATGGACCAGGAGATGGATGGGATTGGGAGAGGTCAGGCACAGCAGAGGGAAGGAGCAGAAGATGGATGGGACGGAGGGATGGTGAGCAGAGGGAAGGAACAGAAGATGGATGGGACTGGGAGGGGTGGGGAGCAGAGGGAAGGAGCAAGAGATGGATGGGACTGGGAGGGTGGGGAGCAGAGGGAAGCCTACTGGAAAGAAGACACTGCATAAAACAGAAGACACTGGGATCAAAGCGAATAGAAAAACTACATGATCAGACAACAAAGGTAAATAAAAGTTTATTTTATTCATAATTTATTAATTGAAATGTGTCAGCTTTTTGAAATGTGCATCTGTGATATTTTGCCTGTAAATTTCATTTCCTTCCTCCATATTAGCATATTCATTTGCATATGTATATATGCAAATGATATGCTAATATGCTCCGCCCATTTTTTGCCCCCCCAAATGAAACAGTCAAACTACGCCTATGGTATAGAGAGAGGTGTGACCAGCAGAAGAAAGGAGGTGTTGATGCCCTTGTATAAGTCATTGGTGAGGCCCCACCTGGAGTATTGTGTTCAGTTTTGGAGGCCGTATCTTGCTAAGGATGTAAAAAGAATTGAAGCGGTGCAAAGAAAAGCTACAAAAATGGTATGGGATTTGCGTTACAAGATGTATGAGGAGAGACTTGCTGACCTGAACATGTATACCCTGGAGGAAAGGAGAAACAGGGGTGATATGATACAGACGTTCAAATATTTGAAAGGTATTAATCCACAAACAAACCTTTTCCGTAGATGGGAAGGCGGTAGAACTAGAGGATATGAAATGAGATTGAAGGGGGGGCAGACTCAAGAAAAATGTCAGGAAGTATTTTTTCACAGAGAGAGTGGTGGATACTTGGAATGCCCTCACGCAGGAGGTGGTGGAGATGAAAACGGTAATGAAATTCAAAAATGCGTGGGATAAACATAAAGAAATCCTGTTCAGAAGGAATGGATCCTCAGAAGCTTATCGGAGATTGGGTGGCAGAGCTGATGGTGGGAAGCGGGGCTAGTGCTGGGCAGACTTCTACGGTCTGTGCCCTGAAAATGGCAGATACAAATCAAATGAAGTATAAATGGAGAAAAAAGCCTCATAGTCGCCACCCAGCCTACCACCTCTCAGTGTAATTATAAGGCATGAGCTCAGCGTGCCATCATTTAGCTTCAAAAAACTCCACATGTGCCTCAGTATATCAATTTCAATTTTGAATAATACTCTATGTATCCACTAATCCTTCTTATAATTGTACTGCATCTAATCAATGGAACTGATAAAACCACACAAGTTCCAATGCTGTTATTTTGAATGCAAACAAATCAAACATATATCCAGGAGAGTCAACCCAAATCACTTAGCTTTAAAACTTCTTCAAAAGTCCTTCTCTGGGTGACCCTTCCTTTTGGTAACTCTACCAATCCAATTTAAATGCCTAATCTCTGCAACACAACCAAACTAAAGCACGTAATGGACATAACACAACTCTTCCATTCTCCGATTCCCTAATGTGGCTGTGCCACATGAACTTGATCTTACCACAACATCACCCTGTATTTGTTCACACCGGAGCCTGCAAAGGCCTCTCCGGTACTATGTAAGCCACATTGAGCCTACAAATAGGTGGGAAAATGTGGGATACAAATGTAACAAATAAATAAAATAATGCCTGTATTATAATGTGAAAATTCTCAGCATTAAATAGATCTTTCAGTCTAGCTACCATTCTAATATATTTTTTAAAAATTGTTATTACCTTTCTTAGCTGGTGTTTAAAAGAAAGGCTTGAATCGAGAATAACTCCAAGGCTCCTAAATTCTTGTATGATAGGGTTCATTGAATCCTCAAACCTTAGGATAATCTACAATTCATGTTTTGGAAAACCAGATGCTTAGTTTTTGCTATATTGACGGGTAATCAATAGATGTCATTTACACACACATAGATCTTGTATACAACCCCTAAAAAACAAGTGGCTCTTCAACAGAATTGCACTCTGAACAATGAAATTTGGCTCTCAATATAGCTTGCAGAATCTACTGTTGGTCAAGAGCATCCTTTTTTCTAATAGATGTAGATGCTCATTTTCAAAGCACATCGACTTACAAAGTTGCATAGGTTACTATGGGGCTCATTTTTAAAAAAGAGAATCATTTAAAAAGTGGCATAAAGCAGCATTTGGATGTTTTATTGCCAAAACATTCAAATCACTATTTTCAAAAATACATTTCAAAACGTTATTCTATGCTGTTTGTCCACAGTGCATTTAAATCACAAAGGAACATGTTGGGGGCATGTTAAGGGTGGGACTTTGGGCATTCCTAGCACCTGGACCATTTTATGCCATAATGGAACAAAACAAAAAATATCCAGAATGAAAACTAAGATCCTTTGAACTAGATCTGTTTTAATAATGACTAAGCCACAAAAAAGTGCCATAAATGACCAGATAGCTACTGGATGAATTAAGGAATGATCTCCCTTACTCCCCCAGTTGTCACTGACCCTTCCTACCCCCCCCCCCCCCCCAAGAAATGAAAGAAACAGTACATACCTTCTTCTACGACAGCCTCAGATGTTATGACCAGTCCTATTAGAGCAGCGAACAGGCCCCTGGAGTTGCCTAGTGGTCAGTGCAGTGCGTTGTGGAGAAGGGGACCCAGGTCCATAGTCCACTCTAACTTTTACACTTCTGGTGGAATATATGAGGCCCCCCAAAACCCACCGAAAACCTATTGTACCCACATATAGGTGACACTTGCAACCATAAGGGCTATTGCAGTGGCATATAGTTGGGTACAGTAAGTTTTTGGTGGGTTTGGGAGGGATCACCATACAATATAAGGGGGTAAGAGTGAGATGCATACTGTAGGGATTAACCAGGCCCTGTATATGGGACTATGTAACACTATGAACCTGACTTCCTATCTAGCAAACTTAGGCCATTGTCGGTTCTCATGCAGGCTTGTTCTTGAAGCAGACCTCAGGCATATTGCTGACAAATCAAAGCTGAAGGAAGGCAAAAATAACTGTTAATAACAACCTTGTTTACAGATACTGAGACCTCATGGTCAGAAGCAATCGGTTTGCTGCTCCCAAGGCCTTGTTGTTTGGCCCCTCAAAGACACAACATTGGAAAATCCCAGAATTGTGCTAGTTAGCATGGCACCAAACCAGGGAAAAGAGTATAAGAAGCTCTCCCTAGGCATGATGAGGTATTCTGGCTATCTTATGTAGTTCAAAAAAGAGCTGCTGTCAGCTGGCCATAGCCAGCCACATGATGAAGGCTCATTAATTGTGGCATTACCCCCTGCATGCTCTTGCCCAGATGCGGAGCGCTCCTACCTGCTAACTGACTGGGGTCACCTGCTGCTGACCACTTGTTGCTGACTGTCCATCCTGAGAGAGATACTATCTGCCATCCCAGCTGTGTTGTCTGCTTCCTTCCAAGAGTTCCTGACTGTCTCTGGTTCCAGAGTATGTTAGTATGGGAGAGCTTTCGCCATCTGTCAGGTTAAACTTTCCTTTCTTTTCATAGTGCCTTGGGTAGTCAGGTGTCCTAAGAAGACTCATGGCTAGGATGTGTGTATGTGTTCTCTACCCTGCCTTGACAGGTACGTAAATTCAGTACTTTACCATCATTTTGAGTAATTCTGCATAAGTGCATTGTCTCTGATTTGCATTACTGCTGCCAATGAAATATATATAATAAACCAGCACTTCTATTTTTCTTATAATATCTGAGCCTTGTGTCTTTTTCTTTTAGTGTTATTTTGGGCTATAGAGAACTTGGAGTTTGCTGTTGGAGGGACATCTAATTACACCTAATTGCCTAATTATATCTAATTACCTAATTTACATTCCAGAGTGCTACTTTTATAAATTTTTACCTGTGTATATGTCTCCTCTTTGCCTGCCCTCTACTTAGGGTCAGGTAATTGTGTTTTAGCCCCACAGTACCTGGAAGCTTTTATGTGAAGTCCACTTCACTGCCCCTTAAGGTGCCCCACTGCTCTGCTGGGATGTCTGTCTGGCCAGTCTACTAAGAATGCTGGCTCCTCCTATATCCCAATGGCTTGATATTGTGCACTTTTTATATGGACCTTTTTTTTTTTTTTTCAAAAATGGACCAAAAAGATAAATGCACAGAACACAAAAGCATCTAGCAAGTGGACATTTTTGGGAAAAAAAAAAAAAGATACGACGTTTTGCTGTTTCGAAAATCACTATATTCGCCACCTGGATTCTGGATGTTTTGAGCACAACATCCAAAGTCGAACTTAAACATCATATCAAAAATGCCCCTCCATGTAACTTTGTACGTCTATATGCTTTGAAAATGTGCACCATTGTCTTGTGACTATCACTTGTGCATGTGAACACTCTGTGTTACAAATAATTATAAATCAAAATTTATCTGAGAACTCAACGGAGGCCTGCCATTTCACTAGCACCTTTATCAGGAGTTTCAAATCAAGCAGTCTCTGAAATAAGCAATAAAAAACTAGCTAAAAATCAATTCCTTCAGAAGCACTACTTCACATAATAAGGCACTCACATCACTTCTCTTGCTTCTGTTCTTGAAGTAGTTCAAACAGCCAAACAAAATGGAGCCGATTTTTAAAATAGACACTGCCATCATTAATTAACCGATGGAATGTGCAAGCCATAACCACATGAACTTCCAGTTGTGCACATGACATTACTGCTTTTATATATACTTTTGCACCACAAACTGCTTGTAGTAACGTGACCCGACAAGGAGGCAGGGGACCCTCAATAAATACAGTCAGTCAGGGGATTGCAAGTAAAAAGACAAGCTCAAAATAAAGATTTCCCAATTCTGTTCTCACCACAGGCTGGACACTTTAACCATACAATCACTTGGAGCTACCCTGTAGCACTGTCCCCAACATACTCCACAGGATAAATGCACAGTCACTTCTTAACTCAGGCTCTTGTAGTCTCTCTCTCTGACACAACTTCACATGGCCAAAATATCCTTATTTGATAGCCTAATCCATAACGAGATTACCACTAGAGGTTATGGTGGCCATTTTTGAACACAGGGACACAAGAGTAGGAGTGAGAGAGGTTACTTCTGCTCCCATTAGACACAAGGAATCCAGTAAGGCCGTGAATGGACATTTGGGGTTATGGGGGATGGGTCCTTGACAGGGCCACCGAGAGACTGAGCCAGGCCTGGGGCAGGGCCGCCGCCACCAGGCTTGGGATAGAATCGTCATCACTGCCGTTCCCCCAAAATCATCACCGCCGCCGCCACCTGAAGTACCTTAGCTGGCCCTGCCATCTGCAGGCAGTGCGGCTCCTTCCTCTGCCTAGCATTGCCTGCCCCTGTGGTTGCTTTCCTCAGGTCACACATGTTCAGTCTCAAAACTGAGCATGTGCAGCCTGAGGGCCCAGCAGCTACTAGGCAGGCAATGCAAGAGCAGCCCAGCGCCGGAGTTTTCTCTATCCTGCTCCTGTCGGGACACGATCACTCAGGTCCCGTCAGGAGCAGGAGAGAGAGAGAGAGACCCCTGTGCAAGGCCTCCCCCCAGAGGCCCAGGCATGGGGAATTTTGCCCCTCCTGCCCCCCCCCCCCCCCCCCCTCAGCAGCTATGGTCCTTGGAGTGGTTTATTTTTTATGAAGATATCAGGGGTCCTTCTTTCTGGCAGGATTGGATGCTTTGGGAGGATGAGAGATCAGATGTGTTGGTGGGGGTTCATTGTGGATGGGGAGGTCGGGGAAGAAACTGGATAACTTGCAGGATTGCAGTTTCAGAAGGCTTGCAGGGATGATCACTGGGGAGGGATCTATGCCTGGGGGGGGGGGGGGTAATTCAAGTTTAATTGTACTTGATATACCACCCTTAGAGTGCTCTTTAGAGTAGTTTATAGGATATATATATAATACAGTAGGAAAGGGAGTACATCATGTTATAGGAGCGAGAGAATTAGAGAGATAATCCAGAGCAGATAGCCTTAAGCTGACTAGCCAGTGGGAATGAAGATGGTAGGATCAAGGATTGTAGGCATCACTAAATAAGAAAGTTTTTAAGCCAGATTTAAATTTTATAAAGGATTTTTCAAAGCATAACATAGTAGGAAGGGCATTCCAGAGTGTGGGGCCAGATACTGAAGATTTAGTACAAATAAAGTCAAAGCGAATGGAGTGGAAGGATGGGATCACTGAGTAGTTGCTCTTGGAACCTCAGCATTACCAACCAAATTGTAAGTAGGAATTCATGCATACCCGGAGGCAGGTGCAAGTGCTAACAACTAGATTCCATTATCTGTCTGGATTTCCCTTGTAAGATGGAGAATCTACATTGATATCTAAGGCCTGCCCTAACCACTCCCTCTCCAAACATTTGCAATGCCTCCTCACAAGGTGAACATGGTGAGCATCACCATGTGTAAATAGCCCCATTTCTAAACATGTAAAAGCTGTTATTTACACATGGGGTTGTTTCTACATTAAGGGCCATATTCAAAGACAAAACTTTCATTCTCATTAGTTCAACTTCCTTCACTACCAATACCATATTGAATCAAACAATTGATGATCAATTATTTAATTGACCAAAAAGAGAATGAGAAAAATCAATGGGAATGAAATTCATTATGCTGATGCTAGATCTTCAGTTTTTTCCAGTTCGGCTGTTCAGTTGTGGGATGCGCTTCCTAGACATATTCGTTTCAGTTGTAATGTGGTGCGAGTTAAAAAAATGACTGAAGACAGTTATTTTTTACAACGTTTGATTAAGAGCAACTCATTATACTTTTTTGGTGTGGAGAGTACCACTATTGCTTTGATGATGTGTAATGATTCTTATGTTTTGTTTTTAATTTTTATCTATATTTTAATTACATATGTCTTCTTGGAAACTGCCTAGGCTGTAAGCAGTGTATAAATGTCTAAAATAAATAAATAAATTAGTCTCTAATAAATAACCATCTACTCTTTTTCCCAGCCCCACAAACACATTGACAACACAGCCAAACAGAGAATGCCCTATTTCTAATACGTTTTAGCCTATGAAGTCAGAACAGGGATAAACTGCTAGCTCACATGGAATCATTCTGTATTTTGACTCTCACTGGTAAGGAAGACTAGCGAATTCTTATTGATGCTTTAAGACAGATCATGGATATGGATACTTGTAAGTGAACCAACTTTATTTAAAAGATGACATGGATTTAAATTACTCTTCTCTGTATTCAGTTCTTGTTCTGTTGCATGAACAAAGACTTCTTACTACAAGCTTATATGGACAATTGAAAACCTATTAATATTCACAATGTTATTGTTGCAAAACACTTTGCTTTGAAAAGGAACAGTAATTGTAGTACATGTAAATGAAACATTGTGCTCTTGAACATTCTGAATTATACAGAACATTAGGCCTTATTCATAAAGGGGTTGATATGCAAAACAATTTAACCAGCCAGAAATGGCTCCTGGCTGGTTAAATTGTCTATTCGGTGCTAACCACTAATTGTCAGTGGTACTTAACCGGACACTGCTGCTGAAAATAACCAATTAGCGCCAAACTGAAAACTGGCTATTTTGGGGGTATTCTGGGTGTGGAGTCAGCACTTGGTTGGTTAACTACCAATATTCAGCAGTTAACCACCCAGATTACCCGTATAAATAGGACCTATTATTATGCAGTAACCCATAGCCGGTTAAGTGCTGAATATCATAGTTAACCAGTTATTTTACATTTTACATTTATATCCCATTTATATTCCACATTTTCCCACCTATTTGTAGGCTCAATGTGGCTTACATAGTACCGGAGAGGCGTTACAGACTCCAGTGTAAACAAATACAAAGTGATGTTGTGGTAAGATAAAGTTCATGTGGCACAGCCACACTAGGGAATCGTACAACGGAAGAGTTGTGTTATGGCCATTACGTTCTTCAGTTTGGTTGTGTTGCAGAGATCAGGCATTTATGTTGGATTGGTAGGGTATGCCTTTTTAAACAGGTTGGTTTTTAGTGTTTTCCAGAAGTTTAGATGGTTGTTTGTAGTTTTCAAGGCTTTTGGTAATGCGTTCCACAGTTGTGTGCTTATGTAGGAAAAACTGGACGTGTAAGTTGATTTGTATTTGAGTCCTTTGCAGCTTGGGTAGTGCAGATTTAGGTACGTTCGTGTTGATTCGGATGTGTTCCTAGTTGGTAGGTCGATCAAGTCTGTCATGTATCCCGGAGCTTCACCGTAGATAATTATGTGAAACAGAGTGCAGATTTTGAAAGGAATGCGTTCTTTGATTGGGAGTCAGTGTAGTTATGCATTAGCCAGTTCCAGAAACCAGGAAATTCAATTTTGGTGCCCAGATGTGGCTCTGCATTGAATTTCTGGGTTTAAAGCTGGTGATGGTCAGCAAAATGCTGGGCACAAAGTATTTTTCTTTTCCTATTCTGTGCCCAACGTGCAAAAAAAAAAAAAAAGAAAACAAATTTCAAAGACCCTTGCTCTGATAAAACTCTCAATTTTCTGGGTGTCTCTGTCCAAATACAGAAAGAGAGATGAGGCCAAGTAAAGCATCAAATAGCTGTGTTCACCAGGAAGATGGACTCAAATTCACTTATGATTATTAGTATGTGTCTGTTTGTATTCCCATCTGGCTTCCAGTTGGCTCTTATCAAATCCCAATAGTTTCAAGTCCCAAGAAGTTAATATAAATATTGCTTACATAGCAAGCTTCAATCCCTGTCAGATGAGACATTGCTTCTTTCTCAACAGATCTGGCTCAGCTTAAATCAGTGCCCCCACCCTCTTTGATTCCCCCTCCCTTCCCCCTCTCCACAGGTCTGGTATCTATCCCTCCCTCCTTCAATCCAACATCGCTCCCCTTCTCTCTTCATCCCCCTATCTCTCTCCCCTTCCATGTGGGTCCAGCATCACTCTTTCTTCTATCTCCAGCCCCTCCTCCTTCCTCCCCATCCTGTAAACTGTGTGCGAGTTGCCAGCAGCAGCAGCAGCCTGAAGGGCCATATTCTAAGAAAAAACTTTGCCTAGGCTCTGGTCTTTCCTCTGCTGTGTCCTGCCTCCTCTGGTGCACTTTCCTGTGGGTGGTACATGACATAGGCCTGACTGAAGGCAGCCTTCTGTAGACTGCTGCTGCCAGCAATTTGCACGCAGTTTATAGGTCCATGGAGAGGGGGAGAGGGAGAGAGGAGAAGAAGTGATGTCAGACCTGCGGACAGAGGGTTGCAGAGGGAGGAAAGAGATACCAGGCTGGGGGAAAGAAGAGGAGAGATGCTAGACTGAAGGAGGGAGGGAGAGTTTCCAGACCTGGCGGGAAGAGAGGGAAGAAAATGCTTCACCATTAGACCAGGTGATGTCAGAGGCGCCCTTTAATCGCTGGCACCCTGAGCCAGTGCCTGAGCCAATGGTTAAGCTAGCCCTTTTTCTCAGTATTGATTCTTTTCCTGGCCTATTAGATCTTATCTCTTACTCTGCAAGATCTGTGTTGTTCTGCATCATCAGCCATGCGTCCTTCTTCCAATCTGTCACTAATGCCCTGATAGGAGCTTTATGATGGGTGGTACAAATAAATAACCACAAAGCTGCACTAACATGAGAACATTATCACCTAATTCTGATATGGGTATTTTCTCTCTTAATTTGTTACTGGTACTTCATATTCCAAAACACTTACCAGTCTTCTATGGTCCCCAGGTTGAAAGGCACCACTCTCAGAATCTTGTCTGGTATAGCACTTACTCATTTTCTAAACTTCTCCCTAAAGGTAAATTTAGAGTACTTCAAACATATGCATCTAATTGACCCACTCAAATGATTTTCTTTAAATAAGTAGTGAAGTTTACATCAAAGTACAATTATTTTCCCATATGATTTAAATAGATGATTAAAAAAACAGACTAAGGCATAACCTTTGCCCCCATCAAATATATTGAATTGACCAGCCTCTGTGCACTCTTAACTGAATGCTGACCTGTATTAAAAAAAAAAAAACAGCCTATTATATATCGTTAATAGTGCACTTCAATTTACAAACCTGCAATTTGAAAAACTAATTATCTGTAGTACGAGAAAGTAATTAGACATGTCAAAAATTCATGTTATTTATTTGGTAAGCCACTTATCATTACTTTTACTATTACAGCTCATAAGTCAAAACAATATGAAGTACAATCACATATATGGAAACCCACATTACTGAGAGTGCCACCTTTCCCGATTTCATTAGCAGTTCTGGAAAACTAAGCATATCATTATATCATTCATGGATTTCCACACTATGGAAAAAATAAAACCACACTACATCATCTACCTATATTAAAATATCTTTTTGTATAGAGTTCCAATAGCTGTAATGGACCTGAAGAAAAATGAAAGATTTGCAGGCTGTGAAATCTTTTATTAGACCAATATCAGAAGTAGCCAAAGGGAGGGGGAGTTGTGTGATGAGCCGAAGAAGAGCACAGCTCGGGTTCAAATGCCTCATAAATCCAACCTTCTGCAAAAACAGATCTGTAATCTGCCATAGATTTTCCTGTGCTAAGTGCTGCAGTCACAAATTCAGAAGTATTTGTACTCTGCATGATAGCAATAGCCATCTTTCTCTCTCTCTCTCTCTCTCTCTCTCTCTCTCTCTCTCTCTCTCTCTCTCTCTCCCTCCCCTGTGCATCTGCACCAAGCTGCAAGTGACTTATGAGAACTACCACAGGCAGATGATATTCTATGGCAGGCCCTCGGTGGGGTGAGGTTGTCAGTGCCCCCTGCCAATCCAAGGCAATGGAGGGTTAAGTGGATTGTCCAAAGCCACAAGGAAATGCTATGGGATTTGAACCTGAGCCTGCTGCTTTAAGTATTAGGCTACCCCTCTGCCCCCAGCAAAGGCCATGTTGCTAACCAAAACCACAACTACAAAGCACAGTCTCGCCTTACAATTATATGCAATAAATATTGGAGTTCTACTGCAAATTGTCAAGGTCCTCACAGAGGTTGAATCCCACAAGTTTAATATCTCAGAGGATCATTCTTGATTGGTAGCCACAAAGGTTGAACGATACAGCACTATGGCTTGTTTGACTTCTGATAACATTTTGTGGCATTATGGGGTTAATTCTATAACTGGGCACCTATTGGTGCATATTCTATAAAGGAAAGTAGGAGCCTGTGTTCCCTTATAAAATACTATATGCTAGTATATAGTACAGGTATTAGTAGTCTTATTATTATTAGATTCTTGATATACCACTTTTCTGTGGTACAACCAAAGTGGTTTATTTTCTCTGTCACTAGTGGGCTCACAATCTATACGTAAGTATGCACTTAGGCGTGAGCACTTACCCCCAAATTCTATAAAAGTCGCTACAAATTGTAAGCAAAATTTTGGACATGAGTCTAATTTGCATGCACAGTTTAATTGAATAATGAGCCAAATAGCCCTGATAATTGAATGCTGAAACTTGTAGTTGGAATACTTCTGCAGAATGCTGGAAAGGGGAAGGGGTATAGCTCAGAGAAAGAGCACCTGCTTTGCATTGTGAAGGTCCCAGATTCATCCCAAGCAGCAAGTTCAGGTACAGTATTTTGTCCATCTCTATTCATTTTTACTCCCTTCTTCACTAACTGAGCAGCAGGGCCCCAGGAGATGGAGAAGGAAGAAACATAAAAACATAAAAAATGAAGACAGATAAAGATCATATGACCTATCCAATCTGCCTATCCTTATCATCTACTACCCCTTCCTCCCCCTCCCATACAGATCCTGTGTACGTGTCCCCACCTTTCTTAAATTCAGAAACAGGCTTCATCTCCACAACTTTCAATAGGATGCTATTCCTCATATTCACCACCTGTTCTATGAAGAAATATTTCCTTTTCCTCCTGAGTTCGTCCCCTTTCATCTTCATCCTATGCCCTCTCATTCCAAGGCTTCCTTTCAATTGAAAGAGACTTGCCTCCTGTGCATTTATGCCATAGAGGTATTTAAACATCTTTATCATATCTCCCCTCTCCTGCCCTTCTTCCAAAGTATAAATATTGAGATCTTTATGATGAAGACCACTGACCATTTTAGTAGCTTCCATCTGGATCAACTCCATCTTGTTTATGTCTTTTTAAAGATACGGTCTCCAGAATTATACACAGTACCCTAAATGATGTCTCAGCAGAGACATTTCCTCTACTTTCCCTATGCAGGTGAGGACATGAAGTCAGATGCAGAGCCTGGAACCAACAGTCAGCAGACAAAGAAGACACATCAAAAGGAGGATGTGAATCGGTGGTACCTGATGCCTTACAGGAAGAGCACCCAGAGGACACCACTCAGGGTCTGCCTGCAGGGGATGAAGAGTAGGAGCAATTAGTGATGCAATGCTCCCCACCCCATGTGGCATTTTCAGATGGCCCAATAGAGGCAGAGGAGGCTGATAAGATGTCTCAGTGGGCCCGTACAGGACTGACCACCACAAGTTGCAGGTGCTATGGCTCGCAAACAATCTGCTGGTGCAGAATTTGCAGCTGGCCAACTACTAGCAGCAGAAACTACAACTGCTATGGCAAGGGGTCGCAGCCCACCAAGAATGTGCTCAGCTACTAAGGAGCATGCAGCAGGAGAGCTGGAGGCAGTCCAGAATAGGTGGCAGCAGTTTCTAGGGATCTGGTGAGATCTCCAGGATTACACGGCAGCCTTGCCAAGCACACTTCTGACACAGCAAGCATCTGAGCCTTTGCCTGGAACCTGTGATGCCACAAGTCCTGCCCCAATACTTACCACACCAGCCACAAGTGGCCACACAGCTCAGCCAAGCTTTGCAGCCCCCACCTCAGCTTCTGAGCAGCAACCACCCTCAAAATGTCCAAGGATAGGACCCAGAGCACCCCAGGCTAGTGTCATGGTCGTCGTCGCTGATGTCCATTCCTTGCTCATCTGTGCTATGTTCCTCCTTCTTACCTACTAAAATTACCTGCAGTTCCTGTCAGTGACCTGTGGGGTCACTGTAGAGTGGTGGAGGCCAAGCTGGTGATGTCATCAGCACTGAGCACTTCTTCAGCTGGCTTCTGAGTGTGTTTAGTGTACTGGCAATTACCCTTGATTGCCTGGGCCCTGCTAGTTCCAACTCCATTTTGTTGTGAGGCCGTGGCCTGAAGCTTTGCTACAGCTTTTCCTTATGCTGGGTTCCTGTGGAGATCTGTTTCCAAGCCAGGGAGTCCTGAGGAGTAAAAGCTTGGCCTACAGCTTTTCCTTATACTGTGTTCCTGTGGAAATCTGTTTCCAAGCCAGGGAGTCCTGAAGAGTAAAGCTTTGCCTGCAGCTTTCACCTATTGCTGTGTTCCTGTGAAGCCTGCTTTCAAGCTTGATAGCTCTGAGACAGGGCCGCCGAGAGACTGAGCCGGGCCTGGGGCAAGGCCACCCCCCAAGGATCGCCACCCTGCCCCCGCCTCCCCCCAAGGATTGTCGCCCCACCCCCGCCTCCCCCCAATCTCTACTGCTGTCGCCTCCCTCTCCTGCTCCCAGGCCGCTGGCGCTGCAGTCCCCAGTCTCCACCTACCTACCCTCAGCTCCCTTCTGTCTGCCATCCGACCCCCTTCATTTAAAAAAAAAATCTTGAAATCGGCAGCACAGTGCCTTCTGTGTGAAAGTGACAGATCGCCTCGGGCGGGGCCTTCCCTCACTATGTCCTGCCCTCCTCTGATGTAAGTTCCTATTTCCGCGAAGGCAGGACACAGTGAAGGAAGGTCCCTCCCGAGGCGATCTGCCGCTTACACACAGAAGGCATTGAGCTGCCGATTTCAAGATTTTTTTTTAAATGCAGGGGCCGGGTCACTGGCAGACAGAAGGGAGCTGAGGGTAGGCAGGTGGAGACTGAGGAGCCAGCGGCCTGGGAGCAGGAGACGGTGAGAGACCCCAGCGCCAGGCCAACCTTGGAGTCCCGGGCCTAGGGAATTTTGCCCCCCGCCCCCCCCTCGGCGGCCCTGCTCTGATGATTAATAGCTCTGTTTACAGCTTTCACCTTTGCTTGGGTCCAGTGAAGCCTGCTGCCAGGCCTGTGAGTCCAGAGCCTCCCATGCCTCAGTTGAGATTCCAGTCACCTACCGTGAGTCCTTACTCGCTGTATGCAGCGAGTGGCTTTGTGCTGTGTTTGGGACTGTGTGGGCTGGATGACGGGGAATACTGCAGGTGCAGCAGCTGAGGCCAAGTTGTGAGGTATCTCTGGACGAGGGAGCAGTGCTTGGAGCACGGAGGGGTCCGTGTGGGCTGAACCTGGCCCTTGGGTGCTGTGCAGGGCCGTTGAGTCTTCTACCTTGGGAGCATCAGCTCAGGTTTGGCTTCTTTACCTTGCTTTCCTTGGGAGCATCAGTTCAGGTTTGGCTTCTTTACCTTGCTTGCCTTTGGAGCATCGGCTCAGGTTTGGCTTCTTCACCTTGCTTGCCTTGGGAGCATCTGGCTCAGGCGCCTCAGTGACTGTTTGCTTGTCTTAGGTGACATCCCTAGTTTTCTGTGAGCGGAGTGTCCTGCTCTTGTCTCCACCTGCGGTGCAGGTCCTCAAGAGACTTTCTTTTCTCTTTGTTTTGCTTCTGCTCCACCCTGGTTTTGAGGGAGCTTGCCGCGGTTGTTCCGTGGCTCTTCTGAGTGTACTGACAGAATGAACCCGTTCCTGAAACACTAGTGGTGTTTCCTCTGTCAGCCAAGTATTCCTGCTTGTCTTTGTCCCGCTAGGGAGGTCCCTTTGCCTAGTTTATTGTGTTCTACTATATGCCATATGTTTGCATTGCTCTGTTAGTATTGAGATGCGCAGCTAGGCTGCTTATGTTTGATTTCCCTATACAGCTAGGCTGTTCCACTTTACCTTTGCTGTATACTTTATGCTTTGCATTATGTTTGCTAGTATTGAGATGCGCAGCTAGGCTACTTATGATACAGCTAGGCTGTTCTACTTTACCTTATTCTATGTTTTATGTTTGCCTTGCTTCAGCTAGGTTAGACTGTATAGCTAGGCTGTCTGTTTTCCTCTCAGTGCCATTTGGCTAACCTTTTAGCCCTGTGTTTTGCTGCTAATAAAGCTGCCTCAGTTCATCTCCACTTGTGGTCCGGTCCAGTTCTTGGGAACACTCTTAGTTCTGAGGGGACTCGGTCTACCCAGAGGTGGTTGGGTGATTCTCACGCGGCCACCTCTGGGCCAAGGGCTCACAACGTCACAGCTAGTGGGACAACTGAGAGGTCAGGTCCCTCAGGGCCAGCACACACTCCCTTGCTGGGTGCTGGACCCAGGCACAGATCTGACACCTGGCCAATCAGGTGGCCTGATTTTCACCATTACCCACAACTAGCAGGATGGAGTGATGACACTGAGGACAGTGGTGCGCCCCATAAGAGATGACTCTGACACACTTTTGGCTCCTGCTAGGCCCTGGTCATCGCCAGCAGCTCGGGGACATGTTGGGAGAAGTGGATCCCAGAGCGGATCCCACCTAAATGCAATACTGTGGAAGTGTGCACTGGGGGAGGGGGTGTGAGTAGGTGTACAGGGGGACGGGGTTATGTACTAGGGAGAGGGTGGGGGTTCATGTGTAGGGAGAGGGGGTTGTGTGCTGAAGGAAGAGGTTTTGTGCTGGGGGAGAGGGTGTAATGTGTGTGCTAGGAGAAGGGGGTTTCCAGGAGGAGGAGGAGGTTGGGTGCCGGGGTAAGAGGTATGTGCAGGGGCAGGGTGGTAGTGGTGGAGGATGTTAGAGGTGTTGCACAGAAATAAATTGTACACTTTCATTCTGACAAATTTTCAGTAAAGGTATCTTTGTCTAGCATGGAGCCCCAGCTGTTGTGCACCCTGGTCAGCTCTGTGGGCTGGGAGAGGGGGGTTCCTTATCCTCTGGGTCTGGTGGCTACTGCTGTGGTTGCTGTCCATCCTCTGGCAGGGCCTTTCTTCTTTGGAGAGCCAGGTTGTGCAGCATGCAACAGGCCATGAACATTTTGGCCACCTTTTGAGGGCTGTAGAGGAACTCCCTTCTGGAATAGCCCAGACATCTGAATCTATTCTTGAGCTGGCCAAAGATGTGTTCAATGATAGTGTGGGTGCTCTTATACCTCTTGTTGTACTCCTCCTCCACCTCATTTTGGAGGTGGACTATGGGATGTCTCTGTGGCCAGTCTATTAAGAATGATGGTCCTCTATATTCCAATGGCTTGATTTTGTGCGTTTTCACTTGTCCAAAAAGGTAGAGACACACTGAGCACAACAATGTCTAGCAAATGGCCATTAAAAAAAAAAAGACAGATATTTTCAGGTTCAAAAATGGCTATATTCACTACTGGATATTTGGACATTGTCCGCAAAATGTCCGAAGTCTGATTTAGACTTCATATTGAAAATGCCCCTCTATATATGTCGCATACGTACCTTTGAATATAGGGTGCATAGCTTATACATCTCATTATACCACCCAGAAGCCAATTACAAATTGGATGTCTTTATAATGAAATATGAAAATCAATTCTATAAACTGTTGCTTACATTTATGCACCAACTGTGCACCTAAATGTACAGGACACTGACATTTAGGCACCTCTGTGTACACTTACCTATGAAAACATAATTTGAGATCCTAAGTGATATTATACAAATAAGCACACATATGGCATGGCATGTATTTGTAAAGAAGGAGTTCACATGGGTGGTTAATAGACGGGGCAGACATTTAGGCAGACAACTTACAGAATACCTTAAGTTGCCCATGTACCTGCTATATCCAGGCACCCTTATTTATGCCAGGTCTGTGGCAGTTGTAAATGAGAGTACCTAAATGACACTAATGTTTAATAAGGATGTCCATATAGAATAGGTCCTCACCCTGCATTAACAGAACGCCTAAATGGAGGCATCTTGTTATAGAATTGCTCTATTTGCCACTTGAATATATCATTTATACAGGGAGGTCTGTAATAGGGTGGACACTCTGGAGGGTGTGGATGACATGAGAAAGGATCTAGTGAAGCTTAAAGACTACTACTACTACTATTTAGCATTTCTATAGCGCTACAAGGCATACGCAGCACTGCACAAACATAGAAGAAAGACAGTCCCTGCTCAAAGAGCTTACAATCTAATAGACAAAAAATAAAGTAAGCAAATCAAATCAATTAATGTGTACAGGAAGGAGACGAGGAGGGTAGGTGGAGGCGAGTGGTTGCGAGTGGTTACAAGTGGTTACGAGTCAAAAGCAATGTTAAAGAGGTGGGCTTTCAGTCTAGATTTAAAGGTGGCCAAGGATGGGGCAAGATGTAGGGGCTCAGAAAGTTTATTCCAGGCGTAGGGTGCAGCGAGACAGAAGGCGTGAAGTCTGGAGTTGGCAGTAGTGGAGAAGGGAACAGATAAGAAGGATTTATCCATGGAGAGGAGTGCACGGGAAGGGGTGTAGGGAGGGACGAGTGTGGAGAGATACTGAGGAGCAACAGAGTGAGTACATTTATAGAATGGTCCAATAATTGGCAACTAAGATTTAATGCTAAGAAATGCAGGGCCATGCACTTGGGCTAAATGAATCCAAGGGCACAGTACATTATAGGGGGTGAAGTGCTTCTGTGTACAAAAGAAGAGCGGGACTTGGGGGCGATTGTATCTGATGTCCTTAAAGTAGCCAAACAGGTAGAAAAGGTGATGGTCAAAGCCAGAAGGATGCTTGGATGCATAAGGAGAGGGATGACCAGCAAAAAAAAAGAGGTGATAGTGCCCTTGTATAAGTCTCTGCTGAGACCCCATTTAGAGTACTGCATGCAATTCTGGGGACCGCACCTACAAAAAGATAGATGGAATCGGTCCAGAGGGTGGCTACTAAATTGGTAAGTGGTCTCTGTCATAAAACATATAGGGACAGGCTCATGAACCTCAACATATATACACTGGACGAAAGATGGGAGAGAGGGGATATGATAGAAATGTTTAAATACCTCAGTAGCATTAATGTACAGGAGGTGAGCCTTTTTTAAATGAAGAAAAACTCTGGAATGAGATGGCATAGGTTGAAAGAGGAAATACATTTAGGAGGAATTTAAGAAAATACTTTTTCACTGAAAGGGTGGTGGATGCGTGGAATGGCCTCCCAGTGGGAGAGGCACATGGGATCCCTTCGGAAAAGGATTTAGTGGTTACTGAGGAAAGGAACACTGGATGGGCCATTTGGCTCTTATCTGCTGTCATGTTACTAGGTATCAATATTAGTCACTATGCACATAGGGGTCAATATTCAAGGCAATTTAAGCAGGCAGGAGCCTCTAAGTTGAATATTGGCACTAGCTGGCCATTTGCAAAGTGGGCTGGAGAGTCGATGAGAGGACAGCTATGTAGTTGCTGGCAATATTCAGTGCCGGTGCCCACATAACTAAGTGACCAAATAGGATCACATAAATAGCAGTCCTAACTTTGGTCGATCAGCTATGCAGGTGCTGGTATTGAATATCGGCAAGCACCTGCATAGCTTCCAGGCAGTAGCCAAAGTTGTCAGATGTGATCCCCTCCCTCCCACCCCCATCCAACAGGGTCTCACCCCCCTGAAACCTCAGGATTAGATCCTCATTCTTGAGCCCTCCCCCCAAGACCAGCCACCACCCGAGACCACTACGAAGACCAGATTCGCCCCTCCCCCTTGCCTACCTTGCATCATTAGTGGTCCAATAGGGGTAACTCAGTTAGGAGCAATTCCCACTCACTCCTGCCCCTAGTGGCTCCATTGGCTAAAATGGCTACCATGGGCTCTACCAGTAGTCTTGCAGTACATTGCTAGAGGTCAGCCTTCCATATATGGAATAGGACACACTTAAGTTCTTGCAGTCAGCAAAAGTCTGTTCAGAACCAGATATTCAATGCTGGTGTTCGGACATGCCCTAATATTGAAAATCTGGGTCTAACTTAGCTGGCAATAGTCATTATTTAAAAACATGTTGACCACTGCCAACTGAATATTGACTGGATTATCTATATGCATAGTAGGATGCCTACACAAACTAGTGTATTCAGCAGTGCTTACTAAATGGAGTGAAACTGAATATATAAATATTTTAAAATATCTAGATTAAACATTTAAAATTATTCTGTTGCTATCATGCTCAAAAGTTACTTCATTTGCTGTATTGCAACTGGGTAGTGCTATTAATGGTGTGGCTCCTGTCTGAAGATTTCATGCATTGCAGGCATTAGAAATACAAGGGCTGCACTAAGCTAGGATTCTGCCCTTTGCAGAAAACTAGTTTAGCGTGGATCTTTTCAGAACCTAACTTTGGGTGCCATTTTCTGAATCCGGCCCACAGAGACTTCAGACCACTGGTGACTCTACAGACAGGGATGAGCTGTCATTTGTAACTACTTGGAAAAATGTTAAAATGACATATTCCATGTCATTGCATGCCCTTAACAAATGAAAACAAGCAGAAAAACACATGGCATTTTGAGGTTCTTTTACCATGTTGCGCTAAAAAGTAGCCTGCGCTATCCCCACCACGAATCTTTCCTGTGCACTGCGGCCACTTTTAGCACAGCAGTACAATGGCCCAATTTTCCATTTTTCCTATTAATGGCCACGTGTTAATTTCCCCATTATAGTGTGGCCATGAGTGCATGATTCCTTACCGCCATTCATTTTGTAGGCAGTAAGGGCTCACTCGCTAACCGTGCACTAATCAGTTAGTGCATAGTGATGTAGCTGCACTATCCGATTAGCACAGAACACACTTTACTCTCCTCCCCAGACACACTCCCAGTGCTAAAAAAAAATAAAATCTATTATTTAGTGCATGGGTAACGCGTGCCGATCCCCTGAGCTGTCATTGTCTGTCTCATTAAGTATCATTTTACATTGATTTGGTTTTGACGTCTAATGTCTTTTTAATTTGGAATATTCAATTTTAAGGCTAACTTTTATGATTTATATGATTTTAATTTTCATAATTTGTATGACTTTAATTTGATTGTTTGTTTGTATATTAGTTTCTACCCCTGACACAGCCTGCAGGCGAAACGTGGCCACATCGGCTGATTGTTTTAATAGAGCTGCACATCTTTCCAGACTGCTGGTCTGCTTGTCTTTCTATTATTACTAGTAAAAAAGGCCCGTTTCTGACACAAATGAAACGGGCGCTAGCAAGGTTTTCCTCGGAGTGTGTATGTTTGAGAGAGTGTATTTGAGAGTGACTGTGAGAGAGTGAATGTGCGAGTGTGTGTGTGTGAGAGAGAGAGAGAGAGAGAGAGTGAATCTGGGTGCGAGTGTGTCTGTGATAGAGTGTGTGTGAGAATGAGAGTGTGTGCAAGTGCGTATGTGAGACACAGTGTGAGAGAGAGAGAGTGTGTTTCACACAGATACAGTGTGTGCAAGAGAGAGAGTGTGTGAGACACAGACTCTCTGTGAGACTGAGTGTATGAGACCAAGAGAGTGTGTGAGTGACTGTGTGACACATAGAGAGTGAATGTGATACAGTGTGAGACATAGAGTTTGTGAGAGACAGTGTGTGAGAGTGAGAGAGAAAGACATTGACTGTGTGAGAGAGTGTGTGTGTGACAGAGATGCCCCCCTCCCTCCCTCTCTCTGGTGTCAGGCCCCCCCTCTCTTTCTCTCTCTGGTGTCAGGCCCCCCCCCCCCCTCGCTCTCTCTGGTGTCTGAGCATTACTGTGCAGGACGCTGAGCTCTGGCTGTGCTTCAAGGAACTGACCAAACCTATTTGATAGAATGCACCTCCAACATTCTGAAGCCGAGAAACCTTGTGTAGTTGGTCACTTCTGCTTGTGACGAACCCGGAAGTACGTGATGTCAATTCAGGAGATGGATACAGAGCGCAGGAATGCCTCAGCCATGCAGTCAGCTTCAGAATGTTGGAGGTGTGTTTTATTATATAGGATTCCTAAAGAGTACACACTTATTTGAAAAGAGGGTACATTATCTGCAAAGAGTTTGTTCCCTGTCTTTTTGGGATAAAATAGCATGAAATGGCATGGGAAGTGTCATTAGATAAGGTATAAATTATAAACAAACGTAAGGAAAATCTCCTTCTTAATCTCTCTGAATCATCAACAACCAAAAATGGAGGAGATGTGTATTGAAAATGTCACCAGCTCCAATTATGATAAATATTTATAGTTCATTAAAGTGTTGTTGCCTCAAGAAGCCCTCGGCTCCAATTATATCTGAGCTCACGAGGGCTGGGTAGCTTCATCATTGGCAGCAACACACTGAGTGTAGCGATATTGTCTAGCCGTTTTTAAATTGCATACTTATTTTTATGACTTTTTCTTATTTTTCCATTTTAGTATATATACAATTTCCAATCTGTGGTAAATCCAAACGGTGGAGGGACCCTCAAAACCATTAATAAAAACTTTGTAACCATATACGTCTCCCTGGGTTATTGAAAGAGCCAGACCATCCTACTCCTTTTTTGCTACACATGGGAAATGTCATTTCCATTTCCCATGTCGTTTGAAACGAATGTAAGTCCCTAGAGAGCAATGATGTTTCCGTGTTATGTTCTTTTCTGAAGCCACACTGAAAAGAGTCCAAAAGAGAATGATCATCTAAATAATTTACATCAGATATTTATCCAAACCCACTTCCTCCAAATAGCTATTTACCTCAACCCAATGTAATTACAAAGCGATCATGCAAATACATCCTTGCCAAGAAACCAACAATGCTTATAAACCCAATTAGTCACTAACCTTGATGAGCTGCCAGAGGATGTTCACTTACTCACCCTGATGAAACCATAGATTTAATTTCAGGGGTGTTCTAACATGATATAAATAACCCAAGTTAGGATATAAACTAGTTACAGGAACAAAAATGTGAAAAGGAGAAAAAATACAAAAGATTGAAAAAAAATCTCTATAACAATTTGCCCACTACAACTCTTAAGTAGGACAAAAAAAAAGACTTGGCAAGAAATCAATTGGAAAATCAAGTAATACTGTAACACAGAAGAATCTGATTTATGCTAAATTACAATGCACCTAATACCCTGTAAATCAGATTCAAAATTCCTGCTGAATTATGAGTCTATAAGCCAATGCATTCTCCAACCTTCTGAGCAAACAGTACATCCTCACTAGCTATGGAATCCAACTTTAAATTAGTCACATATTTTGCAACTGGAGGCTCCATATTACACTGATATTATACATCCTCAATAAAACTTAAGACCTGCCAAAAACCTGCTAAAGTAGACGAAGGATATGAATGAGAACTAATAACAGGTGCAAGGTAAAGCTTATTTGATGTCTGAGAAGAACTGTTGAGAGAGAAAAAGAATTAAAGTAAAACAGATGGAGTAAGTTAATATCAAAAGATTTTTTTTTTATTAAGAAAAAACACAGTGAGGCTATAATGTGTGTTATTTGCCCATAGTGCAACTTAATGAAGAATTTATATTTTACCAGAACATGCATTAAATCAAAATGTTCTCTGAAGCATGCAATGCACCTCATTATTATGCAAATGTAATGCTGATTTTCATTCAGATCTCTGGGACTGATTCAAGTAGCTAGACCAGTGGACCTGCCACCAGTGCCAAGTAAAATGGTGGAAGATGTTAAGATCTAAGGGATCAAGCTTGATTATACCATAATAAGCAGATCACGAGTCAATAGTTAGTGGCAGTTAACCAGACAGTGCCACTGAGTATCTGCTTTGGCCACTGTGGCACTCTCCAGTTTGTGCCAGGCCAATCCAGGGGTAGAGTTGGAGTGGAGCCAGGAGTTACATGGACACTAGCAATATTCAATGCCGGTGCTTGCATAACTAATTGGGTATACAGAACTGCCCAAAAGGCAGTCCTAACTTTACCCAGGGGCCCTTTTACTAAGCTGCTTAGGTGCCTACGTGCACCCAATGCACGCCAATTCAGAATTACCACTGGGCTACCACGTGGCCCGGTCAGTAATTTCATTTTTTATGTGCGTCCACTATGCATGCTGGAAACTTTTCTGGCGTGTGGCGCTAAACAGGAGGTAATTGACATTGTACACATGCAGATGATTACCATTTGGTTAACATGTGAGACCTTACCGTTAAGTCAATGGGTGGTGGTAAGGTCTCAGGCCCAAAATGGATGCGCGTCAATTTTTATTTTGCCACACGTCCATTTTTGGCCCAAAAAAGGCCTTTTTTGCAGGCGTGATGAAAAATGGACCTGCACGCATTCAATACATGCGTCTACAACAGCGCAGGCCATTTTTCGGCGTACCTTAGTAAAAGGATCCCCAGTTAGCTATGGAGGAACAGGCATTGACTATTAACTATACCTGCATAATTTCTGGACACCATTGATGATCCAGCATCAACTATCTGGGTCAAATTTAGCTGGCAGCAGTCAGCATATAAAGAAATGCAAACTACAGTTGACTGCATATTGATTTGCAAATTACTGGCCAGCTTCTAAACATGTCTTAACAGGGAAGAGAATTTGGTAAAATGGATGTCATACCTAAGTAATCTATTAGAAATCTTTGAAGATGTGAATAAGAATATGGGTAAAAAAGAACCAGTTGATACAGTGTATTTGGATTTTCTTTATGTAGAGGGGCCGTTTCAATATGACATCTAAGTCAGACATGGACGTTTTGCTTAAAACATACAGAATCGCAATAGCAAATATAATCATTTTCGAAACAGCAAAAGTCTCTTTTTTTATATAGAAAACGGCCACTTTCTAGATGTTTTTGTGCTCTGTATGTTTATATTTTGGGGCCATTTTTGAAAAAAAAAAAGGTCCAAGTAAAATGCAAAAAATCAGCCATTGGGATGTAGGAGGAGGCAGCAATATTAGTAGACTGGCTACACAGACTTCCCAGCAAGGCAGTGGGACACCCTAGAGGGGCACTGCCGTGGACTTCACCTAAAAGCTCCCAGGTACACATTTCACTGTCACTCCCTTATATTGTATAGTGAACCCTCCAAAACCCACCAAAAACCTACTGAACCCAACTGTACACCACTACAATAGCCCTTATGGCTACAGGTGTCACCCATGTGTGAGTACAGTATGTGCTTGATGGGTTTTGGAGGGCTCACACTTTCCACCACAAGTATAACAATGATATCTATCTGCAAATCATGAGCACTGCGATGGGCACCAGGACAGCACCCCCATATGCTAACCTCTTTAAGGCAGAACTGGAAGAAACATTTTTGAATACATATCAGACTAAACCCCTAAATTACTACCAGTATAATGATGACGTTTTTATGATTTGGACTGAGGGGGAAGAAACACTAAAACAGTTTTACAGTTCTTTCAATACATACCATCTTACAATCAAATTCAAAATTGACTAGTCCCCAGAAAAAGTCAGTTTTTTGGACACAACTGTTTCAGTCAGCAATGGCTATAAACAAGCATCTATATACAGGAACCCTACAGACAAATGCAGTTATGTCCACAACTCCAGCATCCACCACCTTTTCAAATAAAAATATTTCCTGATGTTGCTTTTCATTCCACCTCCTTGTAGCTTCATATCATGTCCTCTTCTTCTAGAGCTTCTGCTCATTTGGAAAAGGCTTGTTTGTTCAGAATTTAAAGGTCTGTTTAAGGAAAAGTGAACTGAAATGTAAGGATTAGAGACTGACAGTTAGTTATGAACGAGATGATTCACAGCAAGTATAGAAAAGACTAGGAGGGGAACTAAGGTGACCTACTGAAGGGGAATCATGGATGAGCAGCTCTCCATGCTGACTCCTAAGTTATGGGGAAGAAGCACAAGGGGAACATCTGAGATTTCCTGAATCCAAGATGTCTTTGCCCTTTCCTCAGGTTACCATCCCTGAGCTATCCACCTCATTGTTGGAAACTTCACTGACTACCCTTGCTGGCCAATTGAAGCAGAGGCCCTTGAGGACACCAAAACCATGCTTAGCCCAGATCAGCAACTTGCACCACCTTTTCCAGAGTCGGTGTTACTGGGTTTGGTTGAGCAGCAGCTAGGTGTACCACAAGTCAGCATGCTTTCTGGAAGATGGCTCCTAATTCTCCTGCTTTGGCATCCAGAACAACTGTAAGTATGCCTAGAGTAGCAATAAGAAGACTAGTGGGAGCAAGCTTGGAGCTGTATTGTATATCTTCACAGGTTTTTTAATATGAATTTGGAGCCTCTATTGACGGTTTCCAGTTGGTAAAATCAGATACTGTCACTATGAGTACTTAATGTGATATGATTGCAGTCTTACATAAATATAACTCTGTTTTCATCAATGTGATTATGCCTATCCATCAGTCTTTGGCAGGAATTGTGGCAAACAACAGTCATGCTCAAGAGAAATTGGAAAAATTTAAAGGGGAAGCAATGGAGCTATGTAATGTTCAGTTAAATCTGATTAAAGATAATACGTTGGTTTATAGTAAATTAGAAAATGTGGAAAATTCACTTTGTTGCTTGAAGTCACGACTTTTGAACTTTCCAAAACATCCTATATTGCCTCCAGAAGACCTTTTAAAGAAATATATGGAGGAAATTCTTCACAATCCAAAGGATATGCTCCATCCTTTTTCAAAATGTATTATAATACATTAAAAACATTGTCTTATTTTGCTCATGGAATTAATGAGGCAACACCCAGAGGAGTAGAAGATTTATCTCAGGATAGTTTAGATTTGACAGGATTTTTGTAATGTTCTGATTCAGATGTGGTTAATGTGCTACCCCAATAGTGACTTTTATATTTCCTCAAGATCATGATTATATTCTGAAATTATATTTTCATCATAGAACTGTATGGAGTTTATGGGTCAAAAAATGTGGATATTTCTTGACTTAGCAAAAGTCACTCAAGAGCGTATCAAACATTTTCATGAAAAAGGTTATTTCCTTAGATGGAACCTTCTATTTACAGTTTCCTTGCAAATGTGTGGTTGTATTTTCCTCTTATAGACCCCAATCAATTTTAATTTTTACTATATTTAAAATAACTGGAGCCTCTCACTGAGGCCCCTGGTGGTGGTTCTTCATAGATTTTGGGGAGTTTTTTTTTTTTTCTGTAAGATTGTAAATGACTACTCCCTACAGATTTATTTATTTCTAATTATTGCCTACAGTTTTTGAGGATATTTTTCTCCTTGGTTCTCTCCATATTGAGATCTAAGTAGCATTTCATTATTTCCTTATATATTTGCTTTAATAATATAATTATTTAAATTGTGCTTTTCCTTCAAGTGTATGTACTTGGTAAAAAAAAAAAAAGTGTTGCCTATAAACTTCTGATTGGAAAAAACTGTATAAAGTCAAACACGAAAAAGTGTTATATCTCATCCTCTAAAGACAGTGTAAACATTATAACATTGCTGTACCAGAAAAACACTAGGCTTATGACTTTGAGAGAAATGTGGAGAAGGAAGAGGTGTGACCACTTGGGATATTCAAATTTCAACAATAAACATCTTGAAGCAAGAAATTCAGACATAGTGCTAACAGAGAAAAATACAAGAACCACATAGGAGTGTCAATGTCAAGTAATTATTCTGTACTTTATATGGAGAGATCTTCCATTACCAAAAAATGTAGTCAGAAACATGGGACCCTATTTACTAAGCAGCGCTAAGGGTGCGCTAACATTTTTAGTGCATGCTAAAGACACCAATATATTCCTATTAGTGTCTTTAGCGTTTAGCATGTACTAAAACTGCTAGCACACCTTAGTAAACATGGCCCATATATATAGAAGAAATGTACCACATCATGCTGGGTGCCACAGGTCTGATTAAAAATAATTTTTGAGTCTGTATTGATAGGTTTCCTATACAGAGCCAAGGCAGGAGAACACCTTTTTCGGTTGAAGGAGCTCTTTCCCTTTACCTGCAACTACTGTGTGGCTTTGTCTTACTTGGGCACCGGGCCCACCCTTGTTCACATCTCCACATAAGTCATATATGTTTTTTGAACCTAAACAACTGCCTGAATTCTTAGTGTCTAGGGAAGAAGCAAGGATTCAAGTATTTGTTCCACAACCCACTGAGGTTAGCTAGATGGAATAAGCAGTGAGACTGCACCCACAATGCCATAATATATAATTTCCTTATTCTATTTCTATGATATATTGGACCCCTGGATATTGTAGTTGAATACTTTAGATTGACATTTTCTTACTTTGTATTTTTTTTTCTTAGTTTGGTTTAATTTGTGGAATTTGCTTTGTCGTAGCATTTCTGTTTGTGATTAATTTGATATAATTTCAATAAAAATAAAGTTTAAAAAATTTCAGAAAGGAAATCCATATAATTGGTGAGCCTTCCATTTGAATAGGTGAGTGTAAATTAAATGTATCCTTTCTAATGAATATTATGCCTTTTGTTTTTTTAGGGTTCAATTTCATCTTATGGCCCAGTATGGTCTGAAATGACCACTTTATTAGCTTCTTCTGATACTACTTTAACACCCAAATCTTTCTGGGACACTGCTTCTCTTTCTGTCCTTAATAAAATCACACCTGTGATAACTAAAAAGGTGAATGCATTTAGAAATTCACCTTGGTTTAGTTCAATTTAGGTCTTATATACTACCAATATCCCCTGTTTAGGGTTCAGTGTAGTTTACATCATTATTGGAAAGAACGGTTACAATATTATAAATAGAGCATTGGGTGAATATACCATGCTACCCCTCCACCCATTCGATCCACCCTATCACTACAATATAATTTGTATCCTGGTATGACAGTGTCCCATTGGTTATCCTCCTTCCACCAGATCTCAGAGATGGTTATTATATCTAATTTTCATTTAGTGCAATATATTCTAACTCTCCCATCTTATTTCCTAGACTTCTGGCATTTGCATATAGACATTTCAGACTATGATTGTTGTTCCTATTTACATCTTGCTCAGCAGTTGACAGTGATAATTTGCAATCTTGAAAATCTGTCTTCTTGTTATTGCAAAACACCTGGTCTACTGTGGTCTCTATTGCAACCTCGCTATAGGAATGCCCTATCTTGCCTGTTTTGTTGATATCTTTGAAAGATCCCTTATTCCGAACCATGTGCTTTTGAATGACTGTTAGCCTTCCCTCAGTTTCTTGATTAAAAGCTGCTCTGGTTAAAGTAGAGCCCATCATTCTGGAATAGGGTCCCCCTTCCCCGGGATGTTGCCCAGTTCCTAACAAATCTAAAACCCTCCTCCCTGCACCATCACCTCATCCATGCATTGAGATTCCGGAGCTCTGCCTGTCTCTTGGGCCCTGCACATGGAATGGGGAGCACTTCTGAAAATGCTACTCTACAGGTTCTGGATTTGAGCTTCTACCTAAGAGCCAATAGGCCCTGTTTACAAAGACACACTAGTTTTTTTAGTGAATGACTAAAATTAGCATGCACTAAATGCTAGAGATACCTATATATTCCTATAGGTGTCTTTGAGGGGCATAATCGAATGTCACCGGCAATCTATTTTGGCGGCGGTGCAACAGCTGGACGGAACCGTATTATCGAAAAAGATGGCCGGTCATCTTTTTTTTCGATAATACGATTTAGCCTGGCCAAATGCCAGAGTTCGCCGGGTTTGAGATGGCCGTTTTTGTTTTTCAGCAATAATGGAAAAAAACGCCGGAGATCTCAACCCTGGCAAAATCCAAGGCATTTGGTCATGGGAGGAGCCAGCATTTGTAGTGCACTGATCCCCCTGACATGCCAGGACACCAACCGGGCACCCTAAGGGGCATTTCTAAAAACTTTTTTAAAAATACCAAAAAAGCTTCCAGGTGCATAGCTCCCTTACCTTGGGTGCTGAGCTCCCCAAATCCCCCCCCCCCCCAAACCTACTCCCCACAACTCTACACCATTACCATAGCCCTTATGGGTGAAGGGGGGCACCTACATGTGGGTAGAGTGGGTTTTGGGGGGATTTGGAGGGCTTAACATTTACCACCACAAGTGTAACAGGTAGGGGGGGATGGATGTGGGTCTGCCTGCCTGAAGTGCACTGCACCCATTAAAAACTGCTCCAGGGACTTGCATACTGCTGTCAGGGAGCTGGGTATGACATTTGAGGCTGGCATACAGGCTGGCAAAAAAGGTTTTTATTTTTATTTTTTTAGTGTGGGAGGGGGTTGGTGACCACTGGGGGAGTACAGGGAGGTCATCCCCCATTCCCTCCAGTGGTCATCTGGTCAGTTGGGGCACCTTTTTGAGGCTTGGTCGTGAAAATAAAAGGACCAAGTAAACCCGGCTAAATACTGCTTAACGCCACTTTTTTTTCCATTATCCACAAAAGCCGACCATCTGGTAGCCACGCCCATGCCCGCCCATGTCCCGCCTTTGCTATGCCGCAGACATGCCCCCTTGAACTTTCGCCGGCACAGCGACGGGAAAGTGGCGATGCTGTCAAAAAAGCCACTTTCGATTATACCGATTTCGCCGCTTTTGCGAGATCGCCGGCCATCTCCCGATTTATGTCAGAAGATGGCCGGGGATCACTTTCGAAAATAAGCCTGTTTATCATTTAGCAAGCACTAATGTTTAATGCGTACTAAAAATGCTAGCTTACCCTTAGCGCTGCTTAGTAAACATGGCCCTAAATTTGGCTTCCAGAACCTCCATCCCACATTTTCCTAAGTCATTGGTACCCATATGTACCAAGACAGCTGGCTCCTCCCCAGCACTATCTACAATCCTATCTAGGTCCACCACCTTCGCATCAGGCAGGCAGATTACCAGGCAATCCTCATGTCCACCAGCCACCCAGCTATCTATATGCCTATTAATCAAATCATCAACTACAACAGCCATCCTAGCCCTTCACTCCTGGGCAGAAGCTCCTGCAGAGACATCCTCAGTACTAGAGGATATTGCATCCCCTGGGGGGGCTGGTCCTGGCTACAGGATTACTTCCAGCTGCAACAGGGAGATGCTCTCCTTTTAAGAGACCTCTGTCCTCAAAGGCAGCACAGGAGCAGCCAGAGTGGGGGTGGGACTTTTCTACAACATCCTTATAGGCCTCCTCTATGTACCTTTCTCTCTTCCTCAGCTCCTCTAAGTCTGCCACTCTAGCCTCAAGAGAACGAACTTATTCTCTGAAACCTAGGAGCTCTTTGCATCGATCACACACATATGACCTATCGCCAACTGGGAGATAATCATACATGTGACACTTAGTGCAAATGACTGGATAGCACCCCTTTTGCTGCTGGACTGCTGTATGCATCTTAGTATTATAGAGTTGTTTAATTAAAATTCCTTAAGGTACTAGGGATATGAAATGAATATAAAGAGCCTTAAGATTTATGGTGTAGTTTGTAATTTATGTAGTGTTTGCTTCTCAGAAACTAATTAAATATAATTAAAACTCTAATGAAAACTCTCCTCAGAATTTTTTCCCAGTATTAACAGCTATTACATTACATTTGAGTCTTCTAGCCCACATATACCTATACAGTTCAATGCGGGTAACGAAAGAGAGCTAGAGCATACTATAGGAAGTCACAATTCAATAAAATCCAGTTTACTAAACTGAAAATAATTTCTAACTGATCTGATTGACACAGGTAGTGCATTCCAAGACACAGCGGCCTGATATGCAGCAGAAGCCAGTGCATTTTAAATACAAGTCATAATCTGATTTTTCCTTGATTTTTAGTATTTCATTTCAAAAGCCAATATTGAACCTATGAACCAGATTGGAAAGCAGCCAGTCTCCAGGAGGTGCTATTCTGCCTCTTAAAAGTTAACTATAACTATATGAATCTTGTATTTCTGGTAATATTAGTTCTTGTTTTCTAATTAGCCCAGCAGAAATCAGCTTAGGGCAAGCTTTAGCATTTCTGCCCCACCTCTGAGCTTGTTTCAATGTTGTTCTTGTCCAGTTGTGTCGTATAGAAAATTTACAAAAACAAAAAAAAAGCTTAAATGTATGGAAAGAAAATGAAAATGCCTACAAGTGACATGCACATCCCCAATAAACACCTAAATTTACAATTTATTAACACATATGAATAGAAATCCTAGTTCACATATAAAGTCAGTTAAAGAGCGAAACATACTGGCTATGAGAAGAAAAATGAGAATTAGCCACATATATTCAGTGCCGGGCCATTTCTGGGCACTGGCACCAAATATCTGGTCCTAATTGATACGAAAATGGCCACAAGAACATATGAAGATCCCAGCTGATATTCAGCAGGGGCCCGCATAGGAGAGTTATGCATGCCTGGACTGAATACCAGCCAGGACCCACATAAAAATTGGGCTATTTTCCTCCTATCCCTCTTCCCAACCCCAATGAGGTCCCCCTCCCTGCTGAGACAATATCCCTACCCCCTCAACCCTAACTCAGGATAGGGCCCCCTGGGCCTACCTGAAGTCGCTGGTAGTTCATTTGGGCAATGGAGACAGGAGCAAACGCCACTTGCTCCTGTTCCTTGTGGCTGCCTTTCAAAATCTAGACACTTTGAAGCTTTCCTAAATTCACCCAGGGGTCCTTTTACTAAGGTGCGTTGGTGTAGACATGTGTATTAGGCGTGTGTAGGTACATTTTTCAGCGCACCTGCAAAAAAGGCCTTTTTTTTTTCTTTGGCCGAAAATGGATGTGCAGCAAAATGAAAACTGGCGTGCATCCATTTTGTGCCTGAGACCTTACCACCACCCATTCACTTAATGGTAAGATCTCATGTGTTCACCAGGTGTTATTCATCAGCGTGCATACAATGTCAATTACTGTCTGGTTAGTGCCGCTAGTGGGCACGCATAAAAAATAAAATTACCATGTGGGACACGGTAGCCGGGCGGTAGTTCTGAATTGGTGTGCATTGGGCACGTGTAGGTGCCTACGTGGCTTAGTAAAATGGCCCCCCAGTTAGCTATGCAGGTGCTGGCACTGAATATTGCTGACACCTGCATAACTGCCAGCCCCTCCCAACACTGCCCCCTATACTGCCCCTGACCTACCCATAGCTATTTTGTACTGATCTTCAATGGCACTGCCCAGTTAAATGCCACTGAATATCATCATTTAGGCGGCCATAGCCTACTTAAATGAGCAGGAGCCTCTCCTGCCCACTTAAATCATTTTGACTATTAGGTGGATTGAATCTATGCATGGTAAATGACTGATAGCATTATCATGTAGTGTTACATCTTGCCTAAAAGGATATTTGCATGTAATATGCCAAACAGAACAAGAAATACAGTTAAACCATAAACAGCTGACAATTTCATCACAGAGATATGGTGTATTTTTCTTATCAAAGGGATTTCATCAACTCTGTTTCAGTGAGACAGTAATATTTTTGTCAAAGTAATTGAAGGGGGTTCTCAGGAGTCTCCTCCAGCATCTAAGAAACAGGAAACTTTAGCTCACACTTATGTTACGCAAACGTCCAGGGCTCATTTGAGTGGAATTGTAAACTTTTTAAAAAGGTCAATATATCCACAGGCAGAAGGGGAGTGACAGCCAGTTCTTAACTTTTGATTGTCAATACTTATCTTTGCATTTACTTATTTCAGCAGCATGTCTCAACAAGAAAAATACATAAGTCTTCAATGTTTGTTTCTCTGACAGATCAGAGCCAAGGAAGTCAAAAACCTTTGCTATGCCTGCCTGTGGAACCTGCAAGGAAAACATAAGAAGCTCAGAGTGTTCTTTTTTAATTGATTTCAGTGTTTTATATGTAAATTTTCTACCCCTGTAGTTTCCCACAAAGCATCTGTCACTGTTAAGTTATGTAAAATGTAGCAGCTTTTAACCATACATATATTAAAATCTTGCCTTTGGTGGCTTCCTTATACCTGCAGAGGCTTTGGGAGGTGTTATCTTAAGGTGCCTGTATCTATAGAAACACAAACTTGTACACTGATGATCTAAAAAAAAAAAGTATTGTTGCTTGAGGCACACTGTTTACATTCATCAACATTTCTCTAAAGCTTGTCAGTGTTTTTTTAAAACACTTTTTCTAGTGCCAATGGCAGCTTGCCATTGCCTCTGAAGAGCAGACACTGTAAAAGGGTGAAGCCAAAACATAACTATGCCCCTTGGGGCTTTTCCTGTCATTGTAATACAAAAGTTCTTTTTAGCACGCACTTTTTGCATAATCATTAGCAATTTGGAGAGTGGTGGGAAATAGTGAACAGATCATTTAAGCTTGCTTTGGTACTCTTGATACAAGCTGGAAGTTTCACTAAGCTGAATCAGACTCTGAAGTTTTGTTTCTACTGTGGAATAGGCAGTATATGTATGATCTATAATTTTGAGTACCAGGTTTGAAAAAAAAAAAAAAATTTTGTATAAATTCTCACACATTTCAGGAGTAATACAAGTTGTTGTTTTTTTCTAAAGAGATTAGTGGAGATGTGCAACAGCACCTCCAGTGGTGGTGGTGAAGACTAAAACATTCAAAGAATTCTAGAACTGCTGGGATAATAGAAACAGAAAAAAATGATAGTAGATAAAGACTATAAGGCCTATGCATATCAACTACTAATCTCTACCTTCCTCCTCCTTAGAGTTCCTCTGTGCTTGTACTATATTTTCTTGAATTCAGATACAGTCCTTGTCTCTATCACCTCCTCTGGCAGGGCATTCCACACATCCCCCACCTTTTTCCATAAATAAATATTTCTTTAGTTTACTTCTTAATCTGTCCCCATTTCACCTTCATTCTATGCCCCCTCGTTTCAGAGCTCCCCCCCCCCCCCCCCCAATGAAAGAGCACTACCTTTTATGCATTTATGACATGGAGGTATTTCAATGTCTATCGTATCTTCCCTCTCCCACATAGAAAATTGTGGGATGTAAGAGTAGGGTCTGAAATTGTGCAGGGTCAGTAGAACTGAATCAGAAATGATCAGATTAAAATGGCTTTGTGGTCCTTTCTGCCATCTTGTTCAACGTTTTTTGTAGAGTCTGTGAGAAGGTTGTACGGCACTCCATCTCAATGTATTCAAGATATGACACTACCTAATAACAACAGTATTTATATGAGTAGTGCAAATCTGGAGGCCAATATACTAAGCTGCGATAACACTACCTATTAATGATATTCAAATGAGTCTGTAGTTAAACTTCTCACATTAAAGGTAGCAGGTTAACTTTGCCAAAAACTACAAAAAAAAAAAAAAAATTACACCTTGCTGAGGTATAGTTAAGTTTCCAGTGGCAAGGCATACCATCTCAGTCTCCCTCTTATCAAATATGGTCATCCCATATACTCCGACGTGCAAAAGCATTCCTTGGATGGGTACCGTTTCCTTCATCCAAGCAGTACTGCTATGAAAGTACCAGGTCATCAGCGTACTTTTTCCTAGCACCTAGACTACGGAATGATTTGCCAAAATATATCAGATCGGAATTCTCCTTTATAAAATTTAAGTCTCACCTTAAATCATATTATTTTGAATTAGCCTTTGAACTACTCAAGGTATGATTCTAATTTATACTACTGAACCTGAAAGACTGGGGACAGTCAGACCCATCCTTGTTTCCCCTTTCTGTCAATTAACTTAGTCTTCCCTCCTCATTCCTTTAAGATATGAATATGTTTGCTTTCTTTTCAAGAATTGTTAACCACTTTGATCAAACTCTGATATTGTGATATATCAAATACCTGAATAAATAATAATGAGCTGATTTCCATAGCTATTCAATTCTTTGCTTATTTTATATAGATTTTGTGCTCAGGTCAGCTAAATAACACATGAAGAAAAACATTAAAAGTGTACAAAGCAAAACTGACATAGCTCACATTAACTACATTTCCAGGGGTCAATTTTTTTTTTAGTACATTTTACCCAAGGAAAATGGTTAACACAAAATTGCTTACATGAATACACACATGCAAGTACGTGTGCCAACAAGAGAATTTATGGACTACATATAGGCAATCCTGGGAGCATCATTTGGGTGGGGTTCTGATACATGCACATAGGAGAAATTTTTAAAAGCTTAGAAATAAATTTAGGGTTCAATAGTCAAAAGCACTTATCTGGATAACAGCGCCTGCCTTTGAATATCTTACTGACAGCCATTGCACTATGCAGATAGTGCCTGGGCAGAGTTTGGGTGGAGCCAGGGTGGTCCCCGAATGTATCCTGATTAGAGGCTGACCAAATTTCGGTTTCACTTTTGGCTTCGGTGCCAAAACTGTCGCAAAATCCGGGTTCGGCTATGCTTTGGTTTCAGCCAAAAATACCAGTGCATTTTTGTCTAAACTTTATCAATAGAAATCAAACAAAATAAAACATGGAAAAGAAAATAAGATGATACCTTTTTTATTGGACATAACTTAATACATTTCTTGATTAGCTTTCGAAGGTTGCCCTTCTTCGTCAGATCGGAAATAAGCAAATGTGCTAGCTGACAGTGTATATAAGTGAAAACATTCAAGCATTACTATGACAGTCTGACAGGATGGGAGGATGGGGGTGGGTAGGAGGTGTGCATGGGGACATCAAAGCATATCATTGATATTCTAACAGGATGGGTGTGGATAGGTGAGGGGTGGGGTGATCAACAGAGAAATACAGCTTTATGGTTTATAATGGGCTAGGAACCCCAGATCCTCCTACCCACCTCCTACCCACCCCCATCCTCCCACCCTGTCAGACTGTCATAGTAATGCTTGAATGTTTTCACTTATATACACTGTCAGATAGCACATTTGCTTATTTCCGATCTGACGAAGAAGGGCAACCTTCGAAAGCTAATCAAGAAATGTATTAAGTTATGTCCAATAAAAAAAGGTATCATCTGGGGGCGTTACCTAAGATGGCGGAAGTGTGAGCGCGTTCGGCGAAACCGCTCCTTGCTGCTCGAGGGTGAAGAGATTCCTTCATTTCAAAATGCCGCATACAAAACGAAAAGGAGCCGTGAGGCTCCCACTGCCGCCCGCAGCTTCTTCTTCTCCACTTCTGGGCAGCATGGTCCGCTTCCTGACGCGCCCATCACAGAGAGAAGAGACGGGGTCGCCTGCAGCAGGGGCAACCAGTGGAGCGGAGCTCCTGATGGGCCTAGAAACATCTTTATCCCCGCCTCCCGATTCTAAATGCTCTCCGTGTCTGGCTACAGATGTGGTGAGGGGAGCAGGCATCCAAGAGCCCAATATGGGGAACAAGGAGCCAGCAGACGGAGGTCCCATGCCACAGGAAAGTAGCCAGGAGAGAGAGGTCCTTGGATTTAAAGGACCCATAACAACTCCGGAGGTTAATCTAGAGAAGATCTGGCTAAAGCTGAGTAAAATGGACTCTACGCTTCAAAATGCTTCAGAAAAGGTAAATACTTTGTCTTTGAAAATTGAGGACATGGCAAAAAATTTAGAAACGGTTAAAGAAGACCTGACGATTCAAGTAAAAGATTTTAAAAAAGATATGGATCAATTGCAAGACTTTAAAATGACGGTGATAAAAGATAATTTGGCAATACATAGAAAAATTGAACAGATTGAGAATTTCAATAAAAGACTAAACCTCCGTGTTTTGAACTTTCCCAAAATTCCTGATAAGACGCCTATTGAGTTATTTAAAAAATATCTACAAGAAAATTTGAAAATGCCTCAAGAACTTATTCCTCCTATAAATAAAATTTATTATCTTCCGACAAGTTCAGGTGGAAAAGAAGGAAAAAAAGAAGGTTTGGATGGTATAGACTTTAACAATTTGTCTGAAATTCTAGAACAATCTATTGAAATAGTTCCGCAAAGAGCCACCCTTTTGGTTTCGTTGGTATTCGAACAAGACCTCAATGCAATATTAAAGTTATACTTTAAATTTTCAAAGGTTCCTTTTTATGGAACAAAAATATGGATATTTCCAGATGTTACTAAAGTAACCCAAGAACGTAGAAAATTATTCCTAGCATTGAAACAGGATGTTCTCAAATTGGGTGGTTCATTTTTGTTAGTGTACCCTTGCAAATGTCTGGTCAGGTATAGTGGGATAAAGTATGTATTTTATGACTCAGAACAGCTAAAATCCTTTCTGGATATGAAACAGCTTAATGTAGAATTAGTTAAATGATATGTGACGAATTACACACTTAAACCGCATTTTTTTTTTTTTGTGCTAATATACCTGTATAAAACTCCACTAAACTGTAACTCTCCCTTCAATTTGAGGTCTAAGGAAGCATGTATAACTTTTCCTTTGATTATTTTCTTTAACGTTTGTATTATGCTGTTTTTCTGTAACAAGTGATATGCTTGTAAGAAATTTGGAAATTTATGAATAAAAAAAAAAAAGGTATCATCTTATTTTCTTTTCCATGTTTTATTTTGTTTGATTTCTATTGATAACCTTAAGAGTGGACTAACACGGCTACCACTCTCCTCTACTTGTCTAAACTTGAAACTCTCCCTTTCCCCCATGACCACTCTCCAACTCTTCCCACGATCACTCTCTACCCCCCCCCCCCCCGGTCACCCATCCCCACATGATCACTTTTTGTCCCCTCTGGGCTGTCCATCCTCCCCCACAACCACTCTTCATTGCCCCCAACCACCCATAGACGACCAATCTCTATCACCCCCCAACTACCTTAAGATGCCCTGGTGGTCTGGTGGCCTCTTTGGGGCAGGAGTGATTCTCATTCACTCCTGCCCATGCTGGCTGTGCAGTCAAAATAGCTGCAGAAACTTCTCATAGCAGCCACGCATGACTGCCACAAGAAGTTGTGGCAATCATTTTCAGATTGGAACTCCCTATGCTAGTTCCAACCTCAAAATGGCTGCTGTAACCTCTCATGGCAGTCTCAGTGGTCACTTTGACTGTGCAGCAGGCACAGGCAAGTGCGAGTGAGGATTAGTCCTGCCAGGGCTTCTTAAGGTAAACACAGTGAGCACCTACTGGTGGTCAAGGGGGAGGGTGGTAAAGGGCAGCCAGGTCTCTGCTGGGGGAGGGGTGGCTATGGTGGACCCACTCCCTACTGGGAGGAGGGCCAGTCCAGGGAGAACAATCTTCTGCTGGGGGTTGGGGTGGTGTTCAACAGTTTCAGTTTTGGTTTTGGCTTTGATTTTGGCTGCAGATTTATTTTTGGCCAAAACTGAAAACCCCCAGTTCTGGTCATCCTCTAACCCTGAAATTTGATGTACCTCAGGGATGTCTTGGGACATCCTCTTTTCTACATCTATACTTCTTCCTTTGGTGCTCTGATCTTCTTCCATGGTTTTCAGTTTCACCTTTATGCTTATGGCTCCCAGATCTACCTCTCCACATCAGAAATTTCAGCAGGAATCCAGGCCCAAGTCTTAGCCTACCTGTCTGACATTGCTGCCTGGATGTTTCACCGCCATCTGAAACTAAAAATGGCCAAGACTGAGCTTCTTATCTATTCCCCTTAAATCCATTTCTCATCTTGTCCCAATTTCTATCTCTGTGGATAACATCTCATCCTTCATGTCTCATTAGCTCGTAACCTTGGTGTCTCCTCTCTTTCTTGGCACATATCCAATAGACTGCTAAAACCAGTTGTTTCTTTCTCTATTACATCTCCAAAATTTGTCCTTTCCTTTCTGAGCACAATACCAAACCCTTATCCACACTCTTATCACCTCTTGCTTACACTATTGCAACTTGCTTCTCTCAGGTCTCTCACTAAGCCATCTTTCTCCCCTTCAATCTGTTCAAAATTTTGCTGCATGACTTATATTCCACCAGTGTCACTGTGCTCATATTAGCCCTCTCCTCAATTCACTTCATTAGCTCCCTACCCATTTCTGCATACAATTCAAACCCCTCTTATTGAAGTTACAAGTGCATTCACTCTGCCGCTCTGTACCTCTCCACTCTTATCTCTCCCTACACTCTTCCCTTGGAACTCAGTTCCTTGGGTAAACCTCTCATATCTGTACCCTTCTCCTCCTTTTATCTTGCTGCACCATACGCCTGGAATAGACTTTCTGAATCAGTTCGTCATGCTCCAGCTCTGGCCATCTTCAAACCTAGACTAAAAGTCCACCTTTTTTAGACTGTTGTTAACTCCTAATTCCTATTCACTTGTTCAGCACCCATGTCTGTTTTATAATTCCCACCTTATGTCATTCCCTTAGCCCTTATTTGTCCTGTTTGTCTGCCTTGATTAGATTGTAAGCTCTGTCAAGCAGGGACTGTCTCTTACATGTTTCGTGTACAAAACTGCGTACATCTAGTAGAACTATAGAAATGATAAGTAGTAGTATTAGTATAGTTGCAAGTTATTTAGTTTGCTAACTGGATAACTTATTTGGATACCATAGAACAGATAGAATGTTGCTTTTTGCTATTATAAGGAAAGCTGAACCCTAGTGGTAGAACCACAACAATACTGGAAGAGATCACCATTATTATTTTGAACCTGGCGCAGCAAGAATGATTGTGAATCGCTTCTCTCTTACCCCACTGGGGACCAGTGAATTTTGAAGGTAGGCTGAAGGAGGCTACACAAGATTAGGCAGATTCCATGAGTGGGGTTTGTCGAGAGGGGGCTCAGATATAGGGAGGAGACTTGGTTTTGTGATTGGGTTGGGTGGGTTATGATGGGGGGTCAGTTTGGGGATCTGCTGCTGTCATCCCAGGGAACAGCATTTTTGACTACCTTCAGCTCCTGTAAAGATGCTGGCCAGGAATATTTGACTGTGGCTTTACCTCCCAATGCTCTTGGGACAGTAGAATAGATACCACAGGAGTCAGTAATTTGCGGTACTGAGCTACTGCTGGTTAGTGACTCGCATAGTAAATCAAGGTGCAGTTAAAGCCCAACCTGTACCGCATCTTGATAACTACCACCCTGAGTGTGAGGCTAATGCACTAAACTGCACCAGTCATAATAGTTAATGCAATTTAGGCGGTAATTTTATAACAGGGCACTGACAAAATAAAGATGATATAGGTGTCCATGCGTCTATATAAACTAAGCTCCCAGAACTACCCCTAGTGGTACACAAATACAGCTACAAATAAATCAATTGAGTTCTGGAAAACTGATGTTATAGAAGTTTCTATTGCCTTTATAAAATGGGCATATTTGGGGGCTTTTCACTTAGATGCCTTTTTATAAAAATTACCCCATATGTACTTGCCTGCCCAGTGCCCAGTCTGTTCCCTTCTCTCCCTTCTATTCTGAATCTTCACTCCTCGGTTCCTTGTTCCCTCACTTTCTTCATCTACCCCTACCTTGCTCTCCCGTGTCAGGTCTCAGTCATTCCCCTGTGTATCCCAGCAATCTGTTCACTTTCAGCCTTAATATTCACCCCCAGCCCAGTCTCCATCCCCCTCTAAGCAAGTCATTCCCTTCTTTCATTTGCATGGGATGACAACTTATCCCCCCTCAGCTTCAGCAGTGCCCCAACTTTATCCTCCCCCCCACCAGTTTTATGTGTGTGTGTGCATGCGCGTGTGCTTGTATATACAGAGAGGCATAATCGAACAGGGCACCCAAGTTTTCCTGAGGGCATCCTCGCAGGATGTCCATGCAAAGGGGCAGGGAAACCCATATTATCAAAACAAGATGGGTGTCCATCTTTCGTTTCGATAAAACAGTTGGGGACGCCCAAATCTCAACATTTAGGTTGACCTTAGAGATGGTCGTCCTTAGAAATGGTCGTCCCCGGATTTCGGAAATAATGGAAACCGAGGACGCCCATCTCAGAAACAACCAAATCTAAGACATTTGGTCGTGGGAGGAGCCAGCATTCGTAGTGCACTGGTCCTCGTGACATGCCAGGACACCAAACGGGCACCCTAGGGGGCACTGCAGTGGACTTCAGAAATTGCTCACAGGTGCATATCTCCCTTACTTTGGGTGCTGAGCCACCCAAAACCCACTCCTCACAACTGTACAACTGAACAACACTACCATAGCCCCAAGAGGTGAAGGGGGACACCTACATGTGGGTACAGTGGGTTTCTGGTGGGTTTTGAAGGGCTCACATTTACCACCACAAGTGTAATAGGTAGGGGGGGATGGGCCTGGGTCTGCCTGCCTGAAGTGCACTGCAGTACCCACTAAAACTGCTCCAGGGACCTGCATACTGCTGTGATGGGTGGGAGGGAGTTAGTGACCACTGGGGAGTAAGGGGAGGTCATCCCTGATTCCCTCCGGTGGTTATCTGGTCAGTTTGGGCACCTTTTTGAGGCTTGGTCGCAAGCAAAAATGGACCAAGTAAAGTTGGCCAAGTGTTCGTCAGGGCCCCCCTACTTTTTTCCATTATCAGCCGAGGACGCCGATATGTTAAGCACGCCCCAGTCACACCTTTGCTACGCTTCCGACACGCCCCCGTGAACTTTGGTCATCCCCACGATGGAAAGCAGTTGGGACGCCCAAAATCAGCTGACAAAGCCCTTCTCTCAGTACCCTTCTCCACCACTGCCAACTCCAGGCTCCGCTCATTCTGCTTTGCTTCACCCTATGCCTGGAACAATCTTCCTTTACCCATACGCCATGCCCCCTCCCTACCCATCTTCAAATCTCTGCTTAAAACTCACCTCTTCTATGCTGCCTTCGGCGCCTAACCGCTCTAGATAGACAGAATGCCCCAATCTATCCCCTCTATTAGATTAACTGCTCACTCGTCCTCTAGATTGTTCACTTGTCTTTAGATTGTTCTCTTGTCTTTTAGATTGTAAGCTCTTTGAGCAGGGACCGTCCTTCTATGTTTAAATTGTACAGCGCTGCGTAACCCTAGTAGCGCTTTAGAAATGCTAGTTAGTAGTAGTAGTAGTAGTAGGGACGCCCAAAATCAGCTGTCGATTATGCTGATTTGGGCGACCCTGGGAGAAGGATGCCTATCTTCCGATTTGTGTTGAAAGATGGGCGTCCTTCTCTTTTGAAAATAAGCCTGACATTGTATCTGTGTTCATGTGATAAATGCATTTATTAGACAATTTCACACCAGGTAATTTTACAGAGCAGTTTCTTTCTGCAAATCAAGGGAAACAAAACTGGGGATTTGAACTGTGAGCTGGCAGTGTGACTGCATGTTTACTTGGTAAGCAGTTCAGAAGCCAATCAGTTGGTAAGACATGGCAATATTAGACTCTCTATATGGAAGGGAGCAAGACAGATGGAATCTATTTTTCATTAGATGGATTTAATATTTCTATTTTAGAAAGTCTATTCTTAATAATATGTGACACAAGAGGTGATTATGTTCTTGAGATGACATGCTAACAGCAGCCAAATACAGAAGGATAAATGTGAAGCAATGCTATGAATACAGCAACTTTTTTAAGGAAGCTGCTGATCTGTTGAAAGGTCCTTCTGAGTTACAGTTCATGAATAGCTTTGCCACTAACAAGACCAAAATGAAGCAGTGAGTATAAAAGAAATGTTTGCAAAGGATTGTTTCACTTCAGACAATATAGAATTGTTCTGAGAGCAATTTTGATTTCATTGGTATTTATTTAAAAGAACACAAAGTACAGCATGCACTCTCACACCTCAGCAGAGGCCGAAGGCCAACAACCTTTATACCAAAGCAAAGCCGCAATAAATCTTCTCCCATATTACACAGCTATCTAGTGCAAAATGAAAGTGTTGTTTCAGTCTCTTGTCTTCAACACACTTTGTATGTGGAATACATGGTGTAGTGATTCATGCTGTTGAGAAAAAAACAGAAGGTTGATGTGAAAAACAAGCACTCAGAGGAAGCCGGTGAAATGTTTAGGATCCTGTTTTGATAAAAAAAAATGCTATGTAAATAAAAAAAAATAATATATACACACATACATTATACATACATACAATAGATAGATAGATAGATATTGACCATTGATAAATCATTTAAGAATTTCATAACTGTGGCTGACCCAATTGAAACTTGAGTTTGAGTCTTCTGCCCAGCTGAACAAGCTGAAGTCAGGAGGAAGGGGGAATGACAGCTGCCACTGATGCAGTAAGCCCAGTGGTCTGAGGAGGGGTGTTGAAGCTAAGAGCCAAAGGGGCCTCTCTTCCAACCCTCCTGGGTGACAAGTGTACCATATGGGTTAGGATAGTGCATAGTAGCACAAAAATGGGATAACATAAAAAAAATGCCATGATTAAAAGGTGTCTCTCTCTTCTTCTTCTTCTTCCATTCTTTTCCCCCTCAAATCATTGCTAACACTATTAAAAAATGATTTTCAAAACAGAATCACTGCATTTTTAAAAAGATAGGTTTCTTATACACATAATCCCAAATTATATTAAATTGAAAACAAAGATAGAAAACACACATTTATTTTCTGTGTATCAATAGTCTACAAGAGGTATCCATTGATTAAATACCACTATTAAAGTTTCCTGGAGCTTTCTGCTTCCAACTGATTAGTGATTTCATGGCATAAAGGACATGTTTAGGTGTAAAACTACAGCAATGCAAAAAGACTGACTATGGACCGATTCTTTCTGCATGAGACCTCTTCAAGTATGTTGAAAAATATTAGCACTCAGAATTACTGTTCTGTACAGGTGGCATGCACATAGCCTTAGAATCAATGCACAGTGGTAGACTGGATAAACAGTGGGTTTTTATTTTTTTTTGCATTTTGTTTCATCTGTATACTGAGACCTCCCAGTGAAGACAGCAAGAACATGGTGTGCTGACAGGTGGTCAGTATGATACAGGTCACAGACATTGTCAAGCATCGTTTGAAATGTGACACCATACCTACAAGGTTATCAAACTGGAGTCATGAAGTCTAAAATAACTCTTGCACAACAGAGTAAATGGGTACTATCTCTGACACCTTTTTCTACTTTTAACATAGTCCAAACAAATCCAAATTGTGAAAGCAAATACTTTTATTTTCTGAGTCCCTCCAATGACCTCCATCCCTCCCCTATTTAGCACTGTCCTCTATTCCCTTTCAATCACTGTTTACAGCCTGGAAAACAAACAAGGATGGTGTGATGAAACCCATAATTTACTTGTAGACTCAGCAGTGTGGTTGCAGTGTTAATCCTGTTAGTCAGCTTGGATATACAGAAATAAAGCCCAATATATAAGTCATAAGTGATAATTTTAGTTGTACTAGCTTTTCATGTTTTTGAATTAGCCCAATAGAAAGAGCATAGCTCTAGCTAGGAACAAACAAACCTATAACATATCTTTTTATTTAGATTTTGCTAACACCTTTTTCAGTGGTAGCTCAAAGTGAGTTACATTCAGGTACACTGGATATTTCTCTATCCCAGGAGGGCTCACAATCTAAGTTTGTACCTGAGGCAATGGAGAATTAAGTGACTTGCCCAAGATCACAAGGAGCAGCAGTGGGATTTGAACTGGCCACCTCTGGATTACAAGACCGGTGCTTTAACCACTAGGCGACTCCTCTACTCCATTCCACTCCACTTGTCTTTTCTTTCATGTACATTCAGATTTCTGCATCTTTAGCCCATTTTTCACTTATCTGATACAGAGAGTATAGCTCTCAAAAGTAAGACACTATTTTGTCAATATGAGGTCTATGTGTTAAGAAATGTTATGGCTAAGGTATGTGCTCATGCTCATAAAAATGCATTTAACATGTATAGGAGGTAATGCTACTGATGTGGTGTGAATATCAAAATTCAGCCATTTTAAAAATAGCACACAGAGAAATCCGAAGACAGATAAAGATCAAATGATCTATCCAACCTGCTCATCCATGCCATCTACTACTCCCTCCTCTGCCTTGGAGATCCTATCTCCCAAGCTTTCTTGAAGTCAGATACATAAGGGAAAGGGAAATGGGACTTGATATACTGTCTTTCTGTGGTTTTTGCAACTATATTCAAAGCAGTTTACATAGTATAAACAGGTACTTATTTGCATCTGGAGCAATGGAGGGTTAAGTGACTTGCCAGAGTCACAAGGAGCTGCAGTGGGAATCAAACTCAATTCACCAGGATCAAAGTCTACAGCACTAACCACTAGGCTACTCCTAGCATTGCTGTGAAGAAACAATGTGTTTTAAGCCTGTAAAATGTATTGCATATTTTCCTGATTTAGGGGCCCTTTTACTAAGCCACGTAAGCATCTACGAGTGACTAATGCATGCCAAAATGGAGTGTGGCTCGTGCGGTAATTTCATTTTTGGCGTGCATCCGATACGCGCGTCCGAAAAATATTTTGTATTTTCGGACGCGCAGATTGGGTACGCGCTAAGAGGCATTTGATGCGCGTAGGTCATTACCTCCCAGTTACCACATGAGACTTTACCACTAGGTCAATGGCTGGTGGTAAGGTCTCAGACCCAAAATGGGCATGTGGCAATTTTCATTTTGCCGCACATCCATTTTCAGTAAATATTTTTAAAAGGCATTTTTACAGTTGATCTGAAAAATGATTATGTGCGTGCCCAAAACAAGCGTCTATACTACTGCAGGACATTTTTCAGCACGCCTTTGTACAAGGGACCCTTAATTATGTCCTGAAGTGTATTTCTCCTATTTGGCCAGCAGGTGGTGTTCCTTTGCTGTAAAGCTGTTATAGGGAACTGAATGTTCTTTTTCTTTAACACAAGCAGGAAGCAAGCAGCAGTATACTTTTAAATCTTATTGACTGGACTCTGATTGGTCTAGGAGCTCATTTCCTTTAGAGTGTACTGGTTTTGCCTCCAGTCCTAACCAGGGAGAAAAGAGAGACAGATCACTTTGCTGAGGCTCTGTGAACAGTTATATATCCTGATTTTCCCAGGTACTAATTAGACTGCATACAAATGTTTAGTTAGTTTTCTAATTGATCCATTTTTCAGTTACTTGTTACTATTTGCTGTCCACTGTTCAAGTTCTGAGAATAAATATATCTGCTTGTTCGCTCTGCTTGTGTGAACTGATAAAGAATCCTAGTGGTTTGTGAGATGGGTCTGTGAGTGCTTTCTGGGAACTGTGGGACCACTGGAAGTGTGACCTCCAGCAACCTAGAAATCACGGGATAATTTGAGAGTGGGAGACTCGTCCAGTGGCGGTTGTGACCCAGTTGGTGGGAGGAGGGTGCTAGTGTAGAATACAAGTGGCAAGTGAAGGCGGACCTGACCTGTGCTATGGATAGACCCTCTAGGTGGCTACAGGGTAACCCCAGGCAGGTGGCTAGGCATTTCATGACAATTGCCATATTGGGTCAAACTGAAGGTCCATCAAGCCCAGTATCCTGTTTTCAACAGTGACCAATTTAGGTCACAAGCACCTGCCCAAGATCCCTAAAGTTTAAAAACAGATTTCATGCTTTTTATCCTAGGAATAAACAGTGGATTTTTCTAAGTCCATCTTAACAATGAACTATGGATTTTTCTTGTAGGAACTTGTCCAAACCTTTTTTAAACCCTGATAAGATAAGTGCTTTTACCACATTCTCTGGCAACAAATTCCAGAGTTTAATTACATATTGAGTGAAGAAATATTTTCTCAGATTTGTTTTAAATTTACTACTTAGTAGCTTCATTACATGACTTCCATAGTCATTGTTTATTTGAAAAGTGTCCAGCAGGAAGAGAGTGCTATCCAGTCTTTTGCAATGAGTGTCACATATATGATTATCTCCCAGTTAGCTCTCAGAGCATGTGTCTGTTCTCTTGAGGCTAGAGTAGCAGACTTGGAGGAGCTGAGGAAGACAGAGAGGTACATAAAGGAAGACTACAGGAACACTGTAGAGAAGTCCCATGTCCAGTCTGGCAGCACCTGTGCTGCCTTGGAGGAGGGCTAAATGGAGAAGGATAAATGGAGAAGGATAGATAGTGGGGTTCCCCCATGGGTCTGTGCTGGGATCACTGCTTTTTAATATATTTATAAATGCTCTAGAGATGGGAGTAACTATTGCGGTAATTAAATTTGCTAACAACACAAAGTTATTCAAAGTTATTAAATCGCAAGAGGATTGTGAAAAATTACAAGAGGACCTTACGAGACTGTGAGACTGGAGATCTAAATGGCAGATCATGTTTAATGTGAGCAAGTGCAAAGTGATGCATGTGGGAAAGAGGAACCCAAACTATAGTTAAGTGATGCAAGGTTCCACATTACGAGTCACCAACCAGGAAAGGGATCTAGGTGCCATCCTTGATGATACATTGAAACCCTGTGCTCAGTGTGCAGCGTCGGCTAAGAAAGCAAATAGAATGTTAGGTATTATTAGGAAAGGAATGGAAAACAAAAATGAGGACATTATAATGTCTTTGTATCGCTGCATGGTGCGACCACACCTCGAATGCTGTGTGCAATTCTGGTTACCGCATCTCAAAAAAAGATATATTGCAATCAGACAAGGTAAAGAGAAGGGCAACGAAAATGATAAAGGGGATGGGATGACTTCCTTATGAGGCCAGACTAAAGAGACTAGGGCTCTTCAACTTGAAGAAAAAAGACAGCTGAGGGGATATATGATAGAGGTCTATAAAATAATGAGTGGAGTGAAACGAGTAGACGTGAATCACTTGTTTACTCTTTCCAAAAATATTCAGACTAGGGGGAACACAATGAAGCTACAAAGTAGTAAATTTAAAACAAATTGGAGAACATTTTACTTCACTCAATGTGTAACTAAACTCTTTAATTCATTGCCAAAGAACATGGTAAAAGCAGACAGCTTATTGGGGTTTTAAAATGGTTTGGATAGCTTCCTAAAAGAAAAATCCATAAGCCATTATTAAGATGGACTTGGGGAAAATCCACTGCTTATTTCTAGGATAAGCAGCATAAAATGTATTGTTTTGGGATCTTGCCAGGTACTTGTAACCTGGATTGGCCACTGCTGGAAACAGGATGCTGGGTTTGATGGACCTTCGTTCTGTCCCAGTACGGCAACACTTATGTACCTCTGATTCTCATCTACCTGTTCCATTCTACTCAGTATTTTATAGACTTCTATCGTATCTCCCCTCAGCTGTCAAAGGTTTATTATAGCCTTTCCTTATAGGGGAAAGGGAAATGGGACTTGATATACCGCCTTTCTGAGGTTTTTACAACTACATTCAAAGCGGTTTACATATATTCAGGTACTTATTTTGTACCAGGGGCAATGGAGGGTTAAATGACTTACCCAGAGTCACAAGGAGCTGCAGTGGGAATCGAACTCAGTTCCCCAGGAAGTCATCCCATCCCCTTTATCATTTTTGTTGCCCTTCTCTGTAACTTTTCTAATTCTGCTTTATCTTTTTTGAGATGCGGTGATCAAACTTCAACACAATATTCGATATGTGGTCGCATCATGGAGTGATACAAAGGCACCATAATATTCTCTGTCTTTTTCCCCACTAGGGAAAGAGAAAGTACCTGCATATAAGAATTGTAAACCACTTTGACTGTACCACAGAAAGACAGTATATCAGATCCCATTACCCTTCCTTAGTTGCTGCTGCACACTGAACAGAGAGTTTCAATGTATCATCAACAACGACACCTAAATCTTTTTCCTGGGCAGTGACTCCTAATAATGGAACCTTGCATCATCTGCCTATAGTTTGGGTTCCTCTTCCCTACATGCATCACTTTGCACTTGCTCTGATTAAATGTCATTTGACATTCGGATGCCCAGTCTCCCAAGTTGAGTTTACCGCCGCTTTGTAAAAGGGCTCTTGAAATTGGCTTTAGGGCAAAACTTTAATAAAAATCTCTTTTAGTCCCCACCCCTGATGCAGCCTGATGGGGTGAAACATGGCTATGTCAGGTGCTTTGTTTTGAATAAACTGAAATTTTCTACTATTGCTGGTCTGCTTTTGGTTGTTTTCTGCCTTTTATCCCTTGGGCTTGATGGACCCTTGGTCTTTCCCCAGTATGGCGGTGCTTATGTGCTTATCTAGTGGTCCAACTGGCTTCTTGTTTCTGATATACCTACAAAAAGTTCATTTTTTTTTAAATTAAGTTTTGCAAATTTCACAACTACCAGAAATTACAAGAAAAACAAAAACATAAGAAGTAAACATGGGACTCATTTTCAAAACAAAACAAAAAAAATTCCAAAAAAAACATCATAAAGTGGCAGAAGGACCTTTTCTCTCAAAAACATCCAAGGTGCGATTTTCAAAACACTGATTTTAGACATTTTGCTCCATAGTTTGTCCAAATTTCAAAGGGACATATAGCTGTTTTTCTGCAATAATGGAACAAAATGAAAATGTCTAGGGCAAAAATTAAGGCTTTTTGGCTAGACCTGTTTCAATTAAGACTAATGGGCTCATTTTCGAAAGAGAAGGTCGCCCATCGTTCGACATAAATCGGAAAATAGACATCCTTCTCCCAGGGTCATCCAAATCGGTATAATCAAAAGCCAATTTTGGATGTCCCCAACTGCACTCTGTTGCAGGGACAGCCAAAGCTCAAGGGGGCGTGTTGGAGGCGTAGCAAAGGCAGGAGTTGGGCGTGCCTAAAATTAGGACATCCTTGACCCATAATCGAAAGAAACAAGGACACCCCTGACGAACACTTGGACAACTTTACCTGGTCGTGTTTTTCTTATGACCAAGGCACAAAAAGGTGCCGGAAATGACCAGATGACCACCAGAGAGAATCGGGGATGACCTCCCCTTACTCCCCCAGTGGTCACTAACCCCCTCCCACCCTCAAAAAATATCTTTCAAAATATTGATTGCCAACCTCTATGCCAGCCTCAGATGTCATACTCAGGTCCATGACAGCAGTATGCAGGTCCCTGGAGCAGTTTTAGTGGGTGCAGTGCACTTCAGATAGGCAGACCCAGGCCCATACCCCCCCCCCCACCTGTTACATTTGTGGAGGAAACTGTGAGCCCTCCCAAACCCACCACATATCCACTGTACCCACATCTCGGTGCCCCCCTTCACCCGTAAGGGCTATGATAGTGATGTACAGTTGTAGGTAGTGGAGTTTGGGGGGCTCAGCACACGAGGTAAGGGAGCTATGTACCTGTGAGAAATATATGAAGACCACTGCAGTGCCCCCTAGGGTGCCTGGTTGGTGTCCTGGCATGTCAGGGGGACCAGTGCACTAGAAATGCTGGCTCCTCCCATGACCAAATGGCTGAGATGGATGTCCTTGGTTTTGATTATCGCCGAAAATCAGAAACGACCAAGTCTAGGGACAACCAAATCTAGGGACGACCAAATTTAAGGATTTGGACATCCTTGATGGTATTTTCGAAATGAAAGATGGACATCGATCTTGTTTCAAAAATATGAGTTTCCCCGCCCCTAGATTGGGACATTTTGCGAGGATGTCCAAATCAAAACATGGATGTCCCTTTCGAAAAAGCCCCTCCACATAACCAAAAGTTGTCCTAAATGACAAAATGACCACTGGAGGGATTAAGACATAACCCTCCTTACTCCTCCAGTGGTCACTGACCCCCTCCCAGCCCCCTAAGATATGATAGTGACAGTACATATCAGGCTCTATGCAGGGCTGCTTTAACCACCTATTGGGCCTTGGCAAACTTATGGATGGGCCCCCAATCCCTCCCCCTCGTTGGTTCAACGGTGCAGCTTCCTTAGCCCCCTGCCAGCCTAGCCACATAAAGGTGCACAGGCACTGTCTATGCCATACTGCCGATAGCTCTGATGGTTCTGCATCTCAAACACAGGAAGCCCACATCAGAAGATGAGGGACCCAGGGCCGGCTTAACCTATGGACCAGGTGAGGCTCTGGCCCAGGGCACCAGAGATAAGGGGTGCCAAACGCCCAAGTCTGTGATGTCACTGGCCCTATAGGTTAAGCTGGCCCAGAGCTTACCTGGCGGCATTGCATGTGCAGGGGGAAAAAACAGTGTCAACCCCCCTCCTCTTTTTGTTTCATGCCACCTTCCTCTATAAACCTTTGAAGGCAGTTTCCGCCCCCACCCCCACCCCAACACAGATAGTGTTTCACTTAATGCTACCTGCATCAGTACCCTGGTGTCTTCCTTCTGCCATGCCTCTGTGGAAACAGGAAGTTATGTCAAAGGAGGAGCAAGCATGGCAGAGGGAAGACACAGGTGCCAATGCGGGTAGCATTAGGTGAAACACTGTCAGTATTCAGGAGGGGGAACTGTCTTTAAAGGTAGGCTGGGGGGATGGCCTGAGGGGTGTGTGTGCCAATGAGGAGGCACGCCAATAAGAGGGTGCCAATCCAAAGGTTGGCTCAGGGCACCACGGTCTGTTGAGTTGACCCTGGAGGGACCAGCAGAGTTATCAGCGGTGCAGCCTAGACAGCAATTCCACATATTTATACTACATTTTTTTTCCTGGAAGCAGTGGGGCTGGCAGGCAAGGGTAGGATACTTAAACTGCTGATGCAGGAGAAGGGAGTGGAAGGGAGGGAAGATGCTGGGACAGAGTGCAGAAAGGGTGGTCTATACCAAAGAGTGAGATTTTTCTCCTGGTGCATTCAGAGTATAAATCTGGCACAGTGGTGAAGCGACTGAGGCAACAACTATGAATCAAGAGACGACAAATCAGTAATAGAGATACAAAAGCAGGAAACTGAACTGGAAACTTCAAGCAGTCAGATTCTGCATATACAGCAAATAAGAGAAACCGAAATGCAAGATTTCATAGATAGAAATGCAGAACTCGAGAACAGGGGGAACAAAAAGAAAGACAGAGAGAGAGAAAGGAATAAAATTTATTAATGGGCAACAGAGTGACTAGGCCCCCTATATACGGAGGCCTGGGGCAGCTGCTCTGCCTGTGCCCATTGGTAAAAGTAGTCCTGGCTCTATGACAGCATCAGATATGATGGCTGTTTCTATTATAGCAGCAAGCAGGTCCCAGGAGTAGCCTAGTAGTCAGTGCAGTGGACTGTAGAGAAGGGGACCCAGGTCCATATCCCACTCTAACTAGTACACTTATGGTGGAATAAGTGAGCCCTCCAAAACACTAAATACTTACTGTACCTACATAGAGGTGACACCTGCAGGTATAAGGGCTATTGTAGTGGTGTACAGTTAGGTGCAGTAAGTTTTTGGTGGGTCTTAAGAGGGCTTACCATACAAAATAAGGGGGTAATGGTGATATATGTACCTGGGACCTTTTATGTGAAGACCACTGCAGTGCCTGCTAGGGTGCCCCACTGCTCTGCTGGGATGTCTGGGTGGCCAGTCTACTAAGAATGCCGGCATCCCATGTATCCCAATGGCTTGTTTTTGTGCATTTTTCCATTGGACCTTTTTTTTTTTTTTTTTCAAAAGCGGTCCTAAAAGATAGATACACTGAGCACAAAAACATCTAACAAATGGCCATTTTCAAATCAAAAAGTTGGATGTTTGTCTGGTCTGAAAATAGCCTTGTTCGTTGTTGCATTTTTGGACATTTTTCACAAAACTTCCAAATTCTAATGTCATATTGAAAATGCCCCTCCACATCTCCAAATAAGGAGCACAAACTTCAAATTTATAATCCTGCTCACATTAAGGGGAGGGAAAAGGAAAGCTAAGTATAAAATTAAATTGCAAGAAATATACTAGAGGAAAGATATATATTCCTCAATTAACAGCTGCTAAATACCAACATGCCTTCTTGAGTGCCTCTTTTACCCCTTGGTCATCTAGCGGTCCAATTGATCCTTTTACCGGCCTCTGATACACCTAAAAAAGTTTTTATTATATGTTTTTGCCTCCAAGGCAATCTTCTTTTCAAAGTCTTTCTTTGCCTTTCTTATCAGCACATTGCATTTGACTTACCGTTCCGTATGCTGTTTCCTATTATCTTCAGTCAAATCCTTCTTCTATTTTCTAAAGGATAATCTTTTAGCTCTAATGGCTTCCTTCATCTCACTTTTTAACTATGCCAGCTGTTTGGCCTTCTTTCTGCCTTTTTTAATATGTAAAATATATCTGGTCTAGGCTTCCAGGAGTGTATTTTGAAGAACATCCACACCTGATGTAAACTTTTGATCTTTGCAGATGCTTCACTAAGGTTATGTTTTGTTTTGTTTTTTGGACCATTTTCCTGATTTTATCATAGTCTCCTTTTGAAAGTTAAATGCTAACATATTGGATTGCCTGTGTGTACTTAACCAGGTTATTAAATCAAATCTGATCATGTTATCATCACTGTTGTCAAATGGCCCCAGTACTGTTACCCTCTGCACCAGATCATGCAGTCCACTAAAGACTAGAACTAGAATTGCTCTCCCTCTTGTTCCTTAACCAGCTGGCAGCTGCTTCATAAAACAGTCCTTGATTACATCTAGGAACTTTACCTCCCTAGCATGACCTGTTACATTTATCCGGTCAATATTGAGGTAATTGAAATCACCCATTATTATTATTGTACTATCCAGTTTGTTAGCTTCCCTAATTTCTGCTAGCATTTCTACATCTGTCTGTTCATTCTGACCAGGTGGACAGTAGTACACAACTATCATTATCATTTTCCTCTTTACACATGGAATTTCTATCCACAAAGATTCCAAGATGTATTCTGTGTCCTGCAGAACTTTTAGTCTATTTAATTCAAGAACCACTTTAACGTATAATGCTACCTCTCCACCAATTCAACCCACTCTATCACTGCAATATAATTTGTACCCTGGTTTGACAGTGTCCCATTGATTTCCTTCCACAGTCTTTATCTCCACCATTGTCACCAGGATGTCATTCCACAAATTCACCACCCTTTCTGTGAAGTATTTCCTTAGGTAACCGCTGAGACTGTTCCCATGTACCTCCATCCCATGCCCCCTCATTCCAGAGCTTCACTTCAATGGAAACAGACTTACGTCCTGTGTATTTATGCCACAGAGGTATTTAAATGTCTCCATCATACCTCCCCTTCCTACCTTTCTTCCAAAGTATACATAATGAGATATTTAAGTCTGTCCCCATATATTTTATGATGAAGATCACTGACCAAATCATATTAATTTTTAATGCAGCTGTCTATTGTATATACATAAATGCCATGGTGCTGAACTCATTACTCATTAATGTAGCATTTACTTGTGGGCATGCTAAGGTCAGCATGGTAACAATAACTACTGGTGGGAGTCCTTAAGGACTCCCAATCTACTTAAAATCCAAAACCTCCAACCCTTGATGCACCCATTGCCCTCTTGGTCCAGGGAGCTGGGAGAAGAACAGCAGTCTAATTCTTTCTGGCCTCTTTGCCAGTCCTGCACTAAATGGCAGATTTACACCCTGCACTTTGAACCATATACACAAAATGCATGATAGAAAATGCAAGGTGAAAAGGTCACTATTTACCTTGGGCTGGTAAGGAAGCAGAATGAACATGGTCTGCTCTTCTCCTGCAGCTCCCTACTGGGTGCAGGGGTGTTGAATTGGGTGCTGAAAAAGTTCTGAGGCCTCAGAGGTGAAGAATGGGGAGGAGATGGATGTGGCGGGAGGTGGAGAAGATGGCATCTCCAGTGGCTGGTTGAAGGCCTCCCCTTGACCATTTCCCATGCATGATGGTTTTTAACACCATTTGGTACATAGATTTTTAAGTTTGTCCTACAATATTGTACCATCAACAGCTTGCCACTTGCCGTTTGTCTGCTTTCTTTCAATAAAAGACACCTTGCTCTAGGGCAGTATAACAGTACAACAGTTCTAAAGGTGCTTCCAGGCTTCTAGGATTCTGCAACTGCAGAATTTGCTGCAGAATCTTCAACTCTAATCTTCAGTTTATTTTCATTCAGCTTGCTCCGCATACGTCCATTTCCTTATCTGCATGCTTATATGTTCTTTTTCTCCTCGCATCTCCTCTACTCAATGGTGGCTTGACCCTCTGGGGCTCCTTGGCACCAAGACTTTAGGGACCATTCCTTCCTAGAGTGAGAACATTTGTGTGATATGGGGCCAAGGTACCCATATGTAAAAGCCACATGCAACATGAGCAGTGTATGGATCAAATAAATTGCACCATCTACTATTATGGCTTTCAATAATATTGCCTATATTGCAATCAACCTACAGTGGCCCCTATCCTTGGGGGTTCCTAAGCAGATACCTACTGTGCCTAATGGGTAATTGATACTATGTGCACAAAATACCTTCAGTGGTCTGAACTTATTGTGACCACAGGAGCCTGTTTCAAAACTGAACCACATGGTGTCAGTACTCTGCTAACTTCTCAAGCTCCATGGAGCCCAGCCTTAGAAAACAGAGCTACATGGGCAGGACTGGGAAGAAAAAGTGTAGTCTGAACCTTCGGGAGAAGATAAAGAAAAGGACGAGGAAAGATGGGGGAAAAAAAGAGTGATGGAGGAGAGTAGGGAAAAGTGAGAAGGACTGATGGTAAATGAAGATGTAGAAAGGTGAGGAAAAACTAAGAGGCCCATGGGGTCATGGATTATGATATACTGCCTTTCTGTGGGATAACCAAAACAATTTACATTTATTATATGCAGGTACTTTCTCTATCCCTACTGGGATCACAATCTAAGTTTTTGTACCTAGGCAATGAGGGGTTAAGTGACTTGCCCAGGATCACAAGAATCCACAGTGGGAACTGAAGTTTCCCAGGTTCTCAGCCCACTGTACTAACCATTAGGCTTCTCCTCTAGAAAAAGAAGACATTTTAATAAGTAAAGAGAAACATGGAGGACAGAATAGACCAGGGAAAAAGAGAGAAGCTGAGAGATATTGGGTTGGCTGAGGAGGAGAATGGGAATCAAGAAATCAACCTTGGGAAGAAGTGGGTTAGGAAATGAAGAGGCTTGAAGATAGGTAGGAAAGAGAACAAGAGGCCGGCCCTGGCTGGGGAACAGGAAAAGTTTATGGAGTGTCTGAGGAAGATGGAAAAAAATATTGACCGAGAGAAATGAAAGGGTGTAATGTAAAAAGCTGCTCCAGGTACAAAAAAGTACTTGTATATGATATGTAAACCACTTTGATTGTAACCACAGAAAGGCAATATATCAAGTCCTATCCCCTTTCTCTCACAAAAGGAATTAAATACACTGTACAAGGATGGCTGAAAAAATAATCTCAGTGTTGAAAGAAATAAGATAAAAGTTGCAAGATTTGTAAAAATGATGCCAAAAGAACTGCCACAGAATGTAATCCTTACTGCAGAATTAACTCTTAATTCTGCAGTAAGGATTACACTGCCACAGAAAACCGGGGACTTTACGTGCACTAATGCATTTGAGCCGTGTTATTCTTTCAAAAGGACTCATCTCTCCCTCATATACTTTTATTTCCAGACACTGCTTAAACTTAAAGCATGCCATTGGGCTTGATAGAATTGTTTACTGAAATTGTTCTTCCTTAATCCTAAAGTTTTAGGCAACAACCTAAAACTATGTGTTCTGCCAATGTGTTCTGCTCAACAAGAACTGATATGAATTAAGACAAGGCACATGCATTTTTAATAGTGTGAGTGTGTGTGTGTAGAGAGAGAGAGAATATGTGAGTGTGTGTGTGTGGTCTGTCTTTCTAATTTCTTTGCACTTCAACCCACTGGGATCATCCCTGTAGGCAAAAGATTAAGGAGCGGGACCGCCTGTTTTTTCCCAGACACTGAGAGAAAAAACAACTTCTCCAATACCACAAGTTTTTTTGGCCACTATACAAATTGTTCCTGAACATGGAGAGTTTCCAAAAGTTCTAATTAGCAACTCACTGCAAACATTTCTTTGCATTAGCTAATGATCCGGCTACGCTTGTAAGCAAACAGCACCAACATATCTAATCAATGCAGAAAAACCAACAGAATGCCTATTAAACATCTGGATGTCATTTTCTAGTTAGATCAAAATGAAAACATATGCAGGTTCCTTTGATCTATGCCTCAACAAAGAAATTGTTGATAAAAAAGCATCCTGGCCAGCCAATGTGTTATTTTCATGAAATCCAGTCCTTTCTCTTCAAATACTCTCCATTTAATTTGGTTTGTTTCCTTCAATGTCTAATTTTACTATATCGTGAGAAACCACAAGAGATGCCATGGGTCTGATTTTATTTGGAACTCTGTTGCTGACGGATCTGCTACTGATTTTCTTCAGCTTTGATATAGGAATGATGTTTTTTTACCATCTGAGGAGAAACTAGGGGGAAATGAGAAAGGGCAGATTTGAGGATCAGAGAGGAGGGGGCTGGTGAGGACAAGCAAAAGAGAAAAATTAATAAACAGATGCTAATGGGGGAAAAGTTTAACGGCACATTTCAGACATTCCTCTCTCAAGAAAAACTCCAAGCTAAAGTGACCATGTGAAACTATAAAAATGACAACAAATAAACATGAACTTCAAAAGCTTGATGAATATTTGCAGGGGGATTTAACACACATTTGTTGCATTTTTGACCCAGAGGTTTATTTAATCCACTGAAAATGTGAAGATATTGTCATAATGTAAGCATTAGAGCCAGAATTTAATGTATTGCCAAAAGGGAAGTGGAACTGGGGGTGAGGCCAGGGCCAGAAGTGACCTTGGGGGCAGGGCCAGGGCAGGAAGTTTACTTGCTCCTACTCAGAAAAATATTTCATTTGTGGATAAAATGGAAGCTAGTATGTACCACACATCTTCTCTCTATATAAAACGCACCTCCAACGTTCTATTGAAGCCTCAAGTTTCCCAACGTTCTAAAAATGAAGTGGTGTAGATTGATGCTCCACCATGAGTGTATGCCCCGCCCTCACATCACAATGTGATGACGTGGAGGGCGGAGCACTTACACTCAACAAATCACATCGCCCACCCAATCCGTGACATCAAACACATCACAAACGCGAACGACCTGCAACAAAGGGAGGACTACCATCGCCCCGCCCTCGCATCACAACGGAGCACTGACACTTGGGAGGAAGCGAGGGAGCAAGCCAGCCTGAACGTGGGAGGGATGGAGCGAGCCAGCCAGAATGTGGGAGGGAGGCAGGCAGGCAGCCAGCCAGCCTGAACGTCGGAGGGAGGGAGCCAGCCAGCCAGCCAGCCTGCCTGAACGTGGGAGGGAGGGAGCCAGCTTGAACGTGACAGTGGGAGGGAGGGCCACGACCCTGAAAGGCAGAGGAAGGGGGGCCCACGACCCTGAAGCTGGGAGGGGGGAGGGGAGGAAAAAGGGGAGGGGAAGGAAGGAAGGGAGGGGGCCCACGACTCTGAAGCTGGGAGGGGGGAAGGGAGGAAAAAGGGGAGGGGAAGGAAGGGGGGAGGGGGAAAAGGGCGGGAGATGGAGGGGGCCCCTGCCGCACACTCTCATTCTTTCTCACACACACTCTCATTCTCACACACACACACACACTCTCACACAGCCTCATTCTATGTCTCACACACACACACACACACACACACACACTCGTACATTCACTCTGTCTCTCTCTCTCACATAGAGGGGCATAATTGAACGAAAACGTCTATCTCCATGGGCATTTATCTCCGAGAACGGGTCCGTGAAGGGGCGGACCGAACCGTATTTTTGAAAAAAATAGACGTCCATGTTTTATTCGACAATTTGTGAGCTGGGCGTTTTTGTTTTTCAGTGATAATGGAAAATGAAAGCGCCCAGCTCAAAAACGAATAAATCCAAGGCATTTGTTCGTGGGAGGGGCCAGGATTCGTAGTGCACTGGTCCCCCTCACATGCCAGGACACCAACCGGGCACCCTAGGGGGCACTTTTACACAAAAAAAAAAAAAAAGTAAAAGAGCTCCCAGGTGCATAGCACCCTTCCCTTGTATGTTGAGCCCCCCAAATCCCCCTCAAAACCCACTGCCCACAAGTCTACACCATTACTATAGCCCTAAGGGGTGAAGGGGGGCACCTACATGTGGGTACAGTGGGTTTGGGGGGGTTGGACGACTAAGCATTAAGCAGCACAATTGTAACAGGTAGGGGGGGATGGGCCTGGGTCCACCTGCCTGAAGTCCACTGCACCCCCTAACAACTGTTCCAGGGACCTGCATACTGCTGCCAGGGAGGTGGGTATGACATTTGAGGGTGAAAATAAAAAGTTGTGAAACATCATTTTTTGTGGTGGGAGGGGGTTAGTGACCACTGGGGGGAGTCAGGGGAGGTCATCCCCGATTCCCTCTGGGGGTAATCTGGTCATTTAGGGCACTTTTTGGGGCCTTATTCGTGAAAAAACAGGGTCCAGGAAAAGTGCCCTAAATTCTAGCTACAAACGCATACTTTTTTTCCATTATCGGCGAAAGGCGCCCATCTCTCCTCGGCCGATAACCACGCCCCAGTTCCACCTTCGCCATGCCTCCGACACACCCCTATCAACTTTGTACGCTTCCGCAATGGAGTGCAGTTGAAAACGTCCAAAATCGGCTTTCCATTATACCGATTTATTTGTTTTTGTGAGATAAACGTCTATCTCCCGATTTGGGTCGAAATCTAGGCGTTTTTCTCTTTCAATTATAAGGTGGACAGTCACTCTCACACACACTCTCTCAAACATACACACTACGATGAAAACCTTGCTAATGCCCGTTTAATTGGTCTCAGAAACAGGCCTTTTTTACTAGTATATTTATAAAATTCATGTATTAAAAAAAAAGAATATCACCAATAGTAGTACAAATTTACATGATGTACAAAAGCTTGGACTAAGGGCTCCTTTTAGTAAGCTGCAGTAAGCTCTAGCATGCACTTACCTCAGCTTAAAAGTGGTTACTGCAGGATGTGCTGAGGCATCCTGCAGTAAAAACCTATTATATGTGTGCAAACCACACACTAAAAATGTGTCTTTATTTTTCTTGGAGGAGGTGTCACTGGGGTGGGGGGCAGATTGTGGGTATGACAGCATGAATTAATGCAGCCATATTACTGTGTGCTAAATGTTTAGCATGGGATCAATATGTAAGCCCTTACTATCTACAAAATAGGTGGTGGTAAGGGCTTACATGCTAATTTTTGGTAATGGCTGTGTGCTAATGACAAAAATAGTGCATGGCCATTAATTCAGAAAATGACTGTAAGCCACCCAAATGGGTGGGATAGAAATTTTTAATAAAACCAATCAATAAAATCAACCATTTTCCGGCTGCAGTAAGATTGGACAGCGTGCGGGAAAAACCCACATAAGAGATTGCTAAGGCCACTTTTTACCACAGCCTAGTAAAAGTCATAACCAACATTGCTCCATAGGTCTATAACCATCCGGTATTATTGTTCCTTACAATTAGTAGGTGTGACGATAGGGAGTCTCTCCAATTATTTCACACAACCTGTATACACTTTAGTATGAATCTTGTGACATGTTTAATTGTAGTGCCTTAGGGTTTGCTTGCATGCTTTTCCAGAAACCTCAAGAGCACAAGGCAGTATGTCATAACCAATGTAATGTCATTACAGTGTTACATCACTAGCAGTCAGGGAGAAGGTCTGCAGTGGACATGCTCTTTTCTGTACTTTTCAGAATATAGAAGTGGCCAGAGTGACCAGTATGCCAACTAAAGGAGGAGACAGATTTTGGAGGGAACCCCTAAATAGCATAAAATCTCCTTCTGGTCCAGCCTCTCTGCCGTTGGCATTTGCTGTAATAAAGAACCCTTCAAGCCTAAGACCTAGCCAGTTGATACAACCAGAATTAATGAAAACCTGGCAAACACACATAGAACCTACATAACAAACCTGTCTTACCAGAAAAACACTAGTTGTTAGGGTTTAAAGTACATGCCGCCATTACTAATATCACATCAAGTACTATTAACACCAATGCATTTCTTGGAAAAATAGAACAAGCCAGACTTCTATAGCTCCATTTTTGTGCAGAAAGAACACACTAGGAGAATTCTTCACTTCTGTTACACACAGAGATCACAGGCCTTCACCAAATACCAAATGAGGATCCACATATTAGAAACAGAAATTTACAGAAAAAAGTGAAATGGAAAACTTCATGAAACCAGATTTTGCATGCATGCAATACTGAAGACAGAGAAAAGTGTTTCTTCCTGTACTGAGTAAAATGCAGTCTGTACACTTCCACAAAGTGTTGTATTCCAGTTCGCAAAAATTAAAAAAAAAAATTTTATTTTCTACCTTTGTTGTCTAAACTTTGTTGTTCCTAACTTTCTTTTCCACTTTCTTAGTTTTTGTGATTCTTCTCCTACATTCTTTTTTCAGCATCTCCTTTCCAATTCTTCTCTCTTCCTATCCTCTCTCTCTTTCTCTTTACCAACCTATTCTCCCTTTGTCATTCATACATTCCCTAGCTCCAGTTTCCAGCTATACTGTTCTCATCTCCTCCCAAACCCTCATCTACATTTCTGTGACTTGCATTCTCTCACTAGCCCCAGCACCTTCTCTGTATCTCAACCCTTCCTGACATCTAGACCATTTATTTATTTATTGCATTTGTATCCTACATTTTCCCACCTATTTGCAGGCTCAATGTGGCTTACATAGTATGACAGATACAGAGTGATATTGTGGTAAGGTTCATGTGTGACAGACACGTTAGGGAATCAAGGAGGAAGAGTTAAGTTATGTCCAGTTTGAGTATTAGTTTCGTTGTGTTGCGGGGTCCAGGCATTTAAGTTGGATCATTAGGGTATGCCTTTTTGAACAAATTAGTTTTTAGTGATTTCCGGAAGTTTGATAGGTCATGCATTGTTTTCACGGCGTTTGGTAATGCGTTCCATAGTTGTGTGCTTATATAGGAGAAGCTGGATGCATAGGTTGATTTATATTTAAGTCCTTTGCAGCTTGGGTGGTGGAGATTTAAGTATGTGCGTGTTGATCTTGTTGTGTTTCTGGTTGGTAAGTCTATGAGGTCTGTCATGTATTCTGGGGCCTCGCCATAGATGATTTTGTGAACCAGTGTGCAGATTTTGAACGCAATACGTTCTTTGATTGGGAGCCAGTGCAGTTTTTCACGTAAGAGTTTGGCACTTTCGAATCTCGTTTTTCCAAATATAAGTCTGGCTGTGATGTTTTGAGCAGTTTGGAGTTTCTTTATGATTTGTTCTTTGCATCCCGCATAGATTCCATTACAGTAGTCTAGGTGGCTTAGTACCATTGATTGTACCAAGTTGCGGAATATTTCCCTCGGGGAGAAAGGTTTTACTCATTTGAGTTTCCACACTGAGTGGAACATTTTCATTGTTGTAGTTTTTGCTTGGCTTTCTAGCATGAGGTTTCGGTCAATTGTAACTCTGAGAATTTTTAGGCTGTCTGAAATAGGGAGGGTGTAATCTGGAGTGTTTATATTGCTGGGTTTGTTCGTGTTGTATTGGGATGCGAGGTTGAGACAGTGTGTTTTTTTCTGCGTTGAGTTTTAGTTGAAATGCATCTGCCCATGAGTTCATGATTTGCAGGCTGAGTTTGATTTTGTTGGTAATTTCTGTTGGGTCATGTTTGTAAGGGATGTATATCATGACATCATCTGTGTATATGTAAGGGTTAAGGCCTTGGTTGGATTTTTTCTTTCTTCTACCCCTTTCCCATTCTTCCTTTCATCTTCTCTCCAGTCCTATTATCATATTCTCTGTGTCCTCCATAGTGCCATCTCTTAACACTGTTTCCTCCCCCACCCCTACCCTCCATCCTTCACATCATCTCTCCATGCCTTGGGCCAAGATGACCAGCTGCTCTGCACATGGAAGGTCCAGGTACCACCACACACATGTTCCAGTAGACCAGGTGACCTCTGATACCACTTGTGTGCATGTGTGGTGGCGCAGGGACCTTACATGTGCAGGGCATCCACACGCAGTGAATCAGCTTGATCTGATACAGGACGAGGAGGTTGGAATTACTGGTGCCCAAAAACCAAATCTGTGGCTGAAATTTGCTGCTTGCCAAAACCGAAACCAGCTGCTACTGGCACTAGATCCCAGCTCGGCCTCCACTACCTTCTTGAACTGGCTACTCACTCCCCCTCTTGCCTCGCCCCCACTGAACAGGAGGAACCATCTGTCTCTCCATTCATCCATCTGTCCCTCCTTCCCTCAACAGGAGGAACCATCCATTCATCCTTCCTTCTGCAACCCATCAAACAGGATGAACTATCCCCCTCCCCCTCCCAGACCCATCTGTAGACCCTCTAGGCTTACCTTAAATGCTGGTGGTCTGGTGGCCTAGTTAGGGAAGGAGCAATCCTCAGTTGCTCTTAACCATGCTGTCTCCTCTATTAAAATGGTTGATGTCACCTTTATTGGCAGTCTCATGAGATTGCCACTGAAGTTGGCACAGGCAGGAGTAACTGTGAATCACTCCTGCCTATACCAGCTCCAATCACAAACTGCCTGCTGTGACTCTCAGTGGCAATCTCATGAGGATTATTGCAGCAGAGAAGGCATGGGAAGGAGTAACAGGGGATTGCAGGTACCTCAACTAGGTCACTAGACCACCAGGATTTTAGGTAGGCCCAAAGGGCTTATGGATGGGTCCAAGAGGGGGGTTCCTCCTGTTTGGGGAGGGGGAGAGAGAGGGAACTGGAAGAAAAGAAGGAGGAGGACGAGGGACACAAGGCTCCTCCTGTTCAGGAAGGGATGAACACAGCCCAAAGTTTCAGTTTCAGCTGAAAATGCACTGGCATTTTTGGCCAAAACCGAAATGAGATTGAATACAGATTTCGAGCCAGTTTTGGTGCAAAAACTGAAACCAAATTCATTTGGCCTCTAGTTGGAGTTGTGCTTTGCTCCACCATGACTTGCTCCATCCGGCACAATTTGCATTCGGTGTGTGATCCATCTGAGTGTGGGACACTTGACTTGGCAGGTATGCTGCTTCTTTGAGGGCGAGATCCTCCAGAAGTACTGGAACACTATTCTACACCCTTCTGGCACAAATTAAGCCCTGATTACAGCAAATGTTTGATACATCATCCTATCAAGCTCCTAAGAGTATTCTCAACTTCTGTATTAGGCATATTAGCTTTGGTAGGTTTGCCCCTCTACTCCTCTATCCACAACCATCTATCTACTCCTCTCTGCTTCTACAAATTGTTACCATACATGTTCAGAAAATGCATTGTTTATGTAAACACTGGTGTCTCAGTGCTGTACAGAGAACCCACTATTACCATTGACCAAGTATCTCAAGCACAAAGCACACCTCTAAGCTCCAGTGACAATTATATTATCCTCGTTTCCATCATTCAAAATGATGGAAAGGAAATTTTTACTAAACGATTTTGGAGTAAAGTAACCAGATAATTGTTACTGTTAAATATTATTTAAATCTCAATTTTGGAGTAAAGCAGTTGTTTAAAAAATGTAAGTATAACTTCTCCTTACCTTAAGTGAATCAGAGTATTTGTATTACAACAGCATAATTTAAACCATTTTTCTTTAAATCACTCTACGTTGAGATCTAAAGTCCATTAACCAGTGTTCTCCAGACTCTGACAGTAATGTAATGTAACATACAGTGGAACTATCAGATAAGTATTATTTAAATTATTTTCTTTTCATACTTTTCTTATAATTAATTTTTATTGTATACATTTTAAGAAATTACTCTTTGGGACTCATTTTCAAAAGAGAAAAACGTTTAAAAGGAAACTGCCTTCCTGACTAAAGGCTGGTTCAATCTTAACTTGGAATAGAAAATTTACACAGCCTTTGCTTGCTAACAAACCAAAAGATAATTTTTGTCCTTTTTTAATTTTCACAGTTCCTATTCTAGAAAGGGCACTCTTCTTTCAAGTTATTGAAGCAATCACACTTCCAACAGTTTTCAGTTATCTCTCATTCACACTAAACACCAGCCTTATTCTCAAGTGTTTGTAAAATACCAGGCCTTAAAAACACACTCAAGCCAATTTCTTATTAAAATAATCATAATAATAATAATAAAATAGATTCCTAGCCTCCCATTCACTCTCAGGAACAGACACAGTTACATTCAGGATATGCAGCTAGTTCTTGGCTTAACCTGAGCAATTTTTCACATATATCCTTCCACATTTATACTATTGAGCTATTTATATTTTTACTCTAACCCTTTCCAGACAAAACTCCATCTGGTTTACACTTTTGAAACTTAAATTAAATCTCTCTCTCTCACCAAAGCACACTCACACACAACCATACGTCTCAGTGGCATCAGCCCTTTTCCCAGCAGACAGACAAGCTGTTGCCAAGAGAACGATAACTCCATTTACATCAGCTGACCTTCGTCAACCAATCACAATATAGAACACATACTCTTCAGATGCATGGAACTTAACTGTAACTTAAGCAATCTCTATTTTGGAAATCAATTTTCCCATGGTCAGTAATGGAAAAGTCAAACTTTTAGTGAAATTACTACAAAAATGTTTATGAAAAGCACTCAAAATTACTTGAAATTCCAAATCCATTGAAGCCACAAACATTATATTTTTTTCCCCATGGTTTAAACTTGTTTACATATTTTTCACCTAAATTTCCCATAAAATCTCTACAAATCCACAGAACATTAGAACATAAGTGTTGCCATACTGGGACAGACTGAAGGTCCATCAAGCCCAGTATCCTGTTTCCAACAGTGGCCAATCCAGGTCATATGTACCTGGCTAGATTCCAGAACAGGAAAACAGATTTTATGCTGCTTATCCAAGTCCATCCTAATAATGGCTTATGGACTTTTCTTTTAGGAAATTGTCCAAACCTTTTTTAAACCCTGCTAAGGTAACTGCTTTTTCCACATTCTCTGGCAAAAATTCCAGAGTTTAATTACTTGTTGAGTGAAGAAATATTTTCTCTGATTTGTTTTAAATTTACTACTTAGTAGCTTTTGCATGACCCCTAGTCCTACCCATTCCACTCCACTCAGTATTTTATAGGCCTCTATCATATCTCCTCTCAGTCATCTCTTCTTCAAGCTAAAGAGCCCTAGCTGCTTTAGCCTTTCCTCATAGGGAAATCATCACATCCCATTTATCATTTTCATTACCCTTCTCTGTATCTTTTCCAGTTCTGCTATATCTTTTTTGAGATGTGGTGATCAGAATTGCATACAGTATTCGAGGTGCAGTCACACAGTTGAGCTATACAAAGGCATTACAACAGTCTCATTTTTGGTTTTCATTCCTTTCCAAATAATTCCTAACATTCTATTTGATTTCTTAGCTGCTACTGTACACTGAGCAGAAGGTTTCAACATATCAACGATGACACCTAGGTCCTAATGTGGTGGAACCTTGCATCACGTAGCTATGTTTTGGGTTCCTCTTTCCCACATGCATCACTTTGTACTTACTCACATTAAACATCATCTGTCAGACATCTCCTCAAACTAAGTAAAACCCCTTCTCAAGAGATGTCCCCAAGTGACATCAATCCAAAACATAAAATTAGAAGCCTCAAAATCAACCCATACTATCAGTGTCTATTTTATCCACATAAATGAATTTTTTCCACAATCTTCACCCCACATTAGCTCACTTCTTAAGGATCACAGGACCCCATAACTTCTAAAATTACAATTTAAAAATTAATCCCCAGAGACCCAGCTCGGCTGCTCCAAAATTCACATTTTGAATTAAAATAGTATGGGCTGGTTTTGAGGCTTCTAATTGTATGGTTTGGATTGATGTCACTTGGGGACATCTCTTAAGAAGGGGGTTTTACTTAGTTTGAGGAGACATCTGACAGATGATGTTTAATCTGATCACCTCTTACCTGCGTTCCTGAAAGCTCCTCAGATGACCACCACCACCACCACTGAAACAGGCCTGCCTGCAATCTCTCACTGCATCCTGTTAGATATCAAAATTAATTAAGGCCCAGCTTTTGACTGGACCTACTAGAGCTACGAGATGCAAATTATGCATGCACGGGTGTTTGCACATGAACCCAAGCTCCAGCAGCCCAGGCCAAATACCCTGCATTTTTCTGTCCACTCTGCTCCTGGCTAAATTATTCTGTCCTACAACAGCAGGTCTTATTGTACATGCCGTGGTTTCAGCCCTTGCAGCCTCCAGACCCTCCTGGACCTGCTTCTGAAGACAATTATTTTTCTATACATGAGTTACATTTGTACCCTTTTTAAACAAATGTCCCAAACATTTCACACTCCACCTTTAAAATCTCATTTCACTTCTTAATTAATAAATCACAAGTCATAAAGGGGGTCTTTTACTAAAGATTAGCTCAAGTTATCTGCAGCAGAGCTCATAGGAATAAAATGGGCCCTGCTGCAGAAAAATTGAGCTAATCTTTAGTAAAAGACCCCCATAATTATTTTACTAAGCTTCTCAGTGGTATTAATGTAGGTAGAATCCTATCTGATAGAAGGAAACCCAATAGCTTCTCTTGGGAACACCTACAAATGGGAAACAGTGCTTCATCCGGAATATCCTGAAAACATGGAAGCCGATACCCCAACTGGAATCCCATGCCCTCAGGTGTGCCAGACCAACAAACGTTCTTGTTGCTAGCAAACTGGACATGTTTTTATAATTTCTAATCCCTGGTGTGCTTTCCAGGCATGAAGGGAAAGGGAACCTTCTAGACCATTCCAAAAACTAGCCATCTTATATTGTCAAATTATATTGTGGGCATCCCTAACACAGTATTTTGGGCATTCCTAGACTGCATATTCTTAAACCAGTAACCAAGTGATATACTCATAACACAGTAACAGTCAGGTACATCCGTCCAGCATTCCATTTATTTGGGATGCATGTGAATCAGGCAACAGATTCCAACAATTATTTAATGAGAATCCATAATTAATCATGGACCTGGTTTACCAGCAACTCTTTACAAAGTTCGAAGTAACCAATTCTGACAAAAAAAAAATCCCTATTTGTTAGGAACACATTAAGACATTCATTCCATTGACTCATATTGTTTTTCAATGTAGAGAATAATGTTCAGTCAAAAAAACTTTGACATTTACTCTCCATCGACCATTTTGAGCAACGCACAGACCCAGACATTCTTTCTCCACCCAATCCTGTCTCAGTTACATCAATTCAAATACATTTCTCAAACTCTCAATTCTAAAGTTACCACGTACAACATACCATTTCTGTTCAGTTTCTTTCTTAGTTTTTACAGCTCTTTCTTTTTTCTACCATTATAGACTTTTTTCTATAATTCACTTTCTGATATACTGGCTCATTAAAAGCAATTTCTACATCCTATGGGTACAACTTCAATTGATCTCGGTGTAATGTTTTTATTTCACTGACCTTATTTTGCACACGGAATACATTTTAATTTTTACCTAACACTTTTATTATTTTGAAAGGAGTTTCTTCCCAAATATCCTCTATTTCATGCCTACTCTTAAAACCTTGTCTTCTAACACTCACTACAAGAGAATATCCTCAGGCCTGCTGATCTTAGTATCTTTTGATTTTATGTCCACTTTCTTCTGAAAAAGCTCTAGTGATCCCTTGCACCTCTTTGAACTTTTCTTCATGCATTCTTAACTATTCATCAATGTTTTCCATGATTTCTCCTGGCTCTTCTGGGAGGAGAGGCTGATAAGGGAGAAGCTTCTCTTTTTCCAACAGAAGTCGAGCGGGTGTAAATCCTGTGGAACTATGTTCACTAATATTATAGATTTGGTTTAACTTGGACAGGTAATCCAACCAATTTCTTTTCTTCCTTTCTACAAACGTTTTCAGAATGGAATGCATTGTTCTATTGAATCGTTCACAAAGGCCATTACATTGAGAATGGTAGGGTGTCATTCTTGTCTTCTTAATGCCATACCACGAAACAATCCTCTAATCACTAGAGATTCATATGCTCTACCTTGATCCAAATGCAGTTTTCGTGGACATCCATATACTATAAATCATCTGGACACTTGAGCTTTTGCAACAGTTCTGGTGGTCTGATTTCTTGTTGGCACTGCAGTGGTAAAGTGAATAACCATATCTGTCAATTATCAGAACATTCTCATACCCTTTTGCATCCTTTTCCAACACTGTGAAATTAATAGACCACACCTCTAGAGGTTGCAAAATGCCAAAATACTATATATGAACTCTTTCTCTTTTGGGAATAACATCTAGAGTGGAAACCGTGTTTACAACCTTTTATCCAGTTATCTACATGTTTTCTCATATCTATCAAACAGAAAGTCTTCCTCGAGTTTTTAAATGTATTTGTAGCAAAATGTCTAGCCTTATCATGTACGTCTCAAAGAATTTTATTCTGAAACTCTTGTAGTACTACTGTCTGGAAGGTATCAATTTTGTTCTGCAATCCTTAAATTTGTGAAACAGTATTCTTTTTAATCTTAATCATCTCATTGCTTCCACAACTTCTTTTCTTCCAAGGACAGCACAGAAATGTCCAACTGCTCCCCAGTCTCCAGTGCTCTTTATACATTGTTCAACACCGGATCTTTTTTTCACTTTATTTCAATACCAATTCTAATTTCACAGCTCCCTTAACTTTGTCCTTTTTAACTTCTGACCACAATGCCAATAATTTTTTTGTCATAATCTTCCTCAATTTCTGGCTCCTTTTTAGTTGGCAAATGGGATTACTTAGCTTTGCCGAACCGGTGTAGCATTCTATTACTCCAAGAATCTTTCTGGCTTCTTATTCTCTCTCTCTGTTAGTATGCCTTCTCCTCTTCAATCATTCGGAGTAGTTGACAAATAGCACTCACTTCACCCGAGTCTTTCTGAAATGATGACGTATCACCTGCACCTCGGTTCCTGTGTAAAATACAGACAGAAGCCACTTTGTCATATCTATATGGAACTCTCTCTCCTCACCAGTCCATATAATGGTGACCATTATAGGGTCAGTGAAATGAATTCCTGGAAATTCTTCCATTTTTTAAATCATATCTCTCTAAGTTTTCATCTCTTAACCCGTACACAATCTATTCCTTAAGAGTCTCCTCTATTTCCCCCAGCTGGTTCCAATTTCTTTTCAAGACAATTTCTAATTTCTCCTGTAGTTTATGTGTAAAAATATGGATTGTTTTGTTTTCTTCCCATTTACAATTGAAGAATTCTTGATTTCAGACCACAAATGGAACTTTATCCCTGTACACATCTCACAAGGCTTCAAAATTATCTCCAAAGGACAGTCTCTGCTTGGCACTGTATATTTAATTGTACCAGCTGCCAATCCTTTCACTCTTTCTTGCCCTACTTCTGCCTGGCCTTCAACTGGAATTTTCAGTAATTTCAAAAAACTTTTCACTATCTATTCTTTGACACTTAAATCATCCGGTTTAAAAAAGAAACCATGGAACTCCAGAAAAGACTTTTCCTGTGGAATGACTAGTGTATTAGTGATAATTAGAGGTGCCAATCTGCTTTCAATCAGCTCCTCAGCTCCTGAAGCTCATCTCACTAGTTTCTCTCTTCGTGCTCAACATTTCAACATTTCTTTCTTCAGTGATTAGTGGGAGCCAATCAGGACCCCCAAATCCCACAAAATAAGGTAACACAACTAATAAAGCAAACTTTATTACTCTGGATCTAGAATGATCAGAACTGCTCTCTGGAACCTGCTATCAACCTGTAAATTGTGGCAATGTATATCTCTGACTTAACACTACATCTCAAGTCCAAAGTTTAAAAAAAAAACTCTTAAGGGTTCAAAAAGGGCCATAATCCTGCTAACTATGCCAAAAATTGTAAACACTGGGGTCTCAAATCTGTACAGAGAGCCATATTATTATCATGGGCTAAGTACCTCGAGCCCAAAGCACACCTCTAAGCCCCAGTGACAATTATACTATCCTCGTTTCCATCATTCAAAATGATATAAAGGAAATTTTTACTAAAGAAGTTTGGAATCCAGTAACCAGACAGATGATACAATATTATTGTTAAATTTTATTTAAATCTCAATTTTGGAGTAAAGCAGCTGTTCAAAAAATGTGTCTTTTAAAGAAATTAACTTCCCCTTCCATTAAGTGAAACAGAGTATTTTTCTCTTATTGCAACGGCATAAATTAAACTATTTTTATTAAATCACTCTAGATTTAAATCTAAATTCCATTAACAGGTGTTCTCCAGACTGACAGTAATGCACTGCAACATACAGTAGAACTATCAAATAAGTACTATTTACATTATTTTTTTGTACTTTGCTTATAATTACTTTTTACTGCATACACTTTAAGAATTGACTCTTTGGACCCTATTTGCTAAGTCACCCCAGAACTCTTTTCATTAAACAGGTATCTCTAAATTAATGTTTATGTTTATATTTATTAATGATTTGATGAATCACCATATCCTAGGAAATCTCATATCTAAGTGATTTGCAAAATTTCACAAATATATAACAAGAAAATAAATATGTTTGTCGATGTTCTTTTTCCTATTCTGCGTGACAGTGCAGACTTATCTGTGCCTTGGTCTCTCTTGTTTCAATGTTTCTTCTCCTTGCTTGAAATGTTGGAGCTCTGCTTCTTTTCTTCAAGCTTTAATGTACCTACTAACCTATACTTCAATTAAAATCAATAAAGGAAACTGCCTTCCTGATTAAAGGCCGGTTCAACCCTAACCTGGAATACAGAAATTACAGGGCTAACAAGCCAAAAGACAATTTTTATTCCTTTTTAATTTCCTAGACTAGTATCACAGTCCCTATTCTAGAAAGGGCCCGCTTCTTTCAAGTTGTTGAAGCAATCACACTTCTAGCAGTTTTCAGATCTCTCTCATTCACACTAACCAACAGCCTTATTCTCAAGCAGGCCTTCTTCGGTGTTTTTAAAATAGAAGGCCTTAAACACTCAATCAAGCCAATTTCAGTTATGAAAAAAAATTTACATCCTAAACTCCTATTCACCCTCAGGAATAGACACAGCTACATTCAAAATATGTATAAGAACATAATAGCCATAGAGGGTCAGACCAATGGTACAACTAGCCCAGTGTCACGATTATGACTGTTTTCCTGGTTTGTGCTCCCCTCGCCCTCTGGTGACCAGTACCAGTGACTGCTATAGACTAGCTGTTGCTGTTTCCCAAGCCTGTGTCAGAGGCCGGTCTGGTCCGGATCTTCCTGTCTGCCAGAGTTGCTTTGCCTTGTTTGTCCATAAGCAGCACCTGTACTTGTCTTGGGATTCCTGCAGCTGAGCCTCAGCAGGTGATGGTCTTTATTAAGCATCTGTAGGCTTTGCTACTTTGCCTTTGCATTGCCAAAGGTCTCTGGGTGAGTTGGTGTGCTCTGTTGCACTTCTGCCTAGTCTAGCTTCTTGTCCGAATTTCTTGTCTGGTTCTTGTTCAGTCTGTGTATGGTTAGCTTAAGTTTTATTACTTCCTAGTCTTGTTTCTTGTCTGTTTGTCTTGCCTGGTTGTGTTATTTGTCTGTGAGTCCTAGCCTAGTATTCTGCCTTGCCTCTCATGTTTATTCCTGTCCCCTCTGAACCCTAACTCTACTTCAGTCTAGCTTGTTCCTGTACCGTGTGATTTTGTGTGGAATCCTGAAGTCCTGCAGGCCACCCGCACCTAGGGGCTCAACCTCTGGGGAACGGCGGCCAACGCAGGTGAAGTCCAGTTGGTCCAGTCCTGTCTTTCCAGCTTTGCTTGCCTATAGCTTAGTTCCACTCCAATCTCTAGTCCTGTGTGTTCTTACCTTGTTTGTCTGCATCTGCAGCTCCTGTTTTTGTTTGTTTGTTAATCCAGTTCTGGTTGGGGGGTTTTGCCTACTGCTGCCGCTTTATGGCAATAGCCCAAGGGCTCACGTTTATCCCAGTGTCAGAGAAGCCAGAGTTCGTGACACTCAGTATCCTGTTTCCAACAGTGGCCAATCCGGGTCACAAGTACCTGGCAGAAACCCAATTAGTAACAACATTCTATGCTACCAATCCTGGGGCAAGCAGTGGCTTTCCCCATGTCCAGCTCAATAACAGACTAAACTTTTCCTCCAGGAACTTGTCCAAAACCTTTTTAAACCCAAATATGCAAACCACCATTACCAAATCCTCTGGCAACAAATTCCAGAGCTTAACTATTCTTTGAGTGAAAAAAATATTACCTTCTATTTGTTTTTAAAGTATTTCCATATAATTTCATTGAGTGTCCCCTGGTCTTTGTATTTTTTGAGAGTGAAAAATCGATTCACTTTTACCCATTCTACACTATTCCGGATTTTATAGACCTCAATCATATCCCCCCTCAACCGCCTCTTTTGCAAGCTGAAGAGCCCTAACCTCTTTAGCCTTTCCTATTTAGTTCCATCCCTTTTATCATTTTGGTTGTTTTTCTTTGAACTTTTTCTAATTCTGTTATCTTTTTTGAGATACAGCGACCAGAATTGAATGCAATACTCAAGGTGAGGTGGCACCATGGTATGATAGAGAGGCATTATAATATTCTTGGTCTTATTTTGCATCCCTTTCCTAATAATTCCTAGCATCCTGTTTGCTTTTTTGGCCACCACTGGACACTGGGCAGAAGATTTCAGCATATTGTCTACAATGACACCTAGATCATTTTTTTGAGTAATGACTCCTAAGGTGGACCTTAGCATCAGGTAACTACAATTGGGATTATTCTTCCCAATGTGCATCACTGTGCATTTGTCCACATTAAATTTCATCTGCCATTTGGATGCCCAGTCTTCCAGTTTCCTAAAGTCTTCCTGCACCTTTTCACAATCAGTGCGCATTTTGACAACTTTGAATGGTTTTGTGTCATCTGTAAATTTAATCACCTCACTTGTCATTTCAATTTCCAGATCATTTATAAATATGTTAAGTAGCACTGGTCCCAGTATAGGTCCCAGTATAGAATAGTGCTTATATTGGTCCCTGTAACTGAACATGCCCTACCTCTTAGTTGATGTCACAATGCTAGCCCCTCTCTCTCAGCCAGAGAGCTCTCCCATACCATGTATTGCCCTGTTGCACTTCCTGAAAGGCAATGAAATAAACTGGGATAAGCAGTATAGAATGTTTTGTACTTTTTGGGATCTTGCCAGGTATTTGTGACCTGGATTGGCCACTGTTGGAAACAGGATGCTGGGCTTGATGGACCTTTGGTCTTTCCCAGTATGGCAATACTTATATACTTATCCTGAACAGCAGTGGAACAGTTGCTCTGGACATTCAAGAATGCTGGGAAGTGAATAAGTCCAAACCTTCAAGGGGAGACCTAATTTCAGCATAGAAAAAGGCCCAGATGGTGTTGACTTAAGTGGGATCTTGTAAGAAGTAAAGTTGAAAATGGAGTTGAAAATGGCAAGACCTAGGGCCATAGCCGCCGAAAGAGGGGGGGGGGGGGCAGGGGGGACAAAATTCCCTGGGTCCGGGCCTCCAAGGGGGCCCAGCGCTGGGGTCTCTCTCTCTTTCCTGCTGGGTTGGGACCCAAATGATCGCATCCCGACAGGAGCAGGAGAGAGAAAACTCCGGCGCCGCGGCCGGGCTCCCCTTGGATGCTGGGGAGGACCCGGTGCAGAGCAGCACCTCCAACGCTGCTCTTCTACCCAGCTGAGCAGCTGCGCATGCGCCTGAGAGGAAAAGCAGCCACAGGGGCTGGGGCAGGCAATCGGCAGAAGAGCAGCACTGGAAGAACATGTTTTCTGCTGGCGAGACCTCGGGATCCCAGCCAGCGAAGGTAATTGGATTGTGGGGGGGGGGGGGGGGGGCAGCAGCGATTCGGGAGGGGGGTGGCGGCTCTGCCCCAGGCCCGGTTCAGTCTGTCGGTGGCCCTGCCCAGGGCTGGCGTTAGGAGTGGGCAAACAGGGCAGTTGTCCTGGGCCCCAAACCTGCTTACAGTTCAAAGAGGGACAATCTTTAAGCAAGATTTTGGGCTCCCTCCCTAGCATCTGCCCTGTGCTCCATCATGTCTAGCACTAGCCCTGGCAAGACTTGTGGTAGCCTGCCAGTAGGGTTAACAGGTGTTATCATGGAAGATGATTTTGGGCATGCAGGGAAGCCATAGAGTGGGGGAAAAAGAAGATAAAATCTCAGAAAAAAACGTTATGGGGAGAACAAGTGGGGCTGAGCTGCATGCAGAAACTCATATCCGTATCTACACAGATGTGTGAATATGAACTGCTATTATTACTGATTTCTGTTTAGCTCATGCCTTTTCATTGGTAGCTCAAGGCAAGTTACATTCAGGTATTTCTCTGCACACTAAAATGCATTAATGCATGCTATGTACTGCAAGTGTCTTTTTATGCAATGGAACCTGTTTATTACTATTGCACATTAATGCAGTAGCCCACTTTAATAAATCTAGTCCTAAAGTTTGCACTTAAGGCAATAAAAGGTAAAGTAACCTACTCAGAGTCACAGGGAGTCTAAGAAGGATTTGAACCCTGGCTTATCTGTTTCTTAGGCACCTGCTCTAACCGCAAGGATATTTTCTATACCTAGGCAAACTGGATAACTCATTCACAAGCAGATGATCAAAAGCCCTGCGCTGTTCCAAACAGCGCTCTAAAATAGCGCTGGAACAGCGTGGGGATTTACTGCACTGATGATCAGAGATAATTGCATGAAAATTTAAACACGCAATTATCTCTGATCATGGGGTAAAAGTGCAGGAGAATTGTGCCTGAGCATGTGCTCAGCACAATCCTCCCGCACTTGTTTGACAGGTCTGGGCTGTCAAAAGCCCAAACCTGTCAAACACAGGGGCTGGAGGTCCATGGGACCACCAGGCCCCAACTACCCCTGCCCCGAGCCCCCCCCCCCCTAACTCCCACAGCAAAAAGTCCCTGGTGGGTGACCAACCAACCCCCCTCCCCCAAGTGACAGGGGGGCTGGAGGTACGCTGGACAGGGCTCACCATTCCTCCCCAATGATCTGCAAAACCTAACGCCAGCTCGGAGCTGGCGTAGGGTTTGCCGCAGCCAGCAACCCAATCTTTGGTGCGCTGGCCATTGATCATTGGGGATGAATATGTTTAACCCTGTTTAGCATGCATTTGCATGCTATTTGTGTTCAGAACCCTCAAGCGTGTTGTTTCATGCGCTCGAGGGCTCTGATCATGGGGCATTAGCAAACACCAGCGCTAGTATGGTGCTAACAGCCTCTAGCGCTGGCTTTTGCTTCTGATCATCCCCTGTCAGGGCTGTATCTGCTGTCATTCAATATGTTTGAACTTGTTGGAGGATCAATTAAAGTAATGAAACACAAGAATATCATGACCCTATTTTGTATTAAGATGGATGTGCACAGTTTTTCAGCTTGAAAAAACAAATTATTTTGGGGCCTTTTACTAAAGAGCATTAAGCCCTTAATGATTAGCACATATAAACAGGCTACCACAGAAGCACGTTAAAACATTTTGTGGTATTTTGCCTGTTTACATGCCTTATCCTGCATGTTACTTTAAAAAAAAAAATCATTTTGGGAAGGGCGTTCTGATTAGCATGCACTAACTGGACAATGCAAAGTTAACACAGGAGCACTCAGGGCCCCTTTTACAAAGTTATTGCCCCAAGTGTGCCATCATATCTGGCGCTACAAATATATATATTTATTTTTGTAGCACTTGTGTGTACCCAGCCGTAATCGGGCAGTGCCACACGTTGCACAGTTAACGCTGGGTTAGAGCGATATGTTCTTTCTCCCCCCTGCCCTCCCCTCCCTCCGAGATCCAAGGCCCCCCTCCCTCTCTCTGAGATCCAAGCCCTCCCTCCCTCAGAGATCCAAGCCCTCCCTCCCTCAAAGATTCAAGCCCTCCCTCCCTCCCTCAGATCCAATGCCCCCCTCCCTCCCTCTGAGATCCAAGCCCTCCCTTAGAGATCCAAGGCCCCCCTCCCGCCCTCCCTTCCTCCGAGATCCAAGGCCCCCTCCCTCCCTCCCTCTGAGAACAAAGCCCCCCCCCCCTCCCTCCGTCCGAATGTCAAAAGCGATCTTCTTACCTCGTGGTTACAGCGCGAGCAGCACACAGTGAAAAGCGTGCAGGCTCGCACTTCAGCCTTCCTTTGTCTGTCTCTCAGCTGAGGTCCCGCCCTTGCAGAAACAGGAAATGAGGGTGGGACCTCAGCTGAGAGACAGACAAAGGAAGGCTGAAGCGCAGCTTGCACGCTTTTTACTGCGTGCTGCTCGCACCGTAACCACGAGGTCAGGTAAGAACAAGAAGATCGCTTTTGACATGATTCTGATGGAGGGAGGGACGAGGGAGGGACGGAAGGCGGGCCCTGGAACTCGGGTGAAAGGGACGGATGACAGGTGGGCCCTGGAACTCGAGAGGGACGATGGGCGGGCCCTGGAACTCGGAGGGGAGGGACGGAGGGGCGGAGCTATGGGCATGCGGCGCCGGGCCCCCCTGGAGGCCCGGGCCCGGGGACTTTTGTCTCCCCCTCTCGGCGGCCCTGGGTGAGGCACTAGTGAACAAACCAGTAACGGGTTACTGGCCTTCCATAAATCTGTTTGGTTGCCTGTGAGGTCAATTATAGGAATAAGGAAGCCAAGCAAGAAGCAGAAGTGTGCAGGATTGAGAAGCCCTAAGAAATGTGCTTTTAACCTAAAAATACATACACACTGCTGAGATAAGCTGAACACATTGAACAATTCATGTGGTAAAAGAGTGGAAACAGCACCCTTAGCTTTTCAAAAGTCAAAGCCTTGTTAGATCTACCACACTCATTTCATAATAAAAACACATGAGGGAAGCGAGATTTACCAGAGTTTTGCTCCAGGGCACAAAGTGTTTCAGTCCTCCACCATTGATTATTTCCATTAAAAATACTGGGATATTTCTATTAATAAAGCCAGAGTAAGTTTTGTCCTACTGCAAAGCAGTTGTTTAATAAAGGCTAGTGCATATTAACACCGTTATCATATGTTATATGCTGCTGGGCCCATTTTATTCCTGTGCGTCCTGTGTCAAATAACATGCAATAACAGCTTTAGTGCTTGCTAGACATTAGTAAATATCCCCTTGTGTTTTATTTGCCCACTGCATGGGACTAGGGCATTTTAACAACTTCAAATCCTGCTAATGTTCCAAACACACTAAGGGGCTCATTTTCAAAAGAGAAGGACATCCATCTTTCAACATAAATCAGAAGATGGACGTCTTTCTCCCAGGGACGTCCAAATCGGTATAATTGAAACCCGATTTAGAATGTCTCCAACTGCACTCCGTCACGAGGACGGCCAAAGTTCAAGGGGGCGTGTCAGAGGCATAGTGAAAGCGGGACTTGGGCATGCCTAACACTTGGATGTCCTTGACCCATAATCGAAAAAAACAGTCCCTGACGAACACTTGGACATTTTCATCCGGACCTGTTTTTCGTACGACTAAGGCACAAAAAGGTGCCCGAAATGACCAGATGACCACAGGAGAGAATCAGGGATGACCTCCCATTACTCCCCCAGTGGTCACTAACCCCCTCCCACCCTCAAAAAACATCTTTCAAATTATGTCGTGCCAGCCTCTATGCCAGCTTCAGATGTCATATTCAGGTTCACGACAGCAGTATGCAGGTTCCTGGAGCAGTTTTAGTGGGTACTGCAGTGCACTTCAGACAGGTGGACCCAGGACCATACCCCCCCCCCCCCCCACCTGTTACATTTGTGGAGGGAACAGTGAGCTCTCCAAAACCCACCACAAACCCACTGTACCCATATATAGGTGCCCCCTTCACCCGTAAGGGCTATGGTAGTGGTGTACAGTTGTGGGTAGGGGTTTTTGGGGGGCTCAGCACACAAGGTAAGGGAGCTATGTTCCTGGGAGCAATTTATGAAGTCCACTGCAGTGCCCCCTAGGGTGCCCGGTTGGTGTCCTGGCATGTCAGGGGGACCAGTGCACTACAAATGCTGGCTCCTCTCAAGACCAAATGGCTTGCATTTGGCCATTTTTGACATGGATGTCTTTGGTTTCGAAAATCACCGAAAGTCAGACATGTCCATGTCTAGGGACGACCAAATCTAGGGACATCCAAATTTAAAGATTTGGACGTCCCTGACGGTACATAAGTACATAAGTATTGCCAAACTGGGAAAGACCAAAGGTCCATCAAGCCCAGCATCCTGTTTCCAATAGTGGCCAATCCAGGTCACAAATACCTGGCAAGATCCCAAAAACGTACAAAACATTTTATACTGCTTACCCCAGAAATAGTGGATTTTCCCCAAGTCCATTTAATAATGGTCTATGGACTTTTCCTTTAGGAAGTCACCCAAACCTTTTTTAAACTCCGCTAATCTAACCGCCTTTACCACATTCTCTGGCAACGAATTCCAGAGTTTAATTACATGTTGAGTGAAGAAAAACTTTCTCCTATTTGTTTTAAATTTACTACATTGTAGCTTCATCGCATGCCCCCTAGTCCTAGTATTTTTGGAAAGCGTAAACAGATGCTTCACATCTACCCGTTCAACTTCACTCATTATTTTAAAGACCTCTATCATATCTCCCCTCAGCCGCCTTTTCTCCAAGCTGAAGAGCCCTATCCACTTTAGCCTTTCCTCATAGGGAAGGGAAGGGAAATGGGACTTGATATACCGCCTTTCTGAGGTTTTTGCAACTGCATTCAAAGTGGTTTACATATATTCAGGTACTTATTTTGTACCAGGGGCAATGGAGGTTTAAGTGACTTGACCAGTCACAAGGAGCTGCAGTTGTCCCATCCCCTTTATCATTTTCGTCACCTTCTCTGCACCTTTTCTATTTTTGAAATGAAAAATGGACGTCCATCTTGTTTCAAAAATACAGGTTTCCCCGCCCCTGAATTTTGCCGTTTTGCAAGTACTTCCAAATCGCAGCTTGGATGTCCCTTTCGAAAATGCCCCTCTAAATACATCAAATTCAACCAAAGGGATGGGTCATTCTCAGACAGAGCTCATTCTTTCCCCCCCCCCCCCCCCCAAAAAAAAAAAGGTTTATTCTGATATATTGTGCATAGAATATATTATTGAAGCTTTGTGTTTTGCACACCCAAAGCAAAGGTTCTCTCCTCTTGTCCTCATGGACTGCACAGAGAGAGCAGGTTTTCAAGGCAACCAAAATATATAAAATGTACATTCTTATGCCATCTGGGTATCCTGAAACTCAAGCTTCTTTGTCACCCTGGCTGAGAACTCAGACAGTTGAAAATCTTATGACATTAGGGATGACAGAACTGAAAAACTGCTTTTGAAATGCAAGACGTAAGTTTCACCAATGAATTACATCTCATGGCTGGGATCATCCATTTAGGTATGAATTTTGGGTGCAAACATGCCTTAGTGGAAGGCAGCTAACTTAGGACTGGCAGTTCTGTGGTCTTGTTACATTACAGAGCTGTAAACAGTGAAACCCAGTTCAAGTCCTTCTGTTCCCTCGCTCAGTGTATGACCTTGACCAAGTTACTTAAAACAAATATTTTAGATAATTCTGTTTACAGTGAAAATAATTAGGATTGGCCTTTTTTTCGGTTCTGATGTTTACTTTGTTCGTGAGATACCGGTGTTTAAAGTTTCTGAGAAATCCTCCTAATCAGTTGCTCCTGCCATTAGGAAGTTGAATAAATCAGGACATTTCTGCTCTTATCATCTTCCCAGCCCTGTGTAAATGCAATCAAAGTATACAGACAGCTGAAGGAAGGATACAGACAAGGAGATTTTATAGAACAGGGTTGTAGCCATAAACTCAATTCAACCTGACACATGAAGAAATACATGAAGTGCAGCAAGTGGGCCTTATAGCATTTATACTGTATTTTTTCACAAAAGACAATAGCAACTAAAGGGGCCCTTTTACAGATTGGCAGTAAGCCCAACGTGGGCTTACCGCTCGCTGTTCTGGGACTACCGCCGGCCCAACGCGGCCCTTGGTGGTAGTCCCACCCTGAGTGTGCACCATTTCCAAGGGAAAAAGAAAACCCCCAGAAATGGCTTGCAAGGCAAGGTACTCGGGCAAAGCATACCGCTGGGTTAGCACGGGAGCCCTTATCGCCACTTCAATGGGTGGCGGTAAGGCCTCCCTGCCTCATGGCCACACGGTAAGAGTTCTTTCACTGTTATGCACCCAACTGCCCTTAGGGCCCTGTGTTACTAAGGTGTGCTAGCATTTTTAGCGCATGCTAATGCTACAGACATCCATAGGAATATATGGGTATCTCTAGCATTAGCGCGCACTAATTTTTAGTGCGCATTAAAAACGCTAGCACGCCTTACAGTACAGCTTAGTAAACAGGGCTCTTAGTATTCTAGAAATTGCACACACAAAATCTGTCACATGCATCTTCTAGGGAGTGTGGACATGGAAGAGCAAGGTAAAGGCCATGCCCAGGACGAGCACAGGCAGGTCATAGAATACTGACATCAGTTAATCGCACGCACTTATTCCAGTGGGAATGTTGAACAACTGTTAAATTATAAAGAACAGAGCTGGATTTTTTTCTTTAAGAACTGTGCAACCCTATGGGTTAAACGCGGAGCTGGAGTGGTGGTCTTGAACTTGATTGGTTAGGGATACCATGTGCCAGCCAATCAGTACTGTGTTCCTAGATCAGCTGTTAAGTATTTCAGCCACGGAAAAAATGCTGCCGCAGGGGCGTAGCCAGACAACAGATGGGTGGGCCTGGGCAAGAAGTGGGTGGGCACCAAGTGTTCTCCCTCCCCCACCACCACGAAAAAAATATCTCAGCCGGTGGGAAAACACTTCTTTCCACCTTGGCCGTCTGCAGCAGGCATACGCTGAAAACTGAGCATGTGCAGGTGCTAGTATCATGGAGAGTAGCGTTTTCATTACCATCGGGGGAAGTCTTCAGCTGGCGGAGCTTGGGATCCCCACCAGCTACTGCTAAACATGTGCTACTGATGGGTGGGCCTGAGCCCTAAATGGGTGGGCCCCGGCCCACCGAGGCCCACCTGTGGCTACGCCACTGCGCTGCCACCATCTTTCCCAATGGTAAGAAGGAAATCAGATGCAACAAATGTGAGATGTCACTGCTTTATATGATGGATTTTGACGATTTTTTTTGGAGCTCTTTGAATAGATAATTCTTTCGTTTGTTACGTTTTAGTGGACCTCTTCCCTGATGAAGAAACGAAACCTGGCCATGTCGGCAGAATTTCTGACTGATGTTGGACGCTAAGTGGCTTTTTTGAATTTTAAACATGCATTGCAGTATATGAAAAAAGTTAATAAGCTAAAAAGTAAAAAAAATTGGATCGATGACGACTTGCACAGTACTGCTAAAGACATGATGGAGTTGACATGAATATCTGAAGATCCGCTTTCAAAAAATGTTTTCTGTGACACTTTATTCCCGTATAGCAGGATATATGATGTTAAAGTGTATGGTGACAGAAGACATGATTTAGCTGCTGGGAAATTATTATGGAGTTATAGGTGTTCCTGCATATTGAAAGTTTTGTCCTATTTATTTGATGCACCTAAATTTATTTTTTATTTTATTTTTGTTACATTTGTACCCCGCACCTTCCCACTCATGGCAGGCTCAATGCGGCTTACATATTGTATACAGGTACTTATAAGCACATAGACATCTATTCTATAATGTATTTTATTTATTTATTTATTTATGACATTTATACCCACATTATCCCAAGGAATCTTGGGTTCAATGTGGCTTACATTAATTGAAATAACTATGGAAGGAGTGTATCAGGTTGGTGTGGTCATTTAATTAGGTTGAAAAATGAGAACAAGGATATAGAAGAAGAAGAAGAAGATTGTATTAAACAACAAGAGAAAAATATAACAATTGAAAGATGGGGAGGGGGAGATAACAGCAAGCAAGCACATAACTGCCATTATAGAATACCATTGTAGAGTGGACGAGTGACCTAATGATTAGTGCAGCGGGTTGCAGACCTTCACTGAACGTGTAATTAAACTCTGGAATTCGTTGCCAGAGAATGTGATAAACGCGGTTAGCTTAGCGGAGTTTTAAAAAGTTTTGACGGCTTCCTAAAGGAAAAGTCCATAGACCATTATTAAATGGACTTGGGGAAAATCCACTATTTCTGGGATAAGCAGTATTTTTTTTTGTTACATTTGTACCTCGCGCTTTCCCACTCATGGCAGGCTCAATGCAGCTTACATGGGGCAATGGAGGGTTAAGTGACGTGCCCAGACGAGTCACAAGGAGATGCCTGTACCTGAAGTGGGAATTGAACTCAGTTCCTCAGTATAAAATGTTTTGTACTTTTTTGGGATCATGCCAGGTATTTGTGACCTGGATTGGCCACTGTTGGAAACAGGATGCTGGGCTTGATGGACCTTTGGTCTTTCCCAGTATGGCAATACTTATGTACTTCTGTACAGGGTTCGATTCCTGCTGCTGCCTATGTAAAAGAAATAACCTGTAAGTGTGTCACACTTACCATGTGCTAACTGGCTAACATGGGAGCACTTAGCACCTCTTAAATAGGAGGCAATAAATGGTCCCACTTTAAGTCTCAGCAGGAGCTGCACACTGATGGGAACATTAACGAAAACCTGCAATAAAAAAAACTGGGAATGCCCTTTCTTGATGCAGTGTTTGATGTGGTCTTGCAGCGCATTAAAATCCTGCGTTAAAATGTGTTAAGCCAGGAACTGAATGTACTTTAAGTAAAAGAGCCCTTCAAGCTGTGCCCTTCCTATATAATACTTGTATATCTTTTCTTTTAAAGAAAGAGATGGGGATGTAGATTTTGTTGAGACACCCAATAATCTGGAGCCATAAGCAATCTTCTCTCTATAACAGAGCGTGATAGTATCAGCATTTTAGAATGAAAACTGTAATACATGGATGCTTGAAATTGAAACTGCCCTTCAGCAGAGCTAAATTAAAAAAAAAAACTCATAATTCACAAAAGTGATGAAAATGGTTGACAGTGATGCCTTGCTATTCATGGGTGAGGTGACGCCCAAATACTATGGTGAACCTAGGATGATTTCAAGGCTGGAGATGGGTGGCAGACCTACGAATTACCCCATAAAAGGCAATCTATGGATTTTACAAGGTGTGGCAAAAAAGGAAATTACTTCTCAGGCTGCATGCACTCTTAAAAACATTTTTTTTTAAATCCCTCAGGCACTTATAATGAGGTTACCTGAAATTCCTGATCCAATCATCACTTTTCTGATACAAAGCTGCACGCCAATTATTCCTTATTAAGTTACATTGAATATAATTTGAAGTGTGGTAAGAGATTTATGAAGACTAGAATCTGTTTAGCATATCACACTTACAAAATTTCTGCGGCATGTACCTCTACCTACTCAGATATTTCCAAAAACGATCTGTCCGCATATTACCTATTTATACCACTGCACATGGTGGGTATTTCATTACTCACACTGCCAACAGTCTGCTGTGTAGCCTGAAAAGATCTATGTGAAGCAGCCCTCCTAAAAGAGGACAGATGACTCTGACAGGGGCACAGACCCCATATATACTAGCTCAAGACTCCAGTGTACTATGACACATTTTATACACAAAAAAAAATCGCACTGAGGACATTTACATTTGTATGAAAAAACAACTTACACCTATTCCCAAACCGACAGTATTGATTCTGATGGACAGAGGCGGCATGCAAACCTAGAACTCCATGAAGTCTTTGATCCAGAAAATCCCTAGGTCAGGCAGTGTTTGGGAAAGAAGACGGGGAAAATACAAGGCTGTGGCATAGAAATGAGAAATAACAATGAATATGCTTTTATTTGGATGTAGCTCACACCTTTACTTTAGTAGCTCGAGGCGAGTTATATTCACATTCGTATGAATAATAAGAAATACAGTGGAAGCCAGATATAACACACCCCGCAATAGCATGAATCCACATATAACGCGATCACGTCTTGGCTTCCCTTTTTTTTTTTTTTACATATAGCTCCTTTTCCAACAGTTCAGTTTTTTGTTCAATTGTGTTCATGTTCTATTGACCCCGCTATAACACAACCCCGCATTTAACATGATGATATTTTATGGATCCCAATCATAGCATTAAAATACCCAGTGTACCTGAATGTAACTCACCTTGAGCTACTACTGAAAAGGTGTGAGCAAAATCCAAATAAATAAAATAAATAATAATTATATCGGGGTTCCACTGTAAAATGCTTGGCAAAGAGGGTCTAGTCTGAAAAATTCAAGGTTGGGTTGCAGAAAAGTGAAAAACCATGAATTCTGCAATAGATGATAAACTACAAGGCCCAGCCAGTTTGCTCAGGTCCCTCCCTACTATAATACTTGCTCTCTGACTTTACATTCAGGGCCCTCTGAGGTGTCCCCTGCTTTCTTGAACTTTTGGAACTGTTTCTGAGACAGTCAACTCTCCTGCAGGCTGATTCTCAGAACACCCGCGGTACAGCCAACTGTGCACATCCCATACTGCCAAAACAGTGCAGAAAAAGTAGCTCTTTAATGCTCAAAGGAAATGATATTTAAATTCTATGTGTGCTATAAAAGCAAAAGCAAAGGGGAGGGACATGATTGGTGCATGCACAGAACAGTTTTGTGGTAAGCGCAACTCTTGTGGGCATATGCCAGGAAATCTGACCGTGCAGGACACATCGGCACCACTCTTCTGTGCCCTTAAATATAAGCCTTTTTTTTTTTTTTTTTACTTGGAAGGCTTATATTTAAGCACAGAAAACAGGTGCCAATGTGTGCTTTCACTTTCAGATTTGCCTTAGCTCGCGCAGGTTTCTTTCTCAGTACCAGCGCTTTCAAGCTTGCACAGACTTTTTTCCCGCTTCCGAAAGAAATCAAAGCTAGCAGCATTTAAACTGGAAATCAAAGGAAATCCTCTTTTCAAACATTCCACTGCTAGCTCCAAGCTGGCGTTACTTTTCCTGTAGTAAAAGCAGGGTTTGTTTGTGCGCTGTTCTCTGAGAATTGGGAAGGCATAGCAAATGACATGATTAGGATACATTTGACTACATTTAAATACAATTTGCAGCCATCTGCCGCACATGTTGTTTTCCGTGCTAAAGTCCTCTGAGCATTCCACGCAGATTTATATGCGCGGTATTCCCATGCTAACTGGTTTTACTGCCAGCACCGGGTTTTGAGAATCAGCTTTCTAGAAGGTTGTTCCATGCTATAATTTAATTTTCAATTGAATTTTTTATCCCAGTAGATTTACAAATAGCAAATCAGGAAAAGAAAGCCTGAATTTGCATTATGTTCCAGCAACATTAGGTGACGTTTAACTAAACCATGTTAAGTGCTAACATGGGTTTAATGCAAGAAAAATGGCTTACTGCAAAAACGCATTAAAGCATTTCACAGTAATTTGCCTGTCAGTGAGCACTAATCACGCACTATATATTTTTAAACATTTTTGGGGGGAGGGGCAAGTCATGGGTGGGGAATGGGCATTGAAGTATTAACGGTGAAAATATACCCCTGGATTCTGCACAGCGTGACTTACATCGTGCGTGCAAAGCTGGTCACATTCTGGATTTGCATGTTCAACTTAATTAGCTACCAGCCCAATCAGTGCTGACTAGCCACCCACTATGGGGGCGATTTTACAACTGGGTACTTCCATTTAGGCACCCCCCAAAGATATGAGACAGAAGCCTAGAAGGGAGTTCTATAGGCAGTGCTGAAACTTGGGTGCCAAAAAAATTCAGTGCTCAGCGCTATTCTATAAAGGGCATGTACCTTATTTATTTATTGGGATTTATTACCTGTCTTTATGAAGAGATTCACTGAAGGCCTTATATAGACATTTAGCATGGATCCCATGCCTAACGTTTGGGCACTGGACTTATGCCTGCTGAAACCAGGTGTAAACGCCGGTGCCCAACTTAGGCGCATTCAGACAGTAATCAGTAATTCTGCACGGAACTTCTCAGAATGCCCTGATACGCCCATGGTCACGCTCCCTTTTGGGTTGCGCATGAAAAAAACATAGGCACAGATCTTTAGAGAAGGATCTTTGTAGAATAGAACGTTAAGTGGTTGTACACACAACTCCAAATTTGTACCAATGAATGCCAATTGTTAGCAGCCAATCATTGCTGTTAATTGGCTCAATACCCAAGTTAGCTATGTGTGCATCTCAGGATCATGGCCAAATTTGGACACCCTTTACAGAGTCCCAGATTCTGTTATAGAGTATTAGTGTAAGCCAGCATCAATGTGCCTAACATTTACAAACCTGCAGTTACACCAGCCCAGTAGTGTACCAAGTGCGGGGCAGTGGGGGCGGTCCACCCCAAGTGCAGGCAGCAAAGGGGTGTGTGGAGCAGGCGTGCGACTGTCTGCTCTGCCGGTCTCCTGCCTTCTCTAACGTTACTTCCTGTTCCGGGGCAGGGGACCAGCAGAGCTGACAGCCGCACGCCTGCTCCACGCACCCCCTTGCTGGGAAGAAAGGTAAGATGATGCGCTTTGGGGGAGGGGGTGACACATGGAGGGGGGGGGCACAAATGCTCTCTCAATCTAAAAGTGAGAAGCAAAAAATGTCACCCATCTAAACAAATATAGAAACTGATAGTTATAACTTCTGGGACACCCTTGCAGGACAAAATGAGGAGATCTATCTTTTTATTTCCACTTAAAGATGTATCGGAACAAAATCAGCCAAAAAGTAGATCCTTATCTTCATTCCCAGTCCTTGTGGGCCATCAACAGGTCAGGTTTTCAGGATATCCCTAATGAATAGGAATTTAAAAAAACTACTGTAATGCACAACAATCAGCTCTATAATACAGAAAATCCTGGGATTTAATTGTATATTAACAAATCCCAAGCAGAATAAATATAAATAATACATATTTTTTATGTGACGTGCTTAGAAACTCAATGTGACCATACAGTGAAATTTTTTTTTGTTGGGGTGGTTGCAATAAGTAATGAGGCACTGTGTCTATAACAGAGGAATGCATCTTGAACAGCAAGCTTTACTGGATTGTATTATGCTTCCTCTATCCCCAGTTTCATGCATTTGAAATAAGTGTATTTACTTTATTGGTATTTTTGAATTAAGAATTTTGGACTGTGATATCTGCATGAACTGCTGTTAACTACTGAGGAGGTAAAATGATAGCTAACAGTGGCCTTGATGAATGAAAAAAGCAAAAACGTTTTCATTGTGTGGTCAGGTTGGGTTCTGAGCACTACACACAAATTTTTAAATATTTTTATTATTTATATTTATTCTGCTTGGGAAATTGTTTTGTTAATTAATATGCATGAAAAACATTTGCATACAATGGAAATAGTAGGCATGCAAATATCTCTCTTGCATATTCATTAGGAATATCCTGAAAACCTGACTTGTTGTCAGCCCTGGTGGTCTGGCAGTGAAAACCATGGATACAGATGATCCATCTCCTCTGGCTCATCTTATTTATTTTCTATATACAAAAAATAAACTTCCCAAACCCAAAGTCCTCAACTCAGTGGTGTCTCCCCTCCCCAATATAAAGCAAGCAAGAAGCGAATCTTATATGTGAACTAAGATTTATAGCCTGAATGAGACTGGTATCTCCCCTAGCAGCCTATATGGATAGAAACTGATAAACTCAAGAGTATCATTCTACCTCAGGTTCCACTAGCTATTGAATTTTAATCCACAGGAGCTAGGGTTCCTTTAAACTCTCTCATTGTGAAATAATCCCAGTCATGCTAAGTGCTTTACAAAGGCCTAACATTTTGGTGCATTTTCTTTCTCAATTACAAAAATATTTCTGGATATAAGAAACTCATTTGCATGCTACAGTAAAATAAATAAAAAATCAGTATTATTCATTAGACCACTAGGAATTGTGAAATATGCCAGGGAAGCCTACAGGTAGGTGGGGGGAGGAAAACAAAGCATACATTTTCGGCTTTCATCTAAAACATGTCGTCATTTTTCGGCAGAAACCGAGGGGTCCTTTTATTAAGATGCGCTGAAAAATGGCTTATGGTAGTGTAGACGTGTGTTTTGGGCATGCACAAAATTATTTTTCAGCGCACCTACAAAAATGCCTTTTTTTTTTGCCAAAAACGGATGTGCGGCAAAATCAAAATTGTCGCGCGTCCATTTTGGGTCTGAGACCTTACCGCCAGTCATTGACCTAGCAGTAAAGAATTCAGGCGGTAATGACCTACGCACACCAAATGTCACTTGACATGCGTCTGTTACAAGTGACTGAAAATAAAAAATATTTTTCGGACGCGCGCCAAAAATGAAATTACCACAAGAGCCACGTGGTAGTCGGGTGGTAACTCCATTTTGGCACATGTTGGGCACACATAGACGCTTACGTGGTTTAGTAAAAGGGCCCCTAAATTAAAATAACCTTTCAGCGCTTGGGTAATAACCAAAACCAAAACTGAAATTTGGTTGGCCTATATTGTAAACAACTATCCCTATCTGCACAGCCTAACCAAAGGTGCACAATCTGGTTGAACAGAATGCATGCTGAACTACAGCAAGAAATCGATATGCATATGTACACATATGGATATTTTCACTTCACCTTACAGAGCAATAATAGTCGTTCTTAAAGTCTTTTGTGACCTCTTTGGAAACTGCCATATCACACTAGTCTATTTATTCAAACAGAGAAAAAAACACAGCCGTGTTTGGCCAGTAATGATAATAGCATGCATTATTAATCCCTACATTTGTGCGTCCCTCTGTGTTTGTGTGTGTAGAGTGCATCTACATGTGTATATAAAAGCTCACACACATTCTCCTTTGCAGCTCTCTAGACCCACGTTACTTTGATTGACAACTCGGCATTGCCACTCTCCTTCCCACCGACCTTCTCATTCTCCCCACCAATCCGAGCCCTGCAGTTGGAGCTTATTGGTCCTCCCCGGCTTCCCTCTGCCCAAGGAAAGGAGCACCTCAGCCGGACGCAGCCTCCGCCGCTCATTGGCTAGCAACAAGGTTTTCGTCACTGTCCCACGTTGGCCACCGGTCGGCGATTGGCGGAGGTGGGACCGGCTGCTGGTTAGCCGGAGGAGTGTGAAACCGCGTGTTAATGTAACCAGTGCGAGAGAGGCGCGGCCAGCCGGGCGGATACACTGTCCCGTTTTATACAGTTCTCTTCCCACAGTCTGTGCTTTCTGGGCCGTAGAACTTTTTTTTTCATTTTATAATTATTATTGTTTTCAAACTAACCCTTTTTGCAAAACCATCAATTTTACAGAGGGGGAGGGAGTTCTTCAGTAATGGGGGCCAAAGAAGTTGCTGTGGACCGCGGTAGGTTGTGAGAGGTTTTTCTGCCGCTTCGTTGTCTCCCTCGCCGGTCTCGCGCTCCTCATTAGCTGCCAGAAGCGCGCGCGCGTCAGTGTGTCTGGAGGGGGGCAAGGCGCGGAGGGGAGTGCGCGAGCGCGGGTTCTATTTCTGCTATCCTCCCCCCCCCCCACACACTACGATTTCGCCCGGGCTTTGTGTGTATGTGAGCGCGCGCGTGTCTGGCTCTCTTTTCGTGGATGTTGTGTTGGACCACGCTGCAAGGGGGAAAAAAAAAAACAACACCACAAAACAGCAACCATCTCCTTTTGCTCTTGTGATTATTTTATTTTTTTAAAAACACGGTTATGATATTTCAGGAGCCGGGACGACTGCGAGTCAGATTTTCGGGATGATATTTGCAGTCTGATCGCTTGAAATTCACTCACATACACATGCATCCCGTTTGGCTGTGCTTATTGTCTTGATAATGCGGTGATTTGTGTATATGTGTATGTATTTTTTTTAAGGGTTTGTTTAGTTCCCCACCCCCGGCTCATCCTTTGTGTGTGTGTTTTTTAATTAGCTTCTTAATTTTTGAGGAAGAGGAAGAATACTTTTGTCCATCGGAAAGCAAGAGGATTTGTTGCCGTTTCCGTGTTCCTGGAAACTCTTTTCACCAAGTTACTGTGAAGGAAAGGACAAGAGGAGAAAGAAGAGCTGGACGAGGTTAATTTCGGAGTTCAGAGTCTTTTTTTTTTTTTAAGGGGGGGGGAGCGGAGGTAAAGATCCGCTCTTCTACCCAACCACATTTTTGTTTGTTTTTGTTTTGTGCTTCCCCCCCTCTTTTTGCAAGAAATCGTCCGACTGACTGTTGGGGAGAGAGAGAGAAAAAAAGAAACTCTAGAGAATCGAGGATGCTGCAGTAGCAGATCTAAGGAGTCTGCTTTCCTTGTTTTGTGTGCTTTTGTTCTCTGTGGGGATTGGATTTGAAATTAAGTCGAGAATTGAGCTGCAAAGGAGCAAAGCGGCGGCTGTGAGAGCCATGTTTCCCCAGAGCAGGCACCCAGTAAGTACCTGCATCGGGGGAAGGAGGAGCGTTGTGCAGGGCCCTGGGGTAGCTGCTGCCGCCCTTCACTCTGCTTTATTTTGTGTATTTGCTATGACTTGTGGTTGGGACGGGAGGATTGAGAGGGGGGGGGGGGTGTATTTAGCTGGTGTAGCTTGAAGGGAACGAAGGCCCTTTTTTTTCCCTCTCTCCATGTGATCACCGATCCCTCCCTTTCCCAGGAGAACCAGCAACAAAGAGCTGGAGGGGATGCTCGGCTGTAGACTCTTTCCCCGTCCCCTTCGCAGCATTGCGGGGGGGGGGGGGGGGGATTGGGGACGCCTGATTCTGCACTGCTTTTGACAGTATCGGTTGGTGTCTACCCAGCCAGCCCACTGAACTCTTTCTCCTAATGTGTTTTTGCAGGAGGTGGGGAGATGGTTGATCGTGCATGCATCCTTTTTACAGTTGTGTGGGGTTTTCTGTGTAGAGAGCTGTAGTTCTCAAGCGCTGTTGCTTGGGGGGGGGGGGGGGGGGGTCTCGTTTCCCTTTCACGATGTGCTTACTTCCTCTGGAGCTGTTGAAGCGCAGAACAGAAGAAGCAAGATGTGTGCTGCTGAGCAAATATCACCAAGTCCCCCCCCCCCCCCCTCCCACTCCCTCTTGCCTTTGAAACTGTTGTTTGCTCTCGTGTTTCGGAGACTTTGCAGAGGAAGTGAGGATCTGGTGTGGTAGGGGGCCATCCTCCCCCTCCCCCTTCTGTTAGCTGTTGCACATGTCGCCTGTGGTGGCGGTGGCTAGAAAGGGCCTGTTCTTCGGAAGTACTTACAGCGGTACAGACAGGATGCTGGAGTTAGTGGTTGGCCTTTTTTTTTTTTTTTTTTAACTGTGGCATTGCATTGCACGGTATGATGTGTATATTTGTATATTTTCCATTGTAAAAAAAAAGTGTTCTTTTTCTCTCTCCTTCTCACGAAACGTTGGCCACCCAGACGCCGCATCAGGCTGCAGGACAGCCGTTTAAATTCACTATCCCCGAGTCGCTGGACCGGATTAAAGAGGAGTTTCAGTTTCTCCAAGCACAGTATCACAGGTGGGTACCAGAAAATAGAAGGTGACGCTGTGAGAGTGGTGGGTTAAAGAGCAAGTGTTGCTTAGGGAGGGTGTGCATATGAAAGAGACAGTGCAAAGAGTGTGCACCTAGCTGCTCTTCGGTGCAGACAGCCGTATTCCCCCCCTAGGCCGGACGAGGGCGCCCGGGGTCAGGTTTGAAGTCCTCATTGGCCCCCTCTTCCTGTTTTGTTTCCAGCGCTGTGTTTGTCTCATTCAAATGAACTTTCTCTGTGTGTTCGAGTTGCATGAGAACGGTCAATATTTGCTCTTCATTTTGTAACGAAATCTGGAGTTCAAAACAGCAGATGAATCGGTGCTGTTTGTCCATATGAGTCTGGTTACACTATTAAGTCATTGTTTATTTAAAATAGTAAATTAGTGACTGTGTAACTACCATGTAGCAAACCTTCGTGTAAAAAAAAAATATGGTAGTTGATTAAAGGAGGAGGTTTACCTTTACCCGTCCACCCCAGGCGCCAATTCTGTTTTTTTTTTTTTTTTAGATACTCTTTCTGCTAGCAGGAGTTCTCAGTGTAGTAGAACTTACCATTGTATGAAGGGTCTGTGAACTTTAATGAACCCACCAGAGGTCAGGAGTTTGTTTGGGCTGGGTAACCCATAGTAGACCTTTTTTCAGTGGCAGCTTTTTTTTCCCCCCCCATGCATCATTACTGCTGGCCACCTTTTCAAAATGAGAGCTCCATGTTGGTTATTTTTAAAGCTCCTTTCATGTGCTTTTATTTTGGGCAGGGGATAGTGAAGGAATCATGTGTAGAGCAAACTTCCATGAATAATTATACAGTATCTATAGCTAAATTAAAGGAAGTGTAGAGTTTCAGGAATGGATTTTTCTTCTCTAGAGTTCAAATTGTTCTGCTGTTACTACAGTGTAATTGTTCTCTGTCAAGGTACACCCCTTGAACACTGCCTTGGGTGAATCTGTTCATAAAGGCGTTAATAAATCTAAAGGTGTCACGCAAATCTTAGTAAGAAATTATATGCTTAAGATGCCCATTTGATTTATTTTTGCAGCCTTAAACTGGAATGTGAAAAATTGGCAAGCGAAAAAACAGAAATGCAGAGACATTACGTGATGGTAGGTACAGAACTGCAAGTATAATCAATTGATATAGTTTCATGTCTGCACAGTATACATTTTATAACGTTTTAAAATATTTCCTTTACAGTATTATGAAATGTCTTACGGATTAAATATTGAAATGCACAAGCAGGTAAGAAATAAACTTTTCTTTTAAAACTCATTCTGTATTTTCATATGTGAGCAAAGTAAAACCTGATCAAGTGAAAGCTGCGCTGACTAGGAAATGTGGAGTGCAACAGGGTGCGTGACTGGAGGGTAAACATTGGTCACTAACACAATGTAGAGATTAGATCTACTAAGCACATGCAAACACGTTTTTTTTTTTTTCCTGTTGATTTTGAAATATGTGGCAAATGCGTTTTAGGACTTGCCAGCAACTAAGAAGTGTGCATTTTATTTGTTTAGAGTGTGCGGATATATTTGATTTTGGCATTTTTGTTGGTTACCACATAGATGTCTTTAGTTGCATGTATTCTAAAGGGAGCGTGTAAGCTGAACTTTAGATTGAATTGTGTTTTCTGGCTGTATTTGTGTATTGTTTTGGTTAGAAAACATGTGACAGATCAAGGTTATTTTGACCTGGTCTTGTATGATTGCAATATACTGTATGTTAATGCACCTCTTGCATCCTACTGTTTATGAAAAAATAAACCCAAATGAAGAAAAAAGAAAAAAAAAAGAAATTAGTGGCTTGCAAACTCGACTTGTGTAACTAGAGTTTTCTAAGTTCCCATAAAATTTCACACTTATGGCTTCTCTAATGGTGAATAAAAAGAGTATTGAACTGGAACAAGACACTAAGGACCTCTGTAAGAGAAGAAAGGCTAAATGATTGCATAGCCCAGAGGACCCTCAATTGAGTAGTCATTGTCTGCCAAAGAAAGCATTAATGGCAGGGTGTAAGTATTCTGTAGATATGCTGACGTCTACTTTTTCATCAAGGCGCTGGTACAATAAGTCTTTAAGAAATCGATTGGCTCTTAAAAAAGATTATCATTAGATGAAGTTGCACAGTTGGACACATTTCAAAGTGCAACAATACAATTCTTGCTTGATGTGTATGTGCTGCTTGGTCAAAAACTCTTGTTTCATTAAATTAAAGAGCAGGGTTGACTGCCTGGGACAAAGCAGAAAAATTGATTAGTTCAGGTTTTAGATGTTCAGTATACTCGGACATCAAACGAGTGCATTTCAGATTTTGTTTTTCTTTGTTAATGTTTGCCCTTTTTATGTTTGTGAAATAGTTCCGATTTGGTGGAAAATATTTAAGATGATAGGGCAAAAAGGGCCTCATTGCTGAATTTTTTGTGCCCTTGGATAGGCTAAAAATGCTTAGTACATCTTACCTCAATTCTGGAGAAAAAGGTACACTTAAACTTTACAAATAGTTGTTCATCCCCTCCCCACCCCCAGCTTGGAAAACCTGCAGTATATGATATGAGTTGGTATATATTTTATTAAAGCTGTTTCTGATTCAGTAGTTTAAAAGATTGTTGATATTTTGTAGTTCCCAGTAGCTGCATTATCTGCTTGTTGCTTTGTGACCTGTGACTTAGATGTTACCCTGCTATTTTGTGCCTTGAGGTTTTAAAATTTTTTTTTTTTTTTTTTCAGCGATTATGTAGTGTATAATGTTGGAACTTAGTGGCAACCAGTGCTATGAAATTAGCTTTAAATGTAAGCTTTCTCGTACTAAGCCTTGCATTATGTAAGCACGGATTTTATCCTATAATTTGGACACCAAATGGTGTCGTAATCTTTCCCTCTTTTTTTTTTTTTTTTTTTCTTTTTAATTTTAATATTATGTTTGCGGAGGATGAAAGAGGTAATGTTATCTTCTAGAAGAGATACATCTGCTGCCTTACCAGCTAACCTCACTATTCTAAATTTCAAACAGTAACAAGTCTGAAGGAGGCATTTGGTATCCAGTAATCATAATTCTTATTAAAACTGGTGACGTCTAGACCCGAGGGTGTAGCCGGACTTAAATTGATGCTTTTTGCTGACTGATCACTAGCATGGCCTAAGTGCTCATTATGTTGTAGAGAGGGCCTTTGGAGCTCTCATTAGGTTTGACAGGAATTCTCTCTAGGGGAAAAGTGGGCATTAGCTAGACTCCTGACAGGCTGAAATTATTCCTGCTTTATGGCTTATAACCAAATGCTAGCAAGACATCACCAGGGGACACAAATTGTCATTTCTGACAACATCTTTGTTACTGGGGAATAGAGGGAAGCAGGAATCCCCCTCCCCCCACCCGAATAGATTTTAATATTATGTTACTCTGAGGTCTGTTGAAGCTCTTCTGAAAGTTTCCCACCCCATACTTTATGCAGTGGTTTTTAAATTGCTAATATGGACATGGATTGGTTGTTTGTTTTTGTTTTGTTTTTTTGGTACTATTTTTGTTTGTTTTTGTTAAAGGCAACAGGATATAATGCATGAGCTTTCTAGAATATGAATATGGGCATACAGTTTGTGATCCTTTATTGAAATGAATTTTCAGTTATATAGTATGGGACGTGTGTATGTGTGATTTTTGTATATTATTGGTTTCTCCAGAAAACTTCTGAAAGCAGTTTGACCCTAACTCAAAATTAACACTACACTTACTCATGGAGTTTTTTTTGAAAAACCCATCTCTATATACCTTCAAATTGGGGAAAGTATCCTTAAATAGCCAACCAACTAAATAAATAAATAAAACCCCGAAAGGGTGTGTTAATTTTGAAGTTTGGGGTTTGTTTGCCAAGAGAACCTCCTGCTAAGCCCCCCCCCCCCCCCCCCCAGGTGAAGCCTTCAAAACCCCAACTGGTGGGTTTTTCACAGGGCCCAAAAAGTATCAAAATTTCAACATAAATTATAGTATGAAAAATAAATCAAAATTATGTATGATGTGTGTTCTTTCTCTCTCTCTCTAGCATGTGTACAATAATTCTGTACTGAAATGGGTGACTAGCAACATTTTTTAACCTCCAGGTTGTCTTGTTCTCTCTCTCTCGGTAGCTGTTCCCTTTCCCTACCACTTCCACATCTCCTTTGCAGCCTTCTGCATAGGGTTCTTTCCCACCCCATAGCTGTCCCCTTCTCCAACTGAAAGTGATCTGTTCTGCGCTCCTTGTCACAGGCAGCTGCATACTTGGGACAGGGTATAGTAAGAGGCAGGTCTGTGGACAGATCGTGCTGTAAACCGCCAATCTCTGATGTTCCGCTATAGGCCTTGCCTGACTAGGAATCTCTTCGACGTGCTGCTTAGTGCACCTGTCTCCCTCACCTTAAAACTTCTTGAGCCCCTTCCATAGACTGCATGAGACATTGACGGAGTTTTCTGTCTGCTGTCTTCTCCACTGGTCAACCAGCTGCAGCAAACTGGCCTTCAGCAGTGCTGCTTCCGCTGTGTTTATTAGCAGGAATGGGAAAATATGAATGCTAGTGGCATTCTGCTTGCATTCCTCTATAATTCTTACCTTCTGCTGATCTCAAAATGAAAGCTCACAGCTAGTATCCATAGGCAGGAACACTGTGTCTCCTCTAATTGGTATCTGATTGTCATTGCATGCCTTCACTTTGGCACCCCAAGAAGGGGCCTCAGGCTCATTGGAGAATTATTCAGGTTACCATGGCTGTGTATGCTGTGTTGAACTGAGTGCAAATTTTTGCAGGTGCATAGTTTCCAGAGTGTACTAAATAATAAAGCAATTTTAAAATTACTTTGTGTTTGGGGTCCACAGCATGGCTTTCGGAAACATACAGTTGTCTGAGCACATTCCGAGTGACATTGCTTTCAGCATGGCTGTTGCTATCACTACAAAGGAATTTAAGGGACCAGTTTAAAGATGTATTCTGTGTATTGTGTATTTACCCTCTCCTTTAATTAACAACTCTCCCGCACTATGCTGAGAAAAAAAGACACAGGGATTGAAATAGTTTCTGAAACTGGGAAGCAGTAATAGTGGTAAGAGGCTAGGGTTTGGCAACTGGCTCTGCAGCTTACCAGTTTCAAATTTTGTCCCCTTTAAGTGTCTGTATTCAAATTGTGCATGCCAGTTTTGTGTATTGAGATAAGGCGCTGATGATGCTTTTTAAGTACCCTAGGTGTAGTTAATGACATTTCCTCCAAGCTATGGTAGCATAGGGTAACCATTCTGACTCCATCTGTGACCTTTATATATGGAGACTCGGGTGTCCTTCCGACCATGTCACATTGTCTTGCTGTGTAGAGAAGAGGTGAAAGCAGTCATTGAGACTGATTTTTTTTTACTATCTTAGATATGGACCATTTGCATTTAGTTTTGTACCCATTTGCACGCTCACCATTGGCACTGAAAGCTTATAAAAATGTTTACGCCTATGTTGTGGCGCTATGGGCGTGTTGGCATTTTTAATATGCGTAAATGGTGTACACACGTTAAACGCTAATATGCCCATAGAAATGTATAGGCACGTTAGTGTTTAATGGGCGTTAAAAACGCTAACACACATTAGTAAACATACCCCTTAAAGTGTTTTGGGCAGTGCGGTAATCCACATGATTAAAAGTTGTAAGGTGACTCTGCTAATTGGTTATGTGTAGAGAGTATAGAGTAGTGTGACTGTGTGCTTATTTTTTCTCCCAACAGTTTCATACTGCGCCATTTTGGTCCTCTAGCTCATTCAGAGCGGTCCTTTGTAGGACTTTGGCGCTACTGTGGCAGCATAGAGATGTTTCTTCCCTGTTTGTATCTGCCCCTCAACCTGGGCCAGCCATTATACTGACAGCCATGGACATAGGTCACGAGCAGTACCCCCCCACCCCCCAGGAACCCAGTTAACATGGGCTGTAAGTCTGGCTAGGAGCTGGGCTACAAACATTTTTCTCTTGGCTGAACATTTCCTTCTGAAGATTCAGAACTACTTGGTTAGTCTGCTACCCATCCTGTACCTATTAGGGGTCCTTTTACTTTGACTTGCTAACGGATTTAGTGCACTAAAGGGGTTTTTCCTTGTCATCTATACCAGACCAGTCCAGACTAATGGGTTGTGTCCATCCACCAGCGGAAGGAGACAGAGAAAATAGTTCCAAGTGAACCGTCCCTTAAGGATATCGTGCAGCCTGGAATGTTCAGTATTTTCTCTGTCTCCTAGCGGATGGTGGACGGATCGTGCAGTTGCTCTGGATTGCTGGCTGGTAGCTCTTGTCCCAGATTCTTCTGGTGACAGTGGAGCCAGGGGTGTGCTGGTAGCTGTGTTGGGGCTAGTTTTAGATGAGTTCCTCATCCGCCAGCTAGGGTGATCTCCCCTCCCCGGATTCTCAGTTAAGCCAGTGATGCTGACAGTGGTGGTGGCTGTATTTATTTATGGCCAGATTGTATGAAAGGACAGAGGATGTTTTAAACCCTATGGCAGCATTGCTGCCTCAGTAGTGTTTCTTTTGCGGACTGCTCCTGATGAAAGTCTGAAGTTTCCTCTCTGCTTCATATATCCTTATTTCCTAGTTTGGCAGTAATGGTGATGCCTAGAAATGTAAATGAATGAGAATTGCCATGGCAGTCTGATTTCAATAACGAGCTGCTTCAGCTCCCTGAGAATGCTTTTTATTGTTGTAAATAGTGATTTAAAAGTCTTTTGCCCCTTTTCCCCTTCCCTCAAGGAAGAGGATGTTTTTATGAATTTTAATAAGCTTAGGCTTATTACAAGCGGACCTTAGGAGACTGGGCGTCTAAATGGCAGATGACGTTTAATGTGAGCAAGAGCAAAGTGATGCATGTTGGAAAGAGGAACCCGAATTATAGCTATGTCATGCAAGGTTTCACGTTAGGAGTCACGGACCAAGAAAGGGATCTAGGTGTCGTCGTTGATGATATGTTGAAACCTTCTGCTCAGTGTGCTGCTGCGGCTAAGAAAGCAAATAGAATGTTAGGTATTATTAGGAAAGGAATGGAAAACAAAAATGAGGATGTTACAATGCCTTTGTATCACTCCATGGTGCGACCGCACCTTGAATATTGTGTTCAATTCTGGTCGTTGCATCTCAAAAAAGATATAGTGGAATTAGAAAAGGTGGAGAGAAGGGCGACGAAAATGATAAAGGGGATGGGACGACTTCCCTATAAGGAAAGGCTAAAGCGGCTAGGGCTCTTCAGCTTGGAGAAAAGGCGGCTGAGGGGAGATATGATAGAGGTCTATAAAATAATGAGTGGAGTTGAACGTGTAGATGTGAAGTGTCTGTTTAAGCTTTCCAAAAATACTAGGATTAGGGGGCATGCGATGAAGCAATGTAGTAAATTTAAAACAAATCGGAGAAAATTTTTGTTCACTCAGTGTGTAATTAAACTCTGGAATTCGTTGCCAGAGAACGTGGTAAAGGCGGTTAGCTTAGCGGAGTTTAAAAAAGGTTTGGACGGCTTCCTAAAGGAAAAGTCCATAGACCATTATTAAATGGACTTAGGGAAAATCCACTATTTCTGTGATAAGCAGTATAAAATGTTTTGTACATTTTTGGGATCTTGCCAGGTATTTGTGACCTGGATTGGCCACTGTTGGAAACAGGATGCTGGGCTCTATGGACCATTGGTCTTTCCCAGTATGACAGTACTTATGTACTTAGGCTTAATGGTTGATGCAGAAAGCTACTGTGAAATGTACATGTTCATTGCAGAAGTTTATATTGCATACCTGTGTGTACCACTGTTTATCAAAATAGATGACTGAGTTCATTAGATATTCTTCCCAATGCACAGAACTAAACAGGGGATTTTAACGAGCACAACACAAATTCACCGCTAGGTCCGAGGCAGCATGAAAGGGTTGGTTGAGAGGATCTAATGCCCGTTCTTGAGATTTACTGCCAGTTAGTTTTTTCTTCTGTGACCACAGAAAGTACCTGCAGTGTGGAGAGGAAGTGACGACACCCATCAGCATGGTCGCATGAGAGCGAAGCTCCCGCTACCCCACAAAAAAAGCATAAAGTTCTTCCCCAATCGGACGCTTAACGGAGATCGCAAACATACCAAAATGATGTCTAAATCAACAGGAGCGGCGAAGGCGATAAGCTCCACGGTGATAGGGGCAGATCTCTCGCGCTTCGCCTTCCCGGGAGAAGAGGCGCGACGGGACAAAATGGCGGAGGCCAGAAAGCAGCTAGCGCCGGCAGCCGATAACCAGGCGACCCCGTCTGACACCTCCCCGGAGCATCCCGATTCGGGCCAAGAGGAAATCCCATCAGCGCTTAAAAACTGGCTGCAGGAAATTAGCGCAGATATAAAAGTGCTGCGGTCGGAGGTGGCAACGCTTGGTACAGATCTCAGGGGCGAGATACGCGAGTTAGGGTCTCGTCTGGAAGAAACTGAAACGCAAGTGGAAACGCATAGCGAATTGCTGGGCTCGTTTGAACAACAGTTATCAAGCATACAAAAAGATCAGCAGCAACTGTGGATGAAAGTAGAAGATCTGGAAAACAGAGGCCGCCGCAACGATCTAAGATTTAGAGGCCTTCCAGAGACTCCTACATACCAGGACAGTACACAGGTGATCCAGAAGCTGGTAAGAGAACTGTTGTCTACAATGGGCACAACTATTGAATTGGAAGCGATCCAGATTGAGAGGGCCCATAGAGCACTGGGTCCAGGCAGGAATAACATACCTAAAGACATTATAGCATGCTTTGCGAGCTTTAAGTTGAAAGAACAGATACTGAAAGCAGCATGTCAAGCCCAAGAGTTTAAATGGGATTCATACAGGATTGAAATCTACCAGGACCTGGCAACGGCGACACTGCGACGAAGAGGTGAACTAAAACCATTTACACAAAGGTTAAGAGAACTGAATATACAATATAGATGGAGATATCCATTCGCCCTGGTGTTCTGTAAAGATGGGAAATTGCATCAGGTGCAGGCGTTAGAGGAGGCTAAGGTAATTTGTCCAGAGGCGGACTTACCATCAGGACCAGAGGATGCAAGCGGAGGAAAAAGGAGCGCTGCACCGAACGCCCCGCCAAAGTGGAGGAGAGTGGGCAAAGATCTGCGGAGACTACAACGACAGCAATCCTCAACGAGGGTTACCTGAAGGCCAAGGACTTTGTATATTGGAATAGATTGTTTATTTCTGACCAAGATGTCTGCCATAGAAAGTTAACAGCGAGGGTCAAATATGTTGTAAGTTTTCATAGGGGTTTGCGGTAAGCGATATGTTAGTCACTGTTTCTCTACTGTGGTGCCTAGTGGTCTACCATGGGGTACCATCAGTGGGGAGGGAAGAGTAGGGGAGGGGGGGGGGAATCAGAGCACTTGGGTTTGGGGTGGAGAGAGGAGGGTGGAAGGTTATGTCTGGGATATGTCCATAGGGGTTCCCAATGTGGGAAGATGGTCAAGGGAGAAAATGGAGGAGCTAAACCGCCAGCTGAGAGATAATGGATGATGTGACGTGGTTGTCCTTAAACGTAAAAGGGCTAAACACTCCCAGAAAGCGTCAATTGATGTTTCGGGAGCTGTCTTGCCTGCAGATAGATGTGGCATTAATTCAAGAAACACACCTCAAGCCACGTTACGAAAGGCTATGCGTCCACAGGCAATACCCCCACATATACTGTGCCTCAAATCATAACAACACAAAAAGTAAGGGGATGCTAGTGGCATTTCGGAAATCTGCTCCTTGGGAGCTACAAAAAGTAGTACGAGATAAAGGGGGGGAGATATATATTGTTGGTGTTGAAACTAGCTGGGGAACCGTATACAATCATAAATATATATGGCCCCAATGTTAACCAAGGGGTCTTCTTTAAAGATTTAGATAGTGTACTAGTTCAGCATGCAAAGGGTTATCTATTAGTAGGGTGCGATTTCAACATCACCTTAGATACGCAACTAGACAACTTCTCAGCCAAAGTAAAATATGCTAAACAAGATAGACGTCAGTTGCAGGAGCTCCTCAACCGTTGGCAGCTAATAGACCTCTGGCGAAAGGCCAACCCCACTGATCGCAACTATACATTCTTTTCTCCGGTACACCAGTCATACTCCAGGATTGATATGTGGCTGGGCGACATAGCCATCTGGGGTTTAGTAAGAGATTATCAAATACTGCCCCGCACCTGGTCAGATCATTCCCCCATACTATTACAACTAAACAATCCGAGGGAATGTAGTTGGCGCCTAGATAACGCCTTACTAGCCGTTCCAGCTAATGTACTACAGATAGAGCAGTATATCAAAGATTATATCCAATTAAATGATAATGGGGAGGTATCCCCGATAACTTTATGGGAAGGCTTTAAGGCTGTACTCCGCGGCCACCTGATTGCACTAAGCTTACACTGTTGGAAACAGAAAAACGCAGAGGAGCATAGTATACGGGAACAGCTCAGGTGCGTGGAGGGCCAATTGCAGCAGGGGGTTACACAGTCACGGGATGATCTCCTCTCTCGGGCTCGGGAGTTTCGCTGTTAACTCCAGGGCCTAGAGCTGGCGGATCTTTCTGAACAGTTGCAGAGAGCTCGCCAAACATATTTTGAATTTGGCAATAAATCTAGCAAAATCTTAGCCCATAAACTCAAACAACAATCTACTTGGAACACTATTGGAGGCCTGCTCAATGATAGGGGAGAGAAAAATTCAGAAATTGAGTATTTGAAGGAAACTTTTAGGCCATTTTACAAGAAGTTATATACTTCAGAGGTGGCCCAGTTTCCGGAGGCTATAATTGGATATCTGGAGGAATGTGTGCTCCCCCAGCTCTCTGAGGACGTGGCACAAAACCTCTCAGGACCTATTAAACTAGAAGAAATTGAGCAAACAATAAAAGCCTTAGCACCAAATAAAGCACCCGGTCCCGATGGATATTCTAATAAGTTTTATAAAGTCTTCGGTAAATTGTTAGCAGAGCTGGTGGTTGAGAGGCGGGGCTAGTGCTGGGCAGACTTATACGGTCTGTGCTAGGGCTGGTGGTTGGTAGGCGGGACTAGTGCTGGGCAGACTTATATGGTCTGTGCCGGGGCTGGTGGTTGGGCGGCGGGGATAGTGCTGGGCAGACTTATACGGTCTGTGCCAGAGCTGGTGGTTGGGAGGCGGGGATAGGGCTGGCCAGACTTATACGGTCTGTGCACTGAAGAGGACAGTACAAATAAAAAAGTAGCACATATGAATTTATCTTCTTGGGCAGATTGGATGGACTGTGCAGGTCTTTTTCTGCCGTCATCTACTATGTTTACTATGTATTGCTGCTACGGGTTTTTAACTCAATAGATATAGAGACAGGACTCCCACCAACGTGGGACCTAGCAACTATAATAGTCATTCCCAAACCAGGCAAGGACCCCCAGTATTGCAGCTCTTATAGGCCTATTTCTCTTCTGGGAGTAGACTATAAAATATTTACTAAGATACTGGCCACCAGACTGCAGAAATATCTCCCATTGTTAGTACATGAAGATCAGGCTGGCTTTGTGAGAGGTAGGCAGACCTTTGATAACATCAGAAGAGCCCTATATACGGTGCAAATTGCACACATTAGTAAAACCCCGAAATGTCTCCAGTCACTAGATGCCGAAAAGGCATTCGATTGGGTGAGCTGGCCCTTCCTGTTTGCGGTAATGGAGCAGATGTGTATCACAGGGCGCTTTAGCAACTGGCTGCATACAATCTACAGTAACCCTAAAGCCGCGGTGCGGGTGAATGGCCACCTTTCTCAGCCGTTTCCATTACATAGGGGTAGGAGACAGGATTGTGCCCTTTCCCCGCTCTTGTTTGCCTTAGTAATGGAGCCTTTAGCTATACAAATTAGAGCTCAACAAGAGATTTGGGGCTTAAGGTGGGCTGGCACAAAAATATGGAGAACTGTTGGGATTTAAGATCAATTACGACAAATCAGAAGCCCTAGGAGTACAGATAATGGAGGAAGTAATAGAACAACTGAAACAACAATTCCCTTATGGAGAACTGTCGGGATTTAAGATCAATTACGACAAATCAGAAGCCCTAGGAGTACAGATAACGGAGGAAGTAATAGAACAACTGAAACAACAATTCCCATTTAGATGGGCTACAAAATATGTCCGGTACCTGGGAGTTAACATACCGCACACCTTAGACGAACTCTTTAAATATAACTTCCCAGATAAGGTGCGTGACCTACTATCGGAGGTAGAGAGATGGGAGGGATTGTCCTTATCATGGCTAGACAGGATTAGCGCGGTGAAGATGATAATCCTCCCCAAACTGTTATTATTTATGGCACTCCCAATAGCCATGCCAGCTGGGTTCATGAGAAATCTACAAAGGAAAATATTCGCATTTATCTGGAGAAAAAGACCTCCACGAGTGCGCAGGGAAGTGATGTACTAACTAAAAGAGAGAGGTGGGATGGGGGTCCCATCTTTCCAGGCCTAACACCAGGCTGCACACTTAAAAATTATAGCTGCTTGGTTGCAAGTGATAGACAAGATAAGCACTAAACTAGATCAGTGGTGGCTAGACCCAATCCCATTAAGGGCAGTGCCGTGGCTTCCGGGCCCTAAGCTAAGAGAGTTGATTAAAGAGAGTCCTCCATTGCTGTGTTGGCCCTTGGCGACCTGGTACAGGGTGAGGGAAAAACTTTTTCCTGAGAGAACATACTTTAGGCACATGTTTCTCAGATTTGCCCCACAATTTGGACCTGGACAGGCAGATAGGGCATACCTTGAGTGGGAAAACTTAGGCCTCTATACGCTCAGCCAGATGTATGAACAAGATAAAATAATGGATTATACTGTCCTGTGTCAGGAACATGGGTCTATCCCCTAGACAGGCCTTTCAATACTATCAGGTGTGTGACTTTATCAAACGTAGAGCAGCTGAAGAACTTAACCTCTCTGAGACAATAATGGAACAGAGCATGTTGAGAGGAGGTGGTAGAGGGGGGATAACTAGACTGTATAGGGCCCTGTTGTTGGCTGTTAACACAATAGAATACTATACATCCAAATGGGAGCATGCGCTAGGAGTGACCTATGAGGCACACCAGTGGTCACAATCCCTTAGATCTTTGTTACGAGTATCTATATCAAAGTGCCTTAGTGGAAAACGGCTATAAGATACTATATTGTTGGTATTACACTCCTAGTAGATTCGCAAAGATGTACAAAACAGGTTCAGAATTGTGTTGGCGTCAGTGTGGGTTACCGGGTGATATGTTCCATGTATGGTGGGCCTGCCCGATCGCACAGAACTTCTGGGCGAACGTGGCAAAGCTACTTAGTGCTATAACAGGGGCGCTCTATCCCTTCAACATGGACAGCTATCTGCTACACTTTAAACCGAAGGGCATCCAGAAGCACATTCATCACTTCACCATTCAGCTGTGCGTGGCGAGCAAACTGGTTCTGGCGGCAGCCTGGAAAAAAACGAAATTACCAGAGATGTACAGGGTCATGGAGAGATTGGACAGGATTCAGCTGATGTCAAAACTTAGTGCTCTAAGAACAGGACAGTTGACTCAATACTATAAAACATGGGAAATATATGACAAATGGAAAGAAGCTACTAAGCTGACATCCTAAAATATCCTAGACATACCAGAGGGAGGGGGGAGTTAAGGGTTAGAGAGGGGATAGGGATTGGGGGGAGTGGTACTTGGGGTAAATTTGTGTTAAGTTGAAGTTGTTACAGTTTTTGTACAATGGTTTTATATGCAAGATCTATGTTGCAGCAATGTAAATGGAGATCCAGTAGTAATAAGTGTAATGGAGTTATTTTGTACTGAAATTCTTTAAATAAATATTAAAAAAAAAAAAAACTGTAAAAAAAAATAAAAGAAAGTACCTGCAGTGTTACGACAGAACGGGAGGTAACAGTTCTGTTTGCATGGCCAAAGAATACAAAAGTACCAGGACATTTGAACATGAAACAGAATGTTCTGCACATAAATATTAGCATCACAAAAATGTATGTGTAACAATATTTATTCACAAAATAACATGGGCAGCTGTGTTGGCACTTTTTCTTTGGATGTGCGCACAATGAAACCGCCCTTACAGCAGAACCCTCATGCGCATGTGTCTAGCAGGCTTTCCTTGATCAGTATGCAAATTCTGTGTGCTTTGAATTTGCACCTCATTAACTAACTTACTGCATCACTGCAGAATATTTTCTTCCGTAGCACTGCTTCACACTATTCCAGAACATGTGGGTAGTTGTGCCTATTGACCAGCAGGTGGAGATAGAGAACACAGAATCACGCTGTGTCCTAAAAGCCCTTGTGACCCTCGGTTCTTCAGTATTTTCTGTCTCCAGCAAGTGGATAGTTATATCTGGCATAAGTTCTGTGAGGGGCTGCTTCTGGTCCAGGTGGTGATCTGGCTCCCAGTTGAGCATTGTGGATGCCTCATTGGTTGAGGCTCAGCCTGGTGGTGCTGGGTCTCTGTTCCTGTCCCCTACTCCCTCCCCCTTTTCTCTGAGGACATCTAACTCGGCACCTTTGAATTTGGTGTGTGTGTGGGGGGTGGATCACAAGATCCAACTCGGGGAAAACAGATGAGTGGCCTGGAAAGGCTTTAGTTTGGGTTCAATTATCTGACAGGCTCCCTGCTAATCTGCAGGTTGAATGTGGTGCACTCGTATTCATCAGTGGCAGAAGGGCTGATTTCCTGAGATGAGCAGGTCAGCGGGGTTAAGTCTGAACCGGTTCTGGCACTATTACTCTTGTCGGCTGCATGGTACATGGAAGGCCGCCAGTTTCTCTCCCTTTGGCTCATTTGTTGGCTCCAGCTGTGATGAGTACCTCCATGGAGGCAGTGAAACGGTGCTCTGGCTGTAGGGCACGGCACCCATCTTTGGGGCGGTTTGCTGTGTGTAAGCAGGGGAAGGCTTAGTCAGTGGTGGACACCCTGGGTGTTGGCACAGCTAGGATCCTCATTCGCTCAGGTTCCTTGGCCATGTCTGCTGCCTCCTCTCCTTGGCAGAGCACGGGAACGTCGGCCATTTTGCAACTGCTGTTACTGTGGGAAGGCCACACTGTGGCAGTTCACTTCCTTTCCCTGAGGAAGGATATGGGGCCTCAGAAGCATACTTTCGGGGGATATGTTCTCACCTGAAATTTGTGTTTCTTCTGCTTCACCGTGTCTATCTCCGGAAGCAGGGACAGGTCCCTGCTTCTCAGACTCTGGCTTCTCCAGTTACTAGGGCTCCTCCTCAAAAACAGACCCATTTGGAAGATTTATTTGAGCCAGGGTTTCCTCACTCTTGGTGCTGTAAGATGAGGCCTCACTGGGGTTGGGGGAACCCTTTCTGAGAGAGCTGTCAAGGGAGAGCTCTCTTCAGAGGAGGGTGATATCCCCAAGGTGCTGCATTTTTTTCATAAGGGAAAGCTTGGTACCTTCATTTCTGAAACGTTGGCTGTCCTTTCTATTGAAGATCCTTCGGCTTATTCCTCAGGGGGTCTCCGGCTCGTCCATTATGAAGGGTCTTCAAAGACTTTCCCTATGCACCCCGACATCCAGGAATTGATTTCAGCAAAATGGATTCAGCTGGATTCCAGCCTGAGAGTGGGCAGAGACATGACTCTGTCTCCTACTGGACGGAAGTCTGCTGCGACTCCCTCAGGGTCAGGGCTTGCTGAAGCAGGGTCCGATACTGATGGAGGATCCTTCCTACTTTGGTCTTAAATGTGCCCTCTCAATGGCCAAGGCTCAAGGGTTTCTCTGATTTGATCACTTCTTCTTTTTTGCAGGGCGGTAACTGGTTAATGTCTGCAGCATATGCCAGAGTATGGAGAACCTTTGAGAGTTGGTGTTCGAGTGCTGGAATTTTCTCTCTTCCTCTGTGGCACAGATTCTATCCTTTCTCCAGTTGGGCTTGGAGAAGAGGTTGTCCCTGGGCTCCCTTAAGGTCCAGTTTGCAGCTCTGGTGTGTTTCAGAGGCCATATTGAGCATTCGTCATTGGCAGAAGCTGGCGTTTCCTTGAGGCTGTCCCGTCTTTTCTGCTGAAAGTGGTTTCAACGTTTCACATGGACCAATTAGTTAAACTCCATTCCTTCCATGGCGAGGACTACGGAGATCAGTATCAGGCCTTATGACCCTTGGATGTGAGATGGGTCCTTCTTAGCTATTTGGGAGTCACCAATGAGTTTAGAAGGTCAGACAGATTTTGTCCTCTTCAGTACATACAGGAAGGGTTAGTGGCATCAAAACCCCTGATTGCTCAATGGTTGAAGGCCATTTCATTTGCTTATATTTGATGGGCAAGTAACCACCTTTGGCCTTGCGGGCATGTTCTTTGAGGCACATTATAGCTTCAAGGACAGAGGCTCAGTTGGTCTCTCCAGCTGATATTTGTAGTGCAGCGATCTGGACGTCACTGCACACTTTTGCTAAGTATTATTGAATGGTTTAGTAGCTCATTCTGTAGCAGTTTTCAGGAGTGTGGTGTTGCAGATGGTGATGTCAGAATCCCACCCTCGGTAACGGATTACTTTTGGACAGCCCACAAGTTATGGAATAGTGTGAAAGAGCACTATGGAAGGAGAAATTCTTACCCAAGGCTTAATTCATAGACAAAAAGGAAGTTGAACTGAGTACCTGGACGAAGGTGGGCCAGGGCAGGAACAAGAGGAGAAGATGGGCTGGATTAGGGAGTAGAGTGACTGTTCTATGCTCTATTCCAGGCTCATCCCATCCTCCCCTTCCCTGAAGGTTGCCTGGAAGTAAAGGACTGGAGCTAAACAACCCTATGACTGGATCTGTAAAGAAGTGGTAGAATGGAGTTCCAGACTATTTCCCCCAAAATTAATCTCTGGTCTTACCTGATAATTTTCTTTCCATTAGTGCTTCACACTATTCCAGAGGCCCACCCGTGATTCTGCTTATTCCTCCTGTTTGAGGGTCGCTTATTCTAGTGCGCCAGTTGACTTCGGATTCAAAGTTCTTTGTGCATCCTTGTTGGAGGTGTTGTACATAGTTATCACTATATATGGTTCTGGTTCAAGGTTGTTCAGTTGACTCCTTAATCTGCTTGATTATTCGAATACTGAAGAGCTGAGGGTCCACATGGGGCTTAGAGAACACAGACTCGCGCTGTCTTATATTCCCCCCTACTGGTTGATGGGCACAACTACCCACAAGTTCTAAAATAATGTGAAGTACTAATGGAAAGAAAATTATCAGGTAAGACATAACTTCTTGTTAATTTTCCAGTAGAATTTGCCCACTCAGCCATCTGGGTCCCACTGCAGCTTCTTGTGGCTCTGGGCAAATCACTTAACCCTCCTTTGCTCCAGGTACAAAATAAGTACCTGTATATAATATGTAAACTGCTTTGATTGTAACCACAGAGCTGGTATATCAAGTCCCATCCCTTTTCCCTCTACTGTGTGGCTTTCTGTATCAGCCCCTTGGAAAGGAATAGGGGGCTGCTTCAGAGGACATTCAGCCCTCTCACATCGCATCTGTACACTTTCAGTGACTCAGTGAGACCTAAATAGTTATCAACCGGCTTCATATCCTCCGGACTGGCACACGTTCTAGATTTTCTTGTGGTGCCTGTCCATGAAATTAGAGATGCAGTCTAGAGTTAAACTAGGGCTGGTTCAACCTGTCCATATAATATAGGGTCAGAGTTGGTAACCCTCCCTCCAGCAAAGGTTAGTATATAGTCTGCAAACCAAGACCATACCAAGAATTTTAGATGGTCAGGAGAATGGCCAGTGTAACAAAAATATTCTTTTATTAAAGGCAGATGTGCGGTTTCATGAGGTGGGGGAGGTTGAAATCATGTCTTTGTCTTTAGTTTTCACATTTAAGAATCCGTGGGGGGAGGGGGGATTCTAATAGCTATACTGTACTTGAAGGGTTGGTCTCACTAGACATTGAAAAGCTGTGTCTTTTGTTTTTATGGGCAAACAAAATTCCCTGTGTTCAAAGCTCAGGATTGTTTAGGTGTAAGATTAGCCTTTGCTCAAGGTGGCAAGTTGCTAAATAGATTCATCACTTTACATCCCACTGACAGACCATATAAAAGTGCTGTAGTGCCTGCTGATTTACTGCTGTCCAAAGAGTGACAGATGGGTCTTTTGTCTCTTAGGTGGATTGCAGGGATCTTTGTGAAATCTGCCTCTAGACAGGTTACATTCATTGCCCCTCTACCTTTTAGCTGGTTTTTAAACCCCTCCCTGCTAACTGTTCAAATTCCCTCTCCTATTCAAAGAAGGATTTGTTGGTCAATAGCATTAAGAAATGTTTTTATTGCTCTATATTCAATACTCAAATCTTTACTGTTCTCTTATGAAAACATTAGTGTTTCTAGTTACCAGTCAAGAAAGGGAGCCAGGAGCATTATGTAGCTTTGTACAACTCTTTCTTAGGCAGGTATAGTTGTTTAATGAAGGAGATTTCAAGGTGTATTGAGGGGTGGTTTTTATTTATTTATTTTCCTTCACCCTGCTTGCATAGTAACTATTTTTACTTGTGCCAGTTAGGTTATGCTGCATCACTTTTTGTTAAGTTTTAAATGATGAGATGGAATAAGTAGAAATAGATTACTTCTGTAGAATAAACAGAAACATGACTTGGTGGCCCTCTTTTTGTTTTTGTTCAAGTAATATTTTTGATTTTCTTAAATACAATTAAGTCTAATTAGCAACAATAGAGAAACCCTGTGTACTCACAGTAATGCCTCTTACATGTTGAAACCTTTTCATTCTTATCGAATATAATCTTGGACATTTTTAGTCCACTTTCTCCCCAAAATGTCAAAAGCAGATATCCTAAAATAAACCAGTTATATCACTGGGATGATTAATATATAAAATATATTAGACCTAGAAATATATTTAATATTGTTGAATTAAATATTTATTGAACAAAGTCTCAAATACTTTTATTTCTACAAGATGAAAATGAGGGTTGCCATTTAATGCTAGCGGCCTGATATATGAGAGAACTCTCTAGTATACTCTTTTAACCGCATACTCCTGGCAGAAGAAAATGTTAATAAGCATCGCTCCATTTAATGGTAAGTATGGTCGAATGTCAGCTCTCCTACAGTATGAGTCCAATATTCTGAGGATTGCCCTAGCAAAATGTTATAAACATGTAGGCCACTTTGAACATGATGTGGGCTCCAATTGGCAGTCAGTGAAATTGTGTTAACAAAGTGGTAGCTTTATTATACCTTCTTAAACTAAAGAATTATCCTGGCTGCAATGTGTTGCAAACACTGGAGCCTCTTCAGTAACTTAATGGAAATGCCAAAATATGATACATTACAATAAAGCAGATTGGAAATTATCAGCATCTGCACTAACTGTGCAAAAGTATATTTAAAGCAATACAAATGGATAGATCTTAGCTGTTTAAGCTTGAAAAATACTTAAAATACTTTCCTGAAAAGACACCATAGAGAGGTGTCTAACAGAACTTAGTTTCCTCCACTGGTAGGGACTTGTTTTGCCTCATAGGAATAAAAGTAGTTATAGTATGTAAAGAGTTACTAAACCGAAGGGTCTTAGTTTTATTCATATTCAACATTAGTGACATCCATTACATTTTAAAGCTGAAACAAAGGCTTGGCTTTTCCAACAAGCACACCACACTGGAGTTCAATGCATGCTGTCTCGCACAGTATTTGTTTGTTTTGTTTTCCTGTTTTCAGTTTGTGCCTTCTCTTGAGTTTACTACTCATGTGGATGAGTTTTGAATGAATATCTTTACTATCATACTCTGTAGTTCCTTCTTATTACTATGTTTTAGATTCTGAACTGCTTAGCCCTGCTAATCAGATTTTTGCAGTATAGTAAATTCTGAATGAATAAATAGGGTAAATAAGTGGATTTATTTTATTAATATAGATTTTTTTAATGCAAGTACATAATTCATTTTTCATGAACAGTTCTTTCATATTTGTGACTTATACACTTAGGTACTAGATTCAATAAATGGTGTTCAGTTAGGTGCTGGCGTGATCCACTCTAAACTAGTGTTCTGTAAAGGGTGCTCTGTGCAGAGCGTTCTTTATAGAATAGTAGTTTAACACGTATTTTGCACTTCACTTTGGGCGTGAGCCCTTTCATGTGCCAAAGGCTAATGTAAATGGTTGTATCCAACTAATGGTAGTTAGGTACGTAGATCCAGGTATTCCATAACGGCATTTCCCAACCTTTTCACATTCGGGGATCATCAAATTGGCTGAGACTAGGGAGTTAGTGAGGTAGAAACAAAACTAGCAGATTGGAGTTGCTCCACTCGAAGTTGCTTAAAAAAGAAAAATAAACCTGAAGACACCCCCCCCCCCCTCCGATGACACTGAAAAAAGTAGCTGTCCACCTTGGCAGTCTGCAGCAGTTCCCTGAGCCACCAAAGTCTGCACATGTTTAGGGTGAAGGTGGATTACAGCAATATAATTAGGCATGCCTCTGATATATAGTCAAAATACAAAGTATTAAAATCACATTTTCTTGAACACACATTCTTGAAAATATACTATTATGGTTTTAAGAATGTCTGTCTGAAATTAAACTGAACCCTCAAGAAGCCAGTTTTCGACCATCAAATCCTTAAAAGAATACTGGACAAAAATGGCATTGGCAGAAAGGTACTAGATTAGAAACTAGGCTTCTTTATCAAAAGAACCTACCAAGTGAAAACACATGTCTCTCTCTCACTCTCTCTCTTTCCTACATGGAAAACAATGTAGAGTTTCCCAAGGATCGCTGTTCTCATCTACTCTTTTCAGTCTAATGATGGTCCCCCTTGCCCATACACTTTCCAAATAAGGATTGAACCTCCTCATATATGCTGACAATGTGTCAATATACGTACCATTTATGAAAAACCTGTATGAAAGTGAAACGAGGATTAGTGACTGCATAAGCACAATGGAATCTTGGGTAACATCATTCAAACTCAAACTGAACAAGGAAAAAAACCACTGCCTGATACTGACATCACACAACACTGAACATTTCACAAACATCAATGCCATTGGTACATCACTCCCAAAATCTGACAACCTAAAAATCTTAGGAGTCACCATGGACTTCTATCATTCGACAACCAAATCTCAACCACGATGAAGAAAATGTTCTAAACCACGTGGAAACTTAAGTGCATAAAAAAACTACTTCCTGAGAGATGTATTCCACACTTCAGTCCAATCTATGGTCCTTTCCCATGCAGACTACTGGAACGGCATCTACACAGGCTACAGGGAACAACTACTAAAGAAACTACAAACAGCACAAAATATAGCAGCTAGTTTAATATTCGGAACAAATCTATTTGAAATCACAAAACCACTACTTCAAAAATTGCACTGGCTACCCATCAAAGCACGCATATCCTTTTAAGATTTTAGATTCCTGGAGTTCATCACAATTAGAAATCTTATGTGAAAGTACTGATTTTTAAGGGTCTGCTTTGCGTTGCTGTTTTTTTTTTTTTTTTTACTGTACTGGAAAATGGAACTTGAAGGTTTTCTGTGATTTCTTGATGAAGAATTCCATAGGTTATGATATTCTCTTGCATTTAGAGAATGAAACTACTCTTGGCGGCTTGGTTTTTATTAGAACCAAGTTTAGTTTTTATCATGTAAAGGGATGTTTATTGGATGTCGTACCATTTTCAGAATATTTTTATTTCAGAAAATGCATGTGATCTTGTTCCCTGGTCCAACCACTTTTTGTTTGATTTGGTTTTACATTGAAAAGATCAAGGAAAAGCTTCCCCCCCCCCTCTTATTAAGCAGCAAATTCTTACCAGAGGAAAGGTTGATAACTCTGATTTTTGGAATAGAGTGGATGTGGCTAAATCCAATGATATTGCTATGGATTCTTGGATTGATAATTGGGACTTTGTTAGTGAGAATGCATTAGATGAGGTTGCTTCACTGACAAATGTTATAAAGTCAGATAAAAGGCTTACTAAGGTGCCCTTTTACTAAGCTGCAGTAAAAAGGGCCCTACACTAGTGGCAGGGGCTGTTTTTGCCACATGCTCAGGGTTTTTATCGCAGCAGGTAAAAAGGCCGAAAAAAAGACATGCGGTAAGATTGAGGTGGCGGTAAGGTGGTGGTAATCGGGTAGTGCGTGGTGCTGCCTGATTACCGCCAGGTAACTCCCTGTGGAAATTTGGGTTGGGGGGGGGTGGAACTACTGCTGGCGCCTCTGTTGGGCCAGCGGTAGTTCTGGATTGTTGAGCAGTAAGCCTGCGTTGGACTTACTGCCACTTAATAAAAGGGCCCTTAAAGAATTTGTAAAGAAAGATTGTAGGAACCTTGAAAGATTATGAAAATGAAAATCCTACAGCAAGCAATAGATTGAATTGGAGGATGAAACTAAATTCCTATAGACAAATTTTGATGATAACAAAAAAGGAATACTTTTCCAAACTAATTGACCCAGATAGATATTTTTAAATTGTTTGTTAATCCACTCACTAACGTCAGTAATCGACTGCACTAGTAATGTTATAACAGCTCCTTTGAGTGCACCTGAACTGGCTACCTATTTTAAGGATAAGGTATGCTGTATTAGAAGCAATTTTTTGGATAAATAAAATGTGTATCCCTATCTGAATTTTAGTGAATACTATCAGATTGGATTCGGGATACGTTCACTCCATGGATGCCACCAGACTATTGAAAATAGTTTGCATCTTCATATTGTTCTTTTGGATATATGTCCTCCTACCTTATGAAATTTCCTAGTTTTAAACCAATCAGTAAAAAAAAAAACCTATGGTGAATTCCCTTTATCTCAGGGTAGTATTGTTTTAACCCCAATATTAAAGAATTCAAAAGGTAGTGCTCGTGAAATAACTAATTTATAGACCGGTGGTGTCCATCCCCATTGTTAAGGGGATGGAGGGATGGATCACTGAAAAGTTGGATTCCTTTATAGATACTTTTCAGTTACTGCATGTGTCCCAATTGGGACTCCGTAGGGGTTTCAGGACAGAGATTGTGGTCTGGTCAAAAGTTACTGAGTCAGGGTCAGAGTTCTCTAACTGTCCAATTCGACCTGTCTAGTGCCTTTCACCTGGTGGACCACGGTATTTTGCTTTCCCTCCTGGATTCATTAGGAATCTAAGGTTCTGTTTTGTCTTGGTTTCAGGGTTTTTAAAGAGATCATATAGGGTGAAAATGTATGGTAATTTGTCTGACCTGTGGGACTCTGTGGAGTACCACAAGGGTCTCCCCTTTCACCCTCCATTGTTTAATATTCTGATACAATCTTTGATAAATTGTTTAGGGTCAGTCCAGTTGCAGTTCTTTATATTCGCAGACAACATCACAGTTTTGTTACCTTTTACCACAGGCAATACAAGTCATGAGTCTAATCTGTTGTCTGTCAGCCATAGATACCTGGGTACATTCCTTTAAATTAAAGTTGGAGAAAACTGTGTTTCTCTGGATTGGCCCATTAGCCTTCCTAAAATACAATATTAAGATTGATCTTAAATTAAAACTAGATTCAGTCTTGAGAATCTAAGGAGTGGAAGTAGTCAACTTTCTTTTAGTTTTCAGGTTAACAAAGTAGTTAGTAAATCTTTTCTACTCAAAAAATTGCAGGTTATTCACAAGCTGTTAATTAGCAATATTTTGCTTGGTGGTTCAGTCCTTAATTCTCAGCTGGAATATTGCAGTTCTGTCTACATTTGATGTTCAACATCCTTGAAGTTAAAATTGCAGAGTGCAGAATGTTATGGTAAGGGTTATAGACTCGTATTTACCCACCAAGTATTTCTCCTCCTCCTCCTGTTTGTTACATTGGTTGCCAGTGGAGGCTAGATTACAGTTTAGAATATTAATTTTAATACTTTTTATGGAGATCGTCTAGGCTATTTGATTGACCATTTTGTTTTTCTGAACAAAAAAAGTCCACTAGAAATCATTAGGAATTGAATGGGCTTCCTCTCATTTGCAGCACCAGGAATTGCAAGCATGGCGTAATAAAAGAAGCTATACATGCTAGGTTTTCGCATTCTCCATGAGGTAAAAGCATACCTTCATCTTCTGTGACATATCAGGCAGCTTCCAGTTGGAGTCTCCTGCCTCCTTCTCTTAAGCAAATAGCAGACTATTTTCAGTTTAGAAAGTTACTAAAGGCCTTTCTTTATCGGAAGTGCATTTTATAGTAAATTGTTTTATGTTTTCGATCTGTTCTATTGCAAATTTGTCTGAAGAATGCTTTCATTTCTTGTTATCTGCACTGAACTTGTTGGTTGCAGCAGACGATAAGATTTTGATGTAATGTAATCTATTCTTCCATTTCCTGCTGTTGCTTCTTCCGACCAGCAGCAAAACAGTGTTCAGCAGCAGCAAAAAGGCCACAGTGTTCAGGCATGCTGCTGGCTGTGCCAGTCCTCTGCTTTCTTTGATATCAATTCCTGTTCTGAGACAGGGGACCAGCAGAGCCAACAGATTGTGCCTGAACACTGTGGTCCCATACCTCCTTGTTTTATGTTGTGCTTTTGTTACTGCTGGTTGGAAGAAGTGTCAGCATTTGCGGTGGTAGCAGCAGAAGGGAGGCAGGGAAGGTTACATTTCAGGCTGGGGAGGCTTAGCCTCCCATACCTGGCACCTATGGGTGTGGTCTTCAGCTGTTGGGGCTTGGGATCCCTGCCAGCTAACACCAAGGGTGCAGTTTGTGAATACTGGCAAACAAATGGGGGGGATCGGCGGTTGGGAAATGCTGTTTTATAACCGTGCCTAAATTCTGGGAATGCCCCTGACCCACTCATGTCTCTCCCATGGTCGCTCCCCTTTGTAGCTGTGTGTCTACACACATGGTATAAAATGGGGCATAGGGCAGGTCCATATGTAATTACTTGCAAATAAGTGCTTGTTGACTCCAGTAATTGGTAGCGCCTAATTAATTAGTATACATGCAGATCTGGGTGCCCAGATTTAGACAATTTATACAGAATTTGGCGGTAGGTTCCTCCACATATGAAGGGTTGGTACTGTATTATCTTCCCAGTTACTAAATTTTATAGTAACATACAACATTGTGGATAACTGGAAAGTGTCCTGCATGATTTCCAGATTTCAATTTTGTATTGTAATGGCTCCTAAATGGAGTGTATATATCATATTTGCACCCAGGGTATCACTGAATTTGGGCAGCGTTAGAGAGAGAATATATACCAATACTCTTTTTACAAAGACCAGTACTTATCGTAATTAGAATGAGCGAGTAAACTTTGCTGTTTTTACTGAGGTCCTAATGGCCTTGTGTGCAGAAAGCAAGGAGTGGGTCACGGAAACTGAGAGCAAGATTCAGACTTTTTCTTGAAAAGATCCCACTGCTTACATTCTGACTTCCTTTCAAGATAATTTTTTCACAAACCCTCTCAACCCCAGCCGAGGGGCATTTTCAATAACTTGTAAATTAGATGTGACATTGAAATAGCTTTAGTTATATCATCACTGTCTGAAATATGGGATACAGAGGTTAACTGAATTTTGCTAACTTGTACAATGTTGAATCTGAGCCATTGGAAATATGAATTATTTATGAGGACAATCCAAATTCCTGCCATAATTCTGCAAAGGATTTGAAATCATAGTCCAAATTCCCCGTGAAGGCCATGAGGCCAAATTGATGAATTGTATCTTAGTATCCATTACGACATTCCCCTAGGATAGATGTTTCCTGAGTTAATTGCACTTTCTAGCTTTCTGAAGGCCACTGAACTGTGGTAGTGCTGTTTTACCATGCCTTAGTAAAAAGGGCCCTTAAGTTAGAACATAAAGGTTCCCTTTGCCGTACTGGGACAGACTGAAGGTCTTTCAAGCCCAACATCCTGTTTCTAACAGTGGCCAATCCAGGTCACAAGTACATGGCAAGATCACAAAACATTACAATACCTTTTATGCTGCTTATTCTAGAAATAAGCATTGGATTTCCCCCAAGTCTGTTTTAATAATGGCTTATGGACTTTTCTTTTAGGAAGCTATCCAAACCTTTTTTTAAACCCCACTAAGCTAACTGCTTTTACTACATTCCTTGACAACGAATTCCAGAGTTTAATTACACATTGAGTGAAAAAATATTTTCTCCGATTTGTTTTAAATTTACTACTTTGTATCTTCATTGTGTGCCCCCTAGTCCTAGTATTTTTGGAAAGAGTAAACAATCAATTGATGTCTACTCGTTCCATTCCACTCATTTTATAGAAGTCTATCATTTCTCCTCTCAGCCGTCTGTTCTCAGAGCTGAAGAGCCCTAGCTGCTTTAGCCTTTCCTCATAGGGAAGTTGTCCCATCCCCTTTATCATTTTGTCGCCCTTCTCTGCACCTTTTCTAATTCCACCATATCTTTTTTTGAGATTCAGTGACCAGAACTGCACACAGTATTCGAGGTGCGGTCGCACCATGGAGCAATAGGTATTATAATGTCCTCAATTTTGTTTTCTATTCCTTTCCTAATAATACCTAATATTCTATTTGCTTTCTTAGCCGCCACTGCACACTGAGCAGAGGGTTTCAACATATCATCAATGATGGCACCTAGATCTGTTTCCTGGTTCGTGACTCCTAATGTGGAACCTTGCATTACGTAGCTATAGTTGAGGTTCCTCTTTCCTACATGCATTACTTTGCACTTGCTCACATTAAACGCCATCTGCCATTTGGATGCCCAGTTTCCCAGTCTCGTATGGTCCTTTTGTAATTTTTCATACCATTGTCCACCATTGTAGTTCATTTCTTTACTTTGACTACTGTTTTCTGAGTATTGTACACCACTTTGAACTGCTCACTGGGAAAGATGGTATAGCAAGTATTAATAAAATATATTAATTTGTATGCTCTGTAACTTTGTTCTTTATAATAGGCTCTACCATTTTGCAGTGCCTTCAGACTCGTCAGTCTACAATTTCCCAGATCACCTCTGGAACCCTTTTTAAAAATTGGCATTACGTTGGCCATCCTCCACTCTTCCATTACCATACTTGACTTTAAAGATAAATTACATATTAGGAACAATAGCTCTACAAGTTCATTTTTTAATTCAGTGTGTGCTCTGGGATGTATACCATGTGTTCCATGTTGTAATTTGATATTCTATTATGTTCTTGTATGCAAAGATTGTATATGCTTTTATTATTATCCATCTGGTAGATTGGATGGTAGAGGCTATAAATTTTTAAATAGTAATAAGGGTGCAGTGGTTCATAGATAAAACTGTGGCTACTACTCATTTTGAAGTTCTCCTTGCTCGTACTTTGTCACAAATTTTCTCAGATACCTAGTCACACGCATTTAGCTGTACTTGCAGTCTCGCGTGCCGAGCACTCCTCCTTGCACGCATTCGGGAAATGGGGAACCAGTCTCCTTGCACACATTTGGTGATCAGTCTCCCCTCCCCGTGATCTGCTATCTTTCCCTTTATCTTCCATGTCCGTGACACAGCACCTCTCCCTCAAACTCGTCCCCCCCCCCCCGGGTCAAACTCATACCTGAGGTCACCAGCTAACATACCCACAGCTTTCCTTCTATGTTGCCTTGTCTGGCTGTCTGCCATATGATACATACACAAAGTCTTTCCCTCTGCATCCCGCCTTGGTGTTTAGGTAGGTAATATTTATGGTACCTAGCAGAGTGGCAGATTTTTAAAATTGTTTTTACAACATATCATCTTGAGAATGATTGGTAGTCTGGCCTGTGCACATTTCTGAGCGAATAGCCTACTGTTCAGACTACAATTTAAGTCCTCCTGTGCTTGTCTTTGCTACCCTATGTATTTCTTCTTGTGCAGTTCTATTGGAGTATTAGGTAAACACTTGGTCAAAGCATTTTACAAGCAAGGTGAGCAGGCACACCAGAAAACTGTATTAGAAGGGAAGCCTTTGGGATTTGCAGTAAATATATTACAGAGCGCGAGTGAACTGCCAATACTGCTTGTTTAGCAGTTTGCCAGGGCAATGACAAGTATGGATTTTTGAATTAGAAAGGAAGGGCTGTTCTTTTTCTCTCTGGTACATCTAGCTGTTGGATGAGAAGAAAATTGTCTCTGGGAAAAATAAATGCTGGTGCCTTTTTATTTCTGTCACGTCAAAGGTGTTTGCAGAGTGTGACGAAAGGTAGCTTAGAATTGAGAGGGAGAGACACTTCATGAGGCCTCTTGGTTGACTCTTGATTGGACTTTGAGCATGACTATGCACGTTCTGCTGGGACTGAAAGGAAGCTTGACCTAATTCTGCATTCTGGGCTAGTTTTTATGATTTCACAGTGAGCATAAAAGATTTCCTTAGCAGCAGATGAATCCAGGAACTGGTGGATTGTGTTCATCTACCAGCAGGTGGAGATAGAGATAATGAACTGAAGGCAGTGATATGAGATGGGCCAGCTTCTCCTTCATTCACTATATCTATCTCCAGCAGGTGGTAGTCTGCTCTTCAGCAGCTCCTGGATCCTTCTGCTGGTGCTACTCCTTGGTCATATGGACCATTTGAGTGTGGGGGTGTCTAGCTGGTGGTGCTGATTTTGGGGGCATACAGTGTTCTGGGTCCCCTGCTTCACCCCTTGCCTTCATCATCATCATCAAAAAAAAAAAAAGAGAGCGAGGTCCTTTGCCTTTCCTCTGCATTCAACGTAAAAAATAAAGTAAAGCACGACGGGAGAGATTGTTGGGAGGACCACGTGATGCGGGGTTCCTTAGAGCGCTGCGGTTCTCAGCCTGTGTGAGCAGTCTGCTTGTGTTGGGAGGCCCCGCTGCTGTCCGGGAAGCGTCGTTTGTTTGGTGAGTTCTTCCTATTCCTTCCTTTGGTGTGTGGGTATCGTGAAGGTTTTATGGTGGCAGAAGCGGTTAAGAGATGTTCTCGCTATGGTAGCAGACGCTCTACAGTGGGAATCTGTGTTGCATGTTCAGAAGCTGTGGTGGAAAGTGGAGATGCTCCCCTTCCCGATCTGCCGACTGCTAGAGACAACAAAACTTAAAGTGTACACTCCGTTCCATAAATTAAGCTGGCCCACCTCCATGGTATACCTGGAGAGCAGCCATGGTGCACTGGTTGAAAAATGCTGCCCTAGAACATACATCAAGTGGGAAAATTGAATATGTCAGATTATTACAGATTCCCCCCCCCCCCCCCTCACTCACACTTTGGTCTCTGTCACACAGCCCGTCTTCAAATGTAAGTGACTACAAATTTTAAAATACTGATGCAAGCAAACATTAACCTTAAATCTCAAGAAGCCAGAAAATGCATTCAACACAACACCAAGAAACAGGAGACACATTTTCTTCTCTACAGTACAAAATATAAAGACAGCAGATGTAAATTCTCAAAGTTGGCATATTCCAATCACTAAAATGAAAATAATTTTTCCTGGCGATATTTTTCTGCTCTTCTTGTTCCCAGTGTCTGGTTCTGCTTCCCTCTGTGCATTTGAACTCTGTTTCCAGGGTCTTCTGTCCATTTGCTATTTCTTGCCTCACTGTCTCCCTCAGTTCTTGCCATGTATCAATCTTTGGCACTGATCTTTTACATTCAGCTCTCATCCATGTTCCTGCCTCTTCCCAAATTTATCTAGTTTTCCATCTCTTCCCTTTGCTTCCCCTCTATCAATGTGTAGCATTTCCTTCCTCTCCCTGCCCTTCCTCTCCCCTCTGAGCAGTTTACCCAAGCATTCTCTGACTCCCCTGATGGCTGTTAAAGTAGAAAGCATAGGATCTGGAGGACCCAGATTCCTTTACTTCTCTGAACACAGAGAAGAAAAGAAAGCCAGGTCCTCTAGGTTCAGTGCTTCCCACTGTAAAAGCCACTGGGATATACAGAAGATGCTTGGGTAAACTTCAGAGAAGAAAAGGGGCCAGATCCAGAGGATCTGGCTCCTACCAATTTCCCAAGTAGGATTGCTACAGAGTTCTGCACAGAAACTAAATGCAACCTGCCCCTCACCAAATACGGAACAAAGGATCACAAATTAGAAATTAGAAATAGAAATATGAAGACAAAAATGGAACTGTTAACCCCAAGAAGTCAAACTTTAGCTTTAAAGGGCAACAACCTAAAACCAAAAAGCAGGCTGCATGCCCCTTCCCCTGCACTTCTGTGGACAAGTATCTCACTGCCTCCTCGACAATCCTGCATCTCCCTGTGCCCTCTCTCTCCCATCTCCTGGAACTGAAACCAAACATAAGTGCACCATGCTGTCTCAACCTGGGAAAAGGGGTGCGGCTCACAGCAGATTAAGGAAGAGAATACCAAACCCTATCCATCCTCTCTGTTCCTTCCTTCCTTCCCCCACCCCCTCGAGCCCCATCCATCTGATTCTCTGTTGTCCCCTCCCAAATTCCATATATCTTCTTTACAGTTCCCCAACCCTGAGTTCCATCCACCATATTTTCCTGTTTTCCCTCTCCACTACAAGTTCCATCCATCCTTTTGTGTTCTGCTCCCCCCCCCCAAGTCTCATCCATCTTCTCTGTACCCATCTTCCCCCAAGAGTTCCATCCATATATTTCTCTATTACCCCCCCCCCCCCAAATTCCATCTGTCTTCTCTTTTCACCTTCTCTTATTCCTGTTCTCCCTCCAGCATTGGTATTCTGTTGGCCACCCTCTTCCTCCTGCTTCTACTGGCCCCCCAAAAAATTGAAGGTCAGATTCCGGTCCATCACGCTTTGCTCCCTATCTCCAGCTCCTGCACATGCCTGTCACTGGCATTCAGTCCTGCTGCCTGCTCAGTGTGCTTCTATGATCCGTTGATGCTAATGTCAGAGAGGAGGCAGGAGGAGCAGCAGCCACCAGCAAGTCACATGGTAGTGGGAGGCAGTGTTTGATGCAGAGAGTGCAGCCATTCAGGGACACAGTGCAGCTGGCCAGCAGTAGCTGAAGATATGATACAAGGCAGAAAAGGAAAGAGACATTGCGTCAGTCCAGTGATAATTTCCTGAATGTTGTCATTTTGAAAACGGGGATCATGCAGTTTTTACACCATCTTGCAGTAACACCTGTGAATAATAGTACTTTTTTTTTTAATAATAGTGCTCTTATTCCGAAAAATGAAATGTGATTTTTAATTGTTTAATGAATTGTTTTATTATATATGGTGTAAACCGCACTGAACCTTGGAAGGGGACTTTGGCAGTATATAAGGTCTGTTTTAATTTGATTTGACTTGTTTTTGGGTTGATTTAACTTGTTCTTGAAAAAATGTCGGGGGTCCTGATTTTCTTCTGGACACCGTGTGTGTGTGTTTTTGGGTTGATTTAACTTGTTCTTGGAAAAAATGTCGGGGGTACTGATTTTCTTCTGGACACCGTGTGTGTATGTATGTATGCATGCATGTGCGAATATATATATTTCTGTACACAGACTTCTCATGTCCAGTCATAGTGGATGTTCTAATACAGCATTACTTGCTGTGGGACAGGCCTCTTACCCTTGCAGGGAAAATGAAGACCAGGTTTTGTGTCTTAGAAATCCAAAATCCAAAACAGGAAGTCTTCTATAACTACCCTAATCGCTCCCTTCCTCTTCTCTCTTCCCTACTTAATCTCGCACAATACTAACCATATCTGATACCCTAGAATGACAATGTTAATAAAACTATGTAAGCCACATTGAGCCTGCAAATAGGTGGGAAAATGTGGGATACAAATGCAATAAATAATAATAATAGATATGACCTGACGTAATTTTGATTAGCATATGTGCTTCAAAGCAAGCCCAACAGTTTGGACTCAACATGGCCTTTTCTAACAGACTTGCATGGTTATTTTTCTAAATTGTCCAAATCCAATTAGATCTGCCAGTTGAGTTATGTTGTTTAAAATATAGCCATTAAAGATTCTGGGAAAAAACATAAGCCTAGACATTTAATATACCTACTTGCAAGGAAATTCCCCTCCTGTCTAATTCTAATGGAAACACTCTGCTCTTCTTAAAGTTTAATTCTTAAATTCAGAAAATGATGCCATATCCTGTGATCTGATCAATTAACTTAGCTTTGTAGTTTACAAAACAAATGCATGTTGTCCACAAACATAACTGTCTTGGTTTTATGTTAACAATTTTAATTCCTTTGATCTCCTTGCCTGTAATTGCTAATAGAGCTAGAATGATAATGAATAGAAGAGGTGATAAGACATCCCTGTCTTGTACCTCTTAACAGCCTAAATTGATCTGACAGCAGCCCACTGTGTGTACTGACAATGCTGTACTAGTAATAATGGCTACTCTAGAGTCCTTCATCTCCCCAGCAAGCCTCAAAGGTAAAAAAACTTGAACATCGGCTTTCATTTGAGCCTATGTGTGTGTGTTGTCAAGTACTTATTTCAAATAGGTTTGTCTTCAGAATCAAATGCAGGGTACAATCATAACTTTAATATAATGCAATCATGGGAGAGGTAGGTATGAAATGTTAACCTTTTAAGTTTAAAAGTGCAGTATTAATGTAGCTATGGCCATCTTTATTATAGGTGTCGTTGGATGAAGGTAATAAATCTCCAAACACTGGGAAGTGGTTGACAGGAGTGTTGAGTGAGTCAGTCCTGCCCTGGAGTGCTGATGCTCCTCCTTTGTTCGGTTTGCTTTTAGAGGAGAGTCCTGACATGCTAAAGATGTGTGGGAGCAAAGGCTCTTAGCATCCTGACAACAGCTGACCCTGCCAGTTGGCTGCTGTTCAGCAGCACACGCAGCTTCAAGTGGACTGGTTAGTTGTTTTTGTGGCTGGGCAGGATCTGCTTTTTATTGTGCTGTTGCTGAGAACATAGAATTGGACAAGTAAAATGTATCCCGTAGTGACTTTTTATAATTGAATGAGGTCCAAAGTGGTACTTGACTTTTTATGACGTTTCATAACAGCTTTCACTGTGTGTGTGTGTGTGTGTGTGTGTGTGTGTGCATTCATTTTTTTTTTTGAGTTCACAAGAACTTTTTGTATACAGTTTAAATAACATTCCTTCATCTAGGAGGATACGATCACCATAATATACAATATACATGATCTGTGCATTATTTTACCGTTTGGCAACCAATTTAACCAAAACAAATCCTTGCAAAACCATTTGCATAGTAAAATAACCCTATAACATTTGACTCTACATGTTGAATTCAGAAGACCTGTAAGAGGAGTGTCAACTTTTTCTTCCCAAACATTGTGCTTTCCAACCACATCCCTCCTCTCGCATAACTCTTAAAAAAAAAACAAAAAAAAACAAAAAAAAACCAAACAAACAAACAAACAAAAAAACCCAAAGAAACAAGGTATGTTGGAAGCAGTTAAGAAATTGCTTCCTGTTTTTCTTCCAATCAGTTTCCACTGTCACAATTCTCCCCTCCCTTGTAAACATAATCCATTTATTTCATCCCATTCACTCCTTTTAATGAATGTAGTCTGTATACATGAGTCATGGTCAGCTATGGTGCTTAAAGGTCTGATGTTGCTGTGGTTGGGTTTGCGTGGAGGAAATGATGCTGGGCTGTGGAAGTAGGGGGGAAGATAATTCGGGAAGGGTGGTGCCACCCTGATGCTTCTACTCCGGAACTTTTCTGCTCACCGTTTTAGCTGTATGTGTGCTGGTTTTAGGATTGTGTACGGCTCCAAATGCGTTTGATAGGGTAGTTCCAGTTCAGGTTTTATCCCGTTGTATGCTAGAATTTGTAGTCTTGCTTTTCTTAGGGAATACAGTTTGATAGTCACAGCTACAAGTCCTGTATTCAATGGGATAAAACCTGGACTGGAACCACCCTGTCGAGCGAATCTGGAGCCAGTTGGCTATTCCTCTCTTCTTGGCCTCCTGACATATCCTGAAAATGTGTGTCAATAGCACATTAAATAGGAAAGTTTTTTTAGTCCCAGGCACAGATTTATCAACATCATGAACACTTGAATCATAAAATCCTCGTGTACATTTTATCTGTAGTGTTCTGATGGCCACCTCATAAAGGACTTGTATCTCTGCAATCTTCCAATTTGTCTCCTTTATGTGTGGGTATAAAACACTGACTCTTCATGACAACTGACTACCATTTAAGATTTTCATTTTTACATCCCTACATGTTTCACAACATTTTTTTTTCCAGAAAAACAGTGAAAAATAGAAATTGTTTGTGATCAGATTTCTCTAACCCTAAACTGAGCTGAAAACCTCCCCCTCCCCCCTCAAGTACAGTGACAAAATTGAATAATGTGACATAATTGTAAAGAGAAATTGTCAGGAGGACACACTCTAGGAGTAAGTAGATTGAACCTGTGGACTGTAAATACAATCTGTAAACCTGCTGCAGAAGGTCTTAATCTTTAGCTTTTTTTTTTTTTTTTTGTGTGTGTTAGATGAGAGAGTACCTACATGAATTGTATAGTGAAACTACCATTTGTTTACATAAATACATTAGCTGGTAAAAATACTTAAATCATGAACTTATGGTATTATGGTGTTAAACTATTGACTTATAGAAGAACACCAAGTTCAACCATATATTTTGCTTATGTGTATTTTTTTTCGATGGTATAGTAAGTGCTAGCCATGTATTGACCCATCCATTTCTTTCTAGTTCACTAAAGTGTCGGTAGCAGGTCTGTACATTATGTAAAGTTCCTCTATATATTTTACCAGTGACACCGCTCTGTTAAGTTTTGTTAGGGATATAGGTTTTCTTTTCTAGTTAGTTGGCAAATGTCCCTTTTTGCTAAATTTCTGAATCACAGGTGTGTGAACCGGAGATGGTTTTAGAGATGTTCTGTCTACATCTATCTTTTTACTAGTTCTTTAAGATAGTACAATAATCCATTTAGGCTTTGATGAAAGGGTGGATTTTATGCCTCTTAGCTCTAGTTCTAAAATATCTCCTCAAAATGGCCTTAAGAGGCTCTTGCCTGTATATCTAATATAATAAAATGCACCGTGAACGTTCTGAAGACAACGTTCTGAAGCCACTCAAACACTCCCTATAGGATTCGTGGTGTGAAGCCAGTCAGCCGTCTCTGCCCCGCCCTCGCGTCAAACGTCATGACGTCGAGGGTGGAAAAAAAACCAAACAATTCCGGCAGCGCAGCGTCAGGGAAGGAGGCGGCGCTCCCGACGTCTCTAGCCTTCCCTTCGCTGTGTTCCGCCTTCTTCTGACATCAAGGATGACGTCAGAAGAAGGCGGAACACAGCGAAGGGAAGGCTAGACGTCGGGAGCGCCGCCTCCTTCCCTGACGCTGCGCTGCCGGAACCGCCACGGAGGTAAATTTAAAAAGAAGAAAAATAAAAAAAGGGATGTTGGGGGGAGAGAAGAGGGTGGGCAGTAAAGTTGAACAATGGGAGCGGGAGGGCAGGGGAGAAACGACAGCATGGATGCAAAGGGGGGGGGGGAGAAGAGGACGGGCCAGGCTGGGACATGGGAGAGAGAGGAGCATGGATGCGAGGGGGGGTCATGGAAGGGAGAGAGGGAACTTGCTGGAAAAGGATGAATGGAGGCGGCAGGGGACAGAGGAGCATGGATTGGGAGGGCAGGGCTCAGGGAGAGAGGGGAATTGCTGGAAAGGGATGAATGGAGGGGGCAGGGGACAGAGGAGCATGGATGGGCATGGATTGGGAGGGCAGGGCTCAGGGAGAGAGGGGAATTGCTGGATAGGGATGAATGGAGGGAACAGATGGGCATGGATGGATATGGATTGCAGGGCAGGGCTCAGGGAGAGAGGGGAATTGCTGGATAGGGATGAATGGAGGGGGCAGGTGACAGAGGAGCATGGATGGGCATGGATTGGGAGGGCAGGGCTCAGGGAGAGAGGGGAATTGCTGGAAAAGGATGAATGGAGGGGGCAGGGGACAGATGGGCATGGATTGGGAGGACAGGGCTCACACTCTCTCATATACAATGTCTTTCTGACTCTCACTCTCACACACTCTGTCTCACACTGTATCACATTCACTCTCTATGTGCCACACAGTCACTCACACACTCGCTTGGTCTCATACACTCACTCACAGAGAATCTGTGTCTCACACACTCTCTCTCTCACACTGTGTCTCACATACACACTTGCACACACTCTCATTCTCACACACACACTCTCTCACAAACACACTCACACCCAGACTCACTCTCTCTCTCTCTCTCTCTCTCACACACTCACACTTTCACTCTGACTCTCAAACAGTCACTCTCACATACACTCTCCCAAACATACACACTCCGAGGAAAACCTTGCTAGCGCCCGTTTCATTTGTGTCAGAAACGGGCCTTTTTTTACTAGTAATAAATATAACACCTATTTGCTATTATGGATACAGAGTAAGATAGGAAAAGCTGAGGGGCGCAAAGGATATGAAGAATGCTGGATGCCAATATAGGAATATGGCCATAGATGCTCAGTGGCTCTTTCCTTGGTCAGTATGCAATTGATTCTTTTGGGGGCTTGTTTAGTCTCGCAGAGTGCACTACTGTGAGGACTTTGACACATTTGTGGTGGGAATGCCCACTTATTCAAAACTTTTGGAGAGTAGTTCTTGTCATTATTAAGGATAGTACTAGAGAACAGCTCCTGATGCACTCATCTTTTATTCTTTTTGTGTTGTCAGATAATTTGGAAGATCCTCCAGAATGACTGCCTTTGATTTGGTGGTTGCTGCTTGCTAGCATGTTTAGTGAGATTCTAGAGGAATAGCAGGCTACCTTCATGGAAGGCTGACTGCAAAAGCTATGAGATGTAGCTAGGATGGAAATGTTAACTTGGTTAAATTAAAAAAAAAAAAGCCTGGGAAATTTTGCTGGACATGGGAACCTATTTTATACAATTTTTTAATACATTTTTTTCTTTGACACTTCAATTTGACAAGTCACAGTTTTATGAACTATTTTACAAGCTGTATTGAGTAGTGGAGTGCCTTGAGTTAGCACGGAGGTTGATTCTATTCAGTATATTTGTGAGCAACATTGCCAAAAGGTTAGAAGGAAAAGTCTACTTTTTTTTTTTTTTTTGCAAATAAAACTAAGATTTGCAACAGAGTGGAATCATGGAGGGAGTAGACAACACAAGAAACGATTTCCAAAAATTTCAAGAATGTCCTAATGTCTGGTAGTTAAAATTTAATATGAAGAAGTGCAGGGGGTGTAGAAATCCAAAGAAGCTGTACATGATGGGAGCAAGAGGTAGATGTACATGGACCAAAAGAGGGACCTTGGGGTTATGGTATCTGAGGGTCTCAAGGTGGTGGCCAAAGCCAGAAAGATGCTGACTGCATAGAGAGGCATAACCAGCAGAAAAAAGGAGATGTTAATGCCAATATACAGGCTATTGGTGAGGCCCCACTTGGAATATTGTGTTCCATTTTGCAGGATGTATCTTGTTAAGGTATAAAAAGACAAAGCAGCTCAGAGAAAGGTAACAAAAACCTTGGGGGTAGTCTTTTCACGCTCCCATTGCTTCAGGTACAAACTTATATTGTGACCGCTTCAGACTCACGGAAATATCTAGCATTAGCTCATCTGAGCTATGTTGGTGACATGGTTCTGTGGACACTCTGCTGCATGTTTGGTAAACTTATCCAGTCATATATGTTTGTCTGTTTCAAGATACTTCTGGTGTACAGCTGCCCTTGGATTCCAAGGTGTTTGTGCTGCGGTTAATGCCAGATGATGTGGAGCAAGTATATACCACTTGTTAACAAGCATCATGGTGAGAGCCTACTGTGAGCTGGATAAGGCTTGGAAACAGCTCTTGGCTCCAGACTGATTCACACTTTGAAACATAATCTTTTAAGCAGGTGCTATTAAATGAGGATTTCCAGAGAAATTCGAAATTACGTGGGTTCAGAAAACCTACCAAAGAAAATTTTTAGTTTATTGTTGTCTTCAATATTATCCTTGAATCGAGTTGTAAATTATTACAGCACTTTGGTGATGTCTCCTATTTGTATATGGGTGGGGGTGTTAATTGGGGAGTCATAAGATAAAAATGCTCTGTACTTATAAAACTACTGTTGTATGTTTAAACTCTGGCTGATGGTAATAAAAATAAAGTTTAAAAATACCTAGCATATCTGAATGTAACTTGTGTTGAGCTAAATCCAAGTAAGTAAAAATAAATTCTGGAGATGGCCCAGGAGGTACTAAAATAATCAGTATTTTTTTCATAAAGCATATGGGGACGGACTATAAGATCTAAATATATATTCCCTGGAGAACAGGCAAAATGGAGCGAGATCTGCTTCTTCTAAGCCGGGGTGGGCAACCTTGATCATCCCCAGTTGGGTTTTTAGGATTTCCTCATTGAATATGCATAAGATCTATTTGCATACTGTCACAAAACGCCAAGCCACTCACCTTGGTTTACCCTGTGGCCACTTAGAGGGTCTATACCCAGCACAGCTCAGGTCTGCCTGCACCTGCTACTTGTGCTCTACACTAGTACCCTCCTCTCACCGACTGGGTCCCAACCGCCTCTGGGCAAGTCTCCTCTCAAATTATCCCCAGTGATTTTTAGGTTACTGGGGGCCACACTCCCAGTGGTCCTACAGTTCCCAGAAAGCATTCACAGACCCAACCCACAAACCACCAGGATTCCTCACTGAGTAAGGAAGTAACATTAGTTTCAGTGCTGTGGTGAGATCAAAATCTGGTTTGTCTTGGATGAAGAATTGAATGGCTATTGGAGAAAGATAGAAGCTGATCAAAAACAATTTTTTCAGTGATTTTGGAAGCAGTACAGAGATTGGAAACCCACCTATATTGTGCGGGAATGGAAGGATCACTAGATGGGTTTTTTGAGTAGTGGCTTAGCAGCTTTCTTTCAAGGGTGGGAGACAACCCCTGATGTAAGACTAAGAGTGACCAGGTGTAGAAGTAGTTGGGGCAAAACCATGACAAATTGTGAGTCAACTGGAGGGCAGGGGATCCAATTAACAATTGTCGGACGCATATGAGAAAGCAGGATGGAGAAAGTTGTGAAAGATGGAATTTGGAAAGAGCTGCAGGTAGAGCAAAGAGTGACAGATTTGAAAGATGATGAACAGGACGTAGCTGGAGCCAGAGCAGAAAACAGAGGGGATGATGACGGAGAGGACGTAGGAGAAGACATAGGGGCGGTTGAAGGATTGGAAATACCTAATGTTCCTAAGAGCTGTGAAACCTTGGCTACAAAGATGTTACCTAATTCAAGTTGCAGAGAATGTCGCATCAGTAGACCCTAAGGTGGGACCACTGATGAGATGAGAGACAATATGAACAAGCTGCCGAGCAGGGCAGCTGGCATTATTATTAGAGACAAGCAGATGTATGTGTTTTGCTTGTTGATCTGCACGTTTATAATCTTTTGTGTTTTTAAAGAGATGTTGAGAGGGTAAATAATGGTGGTGGTGCCATTGGTGCTCTGCCCTGCGGACCTGGCACTTTAACAAAAACAGGCCGTCGTGAAACCAAGGGGATGGGATCTCTTACGTTCTTGAGGGAAAGAATGGGATAGAAGAAGGGGAAGGGAAACTGGCTAAGAAAATTAGCACTTGGAGGAGATTCTATATATGGTGCCAAAAAAAAAAATCTGCACTGAAAACATAGTGTATATAGAATACGTTTAGTTAATATTACAGTGCCTAAAACTATAGCCTCCATTTACTCCATCAAAAATGTGGCATAAATTCTGGTGCAAAGATTTACACACACTGGGCCATGTTCTATAAGTACATGCGTATATTTTGGAATGCCCATTTCCCTACCCATAACCATGCCCATTTTTGCCTACACGCATTAAAATTTAGGTGCAGTGAATTACAGAATACGCTTGGTGAGTTGTGTGTGTAAATCCCAATTATTGCCAATTGGTGCTCATTATTGCTTAAATGCTGTTAACAATGTTGATTGGCCTGTTAAGCCAATTAACTTACACACTGTTACAGAATACGTTTGAATTTTGGTGTGGATTTCTAGGCACATTATATAGAATCCGGGGGTTAATGTGGAGTCCCAGCAGGCAACTGCTGAGAGTGGAATATTAAGAAAGGAATGGGAAAAGGAGGAGAACGGGTGGGGAAGGTTTCTTTGTCCCAGTATGGAACGTGCAGGTGGCGGGAAGCCGTTGAAAGAGGGTAAGGGTAGTTAGGCAAGAAAGTTTTAAGAGACCAATAAGTGGTCAGTCCAGGGTGTGGAGGTTAAGGGAAGAGAATTCAGAAACTGAAAGAGTGGAGGTGTTGTGAAAAAGGGCCAAATCAAGTATATGACCTGCTGCATGCGCAGGGAAGGAAATTAGCTGAGAAAGACCTACATCGGCCAGAAAGTCCAGAAAAGAGGAAACCCCTACAAGATAGGGATCATCGACACTCACATTAAAATCTATTGAGGAGTTTGAAAAATATTTTGAAGTGAACAAATCATGAGCATCTTTTTCAAAAGGGGAGAGAATTTTAACCGCCAGCAGATCTGAATAAGGAAAAGTACTGAATGGAATTTGTGACAAAGATTATGATGCAGGGAAACAGAGTTTCTTGAGGGCCTAGTGACGTGTACAGCTGAGTAGCCAGAAGGGAGGCATTGTTAGAGATTTTTCTCCTCTCCATCCTAGAGCCTGAGACAGACCAGGTCCAAGCAAGCATCTGCCAGCAAATCATGAACAAGTGAAACTTTAGATTGGAGAGAGCGACAGTTGAGAAGGCCGAGAGTGAGTGACACTGTGTTCTGACGAGTAGGTAAGGGAATAGAGGAGGGGATGCACCGAGTGAGAAAACGAGTAGAGGAGACCTGAGGTCCTATAACTGGAATCCAATTTCAAAATGGAGAAGAATCACAATCGTAAAAATGAGCCATCTGAAATGATCCCAAAAGCAGCCAAAACAACAACAAAGACAGAAGATGAGGGAACCAATGAGTTCTCCCCTGAAGTTAAGCCAAAAGGAGCGCACACAAGGAGCATGACCTTCTCCTTGTGCACATTTCTTTGGTGCAAGATACCACAGGCTTGAAAATATAGGAACTTCCAGTGGTAAACTCTCGTCTCATGGTTTTCAGTATCATCTTTATGCTGATGACACCCAGCTATACCTCTCCACACCTGACATCACCGCGGAGACCCAGGCCAAGGTATCGGCCTGTTTATCTGACATTGCGGCATGGATGTCCAACCGCCACCTGAAGCTGAACATGTCCAAGACCGAGCTCCTCGTCTTTCCTCCTAAACCCACTTCTCCTCTTCCTCCACTCTCTATCTCAGTTGATAACACCCTCATCCTCCCCGTCCCATCTGCCTGCAACCTCGGAGTCATCTTCGACTCCTCCCTCTCCTTCTCTGCGCATATTTTTTAGTGGGTACTGCAGTGCACTTCAGGCAGGCAGACCCAGGCCCACCCCCCCCTACCTGTTACACTTGTGGTGGTAAATTGGTGGCCCCCGTTACCCTTTAAGGGCTATGGTAGTGTTGTACAGTTGTGGGTAGTGGTTTTTGGGGGACTCGGCACCCAAGGTAAGGGAGCTATGCACCTGGGATCAATTTGTGAAGTCCACTCCAGTGCCCCCTAGGGTGCCCGGTTGGTGTTCTGGCATGTCAGGGGGACCAGTGCACTACGAATGCTGGCTCCTCCCACGACCAAATGGATTAGATTTGTTCGTTTTTGAGATGGCTGTCTTCGGTTTACATTATCGGCGAAAACCGAGGTCGGCCATCTCTAAGGTCGACCTACATGTGAAGATGGTCAACCTAAATGTTGAGATTTGGGCGTCCCCGACCGTATTATCGAAACAAAAGATGGATGCCCATCTTGTTTCAATAATACGGGATGCCCCGCCTCTTCGCCGGGGCGTCCTTAAAGATGGGCGCCCAGGTCAATTATGCCCCTCTATGTTACAAAAAGGAAAATAAAGTTATTTGCACATCCATCTGACCTCTTAACTTGCTAAAATAAATAGTGGCATATATTATTACCTTTTACTATTTTAGCTTTTTCATATTAGGTGTGCCTCTTCACTTGCTATCATTTCAGCTATACCCCATTCTATTCCAATGCACCCCACCACTAAGCTTCAGAGGAGATGAGAAGTGTATCTTTACTTGTTCTTCCTGCTGTGAATGCAAGCAGTGTTTTTACACCCTTGTGCAGTGGATGAAAGAGGTACTTCTGATGTAAGAAGAATTCTTCCAGCTGCTGCCCTTTTGATGTTTGTAGTACTTTGTCTGTTTTTGGTTTGCCTGTTTTTCAGAACTATATGTTCTGTTTAGTTTGGTGCTTCCGAATCATGCTAGTGTTTCGGATATCTCTCCTCTTCTGTAGTTTTCATTCTGTCCTTGTCAAGAAATGCCTAGCCCATGCGCTTGGGGTTACGCTGCAGCCAATTAGAGGGTCTATCCCCCGCACTGCTCAGGTCCGCCTGCACCTGATGCTTGTGCTCCAC